>NC_090937.1:481836198-483180043 GCF_040938575.1 Ambystoma mexicanum | reverse complement strand
TGCCTCGCATTTCGGTGCTGGACTGCCCCAGGGCAGGACAAAGACTGATATGTTTGGGATATTTCTTCTCTGTGAAAAGATAGTGAGCTAAAGACTCTGGGTAAGTCTCTCGTAACCAGGACTAATGTCTGGCAGAGGGACTCCCAGGACCCCCCTTGTTAAATCTGCATATTTAAGTAACTTTGGGTCTCACCCTAAGTTACTAGGGGAATCCAGACGTGGACCCCTTGCTCACTATTCTTAGAGAGGCACAGATCCACCCTACTGATGAGGTCCAACCAGACCGAAACACGTGTCTGGGGTTTCTGTTGGTACTCTTGTTCAGAGGAGAATTGCCTCGCATTTCGGTGCTGGACTGCCCCAGGGCAGGACAAAGACTGATATGTTTGGGATATTTCTTCTCTGTGAAAAGATAATGAGCTAAAGACTCTGGGTAAGTCTCTCGTAACCAGGACTAATGTCTGGCAGAGGGACTCCCAGGACCCCCCTTGTTAAATCTGCATATTTAAGTAACTTTGGGTCTCACCCTAAGTTACTAGGGGAATCCAGACGTGGACCCCTTGCTCACTATTCTTAGAGAGGCACAGATCCACCCTACTGATGAGGTCCAACCAGACCGAAACACGTGTCTGGGGTTTCTGTTGGTACTCTTGTTCAGAGGAGAATTGCCTCGCATTTCGGTGCTGGACTGCCCCAGGGCAGGACAAAGACTGATATGTTTGGGATATTTCTTCTCTGTGAAAAGATAGTGAGCTAAAGACTCTGGGTAAGTCTCTCGTAACCAGGACTAATGTCTGGCAGAGGGACTCCCAGGACCCCCCTTGTTAAATCTGCATATTTAAGTAACTTTGGGTCTCACCCTAAGTTACTAGGGGAATCCAGACGTGGACCCCTTGCTCACTATTCTTAGAGAGGCACAGATCCACCCTACTGATGAGGTCCAACCAGACCGAAACACGTGTCTGGGGTTTCTGTTGGTACTCTTGTTCAGAGGAGAATTGCCTCGCATTTCGGTGCTGGACTGCCCCAGGGCAGGACAAAGACTGATATGTTTGGGATATTTCTTCTCTGTGAAAAGATAGTGAGCTAAAGACTCTGGGTAAGTCTCTCGTAACCAGGACTAATGTCTGGCAGAGGGACTCCCAGGACCCCCCTTGTTAAATCTGCATATTTAAGTAACTTTGGGTCTCACCCTAAGTTACTAGGGGAATCCAGACGTGGACCCCTTGCTCACTATTCTTAGAGAGGCACAGATCCACCCTACTGATGAGGTCCAACCAGACCGAAACACGTGTCTGGGGTTTCTGTTGGTACTCTTGTTCAGAGGAGAATTGCCTCGCATTTCGGTGCTGGACTGCCCCAGGGCAGGACAAAGACTGATATGTTTGGGATATTTCTTCTCTGTGAAAAGATAGTGAGCTAAAGACTCTGGGTAAGTCTCTCGTAACCAGGACTAATGTCTGGCAGAGGGACTCCCAGGACCCCCCTTGTTAAATCTGCATATTTAAGTAACTTTGGGTCTCACCCTAAGTTACTAGGGGAATCCAGACGTGGACCCCTTGCTCACTATTCTTAGAGAGGCACAGATCCACCCTACTGATGAGGTCCAACCAGACCGAAACACGTGTCTGGGGTTTCTGTTGGTACTCTTGTTCAGAGGAGAATTGCCTCGCATTTCGGTGCTGGACTGCCCCAGGGCAGGACAAAGACTGATATGTTTGGGATATTTCTTCTCTGTGAAAAGATAGTGAGCTAAAGACTCTGGGTAAGTCTCTCGTAACCAGGACTAATGTCTGGCAGAGGGACTCCCAGGACCCCCCTTGTTAAATCTGCATATTTAAGTAACTTTGGGTCTCACCCTAAGTTACTAGGGGAATCCAGACGTGGACCCCTTGCTCACTATTCTTAGAGAGGCACAGATCCACCCTACTGATGAGGTCCAACCAGACCGAAACACGTGTCTGGGGTTTCTGTTGGTACTCTTGTTCAGAGGAGAATTGCCTCGCATTTCGGTGCTGGACTGCCCCAGGGCAGGACAAAGACTGATATGTTTGGGATATTTCTTCTCTGTGAAAAGATAGTGAGCTAAAGACTCTGGGTAAGTCTCTCGTAACCAGGACTAATGTCTGGCAGAGGGACTCCCAGGACCCCCCTTGTTAAATCTGCATATTTAAGTAACTTTGGGTCTCACCCTAAGTTACTAGGGGAATCCAGACGTGGACCCCTTGCTCACTATTCTTAGAGAGGCACAGATCCACCCTACTGATGAGGTCCAACCAGACCGAAACACGTGTCTGGGGTTTCTGTTGGTACTCTTGTTCAGAGGAGAATTGCCTCGCATTTCGGTGCTGGACTGCCCCAGGGCAGGACAAAGACTGATATGTTTGGGATATTTCTTCTCTGTGAAAAGATAGTGAGCTAAAGACTCTGGGTAAGTCTCTCGTAACCAGGACTAATGTCTGGCAGAGGGACTCCCAGGACCCCCCTTGTTAAATCTGCATATTTAAGTAACTTTGGGTCTCACCCTAAGTTACTAGGGGAATCCAGACGTGGACCCCTTGCTCACTATTCTTAGAGAGGCACAGATCCACCCTACTGATGAGGTCCAACCAGACCGAAACACGTGTCTGGGGTTTCTGTTGGTACTCTTGTTCAGAGGAGAATTGCCTCGCATTTCGGTGCTGGACTGCCCCAGGGCAGGACAAAGACTGATATGTTTGGGATATTTCTTCTCTGTGAAAAGATAGTGAGCTAAAGACTCTGGGTAAGTCTCTCGTAACCAGGACTAATGTCTGGCAGAGGGACTCCCAGGACCCCCCTTGTTAAATCTGCATATTTAAGTAACTTTGGGTCTCACCCTAAGTTACTAGGGGAATCCAGACGTGGACCCCTTGCTCACTATTCTTAGAGAGGCACAGATCCACCCTACTGATGAGGTCCAACCAGACCGAAACACGTGTCTGGGGTTTCTGTTGGTACTCTTGTTCAGAGGAGAATTGCCTCGCATTTCGGTGCTGGACTGCCCCAGGGCAGGACAAAGACTGATATGTTTGGGATATTTCTTCTCTGTGAAAAGATAGTGAGCTAAAGACTCTGGGTAAGTCTCTCGTAACCAGGACTAATGTCTGGCAGAGGGACTCCCAGGACCCCCCTTGTTAAATCTGCATGGTTGGTAGCTCACAATCCTCGAATCGATTGGCGAGCATAAGAATCGGCCTTTCCCGAGACTTGCGCATACACATGTTATCGCCAAGAGAAACAACCAATAGACACCAGAACCTCCACGCTTGCGACTGTGGCAATTGGCACCCTACCAAGTGAATACCAGGACTTTCAAGATGTCTTTCAGAAAGAACAGGCTAATACCCTGCCACCGCATAGACCATACGATTGCCAAATCGACCTGATACCCGGCGTACAAATCCCTTGTGGGTGAATTTACGCACTCACGAAACCAGAAAACCAGCACCCGAAGGCCTATCTTGACCAATACCTGGCCAACGGGTTCATCCATCCCTCAAAGTCTCCAGCAGCCAGTCCTCTATTCTTCGTACCAAAAAAGGAGGGGGACTTGAGAACGTGCATCGACTATCGCGCACTGAACCAGATTACCGTAAAAAAATGCTACCCCCTGCCACTGATCCCTGAATTGCTTGATCAAGTCAAAGATGCCCAAATCTACACAAAACTAGATCTGAGGGAGGCATATCATTTTGTTCGCGTAAAACAGGGGGACGAATGGGAAACTGCTTTTCGCACCAAATACGGCTTGCACGAATATCAAGTAACACGTCTGATCCGTATTGGAGAAACTCTGTCAACACCAGCTCTACGCCAAGCTCGAAAAGTGCTCGTTTCACGTCTCTGAGGTGGAATTCCTGGGCTTTATTCTCAGCCCGAATGGAATCCGAATAGATGTACACAAGGTAGATGCTATCCTGAACTGGCCATCCCCAAATTCATTCAAGGGGGTTCAAAGTATGCTGGGTTTTGCAAACTTCTACCGCTGGTTCATCCCAGGATTTTCGCAAATCGTGCATCCCATCACGTCATTGCTAAGGAAAAGCAACAAAAAGTTCCAGTGGACAACAGAAGCCGAGGAAGCTTTCCAGGAACTCAAAGCAAGATTCACATCTGCCCCAATTTTATGCCACCCTCGCCCTGATCTCCCATACCTGGTGGAAACGGATGCCTCAAGCATGGCTATGGGAGCCATCCTCTCACAAAAAGACCCTGAAATGGGCCCTGTTGCCTTCTGGTCATGTACATTCACACCCCCTGAACTCAATTACGCTATCACAGACAAAGAACTCCTGGCCATTAAGTCAGCCTTTAAGGCATGGCAGCACTACCTCTTGGGCGCCCGACACACAATCACCGTAATAACTGACCACCAGAACCTCCAGTACCTAAAAACAGCAAAGGCCCAATCCTCTCGACAACTACGTTGGGCTCTTTCTCTTGCTGAATATGACTACGTGATTAAATTTGGACCAGGGGTGAAAAACGGGAAGGCCGATGCCCTTTCCCGTATGGGGATGGAAGAGCAAGGATATCAGACCCCTGACCCAATAGCAATCATCCCGAGTGACAAGCTCCTAGGAATCAAAGTAACCATAACTCAGAAAGAATTACATAAAGATATCCAAGACCTGACGAGTCCGGAGCAATTACAAGCGTGGAGTGCACAAGGAGAACATTACATGATAAAAGATCAGTTGACCTACTTCAGGAATCGTTTATTCTTACCAAACCAAGGACTACGAGAACAAGTCATGTCGGGTTATCATGATTCCTTGATCGAGGGCCACCCCGAAATCGCTAAAACCCTAGCCAAGGTGAAACGAAATTATTGGTGGCCCACGTGGCATAAAGACATTGTCCAATTCATCCTATCTTGTGGAGTGTGTGCTCAAAACAAGTCATCCAAGCAAAAACTGGCTGGGCTATTACAACCATTGGAAATCCCACCGGGCACCCTGGCACATGTTGTCCCTCGATTTTCTTAATGACTTACCACCCAGTCAAGGGTTTAACACTATTCTTGTGGTCGTGGACCTATTTTCAAAAATGGCACATTTCATTCCTCTTAAGGGGCTCCCAAATGCTTCCACTCTGGCAAAGGTATTTCTTGAAGGCATCGTACGGCTCCATGGGTTTCCTTCAGTTTTGGTCTCGGACCGAGGTACTCAATTTGTATCTAACTTCTGGAGAAAATGCTGCTCTATGGCCCAGATCGACATCCGGCTATCCACCAGTCACCATCCCCAAACGTATGGTCAAACTGAGAGGACAAATCAGACGCTCGAGCAGTATTTGCGTTGCATGTTACACCAAGCTGAAGGAAGCTGGTTCGACCTATTATGGATAGCTGAATATGCTTATAATAATTCCCTACACACCAGCACTGGACAGACACCCTTTTATACCATGTATGGCAGGCACCCACGTACTTCTGAGTTGGACGTTCCTACAACCCTGGAAATGCCAGCAGTCAAAACCTTGCACACGACCATTGCTCAAACCTTTAAAAGGGCAGCTGAACACCTACTTCAAGCTAAGAATCGCCAAAAAAAGTTTTCTGATCAACACCGAGCAAAGGCCCCCAACTACCAAGTGGGAGACAAAGTCTGGCTGGCGTCTAAACATGTGTCCATTAAAGGAACCCAAACTTTCCGTCCAAGATACCTGGGTCCAGTCACCGTCACCTCCATGATAAATTCTGTGGCGGTCAGACTAGCTCTGCCATCAAACATGCAGATTCATCCTGTGTTCCACGTGTCTCTCCTTAAACCTGTTCAACCTGGGACCCGAGTAGCAACGCCACCGCAGCCAGTAGTAGTCGCCGGGGAGCCAGAATTCGAAGTCAAGGACATCCTGGATTCAAAGTACGTCAGATCCAAATTATGCTACTTAGTAGACTGGAAGGGGTATGGTCCACAAGACAGGACATGGGAGCCTTGTGAGTACATCCATGCACCTTGCTTGCTTGGACGATTTCATCAAAACCATCCAAACATACCAGGACCAGACAGAAGAGCCACCTTGAGAGGGGCCTTGGGGGGGAGTGCTGTCATGATTCCTGCCCCTCATGTCCCCAGCCCGCCAAGATGTCAGGCTGGAGCCAGACCACGATCACCTACATGGCCCTCAAGGGCCTCTCCATCCCTCCAAAGACCCCCTTGGAGTCAGACTTGGGGCTTTTGGCACCAGACTCACTCACTCCCATAGGATAACATTGGGGATTGGACTTGTAGTGCATTGATGGGGACAAGATGGATGCCCCCACATATTTCGGTTCCCAGAACTGCATGTGCAGTTTAGTCTTTTGGGTGTGGTTCAGCCCAGAAACACTTGGGATACCCAGAGACTATTTAAGCCACGCCCAGGCTGAGAAACATGCTTTGTGTTTTCAGCACCTGCAGCGTGACACTCACCGTGTTCGAATCGGTCTCCAGTAGGCCTGCATCTTTCTTCTGCGCTCAGCTCCTGCAAGAACAAGAACACCATTAGGAACAGCCTTACCTTGTGGCGCTTCTGCCCATCATTCATCGCTTCTTCTGTTCTGGAGGCATCTTCGGCGGTGTCATTCCCATCCCGGCATGCTGCTTCCTAAGGAAAAGGGAAAAGAACAGAAAAAAGGCATTAGTAAGCATTCAGCAAATCTTCGCTTATTTTTTAAAGACTGTACGAGCTTCAAACGCTTACCTGAATCCCAGCCGCTCTGGGGGAACTCTGTCTCCGGAACTTCTCATCCATCTGCAAGAGGAAAAAGACACTCCAGGTTAGCATGGAAACATCTAGAGGCGCCACATACCGCGTTTATTCACCACAATTCTTCTTTATAACCGGCATCCACGCTGAAAATGTTGCGGCACCTAAAAGACACAGAAAAGGAACTCAGTTCAATACAAATACGAAAGGGTCGCATCGCGCATCGCGCTTTCACTCACCTTCAGCGCTACTCATCTCAGCAGCACGTCGCCATCCGCAGACGCCAGCCATCATCTATGGAAGAAAAGGAACGAAGTTAGAGAACTGTTCAAATAACTCATTATACTTACCTGTCGGACTCTTGCCAGTGAAGTAACTAGGCAGCAACAAGCCTGCATCGATCAACGCACCCCTGTGCTGAAAGCAGGACGGAGAGCACACTTTCCTAGAAAACAAGATGAGCTGTGGATCAAAGGGAAGGGTTGGACCCCGGGGAAGAAGGGGTTCAAGCACACAGAGACAATAGGGAGTTAAACTCTACCAATCCTGTTTTTCAGGCCCATTCTCCAGTCAAGTAGGCTCCAGGCAAGGGTTCAAGGTCATAAGAGGTCAGAACAGGCCGAGTGACGTCCCCGTGGAACCAGGTGAGCGTTACAGGTTCCTTCAAGTTGAGTGCATATTTGCCTCATGTCTAATGCATGCACGTGTAATGTTGCATCTTCAGCTTAAATTGTGTTTATCGCCTGCTGTACCTGGCTGGGATATGTGTGGTACAGTTGTTTTAGTGAGTAACGCTTCTCAGCTGTGCAATATTTGGTATGGAGAAGGGCAGTAGCTATAGATGACGTGTTCATCTGCCACTAAACATTCCCCCCAGTGATCAAGTCCTTGAGCACCCCCTACTTCTTTCCCTCCCCCATAAAGTGCTCTTTGGGTTCCATACTTTAGTCAACCCCCCTTAGAGTGCAAGTATGTCTGAAATGCTCGTCCACACGCCAGGTCAAATAGCATCATTCCCCATTGGAGTCACAATAGACCTAGTGATCTGCATAGTTTTGAGGGTCCTTAGGATAAGTATATATTGATCCTGGAGGGGCAATAGTACTTTCCAATGCCTTGGTACGAGGCGGACACCTGTCTGAGTGTGCTCGTGCAAATAAGCCTTCACGTTTATTACCATTTTCATTCCAACTGCACCTTTGGCTGCTTTTCTACAACCGTTTTTTTCTATTCTTAGAACACAGAAGGCCAGTAGTATTAATACTACAATGGCTATTTGTTTTTTTAATGTATTTGCTAGCCAGGAGGGTATCCAGGAGATTAGGTAATTGAACCAGCCATCATTTTCAAACTCCTCCACCTCCTCCACCATTTTTGTTTCCAATCGGTTATGGTGGCTATGGCTACTGAGAGGGTTACATTTTCTGCATTTTGGGTGGGTTAATATGTGTAGCAAAAGGCCCAATTTTTGAGCACACACCACCCTCCATGGCCGTTATTAGATCGATAACATACCGATTCTGGATGGTCATAAGTCGTATTGCCCTCAGCTCCTCTCTTATGGCGTTAAAGCCTTTTTTTATTTTTTTTATTTTGTATTTAATCAAAATTAGATTTTTACAAAAAGAAGAAGAAAAGTCTTTGTCGTTAACTGAAGAGAAAAAGAAAAGAAAAAAGAAAAAAGAAAAAAAAAGGAAAAAGAAGAGGAGTCTGCCGTTTTCTGTGTGCGCTGGCTTGCTCATACCGCTGGCCTTTTACAGTTGTGTGTATTGTCTGAAACAGCCCCCATTATGTTATTTGCAACCACTATGCATTCACAGCTGTCTGGAGACTGGAAATAAAGGCTGATGAAAGGGACATTGACGTTTTGCTGAACAATCAATGCTCATGTGGTACATTATGATAGACCTCTACTGATTTGGCCAAACATTTTTTTCCTCTTTCTGTATTTTAGGGTGAGAGACCGTTTATTTATTAAGTGTGCATCCAATTAAGGGAAATCACCAATCTGTACTTAATTTTGAGGTACCACTAGGATTGTGTTTTTATCACCACCAGGGAGCCCAATCTCCCTAATTTGGAGGGTGCTGCATATAAGCTCTTGACCCACAGGCCCAAAAGAGGTCCAATAAAATAGCAGTGCCTAATTTCATGCCGGACACTTAAAAATAAGTGTGTACCCCTTGTTTTCTCCCACGTTCACTGGCCCAGTAGTCTTAAAACGAAATGTGGCAACAAGTGTTCACCACTGAAAACAAGAATAGCTCCAACAAAAAAGTTCTCCAAGATGGAAGTCCTTGGAACCAGAGGGTGGACCTCTTCACAATTATACTTAAGGAGGACAGCAAATGTCTCTTTCAGTAACAGTTCCTTTGTGATTCACCTTGATTCACAAGGTTCTAGTTTAGACAACAAGTTCTGTACCAGTCTTTATTTAATACACTGTTCTCCTTGGTTTAGAAAACATTGTCTGTATTTCACATCAATTTCTCCTTGGTTTAGAAAACACTGCCTTTCTTTAGTATTTCTGAAAGCTCTGCAAATTGTCTGGTATACTCCCCTGCCAGGACTCTTTATGCAATTCCATCTTCCTGGTGTACTCTCCTGCCAGGACTTTGTATCTAATGCCAACTGCCTGGTGTACACTCCTGCCAGGATTTCACTTGTGGTTTTCACTTGCCTAGTATACTTCCCTGCCAGGATGTCTTCTATAACTCAATTGACTGGTGTCTTTCCCTTGCCAGGACTTCTCATGCTTTGAATTACATGGGTCTTGCCGTACCAATTTCCTGGTGTTTTGACTTTTCTGTATTCAAACAATCTTCCTGTAGTTTGAACAATGGTATCATATGAAAATTTTCACTGGTGTGCTTCCCCGGCATGTCCCACAGTCCCCACTGGCTTTGGGTAGATTCACTGGTTCTCTCCAGCATCTCCAATCTGGTTAGCACTTCTGCAGCATGAGGCTTTCAGCCGCTTTCCTCATTGGAGTTTGCAGACGTCTTTCTGGCTTCTTTTGCAGGCTCCACAATCACATGCCTGCTTCCCTTCAGGTCCCGGAAATGGGGAATGCCTCCTCAGCGAGCTGCTGAGTGCCCAGTACCTCTCTTATGGCTCCCAGCATCTCCACAACACTTCTGTCTCTCGCACAGCATTTTCCCTTCTGACTTGGCAGTATGTGATCTTTGCATTCCTGAGCCCCCACAAAGAAGCCAACGTCTTCTCCTTCACCGCCTCCCAGTGTAATGCCCTTTCCATGTTTAAATGACATGCACACAGGTGATTTGGGAAAACAACTAGACTGCATTGTATGCTTCAAGTGCTTGTTACCTTGTTCAAACTCTTTCCTCTTCCTCATCTCGGTATTTGAGGTATTTTGTATTTGTCCGTGATTCAAAACAAAACAAGACAGCCTCTCATAGTTAATTTAAAGACAGAATCTCAATCTTTTATAAAGTTACAAAGTTTAAAAATACACAAAAGAGACGAGAGAAATAGCATCCATTGATCATGTTTGTTTTGTTTTGAATCACGGACAAATACAAAATGTTTGGGAGAACAAGGATAGTGTTTGGGAGTACTCATCTCATCCTATTTAAGTGTATTATTGTGTTATTAATTGGACACATGGTGCCTTATTACGGGTCTGGCGGTAACCCTGCCGGTAAAATAGGCGGGTCGCCACCGGACCCATACAGAATTACTGGCACCTGACTTCCCGGTAACACCAGAGTATTACGACCCCAGTGGCTGGGAAGTCAGGCCCTGGTAATTTCGTAAGTCTCCATTCCGATGGAGTCCCATAGAACTCCATGGGAATGGGGACCACGGATGCACTGGCACTGTTAACAATGGTTCCGGTGCTTCCGTGAAACTCTGCAGGCATGTGCCGTTCCTCCCGCCAGGTCTGACCCTGGCGGGTGGAATGGCACCCGCCTGCAGAGTCATACTGTGCCGGTCCAGTAGGCTTACCGGCACCGTTGTTACCAGACTGGTATAGTTATAATGAGGCCATTGGTGTTTAAATAGTTATTTTCAATGTTTTTACATAACGGTACCTCAGAAGCAAAATGTATGGTGTTGGAGCTTTGTGTGTTTATGTCATAGGTGGGTGTTTGACCAGATAAATATGAATAAAAGGTTCCTTTACTTCTTCTACAGGGGGAAACAAGCAGCTGAAAATAGGCCATTAGGGTCCTGGGTATTAGAAGGTCTTCCTCATGGGAAAGGGGGAGATACTGTGTCTCATCCTACGAAGTCATGAGATCTCTCCAGTAGTTGTCTCCTCCCATGTGATCCTCCCTCATAAAGCTGCCGCCAGGGTCAGGATCAGGGAGCGGCTGCTGTCCCCTGGTGACATGGGAGGAGGTCACCACCGGGGAATCCGTGGTGACTAAATTGGATTTATCACAGTGCTTATTATAGGGAATTCATTTGTTGTCATTTCACTTGTTACTGTAACCGTGGTGACATTTCTGTTCACTGGTCTGGCTACATTGCAAAGGACCAATTCTCTCAATGCCATAAGTCTAATAAAAAAGACAACAACATATAAAAAATGTTGCTATAATCATTATCGATAATGCTTCCACCTATTACAGATAACTAGAAGTGCTATTCCTCCCAAATATCTGATATGATTAAACAATCCCATTCTTTCCACCAAAAGGAAGTCCTTTTCACTTTCTTCAAAGAGCAAGTATTCAAACAGTACATTTTATTAATAGGGCATGAACGCTTCTTCAAAAACAAAATAGGCCTTTATATCAAACCATAATATGCAAGAGAGATGTTTCATACTCCTAAAAAGGGATAGTTGTTCAACAAATAGGATAAAACAATGAACAATCTGATTGTTATGGGAAGCATTTATTATTGCTTTCGTAGTTGAAATAATGTTTAGTGGAGTGTCTATGCATCTATAAAAGACCCAATGTGTTTACTCTTCTTGTTGCTGATTGCTTCTCATCATGACCTTAATCTGGACTCTTCTCCCCTCTTCCTAACCTTAATGGTAAGGGTTGGCACACAGGGGGCACTCTCCTTTGTAGAGTTTGACACCACTGAGGTGTAACCAGGCCCGCCTTCCTTTTATTTTATTTTATTTGATGTAGCTGCCTGAACTATACAAGGTCTGTCAAAATGCAGCTTGTGCAACTGTCTAGAAAAACTGTTGCATTGCACTTGTCACCAGGGAACAGGATGGGTGGCTTCAGCAGCGTTTCCCGATCAATTTGTTAATTTGCTTCATCAGTCTTCATTCATTCCCCCGCCTCACTCGTAGTTCTCGAGACATGAATTTAAGAGAATCCATCACAGCCATTAAATAATTATGCTCAGTTTGAACTTGAGGAGCAAGGGGTGTGTGCATACAGCGTCACGTTACCAGCTCATGTGTCAGTGATAGTCAGAGCAGGGCTGATTGTGTAATGAAAATAGGGCTATAAACCCATCTTTTTTATGTCACTTTTAGTTTGAAAATCTGCTCCTTTTGGATGTTGTTGATGTGCTCACAGATGCTGTTCACTTGTGAGAGGTAAACGGACAAAAACATGTGCGTAATGCCCAACAGGATAGTGGTGTGCTCAAATACCTCCTTTACAAAATGTGGTCCATTATCGGACAAGAGCACTTTGCACACTACCCACTTTGGAAATTCTCACATATGAAGAATTTTGCAGCACATGTGGCATCTGGATGTGGGCATGGACTGGCTTCAATACATCAGGAAAAGGAACATACAACTAGCTACTAGCATATACGTGTTGGCGTTAGCAATTTGGAGCAAATCTCTGTAATCGATATGCAAATGCAGAAATGTCCAGTCGGGTGGGTTATTTCTCCCCTCACTGTTCGTAAAGTATGCCCAGCAATGAACTACTGGCACGGCAGACAATTTGCAGTGAAATCTGCAACATGTTCCAACCAGTTTGGGATGAATGAGTCTTACTAAATCAATACTGCAAGGCATTCTCTTGACATGTTTACTGCATTATGCAACAGCTTTAGTGCTACATTGGCTGACCCTAGAGGCATAACTGGTTTGCGGTGCAGTCCTGCTACCACATTACATCTGTGGGGAACAATGAGCACCCCCTTCATTTCCATAATTCGTAACCCTGCCGGTAAAATAGGCGGGTCGCCACCGGACCCGTACAGAATTATTGGCACCTGACTTCCCGGTAACACCGGAGTATTACGACCCCAGTGGCCGGGAAGTCAGGCCTTGGTAATTTCGTAAGTCTCCATTCCGATGGAGTCCCATAGAACTCCATGGGAATGGGGACCACGGATGCACTGGCACTGTTAACAATGGTTCTGGTGCTTCCGTGAACCTCTGCAGGCATGTGCCGTTCCTCCCGCCAGATCTGACCCTGGCGGGTGGAATGGCACCCGCCTTCAGAGTCATACTGTGCCGGTCCAGTAGGCTTACCGGCACCGTTGTTACCAGACTGGCATAGTTATAATGAGGCCGTTGGTGTTTAAATAGTTATTTTCAATGTTTTTACATAACAGTACCTCAGAAGCAAAATGTATGGTGTTGGAGCTTTGTGTGTTTATGTCATAGGTGGGTGCTTGACCAGATAAATATGAATACAAGGTTCCTTTACTTCTTCCACAGGGGGAAACAAGCAGCTGAAAATAGGCCATTAGGGTCCTGGGTATTAGAAGGTTTTCCTCATGGGAAAGGGGGAGATACTGTGTCTCATCCTACGAAGTCATGAGATCTCTCCAGTAGTTGTCTCCTCCCATGTGATCCTCCCTCATAAAGCTGCCACCAGGGTCAGGATCAGGTAGCGGCTGCTGTCCCCTGGTGACATGGGAGGAGGTCACCACCGGGGAATCCGTGGTGACTAAATTGGATTTATCACAGTGCTTATTATAGGGAATTCATTTGTTGTCATTTCACTTGTTACTGTAACCGTGGTGACATTTCTGTTCACTGGTCTGGCTACATTGCAAAGGACCAATTCTCTCAATGCCATAAGTCTAATAAAAAAGACAACAACATATAAAAAATGTTGCTATAATCATTATCAATAATGCTTCCACCTATTACAGATAACTAGAAGTGCTATTCCTCCCAAATGCCAAATATCTGATATGATTAAACAATCCCATTCTTTCCACCAAAAGAAAGTCCTTTTCACTTTCTTCAAAGAGCAAGTATTCAAACAGTACATTTTATTAATAGGGCATGAATGCTTCTTCAAAAATAAAATAGGCCTTTACATCAAACCATAATATGCAAGAGAGATGTTTCATACTCCTAAAAAGGGATAGTTGTTCAACAAATAGGATAAAACAATGAACAATCTGATTGTTATGGGAAGCATTTATTATTGCTTTCGTAGTTTAAATAATGGTTAGTGGAGTGTCTATGCATCTATAAAAGACCCAATGTGTTTACTCTTCTTGTTGCTGATTGCTTCTCATCATGACCTTCATCTGGACTCTTCTCCCCTCTTCCTAACCTTAATGGTAAGGGTTGGCACACAGAGGGGACTCTCCTTTGTAGAGTTTGACACCACTGAGGTGTAACCAGGCCCGCCTTCCTTTTATTTTATTTTATTTGGTGTAGCTGCCTGAACTATACAAGGTCTGTCAAAATGCAGCTTGTGCAACTGTCTAGAAAAACGGTTGCATTGCACTTGTCACCAGGGAACAGGATGGGTGGCTTCAGCAGCGTTTCCCGTTCAATTTGTTAATTTGCTTCATCAGTCTTCTTTCATTCCCCCGCCTCACTCGTAGTTGTCGAGACATATATTTAAGAGAATCCATCACAGCCATTAAATAATTATGCTCAGTTTGAACTTGAGGAGCGAGGGGTGTGTGCATACAGCGTCCCGTTACCAGCTCATGTGTCAGTGATAGTCAGAGCAGGGCTGATTGTGTAATGAACATAGGGCTATAAACCCACCTCTTTTATGTCACTTTTAGTTTGAAAATCTGCTCCTTTAGGATGTTGTTGATGTGCTCACGGATGCTGTTCACTTGTGAGAGGTAAACAGACAATAACATGTGCGTAATGCCCAACAGGATAGTGGTGTGCTCAAATACCTCATTTACAAAATGTGGTCCATCATCGGACAAGAGAACTTTGCACACTACCCACTTTGGAAATTCTCACATATGAAGAATTTTGCAGCACATGTGGCATCTGGATGTGTGCATGGACTGGCTTCAATACATCAGGAAAAGGAACATACAACTAGCTACTAGCATATACTTGTTGGCGTTAGCAATTTGGAGCAAATCTCTGTAATAGATATGCAAATGCGAAATGGTCCAGTCGGGTGGGTTATTTCTCCCCTCACTGTTCGTAAAGTGTGCCCAGCAATGAACTACTGGCACGGCAGACAATTTGCAGTGAAATCTGCAACATGTTCCAACCAATTTGGGATGAACGAGTCTTACTAAATCAATACTGCAAGGCATTCTCTTGACATGTTTACTGCATTATGCAACAACTTTAGTGCTACATTGACTGACCCTAGAGGCATAACTGGTTTGCGGTGCTGTCCTGCTACCACATTACATCTGTGGGGAACAATGAGCACCCCCTTCATTTCCATAATTCGTGCTCTTCTGGTGGTGCTCTTCCCTGTAACTCTGTGCAATGGGTAGTGTATTAAAACCCCCGTCCTTACGATGTTGTGTGAATGTGTGAATTCGTTTTGTGCAATCACAATATCAGATATTTCAGAACAATGTACTGCTCTTTTTGCTTCTATGTCTGTGGCCACATTGTAGCGAGAAGCCAAATCTGCACCTCTTGTGTGTGCTGCAAACTTCATCACAGCAATGGCTGATGGGAGTTGGAGTGTGTCTATGAGTCTGTCTAATAGCAGTGTATGCTGCACTCGCATGCCTTTGGCTCGCAAGAAGCCACGCCTCATCCAGTGTGACAGTCCTGCATTTACTGTTGACATCACATCAGCAGAGTTGGAGTACATCATTACTGCCTCATCTTCATGCATTTTGAGTGCCAAAATCAGCACAACCAATTGTGCTGTTTGTGCTGAGAAATATGATGGAAATATGGCATGTGTTACTATCTCAAAGCTGTCATTCAGTTCTGCTTTCAATACTGCTGTCCCATTATGTCCTTGTCTATTGAGGATGACCCTTCGAAAAGAAAGCGCTGTTTACTGTGAAATATTTAGCTTAGGATGGGATGTTACACAATAGCTGTGGCTGGGTTCAGAACCAATGGGAACTCTGCCTCAAAAATAATGTTTAGCGGGTGTAAATCCTGGATAAATCTCTACGACCTCTCCAGTCGCTTTCATCACTGGGTTCACAGCCGTGTTATTTGTGGATTCTGACAGCAATAATATCCCTTGCTGTACCAGGGCAGCAATGGTATCATAGATACCTTTGTCAGCTTCTTCTGACATGGGGTATTGTAATGTCTTACCCAAGGTAAAATAGCTCCTTCTCCAATTTCATTTTGACTGTCCCCTCTCCTTTAAACAGACCAACATCATATGACCTGCTGGTCCATAATGTACTTGGTACATGAGCCAAATCTTCTTGAAGAAAAGACGGAACACTTTCTATTAGCGTCATTCTCTAGGGTATTTACCTGTTTTCAATTTTTAACTGATAAGTAAGGGATGTTAAACATCCCTTCATCATCTGAATTGTCATCTGTGAACAAGTCTTCATCTGTTAAATCAGTCGATGTCCTTCATCAAGAGCTTTCCCTGTTCGCCAGTTAAGCACTTCCTCATCAACTCCTTGCAAAACTACTCTGTCTTCTCTCACTATTGCTGCTTCTAGTTCAATTGTTATCATCTGCCCTTCTTCCTCTTCTACTTCTGTTAAAACAAAAATTCTGTGGGTAAACACAATTGTCTGTTTTGTATTCTCGGAAGCCATGCTAACAATATATGCACCCCATAAAGGAATACTTCTGGGTCTAATGGCACACCCCTTTCTGCTTCCTGGCCATAAAATTCTGATATGAATTATTGTGTATTCACATAATGAACCCTGGGGTGGAACGTATTATCCCCTGGTCAGTAAATAAGATTGTAATTTTTAATCTGCTCATTAAGTCACTCCCCAATGTTAACTGGTATCTCGTGGAAATACAATAATGGCAGGGATATGTCATGTTCTCCAATAGTAATGCTCAAAGCATCTGCAAAAGCAACCGTAGTTGTCACCCCAGAAAATCTTTGTGCGTTTATGGCAATGCCTGACATTGGGAATTTCCCTTCTCTAAAACATGATTGAGTGACCCCTGTATCTACTAGAAAGCAAAATGTGTTGTCACCTATAGTTGCCCCGACTCTCGGTTACTCTTGTGGAACTGATAAAATGAAACACATGAAGTTTTTCTGTGGGCTGTCCTATTGTGGGTATATGTCCAGTTCTGTGTGGTAAAATGATTCCCTCCCACTACTGTCACACCCCGTAGCTATTGATGCTTGTGGCAATATGTTTGCGCTCCATGGCATTACTGCATTTTGTTGTGCTTTGGCCTGTGTCTGCATTGGTATTTGCTTTATCTGTATTGGAGCTTGCTGTGTTTGTATCAGGGATTGTTGTTTATGGGTGGCATCCCCTGTTGTGTCTGATGTATTTGTGGTGCTTGTGCCTAATACTGCATGTGATCTTGGTCATAATATTCAGGTGGCTCTGTGCTATACGGTGGTAACAGGCTGCCCCCACCTCTTGGATCAGTTCCTTGCCAACTCAATTGAATCCCTCCCCTATTTCTACATTTGCATTAATTATGCTCCATCTTACCACATATCCAAAATTTCTGTGCCTGTCCTCCAAATCTAGGTTGCCCCCCCAATAAACCTTCCTCCTTGCAGGGCCTAAATTCCACCGCTTTATCTGAACTAATCTTGCTTCCTCCATCGCCCTGTTCTCAATTTTCTTTCTATCTTTATCTTGTTTTAACTGACAATGATCAACAATCGCAAGTTGAATGTATGCCCACGGCTTTACTTCCATTCCCACAATGTTCAATTGTCGTTGCACTTCCCCAGTAAGCTACTGGCATAATATATGATAAAAGATAGTAATGTTTTTACACAGTTCTCTCGTTTCTAAACTCCACTTTTCTTGAATATCCTGAATACACATCGTTGAATGTTCGTCCGTTCTCATTTAAAGAGTCGTAATAGCGCTTATGACTGATAAATCTGGGTACTGAAGCCTAAGTGCCCTACATAGGTTAGCTCAACAGTTATTAAAGGGTGCTCATTCACAGACAGTATTTTGTGATGTCACTCGAGGCTAGCTCACCCATGTCCAAATGTCATCTGATCGCTATGCTAAGCAAGCAAGTGTTGTATGTCACCTACTGCTAAGGTCATCCCAGCTGCCATTCTTTCTTATTCATAAATCCATTTACCCGCCTCTTATGTCAGTGTTGGCAGTTTGCAAGCCAAATTGTTTTTGTCCATTTATGGCCACAGAATATATTGCAGCAGTCCTCCCCCTTTCTCCAATAAGGGGAAATGTTTAAACCCAACTCCCTGTCCTAGTGTAGCCACACCCTTCAACTTTGTCACTGATTCTGTCATATTAATCCTCTTTCAATATGGGGAATCCCTTAGTCTGTTTACGTATGAGGTTTTCTCTTCTAAACTATTTGATCACACCTTCCGATGCCTGGGAAATGCAACACGCTCTTGCCTCCTCAATGGTTCTTCCAGATCTAACCACTCTATCTCTTTCCCTATCCTCATGCTTGAAGAATGGGCTCTTGCGGTCTCCTCCTCTCCACTTTCCTCCCTCTCTTCATATTCAAAAATAGTATCATCACTCTTATCCCTTTCATCATATTCTCTGTCTACATAGCCTATTCTTCCTAGGGTTTTTGTCCAAAACATTCTACTCATTGCTTCTTCCAATACATTCCTGTCCCCATCTTGTGGTGACCCTCTTCTACTCCCCATCATGCTGCTAGTGCCATCCCTTTTGCTCCTGTGAAGATTTCCAGGCGGTATTCATATGGCCTCTTCTCTCCCTCATCTGGAAGAGTATATGTTTTAAGAATATCATCAACTTCCTGATAGCGTCTCTTGAAGCTCCTCTCTCTTTCTCTCAGCTCTTGTCTCTGGTCTCTCTCTCAATCTGGGAGTGAAGGTACCCTGATAATATCATCAACTTCTTTTCTCTGCCTCTCTCTACCTTGTTCTATCTCTAACTGTCTTTCTCCATCCCTCTCTTTTTCCTTTTGATTTTCTCTTTTCCTATCTTTATTTCTTTGTCTCTAAATGTCTCGTTCTTCTTCTCGTCTCCCCTCCCTTTCTCAGTCTGCCTCTCTTCACTTTCTTGTTATTCTTAATTCCTTCTTCCTTTCTCTCTCTCCTCTCTTTTCTGTTCTTTCCTCCTTTTACTTTTTCTCCTCTTCTTTCTCCTGACTTTCTCTAACTTTCCTTTACCTTTTCTTAAAAAGCGTCCATGCCCTTTCCATCAAGTTTGAGCATTATTTGTCCTCCCAACCATTCATTGGGCTTGATAGCCATCGTATCCTTATTGCCCTGCCTTCCTGTTTCTCTCTGAATCGCCACCTCTGCTTCTGTCAATTTTGCCTGTAACTTGTGGCGCTTGTCATGTTCCACACGTCTGGACGCTGGCCTTTGCTTTTTTATTTTTCTCCACTTATCATGACTTCACTACTGTATGTGTGGGGCTCATATGTGGGATTAGTGTACGCTGCCGCTGCTTTTAATGCCTGCTATGGATATAATCCCTGTGCTTTCAAAGGTGGATCACTGCTCTGGGGATGAGGGGAATTAGTTGCGGCTGATATGCTCCCTTCTTCCAGCTATTAAGCATCCATTCTTTCGTGTGCAACTCCTCTGTTTCCTCTACATACATTTTCCAAAGTTCCTGAATAGCTAGTCGATTCTGCAACCTTTTCCCTTAATAAGCAGCATGCAAATACATACCCATGTGTTGCAGTAGTGAGTTTGAATGAGTGCCCTCCTGCGACTAAGGCATAAATATTATGCCCTTCACCCACTTCGGATTTTGTCCTAGTACCGGGGTAATGCTTTGCCCAGTTGGACAGTGAGAGTATCTCCCATGATGATATGTCACAATTAAACTTCCCAATAATTACCAGATCTGTTATTTCAATTCTATCTCATGCTTGTTTAACTCCCGTTTACACCCTTTCCCAATGTTCCTTTTGCTCCCAAAACTGCTATATCGCTGTCTGAGACCACGCCTCTTGTGTCACACAAAGTTTCAGAGCAGCACCACAAACACCACCCTCTCTGAACAACCCCACCTCGCTGTTCCCTCATTTTGCCAGGCCCATGTCATACTTACTAATGCGTGGATCTGTTGAGGGTCCTCGGTATCGGGTCTCCCCTAACAGCCAGCTGGGGGACTCCTGTAGACCTCTCCTCTGTTACACATGATACTCCGCTCACCACAGGTCACGTAGTCTTCGGGCCACGCATGGTGGGGAGCCAGCACAAATACGAGCGTGCTACCAACCATCACCTCTACTACCATCTGTAAAGATGGCCTAGGAAGTCCCCAGATTTACACAGAGGGTCTGGTGTTAGATCACGCCAAACACCATAAGGGAAATAGACAAAGTGCAAAGCACAAGCCAGCTTTATTGACATTAAAATAAAGCAGGGACATCATACAATCATACAAGTCTCAAAGCTTTCAGGGTGCTTATCAAAAATAACAGCTTGTAAATTGATCTTTCATCATAATTAGCATCACACAATAGCAAAACCTACAAGGGATTGACTACATATACATTCTATAAGGGTAAAACTTCTGATTGGATAACAATAATTTGATGGCTCCTCCTGAGACCACCTCTAAATTGACAACAATAAAAATACGCCACTTCTACAATTTATTATTGGTTATTATTGGTTAGTCTAATACAAACTGGGCAGCCTAGCATAACGGGTTTTGATTGGGTGGCTCTTTACCTTGGGCAACTGACAGGTCATCAAGACATGAGCCAGATGGGAGTATGTGGGGGGGGAGGTCCATGGACTGCTTTCCTTTCAATTAAAAAAGATAACATAACTTATTCCTAGTCCATGAGCAAGAGAAATTTCTTTGTAACTAGCCTTGTGCAACGTCTCGTATCTGGGGATATGTGAGGAGTGAGGCAGGTGTGCTTTCTGAGTCGTTGCTAATGAATAGACCGTGTTCTTCAATTATGGGTCACATGAGATGAGACCGTGTTTGGAATTATTTCACAATGCATTTATTGGGATTTTAGCTAATTTTACTACAAGTGTTATTGTTCCTTTTACCACTGGGGACACTCTTGAGTTATTCATTATGGGGTCTTCTTGTGTTTATAATTAGCTCACACCTGCCTCACAATTATCAGTTGTGCTCTTCCAAACTTTAATTAGACAGGAGTATTCTTCTTCTATCTCCTTTTCTGCAGTGTTGAGACCCTCCCTAATTTCGCAGTAACCTTGGCTGTTTTGGAAAGGTAAGCCCTTTACTTTTATGGGCCCTCCCTGCACTAAGGGGTCACTATTTGACGAGATTGGTAGCGCTAGTATAATTGCATGTCACAACGAAGGGGGAAGATCACATGAACATCCAGCTGGTTCATTCACCCATCCTGTTGTCTCGCCTGGCCCAGATGGGAATATCTGGCCAGGTACTTGCCTGGTTCACCTCTTTCCTGTCAGACCGCACACAGACTCTTGCCATGCCTCCTTTTCTCTCCTTATCTTGCTCTCTCACTTGTGGTGTCCCTCAGGGCTCATCTCTGTCCCCAATCTTGTTTAACATTTACATCTGGGCTTCGGTGTGCCTCATCCGCGCCCATGGCCTCAACTGTTACTCATATGCCGACGACACCCAAATCCTGATCCGGCTAGATCAAAATCAAGCGGAGGTGTCATCGTGCCTTCCTAACTGTTTGAGGGCCGTGGGCAACTGGATGGACCACAATTGACTCAAGCTTAACGGGGATAAGACTGAGGTGCTCGTGGCGGGATGTCTCCCCGATCCCTCACTGTGGACTACTGCCTTATAGCCCCCTACTCTTGGTCCCCTTCCTTGCCCAGTTAGCAAGGTAAAAAATCTTGGGATTATTCTTTCTGCCTCTCACTCCATGACAAACCAAGCTGTGGCTGTGTGCCAAGCAGGCCACTATCAACTTGAGATCTTGAAGAAGGTCCTCCCTGTGATACCTGAATATCTTCGTCCTCCGGTAGTTGCAGCGTTCGTCCTATCTCGCTTGGACTACTGTAACTCTCTGTACCTGACCCAGCCAGTCGGACTGATACAACGGTTACAAAGGTTACAGAACCTGGTGGCTAGGCTGGCTACGGACACCCCATATGGAGCTCATATTACCACGGTGCTGCATTCGCTTCACTGGCTGCAGGTAAACCAGCGTATCCGCTTCAAGGCTATGTGCATAGTCCACAGGGCTATTCACGGCCAAGGGGCTGAGTTTCTGCAAGCCAAATTTCTTCATTACTATCCTGAACGCGATCCCTGCTCTTCTACTGCTGACCTCTTGGTTGTTCCGAGGTTTCGGCGTACCAGGATAGGTGGTCGTGCCTTTTCCATATTTGTGGCTAGCCTATGGAACGGCTGCCCTCTGTAATGAGGAAAATGTCTAATCATTTAGCTTTTAGAAGAGCACTTAAAACAACCCTTTTCTAGGTCTTATGCTGTGGTTTCAACACTGATTGGTCTGATCTCCTTCTCTAGCGCCATGATGCCTTCAGGCGGTCGTGCACTATATAAAGGAATATAACATAACATAACATAGGGCTTCAAAGGGGTGTAGGCCAGTCCTCAAATATGGTTGAAATTTGTTGTTTACAATAGTGTTTATGTATGGCGATAGATTCTCAAGTAGATGAATGTACATTTACTGAATAGTTAGTACACAACATTTATTTAGTTTCATGTGTTATTTGAGTTTCCAGTCCGAATTGCTCATGAAGAAGGGTGTTATACCTCGAAACACATCAGCTACCTTCGGACCTAAAAATTGTGTTTTTTTAAAACTTGATGTTATTAAATCTAATCATTTTTATTGGAAAATGTATGAATATATGTACATTTGGCTGTTCTTTTCAGTATAAAAAAAAGTGTGCAGAGGACGGGAGGATCCGACCTTTTGGATCTTCATTGCCCTTTGGGTTGCTAGTTACCATCTGAGCTCTGAATGGATCTGTATTTCTATGATTTAAGCATTTTTAAATCTTATGAAGTCTTGAGGCCTTTTATTAACTTGAAAGTGTGCTGTAGCTTCCATTTTGGTAAAGATGGCTGCCCATTATTATTGCGTTTCTATGTCAGTGAGCTATATTCACGTATTGTTCATGCTGCATTCAGTGTAAACACACCACCAACAACACATGGGCTAACTTCCTGCGTCCCCACACGTGTCCCGATGAAAACGGTACCTCACATATGTGGGTGCACCTACCGGGGGCGCAAAAGGAAACTGGTAACCCACTGGTAACCCCAAGCCTTTCTCCACTGGCCATTTTGTTCATGTAGGCAACCTACAGATTTGGGCCTAGGGTGTCAAAGCCAGCAAGGAAAACAGGGAACCCAATGCATTTCCCAAAAGAGGACACCCGTGGGAATCCACACGTGGCCAAATTGAAGGGGCGGCCCATCTCATGTAGCCCTCTCCAGGGGCATAAAGGAGGGGGGCCTGTCCTGCACTCCTCCCTGGGCTCAGGCGTCCGTTCCTAGGAGCAGATATCTGGTCCCAGGGAGGGCTGCATGACATGGCACCCACTCCATTGAGGGTGGCGGGGGAGGGGGTCAACACCCCCATCCCATTAGAAAATTCCCTGACCCTTTGGGGTGCTCCACAGCCCCCCCTAAAAAGCGTTCTACCATTTTCACTTTTTTCCTTTGGTAACCCAACACCCCTTGGCGCAGAGGGGCACATTGGTTTGCCAATCTGGCGCCGGGGTGCCCAAACCTTACTGCCCCATCCACTTGGGCCCTCTCCCCCCTCACCCCAAATGGGTGGCAGGGGCATCTCATGCAGGCCTCCCTGGGCCTCCTACAAACGGTTGCGTGAGGTACACCCTCCTCCATTTCGGATGGGGCGTAGAGGGCCCCCAAAAATGGTGGGACAGGCCCCGCAGTGGGTGGCGCAGTAAGGTTTGGGCACCCCGGTGCCAGATTGGCACACCAATGTGCCCCTCTGCGCCAAGGCAAGTTTTGTAAACAAAGAAAAAAATTAAAAATGTACACTACACTTTAGGGCGGGCTAAGGGGCACCCTAAACCGCCAGGTAATTTTCTGATGTAATGAGGGGTGACCCTCTACCCCCTTACCCCCTACACCAAATGCAGGGGGGCATCTCATTCTGCCCTCTCTGGAGGCAGATAAGAGGGGGGCATCCCATGCAGACCTCCCTGCGTCAGATGCCCCTTCTTAGGAGCAGATATCTGCCCCCAGGGAGGGCTACAAGGGGTGCCCCCATTTCCCCTTGGGGTGAGGGTGAGAGGGCCACCCACCATTTCTGTAAAATATATCCCTGGTGGCTAGTGCCCCCCCCCCAATCCCATCCAACATTCCCTTTCGTTATTTTCATTTGTTTTGTTTCTTTTTGTTTTGCGCCCTTCCCTGGGGGCAGATGATCAACCATCTGCCTCCAGGGGGGCCTAACCTGCAGGCCCCATCTTTTGGGGGGCCTGCACACTAATTCCTGGTGGCCCCCCCCACCCCCCAATTGGATGGGGGGGCCACCTCATGTACTCCTGCCTGGGGGCATACATCTGCCCCCAGGGAGGGCTACAAGGGGTGCCCCCCCCTTTCCACTTGGTGTGGGAGGGGGAGGGCCACCACCATTTCATGGGGCAAAAAAATCCCAGGCCCCCCACCCCCATCCCTGTTCTATTTTTATTTTTTATTTTTTATTTTTGCTCCCCTCCCCTGGGGGCAGATGATCAGCCATCTGCCCCCAGGGTTGTGGACATATGTGCCCCCATGCTTTGGGGGTCAGTGGGGAGGGCTGCTTACTTGAAGCAGCCCCCTTTCCCCCCACCTCACAAACAAATCCATGGTGTTCCAGTGGGTTGGTGGTCACGGATCGAGCGCTCTGCGCTGATCCGTGACCAGCAATGTGTCATATACGTGGTGTCCTTGGATAGGGGAGAACCTCCCCTTTCCAAGGACACCACTTTTTCCTATATCCCTGGTGGCCTAGTGGGCCACAGGGCCCCAAACTCCCTCCCACCTCCCCCCATCCCTTGATTTTTTTACATTTTAAATTTTTTTATTTTCACCCCTGGGGCCAGTGATCATCTTTGGGGCCACGGGGGGAAGGGGGACACTTACCTAGTAAGCAGCCCCCCCTCCCCCTGCGTCACAAACAACTCTCTATTGATCCGGTGACATTGCTGCTCACGGATCGGGCGCTCTGCGCCCAATCCGTGAGCAGAAATGCCACACAATGGGTATCGTTGGAAAGGGGAGAATCTCCCCTTTCCAACAACACCCGCCTCAATCGCCGGCTTGAAATACAGCCGGAGATCGACACGGAGAAAGAAGGGCTCTTACCTTCTTTCTTCACTGCAGCAGCCGAAATCGGCTGCTGCAGTGATTTTACTTTCAGTTTCACGGCGACGTGCTTTATGCATGCCGACGTGAAACTGAAGGTAATCCAGCCCACTGGCAGTGAGGGGGACCTCCCCCTCACATAGCCCGGGGATTGGATTACTGTTTTGTGTGATCCCTGCTTTGCAGGGATCACTCAAAACAAGGTGCCAAAAAGGACGAGCTATCTCGTCTTTGGCAGTGCGTATGCAATTCCAATGACGAGATATCTCATCCTTGGCACTTAAGGGGTTAAATGAAGTGATACTACTAATAGTTTTGTAAAAACAACACATTCAGAAACATCATAGTGCCTTTCAAAGCAAAGGGGATGTCTCTGGTGTACCCATTGCTGACCGAACGCTTCTGCTGATTCCTAATTGTGATTGGCACAGAATGCTGCAAGCTGGTAACCCTCCTTTACCCCTGGTTAAAAATTATACAGCTACCAAAGTTTCTGGACGGTTTATCTTACCAAAGCATGCTAATTTCTGGTCTACAACAAAACATGGATGTGTGGCTGAAGATTGTGCCCAGCCCATTGGTAGCAAACCTACCACTTTGACCCATCATCACCAGTCATCAAGTAGCAGTACCAACTCAGATAAAACATAAACATGTTAGGGGGATTCTAAAACTGTCAACACCAGGAATGACAGCTTGAAACCTGTGCTCCTGTGCCCTGAGACACAAAACTTCCTCTGTTACAATGTCTGATCCATATACAGCTGACACATCCCAACTGGGAAAGAGACAGAAAGGTGGAGAAGAGACTGAAAAGAGAGCCGATAAATTATTGGATCTCCTAACCAAGGTGACTCTGGACATTGCTGAAATCAAGGCAAAACTGTTCAATGTTGAAGAGAGATATGTGGAACTAAACTGAAAGGTGAATACAGTTGAGGTACATCTTCTGTGGATAAAAAAAACCCTGAGTATGGCAGATCAAATGAGTGATCTGCAGATCCAGAATGGTAAACTGGATCTCAAACTATCTGAGCAGGAAAACCTCTCCAGAAGAAACAACATTGGAATCGCCGGATTTCAAGAGAATGTGGAGAGAGGTAATCCTATACCCATTTTGGGGAAACCCTAATCTCCTTACTTAGTTTGGATCCAGAAATGCCCCTGGAGATGGAAAGGGCTCATGGATGCTTGGGCCAAAAAGCTGCACTAGACCAGAGACCTAGACATTTCGTAGTGACATTTTTTAAGATTCCCCATTAAGGAGATGATTTTGAAGAAAGCTTGTGAAATCTGAGATCTTTCTTGGGGGATCATAAAATCATTATTTTTGGTGATCTCAGCAGAGATGTATGGAAAAAAAAGCATTTGATGTGGCGAAGGAAAAAAGAGAAGCAAAAAGCTGAAATACTACATGGTTTACGCAGCTATTCTTTGTGTTATCTTGGAGGGTCAACAGCACTCCTTTACTGACTGCAGGAGTGTAGAAGCCTTTTTACCAGATCTGGACAATGAAGCAATGGAGGAGACTGCATCTATGTCTCAAAGGAGCTCTCAAACCAACAAGAAGAGATGATTTGCTGGGAAATTACTGATACCATTAACTGAGTTTTATCACCCCAATTATGATTATTTTGGGTTTAAAAAAAGAATAATAATATTATCTATGTAGTTATGTATTTAGTTTTGTAATCTGTTTTTTAAAGAATTTGAGGGGTAATTCATAGCATTCAGCGCACAAGCGGCGCACGCGGCTGACGCACTGTGTGCGCATGCAAATATCTGCGCCAGCCGCGTGCGCTAAAATCCATTTCCGTGCACAGCGTATTCATGGATTTTAGCTACTAAAACCAGACGTGGCGCACAGTGGCACAGTGACCCTGCAGCAGCGCCAGTTACGCCCCCAAGAACGCCGCTCGCGCAAGGAAAAGCCATCAAAATCCCCAAACCAGGACAAAGGGCTGTGATAACCCTGGACCAGTATACAGGGCAGCCACACAGCACACGGCAAGCGGGGAGCGTGTATTACTGTGGTACGTGGGAAGTTTCACACGCGAAAGGGCCTGTGCGAGTGGGGTATGTGTATTCCTGGGGTGCACGGGAAGTTTCAGACGCGATTTTGCTGTCAGAGCGGGGTATGTGAATTTTGGGGGTGCGCGGGGAGTCCTACACATGAATTGCCAGTGTGGGTCCTCCCAGGTATTCCCTCTACACCCTCAACGGCCCCTGCAGGCAGCCCACACCACAGGGGACTACCCTGCGCCCCTGGTCATGTCCTACAGGTAGCCCATCCACCATGGGCATGCCCCCCAGCCAAGCCACATGTCAGCTTGCACTACTGATCCCCTTGCACCCCCACCCCCAGCAGTCAGGGGCACCTGCCAGCAGGCCCTCGTTCATGTCCCACTCATGTACCCCTGCACCCCCACCCCCCAGCAGTCAGAGGCACCTGCCAGCAGGCCCCCACTCATGTCCCCCAGCACCCCCACCCCCAGCAGTCAGGGGAACCTGCCAGCAGGCCCCCACTCATCTCCCCTTGCACCCCCACCCCCCAGCAGTCACGGGCACCTGCCAGCAGGCCCCCACTCATGTCCCCCTGCACCCCCACCCCCCCGCAGTCAGGGGCACCTGCCAGCAGGCCCCCACTCATGTCCCACTCATGTCCCCTTGCACCCCCACCCCCCAGCAGTCAGGGGCACCTGCCAGCAGGCCCCCACGCAAGTCCCACTCATGTCCCCCTGCACCCCCACCCCCAGCAGTCAGGGTCACCTGCCAGCAGGCCCCCACTCATGTCCCCCTGCACCCCCACCCTCAAGCAATCAGGGGCACCTCCCAGCAGGCCCTCACTCATGTCCCTCAGCACCCCCACCCTCCAGCAGTCAGGGGCATCTGCCACCAGACACCCACTCATGTCCCCCTGCACCCCCAACCCCCAGCAGTCAGGGGCATCTGCCAGCAGGCCCCCACTCATGTCCCCCAGCACCCCCACCCCCCAGCAGTCAGGGGCACCTGCCAGCAGGCCCCCACTCATGTCCCCCAGCACCCCCACCCCCCAGCAGTCAGGGGCACCTGCCAGCAGGCCCCCACTCATGTCCCCCTGCACCCCCACCCCCCAGCAGTCAGGGGCACCTGCCAGCAGGCCCCCACTCATGTCCCCTGCACCCCGACCCCCCAGCAGTCAGGGGCACCTGCCAGCAGGCCCCAACTCATGTCCCACTCATGTCCCCCTGCACCCCCACCCCCAGCAGTCAGGGGCACCTGCCAGCAGGTCCCCACTCATGTCCCCCTGCATCCCCACCCCCCAGCAGTCAGGGGCACCTGCCAGCAGGCCCCCACTCATGTCCACTGCACCCCCACCCCCATCAGTCAGGGGCACCTGCCAGCAGGCCCCCACTCATGTCCCACTCATGTCCCCCTGCACCCCCAACCCCCAGCAGTCAGGGGCACCTGCCAGCAGGCCCCCACTCATGTCCCCCCTACATGAAATAAAGATGCACAATCATGGCCCACTTCTACAACAAAAAAACACATCATGCCACCCCATTCTTGAGACGCAATGATTTTCCAATCCACCCCACACTGACATGCCTATCTCAAGACACAAACCAAAACTCAACTATGTACATCAACACATGTCCATCACACACATACACTGGTTGGCATTGCTTGTGTAAACCCACATTTTCATATGCATCAACCCAATGAGCGAATCCCACACATGGAACTAAAATATGAAAATGTATTATGTACATAAATAAATAAATTAAATGAAAGGATACCAAAATATCAAACATGAAATGAAATGCATGTGAAAAAGAAGAGTGAATTAAAATGATAACCAATCCAAAAACATTTGAAAGAAAAACAGTCCAAACTCTCCCTCCACCAACGCAAATCCAAAGGAAAGGTAAAAAAAAAGATATCCATTGTTTCATGTTCAAAATGAAAAATAAAAAAGAGAAAACAATCCATAGTCCAACTATTTACAATATATTGTCCTGAAAAAAAACCCATTACTCCAGGTCCATAATGAAAAATAAAATCCAAATTAATCCATCATCTAACTATATACAATCCATTGTCCAAAATAAAAATCCATTAATCCATGTGCAAAATTACAAAAAAGAAATCAATCCATTGTCCAACGATGTAAAGGGTCAATGAGCCCATCCAAACAAATGAAACCTACCTAAGAAACTACCTAAAAATAAAACTATATACAAATGTGTGTGTCATTGTCCATTGACCACAAATAAAATGAAAAGGAAACCTAACTCTAAAAACTATTTACAAAGGCAGCGGGCTAGTCCGACGGATCACTTTTGGATGTCCCGGGCCAGGGCATCATCGAACTCCTGCTCAATGTCCTGGAGGCGGTCCTCTTCCATGGCCCTGAGGGTTTGCAGGGACGACGACATGTTCTTCTCCAACTCCCTGCGAATTGCCTCGAGGCACTCGGCCTGCCTCAGAGCCCTACGCATGGAGTTCTCCGCCCTGACCATTATGAGCCGTGCCTCTTCTGCCCGCTGCCGCTCCGCATCTATAGCATGGCCTAACCGCTGCCACACGGAAGACACTTCCAGTCCTGGGTCCTCCTGCCATCTGGCCGATGCATGCCCCTCCGATGTCGAAGGCTCCGAGCCATCATGGCTCCCACCTTGTTGCTGCTGCTGCTGTGCCTCTGCCTGTGCCCTGGCTCTTGCTGCCTGCACATCCTCCACCAGCTGGGGTGCAGTTGTTGAGGTGGCCACCCCTGCTGGACGTCCGACTCCCAACTGTGGCAGGGATGTGTCCTCCACCAGCCTGGCCGCAGGGTCAGAGGCAGCTCCACAAGGTACCTAGGTGAAACATGGGTGAGAAGATGGCATGGAGGACGACTGGTGCGTAGGGGGTTCAGGTGAGGAGGGGGTCACAAGGAGGTCCAGCACACGGAGGAACCCAGCACTGGTGACCTGTCCCAGCAGGTCAACACGGTCAAAGAGGCACTCGAGATGACGTGCAGTCTCTTCACGAAAAGACTGCACGTCAACTTGCATGCCCCGTTGACGCAACGCTATCCCGGCCGGGACAGGCTCAACACGGTCCCGGATAGCCACGTCCGCAGGGAGAGGAAGGACAGTTGTTGTGCGCTCATCCCCTCCCTGAAAACGGGTCTGGACGTAGACATCCCTGCTGGTGCCAGATGATGCAGTGACAGGATCAGGGACAGGATTGCACACAGGCACCTCTGCGGCGGCCTGTGCTGCCTCCTGTCCCTGGTCCTGCACTGCACCACTAGCACCAGTGGAATCCCCACCTCCAGACCCTGTGTGTGTCCCTTCCACGGCCTCCTCCTCCACCAAACCCCCCACCAACCTGGATGACTCCATGCCATCTTCCTCCGTCGGACCCTGTGGGGTCTCAGCTGCCCCTTCTGCTGCCGAGGGGTCCACCTCCAACCTCTGCCTCTTGGACGTACCCTCGGCAGCTGCGGCCTGGGACACGGCACCAGACAATCTGGGAGGGGAGCTGGGCCTTGCATCTCTGGCTGGTGGTGCGATCCCTGCCGCTGTGCTCCACACCACCCTCTCCGCCCTCTTCATCAGTTGACACTGCAGACAGAGAGAGATAAAACACAGGCATCAGGGCACAGTAAATTGGCCTGATACACACATGACAGTTGTACATGAGTGGCATTGTCAAATTTCAGACACGGCATCACACTCCACGAAACACATGTAATTTTAACTCACACACATGAGCATTTCCACAGCAATATTGCACCATCCATACACATACAACAGCATGTACAGCCAAAGGTGAGCCTGACATCACATGAAACACTGGGAGTGCATTAGACATGCACACACGCCACCACACTTACATGCATGTGTACATCTCCAACTGTCGCAGTGATGAGATCGCCATACATGTCACATCTGACATTCAACCTTCTACATATCAGTGTCACGTGCATCCATGTTGCATCACAGTTGCACACTTGTCAAATCCACATACATGCACATGTACACAGTGCAGATACATGCATTATGAACCACCATCCATGCCACAACCATGCCAATGTACATACACGGAAATTCAAACATGTGTGCTCCCACACCTGCATTTGCCCAGCATGCTTACCAACACATACACCATCAATGTGTCTCACACCTGAGAGGACTCACATGTTGCAGCCTCACGCCCATGTTCATACACATCCCTAAATGGCTCTACAAAAACACATGTGCAACCTGCACACTACTGGCACACCATGACACGCACAGCGTCCAATCACCATGCATGTACACTTACCGCTCGACTCCAGACAGGTCTGCCTCTTAAGGATCTGGACGTAGAGCACTGGGCATATGCGTTCCAGGACCCTCATTTGGTGGTCCGACAGCTGGCCCCAGTGCCCCTTGGCATCCGCTGCCTTAGCGAGGCGCCGGGCCTTGTTGAGGGTCCTGGACCTGAGGTCCTCCCAGCGCTTCTTGACATGATGTAAGTCGCGGACTGCCACCCCCTCCGCGTTGATGGCAGTCATGATGTCCATCCAGATCCTGGTCGGTCCTTCATTGTCGGCGCGCAAACTTCCAAAAAGGGCATCATACTTCCCTGGCACTGAAGATGGTGGCCCTCTGCCTATCTGGCTGGGGGTTTCCAGTGCTGCCAGATGGTGTTGTGCTGGACATGGCAACCCCAGAGGCAGGAGTGGGTGGGCAACTGGGTCCTGGGGCTGGGCTGTGGAGCGATGGAATCCCAGTTGGGAGTCTTCGGTTCCAGCAGGGGTGGTCACAGCAACTGCTTCCCTGGCTCACGTGCAGGCAGCAAATGGCAGGGTATGTGGGCAGCAGGCAGTCAGGCAGCAGCAGATGGCAGGTGGGAGCGTGCTCGGGGCTTTGGGGGGCAGTAATTTGACCTTCTGGGCAGGAGCATGGTCTTCCGTGTGTTTTCACGTGGCCAGCTTGATACGGAGTGATTTGGCATGTGAAAAAATGGCACGTCAGCGTGTAAATCGAGGAAAGGGCCTTAGCACGTAAGCGCATCAGCACACGTACGTGCAATTTCATTGGACCACAGGCCCCTAGAGCGTGAGCGCGTAAGTTACATTACGCGCGCAGGTGTTTCCCTCATAGCACATGATGACAGAGCACATGTGGAAAACTGCACATCTGAGTGTCATCACGTGTAATTGGAGGAAAGGGCCCGCGTACACCCATATGTGACGTGTACGTGTGGGCCGGTTAAAAAGCTACGTGTAGGACGCCATTTCCTTGTACGTGCTTTTCGTGGAGAGCGAGTGGGTGAAATCTGTACTTCTTGTCGGTTCACACGCGATTACTTCACAGCGTTTCTTGTTCGTACTCCCTGTTACCTCTGACAGCTCTTTTCTGATTTTTTGTTGGGCCTGTTTCCTCAAACAGCGTTCACTTCTTCTTTTGTCCTGTCTCCTCAGACAGCGTACAATTCTTCTTTTGGCGGGTGTGTTGCCAACGCAGACACGCGCATATTTTTCATGTTTTTTTTCCAGGCAGACGGTGAGTCGCGCACGTATTTAACAACTGTGCTTGCCCCGTGTGTCGCGTACCACTTCAGAGGTCATTGTAGGCTGCGTGTATTACACGCACGCTTATTTTTGTGTTTCTGGGTGCCACAGCGTAGTGCCGGTTCATTATTTCACGCACGTGGTCTACGAGGGCTTGCGTGCACGTTATTTTTAGATTTTGGGCTTCCTGTGCGTTGCGTGACCCGTCATCTTCCCCCAGGGGTCACAGACAGCCTTGTTAGAGCACTAGGGTACGAACTCCATCTAGTACCCTACCACTTTGACCCCCAATTTCCCAGGTCAATAGTTTACTGCAACTCCCATACGCACAACATCAGTGCCATGGTTGGGAGGCGACCAAGCGGTAAGGGAGGCAAAGGTGGGCGACCTTCAAGAGGTGGGCGTGGTGGGCACGGTAGGGGACGTGGCCGGGTTTTGCAGGGTGCCCCTATACGCCCATTTGTGGAGGACCAATCAGGGACACCCATGCCCCCCCCCCATGGTTGAGGGAAACGTGGCTGACACCATCCCAGCTCAGCCCCTGTTGGACCAGCCCATTGTGGCACCTGACCTGGCACAGGATGACTCCCAGGCTGACTTCAAGGTCTGCAAGTCTTGGCCACGTGTGGCGGTGCAAGTTGTTGTCACCAAGCCACGTGGATCTGGGGCAGCTATGTCATCTGCTGCCCCAAGTATGCAGGGTGGGGAGGCTGCAGTGGCAGATGCAGCTCCATCCGCCCCAGCTCTGACTCTCCCAGCCAGGACAGTGTCGGTCCAGGTCCATCAAACTGACGTTCCCCCTGCCAACATTACCCTGCAACCAATGCCTGCACCAAGACCTATGGTCATTGTGCATTCCCACACTCCTACTACCCAGTCCACCGGTGCTTCTGCCCCTACTGACCAGAGCAGCGTAAGCCAGTCTGGCTCTGCTCCACCTTTAAAGAAGAGGAAGAAGGGTGCTCTGGCATGACAGGCTGAGACCCCAGACACGGCTACACACTCCGGCACGTCAAGGAAGCCTTGCTTTAATGACGCGGAACTTGATGCACTTGTGTCCTATGTGTCGGCACATAGCCACGAAATGCTGGTGACTGCAGGGTCCAAGACCACAACTGGTCAATGTAAGGCACACTGGCAGATCATCGTCGACCGCATAAGTGCCCTTCGATTTGTGAGGCGCACAGCTGATGATTGCTAGAAGCGGTGGAATGACCTGAAACGCAGAGCAAAGAACAAGCTGGCCTCAAATCATGCCGCTACTCTGGTGACTGGCGGTGGGTCTCCACCAGAGGACAACAAACTCACTGAACATGAGTCTGCTGCTGGAGCCTTCGTCACAGAGGAACAGATCCAAGGCGTGGGAGAACTACCTGATTGCGATGCATTGTCCGGTGAGTGCCCATGCAGGTGTGTGTAATCCATGTGTATTGTGTTTGGGTGACGGGTTCAGATTGAGTGCCAGGTGAGGGTGTGTGCACCTGAGTGGTATGGGTCACCCATGTGCTTCCTCCCATACATTCACGTGCCTTGGATTTGGGTATGACTGTATCCCTTCTGGCCACAGTTGCCTATTAAGCCCACATTTGTGCACTTTACCTTGAACTGTTGTCTTGCAACTTCATTGGTCTGATTCAGTAAGTGTTCATTCATGCTGATTGTTTGCACTCTCCCTTTTTGCTAGACAATTTTATGCCCTATTGCGACATGTGTGATATGCTTCGGTCATTGTTTACAGGCCACACTGGGGCACTATTATTACCTGGTTATGTTAATGATTACACCATTAAGGCTGATGGAGTATTGGCCTGCATAAAAATTATTATAAGGGGCTGCTTGCATGTGGAACATGACAGATGTTTCCTGTGATGTCAAAGTGACCAACCATTGATCAGCCCACAATGACTGTATTTTTGGACACAGGATGTGTTTCAGTGTGTGGCACACACATATTTTGAAACACTATTCAGCATTAAACTTCTCATCATGTCGATGTCACATGGATGTGTGACAGTACTCAATCACTGACATATTGCTGTAGTTTAGTACTTTACCGTGGCTATGCTACATGACATCTGTGAGTGAATAGAGACCCAGGCCCACAGGGAAGCCCTGAGGGAAGAACTACATACCCTCAGGCAGACTCTGGTTGACCTTGAGGCTTCCACTAATTTTAGGGCAGAATAGCAGCTGGAGCAGCTCACATGTTCACTCTCAGCTGAGATGCAGGCAACATGTGAGGAGATCCGGGCATCCCGCGAGGCCATGCGTGCAGAAATGCAGTCAACCCGTGAGGTGCTGCATCGAGATCTCCGCACATTAATCCTCCAGAATCAGACCTTCCAGACCCGCATGCTTGCTGCCATGGAGGACCATACCAGGGCTTTGCGTGGGCTGCCTCCCATAGTGCCACCACCTCCTGATGCAGCGGCAGAGGGTGAGGAGAGCGACAGCAGTTCTCCCACAATGATATAGCCGTGCAGGCCATGAGCCCAAGGAGTTTTTTTTTTTCTCGCAACATCCACACAGGTGGGTGTTGGTGTGCACCCTGTCCTCGAACCTCCTGGGTGGCCTCCCCCACCCCTCCTTGCCCCCACATGGTCATTTTTGATTTTTATTTTTTTACAGTGTGTTGCCTTGTGTGGCTCCCGTGGACATCCACTGTATTCCGGATGGGCACATGCAGGATTGTCCTGAGTTTGGGTTAGATGCTTGGGTTTGTGAGACACACACCCCTCCTGCTTCTCGTTTCCATGGGTCTGCAAAGGGTGTGACCAAGTGACAGTGAATTACACAGTGACGTTGGGCTCCCTTGAGCTGTGTGGGCAGTCTGTAGTCAATACTGTGTAGACATTCCTAGTGGATATTGTTGTTGTTTTGTACACTGCACACAGGTGGGGTTCATGAGGCAGCGATACGGTTATGATAACATCAAGACAATTATACAAGTTTTGGGGTTTCTGGACACTGAAGTGGAAAACACATTGTTCATTTTTATGGATGCAGAAAAAGCTTTTGATTGTGTTAACTGGGCTTTCTTGGATTTTACACTGCTCAGGATGGGGTTTGGGCCTGTTTTTTTGTGTGCGATTGGTGCTTAAGACTCGATGATTACTACCAGAATTTGGATGAATGGAGAACTTTCGGTCTCCTTCCGTTTATCCGGGGGTATCAGGCATGGGTGTCTGTTGTAACCTTTTCTTTTCATCCTGGCTTTGGAGCCTTTAGTAGCTTACATTAGGCAGGAATTGGGTGTTCAGGGGTTACAGGTAGGATATAAAGAAATTAAGGTACTTTCCTATCCGGATGACATGACATTTTTCTGGCCAACCCACATGAGGGCGGAGTATTGTTGAAAAGCATGTTTTGAGAGGTAGGTTGTCTGTCAGGCTATACAATCGATTGGGAGAATTCTGTAGTTTTTCTGCTTAAAGAATCTATCTCACACAAATGTTTGGCTTCTTGGAATTGTCAGTGGGCGGACTCCAGTGTAAAATATTTAGGGATTCATCTGGTTCGAGATTTGAAGAGGGTTGCAGAGTTCAATGTTAACAAATTGATAGAGGTGCTTCAGCGGGATGTGTTTAAATGGGATTGTTTGACTTTGAATATTTGCGCGATTGTAAATGCTATTAAGATGACTCTTTTGCCTAAAGCTCTGTATGTCATTCAGTCTCTCCTGCTAAAATTTCCCAAGACGTATTGACAGAGCTTTTCAGGGATTTTTATGGGGTGTAGGGAAAAGACCAAGAATACCTCGATGCATTAAAATGCGTAGCATTCAAGAAGGCGGCTTTGGTTACCATATCTTCCAAAATTATCATAGATGAGTCTTATCGAAAATATCTGCTTTTTATTTAATGCAAAGGGGAGCGTCTGAGACACTATGAGTATGAATTGAGAGAGAGATGTTTTTACTGTATTGTCTGGATGGTTTATATTCCATAGGATAGAAGCCCAATTAACCTACCAAGTTACCATCCATTGAGGTTACTAGAACTGCACTGACATCGTGGATTATTGGTAATGGGCAGAATTTATGGATAAACTATGGGGCTTCAATCTGGCATAATCCTGGTTTGCAGATTGAGAATAAGACATTCTGTTGGCGCAGTTAGATTACAAAAGGGATTTTAAAGATTGGTGATGTTTGGAAAGATGGTAAATTGGTATCCTTTGCTTCTCTTAGTTGCAAGTTTGGCCTAGGCAAAAGGGAATTTAGGAGGTGTAATGATTTAGAGGCTCTATTACCAGAAAGGCAGGGGATGTTGGATTGGATGTTCCAATGAGAACTAAACCAATGGTTTGTGATTTTTTTCCCACACTGCACGTATGGTTTCAACCTGCCTTAAGATGATGCCCTTGGAGGACTCATATGTTGCTTCATGGGAACAATTGAGAGAGGCATGGATAGAGGATTTCGGTTGGACTATTTCTGCCAAGAAATGGGAGGGATTATTGAGGGTGGGCACAAGGTCAAAGATGGATTTAAGTTTGCGTTATACTCATCAAATAATTTTAGGTTGCCTTTACTGGACTCTGGTGTGGATGTACGGGTTAGGTATGCAAGATAGAGAGACATGCTGGAGTTTTGGTCGTAGGGGAGGTACTTTATTGCACATGTTGTGGGACTGCTAGAGGGTTATTGATTTTTGGAAGGAAGTGCTGGAGAGGTTGGATATGGTTCTAGGTGTGACCAAAAAAATTGGAGGGAATCGGCTATGGGATTTACAAACTTTTTCCAACTATGAGGAACACATGATGAAAAACCAAGATCGAGAGGGGTATTACCTGGAATTGTGGGAACCATTTCATGAGTTATATGGCTGAGGGCAGGTTTTTGAGAGGTTTGTGGAGAGGGAACATATGTACATTGATTTGAATTATTAGTGTGTTTGTGATGAGTTATGTGTGTGTGTCTATATTATGCCATGTTGTTTTGTGATGTATGTATGTATGTGTTTTTCTTGTTTTATTTCTCATCCTACATGGGGAAAATTGTATATAGATGTTTCATGACACAATAATTGGTGATATGTTTCTTTTCAAGTATGGTTAATTTTGTGAAGATTATTATTAGGATATTTCATGTATCTCAAAATGTATGTATACTCGTGTTGGTTATTTGATTGTTCTTATTGGAAAATCTAAATAAAGTGTTAAAAAAAGCACATGTTAGAAAGTACTCTACATTCACAACAGAGGAAGGAAACATTAGCTGTCAAGAAAAACTTTTAGGACAATCTTTTCAATTGACCACAGAATTAAATTATTGATGTGTGAAGTAAATTCTATATACAGTACATTGTTGACAGCTGTCTCAGGGGCTCAGCTAAGTCCACTAGATTGAATGGTGGCACTGATTAATTCAAGGGATGACCCAGACACATTTTTCAAGGAGCAGCTTTGCTACAAGGGATGTGTATCCCCTCCCTGGACCTGTGTTCATGCTACCGTTATGGAATGCCTTGAGGAATGCTGATGAGTGGAATGTTGTGGTGTGAATGCCCTTAATGTTCCATGGATGTCACCTGGTGGCTGAGACCCTGTGAGAGTTGGAGCCGGTGGATGTTTCCCCTACCTTCCTTTACAGTTACCTTGTAACTTACCTGCCTGTATCATCTTGTCAACTGGAAGCATCAACCAGTCCCCTGTCCCATTAAGGGGAGCAGTTCCCCGACTCTGTGTTTGGCAGCACCTGTAGCAGCAGTTGCAGTACTGGCTGGCTATGAGGGGCTTGGGGCAAGGTCCTGGCTGCAGGGGGCAGCAAGAGGGCCCTGTTTCTAGCGTGGGCCATCCTGCAGTGGCAGAGGACCGACAGGTGACTGGGATAGCCTCATAGCTAAGCCTGGAGGAGGCTACCACATCTTGGAAGAGACCCAGTGAGGTGACTATTTAAGGCCTGGGAGAGACACTTTTGATTGGCAGCTGTGAGTGCCAAGGCGGCTTTAGATTTGGGAGTCACGTGTGTAATGAGGGCAGGAAGAGATTGGGGACCTGGGACACGCCACTGTTCCCCTCAACAAGGCATATGCTGTACCGTAGCATGGTGTGTGACACTTACCAGAGTATTTCTCTTTCTCTGGGGAGCGCAGTGCCTGGGGTGCCCAGGGTGGTGGAAGCTGTAGTGAGTGGGCACACATTTGCAGGGCCTTGGAGCCATTGGTATCGCAGCTTGGAGCCGTTGGAGCAGTGTCAGAGCTCTTTGCTCTGTGGAAGCATTGTGACAATGATGATGTTCAAGAACGTTGAGGTCAGGAGTGCAGCACATCACTTGGGATGTTGGCCTTATTGCAAGAAAGGGTCCCTCCTGCATGGGCCATGCAGACCCGTGCAGAAATATGGAGAAACAGTAGTGTCAGCAGCATTGTGATACACTCGGCGGTTGGTCATCTGAAGTGCACAAATGGAATGGTGGAGCTTGGAGGTCCTTTACAGCATGGCATGGACTTGGCGATCAATACTTTGGGCTGCTGTTTTCGGGCAGCGACCCACCTATGTGTTGCAGTGCAGCAGAATCAGCCGCTTGGTGGACAGCAAATATAACAGGAAAAAGAACATGTTAATGCTGTGATGCCTACACCGGTGTAATTAGGTACTGTGGCATTTGAAGTTGGGATTTCATTTATGGTCTTCAGCATCGGGCAGCTGATGTTGTGTTTTATTTGTAAAATACTACATCTCGTGTTGCACTTCATTGTCATTGTTTGGGTCAATATTAAGTTGGGTGCATATTCCTATGCAGCTGGGGCTCTGTTGCTCTTTAAATCAGCCCTTGGGAACTGTGTTTTGTTCTTGGTGTCATTTGTCAAATGAAGCCTGTTGAGATTTAGTCATTTTGGACCGGATGTTCAACTGTGAGTAGCTTTGAGGTGTGCTGTGAGTAGCTTTGAGGTGTGCTGTGAGTGACTTGGTGTGCAGGCTTGGCACTGAGGTGCGCTCAGTTGGTGGTGATCTTGGGACTTGTGTGCAGTGAAAATGGCTTAGCCTCTGTTTATTAAGACAATGCCATCTATTATTTTCTACAGTGTGAAATGTTTTGTTAGTGTTTTGTGTAACTGTTTTACCTCCACAGGACCAACGACAGACATCCGGCACCTTGGGGGTCAAAGACCCGAGCCTGTTTCTCTGGAATGGTGGTGGGGTGTTGGGCACCTAGAGTTTGTTGGACGTTTCACTTTTGTGGGTTTCCTGCCGGTGCTTTTGGGGAGTTGGACACCTGGTACCCTTGAGGGGGTGGTCCTCTCCTCCTATTGTTGCATTGGTGTGGGTGCCTAATGCCCTGTGCGCTGGTGTATGGTTTAGGATAGCGTTTGGTGCTGTATTTGGTGAGAGGTGTACCAATTCTTTCAGTGCACCACAGCTTTGGTGGTAGGATGTGAGATGGTTGTGGCTTGAGATTTCATGGACTTTGTGGTCATGGGCTGGTTCCCTTGATTAGAGTGCCTTGCGGTGGTTCCGCATTTAGACTGTGAGTTGTGCTTGGGTGGTTTGCCTTGTTCTATTGTAAGACATTGAGAGGATAAGGTTTGTGGGAGCGTTGATCCTTGTTCTCAGGAATTGAGTGAGTGGTTGTGGGAGTTCTGATGTTGGTTGGGACCGGAGTGTTGGCTGGCTTCACACTTTGGTTGCTTTACCAGATGGTTTCCCTGCTCTTCTGTATTCTGTACCTTGTTCCTTTGTTTGCGTATGGAGGGAGATGTGTTGTGTCTTGCACCCCCCCTTCCCTGGTCCTGTGTGCATGCTACCCTGATGGAAAGCCTGGTGAATGGCTGATGAGTAGAATGTTGTAGTGTGAGTACCCCGAATGTTCCATGGATGTCAGTTGGTGGCTGAGACCCTGTGAGAGTGGCAGACGGTGGATGTTTCCTGTGCCTTACTTTATACGTACCTTGTAACTTACCTGCTTGTATCACCTTGTCAACTGGAACTTGAGTAAAAGAGTTCACTTCCGTGCCTGGTGTCTCTGGAGGTTTTCTTCAAACGAGCACATATTTACAGGATGCCACTTAAAAATTGTCAAGGTGTCTCTACTAGGGATGACCCATAAAGTTTTATCACTGTGCAGCTTGTTCGTTCGTACCAAGGATGGCCTCTAACCATTTTTAAAGGCATAGCTTCCATACAAGAGATGACCTTTGACAACTTTTCATGGCAAGCTTTTGGACAAGGGATTGATCTTTTCAATGATTAAAGGCACACGTTCACTGCAAGGGGATATTCTTCACACCTATTAAAGACACATCATCACTACAATGGATGTTTATTAATTTTTAAGGTATAACTTTACTACAAGGGATGAGTCCGGCTGGGACCTTATATGTGTTTTGACACATAGAATACCTAAATAGCCCTTAGAAAATAATTCATACATGTTTCTCACTCAAGGTATTCACAGGAATTCCCATATCCCTCATGAAAAAAGTAATCTGAATTATTTCCATTAACATGGGTATCAATAATAATTTGGGATTTTTTTGGGTGGAATTTTTAAATGTTTGAATATTTTATTTTTGGCTGAGAGGTATACAAACTGGGGAATGAACACCTGTACAAAAACACATGGGCATTTCTTACTGAGGCTGGCTCAGGTGTGTCTGTCAGGTGGTAGCATGGAGGGCTTCTTGTGTCTCTCAATATTGCCCCTGAAACTACAGCATGGAAATGTTGAGTACCTGGGAAAAAACAGGACCGCTCATGGTCACTTCTTCCTTCTGGGGGTGGGGCTGGAAGCTTCACTGAGACTCTTCTTGTTTGGGAGGAAGTGATAGGGACAACTATTACTGAGGCACCTGCAGAGAAATTGAAATTATGTCGCCTACCCAGGTGCCTCAGCAAGCTTGTGGTGGTAAAATAGGGGGTCATTTTCCCTGATTTGCAACGTTCTCACAACAATGCCTTACCACCTTTGCAGCCTTTTTGTTTGGTGGTTCCCCTGGGGTAGTGCTGAAGTATGGCCAAGCAGGCAAGTGCCTCACCCTGCACCACTTTGTTGGCCTAGCACTGACAATCTTTGAGATCTTCCTGCACCCACCTCCCCTGCTGCAGTGCAGTTGTAGCTTGTGGAAGCTGTTGCACTTCAGCAGCCAGAGGCAGAGGTTGCTGGTTCTGCTCCTGACATGGGGATTTCTGGGTTGGCACAGTGGAGGAAAGCAACCACATTTGAAGTATATTTTATTTATTTATTTATTTATCTATTTGTATAGCGCAATACGAGGCCCCGAGGCATAGGGGCTCTTTGACAGGACAAAACACAAGCAACAAAAAAGGCTGGAAACCATGAGGGGAAATAAATCAGATAACGGGGGTGCTTAGAAAAACAAATTGGGTTTCAACCCTTGCTTGAAGCCAGCTAGTGAGGTACATTTTCTCAGGTCGGATGGCAGAGCATTCCAGGTTTTGGGGGCTGCATGTGGAAAAGATCCTTGAGCCACGCAAGGGAGTCTAGCCTGTGATGTTTCCAGAAGGCAGGCATTATTAGAATGTAAGGCTCTACTGGCTGGAAGCCACAAGATGCACTTTGACAGAGACCTAGGCTCCCACTCGTAGAAGCATCTGTGCGTGATGCATTGTACATTGAAGGAGATCCTACTACTGACAGCGAGCCAGTTTAGAGCTCTTCTGGACGTGGGCAGATGGTCAAATCTACGCAGCCCATCCACAATGCAAACAGCATTGTTTTGGGTGACCTGTAGGCGGCAGAGTTCACTCTTGGCTATGCCCAGTAGTAGATTGGAATAATAATCAATTTTTGACCCTATGATGGCAATTACATTAGTAGCACAGTTCGTGGAGGGACGGAGCTGGGCCAGAAGTTTTAAGTGGTATGAAGTCCTGGAGACCAAGTTGTTAACTTGGGTTTTCATTTGGAGCTCTTGATCCAGGGTGACTGCTAGGGCCTTAACCTTGGATTGGGTTCTGTTGGTACAACCTGCAATGTTGAAGTGATGGTATTCTGAGCTTAGCTTCCATAACTGTGGTGTAGTGCCCATAATCATGAGCTCTGTTTTGGAGTCATTAAGTGCAAGCTTATTTTCCAGCATCCAGGTTTCGATCAGGCTGTAAATCGAGTTCAGGGTAATAAAGTCGGAGGTGTAATCCCCGGAAAGGGGAACCAGGCATCGTGTGTCATCTGCGTAGTTGGCGTACATTATACCTGCTGCATCCAGTTGTTCAAACGAGGGGAGCATACAGATGTTGAACAGTGTAGGCGACAAACACAAGCCTTGCGGAACCCCACAAGTTACAGAGACCTCTTCTGCCATGGCCTCCTTGAAGAAGACCCTGGCCTTGAGTTCAGACAGAAATGATTTTAGCCACTCCATAGCTGATAAGGAGAAGTGTGCTGTGCTACATAGTCTTTCCACCAATATGGAATGATGCACTAAATCTAATAACATTAATAGATGTAGTAGCACAAGCATAGCTGTGTTCTCTTTCTCAAAGATCTTAATAGAGTTGATTCTGTGCTATGAGCATGTCAAAACCCTGATTGTTTCTCTCCCAAGATGTCCTGATCAAGAAGTAACTCTTCAATTTGTAGATGGGCCACCTTATCCAGTATTTTTTTAAAGAAAGGGGACAGTAGAAATCGGCCTGTAGTTACCCAGCACACTAGCATCCAAAGAGGGTTTTAAAAAATAAATACCATTTATTAGCATCTTTACAACGTTTGCATCCAATAACCAACCTACCCCCATCCCACTCCCCACCCCTCCCTTGGTCCCAAAGTTCCTTAGCCAAGATTGTCTTGTGACTGTTCTTTTTCTGCTCGGCTATCAAAGTCTAGAATTACTTGCCCAGCGAATCACCTTAGGTCCAGGTTTTGTGGGCACCATTGTTGAATGTAGTTGCTTTTTAAGTATTCTAACAACTCTCCCTAGTCTATCCGGAATGTATCTGCATCTCCTTACATGTGATACGTGATCCACTCCATCACTAAAATGTTCTACATTTTGTGTATCCATTCCAGCTTTGTAGGGGAACCTTTTTTTTCCATTTCTTTGCAATCACTAGCCAGGCAGTTATCAATTGTGTCATCATAACTCTCTTTCAGGGCTTCGAGATTGAGTACCATTCTGGGTTCAACACTCTGCACAAATTTACCCTTAGGGAGAGTTCTTGCAGTTCCGACATAATATTCTTTATCTGAGCCATCACCTCTACCCAGAATTCCCTTATCTTGGGGTAATCTGACCATATGTGCATCCAATCCCCTATCCGCTTACAACACCTACAGCCATCCTGGGGGTTGTTTTATACATTTTGTGAAGTTTCTGGGTATGTAATGCCATTGTAGCATCACCCTTTAGAAGGCTTTCCTTAATTGTATGGACCTGGTGAGCTTCGGGATGTTCTTCCATAAGCCTTCCCACCGTTCCTGTGTGATATCCGATCTTATCGTTCCCTCCCAGGCTATCTGATTTGGCCATTTCTCATTAACCGAACACCCCTGAAGAATAGCATAGATGTTCAAGGTTAGGTGATTATCTCCAGAATGTGCAGTTATGCATCTTTTGAATTCTGACAATGCTCGTGTTACTGCTTTTTGAATCTCTGGTTACCTTAACCAGTGTCTTAATAGTAGATATTCATATCTTTCAGTTTAGTTCACTCCCAAATGAATTTTACATTCTTCAAATGTCACTATCTCTCCTTCCCACACCATGTCTCCTACTTTTCTACACCCCTGGTTCCGCCATTGACTAAATGTACCCTTTTCTGCCCCCGGGTGAAGGTTGGATTCTGTAACAGTTGGGTGAATGGGTACGGGTGCGTTGAAAGTTGTCCCTTTTAAAGCCATTTATCCCAGATGTCACATGTTGTGTGTAGAACCGCACTGCATCTTGCGCCTGGGCGGCCTATCTTTCCCTGGTAACCAGAGTAGCCCAGCCAGAGGGAACCCCGCCACTGCTCTGACCATCCTAGCCCAAACCTTTTCCCTACTTTCTGTGAGCCATTCATGCATCATTCTCAATTGAGCTGCTTCATAATATCTATTTATAATGGGTAAACCCAGCCCCGCTCTGTGTCTTTGGTTCAGAATCAGATCCAAGGCCATCCTGGGGTATTTATTCTGCCAAATACATTTTGACACCATCCTATTTATAGCCCTGAAGAACAACTGTGGGACTGATATCGGGAGGTCCGGAAATATATACAACAATCTAGGGAGCATCACCATTTTAACTGTCTTTATTCTCCCCAGCCAAGGGATTCGGAGAGGGGCCCATCTCCAGAAATCTTCCTGTCTTTTCTTAATATCCCTGGGTAGTTGGCCTTATACAGAGTAGACATCTTACTGATCAGTTCTACCACAAGATATGAATACTATCTATGGCTAATTTAAAGAATTTAAAGGGAGAGTTCCTGTGTAAGGCCGCAGATTGTTCTCTTGGTATGTCCATCTCCAAAGGTTCTGATTTAGTCATATTTATTTTAAGCCATAATATCTTTTCTTGTTCCACCAATGTGTTACGCTCACCTGGCTCCCACAGGGGCGTCGGTCGGACCCGGACAGCTGCGGTCTCCACCCACGTGATGCGTAGCGCAGCGATGACTGACTGGATCTGCCCTCCTAATCTTGTCTGCTTAACCCGTAGAAATATTCTCCTTATATTCTTGAAAGATGAGCTCTCCATCCTGCGTGGATTTGCAGGGGCGCTTTGATTCCAGTTAATTCACTGGTTTGAAGGCTCGGGAGAGTTCCGGAGAGTATTGACTCTGAGGTTCCTGGTGAGGACCAGTAAGTATTAAGTTCATAGAGATCAATATGTCTGATGTTCACTCTTGTTCCCCCCTTCCTTTCTTGGCTTGCAGCTGGCTCGTGAAAATATGCTCTGTGGCAGCTGGTGGCGCTCAGGTAAGAGTCTGTATTACCCGGCACTGTCCGGTAAATGTTGCACGAATAAAACGTGTTGTTTTGTCTCTCTTTACAGATGCCGCACGTGAAAATATGGAGAGGCACAAAAGGATGCCTCCAGTGGTAAATCAGGTAAGTCTATGGTGGTAAGAATTATATTTGTTGGTTCCCTTGGCTCACCTTGTGGTTTTCTTTTGTCTCTAAGGTGCCGAAGTTCGGCGAAGAAATGATGGAGGCAGTGCCGACCCGAAGGATGCTGTGAAGACTGGTGAGTATGGCGCGGTGCTGCAGCTGGAGATGCGGCGCGTGCAGAAATTATGTTCTTTACAGGTCTGGAGACAAGATGGATCCAGAATCAGGTGTGGAATAGAAATAAATTTGTTTTCTAACCTTGTCCCTTTCTTTTCCTCTTTGTTTTAGGAGCTCCGGATTCGAGGCGGGCGTGGCAGAAGACTGGATGCAGGCTGCAGGCACGGTGAGTGTTACGCTGCTGGATGCAGAATAACGCGAAGCGTGTGTTGCTGGTCGGGTGTGGTTTAAATAGCCTCAAAAGTAGTCCCAGGTAAGAAGTCCCTAGAACCACGCCCGAGTAAAAAATAGTCCCTCTAGAAAAATAGTCCCTTTCAGCCTTCATGTTGGATTGGAGTCATTTGCAGCATGGTCTGCCTGAGGTAAGTAATGACTATGAGCCTGGCTCCTCAGGCGCCAGGACTGATTCCTACTATGAGCCTTGCGCCCAAGGCACCAGGACTGAACCCGATAGCCTCTAGCCAGGGCTGCTGAGGTTTTACTAAATGTCTAGATGTCTGATCCCGGGGCTGATGGACTTGGTCCGGATGGCTGGGGGTAGGCATCATGACACAATGCTTCTACAAAGGCTGGCATTGACTTTTCCGGTTCCACCAAAGCCATCAGCATGCCGTCTGCATATGCAGCTGTCATGTGAGTTTCCCATCCAAATGGGATACCTTTTATGTTAGAGTCTGATCGAATTAGAGGTAACAATTGTTCCGGAAAAATGTCATATAAATGGGTTGATAGGAGGCAACCCTGCCTCGTCTCTTTTAGGGAGAATAATCCAGAATGGCTAATTTCCCTTACCTATTGAGTCACTCAGCAGCTTTGCTGGATTTCTAGGATTTATTTTTTTCACCTGGTAAGAGTGTGTGCCTTTTTTCCCACTCTTACATGTGTTTTGCTATGTGTGTTTAACATTTTTGTGTTCATAGACTGTAGAGCCTCACCTTCCTCATAGGCATCGGGCCTCATTACACGGTAGGCGGTGAGCCATGGCGCTATTAGCGCCATGGCTCATGCCGGTAAAATACCGACACCGCCTTGGCGGAAAGGGGATTTACCGCCCCATTCCAAGGTTGGAGGGGCGGTAAATCCCCTTTCCGCCATTGCCCTTCCCCATTCCCATTTCTGCCCCATAGGGCTCTATGGAAATGGGGAAGGCGCTAATTACGGCACCGCAATTTTGCGGTGCCGTAATTAGCTCTGAGGTCCCTTAGCGGGTTGGATTTTAACGCCTGCAAGAAGCAGGCGTTAAATCCTCCAACCCGCAAAGGGACCTCGTAGTACGGCGGTAAGGGTTAATGGTCACCGTTGCCATTAACGGTGACCGTTAACCCTTACCGCCGTCCGTGTAATGAGGCCCATCATCTTTTTACTGTGTGTTACACAGCATCTTCAGTGGAGTAATACAGGGTTGTCTTTTATTCTTCCTAACTCAGACTCCATTTTCTGGGACTGACTACTGTCTCTTAGAACATGTAAAGTTGCCATTCACTTTATTAGTCTTTTAAAATCTACCAACCATCTTACATGGAGTACTAGAAAGGGTTAATACTTATCCCTTTTTGTCTGTTTCCCTTAGAGCATTGTTTTGCTCCCTTTTCATTAAGACTTTGCTGGTGGCAGTGGTAACTACCCTATTTTTCCTACCGCGGTTATCTTAAATAAACTTGTTTTAGGCTATCTTGGTAGCCTCGAACTTAAACCCGCTAAACCATATATGTTTCATTTCAGTTCCGGCTGGGTTTATATGCCATTTCTTGTTGAAAAAGTCTTTCTCGTGTTTTTCTCTGCGCACCAAACCAGGTTTAATTCCTTTGTTCACCGTCTTTTCGTGGGCTTCTACGCAGAAGCCCTACTTAGGTGCCTGTATGTCTGGGGGGGACAGGATGTGAGGGAGGGGTTTAGGACTCCCTGCACACCCATGTCGCACTCTGAAACGATTGACTGTGGTGACTGTCCCGGCGGGAGAGCCGCTCTGCTGTGTGATTGACAGCCAGGCTGTGTGAATGGGGGAAAACTGCATAAAAGCAGGTGTCTGGGTCTGGAAAGGCAGTGTCGCCACTGGAACGAAAGAACAGATGAGGAGCTGACAGAAAAGGACCCCTACAACGACAGAACTGCCCAGTGAAGCCCTGCTGCAGGTCCAAATCTTCAAGCTCCAACGATAGAGAGGATCTACCAAGAATCTTCTTCCCCTGAGCTTGTGGGACCAACCAGTTCACCCAAACTGCAAGCCATGACTCCCTCCTCTGGTCGAATTTGCTGTACAGAGCTTCAGTGAACCGGATAGGATAGCCAGGAAGGTCGGGCAATGATTGGGTTTTAAGGAGCGCACATTTTATTCGTTGCTTTGCTCTGCTGCTGGTTTCTTCCCTGGGCAGTGCAGGACCCTCCAATCTTCCTACTTCATGTCAGTCCAACAGTCGCTTCAGGAACAGTGAGCCTGCAGGATCTGCTAGGAACGTCCGCCTCAGCTACAGCTTCTTCTCCATTTAAAGGTACTGTGCAAATCCAGTTGTTTGTTTCGTCCATCCACAGTGAAGGTGTGTGATATCTTTCTTCAATCCGAGGGGTTGTCCTTCTCTGCTCTTTAAACTAACTTTTCTGCCAACCAACTTCGTCCGGAACTCTTGGCAAAGACTTAACCGTGAACTACTCTGAGCTGTGTGATCTTGTGCAAAAGACTTTTGTCCTATTGACTTTGGCCCTAAATCTTTTTGATTTGATTCCATCACTGTAGTTCCTCTTTCTAGATTTCCCTGCTTACTTACCTGTTGGTTCTGCTCAATTTCTGCCTAACTTTGTCTTTCCCTCCCTTTTAAATTGCTGGAGTGCCATTTTGCTCCCACTTCATTTGTGAGTTTAACTTGTCTGGAATCTATGGGGAGTGGTGTGAGAGTTAAGAGAGTTATTTTTAAACAACTTTTCTTTAGTAAAATGTTATACAACTGATGTGTAAATAAATGTATATTCTTTTACTCAGAAACCTTGAGTCAGTGTTTGTTTGAATCATAGTAATTGCTGTCCTTTGTGTAACTATTGATACTGCTCACTTGCTCTTCAGATAAGTCTGGCTGCTCAGCCATCACTACCACTTTACTGTGTAGTACAGGCTTGTACCAAAGGAGAATTTGTACGGTCACTTGTAGTCTTAATTGGGTGTGGTGTTCCCAAAGGGTACTGCATATAATTCTGCCTAACAGTCTCCCTCTCTATAAGTATTGGTCAGAGGTTTGTGTCTAGATGGAGAGTCTCAGCGACGGGTCTTTGTAGTTTGCTTCCAGCATTTGAATGTAATTTGGCCAGAATCCCATGTGTTTAATTACTTGGAATAGGTATGTCCATTCCACCCCATCAAAGGCCTTTCATGCATCTAGTGATATTAGTACCACCGGGATCTGCCTGATTTCTGTCTTCTCTATCAGATGGGTGGCCTTTCTTATGTTATCCCACGTTTGCCTACCAGAAATGAAGCCTGATTGGTCCTGGAATATCACCCTCGGCAATACATTCTTCATTGTATCTGCCAGGATCCCTGTGTATATTTTAGCATCTATGTTTAGTAATGCTATGTGCCGGTATGAGCCGCAACTCGTAAAATCTTTGTTCAGTGTCCCAAAGAGAATAACCCTCACCTCAGAAATAGAACATGATATACCCCCCGAATGCCTCAATTAATTATATCGTTTAGCTAGAAATGGTATGAGGTCCTTGCTTAGTATTTTACAGAAAAGTGCTTGGAATCCATTTGGGTCTTTTGCTGTGTTACTGGGCAGGGTTTTGATAATCTTTCCCACCTCTTCTTCTGTTATATCTTTTTCAAGGACCTCCCTATCTACCTGGGATAACTTAGGCAACTGTATCCTGCCTAGAAATTCCTGTATGGTTGGCTGATCCAGTTTCTCCATGGAGTTAAATTGTGTGTAAATTGTTGAGAAGTAGTTTCTAATGTCTCCGGTCTCTGTGACAGCTGTGCCGTCTGCCAATTTGATACTATCTATGTTGCTTTTACTCGTCTATTGCTTTAAGAGTCTTGCTAGCTTTCTGTCTGCTTGTTCGCCCTTTTATAATACCTCTGTTTTAGATTAAGTAATGTTTTCTCTGCCCAACTCGTTCATAAGAGATCTAATTGTCTCTTGCAGTCCTTAACCCTGCTGTAGTTTAGCTTATTCTTCTTTTAAGCTAATACCCTCTTGGCCACTTTCAATTCTGTCTCCATGTCTTTTTCCGGCCTTGCCTTCTCGTATCTCCTTTGTGCATTGAGAGAGATTACTTTCCACCCGATCACTGCTTTAAAGGCATCCCGAACTATGTCTATGTCTTGTGTGTTATTTATTTCAAAGTAGGTTCTGGCCTTCTCTCTCAGTGTATCACGCGCTACAGCATCATATAATACTTCTCTAGACATTTTCAAGAACACACCTGTGTCTGGGAGTCACATTTCTTAACTGTACCCCAATAGGGGCATGGTTCGACAAGGGGAGTGGGCCTGTCCTTATCTCCATTAAAGCCCCTAGTATCCCTGGAGTTCCCCATATATTATCTATTCTAGAAAACGTGCAGTGGATGTGTGAGAAACAAGTGTACCCTGCTTGGTCTCCTTTTTTTGCTTTCCATAAGTCTCTTAGAGCTAAATCTATAAACCTTCTTCTGTTGGGCCCTTGACTGCTCCTGTCTTTGTCTGGGTCCCATGACAAAGTGGAGTCCCCTGTCAAGAGGACGTCCCCTGCTACAAACTGTTCCAATTTCCCCAGAACCTGATATATGTGATAGCATTGGCAACAGGTGGGAGGGGGGCTGCGTTGTTATTGGGGACCATCTGGGTTTCCAAGTTGAAAGCCTCTTCTTGGCCAATTATCATATTACTCAATATTGCTGCCACATCTGCCATACTGCTGCATTTCAACGATGCCCGTGAGGGAGAAACCAACATCTTAACGGTGGACGTACCCTGCACCATTTCTGTGCTCCCAAGCAGCTCTTCAATATTATCATGTGGTATGGAATGGTTCGAAGGAGAGCACTGGAACATCTGGTCCATTCATTGACCATCAATGTGGGTAGGGGAAAAACAGTTAGGCGTTTGATTTAATTGACTAGTCATTACACGCCAGCTGAAATGGAGCATGCTCTAGTATGTCATGTATAGTGGCATTGTTATTTTGTATGATTAAAGGTGTGGGTGCTCTTTATAGAGGAGGAACTATTTTAGCATTTGTAAAGTTGACTGAGGAACTAGGTGGCAGAGGCTCATATCTTTTCTCTGTGATCGATTGATCAACATTTTTAAAGTTAGGAGGGGATACCTGGGCAAACCTGCCCTCGGTAGTGTCACAAGCACTTGGGTTGTTGTTGGGTGGGGGCGGTGTATTGTTAGCTGTGTGGTGGAGGTCCATGAAGAGTCCGCAGATCAGAAGGGTGGTGTGGCACCTTTGGGGTACGCGGCAGCCGAACAGCGCCAGCAGATCAAGGAGTGAAAGTATTAACTCAGCCATATGGCAACCGAGGGGAACGGTTGTGAGGGTGGTATTGAATATTGTTGAGTACCTCTGGAGTATTGCCGAGTATTGCCTTGTGTGTTTAGCATTGTCAACTTTAGTAGGGACAGGAGCGGAGGTAGATGTCATTTCTGTGGTTAGGGCGCATTTGGTTTCGGGGTAAAGGGGTCTGGTGAATAACCTAGACTATTGACTCGAGGGCAAGGATTACAGAAGTTATGTAAATACTGGATTTTATGTGGGTTGGGTATTTTAGCTCGGGTCATAGATGACGGTATCCCCGTAAGGTTTAGCAGAGGGTGCTGGCCTAGAATGCGGAAGGTGATTCGTCAGGTTAAGTCTTGCAGAGGTAGTTATCTACAAGGTGACACGGTAGGTACAGATCGTACACAAAAGAACGTTGGTCTACTCTGCTAGGAGGCAGGAAGACCGCTGTGAGTTTATCCTCTCTCTGCAGTTTCTGTGCCACCAGAAGTAGTACAGAAGTAGTACAATATCAGGGTGTGTCCTCAATGTGGCGCTTACTGGTTATTGATAGAAAGGAACAGAGAGGACTTACCCTGAGTACCCGGACAGCTATCCTCCGCAGCTCGTCGACGTACGCTCCCAGATGCTGACGAGCGCAGACCGGCCAAACGCGCCAGCACTAATGCTCCAACAACAAAGCTAACTAGCCTTGCAGGGAATTGTAGTTTGTGAACACTACAAGTGTTCACCACGAGACTGGCAGGAGCAATGAGATGGCAAGTTATGGTGATCACACAAAGCCGATGATCTCTGGGCAATAGAAATAAATCAAACTTTGGTGGCAGTTTAACAGATGCTCAGAAAGGGCTTCTGCAAATTATGATGAACAAATTTCAAACAAAATAAACACAGCAAAAATCGCGTTTGCATACACAATGGTGACTGGATTCAATGTCAACAGATACAGTAATAGCACACAACGTTTTCACTCTCTGAATTCAATCTTAGCATCAGTTTCTAAAATTCTCCCGTAATATGCTGCATTCAGCCAGTCATACACAAATAGTGGTTTGAGTTAAGAGCCGGAGGACGGCTTTATAAGGCGGAGACTGCCAAAACGCCTCGGCGCTAACACTATGACAATTAAGCTACGTAGCCTGTGCTTGCAGGGAATTGTAGTTTGTGAAAATTACAAGTGTTCGCCAATTGACTGGCAGGAGGAATTCGACTTCAAGTCACAGCGATCGCACAAAGCAATTGATTTCTGGGCAAACGGAATAAAACAAATTTAGGCTTGACACTGACTTGACAATCTCCCTTCTTCCGCTGGTCTCCATTTGCTTTTCTCTGTCTCCATGTTGCCACAAAAGAAGAAAACATCTCCTCACACGCTTAAAACACACACACAGACAACACATCTCCTTCCTTCTGTGTCCCTCGCTCTCTCTTTCAGTTTCCACCCAAAGGCAACAGCAGGAAATAGGAAACAGGGAGTTTTTAATTTAATTTCACTTTCTCTTACTAGGTAGAACCAACTTCACATGGATCAAATCAAAAGTTTCCTAAGGCTCAAAAAAGATTAAGGGGATTCAAATACCACTATATGTCTATTGTTCAAACACGTTTTAAAACAATTCTAGTGATAAAGAGCTATTGGCTTGAAGTGGGTTGAGCCAATATGAGCCATGTATGTGTCGAATCAGACATTGACTGACTTGGCTCGATTCCATTCACAAGGCACATGTCGCTCGAGGCAAGTCAAATAATTATTTTCATTGCTCGAGACACCTTTCGAATCAAGCACTTCAAGTCTCGTCAATCACCAATGTAGAGCGTTTTCATATGGTTATTGATCATTTGCCTACATTCATACTAGAGCATATGTTCCTTCAGTATAGCTGATGTTAAATTATTTCATGTGCCGATGCTAGAACAGAAGTATCCTCATCAAGGATTGCTAACGTTGCCCTTGAAATGCCACTTGTTTATTTCTCTGAACCCTCCATGGATGAAGGGGGTCAGGGACTGCATGGGAGTTCCTATGCTTATTTTGATCGAAGCCATGGCAGCCTACCAAGCTACGGGATTGTGATTGGGACAAGCAAAGGCAACAGAAATTATTGCATCACTTAATTTCTTTGTTTTAGTTGGGGGGATTTTCTGGCGGTGTCCCAGACTCAGAAAAACACTGAGATGTCTCAGTCTGAGCTATGGGTTATTCTAGTCTTGGTAAATGCAGTGCAGTGCAGCAGATGAGGGATCAGGGCTGCCGACCACCTCACACTATTTCAGTTCTTTCATTTGAAATGTTCCCTGACTCACACTCTGACATGGGGTGTTTGTTTGCCAAACTATGCAATTGCAGGAAGAACATTCAGTGCTATTGATTTCCAGGAAATCGGGGACTGCCTTATGCAAAGCCCACAATCCTGCTGCAGCAATTGCAAATGTCCAAAGTGGGGAACGTACATTTTTCAATTGCAATCCCCAGAAAATAAATGTGCAATGAGAAGAAATTAAGCCAATGATTCCTTAATCCTGCTTTCACTGTTTGAGGAGTCATTGATCCTGTTTTGTGTGTGTGTGTGTGTGTGTGTGTGTGTGAGTGAGTGTGTGTGCCTGGCAATCACGCATTTTAATGCAATGCCATCTAATGTAATGAAAAGCCAGAGACACTACTACCAACGGTATCTCAATACTCAGCTAACAGGCCCCATCAGAAGAGAGTAAAGAGAAGGTGCTGATATGCGAAGCATGTTACAACAAGAAGGTTTTTAATCTTATCCCAAATGCCTGTGGAACGTTGATATTGAAAATACACTCGGAAGGGTCTCTGCCAAAAACCCTAAACAATCTGTAACAATCAGTGGCGGCTGCTTACTTAGGGCGGGGGGGCGCCGCCCCCCCCTCCCCACCACAGAAAGAAGAAGAGACAACTCTTTTTGCTGTGCTGGAATTAATTTAATCAATTTTTGCAGAGCGGCAGATTATTTATTTATTAATCTGCCGCTATGTCTGCAGTATGCTGGGCTGCCAGGCCTGCTCCTGCCCAACCTAGAGCAGCGGGGCGCGTCCGGATCTACGTAGACTACGTCCATATTCTACCATGTAGAGTGCGTGGAGCTCTGAGCTCCACGCACTTTACGTATCCCATTCCCACATTTGGGAGGCTGTCGGGGCGGTGGAATGGTGGCCCCTCACTGTCGGTATTCTGCGCAAACAGCGCAGCAGTAGAGGAAACCTGACTCCTGTGCTAGCATTGCAGGCCATGCAGGACCATAGCAACAGGTTGTGTTGGATTGTCATTGGCTGTCTACCAGCCAATGACAATCCGTGTGGGTGGAGTCGGGTGACGGTCATGGGCACACAGTGTGCCTCACCTTCTTCTCGTTCTTTCCATCTGATCCTAGTTGCTTGCTGGTGTGGTGGTCGAGGACTCGTCGTCGCAGTGACCCAGGCCCAGAACCAGGCCCATCCACGGACGGACGTGTGCTGCTGCAGCCCCAGGTAAGTGAGCATATAAATTGTGTTTGTGTTGGCTTCTTAGTTAAGTGAACTCTTAGTCTTCCATGCCGCATTGGCGAAGAAGACTAAGAGTTTCCTTAACCTTAACTAAAACTGAGATGTAGGCTGAGTGTCCCGCAGCCGCCATTAGGTTTCAGTTAAGGAAACTATTAGTCTTCTAAGAAGACAGTTTCCTTAACTAAAACTTAATGGCGGCCGCGGGACACTTGGCCTACCTCTACCTGACTCTCAGTGAGAGATGTATGCTGTGTCCTCCCGAGTAAAAGACACCTATCATGTTGTCGAGGCCTTGAATGTCTTTTAGCGGCTCAGCGGCTGGCCTGGGTCTCTTCCGTGTGCTATACACTGTCATCGAAGTGACCCAGGTAGCAGTAGCAGTGGTATGTCTAATTATAACTATTTAATTTCTGACTGGAGTCTTTTATGGCCTCAAAGCGGGGATTTAAAAAAGCTCCATGTGAGTGTCTGAGTTGAAAGGGTGCGGCTGTGAGGATCCTGCTTTGCTATTTAACATGAGAGACTTTTCCAGTATAACGTGCGCAGCTTTTGGCAAAGCAGTGCATGCGGTTACCATCAGGCGTCCTTCTGGAGATAGGGAATAGTACAAAGGGCTGGAATATTTTTGGAAATGGTAAATTTTCAGGGAGGCGGATTGGGTATGGAGGAATATATCAGTCACTGAAAGCTGCTGGTGTGAGTTTGTGCGAAATGGGAAGGTAGCGGGTTGAAAGTGCATTTGTTCGCTAATGCACTTGGTGAACCCTGACGAATTAAATTGGGGGTAGGTAAAATGAGTATTACACAGTCTTATATTTGAAGAGCAGGTCTTAAAAGGGGCGCCCGCGGGACCTTAAGTGGCGTGCTTACGAAAACTGCCCTGTGTTTCCATGGCATGGTGCATGTAGAATGTTGAGGGATTTGAATGACCAGCAATGCCGGACACATAGGCAGGGTGGTCCTTCCCGAATCCCGCCAAGCAACTCCCGTCGCACCTTTCACGTCGCTGCTGCAGCTATGCGTAAGTGATGCAACCCTGCACTGCCACTGAAGCCCCTAAGAAGTGCACAAAACGCTATCTAATCTGCCCCAGATCCTACATCATCATTGATAATAATAATAATGATGTACCATCTACATAATAGCCAGTATAATTTAATAGAGTTTAGTGTAATAGCCCTACCCGACAGAGGGAAACTTTTGGGAACATATGTTTTTTGCTTATTTGAACTATATCTAATAAGTTCTTGGCAGACATAGCTTGTGGTGTCTGTTGTGCTCGACAGAACGGTCAGAGCCCCTGTTGACTTGAATTTTATTTAGATGAGTTATTCTTCTGTTCTCCATATGCTGTTTTATGATCTTTTGTAGAGGATGTAGTTTGTGAAGGGTTTGCTTACCCCTCCTCCCCTGTCAGCCCCTCTTTCTCACGGCGGGATGAACCCAGATTTTGTTGATGCAGACAAATGGGGGTTCACGGTTTCCTGGGTTAGGGTCGGGACTGGGAGGCGATTGCTCACATCGATTCATTGGAAGACCAGAAATGCAACGCAAGTTTGAGGTTTATTTTTTGATGAAATGGTGTCTTGGTTAGGAAAATGCATTCTATCAACACTTTTGCTCATTTTAAGAAAAATGTGAATCAAATTGCAAAAGTGTTTGTTAAAGCAAAAGCACACTTTTAAGCAGATATATCTGTTTCCAACACATCTTTGAATTATTTAAGTGCTTTTGTTGAGTGCAGCTGCGCCCACCTTATGGGATATTTCAGAGCCAGGTGAAAGAGAACGGGGGTACAAAGGGCTAGGAGGTACAGTACGTGGGTACAGAGAAGGGGGTGTGGGGGCTAGGAGTGGAAGAGGCCTGAAAGGTAGAGGACAGGGGTTATAGAAAAGGGGAGGGCTAGGAATGTAATAGGCCTGAGAAATAGAAGACCGGGGCCACAGAGAACAGGAGGAGTAGGAGGAGTAGAAGTGGCCTTAGAAGTGAGAGGATGAATGCATATGAATGCCAGTAACAGCATGACAAAATGATATTTTTCCATCATTACTGACTATATAATGATGAATTTCTTTATGCATACATCATAGTACCAGCGATTCTTAATACAAGCTGCTGTAAAATACACCATCACACTTGCACACGTAATAATAATGTACCACCATTAGTAGGTAAAACCTAATGCATTTTATGTCATTTTTCGGTGGGTTTTGGACAGTAAATGGCACATTTTGGAGGCCATTTTTCAAAATGTTTTGCGGGGAGAACCCTCCCACACCCTCCTTGGGTGGTGCGGGCTTGCGCGCTGCTTGCACTCGCTCCCAAATTCCACCTGGGAACTTTACGCCCCACCAGCTTTAAAACTCACCAGCCGCCACTGGTAACAATACAAGGACATGTGATACCTCATAGCAGATTGTTGTGTTCAATCAGAGAGGCACCACTTGAAACTATGTTTAACATAAAAAAAGGGAATTGGCCTAAGAGGGCTATTTTGTTCATAGAGAGCAACTTGAACGTAACCATAATTTTCACTGGCAACCAATGCACGTTTCTCAATAATGGCAACTTATGAGCATGTCTGGGACTATTTATAAACATCATTGCTACTGTATTCCATAGAACCTGAAGCCAGTGAATAACAAAGTCAGACACACCGGCATAAAGAGATTTACAGTAGTCTAGTTTTGAACCGACAATGCAAGGAGCAATTATAGCACAGAGTTTTTCCAAAAATGATGGCCTAATTTACATGAGCAGCGTGAAGTGGAAGCAAGTGTTTTAGCACCTGGTTCGTCTGGGGTATCATAGAGACAGTAAAGTCCAGAAAGATACCCATCTTTTTTATTTTAGTTTGAACTATGATACAATGTCCTGCAAGCATGCATTCAGGATAAATGTTCAAAGCTTTTGAAATGAGGTGAATGGAAACAAAGCATAATCTCCATTGTATCCTGATTAAGCTCGAATCAATTAGGGGGGAGGCACAGCTTGGCGCTGTGCAGAATGGCGGGCTGATTCCGGGGCTCTGCTCACTGCACACTTTAAAACAATAAATAATGCAGTGAAAGTCGACGTTTCTTACCTGTTTCATGTTCGGGTGATTTATGAAATTAGGAAAGCCCAGAGGCGGTGTTTCAAGGCTGAAGTAACAACGCTGCTAATATTCCTGTCAGCTGCTCCGGCTAACGTGGCACATGTGTTCCGCCTAGGGATGGATGCCCATTTCCAGCACAAGACTGCTTTGAAGGCAAAGCACAGAAATGAACACTTCATCTTTGTTTCTGAGTGCTACAGGTAGTTAAAGTTCATATCACATACTTTTGTCTCCAAGTTAAAGCAGTAAGGCTATTCTCTGGGACTCCCATAGGCAAATGTACTTTTCCTCATCTAACTGACTTGCGCTTTACTATTAGAATCCTAATAATTATTTGAGGCTCTACAATATTAAAAGATCTAAGTCTAACAGTAGACCCCCAAAGCTTATCACCTCTACCAAATAAGTATGGCTACTTCCAAGAAAATACTGGGCAGGGATTCTACCTCAACAACAGCCACCAAATTAAAAAGGCAAAAAACAAACTGCCCACACCCAATGAAGAAGGTATGGACACAGACATGCTTACTATTTTAAATTACAAGAGAGCCCTAAAACCTTTTATGGAGGAGACTAACAATAAACTGCAACTTCTAGATGACAAATGGTCAGCGTTTGAATCCCGGATTTCTGAGATGGAGCAGAAAGTAAGTGATGCAGATGATATTACAAATAGAGTAGCCAATTCCGGTCACAATGCTTCAAAAACATTCAGAAAACTTGGAAAACAGAAATAGAAGAAACATTCTTGCATTGTAGGCCTTCCGGAAGGTATTGAAGGAGATGATGCCATTCAATTTCTCACTAACATGTTACCCAAGCTATTGGATCTCTCCCCTTCACTGCAACTTAACATTCAACATGCTCACAGAATTGGTCCTATATGACCTTTGGATAGTAATAGAAATACATCAAGAACCCTTATCTTTGCTCTCCTAGACTTCAAACATGTGCAACTTTTTTTGAAAAAAGTCAAGACGATTAAACACCTTACTTGGAATGTAAACAATATTTTCTTTTCTCAAAATATTGCAAATACCAAAGCCGCGATAAGAAAATAACTCCTTGCGCTAAGGCCAGCTTTGAAACAACTGAGCACCAGATATGGCATGTATCATCCTGCATCTTTGAAGTAACTGTTAAATGTCATACAACTTCTTTTTACAATTCTGGAGATCTAAGACAATTTATTCAGTCTCAAAGATTGCATTAAATGGATACCGCTGACCCTTCTTCAAATTATGCTTCCTAAAACCTTTGAAATGCATTTCTATTCACCTGTCTTAATTTAATTGTGCGAGAGTGTTGCCTTGAACGGCCTGGTCTCGCTAGGTGCCCTCCTTTTGATTTTTCTCTTCAACATGAAATATTTTGGCTGTTTCCTGCTATCCATACAGTTATGTCTTATTAAGAGTTATAATCTAATTTTACTCATGTTCAGGTTGTTGTTTGTCACCCCTCACTCCTTATGTTTCTCCTTATCCTTCTGTCACTCCCCCAAAGGTCCGGTAGCTGTCATAATAATTGATTACTATATCAAAATGATATGGAAATCCTTATCTTCCCATTCTCCCAATTCTGGGTTTACTATTCATTTCAAGCTCATATTGTTTGCCTTTGAAGCCCTATGTCTATAAATATATCATCTTGGAAATTTAAAGGTCTGCATAATCCCATCAAAAGACAAAAAGTACTCTCTTATGTCAACAGAACCAAAACTGCAATTGCTTATATTCAAGAAACTTACATCTCAAACCCAGAAGCTGCTAAACTTAAGACTCTCTGGGTGCGTAAAGTATTTGCTATTGTAGCACAGGATAAGAAAAATTGTATTATTACCCTGGTAAATAAAAATGTTGATTGTTAAATCATTAGCTCAGAAACTGATGACACGGGTAGATGGATCCTTCTAAACTTTCGCTCTAATTCTATTCATTATTCAATTTTAAATGTTGATGGTCCTAATGCATAAGATCCTATTTTCTAGAAACAACTTAAAGAATGTCTGCTCCGCTGAAATATACAAAACCTTATTGTATGCAGAGACTCTAATGAAATAGTAGACCCATTCCTAGATATAAAATTTAAATGTCTTTTTAAAAACTCAAAGTCCCATAATCAATTTCTAATGTTGATCTCTGAATTAAGCTTTGCTGAGGCTTGGCGCTTACATCATCCGTCAAATAAGGAATTCACCTTACAATTCGTTCCCCATGATTGTTTTTCCAGAATTGATGATATCTTACTGGCCAACCCATTAACTGCTAACATAATTGATTCTTCTATAGATAGTATATCCTTGTCAGATCATGCCACTGTCCACATTAAACGTAATCCAGGTTCCTAAGCAAACAGATGGAGATTTAATTCGGCTCTATTAAAAGATTAAAAATATGCTTCTTTTCTAACAAATGTCCACAATAATTATTATGAAATTAACAAAGCTGAAGATACATCTGTCCTTAATAATTGGGATTGCAATAAAGCACTACTGAGAGGAGAAATCATTTATTTTGTTGCAAAGAAAAAAGAATGATATGAAACACAAATCTGATGCAATTTTAAGAAAACTAAAAATCCTTGAGAAACAATATATTTCTAATCCTTCTCAAGCGATTCATCTTAATATACTACAGCTAAGAATTACATATGACACATTTACCTCTGAATACTCTTGTGCTAATCTGCTTGAATATAAATGAAAAATATATCAATTCTCTGATAAAATGAGTAAATCCCTAGCCTCTTACCTCATAATCAGACAGCAAAGAAGACAAATTACGGTAATAAAGGATTCAAATGGCATGAGAAAATGGGTATATAAAGAAATTATGAATGTATTCAGTATGTTCTATCATCAACTATACTCTTCTGAATCTACACCCAATAATCCAAACATTGCTGCCTTCCTACAAAACATTACACTGTCAAATTATCCGAATATTAATGTTGACTCACTTAATTCACCCATCAAGCAAAATGAAATTATCAAAGCTATACAAGAGCTTAAAAAAGGTAAAGCACCAGGACCAGATGGATTTTCAATTGATTTCAATGCTCCTTTCAAATCATTATTTACCCCCAAAACAATATGAGGTTTTCTCTCACTTTGTGTCAAACTCAGTATCTGAAGTCACCTTTATTGAAGCTATGTGTCTGGCATTTCCTGAACCTAATAAGGATCCAGTGTTGCCACAAAGGTTTAGACCTATTTCCCTAATCAATACTGACTGCAAAATCTTTGCAGAAATCTTAGCAAATAGACTTTTCCATTTTTAATGCCTTAACTGTTGCAACCCTCTCCAGTGATCATTGGATGCTGAAAAAGCGTTTTGTGGAGTCGAATACTTGTTTGATGCACTGCGCTGGCATAGTTTTCATGAGACTTTCAAATCCATGATTAAAGTTCTATACTCTAACGCTAAAACCTCTATTTTTATGAATGGTCAGATGTCTCCCTTTTTCTCTTTAGGCAGAGGTAGATGGCAATGATGTCCTCTTTCTCCTCTGTTATTTATTTTAGCCCTTCAACCATGTTTAGAATCTATTAGACTACATCCTTGGAACCAGGGAATATATTTTGGTGATTTCCATGTCAAACTGGCAGCCTATGCTGATGATATTCTTCTATTCCCTAAGAATCCTGAAGCGAGTCTAGGGATTTTGTTTGATATTGTATCACGTTTCTCTTCAGCCTCAGGTTACAAATTGAACATGGACAAATCAGACATTCTACCTCTAAATATTCACTCCACTAAACATCTTGTTCAACTACATGGCATGAGATGTTGTCCTAAGAATATCAAAAATCTAGGACTACAAATGTATGCATTTGTGATGGATATTATTAAAGAAAGTACGAATATTGAATTAACCAAAATGAAAGATTTCATAGATTCCTAGTCCGCATTATATTTATCCTATTGGGGTCGTCTTCAATCCATCAAAATGATAATTTCCCCAATCATCTTGTATACTTTATTCATTCTCCCTGTCCCAACTCCCAATACATTGTTTAAAGATGTCGACTCATGCCTTGCTCCATTTTTGTAGGGTAAGAAAAAACATAGATCTCCCTTAGTACACTAAAGGAGAAAGACACATGGGGGCGGTGGGGGGGATTGCACATTTTACTAAATATCATTCTGTTTTTTTATTGAAGCAAGCACAGTGCTGGTTTCGTCAAGCTGAAGAATGTTTAACCCCTTCATGGGTTCGGTCGGAAAGCAATATGGTTTGGCCTTTTACTCTGTCTGACTGTTACGTGTTTGATACTAAAAATAGATTTATTAAATGAAAGAATGTTCAATTTACAGCCAAACAGATTAGAAGTTATTTCATTTCTACAAATCCCTCCAAGTTCATATCGCCGTTCATATGGTTCAATAATCTTATACGGATTAATGGCAATGTTATTTGTTGGAAAAATTGGATACTTAAAGGAATTAAATATGTACATCAACTTTTTAATCAAGAGACACTGTTAACTTTCATTGATTTCAGAGAAAATGCCCTGACTGCCAAGTGTTTTCATCACCAACACTCTCTATTAATGGATGCTATTATAGAGAATTTGGAACCCCTGATGGAATCCCTCATACTAACATGTGTGGTCAGATACAGTCATATGTACGATTATCAGCTTTCAGCCTATCTCTTCTATAAATAATTTTCCAATGTCATGGTGGAAAACACTCAGAGGAAAACACTGCAAGAATGGCAACAAGACAGCTCTCTTACATTAAAAGATTGGCCATCTTTCTGTAAAAAAACCTCAACCATAACAGTGTCGGCTAATCGTACCCAAACTCTTTTCTTTTTTCGTCACAGAATTTTGATTACCCCTGCTATGCTTTTTAAGTGTAAGATAGGCCTAGATAATACATGCTGGAACTGTCATGATGCTGAGGTTTCTTTCAAACAAATGTTTTCGGAAATGCAAGTATATTGTAAAAGTTTGGAAAAATGTATGGCGATTTTATATCAGGGGAGTACTCTTTTTCAACATAATTTAGGCACATACACATCACATCTATTTGATATTTTCATTTTGATTTCTGTTCAAGTTATCACGACTAATTGGAAGAGGTTTGACAAAATTAATCATAAAATATGGTGGAATTCCATATGCAATATACATAGAATTGAGGGATATATTGCTTCAACCCAATTATTACATCACATATATGAATTGAAAGGGAGAATGTTTTCTGATTTCCTAATGTCAAAGGATATTATTTATTATGATATCTCTAGAGTGGTTTAAAATAGTACCCTTATCATATCTTTCCCCTACCCCCTCCCCCCACACCACTCCCACACCTCACTGTTTCATGTTTAATGTATGTTATATGTCCCACCCAACTTTATAACGGCAAGTCTTATTCTTTTCGCTTTGACTCATGCAGGGTCCAATCCCAATACGGCATACCTTGTATTAGCAATTTATGTTACTAAAATGGATTATTATACAAATGTTTTAACATTGTTTTTTTACTACGAACTATGCTCTATTTGTATTGTTGGATGGCCTTTAATAAAAAAGGTGTTAACAGAAATAAAATCCCCAATAAATGTTCTGCCATCAATTGGTCTACATTGCTAAAAAACGATTGGATGCAAACAATGTTAGTGTGGGGGTCCCAGTCAAAACAAAACATGATTCAAGCGTCATCTTCATGGGGGTATCACCTGAAAATTTCAAATAATAAATGTTGAATGCGCATTTACTGAGCATTCGGTAGTAGCAAAAATGCTGAATCCCATTATACTGAGCAAGGGGAGGGGGAGTTTCAGGGTTGCCCCCTGCTCCCCTTGAATGGTACAATTGGTATGGATATTTTAGGGGTGTCCCCTGCTTTCATTGAAAGGGATGCAGTGGAAAGGAACGCTTAAAAAAGAAAAGAAAAGAAAAAAGGACCATACAAGAGAAGTCTCTGCCCACTGTAGGGATAGGAAACTTCCATCACAGGTATACAGGTGAGTGGAGGTCGAGGCACCAGAGAAAAGGTAAATTAGCCAAGAAAAGGAAAGTATGCTTTGAGGGGGAATGCAGGAAAATTTGATCTGTGTGATCACTGCGCGCCTCCGTTTTTGGATTCAGTATTTCCGTCTTCAACATTAAAACACTGCTCCAATATCTATTAACATGGCCTGTAATGGCTTCATATCAATGTTGAAATGAATGGTGTGGAATAGAAACCACATGGCACCCTGCAATCTGCCGACTATATTTGTGAAACATGTTCCTTGATTTTAATCCCCAAGGTTATATGACTAAAACGATATATAAGCCAACTTGTCTGCGTTCTCCAGAACTATGTCTTTCTGCTTAAAACAACTGAATTGTAAAGAATAGTCAATGATAGCCAAATTAGTGGAGAGGTCAAGTAGTATTAGGAGGCCTACATGACCCTGATCGATGAGCTGTAAATGTATGTCTAAGAACATTAGTTCAGTACCTCTAGCCAAGTGGAAGCCAGATTGACAATCCTCCAAAACAAAGTGTGATTCAAGATGGGCCTGGAGTTGAGTGGTAGATACACGGTCCACTGGTATCCTCCAAAAGAAAGTGTGATTCAAGATGGGCCTGGAGTTGAGTGGTAGATACACGGTCCACTGGTATCCTCCAAAAGAAAGTGTGATTCAAGATGGACCTGGAGTTGAGTGGTAGATACACGGTCCACTGGTATCCTCCAAAAGAAAGTGTGATTCAAGATAGGCCTGCAGTTGAGTGGTGGATACACGGTTCAGTGGTATTTATGATAGGGCAGTAGCAGGCACAATTTGACCAGTATAGGAATATTTAATTTTCAAGACAGGTGTTACCCAGGTTTGTTTGATCTAACACTTTGTACGAGCCTTCACAGGGCCCTGCCCTTGCATCATTGATGAGTGCTGCACCATTGCAGAAACAGCAATAAGATGGTCTATCAATTGAGAGACTCCAGTCACATTCCCACGTCACACACACTACTGGGTAGATACCCCTTCTGATTTAAATCAGAGAAACTTGAATTGGGAGTGTGTGTGGACATCCCAAGCTTGTGGGCCACTCAACTCATTATTTACCTCTGAGGGCTGCCTTTTTTGCTGGTAGGTGCTGGGGCTAGCAGTACCCTGTTCTTTCTCTGATAGGTAAATGATATAGGGCAAGGTCATTTCTTGGTGTGCAAGTGTAACTGTGAGTTATGCACATGGTATTAGTACGCACACACACTGACTGGGCCATCTACTTCACAGCTACAAGGGCACTGGGTTACAATTCTTGTAAAATGATCGCTGGGTGCTAAATAGCCTTTTGGTTCTACTCGAATTAGATTTCATAAAGGTAAGGCAGGAGCATAGGTCAGGGGCAACTTGTTTGTCTTGGAAGCAAAACAACGCATAGCGACACCGGTTCAAATCTATTAAACGCTTTATAAAAGTACAATCATTATTACCAGATGGAAGAGGGGGATCTGTGGACTGAAGTACAAGCTCCTAACAGTTATGTTCTTTGTGGGGCGTTTTTGGGTCAGTAAGCATTTAGATGATGGCTATTGTACATAGATTAAGAAGCGATATGTTAGTGCCTGAAATAACTGAAGGGCAATACGATCCAAGAAGGTGCCCAGGTGATAGTGATGTAGTGATAACAGTACATATCTGTTGTATTATCTATGCAGTGTGGCACTGTCCATAGATAAAGAAACTAAACTAAACTAAACTAAACTGTGTGTGACCGAAACCTGCCCCAGTGAGTCAGAGGAGAGTTCAATACTTGCTTGGCATCTCTGCTGAGACTATGAACAGTGGTCCATCCCATACAACGATCGCATCATACTGCAGCAATATTATGTGCAAAAGGACACACTTCCCTGTCTTCCGGTGGTAGTCCTAGAAACATTCAGACTACCACAAAGTGGTGTAAAGTAGTTTATCGTATGATTAAAATTAGAACAATTTGGACAAGCATAACATGTCAAAAGGTCTCTTTCGCATGGCCCGTGTCTAAGAAGGATAAAGGACACACATATTTAATCCTTCATAATCCAATCAAGGTTTTTGGATTAGGAAATTAGATTTAAGATTCCCCAAACACTGAAACAGGTTCTTTTGTCAGGAAAACCCCTGAAAACCCCTGTGTGCATCTCCCGATCCTTAGGCTGTCTCTTGTTCCCTCCATGCTTTCAATGTTTCCTTTACCTCAGCCATCAGAAACCCTTAACTCCATAGTCTCTTATCAAGGCATTGTGGCACACTAAAGACAGCGAAGACACCCTGCCTCTTTTTCACATCGCAGACAAGTGGACCCGCAATGGAAACGATGGGAATCTATGTTGCCCTGTCTTAATATGGGATTTGATCATGCATTTCATTCACACCTAATACATGTTATATGTACTGTGTGTGTGTGTGCGCGTGTGTGTGAATAGACTTACTTTTTTACTAATAAACCTTTTTAAATATAGTTTGCAACTGCAATTGTTGCATTTCGTAGCACTATGATTAAATATATCATTAATCAAGTTAATGAAACTCAATTTCAAAAACTCAAAAGGAAAATGGAAAAAGTTGGCCATGCTTGTACTGAAACCTATGAATTCCAATTTAACACAGATCACAGCTGCAACTGTTAACCTCAATATGCTTTCTGACTCACACAGCTCTTCGAATTTATATGTTTGCTGAAGAAATATGTGTGCAACTTGAAGGTCAGTGGTTCACATCAGGTGGTGACACAGCCTTTCATATTTTCTAGATCAAAAAAATGATTCAGCAGCAGTATAATAGTAGCACCCAGATCCAGAAGCTGGAGGGACCCTTATGCACCATGAAAGTGGTGTGACGTGCCATGAGATGGCCTTGGCTTGGCTAACACTCATTATTCAGTATTTCCTTAAGCTTCATGGTATCATCGGACCCAGCCTTGCATCCTGAAATAAAGTGCACATCCCTTTTCTATGTACATTCAGTATCCCCAGTGATTAGAAATCTTGCTCTATAAAAGTGCAAAGAAATATTTTATGCCATTTTAATCCAGTTTAAAATTCAGAGACAGAGAAAATACAGATTTTGATAACTTTTATTGGTGTAACTGGAAACATCATGTAGAGATAAGACAATGCATTAACGTACTCATTAGATGTTGCAGTGTGAAATGAGTAGCAAAGAAGCACAGCCTGAACAGTTCATAGTTTTAGAGTAAAAAGGGAGAATTTTCCAGTTCAAACTTAATTAGGTGAAGTAATAATATGCGTGGAATGCAGGTTTGGGATGGCAGCTTTATCCAAAGGACCATAAAACTGTCTTTAGGGAACACACATAACCATATTCACTCAAAACAATTCACATTTATTGGCCATGCTGAGAGATGCATTTTAAGAAAGCAAACCGTATTCAGACATAACTGTTAAATGTGATATGTTCTCGAAAAATTAGGTACAAGCACTCTTAAAGTGGGCCCCATTAAGTTCCCAAAAGTAATGATGTTCTTTTAGAAATCTATTGAAGTAAAAGATTTAAAAAAACACACAATTGGAAAACAGGTTGGGCCTCATTCCGAGTATGGAGGTAGTCATGGTGCTATTTGCGCCATGACTACCTCCCATACCGGGTCCGGGTCCGACCTGGTTCAATGGGGATTTACCGGTCCATTCCGACCCTGGAGGGACCGGTAAATCTCCAATGAAAAATCCATTCCCCATTCCCATTTGAGCCCCCATAGGGCTCAATGGGAATAGGGAAGTAGCTAATAACGGTACCACAATTTGCGGTACCGTTATTAGCTCTCTGGTCCCTTAGCGGCTCCCGGTAAGGGCGCCTGGTAAAACCAGGCGCCCATTGCGGGACCCGGTAAGGGACCTTGGAATATGGCGCAAAGGGATTGTCGGCACCGATGTCCTTAATGGTGCACGGTATCCCTTTGCACCCACCTCAGAATGAGGCCCGTTGTGTTTTACATTTACCTTGAACAAAGGTGTGTTTTGCAGCTTTTATGTAGTGTCAGGACCATGTATTGATTTCCATACAGCTGTTAAAGTTTACTGGTTAGTTGTAGTGTGGCACTCCTTCCCGCACTACTGCGCATGCATATCACGCATGCGGGCGAGGGTGACCGTTAATGAAGACATAGAGAAAGGAGAAGGCTGGCGGGGCTCCATAACTAATTAACTTATTAAATTCCTTATTTGTTCACACAACCCTTGTCTTCACGCCCCCTTTCACTACAAACATGGGGATGAGGACGCCCTCCCTCTGCACTAAGCACCGCAGCCGCCCTACCACACTGTAAACTTTGTTTTCATGATACTAAATACTGTCGTGATGTTCCCTAGACATATGTGGGAAAAGGAAACAATATCCCTTTTAAAGTTTCTGTACTAAGAGTTGGTTCAGATTATTCCAAATGATGGAGTTCTGATGTGAATATGGTGTCTGTCTGTTTATTTGTGGCTTTCATTGTTGGCCATTTCCATTTGAGTTACTGCCTTTGCAAAGCTAAGTACCACTTTAAGTAGTACTACCACGTGGAATGCCTTTTCAATGTGAATCAATTTGGCAGAGCTAGGCTCAAGCAGTTATAAACAGCCTTAAGGCTTGCAACGATTTAACACCCTTTTAGTCTTTCTACAGGTTTATAAGCCCATACCTTCCTTTGGTCATGAAGGTCTGCATTCGTTTTAGAGAAAAGAAAGCTTTGCAATCTCCCAACACAATGCTTTTCAGGGCCATCCATGGTTCAAGAAGTATTTGGCATGGATGTGTGACACTATTTTGGTGAAGCACAACAACCAAACCCTAAAGAGGAATGCACTGTGACAAATCTGGACAATGTGTCCTTTCTCCGCAGAGAGGCACCTCTTTGAGGCAAAGGAGGTGAGCCTGCTAGGCAAGACACTCCCTAGGGGTCTGGGCAAGTGGGACCTCACTTTTGGGCAGATTTCATGTGATATGGGCCCCTTGGTTTCACATTTATTGAAGGATATTTTTTTATACTAGTAGAATGTTCAAGTCCTGGGCCAAAGATGTGATACTTCCTATTTGTTAAGAAGGGATCTATGGTTGAACACACATATTACAGAGCTACATATTTATTGATGCAACAGTAAAGTTCAGGGGCATATTTTCACATTCAGTTGTCATTGTAGTTAACTGCCTCATAATATGTTCACCAAAATAACCTGGATATTATGAATGACCTGAATGCCCAGACATTGTAAGTTAATCCATTCTTGTCACACCCAATATTAATATAGTCTAACATAACCCTATGACATACCAATGTAAAAGGAAACTCATTTGGCTTGGCAAAATAGGTCCTACAATATTTCTCCTTAAATAAGGGGAATACGTTGGGAAATAAGGTTATTATGTTTTAAAGGTAGGACCATATGACGTTGAGCATAAAAGAGGACCTTTGACCATATGGACCCTGTTTTTTATTACCATGGATTCCTTCTTTTCTTCTGATCACAGCTACCAAGGGTTTATTCTGAGTTTTGCATGCATGATATTCTGAAAGTGCAAACCTTGGTAGAAAGTAATTGAACACCGTACAAAGGTAAAATCAAGGTGCACAAGAGCGGTGACAGACAGAGAGGTTGAGAGCCTCTAAGAAGGCATATGTAAGTTTGGACACTTTAAGACCAGGGTTCTCCTGTGGGAACGCTCTCAAAAAATGGGGATTCATTTAATTCATTTCAATTCATCACATTTGTATATTTCTTTAGCAGATACCAAAAGTTGTTTGATTTACAGAGGATTTTTTATCGAGGCATGTTTTGCTGATAAAATGTTACTGAAAAAATACCTAATTAAAAAAGAAATATATATGGGGCAGGTAAAGGGTTATAACAGGTGGGGAGGGGTTTGGTGGGTTAAAACATGGGGAAGCATGAGAGTTGGGGGCCCCCAAATAAAATAAATACAAAATTCTGTATTTTTTTCAGTAAAAATGTTTCAGTACAACTTGCCTCAAATCCAAAACGTTGGTAAAATAACATATAACTTTATTTGACTGATCCCTCCTTCTCTGAGGAGTTGAATATTGAAGCAGGTAAGCAATGTCAGATAGCCCAGCGAGCTAAGCGCTTGTTTCTGACATCTGTGTGCAGCCTGCCAATACAGGTTCGAATCCTGGCAGGGCCAACTCAAGCTCTCATCCTTCTGAGGGCGATACATTGAGTACCACGCAGTGGGATAATAATGTCAACTGTTATCTTAGCGCTCAGATGCCTGTGGGCTTGTAGTGCTATATAAAACTAGATCTTATTATTACAATGTAACATTCCTGAGGAAAAGAGTTCTCTGTGGGGCGACCTCCTTAGGATGCATGTCAGGTGAATGAAGGCTCACCCAATGAGGCAACTTAAATTGAGACAGGTGTCTTGAACGTGATGCAGTCCCTGACAGTTAACTCAATATTCTTTAAGCCTAAAACAATCTGCCGTTTTGATGAGACAACAGAAGAAGCTTAATGAAACTTTTTAGATAGTCCCAAGAAGAGAGCAGCATCTAGGCCAGTGTAAATGGCTTTTTTTTTAGTAATCTATGATGGGATCAACTGATTAACTACCTGAGCTCAAGAACTACATAGTCCTGAAATCTAAAAATAAAAAAGTATACACTGGCGTATCAAGGTATCAAGGTATTATTTTACTTAAGCTTTTATAAAAAAAAATGTATTTTTGTCTCATATATATCCTCCAATTTGTAATGCTCACACATTTCTCTTTTGGTGGAAACCGAGGAATAGGATTGCGAGGAATTGTCATCTGGCAAGGGTGCAAAAGCCCTGCATTTTTCTTTTTTTTAATCAATACAAAAAATGAGGTGGGTAATTCCATCTCCAAAAGGGTAGCCTGATCCACAGCCCCTGCCTTACTCGTGGTGTAGAGTAGGTTCAAAGGTCACAGGATGCCCACTCGACAGCCACAGCAACATCCAACACTCTGCGGCACAGAGGCGGCATTTAAGATATGTCCCACTGTACCAAACTATGATGATCATAAGTAACCCATGCTGAAGGTAGGGTAAACTCTAAATAAAGTTATGCCTGAGTTTAGGCATGGTGCATGGCACTACTTATGATCATGGTTGCCACATCCCAATTGATATCGCACATGTGTCATCTGTGGGGAGTCCGCTCGGCTGTGGAAGGTGATACGTATTCTGGTCAGCTGGTTGGAGACTGCCAAATGGCAGGACAGGAACCTAGAGGACTGGGCCTCTTCTTTGATATCTATTTAAGGGCAGGTAAGACCCACATCCTCAGATTCTCTTGGATCTTTTCAGATCCTCTCAAGACCACAGATTCCTTCTAGAAGAACTGACTGGACTTCCTTTGGGAATGTTTTACTTTCCAAAGCTCTTGGGCTGAGGTGAAACAACCTTCCAAGGCAGAAGAAATAAATGTCCCCTAGGCACTCCTACGGCACATCGGGAGTGACCTTTGCTGTGGACCAGACCCTACAACTCTGCACTAAAGTCTGACTTGGCCTGCCTCAACTGCAAAGCGATCCTAGAAATGCCCTGACTTCCACTTTTGAGAGCCTCCCTTCCACCACACAGAGTAAGTGCATTCACCCCTACTCAACACCTGTTTGCTGCTGGGGCCTACATGACCCAATGTGCCAGAACTGAGCTTGATCCGCTCACATCAATGTTCAACACTGGGTCTGACTTCATCAACCCACCAAGAACCAAATCCAGTTACCATTGACAACGAACTACCCCCTTGGTCCACATGGGTTATAGAGACTGGTTGGGTCACAATTGCACTGGTTTTCACCAACAACATAACATTTTTGTGGTTAGTAACTTACCTAACACCCATGGAAAAATGCTCAAAGTACTACTTTCCTTAGTCTGTCGCATCTTCTCTGTTCTTCCTTCCGGATGGATTTTTGTACAGCATTTTCTATTTGTTCTATTGCATATGATGTGTTTAATTAAAGTATATATATTTTTGTAGAACCTTGATTGGACATTCCCTTTATTTTGGACTGTGTTACTGTTTTGTTTGGGTCAATACTGGTTTACCTTTACACCCCTCTTAAGAGCATTACCTTTCCTCAGCCCACATTACAACAAAAGGAAAAGGAGGTATATCTCTTAACTGTCCCTGTTTTAGCGTTATGGGTTTTGGTTTGTAGAAGTGTGAGGGCTAAGTGGGCCATTTTACCCCTATTCATCGTGGTACTCCTGCAGAGCGGAATCCATTTCATCACAAAGATAGAGGTCGGCATTGGGAACGATGTGAAAGATTTTTAACCCTTAGAGAAATGGTTTGGCCGCTGGTTAAACAGAGGATGAAAGCTCCGCCCTTTAAGTGGGGATATCCCTTTTCTACAAATGGGGTCATCACTTCTGTTGGGTAATTGAAAGGCAGCAGACATTTTAAAAGGCCTGTGGAAGAATATTTCAGATTCAGATTTACTCAATTGGTGGAGCACTGTTCCTGCAACACCAATTTGCAGTTCTGTCCAAAAGGGGATTTACAGGCTTTATTTAAGGCTCTTCCAGTTATGATTTCACCCCACCAGTCCTGATAGTCAAATTTTTACACCATGCATGTCCCACAGCCAAATAACTTGCTACCTTACGCGGATATCTGCCAATCGTGATCTATCTTCAACCTCATTAGCTCACTCTCTGCATATCTCTGGGACACTCATGAACATTTCTAAGAAAAAACAATAGGGCTCATTCCAAGTTTGGATGAAATACAGCGGAATTACTGTTGGAATTTTCACATATTACAACTTGGTGGGAGCGCGCACCCACCATTGGCAGCACCAGTAATTCTGTCTGGTGAAATGAATGCCGAAAATGATGGACACATCAGTAAATCTGCCCATGTTAGGAAGAATTACCATTACCACTGGCTCAATCAGAGCTAAACCTGCCAGCGGAATTTCAGTCGGCAGAATTACTGCCTGTGGAAATTACGCCATTGCAGGAAAAGGAAGTACTGCAGCAGCCATCTTCAAAAACACAATCCTTTGAAAATCAACCTGTAGGAGTGCCATCTCTCCCCAGAGAAAAGCCCAATCATGTCTTCAGGGAAAGCCAAGTCCAAAGTACCTGATTTGCGGGAGCGAAAACCCGAATTCAGTGACCATGAGTTTACAGTCCTAGTGGAGCAGGCTTGTGGCACATTCTGAGGAAATATATGGGTGACAACAAAGGAAGACCACTTAGCAGCACAAGAATGCCAACTGGCAGACATTAGCGACAAAGTGGTGGCTGTAGGTCATATCCCACGTGATGCAGACAACATGAAGAAGAGGTCGAACAACCTCAAGGGCTGAGTCCAAAGCCTAATTCCCAACCGCCACAGTGAAATGGCTGCCACCGGTGGAGGAACAGTAAATCCTCTACAGCTGACCCCATTGAAGGAGATGGTCAGCAGCATCTGCCACATAATGGGCCTGGTGAGTGTGGGTTTGGCTGAGGTCCAAGCCAGCAGCCAGGGAGAACCTGGTGAGTAAATGAGTGAATGATGGGGCCCATTACAGAACAATCCTAGTAGCATGTAGACATACACAAACTGCCATGCATGTTGGCGACAATAACCATGACAATGCATGACCCATTCATGTGACACTGCAGGCCATTACATCATGAGTCAATGAAGCCATGATCCTCATTACATTCCAAATGAGTAGGATGACGAGGGCATGACACACGCAACAACCACCATTGAACGGCAAGGACAAGGACTGGCACACATCTGCAATACACACCACAACCACCCCTTGCCCCCACACTGGTCACCCATGCAGAGACACCATAGCAAGCATGGTACAAAACATGTAGCGCATGTCAAGCAAATAACACCACTGGACATGTGTCTCAAACCAACAACCACTGAAACTGACCAGTAGCTGCAAGTCCCACATGGAGACAATGTCCATCCTTATGTCGCCATAACTCTTACCACAACTTGCAGGTCATCCCTCATCTGACAGTGCTACAGGATACACAAGCAACATCGGTACTACCCTGCAAGTGCACATGTGACCCTGTATTTCAGTGATGCACATGACTGCACAGTCCAAGCAAGGCACGACCCCCACACTGACCATATGCACACACACCAATCAATCAATCAATGCTGTAGTATGGCACCGTGGAGGTCTAGCACCCTGTGCCCCTATGGAACACACAACAGTACATGGAAATTATACATTTCCATGAAGGTATTGACGCACACTTTCATGTCTCCCAACAGGCACACAAGACACCCAGGAACCCCCTGAATGTGCCAGTACCCCAGGCTCACCAGTACCAGCAAGCGCTACAAAGGCCAGAGTCCATGCTTCACCAAGAGTGGGATTTTCACCTCAAAAAAGAACGAAAATCCATGGGGACAGTGCTCTCCAACACCATAGCAACTGGCAAACTAGCCACAATTCAACCGCCTTCTCAGGTCATTACGGAGGCTGCAGCTCCACCCGTAAAAGGGGCACCCCTTACCACAGCTGGGGACTCAGGAGTACTATACACCATTCCAAGTTCTGATACCATTCAGGCATGTGCTCAGCCCACTGCATGCACTGCCACTGTGCAATCAGAGTCTCCCAACAATCTCCTAATCCAGTGCAGGGCCCCACATTGCAAACCATTTGGGAGCAGCTGGACCGAATCGGGGAACGGCAGGTTGAAAAGCATGCCATCGCACAGGAATAATTGTGCCATTTACAGGCCAATGCACAACGTGATACAGGGGGCCTCCATGTGGTTAGCCACATCCATTGACCGGCTATGCCGGAATGAAGTGCACACAATGCAAGTACCAGCCTCATCAGCCAGAGGGTAAGGGAGCTTGCTAAAGAAATCTCAGGCTCACATGAGACCATGGCCAGGGGAATCAACCTATCAACCTAACCATGCGACAGCAGGTCAGTGAGCCAGTCAGTTCCAAGTCAGCCACCCCTACTTATGGGTCGGTGGCCAGCACGCTGCTCAGGCTCCCAAAGCTGCAAGTCTCATGCTCCCATGCCTGAGCGAAAATTGGACAAAAGGAAGCGCTAGTGGTTCAGCACATCGAACAAACTGAGGGTGTGGTGAGGGCGAGGGAGTTGGGGATCAGGGTGTTTAGTGGATGATGGAGTTGGAGGATCAGGGTTTGTTGATTGGAAAATAAATGTCTGATGAGTCTACACAATATGTACAGTGTTTATTTCATGGTGATGAAACAGTGAATCATCAGTGACGTGTGAGGTGCATAAGTTATATGAAAAAATGTTGTCCATGAGGTCCTGGTGGACCATTTGGCCTTCCCACACCTCCCCACATATGTCCTGAGGTGCCCTGTATTCACCTGCAAAGTCCTCCTCATCAGAGTTAGGGGGGAATGGTCCTCATCTGTTGGCATTTGTATGTTCCTTCGTATGCACATGTTGTACATCATTGCGCATATGACTATGCTTTTATCCACTTTCTCAGGGCTGTACATGAGTGGATCACCTGTGTGGTGGATGCACCTGAATCTAGCCTTCAGCAGTAGTCCAAAGGTGCACTTAATGCATGTCCTGGACATCCTGTGGGCCTCATTATATACAGCCTCCTGTGGTGTTCCCTAATTCCTCACAGGTGTCATCAGCAAGGGTGTCTGCGCATAGCCAGAGTCAACTACAAGAAATGTAACGTACAGTCTTAGACATGTCTGTTTTTCTCTCCTCGTACATGTATATGGGCCTATTGTGCCATTGGCCTATGTGGGCTCATCCGTGCATGTGGATGACACACCTTGCATCAATTGTGGCAGAGGGCATTGGCCTACAGAGTGCACTTAAAGTCATTCACAGTGTATGCAGCATCATTTATCATGTGTTTGTCTATGTGCTGATGTCACCCATGCAGTTGTCACTATGGAGATGGTGGTAGGCCATGTACCGCCCTATGATCATGCAATGCCAGGGAATGACTTTGACAGGTGCCTTGCTTGGTGTCATTGATTGTGTTCTGCAACCTTGCATGTCAGGATGTCCTGTGGAGTCACCTGAGGTCATTATGTGTATGGGGTGTTTGTGCCCACCCTGACTCACACGTGTGAAATGAATAAAACAGACACTCCCTGGGCAGGGAATAAGGCACAAAAGAGCAGGCTGCGAGAGTTCAAGGAAAAGTTTATCTAGACCTCTGAGAGTGCTCTGACCACATCAAGTTACACCACATTTATATAGTACATCTACATTTTTAACATATGATGCTACATTGGACCAGGATTGGTCAGCCGTGGTGGCGACTTAGGTGTGGGCATCATCTCTTCCTCCGGGATGGTTGCTTCGTGCTCCGGATGGGTGAAGGTCAGGTCGCTGTGAGCACGGTGGTCACTATCTAAGCTAAGAAAGTACATTCTGAGTAATGCATGCACTAAATAATAGCTGATCAAAGGACTCTTAGTAGTGCATCATGTCGTTATACAAATCACTCAAGGTTTTATACCATCTACACATTTGGGTTATACAGGTCGCAGGTTTAAGGGCCTTGACCACTATAATACTGTCATTGACCTATAGGGTTAGTCTCACAAGAATCTCAGGTATGTGGCACTTGTTAGTATTAGGCACGATATACTGCACAGGGGTCTAATGTTAGTTGGGGGTCTGCTGGGTGGGTTTAATAGTATGGTTGGCAGTCTGGCACATGAAAGGGATGCCTCACAAGGACACAGGGTTAGAGTGGCAATAAGTTTCAACTGGTGAGGGTAAGAGGGCAAGGACACTTTTGTGGAGATGAACGAGCTATGTGCTTGGCTCATGTTGGTTCACATGCGGGACAGTGATCTCAGAAGAAAAGGGATGTGTTACATTTATTATTTGTTGCAAGCAGCTCCGGCCTCAGCGTGAGAATGGAGCTGCAGATTTTTCTAGTTGGAGTCGGGACGAAGGTGGGGGCCATGTGCTCCGAGCTACAGTGGCGGGCAAAAGGGAGAGATGCGTTTTGTACTATCGCAGTGAGGCCTGGCTACCAAGATGGAGTTGAAAGGGGATACTAAAAATGGATGCCCTGTGTCCTGCTCGGTGGTCCCATCTACGCAAATATAACCACAAGTTAGTATCGCATAAGGGTGAGGGGCGTACCCACCACTAGAGGCACTTGGTCCAAGTTTTGTACTGAGAAGTGATGGTAGAGAGGGGCCCATTGGCCCCTCGCCCCCACACATTCACCCCTTTCGTTACATCTAAAGTAACAAATACTTCTACTTTTTATTCTTTTCATTCTCCCTTCGGTAGTACTCAACCTCTGCCACCTTTTATGGGCATCCAAGCTCTGCAAACGCTTCTAAGGCTGTTTCCTCTTCTGGCATATTCATCTGGGGTACCCATTTAGTAAATACCTCCATCCCCATCTAGATCTACCCATACTTCTTGGTACCATTGCAACTCTCTTGGTTCCTTTATCGTTGTGTAATGCAAATTATCCACTATATCCCCATACTGCCTGTAAATTGCTGTCATTCTGTATTGTGGTGTGGTGTACTCTCCTTTTGCATTTGTGCATCTATCATGGTAGCTACCGTTGTCGGTCGGCCCATTGTCACCATCATCATATCCGAGGTTGGCATGCTTTTCTCACAACACCGTAGTCCCAGTTGGCACACACAAAAGAACAGGAGCACAAAAACGATGATGGGGATCAGTATTTTCATTGCCACATTTACCCATGATGGTATCCAGCTGAACAAATTGTCGAACCATGTACTTTCTTCTGCTCCTCCTTCCACTCTGACTCTCTCCCTTAAGTTGTGCACTGCGTTTATCACATGGGAGAGTGCCCCGTTATCAGCGTCTTCAGTTGGCATGAATGTGCAACATGCCCCCAATTTTCGGCAAACACCGCCGTCCATCCCCGTGAGGAGATCTAGGACATTTCTGTTCTGCATTGTCATTAGGCGCAGTGCGCGGAGCTCTATTTTAATCAAGTTGAACCCTTCTTCAGTGTCGTTGGCCAGTTGAATGAGCTCCCAGCGCACTATCTGCAACCATTTGGCGTTTGCTCGTGATTGCAGTCCAGGGGCAAGAAGTGAGGCAAAGAATGTTTCTGCTGATGAAAAGAGCTTGTATTTCTGCGGGATCTCAGCAAGGAGTTTTGATGATTCGGATGAGATATAATTGGTGGATCTTTTACTTCGTGTCATTCTTTTCTTTAGTTCATATTCTGACAATAGTTCATATGCTGGAGCTTCTGTTCTTATTAGCTGGGGTGCTGTCGATGGCTCAGCCGATTGCCCTGCTGCCGATATGCCAGCCGATTGCTCTGCTGCCGATATATGCCAGCCGATTGCTCTGCTGACCCTTTGATGTGGCTCTCTGGTATACCCATCAGGGCTGTGTGGAGGGTGGCTAAAGCACAAGTTCCTTTCCACGATGCGGGAAGGTGCAGGTAAGCTTGCTTGCCGCAAACCCAATACATGTCCATTAGTGCAGCTGTGCCTTTTTTCATGTCGGGTATTATTACCGTTTTGTTACAACTCCTTGTCTCCACCATGTCCACTTTCCCTTCCCCACGGAAACACAGTTCATGTGGCACTTCTTTTTGTATTTTGACAGGTTTTTCTAATGCTGTGACCCACGTTAGCTTTGCGACATGTTGGGACCAGATGGGGTCACATGCCTCTTTTATCCGTTGGAAAGTGTCATTTGGTAGGCCTCGAAGCGCTTCGGTTTTTCATTGTATTGTTTCTTCGTGCCATTTATTTTCTGCATATCATGTCCCCTTGATAACAAGAAATGGTTCTTCGATGCAAATTACTCCTTGGCGTCTGCTTGTGCATGTTTTCTCATTCTCTAGCTTTTTCAATGTGACTGTGTGCGCCTGGAATGTGCTCTTTATTCTGCATAAAACCAGATGAATTAAACATTGGGCCTCCGACAAGGGCACTTCCTGCGGTACTAACATTTTCGGTGTTCCTGATGCTTGTGGGATGAGTGAACAGACGTAGCAGCTCTCATTTGTTGCTTGCTTTGCCGTGGCACTCATGTCAAAATACCATTTATTTGATTGATCAGGATGGCGGGGATCTTCTATTTCATCTAACCCCAGGTCGTGATAGATGTCGTATCTTTTACCTTCTGCCCCACTTTTTCTCCTCCTCTTCCTTTCCATGTTATTGTTTTTCACCCTTTTGTAATGTATTGGAAACATCCCAGCCCATGTTGTATCATTACTATTCAATATGGCATATGTATCATCATCAGTAGCAACAATATTGTGTGAGGTAGGGTGTATGGTTGTCTGTGCATTAATACTAGTGTTAATTAAATCATTTGTCCAATAATAATCTCCATCATATTCGTTATATCCATAAGCATTACTCATATTTACATCGAAATGTAACACTGACACACTTGTTGATCCCACAGTGATGTATTCTGAGGGTTGCATTCCATCTGTTTTGTTAACATTCATTTCATGTGACTCCTGCCATATAGTCTTCACCCCAGTCCATATTATTTGGGATCCTTCTCTTATCATGTTAGCCCCGCTTCCCTCCCTTTGCATGTCATTAACAAGAGATAAAAGGGTACAGTACCAAGCTGCAAAAAACAACATAATTGACATCAAAATTGCAGCACATTTCAAAACGCATTCAACATCACTGAACCTTTTAGCCCTAATGGCGACCCTATCACTATCTAACATTAATTTGCTCTCTCCGATCGTGGGTCGTTGGGCCATTGTTCACCTGGAGGGGCGATATAAATTTGTTAAGTCATCAAAATATATACATATATTTACATTCTTGTTCAACTTCACGTTTAATCATTATTTTCATTCAGGCTTGTTCTGTTACTCTATTGCTCATGTACTTTTTCTGTAGAGACAACCATCAAAAAATGAAGGTGGGAGATAGAGAGGGAGAGATAGGTGAGGTATATAGACAATATGCTGGCCAATTGAAGAGGAGAGGGGGAAGAGACAGAAAAGAAAGAAGGAGGAAGTAAGCTGTGCAGAACAAAATACATATCATCACTTTTATCTCTGCATATTCTTTTACTGACTCTTTTGTTATTTGCTTTCAACCTCATTTGTTGTCCCAGTAGCGCTGTCTTGCTCCTCCTGGGGGATTGTACTATTGTGTGCCCTCCTCACATCGGATAAGTGCACCCAATACTTCAATCCCTTCACCTTCACTGTGGTGGGTGTACTATAAATGACCTCGTAGGGGCCATGAAACCTGGGTGCATTCCACCTTCTCACAAAGCTGCAGACATACACATGTGCCCACGGCATCAGTGGCCCGCTTGAACTATCTGTGGCCGATGTAGCAGTATCAGTCATTACATTTTCAGTAAATGGCGGTGCTATTTGTCTCGCTATGCTGCGTACTGCGCGTGTTAACTGGGTTGGGTATTCCTTTAACTCTTCCCCCAGCACTGTGGCAGCCCTGTGTGCATCCGATGCTCTTCTAATCGGGGATACTGGCGTGTGTATTCTCCTCCCAGTTACAATTTTGTGAGGGCTTAACTGGTGGTCTTTACACGGTTGCATCCTGAGTTGTAACAGTGCTAGGGGCAAGCAATACACCCAATTCTTTTTTAATGTGTTACACAACTTAGACAACTTACTCTTCAATAATCCATTGATCTTTTCTACCATTCCATTCGCCATTTGGTGATAAATTGAGCATAATTTGTGCTTCACCCCCAGGAGTGATGTCACTTCCTTAAAGAGGTCATTCACAAAGTGCGTACCGTTGTCTGATCTAATCACATCGCATATCCCCCATCGTGAAAAAACACCTCCCGCACGACGAACTTGGCCGCACATTTTGCGTCTGGGTGGGGACATGGGCCCGCTTCCACCCACCTTGAAAAGGGGCACACCACCACAATTAAATATCTTGCTCCGTTACACCGCTCTCCCATATCAGCATAGTCTATGTGGAGCTCTCTAAATGGTCCTGTTGGTCGGGGCAAGGTACAACGCAGTGTTCTTAATGTCATTTCTTAATTATATGCTTGGCATGTTATACATTCTACAATGAATTTTGACAGGTGCTCTTGCAAATTGGGGACGAACCAGTGTTCCTGGATGTCTGCGGCAATGTGTTGTTCTGCTGCATGGCCGGGGAAATGCAGCTGTTGGAATGCTATTTCTAGTAATTCTATGGGCATTACAACCTTTCCTGTTGTCTCTTGCCTCCAAATGAGATCTGTGGCTGACTGTTTACATCCCCGTTTGCTCCCCAGTTCTTGCTCCTCTTGGGATGCTCTTCTTTGCAACTCTGTTATTTGCACCATTGGGGTGTTATTGTATGCCTCCTCTCGTGGATCTGTGGTGGTTGCTTTTGTGATGCATTTGAGTGTTGGTGACACATTGAAATACGAGGCCTCCTTCACGGTTGCGACGGCTGCCGCGTTTCCCAATGAGATTGCATATGTGTTGTTGGTATGGGCTTGGCATTTCACCACTGCCACTACCGATGGTACTGCTAATGCATCTATCAGCTCATTCAACAATGTTGCATGCTGTACTGGAGAACCGTCTGCCCTCCTGAACTCTCTTCTATGCCACCGTGACAGCCCTGAGTGCACCGTGGTAGTTGCATAGGCTGAGTCTGAGTATATTGTCACCGCACAGCCTTTGGCTGCGCGCAGGGCTTCAATCAGGGCAGTTAATTCTGCTGCCTGTGCTGAATAATGGGATGGGAGGCGCTTTTGCACAATTGTCTCATATTCATCTTCTTCCATGTGCACTACCGCCATTCCAACGTGTTTTTCCCCTGTCTCTGGGTTTATTGATGCTGACCATCTATGAAATATATTTCTCAGTCCTGTAGGGCATTCTCGCTTGCTTTCGGGATGTCATCACCTTCCCCCTCATATGTCCCACAATCATGTTCTTGTATGTCCTCTGTTGTGCATGGCTCTGTAATAAATGTTGCTGGGTTCACTGTCTTGCACCTCACAACGTGTACGTTGGGGCTTGAAATTATTACTTTATATGCTGTTGCTCTTTGTGTCGTTAGTGTTGATTTTGATCGCTCAAGGATGGCGAACAGGGAATGCTCCGCATATAGCGTTACTGAACATCCCATGACAATGGTGGTGCTTTCTTCAATCGCAAAGGCTGCAGCTGCGAAGGCCTGTTCGCATGCGAAATGACCTTGCATTACTGGATCTAGTCTCCCACTGTAGTAAGCCAATGGTTTGTGACCCAGTGATGTCTTCTGTGTCAGTACTACTGTCATCAGTGTACCGTTGCAGTGTGAAAACAAGAAAAATTCCCTCTCATAATCTGGGTTCGCGAGGAATGGGGCGTCAGCTATGAGGTCTTTTAATTTCGAATACTGTATTATCATTTCCTGCGTCCATTTTATTGTCGCCCTATTCTTCTGTGCCTCTTTTAATGCTTGTAGTAAGGGGGCGTCTATTTGCCGCATAATCAAGATTCCATGCTCGGCAATAATTACAAATGCCAAGAAATTTTTGCATGTCTTTCACAGTTTTTGGTATTATGATGTTGCGTATAGCAGCTGCTCTGTCTGGGAGTATTCGCTTCCCATCTTTTGATATTAACTGTCCGAGGTATACAACCTCGGCGAGACAGTATTGCAACTTCCCCTTATCTACCTTGTATCCTTTGGTAGCTAGCACATTCAGTAGTGCTATTGAGTCTTCTCGACACTTTTCTTCTGTATGGCTACAGACGAGCAAATCGTCTACGTATTGAATGATGGTGCTCTCTATGTCTATGTTTCCAATGTCTTCCCGTAACACCCTGTTAAAAATGCTGGGGCTTTCACAATACCCTTGCGGGAGTCAGCGGTGTTCATACCTGTTGTTCCCTATTGTGAACGCTGTCAGGTACTGGGATCCTGGGTCGAGTGGTATGGAGAAGAAAGCGTTCTTCAAGTCAATTACAGTGGAACATGTTGATTCTTTTGGCACACTGCACAATATTGATGCCGGGTTATGTACTAATGGGAACTCTTTTTGAATGACGTCATTGATTGGGCGGAGATCTTTGATCATCCTCCACGCCCCTCCCTTTGCTTTTTTGATCAGGAAAATCGCTGTATTACATGGGGAGGTTGATGGCACTATGATGCCTTGTTTCAGGAGTGCAGTTATGGTCTCTCTAATTCCCTCCTCTGCTTCTTTTGATATGGGATTTTGTTTTACTCTCTGCAGCATTGCACCTGGTTGGAGTTTTATTTTTATTGGTGTTACCTCATGCAGCAGCGCTACATCGTTGGGCCCGGTGGTCCAAATTTCAGGTACTACTTTTGTCATGTCTTCCTCAAATATAGTTAGTGGGGACCTCATGCTAGCCATCAGTGGGTTAGATACCTCTCTCTACTGGACCATGATGTTGCATGGTATGCTTATCTCCATTATTATTTCTCCATCATCCTCACCATCAGTGAATAATTCCTCATCTGTTATATTTTATAACATTATGTTTGGGTCTATGCATAACACAGTCCTCCAATCGCACCCCTGCGTGTCCAGTCCTATGACCACAATACGTTTGCTAGATACTTGAACTGCCTCAATGACTATGGACATTATCGTGCCTGGTACAATGTCTGTGTGTGCAATTGGGCAGAATATGAAATCTGATGGTATTCTCCATTCTTTTCTCGTTATCTCTGGCACCACTCGTGCTAACACCTTGATACCATATATGAACATGCTTATATCAATGGGTACCCCTCGCACCACAACTTCATTCATCACTGTGCTGATCATCAACATTGCTCGTACTGGGCATACTCCTAGTGTTGAGCACACTATTCCTCGTTCTGTAAACGAGATTGTCATATTCAATTTGCTCAACAAATCTCTACCCAGCAGGTTTATTGGCGCGTCTTTGTGGTACAGTAAGGGTGCGCGCACGGTTTTTCCCCCCACCGTTATATCAAGATCTTTGGTGTAAGGAACTTTTAAAATAGCCCCAGAGAACCCCTGTGTCTCTAAATTCCTGCCTGAGAGCGGAAACCGCCCTTCCATAAGACATGATTTCTCTGCTCCAGAGTCTACCATAAAGATAAACTGCTTATTTACTATCTCTGCCCCCACTAGTGGTTCGTCTTCTGCACATAGGGTGGTGGATAGGACTGGACATGCAAGTGTTCCCTGTGGGCTGTCCTAATCTGAATGTCTTTCTTGCCCTGGCACTGAGAAGACATTGTCCCCAATCTCGGTCACGCCTCGGTACGGTGCAGGCGCACCGTTTGCAGATGTTGCATAACAATTATTGGTTGCGCTTCCCACTGCATTTTGTCTTGCCATTGGTTGTGGTGGTGGTTGCTGTAGTCTTGCTGTCTCCCACTTCCCATCGGTAGTCCATAGGGGCTACCTGGGTGTGGACACCCCCAACCTTGTTTGTTCTCCATGGGCTGTTGCCCCTGGAAATACCCTGAAGGCCGCACTCTACAATCTCTAAAGTAGTGTCCCCATCTCCCACAGTTCCAACATGACCCTTGTGGTCCGCCTCTCATTCCTTGGCCGCCAAATCCCCTATTTCCCATACCTCCAAACCCCCCTCTCTGGCCACGGTACCCACCTCTTCCTCTTGCTGGTCTTTCTTGCCACTGTTGCCCACCGTATTGCTCTTCTCCGTTCCACTGTCCTTGTCCTCCTGTGGCCCGCAGTGCTGCTATTCTTGCTGGTCTGTTTCCCGCTCCTTCGCCCCCCTCGTTTTCTCGGTCTGTGGTTGCGCTGGCGTTGACGGCGGCGACCTTCACTAATTTGTTCTGCACCAGCTTCGCCTCGTCTGCCAGCTGTTAGGCGGAAACCTGTGCAGTTCCCTCTGGGACCACTGCAAAAGATTTAGGACTACAGGCGTTGGCGGTGAACCCACTTGGTAGCAGTCTGTACCACACAGATTCACTTGGTAGCTGTGGCTGAGCAGTCAGACTTCTCTCAAGAAAAGTTGAGCAGTATGTGGAGTATACAACATAGGGCAATTCTTCACAGTAAGACAAGCAAACACGCAACGAGGCTTAGTGTAAAGATAGTAAGGTATTTTTTTATAACTCAACATCTATGGAAAACACTAAAGCAAATCACGGCAAACAAATCAAACACAATTAATCTACGAAGTAGAAAAGGATCAATCCCCCTAGTAAAATATCGACAACTCTAGGTTCTACCGGTACCACTTATTTCCAGACAGAGGTGTATACCTCAACCTAGATGACACTCGAATATTAGTTAGGACGGGAGAGAAAAAGATAGGCAGGTTATGAAATCAACACAGTTCAATCCTATGCAGATAAAATGCAAGGCAGGAAGGCAAGAATCACAATAGATCGTAAAGTTCAGAGGCCAGGGCCACTCGGAGAGAGGCAAGGCGCGATGTCCCAAAAAGTCTCTAGTGGAGATGCATTCAAGTCTTTATAGCAAATCGTTATCGGCAGATGGAACCAGTTCAGAACAAAGAATGAGCAAAGCTTGGTGGGCGACCCAGCGGAACGGAGAGGATTAAGACACCTCACTCGAACCGAACGAAAGGGAAGCCAGATGGACACGGTACCTTGTTGTGGAGGGCAGCTCCGGTGGGGGCAGTTGTTCCTGGTGGTGGATGCACGTCGGGTCTTGGCCAAGAGTAGAGATGATCTCGTCGTCGAAGGAAAGTGAAATCCGGTGCACCACCAGGGAAGAGACCAGCCCCAGAGTGCTCCGTCACAAGGCACCACCTTTTGGTCGCGCTACAGGGGTAGTGGCTATCCTTTTGCCGAGGTGCTCTGCACGGGCAATTCGACCACTGCGTCCTGAGGCGAATAAAAAGCGAAGGGGACTGGTTGTTCCCACCAGTCAGGGGAAGAGACTCTCCTTCAGGGAGATCTCCTCTGTCGTCGGGAAGTGGTGAGTTGGCTCAGCAGGGCTCCACCGGAGGTGTCGTCGTTGCAGGTCGGCTCAGCGTTACCCTCGTCGGATTCTTAGGTCCTGTGGCGACTTCTGAAGATCCAATCCCAAAAGCCCTGCTTTTATGCAGAAGACCCCCATTCATTCAGCCTAGCTGTCAATCAACACATGCTAAGTGGTGAGCGGGAAGGCTCACCACCTGGGCCAATCACTCCAGAGTGCGACCTGAGTTGGCAAGGCAACTCGGTCCAGGGTGCCTAAACCCCCTCCCACACCCCTGAGGTAACCCAGACAGAATGGCACCACTTTGGAGGGTCTCTGTACAGAGGCCCGCCAAAAGTGGAACAAAGGGCTCAACCTTTGGTTTAGGAGTCACAGAGACGAACACAGACGCCATTTTAAAACCGAGTTCTGGCAGAAAATACCACTCGATAAACTTATTTAAGATAAGTAGATCGGTGGTACGTCAGAGATTAATGAGAAAAAGTATCAATCTCCAACAATGGGACGAATCCCATAGGGTTATGTTCGGGATCGAACATAACAAGTAGTATCCACTGCCACCAGCCAAAACTCGACGAGGGGGGACGGGACAGTGCCCCCTCGAGTAACAGATCCAGGAGTAATCAAATTACCCCTACTAGTACGTCCACAATAAGATGGTTGGTACTAGTTCTGTTAGTAAATTTAGGTCTAGTAAAGCCAATGGTGACTTTACATGCCCGGGGAGACAGTAGTCAGTCCCCGGGTATGGAGTCTATGGTGGGGGACCCGCTAGGGCGCCCCCGTGTTACGACACGTAGGGTGCGGTGTAACACACATAGAAAAACATATGAGACCCTATGGAGTAAAAGACCCCATAGCCCATCGAACACATTGACATTTCAAAGGAATTACACACATACATGTCCAAGAGTGGGAGAAAAGAGTCTCACTCTTGGCAGGATGGAAAGAAAACAACTCCAGAAATCCAGCAAAGCTGCTGGGGGACTCACTAGGTTAGGAAATTCAGCCTAAACAGAGAATTCTCACTAACACTCGCCCCCCCCAGACTAAGGGACAGGAGGATTTAATCCACTCCTGGATGAATCTCATACCTCTAGTCGATGACATACATCCTAGAGAGACCATCAGCATTTTGGTGGTGACACCCTGACCTGTGCTCAATGGTGAAATCAAACCCTTGCAGGCAGATCGACCATCTCAATAGTTTTGGGTTCTCCCCTTTCATTTGCATTAACCATCTCAAGGGTTGGTGGTCAGTCTGAATAACAAAAGTAGAACCATACAAGTACGGCCTAAACTTCTTCAGAGCCCACACGATAGCAAAGCACTCTCTTTCGATTGTTGCCCACCTTGTTTCAGGATCCTTCAGCTTGCGGCTGATGAAGCAAACGGGGTGTTCCCTACCTTTCCCATCCAGTTGACTGAGTAAGGCACCTATCCCTACATTGGAAGCGTCTGTCTGCACAATGAAGTGTTGGCGGTAATCAGGAGCTCTGAGTACTGGGGCTTGGCAAAGAGCCTGTTTCAGGTTTTCAAAAGCCTGATTGCACTCCTCGTTCCATTTAACCTTTTTAGGAAATTTGGGCGAGGAGATGACATTCAGTGGAGAAGCTATGGTCCCATAGTTCTCTATGAAATTCCTGTAATACCCAGTGAGGCCTAGGAAGGCTCTCACCTGGGTTTGAGTAGTCGGTGTTGTCCAATTTTGCACAGTTTCAATCTTACTGAGCAAAGGCCTTATTTCTCCACCGCCTACCTCATGCCCAAGATAGACTACCTTACTCTGTCCAATTTGGCATTTACTTGCCTTTATGGTCAGATTGGCTCGTCCAAGAGCCTGCAAAACATCTCTCAGGTGGATTACATGTTCTTCCCAGGAATTGCTGAACACTGCGATGTCATCCAAGTATGCCATGCAGAAGTCCTCCATCCCATTCAGAACCTGGTTTACCATCCGTTGAAACGTAGCAGGTGCATTCTTCAGTCCGAAAGGCATTACCTTAAACTGGTATAAGCCAACGGGGGTAGAAAATGCAGTTTTCTCCTTGGCATGGTCTGTCAGGGCTATTTGCCAATAGCCTGACGTCAAGTCAAATGTGCTGAGGAACTTGGCGGCGCCAAGTTTATCCACCAACTCATCTGTTCTTGGCAAAGGGTGGGCATCAGTCGTGGTGACTGCATTAAGAGCTCGATAATCCATGCAGAATCTAATTTCTTTAGATCCGGCCTTTGGTACTAACACAACTGGGCTAGACCATGGACTAGTAGAGGGCTATATTACCCCGAGATCAAGCATCTTGCTGACCTCACCTTTGATGTGGGTTCGTACGTTTTCTGACATGCGGTATCCTCTGCTTTTGACTGGCAGACAGTCACCAGTGAGTATGTCGTGCTGGCCCCAAGGGGTCAAGCCTGGTGAAAGCGAGAACAGAGAGGCAAACTGATTCAACATAGATTTGCACTCTTCTTGTTGCTCGGGTGTCAGATTGGAGGAGAGATTCACTCCTTAAATTTTTTCATCTAAAGGTAAGCCTCTGAGGAGATCCGGAAGAGCTTCACTCTCTTCTTCTTCCTCGGATGATGCTAGAAGCAACACTCCTACATCAGGTCGTGAGACATACGCTTTAAGTCGGTTGGTGTGAAAGACTGTCGGAGCCTCCTTGGGATTGCCCAAGTCCACCAGATAGTTAACCTCTCCGAGTTTACCCACTACTCGGTAGGGTCCCATCCACTTATCTTGCAAGGCCCTCTGCCTTGTTGGGATCATAACGAGAACGAGCTGGTCTTGCGCGAACTCAACCATGTTAGCCTTTTGATCGTGCCAGTGCTTGACCAATGCTTGTCCAGCTTTCAAGTTATCGCTTGCTTCCGTCATCATGTGCGACATTCTCCTCCGGAGACCTATCACGTAGTCAGTCACTCTGACTGGCTTGGGGGAAGGAGCACTCTCCAACCCCTCCTTAATCAGGGCGAATGGACCTCTGACGGGATGACCATAGAGTAGTTCGAAGGGAGAGTAACCTACTCCCTCCTGAGGGACTTCTCTATAAGCAAAGAGAAGGCATGGCAATAGAAGGTCCCACTTACGCTTAAGGGGTTCCTCTAGAGCACCTATCATGCTCTTCATGGTTCGGTTGAACCGTTCTACCAACCCATTGGTTTGTGGGTGGTAAGCCGTTGAGAACTTGTAAGTTACTCCGCAGGTTTTCCACATGGCTTTCATGTAGTGGGACATAAAGTTTGACCCCCTGTCAGAGATTACTCCCTTAGGGAACCCGACCCTGGTAAAAAATACCAAGGCGGGCCTTAGCCACAGCCGGAGCTGTAACAGTCCTCATAGGAATTGCCTCAGGATACCTAGTAGCATGGTCTACTACAACAAGTATAAACCTGTTGCCTGAGGAGGTTGGAGGATCAAGGGGACCAACGATGTCAATCCCTACTCTCTCAAATGGGACTCTCACAACCGGGAGAGGCACTAACGGTGCCACGTTCTTGGATCCAACCTTACCAGAGATCTGGCAGGTGTGGCAGCTCCTGCAGTGTTTTTCTACTTCGGCCCCCATCTTTGGCCAATAGAAGTAGAGCGAGAGCCTTTCCTTAGTCTTCTTGAAACTCAAGTGACCAGCCAAAGGAATCTCGTGGGCTAACTGCAAGAACTGTGGTCTGTTCTCTTGGGGTACTACAAGGCGTTTGTAGTCTCCAGGTGCAGACTCGGTCGGTTCACTGTAGAAGAGGCCATCTTCCCAGTGCAACCTGTATTTCCCAGGCTCTTGCCCTTCAGCCTGAGCTTCTGCCTGATGGCGAAGACCTTCCTGAGTTGGACATTCTCTCTGTCCCTTACTGAAGTCTGCCCTGCTGGGTCCACCTTCTGCAAGTAAAGACTGCAGCTCAGGATGGTCAACAGGATCCAGATCTCCAATGAGTTCCTGGCCTTCCATTAGCTCTTCCTCAGAGTCTAATTCTACCACGCAGGGTTGTACCTCCCTCTCAGCCTCGGCTGGAGGTGGAGTTACGGGTGTGATGTTGGACAACCGCGGGAAAGTCTGTGTCGGCTGCACTGGAATGCTGGCGGCTGGTTTTAGGATAGAAGTCTTAGGTTTCCCCTTCGCTTCTGATTTCTTGGAGACAGCGGCCGACAATTCCAGTGGAGCAGGAGTGATTTCTTTCTTCATCATCTCCGGGAGAGTACCGCGCATGATCCTCTCTCGTGCGGGTCTGGTTAGCTCCTGTAACCGTTTACTAGGAGGTCTGGGAGTATGCGATACAACTCCGAGAGTTTTCAAATCGTTACCCAACAGTACGCGTCCTGGTACCTCACTCTGTATGCTGACAGGTATCTTCACAGTCATGTCGTTACTCTGGATGAGAACTGGTAATTGGGGAAGCATCTGCACAGGCCCTCCAGCTAACTTGGTGAGGCGTTTGGGTGCCTTAGCAACATCCTCAGCCTGAAAAAACGATTTATCCACCACAGTTATGCTGGCCCCAGTGTCCCTAATGGCAGGAGTCTCCTGACCATTCACCTGGACACTGTCCTTATAATACTCTTTAGTATTATCGGGGATAGAATTATAGACATCTAAATTCTGTTGTTCCCACAACCCCAGAGATACTAAAGAAACGCTGGCTGAGACTCCAATGGGTTCGTCAGCTAGCAGTAGAAAGTTTCCACTTGCCATTTGGACTTCCTCCTCTGGAGCGAAGGCTAAGGAGACAAGCTGGACCCCTGAAGGTTTACCCTTACATCTGGGATCTCCTTTCATGTGGTCAGTCGAGCCACAAACAAAGCATTTACCGAATGCTTTCTGGAATGGTGGCTTGTTCTGACCTCCTTCCGGTTTGGCACCAGAAGACACACTATTCTGCTGTGGTTTTCCCGGTGGCTTACCCTTCTGGTTTTGTTTGGGGCCCTCTTTGGAATGTGAGTTATTCGAATTCTCTTTTGAGTCTTTTTTAGGCTGTTTTCCCTCATCCTTTTTCTGAGTTGCCCCAGAATCCTTATGAGTAGCCCTGTTGGCAACCCACAAGTCAGCAGCCTTAGCTAGTGCCCTGGAATCCAATTCCTTCGAATTAGCCAAGTGCTGTCTGAGCTCAGGAGAACAGGCATCATAAATAGACTCCAACATAAAAAGATTTCTCATACCCTCATAAGTGTTCATTTTGTAACCCTTAATCCATCCCTCTAAGTTTTTCAACCCTTCACTCACCCAGGGAGCCCAAGGGGTACCATCATGCTTTTTGAGGGTTCTAAACCTCTTAAGATACTGGGAAGGGGTCTTCCCGAATCTAGCTATCAAAGCTAGTTTCACACTTTCGTAATCCGTCTTATCCGCCTCCCCCAACTCCATTACCACATCAGTCGCAACAGGAGGGAGCCTAGAGAACAACCAGGGAAGCAACGCATTCCCGGTTATGTCCTGGAGCCCATGATTGTATTCAAACAGTTTCAACCAATCCAACACATCCAATCTCGGTTCATACATACCCACTAATTCCTTCGGCATCCGGGGTCTTTTGGGACTGGAGCTCCTAGAGGAACCAGAGGAGAGAGAAGCATTTTCCATAGACAACTTTTTCATTTCTAACTCGTGATTAAGTTCTATTTCTCTGAGTCTTAACTCAGCTTGCTTCTGCTCAGCCTGGGCATTCATCTGTCTGAACTCGAGCTCTTGGTTTCGTTCAGATTGAGCCAAGAACCGTTTATATTCTAATTCGAGCTTCATTTTTTCAAGTTCAAAATAAGCAGGGTTACTTGTGGGACCTGGTATGGGCCCCGTAGGCACAGCTGGTAAGGCAGGTAGAGGAGCGGGGGAGACAGTTTTGTTAGCCTCTCCGTCCTCGTCAGCCTCTTCATCGCTATTATCAGAATTACGATTCAGATCAACACCATTACTGTCGTCTACATTCGCTGGGGAGAGTGGTTCCTCTGAACCAGTACCCAGACTTTGGTTCGCCAGCAATCACTCTATTAGTTCTAACTTCTTGCCTCTTACAGAAAGATTCTCTTGCCTACAGAGAGCTCGCAAACTCTCAGTATTTTCACCTGACAAGGATTCTTGACTGTAAGTTTCCATCGTAGACATGTTTGTGAAAGTTGCTTTTTAGTGCTAAGCTTTGTGGTTAGTTATCCTAAAGCGTCGAAAAGCACTCTAAACTGTATACTCGATACAAATCCCACCGCTGTACACCAGTGTTAGGCGGAAACCTGTGCAGTTCCCTCTGGGACCACTGCAAAAGATTTAGGACTACAGGCGTTGGCGGTGAACCAACTTGGTAGCAGTCTGTACCACACAGATTCACTTGGTAGCTGTGGCTGAGCAGTCAGACTTCTCTCAAGAAAAGTTGAGCAGTATGTGGAGTATACAACATAGGGCAATTCTTCACAGTAAGACAAGCAAACACGCAACGAGGCTTAGTGTAAAGATAGTAAGGTATTTATTTATAACTCAACATCTATGGAAAACACTAAAGCAAATCACGGCAAACAAATCAAACACAATTAATCTACGAAGTAGAAAACAATCAATCCCCCTAGTAAAATATCGACAACTCTAGGTTCTACCGGTACCACTTATTTCCAGACAGAGGTGTATACCTCAACCTAGATGACACTCGAAAATTAGTTAGGACGGGAGAGAAAAAGATAGGCAGGTTATGAAATCAACACAGTTCAATCCTATGCGGATAAAATGCAAGGCAGGAAGGCAAGAATCACAATAGATCGTAAAGTTCAGAGGCCAGGCCCACTCGGAAAGAGGCAAGGCGCGATGTCCCAAAAAGTCTCTAGTGGAGATGCATTCAAGTCTTTATAGCAAATCGTTATCGGCAGATGGAACCAGTTCAGAACAAAGAATGAGCAAAGCTTGGAGGCGACCCAGCGGAACGGAGAGGATTAAGACACCTCACTCGAACCGAACGAAAGGGAAGCCAGGCGGACACGGTACCTTGTTGTGGAGGGCAGCTCCGGCGGGGGCAGTTGTTCCTGGTGGTGGATGCACATCGGGTCTTGGCCAAGAGTAGAGATGATCTCGTCGTCGAAGGAAAGTGAAATCCGGTGCACCACCACGGAAGAGACCAGCCGCGGAGTGCTCCGTCACAAGGCACCACCTTTTGGTCGCGCTACAGGGGTAGTGGCTATCCGGTTGCCGAGGTGCTCTGCACGGGCAATTCGACCACTGCGTCCTGAGGCGAATAAAAAGCGAAGGGGACTGGTTGTTCCCACCAGTCAGGGGAAGAGACTCTCCGGCAGGGAGATCTCCTCTGTCGTCGGGAAGTGGTGAGTCGGCTCAGCAGGGCTCCACCGGAGGTGTCGTCGTTGCAGGTCGGCTCAGCATTACCCTCGTCGGATTCTTAGGTCCTGTGGCGACTTCTGAAGATCCAGTCCCAAAAGCCCTGCTTTTATGCAGAAGACCCCCATTCATTCAGCCTAGCTGTCAATCAACACATGCTAAGTGGTGAGCGGGAAGGCTCACCACCTGGGCCAATCACTCCAGAGTGCGACCTGAGTTCGCAAGGCAACTCGGTCCAGGGTGCCTAAACCCCCTCCCACACCCCTGAGGTAACCCAGACAGAATGGCACCACTTTGGAGGGTCTCTGTACAGAGGCCCGCCAAAAGTGGAACAAAGGGCTCAACCTTTGGTTTAGGAGTCACAGAGACGAACACAGACGCCATTTTAAAACCGAGTTCTGGCAGAAAATACCACTCGATAAACTTATTTAAGATAAGTAGATCGGTGGTACGTCAGAGATTAATGAGAAAAAGTATCAATCTCCAACAATGGGACGAATCCCATAGGGTTATGTTCGGGATCGAACATAACAAGTAGTTTCCACTGCCACCAGCCAAAACTCGGCGAGGGGGGACGGGACAGTGCCCCCTCGAGTAACAGATCCAGGAGTAATCAAATTACCCCTACTAGTACGTCCACAATAAGATGGTTGGTACTAGTTCTGTTAGTAAATTTAGGTCTAGTAAAGCCAATGGTGACTTTACATGCCCGGGGAGACAGTAGTCAGTCCCCGGGTATGGAGTCTATGGTGGGGGACCCGCTAGGGCGCCCCCGTGTTACGACACGTAGGGTGCGGTGTAACACACATAGAAAAACATATGAGACCCTATGGAGTAAAAGACCCCATAGCCCATCGAACACATTGACATTTCAAAGGAATTACACACATACATGTCCAAGAGTGGGAGAAAAGAGTCTCACTCTTGGCAGGATGGAAAAAACCAACTCCAGAAATCCAGCAAAGCTGCTGGGGGACTCACTAGGTTAGGAAATTCAGCCTAAACAGAGAATTGTCCCTAACACCAGCCTTTTTTGTGCTATCTCCTTTTCTCTCTCTTTGATCCTCCTGCAGTAGTTCACAATTATACTCTGTATTTTAGGCCAGTCCTTGGCTTCTATCCCAGCTATTTTGTCCAAGGCCTTCTGCACCTCCTTCGGGAGCCCCTTCTTGATGATAAAATAAAACAAGGCGGTGGACTGGTTCCACGCCGTGCCAGTTTCGCTTCTCCATAAATCCTGCACCCGCAGTATGAATTGCGTAGGATCCTCGTTCTCCTCCATTGTGCACTGCATCACCAAATGTAAATCTAGAATATCTGGAAACGTCCGCCTCAATGCATCCCATACCTGTGCTTGAACATTATTGAATGCCGATCCATCGTGGCGGTCACAACTCATTGTTACTCTGGGGTATCCGGCCTTTTCCCACACTGCGTCTGCTTGATCACCAATTGCTGACACTAATAAGCTCTTCACATCCCCTATCGCTAGCGGCACTCCTGCTGTGTTTTTCTCAAAGGCGTGTATCCATTTCCCAGCCCCTCCCGACAGTGGGGAAGGACCTTTAGCAAGTTGTTTTTATCCATTTGAGCCCACGGAATGTAATGTGGCCTACCTGCTCCTTTATGTATCAATGGCATTTGTAACTTGTGTTTCTTCCCTACCTTACTTACCACACCTTTCTTTGTTTTACTTACCATCATATTTCCCCCTTGCTGTCTTAACCTACCCTGCCATAGTTGTGGCGATGGTGTGTCTGGGTACCGCCGGATTGGCAGTGGGGACCCGGTCTCGGCAGCTGCCTCTTCATATTCGTCTAAGTCACTCCACACCTCTTCTAGTTCTGATTCTTGCTCATTGTTCCCTTCACATCCTTCTCCTCCCTCACTGTCTGGGGTGGGTGGGCGTATAATCCTCATGGGTTTGTCATTTAGATGGAACAGGAATTCCCCTGACCACCACTCTTTCTCTTGCCCTTGTGGTATGCGTGTTCCTTGTGATGATACTGACCGTGCTGGCTGTGAGATCGCTTGCACCAGTTCCCCTGCTGTGCTCAATGTTGGTGCTAGATCAGCTATGGTTAATGGTGGCACCTCTCCTCCCCCTGGCAGCATTTAGCTCCTGTCGCACAACGCTCATGGGGGGGTGGTGCTGTGGCAACTGCTCCTGTTGTAGGTGTAGGAGTTGGACATGCTGGTACGTACAGGGGCTCACTATATCCTACTGCTGGTCTGGACATTAGAGGATATATTTTAGTTGTATCGCCTTCAGCTGTAGTCGTTGTGCACTCGCCCTTTGGCGTTCCACTTACCTCCTCCTGTGTTTTCTGTGTTTCATTCACTTTCTCTTTATTTACCTCTGCTGCAGGTGTAACTTCTTCAAACATTCGCCATAGGTCTAGTACTTCCCTTCTGTTTTTCAGTTGTTTCCCCTTATGATACTAGATCCAATACTCTCTTGTCGAATGACCCACCCTCTGGCCAGATTGGCGTCACACTGTCCCCTTTTATCTCCGTCAACCATTGATCGTGGTATTTTTCTATTTTCTCACTGTATAACGGAAGGTGCTGACAAATATGTGCTAGTGGTGTTATTCCCCCCATGACGATGTGTTTCCTTTCCTCCCTTTGTCTGTACTTACCTTTCGACCTCCCTTTCCCCTTAATCACTTCTTCACCAGTTGGACAATATACCACGAGTCTTATCAATTACTTGTAATTTGTATGCACATATATGTATCAAGATATATATATATATATATCAACCCCCTTTTCAACGTTAACCTTTTAGTTATTGCATGTTCAAATTCAACAGTTCATTGTTGCATATTTTGCCACTTTAACCACAAATTAATCACAGGACTAACACCCTCTTTCTCTTTTCCAAGAATCCTTTCGTACCCAGAAAAAGAATGTTCTAAATAACTACTCCGAGTCTACTCAATATACGAGACTCCTACTATTTTCTCTGTATCTTCACTTATTTATTCTGCACTGGACGAGACAATGCTACGCGGCGCCGCCTTCTACCCCGTTCGGGCTAGGATACCACTTCTCTTTTTCTCTTCACTTCTTACCAAAACCTAAAGGCCATATAAAGGATAGATCAGAAAAGCCTCATCATCACTCACACAGGCCCTACTCTTCCCTACTACCTGTTACCAACTGTCCCCCCTATTTCCCCCTTACCTTTCCTTCGTAACCTTCGCAACCGGCACTCACGTGTTCAGTCAGGTGACCCGAGGGTCGCCGCTAGCAGTCCGACCCCAGTCAGGCTCGCACCCCAACCATGCCGTGGCCTGCCTCGGCGAGCAGCTTTTCAGTCAGGTATTCGTCAACCGGGAACCCTTGACCCTTCTTCGTCATGCGCACAGGCTGGTCGGCCGCAGAGGGGATGGTTTCGCTGGGGGGTGTCCCGGATCTCGCCGCTCGGCGCCGGCCTCGAGGCACCTCTCAGATCACATCGCAGGGGGTCACCAAATGTTTGTGCCCACCCTGACTCACACGTGTGAAATGAATAAAACAGACACTCCCTGGGCAGGGAATAAGGCACAAAAGAGCAGGCTGCGAGAGTTCAAGCAAAAGTGTATCTAGATCTCTGAGAGCGCTCTGACCACATCACGTTACAACACATTTATATAGTACATCTACATTTTTAACATATGATGCTATGTTGGACCAGGATTGATCAGCCATGGTGGCGACTTAGGTGTGTGCATCATCTCTTCCTCCGGGTTGGTTGCTTGGTTGGCGGGAGGATTGATGTCATTTGTGCTCCGGATGGGTGAAGGTCAGGTCGCTGTGAACACGGTGGTCACTATCTAAGCTAAGAAAGTACATTCTGAGTAATGCATGCACGAAATAATAGCTGATCAAAGGACTCTTAGTAGTGTATCATGTTGTTATACAAATCACTCAAGGGTTTATACCATCTACACAGTTGGGTTATACAGGTCACAGGTTTAAGGGCCTTGACCACTATAATACTGTCATTGAACTATAGGGTTAGTCTCACAAGAATCTCAGGTATGTGGCACTTGTTAGTATTGGGCACGATATACTTCACAGGGGTCTAATGTTAGTTGGGGGTCTGCTGGGTGGGTTTCATAGTATGGTTGGCAGTCTGGCACATGAAAGGGATGTCTTGCATGGACACAGGGTTAGAATGGCAATAAGTTTCAACTGGTGAGGGTATGAGGGCAAGGACACTTTTGCGGAGATGAACGAGCTATGTGCTTGGCTCATGTTGGTTCAAATGGGGGACAGTGATCTCAGAGGAAAAGGGATGTGTTACATTTATTATTTGTTGCAAGCAGCTCCGGCCTCAGCGTGAGAATGGAGCTGCAGAGTTTTCCAGTTGGAGTGGGGACGAGGGTGGGGGCCAAATGCTCCGAGCTACAGTGGCGGGCAAAAGGGAGAGATGCGTTTTGTACTATCGCAGTGAGGCCTGGCTACAAAGATGGAGTCGAAAGGGGGTACAAAAAATGGATGCCCTGTGTCCTGCTCGGTGGTCCCATCTACGCGAATATAACCACAAGTTAGTATCGCATAAGGGCGAGGGGCATACCCACCACTAGAGGCACTTGGTCCAAGTTTTGTACTGAGAAGTGATGGTAGAGAGGGGCCCATTGGCCCCTCGTTCCCACACAGGGGGTAAGTCAGTAATGGCTCATACCCTGTTCATTAGTTTCCTGGTGATGCATTATGGGACTTATAGTTTGCTCACATTACTTCTCATTCCATTCTCCATGTGTGTCACTTTGTTGTGTCTTTGTCAAATTGACTACTACTTACCCACACGCCAGATACCCTGTCCTCTGTGTGTGTCCATGTACGCTAGTAGGTTGCTATTGCTCAGTATCATGGCATCATGTGTGGCACCAGGGTACCATGTCGCAGCAGTGGCTGATTGTGAGGTCGGCAGAACATGTACTTTGGGCATGCATGAAATGGAACGGTTTCCTGTTCCGGTATGCCTGCATTCTGCCATTGGCCAGAAGTGTAGGATGGACATCATCTTTACCAAGGGGGTTGGGGTAGCAGTTCTGACTGCAATTGTGCTTTCGAGATCAGCCTCGATCAGGGTGAGAAGGTCTATGATGGTGGGACGGTCCAAGCGGATAGTGTGTCAGTAATTGATTGTCCGTCAGTGTCCAAGGGGATGATTGGACATGTGGTATGTGTGCACTCCAAAGCATGTCTCCATTGCCTTTGCAGTGCCTTTCTCCTTCTCTGCTGGGGTCTTGCATGCTACTGCAGCTGGATGAATAGTAGCAGGTTCTGGATTCCACAATCGAAGTCTGATTGTTGCTGCAGGTTGCTTAGATGTGTGTTTGGGGAAGGTGTGGGCCTTATACACTTCTCCAGAGTGGATTGGGTGCACCTGTGACTTGATTTCCATCGCCTGTGTGCATTTACCTCTGCCTTTTTGGTGGCAGTAACTACACTGTGTTTTTGGCTTATTTACCACAAGCTGTTTTTCAACTTGTAATACAGTGGAAATGCCATTTCTGGTTCTGGCGGTAAACCTGCCCGATCACGGCGGTAATTCAACCAATGGTAATTCCGTCAGTGGAATTAGTGACATATCCTTGATTCAGTGTTGTGGTAAAAGTGGCAGTAATTCCGTTACTACCACTTTTACCACTTCACGCTAAACTTGTAATGAGACCCAAATGACTTGATCCATCACTCTGATTGCTTTGCATTTAAGAAGAGATTCATTCTATTTTAAAGTCAATACATATTTTGGATGCTACACTAGATGCTGATCCTATTTTAGGATGTTATCCATTCCGGCAGAAATCTCTTGTCACATACTGTTACATGAAATGTCATAGGTTGAACCCCCCACCCCCCAACAAAAACTCACCAACCCATTTGAAAAATCAGGATGCTCATTTTACCCTTCTCAAAGAGACTCATCTCTCTGGGCAAGAAACTGTTAAACTGAAATAATAGTAGATCGGGAACGTTTTTATTTCCGAAGCAGCAGAGTTTCCCCAGTTGCTATTTTTCTTCTAAGGAAATATCAGGTACATATTATTAAATACAGAACTAATGTTAATGTTAGATGGGACATAATAGAATTTACCATAGCTATCCTTCCTCTTTCTATTTTGAATGTTTCTGGTCCCAATCAGGATGACTCTGGACTCTGGAAAAATGTTGATCATTTTGTCCAGGGCACGAATAGATCAACTCTGTTGGTGGGAGGGTATTCTAATCTCCCATTGGTCCCTTTTTTGGATAGACAATTGCTCTGCATGTTCTTTTTCTCAAATATGCATAAAACCTTTGGACATTGTATTCATGATAATGAGATAGTTGATGTGTGTCAGATTTGTCACCCCAAGTCACCTGACTATTTCTTCTTTTCTCGATTACAGCCTTCCTTCTCTAGAATTGTTTATGTTTTCCTTTGTAAACGACGGCTGGCCTTATGTATCTCAAGCTGAAATTTAACCCCTCAAATTTTATACCATGCCCCTTTTTTTGTCTCCTGGGATTGGAGGAGCATACAGTACAGGAATAACAAGGACCTTCATTGTGGCCAAGATTTTAGAAACTCTGTTTTCCCTACTTTTAGGAAATTCGAATCTGGGTGTTTTTGCATTGCTGTTGTGTTTATATCGAGGTCCTTTTCCACTTTGGGAAACTCATATCTGTATGTTGTGCAGTGTATGGGCCTCCCCGTCTTCCGTCCTTGCGGCTCCTGTGTTCCCTTGTTGTGTGTTGCCTATTTGATGCCTCCTGTGTGCCTCCTTCTGTGTGAACCCTCCCCCTTCTGGCGCTTCCTATTGTGTGCGGCTTTGGGCTGGGCTTCTTTTCCTCCCTCACTCATCCCTGTTGCCTCCTTGCACTCCCTATGGTGCTCTCAATCTCTCACATCTTCTCAACCTGCTACTCTATCTCCAACCCTATCCCTCTCATTAAGTCTGGAAGGAAAATGTTCAAGAGGGATATCCTGGTCTCCAACCCAGGCCTCCCCATCGCTGATACCCACATCAGTGTTTCTTCCAGACAGACTCTCACCAACATCCTCTTTGTCGTTCCCTCTCCAGACCTATGGACCCCCATATGGTCTCTGTTCTCTCTCCTTTCTCCTCCTCTCCCATTAAAGGTGGCACCAAGTGTGAGGTCCTTGTGGCTCCCTTCCAATCCTCCAAGACCATCATCAATGCCTATCTAAATGGAACTGTCATGGTCCAGGGCTCTCAGCCCAATCTCCTAATTCTTGATAGGTGTCTCCCACATCTCATCAATTTCCTCCCTTCTTCCACTCCCTTTCACACCCCTCGGGTCCCTATACCTCCTCCTTCTACTGCCTCTGCCTACTCTCAGGCCCCTCTAATGCCTCTGCCGGGGGTATGTCACTCCTGCACCCCGCCCTGGTAGCATTTCAAATGTGGCAACCTGTTCCACATAGCTACTCTCATCTCTCTCTCTCTCTCTCTGCTGTCAAACATTCCTCTGACATCTGCCACCTCCTCGAAGACCTTGACCCGGATGTCTTGGCCCTCACCGAGACATGGTTCACGGCCAGCTCTGTCACGTGTTTTGACACTCTCCTCACATAGGTCTACAAGATCCTTTCAGAGCCCACAAACAGCTGGCCTAGAGGTGGAGTGGTCCTGATCTTTCCTGAGTGGGTCCCTTCTTATGTCATTCCTACGTAGGCCTACTCCTCCTTTGAATGCCTAGTCTGGAGTCTCTCAATCTCTTCTTGCCTCTCTCTGACTGTGGACACCATCTGCAGACCACCTGGCCAGGTCACCCTCTTCCTCTCAGAATGAGCTAATCTCTCCTCTTCTCTCCTTGCCTCGTCCTCTCAACTTCTCCTACTCTGAGACCTCAACATCCACCTGAATGCTCCTAATCCCTCCTCTGGGCTCTTCCACAACCTATGTGACTCTCCTGTTTCATTCTACCCTCTGGTCCAACACACTTCACTGGACACAACTTGGATGTTCTCATCTTCTCAGACATCCCCCTCTCTTACCCTCTCACCACTCCTTTCTCTTGGACTGACCACATTCTGCTAACCTCTCACCTGCAATTTCTTATCCCTCAAGTAAAGCATACCCCAGCACTGCCACCTTCCTTTTTGGTCATTCGGCCCATGAAGCGAGTGTCATTGGAAGCCTTTGCCTCTACTTTCTCTGCTCCTCCTACTCCTGTGGCTGATTCATACCCTGATACAGCCCTCTCTAACCTACATCTTTCTTTCTCTAACACTCTGGACATTCATGCCCCTGTCATGAGAATCTGTCTGAAGCCTACGTCCAAGTGGAACTCTTGGTACGACTCCAATCTTGTTGCCCTGAAATGCAAGTGCAGGGGGGTGAGAGGAAGTGGAGGGCTTTGGGCGTATCCTCTGACAAACTGGCCTGCCGCCTGCTCCAAAGGCAATACAGACTCTCTGTTCTCTCCAAGAAAAGGGTCAATATCCAAGCTCGCTTCTCTGCAGCCTCTAACAACACGGCCAAACTCTTTAAAATCTTCAAGGAGCTGCCAATCCTACTGCAGTCTCCACCTCTCCATCTCCTTCCCAGGTCCTCTGTATGGCTCTGGCCTCTCATTTCTCCACCAAAACTCAGGACATCCTGTCCTTGCTTTCCTCTTCCTCTCCCCCTACCTCTCTCAGGCCCCCTTGGGCTGCCCCTCCCTCATATCTTCCTTTTTCCTCCATCGCTTTCACAATCCGATCTATGAAAGTGTCATCCAAACTGGTGCTCTGTGGCTCCTCCAGAACCATCAAGGACCATATTGCTAACCTGGCTACAGCCTTGGTCGATTTCTACAATCATTCTTTCACCACTGGATCTTTCCCCTCTCTCCTCAAGCACTCCCTTGTTCACCCCCCCTAAAATGTCTTCTGCCGATTCTACTTGTCCGGCAAACTATCACACGATTTCTATCACTCCAGGAAAAGCTGGCCATCTGCCAGCTTACCCTGCATACTTCGGAGCAGCCAGAGGCATGGAAACTGCTCTCCTGAACACCAGTGAAGATATGCTCTCTAACCTTGACTCCAGCTCTTCCTCTGTCCTCCTCCTCCTTGACCTTTCCTCTGCTTTCGACACAGTCAATCATGCCACACTGATCAACCGGCTCTGGGTGAACCTGGACATCTTGGATCAGGCCCTGGCAGGCTGACCTCCTTCCTCCTGGACTGTCCTTCTCAGGTCCAATTTGGGTCCTTTTCTCCTCCACCTCTATTTCTACTTGTGCTGTCCCTCAGGGCTCTATCCTCTCCCCCTATCTCTTCAATGTCTATCTGGCCCTTTTGGCCCACCTGATCGCCACCTTCTCTTCAAACTTTCAATGTTACGGGGATGACACTCAGCTCTTTTTCAGGCTTCCCTCAGCATCCTCTTCTCCCTTGCTCATTCCTGAATGTCTATCCATGATTCAGGAATGGTGCACCTCTAATGATATTTGTCTTAATGCCAGTAAAACGGAGATCCTTCTCATTTGGACCCCTGCTTCCGCTTTCCCTCTCTCACTCTGGCTGCCCTCCTTGGGCCTTGCATTCCTCTGAGGCAAAAAACCTTGGAGTCATCTTCGACTCTACTCTCTCATTCTATTCTCGCATCACAGATCTTGCCAAAAAGGCCCAATTCCAGTTGCACCTCCTCAGAGGTATTCTACCTTTTCTCACATTCCCCCAGAACCTGACTGTCTCTAAAGTTCTGTTTCTCTCAAGGCTGGACTACTGCAACAGCCTCTTTCTCAATCCTCCTACCTCTACTCTTCACCCCCTGCAACTAATCCAGAACAGGACTGCAAGACGTATTTTTGGCCTCAAGCCCAGGGATCTATCCATCCCTGAAATCTCTCTATGGTCTCCCGGTGGCTGCAAGGATCAAATTCAAGACCCTCTGCCTTGTCCACAAGGCTTTCTGGGGCCGGGGTCTGCACTTCTTCCAACTCTTTCTTCCGAAATACCTTCCTTCTAGAACCCTTCGCTCAGCTACCACTAACTCTCTGAGGGTCAGATGTTTCTCCAGGCAAAGAGTGAGGGGTAGATCTTGCTCCTCTGCAGGTGCCTCTGTCTTCAAATGCCTTTCAGACTTGAGCCAGACCACCTGAATTTCTGGAAGCAGCCCAAGGCCCTCCTTTTCTCCTCTGCTTTCTCTCTCTCGCTCCCTTGCTAACTTACCTATCTGCACCTCTGACTGGTTTGCTTGGTTCCTTCAGAGTCTCATTGGGTACCAGGCTCCTCCAAACCAGAGACCAATCTCCCTTTACATCGCGTCCTGGCCTATCATGTACTTAAAGGCTGTAACTGTAACCTCTATAGCTCCCTACCTCCTTGCACTTACCAAGAGCTGTGCTGCCCTGGCTGCACTTACTTAGAGCCATGCTGCTCTGATCACACTTCCCCCTTTACTCTCTCTTGCACTTCCCTCTCTCCTTCCCCTTGCACTTCCAGCGTAGCACTTGCACAATCCAAATGATACAATGCCCAGTAGGATGATTTGTCTTGTCCTCCCTATGTCTTTCCTCCCTTGTCTTGTGATGCCTAGAAACACTTGTGTAGAGGTGCGTTATTAATGCTATATCATATCATATTGAGAATTTCACACACAGGCTTTTGCACTTGAATGACGGGGTGACCGTGTAAGCTGTTATGATTTGTGATACCTACTAAGCTGCCCTTCGGTCCTGTGCCATCAGCTTTAAGGGATATGGAGTTCTATAGAAGTATAAAGCAAAACATTTTGGAGCTGCCAGTAAGGCTGGGTCTTCCTTCCTACTAAAAGCCAGAGGTCATAATAATAAAATTGCTGCACTCAATGATCATGATACTATTTATGTAGGGGATAAGGATATCATACAACTGTTTGCGGAAAATTACGAGACCCTATGCACTCCTGAATCTGATCCCTAAAGTGTTCAATTTGGGACATATTTACAGAATACTCCTCACCCTAAGTGACTCGCCATTTCTCCTACAGAATTTTCTGACCTGACCTTGGGAAAGATAAATATAGCCATATCAAAATTAAGAAAAGCTAAGGGTCTGTCCTCCATGGTTGTCCTTTAGACTTTTAATTTACCTTCATGGATTTAGTCTTTCCGAGGCATAGAATGTTGTTGCTTGTTGATATTCTAATAAAGGGGTAAGTGGTACAATGTTAGATGCCAGATCACTTTTATTCCTCAACAGAGTAGAGACCTATTAGACCACCTATCTACCTGATCAAATCAGAAGCAAAGATCTTTTCCAAACTTTAAGCAATGTGTCTTAAGCCCTTCCTACCTAAATTATTGCACAAAGACCAGTCTGGTTCTTTTAAAGGTGGATTCTCCTCACTGAACACTCAGCCTCTTTGTTATAACACAGATTTGGCTAAGGAAGTTTGCCGAGCACTGGGCAGCTATTGAACGTCATATGGAGAAGGTCTTCTACACGTTTGGTTGGCCCTTTTTTTGTCAAGCTGACATGGCTTTGACCAAACATTTATTTCTTTAATCTGTAATATTTATCGCCACCCTTAAGATATGGCTTGACCAAACATTTATTTCTTTAATCTTTAATATTTATCGCCACCCTTAAAAGACTGCATTTGTGAATGGTGTATTCTCCAGATATTTTGCTTTATATAGGGGCATCAGAGAAGGCTGCATCCTAATTCCACATCTTTTCACACTAACATTAGTAACTCTCTTGCAATGCATACATATCAATCCACTGATTAAATGTGTAGTTAACCAGTTGTCTTGGTCAAAACCTCTGCATACACTAATAATATTCTACCATAAATGGAACACTATTATATCTCCCTCCCTAATATTATAGATGAAATTGGAGCATATTGGAAGGTCTCTGGTTACAAACTAAATGTAGTTAACTAAGAGATTTTGGCCCTCATTACGAGGATGCCAGTCTGGAACAAAGTGCCAGTAACAATGGTTACTGGGTCCTTTTCTAGACCAGCATACTCTGAATCTGCTGGTAGGTGCAGTGAAATCACTGAAGCACTGGCACTGTTAGCAACGTTGCTGGTGCTTCAGTGTTCCCATTCCCATGAAGTTCTATGGGTTCCCAAGGGAATGGGAACTTACTGTTCCTTTACCACCCATAATATCCCGGTATTACCAGGATATCAGGCAGCAGAAACGGTAAGCTAAGGTTGCCAACCTTGTAATGAGGGCCATTTGATGATTATGAACTTTTCTGTCAGAATACTCGCAATAAATATTTACGAATCAGATTTCATAATGATTTATGTGATGCAAATAACTTCAAAGCTATCATGGGGAATGTTGAAGGTCTTCTCTATTGATGGGGCTTCTTGGAAAGCATACACGCTTTGATTAGCCCAGCAATTTTATTGATAGGAGTTTTATTTGGGTTTTTTAAAAGAAGGAGACCAAGGATATTGAAGTATAGACTATACTTGCATACATCTCAAGATGGAGTAGGTTTTCCACACTCAAACGATATATCTGTGCTTTTATAACCATGCAGGGACTACACAGGGGTATGGGATATGACTATATAGATAAACCATCTAGCTTTATCTAGAAGCAGATCTGGCATCCCCTTTTCAAGCTCATATTATTTCATATATAAAATCAAAGACTTCACTTTGAGGGTTACAAAAGATTTTCACTACCTATAAACTCCTACATATTTGGGAAGGGATTGCAAGCCTATTTGCTGGACATTTCTTTAATGACCTCTGTGTTTTAATTTAAATCTTGAGATGGAGGACAAACATAAATACTGGCCTTTTGGTGTAATTTGGGCTTATCATATATTAATCCGATTTGAACCATCAATGGTATAACTTCCTTTCAGTTGTTGCAATCTATTGTTGGTGTCCCTTTGAGTGACTACTTAAGTTATTTCAAATTAACACGTAGTTATGAACCTGAGAAGGCCAGAATTTCAGTTAACCCTCATTCCACAATGAGCTCTGTGACGGCCCCTGTTTTTTAATACATGTTGATGTCATCAGACACAGCAAGCCCTAATTCGGAGACTGAAACATAACAACATGAAGACTGCAACACTGTATTACCAGAACACAATTGGCCAACAATTTGGAGTAAAATGCATACCACGTCATTGACAGCTTAAATCAAACACTGTTTATGATATACGCTATCAAGACTTGATACATTTGAGCACAAGTCCTCCCCCACATTATGTTGGTCCTGCCGTAAAAAGGTTGGTACGTTCAACCATATGTTATTTGATTGTAAACACACACATTTGTTTTGGAACCCTGTATGGAAGATCATTAAACACATTTGTGATTTCTTTCATTTCTTTTTCAGAATCTGTGGCAGAGTGAACTCTTCCTTCACTGGTTCTGCCCTGCAAGAAAAATTGTTGGGTATTGTTATTGATACAGCTTTTAAGGTGACTACCTCGAACCTGTGGAATTTGTGGAATCAAGTTGTTTTTTCACATTTCTGGGAGAACTGTATTTCCAAGAAACCGTCATGCCTATCTTGAAGCACTTATCCCTGGTATTTGCTAGAAGACTACTTAAGTGATTTGAATTGATACAATGATGCGAGTACATTTTGCTAATATTTCACATTTTCTATCTGTATCTTAGTCAAACTTGCAAGCTGATTGTGTTCTAATTGAGAGATATTTTCTGTGCAGATTAGAAGGCAATGTTTGTGTTCAAGTGGCAAGTACTTTGTTTCCTCCCATCGTCTTTTCATATCTTCTGTCTCTTGAATTGTTCTTGGTTATTATAGTTGTACATAATATGATATGTATATTTCCATATGATTTCTATAGATGCATACATAACTGTTACTTTCTTACTATGTAATTACTTATTACTGAATGTGTTTACCAAAGAAACCATGAGCTTGTGCATGGCTTAAATGATCACAATAGCTGATATGAGTACTTGCATATTTTTTCTAAATTCGTAGCACTCTTTAAAGGAAAGACATACCTCTTTGGGATGTGTGGCTTGGTTAAATTTACAATCATGCACATCTTGGTTGAGTGCAGTAGGTGGCATGAGCACTTGAATTTCTTGTCAAATTTATTAGCACACTTTGAGGAAGGGCAAACATTGTTGTTGAATGCTGGTCAATTGAATGTATGTGCTCATGCATGAGTTCGTTGAGCACAACTGACATGAGAAGTTTAATTTCTTGTCAAATTTACTAAGACAGTTTTGACAGAAAGACAGACATATTTGAGCAGTACCGCTTGATTGCATCCATGTTCACAAATGACTTGTTTGAGTTCTGTATCTCATAGGGAACTTGAAATGTTTCCAAATTTTTTAGCACACTCTGAGACAAGGGAAAACATATGAGGTGTGTGGTTTGATTGAACCTGCACTTGCGCATGCCTTGATTGAGAGCAGTCGCACACCTTGAGGGAATCACAAACATCTGTGGGGAGACCGGGTAGATTGGATGATGTCAAAGATGGCCCAAAGAATACTCCAAATCCCAGAGATGGTTAAAGGGATTTTATTTTATGATTAAGCAGAGTGGTAGGGCCATCCTTCACTTCCTCATCTAGTAGTAACATATCCCACCCTAATCCAGGTGTACCTATTTCCTGGGTTAGTAGCTAGAGAATATTGATGCCTACTTTAACATCGACCTTAACCTCTTAAAGGAGTTATTCATGTCTATTCTCTAGATGGTTGTTCGTGAAAGCCTAACAACAATGTCCTTCTCTATCTATACTCCCCCAGGTGCTTCTCAAACTCACCTTATACGACCAATTGGTTTGTCTCTACACAAGGATTTGGGATGTGCCTTCAGACACTCTGCCCCACTCAGTCATCTTCATCTCATGCCCTTTCTCCATACAGAGCCCTCTTCTCTCTACTCTCCTATTCCAAACTCCACCCAGTAACTTCCTTTACTCCATGCATTTTCCTCCTCTATTCCTCCAATGTCTCACACTTCTTCTACTGCTTTCCTTCACCCTTTGATGTTATTACTTCCTCCTGAACACTATTACCCCCTCCTTCACACCATTGCTTGTTCCTCTATAATACTAAGCCTTCCTTCACATTGCTTCTAAATCCTCCCGACTGCCACTCCCTCCTGTACACTACTACGTCCTCCTCCACACTACTACTACTGCTACAACTCCACCACCCTCTTCTCAGTCACCCTCATTTCAGTCTCACAATCACTTCCCACTTACTCTATACATTCCCTCTAACAATCTCACTCATTACTTATGCATTCACACACACCAAACAGTAGCGCTTTCTCTCACAATCAAATACTTTACCTTTTCTGAGAATCGCTTTATGCTCCAATGCACCATCCTACCTCCTGTTGGTTTCTTGCTGTGCCATCTGCTCCTCCTCCTCACACAAAAAAACCACAAACTCCTGTCTACTGCTGCCTCTCTTATCCTCCTCCCTATCTTCAGATTGATTATTTGACCCATCACAATCTGGCTCTGTCTTCCCTGCCTGGAAAGGGTCACCATTACAGAATATTTAAAATCATGGGTTATGATCTGCCCATTTCCCCCCTACAGGCCCCCATGCTGCATGAATAGTGACCTGCATGGCAAAGTCTTCAATTTCTTGTTTGGGGACCAAGGCGCAGTTCCTCTTAAGGTAAGCCTAGATTGCTGCTCTATTTCAGGTCCCCGGTGGCCTAGATTGGATACAACCCGTTTTGCTTCTGCGGGTACCAGGGCTGAAGAGCAGAGCATAGGGTCTGTCCAAGCTATGAAGGAGCTCTGGATGCTCTTTGGTGGATTCTCCTTCTCCACGTTGTAGAATGATGCATATTGCGTAGTACCTGGAAAAGCTCTTTAGGAGCTCTGACTCTCCTGTCTGGGTCTCTCCCTCCAGCTAGGATCACATGGGATGATACAAAGGAAGCTGATAAACTCCACCCCCCCTCCCCCAAAAGAGAATATGACTGTCGGATTGAACTGCTTCCAGGGGCTCAAATACCTTATGGGCGTACATATGCTCTTTCTGTAAAGGGAAATGTCATTCTTAAACAGTACATTGATGACAATCTAGCCAAGGGATTCAACTTCTCCAGGCAAGGCCCCAATATTCTTCCTTCCTAAAAAAAGATGATACGGAACTCTGGCATTGCATGGACTATAGAAGACTGAATAGCATCAAAATAAAAAATCAGTTCCCCTACTGTTGATCCACGTTCTGATAGATCAAGCTAGAAATAGTAAGGTTTATACAAAAGTAGATCTCAAAGGAGAATAAAACGTTATGTGTTTGGCCTCAGGAGATGAGTGGGAGACCATGTTCCAAACCAGATATGGGCATAACGAATATCTTGTCATGCCCTTCAGCCTTTGTAATGCTCCTACATCATTTCAATATGTTTTAAACATATCTTTAGGGATACACTGGATTTATATGTAGTGATTAATTTAGAGGACATTTTGATCTTTTCTTCATCGTATCAATTCCACCTTTAGCATCTTTTGGAAGTGCCCCAGAGACTTTGAATCAATCAGCTCTATGCCAAATTGTCAAAATGTGTGTTTAATCAGGAAGAAATGTCTTGTTTGGGTTATGTTTTACCACCACATGGCATCGGAATGGATTCTCAAAAGATTTTGGCCGTTTTGAATTGGCCTATACCTTGTACCGTGAAAGAGTTCAACATTTTTTTGGTATCTGCTACTTTTGATTAGAGATTTATACCCAACTATTCGGAAGTGGTACTTCCTTTGGCAGAGCTTGTTAAAAAAAAGACTCCTCATGTATGGCCTGAAATCTAAGATGCTGCCTTTAAGATCTCAAATGGTTATTCATATCGCCTCCAGTTCTGCAACTTACGGATCCATTCTTGCCATACACAGTGGGAGTCGACGCCTCAAATCAAGTCATGGGAGCCCTATTTCTACAAATGGATTTCACCAAAGAACCTCATGCAGTGGCTTACCAGTCTTGTACCTTCTCTGCATCCAAAAGGAATCATTGCATCTTTGAAAAGGAGCTATTAGCCATTAAGAAGGCCTTTGTTACTTGCCGGCATCTGATAGAAGGAGACCGCCATCCTATCACAGTCATCACAGACCAACAGAATTCAGGTTTCTTCAAAACTGCCATAGCTATCAACCAGAGACAAACCCGGTGGATGCACTTCTTTTCTCGTTTCAACATTTTTGTCACTGTTAAACCAGGAATATTGAACACCAAAACTGAAGCTTTTTCCAGAGCCTACAAAACAGAGGTTGAGGAACCTGAAAGTATTCCCTTTGTGTCTCCGGAGAAGATCATCAGCCTCATTGAACATCTACATTATCCTTACGAAGATCTACAAGGTTCTTTTCCTTATGAATGGACTTGAAGCCATTGATTTCACTCATCATACTAAGGGCCCTACCCATGTGGAGGGTAATACCATGGACTTAATTTTGTCTAGGAATATGTTTTTGCAGTGACCTCGACAGAATGTCCTTGGTTCGATCATTATTTACTATCCTTTTGTATTTCAATTCCTACTCCTTTTCAATGTATGAATCTATCTGCTAGGAAACCTATATGGTATCCAGTCATTGCATTGAATGCAAAGTATTGAATGCCAAAAGCATCGGAAAAAAAGCATTAAATGCATTTTTTTCAAAGGTAAAGGTTTTATTTGAATTATAATGGGTTTTAAGGGCTAAAAAAACAGGGGCTCAGGGGGAACCCACCATTAAAAAAAAAGAAACAAAAATGCATTTGATGCTTTTTTCGTTGCTTTTTTTAGATGCTAAGGCATTAGATGCTTTGGCATTCAATGCAATCACTATAAAGCACCTAAATGGGTAAGGAATGCCGGGAAGGCCACTCCAGAAGCCATGACATCCCATGTTCTGCTGCAATTAGAAAATCTCTTCGCAGACATACAGTGTAATATCTGACTGAACAATTCCAATTGACGTTAAAAAATGCCTTTGAGTATTTGGCATTGTTTCATAGCATAATATCTAAAAATAACAGCAAAACCAACTCCTGGTTCAATTAAAACATGATTGGGCCCAGAAGGCAGAAACACACTTGTGAGCATTCATGGAGGAAACATTCCTGTACTATGACAAAGACATCCTACAAGGAGGCCGTTATCGTCTATAAAATACCATTTTAGAGGTCAAGTGAGTAAAATACTCAGAGCGAATTCATGAGTTGGAGGGGAAATCTCCCTGAAAGTATGATGCTGAAAAATATCAAGACTGGTGTAAATCTGTGTAGGATGTATTTGCCCAGAAAACATCTTATCATTAAAATGTTATTATAATACAGACATTGTTGCTGGAAAAGTTTTTGGTGGTGGGGGTTGTGCCTGAGACAGTACAAGATGAGCCTGATTTAGGATCACTGTCCTTTTCTTTTAAGCATAAAACATATGAAACCCATGTTTTGTCAAGGTTATGCCTGTCCTGCTAAACTATTAAAAAGCTCTATTAATCAGCTACTACCATGGATTACTAAAATCATTAATTCTTCTCTTGGAATCTGAAGTACCTGTTTGTCTGAAAGAATCATGGATTCTGCCTATTCTCAAAAATGAAAACCTGGATCCTGCTGTACCAGCTAACTTTAAGCATATAACAAGTGTCCCTTTCCTATTGAAATTACTGGATCGGGTCGCCTATTCTCAACTATATCATTTCATTGAGGAACAGAGTTTACTGGGTTGCAGATTACTGTGGCTTCTTTAAGGAAACAACATATAATCTGAGCATTGGCTCTGTGTGCTAGCATTGGTATATTTGTTGAAGATTAACATGTCCAAAAAAAGGAACATGAAAGCCCAGGCATGTCAGGCATTCTGCTACTGGTGACACAACTGCTTTCAATGCTTCATCATGTTTCACACATAAAATGCATAAAACATTGAATATCTTTTGTCATCTTTCCTTAGCCGCCACTTCAGGGTGAAATTAGCTGCATTTCAGACTGGAAATGATAGGATGACACATACACAAGGCAGAGTTGAAATTGGCAACATTCACAGGAGCCAGTCAAAGGTCTAGCATCTGGTAGCTCATTTTATCAAGTGAAACTATGTTGAATACTTTGCCAGTTCTTTATTTTACCACATCCCCTTAGAACTTACTATATAGGGTTCAACAATCAATCATAATTTTATCTCATCAATTTAATTTTGTGATAAACGTATACAAATACAAATAATATTAATATATCCATACAGTAAGATGCACTATTTACAGCAATTATATCAAAACATTAATTTACATCATTACAGAATTTTAAATGTGTTGGTACTCCAAGTGCTAAATATAACAATTGCAAAACACACTATCTATAGCAGGGGTAAGAGCAAACAATACAAATAACAATGCTGAGCAACACTTATTAAAATTAATTTCACATACAATTATGATTAAAAATCTTTCCAGGAACCTGAGAAGATAGACACAATAAGAAAAAATGTAAATTGGAATCAATTTCTGTTGTGCAAAGAGGATAGAAACTCAACATATTTGAGTCACCCTTCCACTTTGCACTTACAGAGCTAAGTGGAAGACAATTACAATTAAATAAACATGTAGTTATTACCATCCTTTGTGCTGCTAACGGGAACCAATTCAAACAGGTACCTATTCAAATACTCTTGTCCACTAAGTTGTTTAAACATTGGTACAAGAGATTCATTCATCAATTTAGCCATTTCAATAGTTTCTCAATGGTTCGAGTATTTATCCATAATGGCTGACCCAATTTTTTTGTACATTGGTTTTCTCTACATTTCTTTCTGATAATAAGTCACTTAGTGTACAATTCACATTCACAGATTTTTTTTTTATTTGATTTTATTAGTTTCAAACAAAGGAAATTCACATTACATATACGTAATTACAAGCTCTTGGTTACATGAAAAGAACAGGATTTTCGGTTCTTTTTATACATTAAAACAACTCTTATTTGCATCACCATTCTTTGGTTGTAGCAATTAACAAAACATATCCCTCAACCACCCCCCTCCGTCCCGTTGGTTGAGCAAACATAATAAGTCATAGTTCTACCGTTGTTGGGCTTTCATGAATGCGGGATCTGGGCTATCTCACCAGGTCATCGTGTGAGTTTTGGCTTACATTAGGTCCTTGAAGGTTCCTCAGGTTGAGAGTTTGTAATCGGTTGAAGGTGTTCATTTTTAAAGTCTGACCATAGGGCCTTACATTGTCATGCATTGTTGTGTAGTGAGGATGTGATCATTTCCATGGTGTAGATGTTGGTTGCCACGTTTATCCATTCCTTTTTTCTTGGGGCCGTTTTGGATTTCCATTTCATTACCAGTAGGGCTCGGGCCGCTAACAGTAGCTGTGGGACCAATCCTCTGATTCTTATCTACTCATCTTCATTTTTCTCTAGACCAAACAGAATTAGGTGGGGATCGGCGTCTCTCTGTATGCCATCTATTTCTTTAATCCACCCTAGGACCTCCCCCAAAATACCTTTATGTATGGGCAGCTCCACCACATGTGCCAATAGTTGGCTACCTTGCCACATTCCCTCCAGCATCTGGGGCTTGTTATCTGGAACATTTTGGAGAGCCTGAGTGGGTCATATTGCCACCTATGTAGCAGCTTAATGGCATGTAATTTATATTGGCAGGATATGGATGTTCTGGATGCCGCTTTACACATTGTTTCTCATTGGTCGGGGCTAATCTCATCTCCTATGTCCCTTTCCCATCTGCTTTTGAGTACTTCCGTGGACCCGTCTCCCACCTCAATTAGCTCGTTATACATTGCAGATATCAGGCCTTTCATTTCAGATCTAGAGTCTAGGAGATTTTCGAACGGGGTGAGATCCCTTTTCAGCTTCTCCCTCCACTGAGATATTTTTAAGACACATTTTATCTGGATGGATTGGAAGGTGGAAAACGGGCCTATTCCCAAAGCTTCAGTTAGTTCCGGAAGTGGAATGAAAGTGTCTTTTTTCTGCAGTTGTCCCATTCTCTCCAGGCCTGCTTCGTACCAGGATTGGAATTTACCTACATTGGGTATGTGATCATTTATGCCGGGAGACCATATGTGGCTGAGTGGGGATGGCGAAGTGGTGATCCTGTACATCTCTTTACTTGGTCGCAATATGCTCCAAATGGTGCTCAATATCGGGTGGCCTTTGATTCTGCGTTGCAGCCTTTTGTGTGGGGTCCATAGCCATTCTGATACTGTGGCAGGTGAGAAGTAGTGGTTGTGCATGTGAACCCGTTGAAGGTGTTTGTGATCGCGCAAGTGAGGGATGAGGATGTGCAGTTGGGTAGCTTTATAGTATGTTTTTAGGTCCGGGAGACCAACTCCTCCTTTTTCTTTGGAGAGTGTTAGAGTGTTATATGCGATCCTCACTCGCTTCCCCTGCCATAAGAACCTGACTATGCTTTTTTTGAATTCTTGGAAAAACCTATTTGGAATCTCAACCGGTAGCATCTGGAAGAGGTAGAGGAACCTAGGGAGACATACCATTTTAATGGCGTTAACTCGTCCTATCCATGAAATCGTAAGCTTGTCCCATCTTTTTAGATCGGCTGAAAAACGCTGCAGAAGGGGAGGGAAATTAGCTTCATATAGATCTGCAAGAGTTTTGGTGATCTGTATACCTAGGTATTTCAGTGTGGAGTGCTCAATCTTGAGGCCTAAAGGGAGTAATTTATTTCGTTTTCTTCTTTCGTTCCTTGTAAGGGAAATAGTATCGATTTGGTCCTATTTCCTTTGAAACCAGAGAGTTGGCCATATTCTTCTAGTAGATGGGGGCACGGGGGACAGATACCGAAGGATTAGTTATGTGTAGCAGTATGTCATCTGCATAAAGTGCTACTTTGTATTCTATTGTTCCCAGCCGCATACCTTCTACCCTGGGGTCAGATCTCATGTTTTGTGCCAGGGGTTCTAGGGAGAGCGCAAAGAGGATTGCAGAGAGGGGGCATCCCTGTCGGGTTCCGCGTTCTAGTTCGAACCATCTGGAGTATTCTCTATTTACAAAGATTGATGCCTTGGGGGATCTGTATACCGCTTGGACTGCCTTCTACATTTCGGCCCTATTGCCACTTTTCGCAGGACAGCCCTTAGAAATTCCCACTCCACTCTGTCGAAGGCCTTCTCTGCATCTATCGACAGTAGGGCAGGGTTACCGGGTAGGATGTGTGATGTGTGGATTAAGTGGAGTGTTTTACACATAGTGTCCGCCCCCTGCCTGCCCAGTATAACTACAACCTGATAGTTGTGTATAAGATGAGGCATCAGTACCTCCAGTCTTGCAGCTAATACCCTGGTATAGATTTTAGCATCTAGGTTGAGTAGGGAGATGGGGCGGTATGATCCACAATATTTAGGGTTTCTCCCTTCCTTGGGGATCACGTTATCAATGCCCTCGTGAAGGAGTCCGGGGAGTTTCCTGACTCTATTATCTTGTTGAATAGTTCTGTCAAGAATGGTGTTAGCTGTGCACTAAAGGATTTGTAAAAGCCAGCGGTGTAGCCATCTTCCCCAGGGGATTTACCTATGGTTAGCCTTTTTATTGCATCTTGGACCTCTAGTTCGGATATTGGGGCATCTAAAAGTTCGGATTCTAGGTAGGATATTTTGGGCATGTCGATTGAAGATAGGTAGTGTTCTCTATTCGATTGGCTGGGACTCACTTCCGGAGTGTATAGCATTTCGAAGAAGTTGGCAAAACTCTCAGGAATGGTGTGGGGAGTATGTGCTGTGGGGGAGTTTTCTTCAATTATCTTTTTTACCTTTCGCTCTGCCCTTTGCTCTCTGAGTCTGGCGGCTAGTAGCGCGTCGGCTTTGTCCCCTTTTTCATAAAATTTCTGTTTGAAGAATTGGAGCTTGCGCACTACTTGTTCCTGTTCCAAGAGTCGTAATTCCTCCCTTTTGCACTGTGCTGCGTTTATTTTATCCTGATCTATGCCTGGGCTTCTCCTGATATCACCCTCGAGATGGGATATTTCAGTTCTGAGTTTATGTTCTATAATCTTTCACTCCCTCTTCTTAGAGGACCCTTCACGTATTAGGATACCCCTCCAGGTGGCTTTACCCGCTTCCCACACTGTTTGTTTGGATACCTCATCATTATTGTTCAGTTTGAGGTATTCATTGAGTTCAGTCTCCATCTCTGTCCTGAAAGCTGCATCCTTCCACAGACTCTCGTTACACCTCCATTTCCCTCCCGGGACGTGTAGGTCTACCCAATTCACGTCGACTAGGACCATGTCATGGTCCGTCCATGTTATCAGGACAATTTCCAAGCGTGTTGTGGTTTCAAGGATATCTTTTGTAAGGTAAATGTAGTCAATTCGGGTAAATGTTTTGTGCGTGTTAGAATAAAAAGTGTTGCCTCTATCATTGGGGTGCATGATTCTCCACACATCTTTCAGATCGTACGTGTCCATTATGTCGGATAGTTCAGTGCGGTCACCTCTATTCTGGTTTCTCGTTTCAGGATTACCTGGTTTCCAGTCTTTGGTTGGGTCAGCCCATTGGTTGAAGTCTCTGCCCAGTATAATATGGCCTGAGGCTTCCAACATTATTTTGGGAATTGTTTTCTCTAGGAATTTGACCTGTCCGGTGTTGGGGGAATATATCACCGCAATTGTTACTTTTATCTTTGCGATTTTCCCAGTTATCAAAAGGGCTCGTTCACTTACATAGGACCATGTCTTATCTACTTCGAAGTTGATCCCCCTTCTTAATCAGGATACTCACGCCTCCTCTCCTGAGTGGGACAGAGCCCCAAAACTCCATTCTCCCTCGCTTCCCAATAATGCATCGCTCTTCGCCTTTGGCAAACTTTGCCTCCTGTAGCAGAAGAATATCAATTCGAGATCTTCGAAATTCCCTAGCCACAAATGACCTCTTGGTAGGCGAGTTTAGGCCTTTCACGTTAAGCGTTCCCATCCTAAGGGACTCTGTTCCCTTCTGTTCTTCATTTGGTGCCATTATTAGTGCTTGTTAGGTAGGTGTTTGTGACCTGTGCCCAGTAGATTGTTTGTTTGTTGGGTCCCACATTGTCCTGAGTGTTCTGAATTATCACCAATGTTGCTACAACCTTTGCCCATTTCCTTCTAGCCTGTTCCTCCCAACCCCCTCTCTTCCCAAGTTGCTGGCGTTCGACTGCACCCAGGTGAGCACACTGGTACTGTATCGAACCACCTGAAGGGACCATTACTTCACGTCCCTTTGGTCAATGTAACATCTCAATTTTGATTAAGCCCCATTTCACCTCCCCTTCATGTCCATTTCCTGACTTTATTGTAAGCATGTATGTCTTTCTCCGTTCAAGTCAGATTGTGTGTAATGGAATAAATGTCAACTTACCAAAGCTGTGGATGGTTAGTTGTCTGCCTGGTGTTACCTCTTCGATATTTCCTCGAGCCTTTTACTCGTTTCCCCCTGGGGCTTTGTATCCACCATCCTCTGTCCTCTCTCCTTGGTCCTTCTCGGTCGTTTTCTTTAGTGCGAGGTCTGAGCAGGTCGGAGATGCAGGCCTTGATTTCTTTTTCCGAGCTTAGCTTGATTTTACTGCCCTCGTACTCAAAGGAAAGGGAGAAGGGGTAGCCCCACCTGTATCTTATATTCTTTTCCTTCAAGTGTCTGGTTAGGGGTCCGCACATCCGCTGGAGCGCCAGCGTCATGGATGAAAGGTCTTGATATATTGAGATTTGGGCACCCCCCAGAGTGATCGAGTCAATGCCCCTTGCTCTTTCGAGGATCCTGGTCTTGTCCTGAAAACGATGGATTCGCGCGAGTACAGACCTTGGTCCACCCAGGGGGCCTCCAGCTCCGTGTATCCTCTCTGTTTTGGGTTTGTCAATTTCATCATCAGCAACTAAAAGTTTGATGATGTCGTGGAGAGTATTCCTCAGGTCGCTCTCCGTCTCCCCTTCTTGTTCCGGGATACCAAAAATTCTCAGGTTGTTTCATCTTTCCCGGTTTTCCAAATCGGTGAGCTTGAGTTTGAAGTTTTCTTCACGCTGTTCCAGCTCTGTTATCCGTAGGTCGAACTGTGCCTCCAGGATGTCTATGGAAGCTTGGTTATTCTCTACACTTTCCAGTCTTTCTTCCATGCTGTCCATGTGCGTAATTTTGTCTATTTTGCAGCCAATGCTGGTGCTGCCCATGTTTTTTATTTCACCCAATAAGGCAGCAATGCCCTCTTTGGTGGGCGCTGCCTCGCTTGCCGCGTTGTCTTTTTTTGCCATGTTGAGGTCGCGGTTCTCCAGGGGTGGTGAGGTGTAGGCCAATGTGGCTAGTTTTTCTTTTATGTTCATAGGGTCTCTGATGTCTCTGAAGTAGGGTTGATGTGGTCCAGCAACAAGGTGGGGACTGGGGCAGAGGAGGCACATGCCCTGAGTAGGGGGCCCAACCCTCTGTATTTCGGTGTTCACAGATGACTTCAATTTGTTTGTTGTTTGTTTGTTTGTTTGTTCACAAGACTTCAATTTGATTGCTATTAGATGATGTAGACCAGGATCTTGTATCTCTTGATAGTGGGCTGGAAGTGCGAAGGTTGCACTTGTGTATTGGGATCCCCAACAGTTCTTTTGATTGTGGGGGGTTGTTTCTCAGACATGCGGGGGTCCCTCTTCTCTGTCTTTCCTTTACTCCTTTGTTCGGGTGCTTTTTCGCCCTACTTGTGCTACTTCCAAGAGTTTAGAGGTGACTGGGTCTTCAGGGCGTACACTCCTCCCAATGCACGGGCCGTCGGCCCAGTGTAATCAGGGTCGCCCATGTCTCACACGGCCTTTGGTGGTGGAGGAGAGCCGTGGCGCTTCGCCAGGCCCTCTGCGAGAAAGGGTGCTGGGAGTCGTGCGGTGGCGCGGGGCGAACACTCGTTGAGTGTGGTCCTGCAAGCGGCGGGAGGGGGGCTTTCGCCTACCTTTCTCCTGTGGCCCACGTAGTTCGTGCTTCAGTCTGATGCAGGATCCAGCATGGGTGCGGTTGATGTAGGGCTGGCCAATGTCTCGGTTGGTGCGGGGAGGTTCTGGGGGGAATGAGGGTGTCCTCACAGTGGGCACGATATTCTTGGCTTTGCTTTGTTCTGCAGGCCCAGGGGTCCTCCTCTAACTTTCACGCGGGCTTTGCCGGATATGGAAGGGCCGCGGGGCCGACTGCACGCGAGGTCTCTTTGAGAGGCAGGTTTCTCAGGTTTCCAGGGTCCGATTTCTTTCGGATTTTTTGCCAACTTGGGGGGGGGTCTTCCGCCGACTCCACAGCCATTTTGAATCTTGGGGGGGTCGCAAGGTGGGGGCTCAATTCACCTCAGCGACCCAGAAGCATGTAGCTCACACAGAGTTAAGACTCATCCGTGCGCCCCCTGATGGCCGTACCATCACATTCACAGATTTTAATACTTTACAAATATATGCTAGCTACGGTATTGTAAAAGAACCACACAAGGTCCAGAGTGATTTTATAATTCAATAAAGAAGGCATTTGACTCATAGATTTTTAATATCTGATTAACTGGTTAAACCTTCATGATGTTACAAAAGGTAAAAAGGCCACCAATCACCTGATTCATCTTAGCCCTTTGTTTAGCTAGGTGATCAGGTTTTAATAGATTACAATTCCAACATAGGGCTACCTAAGTCTTATCTAATACCATACATCTCCTAACAGCCAATCCAGGTCCTTAGTTTCATTGTTTAATTTCCTCTTTGAGCTCCCGGCCTATACTGCCTACACTTTGGATTATTATGTATGGAATCCATCAGATCCTGCCAAGAATTGTGAAACTTGCTAAGGAAAGGTCTGGTTTGTTTATACCTGTGAAATGTAGCTAAGAGAGAACAGAGAGAAAGGGCAACTACTGCGGAATAGTAATGACATTTTTCAGTTTTCCAGTATACAAACTGGGCAATGATGGTGGAGTGCATTGCGTTTGGATTCCAAGCAATATTGTCACTAGTTCAGAACCTTAAATGAAAAGATGGCAAAAAAGTTCCTGTTTACAAGTAAGTGGTCAGTAAATCACACTTTCGGAACACTACATTAGTCGCTTGCATAAATAGGCAAGATGATTTATCAGTTCAAAGCTGCTAGGAAAGGCCAAATGACCAAGGGACATAGCTCTTAATGATAGAGTAGTAGTAGTAGTAGTAGGCACATTCCACTTAATAGAATGGTGGTTTCTAGCAGAATACCATTCAGTAGAAACACACTGATGAGGATGGCTGTGATGGCTTATTACATAGCATTTCTTTACGTGGGCATGATGAAGGACCATTGCCATGCCCACGCCAATATCTTTCTCCTCTGCTTGTACACTGACATGTGCACATGTGTCTTCTTTGCAGCAGTTTAGTCCCATTATCAGCAACCAGTGACAGTCACCACTGGTGTTTTGGTTTGCAGGAGGCACACAATGGAACTATGGAACTTGTCGAAGAACAAAGGATAGTTATCCCTGCTGCTACGGGATGGAGTCTGTGTACTTGGATAATTAGTTACTGGTTTTTGACAAATTTAATTGAGTTAAAGAATGCTCAGTCAGCTCTCACTTTATCTTGCTCTTATGAGTACAATCATAAGTGATTTTGCAAAATATCTAAAGATGTATAGCTCACCTGTAGCCGAATTGACTCCTTGTTTTCAAGTCAGTCTGTTTACCGATGAAATGTGCTGCAGATTTGTTTTAGTTGCTTCTGTATTGGAAGAGAAATATGATCAGAACCAGGATTACTCCAGCTGCAATCATACAAAATAATGGACAGTTGATAATAACTAATCTTGACGGAAAGTGCAGTATTCCATCCCTGGTACTGAAGACTCAATGAGTTACCCAGTTTGTGTCTGTTCCCAAAATTGAATTGATTCCTGACTAGTTAGAGTTTTTAAGGATTGTGGTCAGGCCATTTGTCCAAGTTCAAGTGCTTTTAAGGGTGTATTTGGAATGGTAACTAACCTTGTTTGCTGCTTCTTGTAGTGTCTCAGTTATGCCCTCAGTGATAATATTTAAGTTCTTCAGTTATGCCAACCTCAGCAACAGCAGTGGGAATTTGAGATTTTTTAAAATATCTTCAGGCCATTGCTGCTGTACTTGTTCATCATACACTGATGGTCTGAGAATGATTCTGCATTGGTGACAGGGATCAGCCAGCCAATTCCATGGGCACACAACTGCACATCTCATAAAACTGGACAATGTAAGAACAAATTGGTAACAAGTAAAATCTGGACATGAAAGTCTGAACCCCCACTCCGGTCCCATACTGTAGAATTTGGCAAATATTCACACCGCTGTATTGCTGTCATGTCTTAACACTTCACAATTCACTTGATGTGCCCAAATACATTCTTCTGGGGAATATATAATTTGTTTAAACCCTTTTTGTCACACACAGAATTAGAGGGTTCTTCACAGGAAGTCTTTGCTCATTGTTTTCTACCTGGCCGTGTGAAACCAAAGTGGGTATTCCAGGTACTCTGACGAATGCCTTTGGATCGTCACTTTTCTCCCAGGAGGGGAACCCTTCCCATGTGGCCAGGGAGTGGAGGTTGCTATCCGATAGTCCCCATGGGGGTGGTACTCAGTGCGAGGATCCCATGGGTGTGACCCCATCTTTGGGAGAAGTGAGGACTGTCGAGAGAGAATGCGGTATACACATCATCATGCCGTTAGACGTGAGGCATGCAGTTCTAAAGGTAGGACTCAGATAACCCGATCCTCTGTTTCTCCTCTTGCTTCCACTAATTTCCTTATACATACTAATTGTGTTTATCATGCAAATAACAATTATGACTCAGAAGAGTGAGCGAAAAGTGAATACGGATAACTTCATATGTACTGTCACGAGGAAGAGTAGGGAGGTGCAGAGTCCTTCGTAGAACCGATACAAAAATGCTAGCTATTGGAATCTAGAAAGCAGTCAGGACATATACACTGACAAGGGACTCCCCTCGAAGTCTGCCCTGCCCCAGAGCAGCTTCCCGCCAGGGAGCAGACTGCAGAAGAGAGTTCCCGCTGCAGACCATAATGCCTGAAACAGAGAGGCGGTGAACGGCAAGGCAGGGCAGCACAACGACGTACCTGGTTGTGGGATTCGGTGGCAGAGGCAAAGCAGCCTGAGTGGTTCAGGCAAGACTGATGCGCAGAGATAACCCAGTGTGGTACAGCAACAGAACACCGAATGAAGACTGCGAGAGCCCAGGGGAAGCCGCAGAAGTTGTCTGGTTTTGCCGAGGACCAGAATCCATGCAGACCAACAACAAAGGTATGTGTAAGGGGATCAGGAAGGCACAGGGATACCCCAGAGGCTGTGGTTGGGAGGAAGTACAGAGCCATCTTCTTCATCGCAGTGGAACTGAAGAGAGACACGAGTTAAGAATGGAGTGGGTGAAAGAGCGTCCCAAAGAAACTGAAAGAGAGGCCTGGCAGGATAGTGAAGCAGGCCTAGTTAGAAGAGATTTCGAAGCTGAAAGAAGCATCAATGACCCAAACATCGAGAGAGACACTTTGAGGATGTAGGGGGTGAAAGAGCTCCCCAGAGAGACTGAAAGAGAGGTCAGGCAGCCACGTGAACCGGGCCTATTTAAAAGACTTTGCAAAGCTGAAAGAGGGGTCAATGACCCACATTTTGAGAGAGACAAGTTGAGAGTGGAGGGGTTGAAAGAGCACCCCAGAGAGACTGAAAAACAGGCCTGGCCGGATAGTGAACCAGGCCTAGTTAAAAGAGGTTGCAAAGCTGAAAGAGGGGTCATGGACCAAAATATCGAGAGAGACAAGTTGAGACCCGAGGGAGTGGAAGAGCGCCCCAGAGAGACTGGAGGATACTAAGCCGGGCCTAGTCAAAAGACATCGCACAGCTAAAAATCAAGGACCCAAATATTGAAAGAGACCAGTTGAAAGTAGAGCGGGTGAAAGAGTGCCCAAGAGAGACTAAAAGAGAGGCCTGGCAGGAGAATAAACCCCACCTAATTAAGAAACATTACAGAGCTGAACAAGGGGTCTGGGACCCAAAAAACAAGACAAGAAATCCAGAGGAAGAGAAGCTTTGCACAAAATACAAGAAGTGCAGGGGAAGAGAACCTTTGGCACAAAGCACAAGAAGTCCGACAGAAGAAATCCTTTGGCATACGTTATGAGAAGACCATGGGCAAAGAACCTTTTGTACAAGTCATGAGAAGTCCAGAAGAAGAGAAGCTTTGGCACAAAGCACGAGAAGTCCAGGGGAAGAGGACCTTGGGCATAAGTTACGAGAAGTCAAAGGGAAGAGACCCTTTGACACAAGGCACAGAAAGCCTAAGGGGGGGAAAGAAAGAGCCTTTTGGATAAATCACTAGAAGACCAGAGGAAGGGAGTCTTATCCACTGGCAGAAGACAAAACTGTGATAAAGAGACTATTGATAAAGAGAACCTGAGGTTTGCTTGCGGAAGGGAGATGCCATCCCAATATTGTTTTGGAACTTTGAACTGCTAAAAATCCTGAAGGAGAAAGTAACATTGTTCTAAGCAGGGAGTAGTATAGTTACAGGTTTTCTGTTGAAGTGTAAGGGACAGAAAGAGGTTTAGGACACAGGACAGTGGACTTTATACATTTGACGGTCATTCTCAAATTTTCCTTAGTTTTCTTTGAAACAAGGAAACCCCTGTTATTCAAAGGGACTGCCATGGTCCTTCCTTATTTTGGGTTTAATAACGGTCTATACCAACAAGCATACCACCTTTGTGTCATGAGTCTACTTCTGCACCCTTACAGTACTTGAATGTTCAAGACACCATGGATTGTCCATGATATCACATCTGTAACCTGGGCCAATGGTGAAAAAGTGTTTACACAGTATATACAGCAGTGTATCAGTAGTTTATGATGGGGATTGCCGTCCTGCTTGTATAATAAAATAGAAAATGTCAGTGAGTTCCTGTCTGTACCCCCTGTTGATAGGCTATCTAGCAAGGCATTAGCTTGTTTAAGATTTGCAGCAGTCTTTTGGGCATTTCTTATTAGGGGTACGACATCTCTAAGGAAGTATGTGTCTTGTTGTTAGACAATGAAGGTTTCATCTACACCATAGAAGCCTCCTTCTATTCCAACATATTGTCAATTCTATATTGCTTGTAAGGATGGTAAAGAATGTGTCTGTTTCCTGGAATGCTTGTGTGTAATGTTCCAAACTGTGAAACCATCTGCACGATTTCAGCCCAATTACTGGACAAATCTGATGTTTATTTGACATGAATAACAGAGCTTAACATTACATGTTTAGTTGTTGACTGGCATAGATTCTAAAAACAGATTGCAAATGTTTGTGAAGTGGTATTGGACAATATGGCATGGATCTGTTCCCAAAAGCACTCAAGCCAGGAGCAGTTCCACAACATGTGTACTGTTGTGGCCCTGAAAAACCACAGCAGCCCAGAAGGGGCCTGAAACCCACACTAAAGACCAGACAGGAATACACCACTCGGAAACTGAGCTGATGGATACAGTAGTGTGTTATTAGGCACAAAACAATACAGAATAGACACGAGTCAGCGGAAGCTAGGAAAGCACATAATGACAAGCATATAGGTTGCAATTAGAAGCTCTTACGTTGTGGCTAAGAGATGTCTCTTTTATAGGCATATACTGGCATGAGCCTAAATCACGTTACATAAGAGGAACAACCCCCTTGCCTTACTGGAATTTTGGACAATAACAAGTCAGGCGGTTACATTTTCTGCATATATTTGGCAAACACACTATTCCATAAATAGCATTGCAGCTGGTCATGATGCATGTTGATGTGACATTATGAGTTAGACCGGCTGTGTTGGGGTGGTGTGCCTAAAGTGTTCACTGGGGGGACAGAATGGACCTACTTTGATATGGATTATAAGGATAAATATATTGCCACATCAACACATATCCCACATTATCATAGCCACATCTTGGACAAGAGCCCACATGGTCAGGATATATGTGTTGCGGTGTACGTACGTGGTGTGTTGCGTAACATGTGTAGTATCTTGTACTGAATTAACTTAAACCTCACATTCATCGACACTGATTTGGTGAAAAAAACATATATTCTTCCACATTCTATCCAATATGCCCAGCTCCAGTTCTGTTGCCCAATTCTCACGAACTTGATCTCTTTTAGCTGGGGTCGTATCTCTTTATTATTATTCATTAGGGAGGCCAGTATTCTCTGGCAGCAATTGGAATTGGATATGGAGACAAGTAGACCATTTTCTGGGGGTTCCAATGGATAACATTCCTACCATTTTTGCACCGCTGCCCTCAATCTATGAAACAGTAGTATGTCTTTGGGAGTGCCCTTGTGTCCCTCTCTCTAGCATCAGGAACTTCCGATCCGGGAATTAGCCTCCTACTGTATGGTATTCCAATTTCTGCCATTGTAGTATCGGTGAGATCTCGCATGTGGAGGATAGATTAGGGACATTCGCAACTGGCAGCCATCTTTAGTATGGGCTTTTAACTCCCATGCGAACAGTGAACAGCATAGTTTGCACATGGTCAAATGGCCAGTTATTATTATAATTGATATTCAAAACTAGCGTTTTCATATCTAATTTCCCTGCTGATGCCCGTTCCAACTTGACATGCGGTGGGGACTCTTTGGTCCCGTACCAATAGTTTGCAAACTGCACCCAGCAGCCAGCCAGCACACCTCCATGTGTGGGTTAGTGAATCCCACTTTGTGGAATGACTGGGCGATGTTTAGCCATTTCTTTCGTACAGCCCCAGAAAGCCACAGAAATTGGGACATGTTATTATGTCATGGTTGGTTGTTATTATGGAGGTTCCTGAAGAACTGTTTACCCGGCCACACTGGCACATTGGCGAAAGAGGTACAGCAATGTAGGTAGCAGCATCATCTTAACCAGCAATAGTCGTCCTGCCAGTGACATCAGTATGTGAGTCCAGCAGCCTAGTTTTGTGTTTAATATATGTCACATGAGCATCAAAGCTGTCGGTCATTAGTGTGTCCTGGCCCAGGAAACCATGACCGCTAGGTACTTGAATCTGTTTGGTGCCTATTGTAATGGAAATGACCTTTGTGGTCGAGTTGTACAGTGCATCAGGGGGAACATCTCAGATTTATCATAATTCACTGTGTACAGCAGCACATCTTCCGCGTATAGCTAGAGGATCTCGGCTGGCTCGATGTCTGAATTCACTCTTTTCAATGATGGTCTCTCATCAAGTCTGCCATAAGCTCAATGGCCAAGGCAAGTAAAAGAAGTGAAAGCAGGCAGCCTCGGCGCGTCCCTCTACTGAGTTCAAATGGTGCAGAGTGCACTGTGTTGACGCGGACAGTGGCAGCTGGCTTCATGCAGAGGAGTTTAACGTATTGTATTATTTGGTCCCCTATGCCACATCCTTCAGTACAGCAAATAAATATGACCAGGACATCATATCAAACACTTTCTGCGCATCCAGTGCCTCTGCCACCACTTGGACCACTGGAGAGTATGGGTCATAAAATTAAATAGGCGTATGAAGTTCAGGGTAGTGGACCTACCGGGTACAAAACCTGCTTGGTCACAATGGACTAAAGAAGGCATCAGGGGCAGCTACGATTTTTACAAATATCTGAGTGTCAATATTCATCAGGGACAAAGGCCTGTAGGAGCCACATTCTTTGCTAGACATCCTAGGATTTAAGAGTGTTCTTGCACCCTCTGAGAGGATTGACAATGGAATGGCCTCCAGTTAAGTGTAGAGATCACCTCGCTTGCTAACATTGGGTGCCTGCAACAATGCTTTGTCAAATTCTGCAAAAACATCATTAATGTGCAGATCTGAATATTTCATATTTTATTGTGCATCCCTGACACCAACTATATGAGTTGGGCCCCTTTCTATCTATTTGACAGCGTCCTACCAAGCAGTTCCCTTTCACCATATCTTCTAGCAGCAGCTGGTTTTGCAAAATATTTAACCTCTCTGTCTGCATATTCTAAAAATAAGTCTGAGTCTTTATTTCCGCTAGTGGGGTGTGGTTTGGCGCAGCCACATATTAGTATTCCAAAACCTTAATTTTCCTTCACTAAGCTCTATATCTCTGCGGGTGGTCTTAATACGCCAAACTCCCTGGACATGGCCACACGTCTATAATAATTACCTCAAATGTTTGCCAGAGACTACCTTGTGATACAACACAATTATCGATAATTTGAAAGAATGTATGGATATCATCATCTGCGCTGACTAGAAACACCACATTTTGCAACGTCCTCAATTTAAACCGCCATGCTGCATGATCCCAGGATCCGGCATCCCAGTCTAAAGACAACACTATTGGCGAGTGGCCAGAATAAGTACGGGGGAGAATATCAACCCCCGAATATCCGTCCCATTAGACATTTCAAAATCAGAAATTGATCTAACCTATATCGTGCGCTGTGGACCGATAGGAGAATCCTTGTACCATCGGCTGCAAGGTTCGGCATATGTCACACAGTTCGAGCCTGTCCATTTGCCTGAGGATACATTTGCAGTGAATAATGGCCTTTTTACCTTACAAATCAGCATGCAAGTGTATTAACTCAAATTTAACACATGTATGTATCAGGGTAGGGACCCCTCTGGATTGTGTCGAGAAGTCAGTGTCGAACCTGTTAGTACCCCATCCCTTGGCAAAGCTAGAATTCCCACTTCCACGTGTATGGGCTTCCTGCAAAATTAAGATGTGCACCGTGTGCCTATTCACGCCGGCCACTATTTTCCGAGCTTTGCAGCAATTCCCAAGGCCTCTGACATTCCAGCTCAGTATTTTAACAGTCCCCATTGAGTCATAATGTATTCATATGCGTCCTGGGAGTTCAGATAAACGCAGTGATCGCAGACAGGTTCCGTTAGATGCTTGTCAAAACTATTTTTTTACTATTTCCCACAACAGCCCTACCCATCCCCCACCTCCTTCATCACCCTTCCAACCAGATTGATGTCAGTCCGCATATTAAACATCTCCCTAGCCCCAACTCTGAAACCAATGCTGAATCAGCAACCTACCTTTGGGGAACACTACTTTAACTTTTATCGGCTCCTGCTACTGTGCCGCCCAAACTTAAGTAGGAAAAAAGTCCAATAATCACATGTTATTTATTTATTTATGTCTAATGCACAGGCAGCCTGCAGGCATCGGGGCGCACATAAACACAGGAACAACAGCTAAAACATAGGATGCGGAACAAGACAGCAGGTAATGTCAGCTAGGAAGGGATTTATTTATTTGAAAAGTGTTGTTTTCAACATTTTCCTGAAACGTGAATGGTTTGTTTCCTGCCTTATGTTCTCAGGGAGAGAGTTCCACAACTGGGCAGCACAGACTGGAAAAGATCTGCCCATCCCCCCTGCGCATTTAAAAGCGCGACAGGAGGCCTGGCCCTTGTCCGCTAAGTTCAATCGTCTACCGGGGGTATAGCGAGTTATCACTGTTTTGAGGTAGAAGGGGGCGTTGCCATACAGACATCAGTGAACGATGGTGCATGCTTGGAAATTGATACGGTCTTGTAAGGACAGCCAGTGTAGGTCTTTCCTGTGGTTGGAGATTTGCTCCTTCCACTGGATCCTTTTAATAATTTGCACAGTGTCATTCAGTATCCGCTGATACCTCTTTACACAGGTAATGCTAGCTCCAAGGAGCAGCGTGTTACAGTAATCCAGCCTTGGTAAAATGACTGCACGAGCGATAGTAGCCACGTTCGCCTATGTTAGGAAAGGTTGAATGTTCTTAATGAGGCAAAGGTAGTGGTTACAATCATTCCTGATCATTCTGACATGTTCATCTGAGTTTAAGGAGGCCCCGAGAGTGACTCTGTGGGTTTTTACCTTAGTCTGAACTAGCATCAGGGATTTGTTTATGGAGAAAGCCTCATAATGCATGCTAAGCTTGCTCCTGGCCTGTGAGGAGCCAAGGATGAGGAATTCTGTTCTCCCCCCCCCCCCCGTTGATACACATCGAATTCTCCACCATCCATGATTCGACCAAATTATAAATCGAGAGAAGGTTGGATGAGTCTTTGAATTCACCCACTACGGGATTCATCCCTGCATAGTACATGGGCAAGTTATACTACTCATAGAGTAAATCATCATTATCACATCTTAGCCTCTGAGACAGCTGCTTAAGTCATGCCACGGCATATAGTGTTACATAATATACGATTCACGTGGTGGAAGCCACCCTATCCATCTCTACATTAGTATCCTGTGGGTCAGAAGCAGGAATGTTGGCCTCAATGTGGGCCACACCAGCTTCTGGTATAGTAAAGAAGGGGACCTTGCCCTGGTGTTGTATACCCAACCTCGCTGGGAAGAGCATTGCGTACAGGATCGACATTTCTCAAAGCCGTTTTTTGACACCCAGGAATGTCTTACGATCCAGTTGCACTGCTCTAGAGAAATCCGGATATACGGGTATAGTAGTAGTTTCATTGCACAGTGGGCCCTTTTTCCCCTACAGTCAAAGAATGGTGTCCCGGTCTCAGTAGTTAAAGAGTTTCGCAATAATGGGCCTAGGAGGGGGCCTCCTGGTTTTGGTGTCATCGCTGGTGCTCTATGGGCCCGTTTGATCACTTTTGGTTTCCAAGCAGTGCTATGAGAAGGGTTTTGGAAGCTGCATCAGTGGGCCCATGACCAAACCTTTGGGAAGGCCCACTATGCAAACATTATTTCTCTGGACCTTGACTCCAAATCATTGCACTTTAGCAGGGCCCTCTTCAGGTCTTTGGACATCCCGGTCACCTGATTTTTAAGTGCATTTAAATCATCCTCAGCCACACCAATATGTGTTTCCATCTCTGTTACTCTTGTGCACACCTCTTCCATCTTACTGTTCAGAATGCCAATATTAGAGGTTATATCATCCAATTTGTCAGTCATAGAGGTGAACCCTGCCTGCATATTCTCCATTATTTTCCTGAGATTAGAGGCCTCTTGTTCTTCTTGACTTAACGGGGCACCCGAATCAGCAGCCGGTTCCAACTGGGGTCTGCTGGTATGATGCGCAAAAGCCTCCAGACTGCTCTGTTTTTTTCAGATTACCCCCTCCTTTCATCATATTAGCAGAAAAATATGATGGTTCCAGGCTGTTATAGTACTGCACAAGTTATAGCTGTGGGGTACAGCCCAAATCAATGATGTGTGGTAGGTGCCATGATTGGGTGGGCACTCAACTCCACAGTTTTCCACATGCATGCAGTCTAAGCTGTTGGCAACAGTCAGGTCATGCATGCACCTATGTGATCATCGGCTGCACTTACAGTGCTGTGTTAGAATCTGCTGCCTGCAAGTGCCCCTCACAGTTTCTATAAGGTGTCTGGCCTAATTCCACTCGCGATGCGAGGATAGGCCTCCCAGGCACTGTAATGCTCCTCCCCACTCCCTCACTGCCTACCGTCCTCAACAGGCTGCACAGATCACTCCTCACAATTCAGGAGGTCAGTGTCCCCATACAGCATCAACACTCTGCAGCGTGCTCACCTCTAGTTGTATGACGGAGGTGTGACAATGAACGCCGGCCTCTCCGACGCCTTCAAGACGGCCGGTCTCAAAGTGCGAATGAGCCCGCAGAGTCCAGCTCAGATGACACACACAGCAGTATCCAGGCCCTCCGCTAAGTGTCCAGCAAAGGACGGACCATTCAGTCCCAAGTCAATCAAGGCCTTGTCTCTGCGGGAAGAGGCCAGAGGTCATGGGTCAGTATGTTCTATGGATTGTGATGGTCTGCTGAAGATGGAGGTAGGGCCATGGCACATGTTGCCTTTTGCTATGTTTATTTTGTTACAGCTGGATCTATAAAGAGATATCCCTTTAAAAGCTATCTCTGATTTGATATTGTTTTTACAGGTGTGTGTTTGTAATTTTATTAGTTTCTTTTAAATGTCATTGAATTAACACAAACTCTAAGCTATTAGGGGCTTTATGAGGCTAGATCCCATATTGTGCCCACTGAGGCCTATGGGTGGGTTGCGCGTAATACGGAATTAAAAATAATATTAATAATAATAATAATAATATAGCAAAACTTGTGTGAAATGAGCAATGGTGATACCTGATGGAATGATGAGTTGTAGTAAACAAAAGGGGTTAACCTGACCAAGAGCGTGACATAGGGTCACCGAGATTTGCAGTGGAGCTAGACCGCTGCTAGCTCAAATAGACAAAAAACACCTGAAGAGGTGATAGTAACAAAAACAGGGTTTTATTTTACACTAATAAAGACAGACGAAACCAACATTTTTACAGACTACGCCGTGGCGCTGAAGGTATGCATATTTGTGGGTTAGTATGCAAGGTGAAACAAACACAGTTTTTTTACATATGTTGTTTTAAATGATAAGACATTTAGCCTTGTCGACACACTATTTTGTGTTTCTGGTTCGGTGTGAATGACTGGTGGCTGTGGCTGAAGAGATGGAACAGCGTGGATACACGAGGTACTGAACGGTCTTCAGGACAGTTTGATCAAGTCAGGTAAGTAGTGAGGTCTGTCGGCCTGTTGGGTTACAGGGGACTGGTTAGTGCAATGAAAGGGGTGTCTGGAAGATTTAAAAACTGCAAAGGAAGGTGACTTACCATGTACAAGTTTAGTGGCGCCTTGGTCAAGTACTTTTGAGTCCAGGAAGTTGGACTGTGAGGTTTTGTTGTCTTTGTTAATGTAAAATAAAACCCTGTTTTTGTTACTATCACCTCTTCAGGTGTATTTTTGTCTATTTGAGCTAGCAGCGATCTAGCTCCACTGCAAACCTCAGTGACTCTATGTCACGCTCTTGGTCAGGGTAGCTTTGACTCAATTCTTGTTTTACTGTACCTATTACCCTCCCGAGTCAAGCCCCCACACAAAAAAGAGGGTTCGCCCACCTTTCTCTCATCAGTAAACAAAAGGGGGACAGATTCAGAAGCTTGAAATGAAATATATGCTTTCCTATTATAAGTTGATCGAAAGCTGCAGAGTGTGTTCGGATTTAAAGGCTATGAAATTAGTCTATTAGCTATTCATCAAATGCCTTGTTAAGTGTGAAATGAGATTTGATCGTTACATGAGCTAGAATTGATCTTTCAGAGCAGATTAATTGGTAGGATTTATTATTGCGTATGGGAGACCTCTTTAAATATTTCATGTGCATTCTTTTCTGCGGGCTCAATAGCAGAACCTTCTCTGCATTTCTTTTCTGGCAAATTAGATGAAGCATTCAATATTCTGGTTTTCTGTCCCTCTCTTATGGGTACGCCGATAGTTTGCTATTAACAGTAGTGGAATCCTGACGATGCATAGACCGAATGATGATGAGCTGAAGGATATCGCGCCAAAATAAAAGAAAAAAAAAACAATGCACGTTTACTGTGCATTCGGCAGTAAACGAACATGACAAATTCCCATTATACTGTTCAAGGGGAGCAGAGGTTGCAGCGGTGTTCCTCACTCAACGTGCACGGTATAATGGTTTAGGGGTTGCGGGGGTGTCCCTCACCTACATTAAATAATTACATGTACACATGAAGAAAATCCCAAAAGCGCGAGTTTCAAAATCGGTTTCGCAATTTTGTAACTCGAGCTTTTGGGATTCGGTTTTTTAACGTAGATCCCAGCTGAAGTACACACAGATTGTGCACAGATAATTGGCACACACATTTGCCATGCTACAGAAGTGGCACTGTGCAGATGTAAATAGTGAGTCAGGACACATGTGACGACACAGCAGTCAGTCTGTTCTTTTCCTTTTTGAAGCAAACATGCTTTGGAGGATCTTAAAAGTATGATAGCTGCATCAGGGTAAGTGAATATGAATTGGCCTGGTGATGTATCTTGGGGTCAAGATTGCTTACTGCTTGTTTGCCTTTTATGGAAAACATACGGCATCTTTCCAATGCGTAACACAGAACGTGCTGCCATCAACCTGCAGACTAGTACTGTCGCGATGGGCAATGAATATAGCAAATACACATAGCGCTTGGAGACGTGATTTACTGCTATGTAAACATGTTCTAATCACAGCTCAATAGTGGAAGAAAACACAGATTCAACACAGCCAGTAAATGCAAACACCAAGCGGGTGTAGAGGAGCTCAGGTTATATAATACATTTTCGAAATGGAGGGACAACAATAACTTTGTTTGGATACCCTTGAATACACAATAGCACCGTGTTATGGGAGAAGTCTCTATTCCCATTTTTAGTTATAGCGAATATGTTTTTTTAATTATTGTGTATCAGTCAAAATTTGACTTTTCACAAACAACAAATAAACAATTTCATACAATCTTTAAAAAAATCGATAGAAAGAAAACTGAAATGTTTAAAACAATTAACGTTACATACTTAAAATAACCAGAAAACATACTCTTCAATTAATACACAATTCATTTAATGATCCAACTAAACCTTAAAAACAATTCATAAGATAAATCTCAATCAATCGATATACAAAGCCAGTGGCATGGTCAAAACATTTTTTTTTTGCCGGAAAGACCAGACCCATTTAGGATGTTATAAGAGGTTCAATAACCTTTAGGAACCTTAACACTTCCAATGTCAAAAATGTCTCTTTCTCTTCCCAGAGACCATCCCAAAATTCCTCAGTACAAAACCAATCTATGTTATGCACAAATCGTGAGAAGCGATCCCTCCTGTATTTACTTGTACCTGGGCATACCATCAAAAGGTGTTTCACCAATGCTTAATTTGTAAAAAAAATAAGTGCCAGGGCCCAAAAAGTCTTGGCTCACTAATGCTGGCCCCAGTGGCGCCACGGCACCAGCGGCCCGGCTCAGTGCTAGATCGGCCTACATGCACCCTCAGCTTACGTGTACACTGGTTTAGAGTCGCTCAAACATCCAAGGCTGTAGTACTGTGTGATTAGATTGTCTGGCCGTCCACACCTCTCTTTGTTGTCTGCAGTGCGATTGGTGGGCTTCTTATCCAATCCCCTGATTGAATATATTTCAGTCGGAGACCCCGTGCCTTCCTTGGATCCATTCCTGAATGTACTTGAAGACTGCTGCTGAGGATCCTGGTATAGCCGTACTGCTTTCCCCTTGCATACCGGCACTGCGGGGCTGGGGTGGAAGCATTCACTCAGCTTCTTTCAGCTGTCCTTGCTGGACTCTTCCTCGCTCGCAGTCGCAGAACCACTGGTAACATTCCTCTGGCCTAAGAGCCTTAAGGTGGGGGTCCCTCCTGTTCATCCTGGCCTGGAAACTCAGTGGCTGCTAGCTGCCCTGCCTGTGCTCCCTCAGGGGACGCGAAGGAACCCCTCCAGATGTTGTCCAGAGCCGTGTGCTTTTCTGGGTCCTTCAGAGGGTTGCCTGTGGTGGTGCGGATGCCGCTGTTTTCTTCCTCTCATGGTTCGTCTCTCCTGGTCCCTTCTTCGTCATAAACATCTATCCCAGTCCTGCACACATTGTGGGTCCAAGTCACACATCAGGGGACTCCATCCACCAGTGCACTGGCCTAATGCTAGCATGAAATCTCACCTCTGCATCTGAAGACCCTGGGACAACTTTGCAGCAGACATCATCCTGAATACTTCATCCGAGCCCTGAGACCCTGTCCATTAGGTTGTTTCCGTTTCCAGGATGTTCTGGGTAAATGATATATAGTGGTTTGAAACCCATTTAACGCCTTTTTTGTGTGAAATTGTGGGTTTCGTCTTGCACAGGAGCCAGCTCTGGGTGGCCTGCTGATGGAAGAGCCCAGTGGTAAACTCTCCTTGGGGGACCTTTGGACCTTTGGGCTGTTTGCACCTTCTACTTCACGTGTGGGGTAAAAGAAGAGCAGACCTACTGTGCCCACTAACAGCAGCAGTCCTTTTTAGTTTGCCTTCTTGATTGCTGTAGGAGGAACTTTGGGAATCTTGTAAAATCCTGAAGAATAATTTCAAACTGTAAACACCAGAAAGAGTCATTTTCGCAGTGGATTTTAAAACCTTTTAAAATAATAAACCTTGGGAGTTCACTTTTCCTCTCCCATAATGGTGTGGCTGCAGCCACTTATGATTGGGAATGTTCTGCTTACTTTGCTAAATTTACTGGGAAGTGCACAGCCCCAGCGCTGTACTCCTGCTTTTATCAGCTGTTTGTTAACCCTTTGAGCTTGTTGTATGGATTGTTTAGAGATGTTTCTCCCTTGTGTTTACTTTGCTGGGATGTACATAGGATAGTTGTCTATTTTGAGCTGCAGGGAGTGCGACGGAATCAGTGTTTCACCCATTACTGTGTGTCCTTTATACATGCTTTGTTGCCACATTTTCCTTGTACTATTTGACAGTGTTTTTAGCCTCAGTGCAACATTAAATAAATGTATATATACAGAGCAGGTGCCAGAGCCTAATTGTACTTTGTCACCAGCCCCTCCCCCTCCCGAGAGTGAAGCCACACTGCCAGTGTAGAGAGTGTACACTTGGTTAATGGACCCTCTGTGTTTCCAACAGCAGTTCCTCTGAGAGTGAAAAGGAATGGATGCCATTTTTTGGGGTGAATGCCTGCAGATCAGTACTTTGGACATCTCCCCACCCCCCACACTCTCTCCAAACTCCTGTCATGCAGTGGGTGGCCCGTGGCCGACGTACCAATACAATGCGACCCATTAGCAACCGCTGGCCCTTTGATGCTGCCGTTCAGATTGTGCAAGTGCGAGCCACTGAAAGAAGTCCGATGGCTGAAGTGTGCCTCTCACATCATGCAGATCTGTGTCCAGCCGGTGGGCGGCAGTAGTGGGGCACATTCACTTTGCTGGGTCACGTGACATCTCTGAGAAGCGATGCCTGTGCCTCTCTGCTGCTGTCCTCTAGATGCTGGAATACACTGCCCCTTCTGATGGCTTCACTGAATCTGCTTTGTAGCCTCTGGGGCACTGTTGAATGAAAACAGCGTATCTCCTCCAAGAGGGGGAACATACTAATTGTGACTGCAGGGAGAGGGCGGTACTAATTATCTCTTTACCACAGAACAGTGTTTGTGTGTCCCAAGTAGCAGATTACCAACTGTGTTAATACTGACATTTTGTGTTTACCAGGCAATCTTATCATTGACACTTGCAAACCTACTGAATCCAGAAGAAGCCGTTTTGACATAGCTTGCACTGAATCCAGTTGCTAACATCTGGGTTTCTGTACGTACATCTGCTATAGTGATTCGAATGAAGTTCCATATCCAAATACCACATCTGATTTTACTGGAAGTTGATCTGGGTCCACATAATAACCCCCCGCCCCACCCCCCCCTGTGCCCAACTGCCTTATTTGAAAACCTTTTATTAGTGAGCAGAAAATAATCAATAAAAGCCTAATTATGAAGCTCATCTTGCATATGGTGGCTGCGCCAGGCTTATGAAGGCATTATGAGGCCATGTGCACTGGAGAGCGCGGTTGGGGCATTTTGACAGCATGCGTGCATGCGGATCTACACCTTACATATGCAGCTGAGGGCACACTGGGGTATTGCCAGGGAGCAATGGGCCTATTATGGCAGCACCTGGATATGGTGACTTACCAGGAATAAAGGTATGTTCGGAGCATTTGACACTGCACGAAGCATAAGATGATTAAAACCTATTGGCTTTGCTTGTGCTTGTTTCACCTAGGAATGAGTTGTAGGAGGGTGGCTTAAACATGTTCATAGACTTGATGTGCAGAGTTCCTTTTGTTCTGTATGAATCTAATGCCAGCTCTGCCACGCCCGGTCCCCTAGATCTGCAATCCCACCAGGTTTTCCGGATACCCTCCAGCTATGTCACTATTTCCCATTCTGACCCACTGTATACATAGGCATTCGCTGTTGCTAGGCTGAAAACATGGAGTGGATTTGGCTCTTGCGGACCAGTGGCTCATGGTGTGCAAGTTGCCGCCTGCCCTGTGCGTGCTATCCCTCCACCCCAGAGGCTCCAATGTTTCCTTTGACTAATCAGAGAGGTGAGTTGTGGTTTTTGCCTGAAGCTGGTGTGGCTACCTGTGGTGTGCATTCTGGTCTGCTGTTTATCCTCTAATGCGACGTGCCGTTACTTGGCAGATGTATGTGTGCTTTGTAGGTCCCTTACCATATAGACGTACATGCATGGGTTCTGGGTGATGTGGTCCAGTTTATTTCTTCGAATTATGTTTTTCTTTAAATCAATTTGTCCGCAAATATGGGCGGGGGAGACCCCTGGCAGCTGTCCCCCTCCCTGAATACCTCCTATATTTATTATTATGATTACCCCCCCCCCCCCACATGTCTCTGTGGCCATATTCAGCCAAGCCTCCCTGTCCCACGTGGCAGACACAGAGAGATCGTCATACACTGGGTGGTGCGGTTTGTTTTGTGTCACTTCGTGCAGCCGGCCTCTCATGAACGAGCGGGCTCGCAAAATCGGGGATTGCGGAATAGGTGGTTACAGCAATGGTCACATTCTAAAAATGCGCATTTTATTTAAATGATATTCATTTCGTTTTCTTGTTTAATGCTTAGCAACGAATTCTAGCTTTTGAAACAGTGCGTATTCATTTTATCCTGCAAATCTCTACAGCAGGAACCCAACTAACCGAGCTACATCATACACGTTTCAGTTTTTCTGAAAATGAAGGGTTTCATTACATGATGTAGTGCAGGGTTGCATATGCCTCCAGTCGCAATTATTAGGTCTCTTGTTTTAACACGCAAGTGCAAATGGCACACAGCATTCCCCTGCATGCGCGGCAGTCTTCTGTGAACCTTGCGTATTCTCTTTGAGAAAAGAAAAAGTGATTTTTAAAGTTGGGCAAAATTCACAGCAGCTGCTCACGCATTCCGAACACTCCAAGGATGTTAGGATAACGGAACAATTGATGGAAAACACTGGATACAGCCCAGATACACAGGACCATGTGCGGGGTTGGGGCAGGATTTACCTTCATGTTGGTGGCACTCTGGGCGGAATCAGAAGCAGTGGGTTGGAAACGCTAGCCCCGTTGTTTTCTTCCACACGTGGAATGGGTCAGCCTCTGTGGTCTGTAAGACTTCAGAAACACCAACAGGAGGTAGCCGCAACCCCAAAACAACACATACATGAGCTGGCAGTTCACACCACCAACCCCCACCTACAAGTTACAATTTGTTATTGAGAGAGAGCATGGCCTGAGCTGGGCTGCCTCCTGACTGGAGCCACGCTGGTGGGTGGCTTGAGCACTGTCAGCAGAGCCTCAGCTAATGAGTGCATTCATCACAGAAAGTTAACACTTAATTGTGCACTGCTGCCCAGCAAGCCATGATTAAGGGCTTAAGGGCATTTGCAGAGAGTGCCAGTGCCGAAAAAACGGTGTCGGTCTTGGCCACCAGCGAACACTGGCACAAATTAAGCAGTGGACATGACATCTAAAGGAAATGTTGAGTGGTCAAAATGGTGTGCCACGAAATTACGCTCATGAACAGAGGAGTACACATTGAAGTTGAAATCTTTGAGCAATAAACTTCACCCAAACCTTCAAATACCTGCTTCCCTCACTAACCAGTTTTCTTGGCGCCCTTTTGTTGTTGATTGTGTTTGTCATTTTTCACTCCACTTTTGAGTATTCTGGACATGCATAGTTTGAGCATGTATGTGGATCGAGGTGGTAATACCAAAGCCACTATGCCCAGCATACATTCTCTAGCCGGTATTGTCACAATTTCTATCATGAAGCACTTATGTGAGTCTATAGTCTCACTTGCCCTTGGTCTTTTCCTGGCTTGTTTTCCCCGTGCACACCTCTCCCCTCTGGGTCCCCCAAATGAGCACGCACCTCGCTTTTCTGACTCCACACCATTTTGTTGGGGCAGTATCATTTTCCGTTCTTTGTTTACCCTGCTCCCCAAAACGAGTTCTCGCTTCCACACCCTCACCACATGTATCCCTGTACTCCCTCTTGCCCTCCCCTTCTTTAACATGGGTACTGGGGTAACCCTTAACCCCCGCAAGACTGTTGTTGCCTTCTCGTGTTGCACCTGGTTTCCTTTTTTCAGGGGGGTCCGCTCAACTCCCCTATAACACTCTCTTTCCCCAAGGCTCCTCAATACTGCTGCCATTAACTACTGCTACGGTTTCTCCACTAACCTGCCAGCATCCCCTTACTGTAATGTCCGACCTCCCTCTTGCTGATAATGGAGGTAGAAAGGGGTTTTCTGAGTCAATTACTTCTGGTCACATACACAAGGTGTCTACTAAGGCAGCCATCACCATACCTTACTACTGTACTGCGGCTCACAATGTGGTGAGGAATCTCCGCGGACAAGTGGTTGAATGTGTATGTACTCACATTCTTTACCCTTACCGTTTTTTCCCATTTCAGAATGTACCTTTGCTAGAACTGCAGCATTCCATGTAGCCATGCATGGGTTGAGCGATTTTAAAAGTGTGAACCTACCTTGGAAGAAACAGAGCTCTCCACATATCGTGTAACTAATATGTTACCTCCTTTTTCCTGCAAAGTCTATCACAATGAATGGAGAGGTAAAACACTCCAATCTTTAAGCGAAGTAGAACCAGTCACAAGGCCACAGTAATCAATCTTGGCCAATATATGTACAATCAGAAAACAAGCAATAAATATCACAGAAGAATAGTTCACCCCAAAATGTGTTATACATAGCTGATGAAGCGGTTGGTAGAGGCACACAAATAATTGGCATTCAAATTTAGTTGGCGTTAGATTGAAACAGGCAGTTTCTCAGCAAATCCTTACACTGCAACTTTTATCAATTCTGCAGTCTCTCGTTAAGCCCAATTCAGTTCTGAATATTTTGCCCTTGGTGCTAAAATGTTGCTGTGAGGCCATGCCCCAAGAGCCCTGTAATGTGATAGACTGGCCTACACCCAATTGCGCGTACACAACTGAGCCACTCTGAGGAAAGCTGAATTTGCACTTACCATCGCATCATCCTGCCATCAGAGTATACATAATGCGTGACAAAATAAAAAAACGTCAATTAAAGTTTAGTGAAGTGACAAAAGATAACCGACATTTTAGGAACAAATAGAAGACTCTCTGTCCCGTGCCCATTCCTGGGTTTAAAGAGGATGGCTCTCGGCTCTCTGGACTGATGTTATGGGCTCATTAGCTTGGTTCCTGTAGTGGCTGTTGCTGTACCCCCGCTTGCTTCCAGACATATGCAATGCGGAACAAGAAGAAAGAAACTGAACAGTTTCGTCCGTCAGACGCACATGCTGGCCACTGATAAGGAACGCACGACTCCTTCGCGATGCCTCGGCATTAATTACCACCTGTCTCCCCATTAACGCGAGGCAGCGGCACAGAAGTGGAACAGGGAAACGACAGAGAGGTTTGGCTTTTGCAAAAAATGGTATCTGCGTCATTGCAAGGTTAATACTCAGAGCTCTGTGGTGAGCCTTTTTTCAGCGCACGTTTTTTCCCCCCTTATAACAAATAAAAGTTGAAAATCCAAAAGCTATGTTGTTGATAACAACATTTGGAAATGGAACAGCGCTGCACATATTCACTGGGGACAGTTACACCATCCTTAAAAGAAAGAACAACAAGCAATTAGTCCACTGCTGTGCACAAAGTCTCACATTTTTCGACTGAAGTATTAAGAGTGGCGAAAACAATAATGGCTAAGTATAGAAAAACACATTTGATTGACGTTTAGTAAACTATTAGCAAGGAGAAGGAAGGAAGAATTTATCCAAGAGATTTTTTTTACGGACGGCAAGTTTCTGTTTCATTGCTATCATTGTATTTTAGGTCAGGCAGCATCCTGTGACTTTTATATAGCTAGGTTTTTTGGATGTGGCTTTAAAGCATTCTTTCAGACTATAAAACTAGGAAACTGTGAGGTTCGCAAAAAACAAAAGGCAGCAGGTCTGTTGCTGTTGGATAGAAAACACGAAGCTCTGGTTGAGATATAGGGCCCGATTCATGGAATCCGTCGCAGAAATGGTGCAAGGTCTGTGCGCCGAGAAGGACCCTGCGCGAGCCGTGGCACAGACAAAATATTGCATACCTCTTCTATTCATGGATTCTAAGATGCATTCCTAGCCATCGCGCAAGTCACAATAAGCTGCGCAAGGAACACCTACAACATGCCCCCCACGTACACGAAAAAGTAAGCCAAATTACTATCACAGTACAAGACTCAGTGCCACCATTGGCCCAGCATCCTGAACCCCAGCGAAATTGCGCGCTTCACCTCGCAATCCCATGCCGCACCCCAGAGAAAACGCATGCTCACCGTCGCAAGCCCAGCCCGTACCCCAGTGAAATCATGCACCTCATCTCGCAATCCCAGCCCGCACCCCAGAGAAAACACGTGCCCTCCCTCGCAAGCCCAGGCGGGCCATCGTGAAATCGCATGCCTCACCTCACAATCCCAGGCAGCACCGCAAATAAAATGCGTGCCTTCCTTCGCAATCCCACCCGTACCCCAGTGAAATCACATGCCTCACCTTGCAATCCCATGCCGTACCCCAAAGGAAAAGTGTGCCCTCCTTCGCAAGCCCAGCCCGTACCCCATTGAAATCGCATGCCCCCTCGTAATTGTAGGCTACACTGCTTACAAAAACATGAGTTTACCCTACACCCTCGGCACCCATCCTGTCCACATATCCCCCTATTGCACATGAACCACTGTAGTCCACACACCACCCCCAGCCCCCCTCACCTGCGACACTCCCACAGGCAGCCCCCTCCATACTGGACACCACCCACAGGCAGCCCCCTCCAGATGGTACACCTCCCACAGGCAGCCCCCTCCAGACTGGACAGCCCCCACAGGCAGCCCCTCAGACGGGACACCCCAATGGCAGCACCCTCCAGATGGGACGCCACCCCTCAGCCCCCTCACCATGACCCCCCCAAAGGCAGCTTCCTCCAGACGGGGCACCCCCCACAGGCAGCCCCCTCTAAACAGCACACCCCCACACACCGCCCCCTCCAGAAGGGACACGCCCCATCCCCTCTGACCTGTGACACCCCCCACAGGCAGCCCCCTCCAGATGGGACACCACCCCCAGACCCCTCACCAGTGACCCCCACACAGGCAGCCCCTTCCAGCCTGGACACCACCCACAGACAGCCCCCTCCAGATGGGACACATCCCACGTGCAACCCCCTCCAAATGGGACAAGACCCACAGGCAGCCCCCTCCAGATCAGACACCACCCACAAGCAGCCCCCTCCAGACTGGACACAACCCCCAGCCCCCCCTCACCTGTGACACCACCCACAGAAAGCCCCCTCTAGATGGGACAGCCCCCACAGGCAGCCCCCTCCAGATGGGACACCCCCCACAGGCAGCCCCCTCCAGACGGGACACCAACCCTCAGCCCCCCACCCCTGTGTCGCCACCCACAGGCAGCCCCCTCCATACTGGACACCACCCACAGGCAGCCCCCTCCAGATGGGACACCTCCCACAGGCAGCCCCCTCCAGACTGGACAGCCCCCACAGGCAGCCCCCCAGACGGGACACCCCCAATGGCAGCACCCTCCAGATGGGACGTCACCCCCCGGCCCCCTCACCATGACCCCCCCAAAGGCAGCTTCCTCCAGATGGGGCACCCCCCACAGGCAGCCCCCTCTTAACAGGACACCCCCACACGCAGCCCCCTCCAGAAGGGACACCGCCGCCATCCCCCCTCACCTGTGACACCCCCCACAGGCAGCCCCCTCCAGATGGGACACCACCCCCAGACCCCTCACCAGTGACCCCCACACAGGCAGCCCCTTCCAGCCTGGACACCCCCCACAGGCAGCCCCCTCCAGATGGGACACATCCCACATGCAACCCCCTCCAAATGGGACAACACCCACAGACAGCCCCCACCAGATCAGACACCACCCATAGGCAGCCCCCTGCAGACTGGACACGACCCCCAGCCCCCCTCACCTGTGACACCACCCACAGAAAGCCCCCTCTAGATAGAACAGCCCCCACAGGCAGCCCCTTCCAGACAGGACCCCCCCAAAGGCAGCCCCCTCTAGATGGGACACCACCCTCCAGCCCCCCTCACCTGTGATGCTGACCACAGGCAGCCCCTTCCAGACTGGACATGCCCAAAGGCAGCCCCCTCCAGACGGGACACCCCCCACATGCAGCCCCCTCCAGATGGGACACCACCCCCAGTACCCCTTCACCTGTGGCACCCCCCCAGGCAGCCCCCTCCAGATGGGACACCAACCCCCAGACCCCCTCACCTGTGACACGACACAGGCAGCCTCCTCCAGATGGGACAACCCCCACAGGCAGCCCTCTCCAGATCGGACACCACTCACATGCAGCTCCCTCCAGACTGAACACCACCCGCCATCCTCCCTCACCTGTGACACCACGCACAGGCAACCCCCTCCAGATGGGACACCCCCATAGACAGCCCCCTCCAGACAGGACACCAACCCCCATCCCCCTCACCTGTGACATCACCCACAGGCAGCCCCCTCCAGACTGGACACCACCCATAGGCAGCCCCCTCGAGAGTTGACATCAGATGCAATTGTGGAAAAGGAGACACAGAGCAGAAAAATCAATGTACTGCACCAATTTGTAGATTGAAGATAAGGGCACCTGGCAGAGCCCTGAAAAACCCAGGTGGGTATACTTAAATTAACAGAAACTTCAGGGTGAGAGGTCACAGAGTTCCAACATTATAGTAAATATGACAGTCACTTCTTACTGCATCATTGTTCACAAAATGTATTTAATGTCATCTGGATAAAGTTCAGATGTTTGGTTCCTTTGTTCGCCATCTCTTTGCGGGCTTCTACACAGAAGCCCTCCTTAGGTGCCTGAAAGTCTGGGTAGGCAGGATGTGAGGGAGGGGTTTTAGGACCCCAGCCATGGGTTCCCTTGGTAACCCAAGTCACACTCCTGTTTGATTGGCTAGGTGACTGTCTGGCTAGGACAGCCACCCTGCTGTGTGATTGACAGCCATGCTGTGTGAATGGGGGAAAACTGCATAAAAAGCAGGTGTCTGGGTCTGGAAAGGCAGAGTTGCCACTGGAATGAAAGAACCGACGAGGAGCTGACAGAAGAGGACCCCTACCACGACTGAACCGCCCAGTGAAGCCCTGCTGCAGGTCCAAATCCTCGAACTCCAATGACAGAGAAGATCCTCCCGGAATCTTCTTCCCCTGAGCTGGTGGGACCAACCAGTTCGTCCAAATTGCAAGCCAGGACTCCCTCCTCTGGTTAAATTCGCTGTACAGAGCTACAGTGGGCTGGATAGCGAGGTAGGTCGGACCCAGCTTTGGTTTTAAGGAGCACAACTTTTATTTGTTGCTTTGCTCTGCTGCTGGTTTCTTCCCTGGGCAGTGCAGGACCCTCCAGTCTTCTTACTTCATGTCAGTCCGACAGTCGCTTCAGGAACCGTGAGCTTGCAGGAACTGCCAGCAACGTCCGCCTCAGCTTCTTCTCCATTTAAAGGTACTATGCAAATCCAGTTGTTTGTTGCGTCCAGCCACGGTGAAGCTGTGTGAAACCTTTTGCTAATCTGAGGGCTTGTCCTTCTCTACTCTTTAAACTAACTTCTCTGCTGACCAACTTCGTCCGAAACTCTTGGCAAAGACTTAACCGCAAACTACCCTGAACTCTGTGATCTTGAGCAAAAGACTTTTGTCCTGTTGACCTTAGCCCTAACCCATCACTGTAGTTCCTCTTTCTAGATTGCCCTGCTTACTTACCTGTTTGTGCTTCTCATTTTCTTTGTATTCCCCCCCTTTTTAAATTGCTGGAGTGTCATTCTGCTCTTACTTCATTTTGAGTTAAACTTGTCCAGAATCTATTGGGAGTGGTGTGGTGTATTGGTAACGTGATTTTTCAACTGCTTTACTTTAGTGAAATTTTATACAACTGATGTGTAAATAAATGTATATTCTTTTACTCAGAAACCTTGAGTCAGTGTTTGTTTGAATCATAGTAATTGCTGTCCTTTGTGTAACTTTTTGATACTGCTCACTTACTCTTGAGATAAGTCTGGCTGCTCAGCATCGCTACCACTTTTACTGTGTAGTACAGGCTTGTACCAAAGGTGAATTTGTACTATCACTTGTAGTCTTAATTGTGTGTGGTGTTCCCAAAGGTTACTGCATATAATTCTGCCTAACATTAGTTCCATCCTTGATGTCAGTGACCATGCTCTGCTAGCCATGTGCTAGTGTCTGAAACACAAGTTACACTTCATGCACTGCAGGGTATAGATTCTGTATTCACACATGTATGTAGGTGGCTCTATGCTACATAGAACATTCAAGATGACAACCAACACACCTCACGTCATGAGTGAGTGCGCATATGTCTAGACTGTGCACATCCCCGCTGACGCTATGGAATGACTCATGAGTCAAATCGTTGTGAGGCCTGATCCCTGTTACCCTCCCACACTCAGCACACACTCCATAGGTCCATGCCCCTGTCTCTCTTGCGGGTCACAGTACCTTCTTCCTATCTCCAACTCCATTTACTTACTCTCTCCACTTCACAGACGACCTTGGCTAGGTGTTTATCTTACAGTCATACTTCAACTGGGACTGTTTCCTTTTTTCCATACGTAGGGCATGTTCCCATTGTGTTTAGTCCCTATGCCAGGTGAACACTGGTGTGGCATGTGATGGATGCAGACTTTGATGTGAATATGTGTGTCTGCCTGTTGAAAGATCATGTAATATCATGTCAGAGAGCCACATAACCATGCCCATTTCACTGGTATTAGTTAATAGTTTGCTGTGCCATGTGCCATGATGTGCTTGCTAACAACCGTGTTGGTTGGCAATATGTCCACTGGCTGCATGGCCCTGAGCAGGGAATTTTGTTGCCAGTCTGCATATGCCATGATCAGATGGCTTCTTGAACATAGTGCGTGGATGCTGTTTCTCTAATGGTGACGTGCCCTGCATTTTGTTGCATGACTGCAATGTGATACACATGTTTACTGTAGATGCATTGCACATGACTCCACATATCTTTTTCTGTCCATGTGCAGGTGAGGAGGCACTAGATGAAGAGGAGAAGGAAGAAGAGGAAGAAGAGTCTCTGGCAGTTCAGGCCACCAGTGGAGGATGTGACAGGGCATGATGTGAGAATCCACCAGTGCTACAGACCATCCTTGGCCTTTCTGCATACAATTCTGACTCTGGACTCCAGTAGCTCTGATGCTGAACTGGATGTGCAGTCCTCAATGCTGGCAGAGGTGAGCCCACCAAATGTAGGAGCAGTTGGGTCCCATGGATCTGCAGGGGTCAGGAGCCTTCAAAGACCAGTCAGTGGTATCAGGGCCCTCTGTGGTGGTTACGGATGCAAGGCCATGCTCCCATGTATTGGTTTCTGGTCCTGCGGCAGATGTCCAAGGGAGGGTTGCAGTCCTGTAGCCAGAGACAGTGGCATCACAGCAAGGGCCATGCTCCCTTGGGTCAGGCAGGCACGGGCCCCTCACACGTGAGGGACGTGTGCAGCCTGCGCAGACCGAGTGAGAGCAGCAGATGTTGCGTTTCACACATTGACAGGGTGCTACCTTTGAGAGTTTGGCAGAGGGCATGGATAGGGTGGCCAGTTCCATGATCCCACCAGAAACACAGGTGGTGCAACAGCTGCAGGTAATGTGGTCCACATGCCGCTCCCACAGGCTGCGCATGGAGGGCAACATCAGGAGCCGATGGGCAGATCTGAGGTCTCTGCAGGCATCCCTGCTTGCAGAGGGCAGGCACACAGGGTAGCCCTGAGGAAAGAGTTGTTGGCCCACAGAGCTGCAATCAGTGAGGAAGAGGTAGCCACCAGGAGACTGTTCCAACAGGAGATGCTAACATTGAGGCAGGATATCTCAGTGGAACTCCATTCATACTGTAATGCTGTGCATGGTGACCTCCAAGCCCTCAGTCTGCTGGTGCATTCATCAGTGTCATGCATAGCTGCTGCCATTGAGAACCAGGCCAGGGCACTGCATGATCAGCCTCAAGCACCACTACCACCTTCTGATTCATCTCAGAATGCTGGTGCCAACAGAGACATGCCTCCCGGTCCACCATAGCCGTGCAGTCCGTGAGTACATGGAGTTTTTTGCTTTTTTACATCTACCCATGTGGTAGTTGCCATGCACCGTTTTGTTCACCCCAGACCCGGATGTTGGCATTTGATTTTTGAGTTGTCCTTTCCTGGTTTATTTTGTATTATTTTACTTATTTTTTCCTTAAGGTGTGCTGTTAACATCTCAAGGCCATGGCATTTGCAGTAGTCTACATGCAGGTATGCATAGTGAGATCAACTTGCATTTTTGCATGGTGGTGCACAGGATGGCATGTGCAGGTAAGTATGGTTTCTGTGTTCCATCGCACATGTGTGCTGTGTGAATGGTGCTTCACTATGCCTGTTGTAATGTCTTCTCCCATGTTGTTTCAGTAATCCGTGATCTGGCGGTGACTGCTGTCCCGGGGGAGAGACCCTGCACCCTTTGACGTCCATGCACCCCATACCCTCCACCAGGCACTATCCCTCCTGTACCTGATTAGGAGACACAGTTACGGGTGAAGGTCAGCGGGTTAGCATGTGCACTGTCTTGCATGTCGAGCATGTGTGATGGGTCTGCATGTTTGCTGCATGTGTTACTTAACTTATATTTGCTTTGAATGCTAACATGCCAGACTGGTTATTTAAGGGGTGCTCATGTCACTGTGTTACCTACCTTGGTGAATTCGCCCACTGTGATGTAGAGCATGTCATTGTCCATCTCCAATTCAGGGAGTGTACTACTTGATGTGACATTTCCTTGGGCTTATCTCTGTGTTACTCTCTCTGCCTCACTCTGTTGTGGTGCGCTGCACTCCTGGGCTGATCACAATCGATGTTCTGTCACCCTCTTGCACACTGTGGTGCTCCTGCAGTGGGTGGTATCTGCATATTTTCTCTATCAAATCATATGTTGTCATGGATGTGCATGTGGTTTCTGTTGTTACTAAGCTTGTGATTGTATTTAGGGGAAGCGTCTCCCGATGGTGTGCATCGTATGCAAGGTAGGTAGGTACCCTGTATAGGTAAGTGAAGGGCATTAGCAGACGCTTGTGCAGTGTTTGCATGGGAGTCTAGCACTGTGTGTGTTCACTTGGGAGTGACTTGTCTTGTGGGAAAGCAGTATTCTTTATGGGTGCATGTTTCACAGGGTGTGCTAGCCGGCTGTTTGTGGCCTGTGACAGGTGTTGCTGGTTGTGCTGATGTGCGTCTCATGGCACTTTAAGCATGTGTAGTGAGTGACACTTCACATCCCTTGCAATGTTTGTGGGGTTATGTATCGTCCGCACATTTGGGCTGTCTTGATTATGGATCAACCATTACGGTGTGCAGCACCAGTTAAAAGCCACAAACATGTGCGTATTTATGCACTTATTTGGGATGCTATGTTGTGTACCAGCACATTAGGGTTAGTGGTGTTGGTGCTTTCTCATGCATGTACCATGCATGCGGCACCATGGTGTTTGCAGCTTCAGGTTGACCACAGCTGGGTCCATGGTACTGCTGCATTCTACTGAATGCAGTATTAGACCAATTGTATGCTGTGACAATGAAGTCTACGTTGACCATGCACTTTTTGTTTGGATCCTACATTTAGCATGCTTTTATTCTTGCTTGCTGTACCACATTGCTTCATGTTGTCTGCTTATGTCTTCCATGGCAGATCCCTCGGTGACCAGCATTCCATTGTGATTTAGACCTTTGTAAATTTATTGTGTCAAGCATGATCCTGCCGGGAGTGCAAGAGGTGAGTATTTGTCTACTTGCATACTTGTGGTTTGCATCTTGGCTGCACTCTACAAAATGTACTGCCAACTTGCCAACCCATCTGCTGTATCTTCTTCCCGACTCCTTCACAGTCCCTTTGGAATACACTCGCATCTCAGTTATTTTCACACTGAACATCCTTGTGACAGGGCCTTCCAACACAACCCTCCTCCCTATGCCCCACCTACCACTCACCCTCCTCCTTCCTCCTTCTCCTCCTTCACTTCTGACTCCCCTGAAGAAGTCACCAGATTTGTCAACTGCATGAAGATCTCTTCCAAACAGGTGGGCCCATGCTTCTCCTCTCTGGCCCCTGCTCTTGCTGATCTCTGCAACCACTCCTTTGCAGTTGTTTCATTTCCATCCTCCCTCAAGCACTCCCTTGTGCGCACCATCCTTACAATACCATTTGCAGAGCCTTCCTGCCCAGCCAACTACCACCCCATTTTAATGACCTCCTTCCTGGGAAACTGCTCGAGAAGTTGACCCTCCGCCAAATGAACACCCATAACGTACTTGTTGGCGGTGTACATGTACATCAGTGTGGATTCCAAACTTCCTGAGCCACGGCCACTGCTCTCCTGAACAACAATGAAACTCTTCTTGCATCCCTCAATTCCTAATCACCTGCTGTCCTCATCCTCCTTGATATCTCGTCTGCCTTTGACACAGTGAACCATTCCATCCCCATTAAAATTCTCCATGATACACTTATAATCTCGGAGCGGGCAATCTACTGGCCTAGCTCATTCCTAACCAACCATTCCTACAAAACCATTCTCTACCCTTTCTCCTCCCCTACTTCCTCCTCCACCTGTGACGTCTCTCAGGTCTTCATTCTTTTGCCATGCATCTTTAACATATACATTTCTCTGTTGCCTCCTTATCCCACAAATTTCAGTGCTATGCAGCAAAGTTCCTACTGACACACTTGCACTTTCACTTATCCCTGACTGTCTCTCTGCCATCATGGCCTGGTGCACTGCAAATGACCTCAGCTTATATGCCATCCAAACCGATAGTCTCCCTATTGGATCCCCTGCAGCCTATTTCTTCCATTCACTCTGACCTTCCTCTATGGGCCCACCCCCGCCCCCTCCTCCAAAGCCAGGAATCTTGGAGTCATCTTCAACTCCACCCTTTCCTTCATCCCTCATAGTCTGGACATTGTCAAGAAGTCCCGCTTTCAGCTCTTCCTTCTCAAAGTAACTGTATCCTTCTACACCTTCCCCCAAAGACTCAATGTTACCTGTGCTCTGGTTCTCTCCAGCCTACACTACTGCAACAACCTCCTCATTATTCTTCCTTGCTCCACACTGCGACCCCTCCAGTTTATGCAGAATAGGGCAGCAAGACTTATCCTTGGTCTCAGGCCAGGCACTCTATCTCTCCTGCCCTACAGAGCCTTCATTGGCTCACAGTCACACATCCGTAGGGATGAAAACAAATGTTTCTTGTGGGTATTCAAGATTCTCTTTTCAATTAACCTGAAGGCAAATTATACAAATCTATGACAATCTTACTTCTGCAGCTTTAAACTGAGACCCGAGTCCTGAATACAATTAGTATTATATCCGTCTGCATCAATTTTGATCTTCACATCGAGAAAATGTATCTCAGTGTTGGAGGTTTCATGGGTGAACTGGATCCTTGGATCAATATTATTAAGGTAACCAAAAAACTCAACTTTGCAAACTTAATAATAGTATTGATCCAAGGATCCAGTTCACCCATGAAACCTCCATCACCGACATACTGATTCAGAATCTACCTTTCAGCCACCTATTATGAGTGAAAAGGATAGTGAGCGATCCAGAAGATTGTATAAAAGAACATACATAGATGGGAAAGAAATGTCTAGCACAAGGCAACAAGAACATTGATATAGAGAATGCAACTGGTAGGATTAACCCTATAGATCGAGAAACGCGTCTGTCCATAACTAACGAAGCCAAGAACACTTCACCATTGGTATATGTTTCAAATTTTCACTACAAATTCATTGGATTAAAACTATCATTCACAAAAATTGTGAAATACTTACCTGCAACCAAAGAGTACAGCATCTCTTCAAAGATCTCCCCATATTTGCGTATCAAAGGAGTAGAATCCTTCGAGGTGAACTAGTCACGAAGCCACCGACCAAGAGTCCTACTACACAACATGTCAGAACATTTCCCTTTCTGCATTGTGCCAACTGTAGCTTCGTTAGCAAAGGTGACACGATCAACCATCTCCGTACAGGCGAGAAGATTAAACTCAAGAATTATGCAACATGTGATAGTACCAACATTATTTATGCAATCAAATGCCTGTGTAGTCTGTACTACATAGGCAAATCTAAATGGATGGCTAAGACAAGATGGAATGAACACAGATTGTGCATGTGGAACTCCAACGGGAACTCCACAGTGGCCAGGCACTGGATAGAAAAAACACACAACCTATCTCAGATCAGATTTCAAATCTTGGAGGTCTTGAACATGACCAATCCACATGAAGATATCAATTTGAAACTTGACAGAAGAGAAACTTTCTGGATCGACCGACTTGGGTCTCTCAGCCCACATGGCATTGATGAAGAAATTAATTTTCTGTGCTATATCTAACGCCTTGACTTTCCTATGCAGAAACATTCGGTCTGTATCCTAAAGTTTATTTTCCGTTCATCCCATTACAAGCAGTTCTACCTAGTGAACATGAACCGCCTGGGCACCTATTGTTTCTAGTTTTCACTAACTATTAGTTTCCATGACTACTTCGGACATCAGGGACACCTTAACACTCTCTCAGGCTTAACTCTGTTCGTTTTTGTTTCTTTTTGTATCATAGTTACCTCTGCTAGAGCTAACAGGTGAGGTACTCAGGTTTATAATTTTTTCAGGATTGCAAATACATATTTTTACTGTTCCTTTCTCAAATCTGGCGTTCTACACGTCCCGATCTCGACTCTCCAGCTGAGATTATGACGTTAGGCACCTGGTTCAAAGACACACCCCTTGGTGTGCCACTCCCAGGCGTCTCCCCAGACGTCATGGCAATGGTACTTAGACAGCTGATTGAGCACTGCATGCACACTCTCCACTTTTGAAACGAAACCTGACTTACCAGAGGTAAGCTACCAACTCCAATAGCTGTAGCACTAAGCTTCTAATATTTAGTTACAGTCAGTGACACCACGTTTGATATTTTTGTATTGAACACAGACTCGCTTATGAGCCTCACGCTGGAGACAGATTTCTTTCAAACAGTGCACTTTACACATACGCACACGTATGAGTAGAGAATTTCTAATTGCATTCAGGACCCGGTTCTCAGTTTAAAGCGGCAGAAATAAGATTGACATAGATTTGTATAATTTGCCTTCAGGTTAATGGAAAAGAGAATCTTGAATACCCACAAGAAACATTTGTTTGTATCCCTACGAACAGCGGATAGTAAGATTAAGGTATTTGCTCAGGTATCCATTCAACAAACACATAGACTGGATTTGTTCACAACTGCTTGAACGTTCTTTTTACTTTCTCTTTTTCTTTTCCTCCCTTCTCAACACCATATCATTGGGCACTCATATTGGTATGTAGATGTTGCTTTTATGATTTCTTTGTCGTTTGTTTTACCATGTATTATTAATACTTCCCATGTTGACTGTTACATAACTATGCATATGGATGCATTGTTGTGTTGCTGTATCGATATGATTTACTATAGAATAGAGGGCTCAGCCCTGATGAAGGAGTCAAGCATTCCGAAATGCATTGGCAGTACAGCTCTCTAACTCTGTTAAGGCCACAGCTGGCCTCTCCTTCTGTTTAAAAATTAAATCACACATTTAATTAAGTACATTGGAGTACTTTTGTATACTTTCAACATAAACTTCAGCCTGAAAACATTGTAACAATATACTGGATGAGTTTTATCCCTACCATTGCAAAGTTTATAGTAACCCCACTAGGGGTAGAGCATGAGAGCGACTGTTTAGGTGAGTGTTTGACTCTGCCTTTTCTCTGTTGGCAATAATTGAGTCCAGGTGTCTCTGGACTTCGTACAGCCTGCTCCTTTCAATCTACACCATTACAAAATGGAAATTGATTTACCCTTCCTTTGAATTTGGTGGTGCCCACCCTTTCCTTTTGCATTTACCAACATTGGTTACTCACCTGAAAATGATCCACCGAAGAATGCCAGCTATCTATTTTCTACCCAAAGTACATAGAATATACATGGACATCCCGGAAGGAAGACCCATAATGAGTAGGATTGGATGGATAGAACCTATGGCAAAATATGTCAACAATGTGATCAACATCAAAGTTTTGAAGATACCAACCTACCTTCGGGACGCAATGCACACCCTCTTAATCCTACAAGAATTAACCTGGGAATCAGGTTATCTTTTGCTCACACTGGATGTGAAAGCATTGTACACTTCCATTGACCACACTTTAGCCCAAGAAGAAATAGACCGTGCATATGCCAAAGCATCGACATCCTTCTATTCGCACCTGCTCATGACAAAAGAACTCCTAGAATTGACCCTCACCAACAATGTGTTCCTGTTTAATGGAACATATTACAGACAGACAAAAGGTATCTCCATGTGAGCCACTTATACCCCAGCGATTGCCAACCTATTCATGAGCCATTATGAGCAGGTTCATGCCTTCAGTAACGCAGACTTCAGCCAATATATATACAACCAGTACCAACATATTGATTCATTCTGATTATTTGGTCTGGCACACTAAAACAACTCAGTGCTTTCACAAATTCCCTTAACAGCAACATCTTTGGAATAGAACTTTCTGGTAACCAGAGTCATCAGACCAGACTTTATAGCTATAAGGATTAAAGTGGACAATTCTGGACTTCACACAACAACATATAGGAAACCAACCGAAGTCAACTCAGTCCTATTTGCTACCAGTTGCCACAGGAAATCAGTCATCAACAATATCCTGAAGGGCGAATTCATTTGGCAAAGAGAAATTGCAGCGACAACTCAGCATACTCAGCTGAATGTAGTCTTCTACAGGACATATTCCTTAATAGAGGCTACAAACCAGAAAATATTGATGTGGCTATCAAAAAAGCAAATAACATACCCAGAACAAGCCTTCTCAAACCTAAGCAGAAGACTAAGGCCAAGGATGAACCAATAAGATTCGTAACACAATACCATCAAGACAACCACAAGGTGCAAAACATTCTCAAAAGACACTGGCATAGACTATCCATTAATACGGACATCCAGAAATGGACCCCCCCAAAATCCCAACTATCTTATTCAACAGCACCAACACTGAAAACCATGCTCAGCCCATCTTACATGGTCCCTCCGGCCCAAATCAGCACTAATTGGCTAAGCAACCAAACCAATTTTGGCTTTCACAAATGTGGAATGTGTTCAATGTGCGCCCATACACTAAAGACCAACCAAGTTCCATTTAGTGACACTCTCAGCCACAAAATCAATCACTTCATCAATTGTAGAACCAAATATGTTGTGTATGTGATTATCTGTGTTTGCAAACTCAAATATATTGGAATACAATCCCTGAACTCCGAACTAGGATACGTGAATGTAAGCCTCCTCAAGTCATCAGATGCAAGATATCCACCTACAAAGGCACAGCGTCTCTGTTGCCTTCCATGAAGGGAAAACACACCAGCATTGCCTTGCCAGAAACAACTGCTCACCTACTTGCTTCAGTTGATCAGCTACTAAAATGATATTGATTAATGATACAAAGATAAGCATTCTGCCTCAGACATCAGGATGCTCACATTAGTCCCAGCATCCACCCTCCTTACCTTGCTCCTGGATGATAGATAATGGTTGTTCACTTCTGAAACATGCATTATTCAGTGAACTATAACAGCCTAGCTTTAATCTTATCATAATCATAATCTTACCAGATCATAATATGATATACACAAATGTACGCTTACGGTTCCCAAATGTATATATCATATACATGGCTTTTCTATTCAGCCCAAATAAGCAATTTGTATGTAACAAGTGGTGGCTCACAGCACCAAACCCCTGAAGCACCACGGCATAGAATTATCTTCCAGCCAATCAGGGCCAACCTAGATTCAACCAATCAGCGATTGCCTCTCAGCCAACCAATGAACCGTAAACTACTACTTATATGGCATCCATAATGGCAAGATCAATACGATCATCGTGACCACCCACCCTGACTGCAGAGGCCAACCGGTTTGTCAGGTAAGTTAATTGTACCCCTTACCCCACCAGAATCCCTGGTCCCAGTGTATTTTCCCTCCTTTCTTTGCTGACACCCCACCATTGTCATGGGGCATGCCGCATTCATACATGTAACCCTCCCCAGCACCGCCTTCACACCAACTTGTCTGTACCTCACAAATCGTGTCCAGTGCAACCTATCCTTTCCGGGTTCTGCCGCCACCCACATATGTCCGGGCACATGCAGCACGTATAGATTCAACTGTACTCACCACCTCCACCATCATTTTTCTGCTCATCACAATTTGTGTCTAGCCCAAGACCACTAACGTTGTAATGCACATGCACAATAAACTGAACCCTAACCTGAATTCCCTCATCACGACACTTACTTAAACTGCACCAACCATTAAGCTAAGACTTTTCCGGGGCTGGCTCTATCTCAAACCCTACATACCTGGCTGCCCCATGCATCCGCTACTCGGAATCCATAACTGCATTCGTTTGCATATGTCTTATGATATAATGCTTCTAGCAAAATGGAACACTGACGGGTTAAAACAGTACTTAGCACTACGAAAATCCCACAAATAACAAGGGCAATTATTCACCACAGCTCACCATGTGGTGGGGACCAGGATTCAATTTAATGCTTAGTAAGCAGGTTAAATCTACCTTCATCCCACAGCTAACTACCAAGACTCTGAATGCAGCCAGCATCCAAGCGCTTTTACAGAGCACTGATCACAATGGCTTTTTGCATTTTACCAGTCACAGCATTACACCAGCACACACGGCTTATACCCGCTTACCAGACAAGTCACAGATCTAAACCTAACTCATATATTTTCGCCCCAGCATGCTATTCACCAGAACAACTAACTGAAGCCCTATACAGTACAGTCACTGTACCTACCAAGCCTACATAATCATATATATTGGTAAGCCTAATTGTGATCAAGTTACTTTGGGGCTACTGTATAGGCTCCTGTAAAGACTGGAGTGGGGTATCTGTACTCCTGCCCTCTATATGGCAGAGTAGAAGCACAGAGTACCCCAGCCAAGATTCTCTATATGGTAGAATGGATGTGCAACCAAGGCTTAAGCTCTCAGGAGGTGATGCAGGCTGGTTCTCAAGTACAGTGTAGTCCCAAAGCCCTCCACAAAGGAATGGCCACACACTATGTTATGTGCTAGCACAGTTCATTATATAAAAATAAAGTTCATGGTATATACACAATTAATAAAACACTTTGGGGCCGATTCATGGAACAAATGTGCGCCGAAAATCTTGGCGCAAGCGTGAAAAAGCAAGTGCACGCACACGCGTGCTATTCATGGAAGGGCCTGCGCGTCTTCACTGCGGGATGTGCGCCAAATCCGAGCGTGGCGCGCACGGGCGCACACGTCACAGCAACATCCCGAATGCACAGGGAAAGCGCACAACGTCGGCGCACACACCAAAAAGGGGGTGGGACACAGGGCGTAACACGCGGAATGGGGAACAACACGTGAAAAAGAAGGCGTAACTTGGGAAGTATTGCAGGGAAATACATGGAACTCTCACACGCACGCGAACAACACGTATTCATGGAATCGAATACGGGAAACCCACGCACGCTAAAAGACACGTACAGGCGTCAACACGTCCGCCACACGAAGGCAGGTGGAAGCGTCCCCGGGTGCATTATAAAAGTGCGCTCAAACAACAAACATGTATATACAGCTACGATGAATGCCCTATTTGTCGCAGCACTGATCGTGGGACACCGCAGGAGGAGGAGAATAGCCAGGCCCCGCATTCCCCAGACAAGCCTTTTTGGGATGCCTGACGACCAGGTCTATGCCAGGTATAGGTTTCCACCTCGTATCATCCTAGACCTGGTCAGGGAGTGGGAAGATGACCTTACATCCCCCACCCTGTGCTCCCAAGCATTGAGCCCCTTGGAGAAGGTGCTCAATGTCCTGCATGTTTTGGCCACTGGGTCATTTCAGTGGACAACTGCCATAGTGGGGGGAGGGGGGTCTCCAAGCCACGCAGTCACGCTGCCTACACCAGGTGTTGGCAATCATGACTGCGAGCCCCTCAGTCCACAGGCACATATACATGCCCAGAACACCCATAGAAAGACAGGCCATGGTCCTGGACTTTTACAGGGTGGCACACTTCCCCAAAGTGCTCGGTGCCATAGATTGCACCCATGTGGCCCTACGTCCACCTAGGCAGCTGAGCACATCTATCGAAACCGCAAGTACTGGCATTCCATCAACGCGCAGGTTGTACACAATGCCAAGGGAATCATCACCTCTGTCTATGCAAACTACCCTGGCTCTACCGATGACAGTTTCATATACAGAATGTCTGCCCTGAGCTGGGCCCTGGAAGCTGGGAAGCATGGCGACACATGGCTCCTAGGTGAGTACAAATGCCTGTGCACTTGCATGCATGTCACACACAGACAAATACACAAACCCAACTAATCACAACCATTATCACCTCCCCAGGGGACAGTGCCTACCCTCTGAGAAACCACATGATGATGCCAATCCGGAACCCCACCACACCTTCCCAGGTAAGATACAACGCTGCCCATATTGCAACCAGGGGCAGAGTGGAAAGCACAATCGGAGTGCTCAAGTCACGCTTCCACTCCCTTGACCGCTCTGGCAGCCAGCTACTATATGCACCCCCAGTAGTGTGCAGGATAATTGTGGCAGCATGTGTCCTGCACAATGTTGCAACACAGCAGGGTGTACCGGTGGACATGGTGGTGCCCCCACATCCCCAACCACAGGCACAGGCGCTGCCCATGGGAGGGGAAGGGCACGTGGCGAGGCAGCCCGGACCCAGCTTGTGGCCACATTTTTCACCTAAACTCCTACCCCTGCAGAGTGCACACAGGCCTGACACATACCAGGTGACAATCGATGATGACAAAGAGACAGTTAACTGTCACAACCTTACCACCCAGAGAATGTTGCCACGGAAGTGCTATATTGTTTGCATCCCTAGCTACTTAAACATAAACAATCCTGTGTGACCAAAAGTAACACATGGAAGGTGTGCATCACCCCCCCCGCAAAACAGGCCATGACAATCCCTTGTATGTCACCCAAACCCTCCCAACCCACATCAAACTTGTCTGCCACACCATGACATGGCATGCAATAGCAAAAGCCCAACACATTACCAATAAGATACGAAGTGACATGTGATAAATGGAAAGTGGCCTGCGACAATGACGCCTGACATGGAATCAGATGAAATGACTGACCAACAACCTCCCACACATACCAAGTCATACACAAATGCTTTCCACCAGTGGTAGCATGAACACAACACTGAATGCCTGTTCACATGCAGATTGGGCAAGCCAAAATCACTACTCCCGAACCTGTGTGCTGTGTGTGTCTCCTGCAACACACTGCTCAGCACACAGCACAGTGAGCAGCCATTGTGTTGGGGATACACCTTGAGCATCACATGAAAAGGACAAACAAAATAAATAACCTATTGACGCATGTACAGGATCCCCAAATGGTAATAGATCATGCACTGCAGGGGCACAGCGTGCCCGAGAAAGCAATCTGTGTGCACCTGTGGGCATGGAAGGGTGGTTGTATGTGTGGTGGAGCATTGTTCAACTGTGTGTGTCAGTAGGGTCATGCACTCAATATATGCTTGTGAAATCAAGTGACCCTCAGTGTCCTGTATACATCACATGGGAACATTGCCCATGTGTACACCCCAGCATGTCAAACCACACCAGTCCCCTGACACCTGAAAAGTAAACACAACACTGGAACAGGCACTGAGCAGCAGAACACATCATGTACATAGTACCCCACAATTACAATGTCAGAGTGCCCAAACACTGTAGCCCAAGCCAACTGTCCAACCACAAAAGGTCCTCCCTCATTTACACATCACCATGACCTTCTGAACAACTGTGTCTGGGGTATGTAGCCTTCTTCCTTCAAGTATACCTGGCTACAGGATCACCCTTTCCCTTGGTCTCCATGTTCCACATTGTGTTTAAATAGGGTCCAGCCCCCTCAGAGGCCACCTTGATTGGTAAAAATAACAAATCGCAGAGAACTCCAAGGAGCCAATCCCCCAAACCAGGGAAAAAACCTGTAGGCACCAAAAAAACCTGGAAGAGTCTCCAGTAGATGACTTGAAGTAGCAGAAAATGTCCAAGCATATGTCCAAGTAGAATGATAGAACAACCAAGGTAGCACAGTTCAACAATGGTTCAACAGGATGGGTACCATTTTCAGTACATAATATACAATGAGGATGCAACAACTAATGGGTAGTGTCACAGCTCTGGTCCCCAGGCGCAGGAGTGGCATGAGCCAACCACCCCCTCTGTGTTCTGGGCGCCTGCAAGGTAAAATTTACACAGGCCTCCGAGACCCCGCGGGGAAAGAGTGTCAGGGATCTGTTGTTTGGACAGGCATTGGTATTCAGGATAACCGGAAAGAGGGGAGTTGGATTGGCAAGGGAAAGTAGGCAAAATACAAAATACAACTATTGACAATAACACATACTCAATCAGAGAAACCATGTTCATCATGGACATTGTACCAAATGAGTCAAATGCAAGCCAAAGAGAGACTTACCTCTGGGGTGAGTGCAGGCCTCCTGCCTGCGCACTCTCAGGTCCGGTAACAGGAGCAGTTCAATGCTGCAAAGAGAGCGTGAGTTACTAATCTGTGTGTGTTTACAACACACACACACAACACCCTTCATGCCCCACAGTAAGTGACTTCTCCACAAACAAACAATCTTGTCTGCTGCTTTGTACATATACGTTAGCTTGCCCCGTGTTGGTTCATATACTGTCAATGCAGTAAGGCAGGCGCACATTGGCGCGCGGTAAATGGAAGACCAATGCGTCAAGAATTCAACATGATAGAATGGTCCCTGGGTGAGCTGCTAGATGTGTATAGCGAGGTGCGACTTCAGTACAAGTCGTGTTCTGGCAGCCGCAGATTTCAATAGGTAGTGCACGTGGCAATTTGCACATGCAAATGATATGCACTGCACACGAGTCTGTGCCTCGCTGGGTGTCCCTGTGCACTGTATTAGTTTCTGGCTAGGAACGCTACTGCGCTAATAACTCAGCTTCTATGGATCAGGGGGACTCGAGGAAATGTTAGACGGCCCCTGCATGTGCCCCTGACAATTTGTAAAGCTACTTGGCATTTGTTCCTCAATGCATTTTAGCTGTACTGTGCGCTTCTACAACAATGACTGGCCAAGCTCCCCAGCACAGGCGCTACTTAGCATGCATGTGCAAGTGGCCTGGTGGAAGGTTGGCTGCGGTGTGGCCCCTTGTGCTGCTCACCTTACTTGGAGCTCCTGGAAACACGTCTGCTTCTGTCAGACGTCTGAGCACAAGCCCTGTGCTTCTGCTTGCACACACATGCACACATATGCACCACCAAATGTGGCCAGGTTTCAGTAGAACTTGGCCCTGTGTCTGCTGGCAAAGGTAGTCTTGAGGCTCATTTTCCTGCAGAAAGGGCATAAAAGATATTAATAAGGCTGGAAAGTTCCCTGTGTGTGTGTCTTCATGCTGGTTGTCACTGGGCCATGTTAGAGTCCTACATCCGAACTCCTCCCACCATCAGTGTGACTTTGACAGGCAAAGGGTGCAGGCTACTGTCCACAGCATGAAGTGCATCAAGCACATATACAGGCAAGAAAATAGCATACATCATAATCCACATCAATTAATGGAGATATCAATCATGCACTCACCCAAATTGATTACAGACATGCCGTGGATAAAACCCACTCAATCCCCACTAAGGGTGTTAACACAAGTAGTACAGCAGCAGACAGACCACAGATATGACGAAAGTCCAACGCCCTTGTGTAAATGGTTGTTACACCGAACCATCCTTGCGAGCCCATGGATAAGGGAAGCAGGAGTGGCCTATGTGAGTCAGGACCCCAAGCTGAAAACACATACACGAGACAAGCTTGAAGGGCCCAGCTGGAACAGACAATGGATGCTTTCAAAAGCCACAAAGCACCACACTGTCACATGAATGCACAATAGACAAGCAATTTTAAACTATATTAACTAATTAAACTAACTATAAAGAACCTATTTTCCTTATTAAACTAACTATCAAAAACCATATTAACTAACTAAACTAACAATACAAATCAAAAATGGTCACATACGACCCGGGGGGAAGGCACCCAGGAGGGGGGAGGTACAGGGTGCACCTCAACACCCAAATGCAATGATGTTGAGACAAAAAGAAAAACCTCCATGGGCTCAACGCCTGCACAGCCCGACCTGTGTGGGAGATAACTCGTCGTCCTCATCAGTTGATGTGGCACAGTACCCTGACCACGCCTAGGTGCAGCTTGCACTTCGTCAGCAGCAAGTCTGCAGGACGGGTGAGCCCGGTTCTGTGCAGCGATGACACATAGGTCAGCATGTAGAACCTCACGTGATACGCGTGCTTCCTCTTGAGAGGTAACACGTGTAACACAGAGTTCTTCATGCTTGGCCTGGCTGGACAACTGGTACACCTCCTGGCAAGCACGTAGCTCAGCAGAGATGGTATTCTCTAGCTGCTCCAACCTCTCCTCTGACCACATCCTCTCGGACATCATGAGCACAGCCAGAGTAGATTTGAGGGATTGAGAGTCAACCCTCATGGCCACCATGTGTGCCTCTGCATGAGCAGCAATTGCTTTACGCAACAACACCATTTCAGCCCGGCGTGCCCTGTCCGAGGCCGCCATGCCCAGCCTGAGCGAGCGGGCCGTGGATTGTACCGCCCGCTGCTGGAGTTCCACTTGCCTAGCAGGGGGTAGCATGGATTGGGCCACATGTTCCATGCTCTCAGCGATGTTATCAATTGCTTCCCCCTGGTCTTCTGAATTGGCAACCATGGCTTGCTCCCACTCAGTATACCCCAGTGGCGCGCAGCCACTGCGTTGCTGGGCTTGACACCTGCGGGGCCAAGGAGCCGACGTCCTTGTTGGGTTGCATCAGCAACTGGAGTGGAGGGTGACCCTGCGTCCTGATCCACCACAGGCGGAGGTCCCACCACCGTCTGGTCCCTCAGCGCAGGTGTCGCGGGCAGAGGAGCGCCCACATCAGAATCACTCACCCCTGACGAATGGACCCGGTGCACATCCAACTCGACATTGTCATCAGAGTGATCATCCGGGCTAGACTCATTGCCAGCCGTAGACAAGATGGTCTGTAACGCAAGTGGGTTCTCGTGGTCTACCACCCCACGACCCCCACTTTTGCTGGGTTGCTGGTGTGATGGCAACTCTGTGCCTAGCATGACAACACCATCTTCTGGCTCCATTGCGTCATCATCTGAAAAGTGGAGAAAAATTAAGATTAGTACATCTGTCAGAAGCACATAACACACACACACACATAGACATCACATAGACAGCCAACACATGAAGCAGACATGTCACACACAAATGAGAACCTGGCATGCATCCAGTGTCCTTGATATGCAAACACATCCCAAAAGCAGAAATGGATGTGTCTAAATAGTAAAGCCTACACAAGTACAAAATGAATTATATGAACTCCCTCAGACACCACCTTTTTGTCAGGCACATGTCACAGGCAGAATAGACAGATGGCAACTAAGAGATGCAACACACCATATGCATTTCTGAACTGCAAATTGACCATTGCTGCAAATTAATCCAAACACACAATGACACAGGTAACATGCAGGTAGACATGCATCACTAAAGCATCATCATCAATATAGCTACATCCATCTGCAGCTCGGCCCGTACCGGGCAATGTTGCACCACACAACTTTGAAGCTGCTTGCATATGTACATTTGAAAGCGTTCAAAAACACCCATTTCCCCACACACCTGTATTGTGAACATGACCAGCATCCAATACACCAAAGGAAGCAGCTATAACGTTGCTTGCTTTGATGCATGTGGAAGTGCACACATACACACGTGAGGGAAGCTCCACAGTAATTACAACCCGATTGGCAGGCTACATCCAATCAGTGCCCTATGCCAGTTGGTATAGGCCGCAGATTGACCAATCAACTCATCTAAACAACCATTAGGGAGTTCCAATACTGAGTACATGTGTCACAGGATGCAAGTGTGCCTGTCGCATTCATGACAGAGAAGGGATGAAAAGCTGGCAATGCATGCCAGGTGACTTTGACATTGCACTAGTGAGTAGTCATGTAGAAGAGTGTAACATGGCTCAGAAGTGGGTTGATGCAGTGCAGAACATGTGTATGTTACCCACTATCTACATGAACAAGTACATTATGATGGCTATCAATAAACGTGAAGGCAGTGCAAAGGCAAGTTCAGGCATCACGTGCAATGTGCATGCAATGGGTTGCATGGCTACAAGCAAACCCCCACCTCCCTAAGTGAAAATGCAGGGAGGCATTGCATGTCAGCAAAAGGGTGACCAGAGACCTTTGTATTAGCAGACACTGTTGACTAGCATCAATTGCACCATCTGAGTCAACTGATAACACAGCAGATGATGATGGGACAGTAAGCAGGACACATGATGAACCCTCAGCAGTACACCCATGTGTGCAGAAGCCACTACACCAGTTGAACAGAGTCATTGGGACTGAAACAGGGGGAGGCCTGTGCCCCACACAGACTGTGACACCCTAAACCTGTGTGTGATGCTGGACTGAGCAAGAGTGGGCCTGGACTGAGCCAGAGTGGGCATGGAATGGATGATCAAATGCCATGAAATGTAGGTCATCGTGGACATGTACTACAATGATCATCCTGTCAAGGACACATAGGGGCATGCATGGAATGCACATGGAGCATGAATGGGCACTCATGCCCCTGTGGAGCATCTGCCATCTGCGCAGTCCAAGTGAGACACCCTGCATGAAGGACAGAGGATGTACCCCACTGTATGTGTCTGCCAAGTTGGCTGGTGGAAGTTTGCATGTACACAGGAGCCTTGAACAGGCCATTGCATTACGCCAACATGATGCACATCAGTGCCATGGTGAAATTGGGGTGCAGGGGGGGTGGAGGGGCAAGGGAGCATGCCACCGTGGAGTACCCGCATGCAGGCAGAAGACACATGCATGTCAGTCATGCAATGACATAGACCCAGTGCTGAGAGGAAAGACACCCCAGGCTACATGCAGAAGGGCCCATGAGCTGGAACATGGACCGGAGGGTCAGCCGGGTGAGTAGCATGTGAGTAGGGTGCAAGTGTGGCAATGAGGACAGTCCCCGTCTGCTCTACATGTCCAGCATCCTGCACAGCAGGCACGCATCAGTGAAGCATTGCATGACTTGCACATGAGAACCATGTACACATGACATGTAGTGGCAGTCAAGCACAACACATCACACAAGCAAACGACACATGGCCTCGACAAACACGAAACAACACTCACTGGACGGGGCATCAAAGTCCAGCATCTCTGCCACTCCTTCGACCATTAATGCCGGTATGAACTCCGCAGCGACTGACTCCTGCGAAGTGAGGTCTTTCTCCTCAGGTGGTGGCCCACTGCCAGTTACCAGAGTCATGTTGTAATTATAGGCATGCTTCGCCTTAGTACTGCGTTTGAGGTCATCCCAACGCTTTTTGCACTCTTGAGCTGTGTGCACCTCATGGCCGAATGCACTCACACAGTCCGCAACTTGCTTCCAGTGGGACATATGTGGGACAATGGATTACATGCATTAACACGCGTACGTGATTTATTTGCACGTGCGGATGCATCCGTGCTGAGGGAAACGCCTGTGCGTATCACGTCACATACACGCTTACGCGCTAAGGGCCTTTCCTAGAATTACATACTGACGTGCACTTTTTTCACGTGCAAAATCACTCTGTATGAAGCTGGCCACGTGACAACACACGGAAGACCACGCTCCTGCCCAGAAGGCCATTTTCCTGCCCCCCAGATCCCCGAGCACGCTCCCACCTGCCATCTGCTGCTGCCTGCCTGCTGGCCACGTGCCCTGCTATTTGGTGCCTGCATGTCAGCCATCTGCAGGTGTCCAGTTGCTGTGACCACCCCTGCTGGAACAGAAGACTCCTGACTGATATTCCATCGCTCCACAGCCCAGCACCAGGACCCAGTTGCCCACCCACACCTGCCTCGGGGGTTGCCATGTCTGACACAACACCATCTGGCACCAGTGGCAACCCCCCAGCAGAGAGGCAGAGGGTTGCCAGCTTAAGTGCCAATGAAGTGGCATCCTGGTGGAGAAAGTCCTGGGGCATTATGATGCCCTCTTTTGAAGTTCACGTACCGACAATGAAGGACGGAAGAGGATCTGGAAGGACATCGTGGCTGCCATCAACGTGGAGGGGGTGGCAGCCCGCGACATACAACACGTCCAGAAGCGCTGGGAAGACTTCAGGTCCAGGACCCTCAGCAAGGCCCGGCGCCTCTCGAAGGCAGTGGATGCTGAGGGGTGCCAGGTCCACCTTACTGACAACCAGATGAGGGTCCTGGAACATATCCGCCCAGCGCTCCACCTCCAGGTCCTTCAGAGGCAGACCCGTCCGGAGTCGAGCGGTAAGTGTACATGCGTACTGATTGGATGCTGTGCATGTTGTTGAGGTGTGACAGGAGTGTGCAGGTTGGACATATGTCTTGGAAGGCCCATGTATGGATGTGTATGTACAGGGACATGAGCCTGCCGCATGTGAGTCCAGTCATGTGTGAGGCACATCAATGGTGTATGTGTTCAAATGCATGGTGCCCAAATACATGTATCGGTACACACATGTTTAGATTTCTGTGTATGTACTGTGGCATGGTTGTGGTGTGACACATGGATGCTGGTTCCACCTTCATGTATGTGCACAATGTGCATGTGTGTGTATTTGACATGTGTGCCAGTGTGACACACCATTGATGCATTTGACACCGACATGTAGGAGGCTGATTGGCAGATGTGACATGGATGCCGATGATTTCACTGCGACAGGTCGTGGAGATATACAGATGCACGGTGGCGTGTGTGCATGTGTTTGGTACTCCCCGTGTGGCATGTGACGTCAGGCTAACCTTCGGATGCTCATGCTGTTGTATGTGTATGGATGGTGCTGCCTGCTGCAACATTCCTGTGAATTTGCGCATGTGAGTGGGTTCAAATGATATGTGTGTTGGGGAGTGTGATGCCATGTGTGAAGTTTGACACTGCCACTCATGTGCAATTGTCATGTGTGTATCAGACCATTGTACAGTGCCCTGATGCCTGTGTCCTGTCCCTCCTTGTCTGCAGCGTCAACTGATGAAGAGGGTGGAGACGGTGCTGTGGGCACAGCGGCATGGATCCCACCACCAGCCGGAGATGCAAGGCCCAGCTCCCCTCCCAGGTTGTCATTTCGTCGGGGAGTGAGGAGTCTGGTGCCGCGTCCATGGCCACAGCTGCCAAGGGTAGGTCCAAGAGGTGGAATTTGGAGGTGGACTCCTCGGCAGCAGAAGGGGCAGCTGAGACCCCACAGGGGCCTATGGAGGAAGATGGCATGGAGTAATCCAGGTCGGTGGGGGGTTTGGTTGAGGAGGAGGCCGTGGAAGGGCCAAACACGGGGTCTGGAGGGGGGGATTCCACTGGTGCTAGTGGTGCGGTCCAGGGGCAGCAACAGGAGGCAGCAAAGGTGGCAGCGGAGGTGCCTGTGTGTAATCCTTTTCCCAATCCGGTGACTGCATCATCCCGCACCAGCAGGGATGCCTTCATCCAGACCCGTTTTCAGGCAGGGGATCCGCTAACAACAACTGGCCTTCCTCTCCCTGTGGACGTGGAAATCCGGGACCGTGTTGACCCTGTCCTGGCTGGGGTGGCGTTGCGTCAACGTGGCATCCGGTATGGCGTGCAGGGTTCTCGTGAGGACTCTGCAAGTTATTTCGGATGCCTCATTGACCGCGTCGACTTACTAGGACGGGTCACCAGTGCTGGGTTCCTCCGTCTGCTGGACCTTCTACCGACCTCCTCCTCAACTGTACCCCCTATGCGCCAGTCACCCTCCGTGCCATCTTCCAGGTCATGTATCACCAGGCCACCATGTGGAGTTCCCCTGACCCAGCGGCCAGGCTGGTGGAAGACACATCCCTGCCACAGTCGGGAGTCAGTGGTCCAGCAGTGGTGGCCACCCCAACAACTGGACCCCAGCAGGAGGAGGACGTGCAGGCATCAACAGGCAGGGCACATGCACGGCACCAGCAGGCTCAAGGTGGGAGCGATGATGGCTCTGGGCCATCAACATCAGAGGGGCAGGCATAGGCTGGAGGGCAGGAGGACCCTGGATTGGGAGTGTCTTCAGTGTGGCAGTGGTTGAGCCAGGAAATAGATGCGGAACAGCCGCGGGCGGAAGAGGCACGGCTCTCTATGGTCAGGGCGGAGAACTCCATGCGCAGGGCATTGAGGCGGGCTGAGTGCCTCGAAGAAATTCACAGGGCGTTGGAGGTGGACATGGCTTTATCCCTGCAAGACCTCTGGGCCAGGGAACAGGCCCGCCTCCAGGACGTTGAACAGGAGTTTATTTTCTATTTTTCTTTCATTTGGGGCGCATGGACTATGCCCCGCCCTTTTGTATATAGTTATTTAGTTATAGTATTTAGTTAGTTATAGTATATAGTTATTTATTAGGTAGGGTATTTTGTAGGTTTCCTTTGGATTGTTGGGCTCATGGACCCTTGGATGTGCTTTTGTAAATGGTTTTCGATGTGGATTTCATTTTCTTGGACCCATTGTGGAATACTTTGCTTTTTTTGAACTGTGATTTTTTTTTATGGACCCATAGGAGCCATTTTACTTTGGATTTTATTGGTTGCACCATTTATTTTTTTTGATCAATTTTGGAGTTCCGGACTTGGATTATTTCTTTTCATTATTGTGTGATTTGGTTTTATTCATTTCATTGATTCTTCAATACACTTTTTTTATTTACTTTACTTGTGTGGTCTTCTATCATTTGTTTTGTGCTTGTCACAATGTTGTTTTTCACAGTCATGTGTTACCATTGTGTGGGTCTGAGGGACATGTATTCATGGGCATGCTGGTTATGTATTTTCTATCATGACTTTGGGAATTCTATGTGGGGTGTTTGGAGTGGGGTGGCCTGGGGTGGGATTTGGGTGGCCATAAGGCCCATGGGTCTGGAGTGTGATGACGTGTCGGGTGGGGGTCATGAGTCGGGGCCTGCTGGCAGGTGCCCATCACTGCTGGGTGGATGAGTGGATGGGGGGCATGAGTCAGGGCCTGCTGGCAGGTGCCCATCACTGCTGGATGGGTGAGTGGTTGGGGGGAACATGAGTCGGGGCCTGCTGGCAGGTTCCCGTCAATGGTGGGTGGGTGAGTGGGTGGGGGGACATGAGTCAGAGCCTGCTGGCAGGTGCCTGTCACGGAAAAGTGGGTGGGGGTGCAGGGGGACATGAGTCGGGGCCTGCTGCCAGGTGCCCGTCACTGCTGGGTGGGTGTTAGTGCAGGGGGACATGAGTTGGGGCCTGCTGGCAGGTGCCCGTCACTGCTGGGTGGGTGGGTGTGCAGGGGGACATGAGTCGGGGCCTGCTGGCACGTGCCCGTCACTGGGGGTGGGTGGATGGGTGGGGGACATGAGTCGGGACTCACAAGTGTGCTCACAAGTGCATGGTGCCATGTGGGCTGCCTGCAGGGCATGGTGATGGTTGTAGGGTAGTCCCCTGTGGTGTGGGCTGCCTGCAGGGCATGGGGAGGGGGGAAACGCACACCCAGGAGGGCCCACGATGCCAAATAGCATGTGAAACTCCCCGCGTACACCCCAAATACACGTACCCCGCTCACACAGGGCCTATTGCATGTGAAACTCCCTGCGTACCCCCCAGATACACATACCCCACTCGCACAGGGCCTATCGCATGTGAAACTTCCTGCACACCCCCCAAATACACGTACCCTGCTCGCACAGGGCCTATCGCGTGTGAAACTCCCCGCATACCCCCCAAATACACGTACCCCGCTCGCACAGGGCCTATCGCGTGTGAAACTCCCAGCGTACCCCCCAAATACACGTACCCCACTCGCACAGGGCCTATCGTGTGCAAAACTCCCCACGTACCCCCAAATACAAGTACCCCGCTCGCACAGGGCCTGTCGCGTGTGAAACTCTATGCATACCCCCCAAATACACGTATCCCACTTGCACCAGGCCCATCCCATGTAAAACTCCCTGCGCACCCCTCGGAATACACGTCCCCACTCGCGCCAGGCCCATCGCATGTAAAACTCCCTGTGCATCCCTCTGAATACATGTACCTCGCTCGCACAGGGCCTATCGCGTGTGAAACTCCCTGCGCACGCCCCAGAATAAACATCCCCAACTCGCATAGGGCCTATTGTGTGTAAAACTCCCTGTGCACGCCCCAGAATACACGTACCCCGCTCATGCCAGGCCCATCGTGTGTAAAACTCCCAGCGAACCCCTCGGAATAAACGTTCGCTGCTCGCACAGGGCCTATCGCGTGTAAAACTTCCTGTGCACCCCCGAAATTCATGCAGGCTGCCCATCCACCCTTCCCATGCCCCACATGCAGCCCATCCACCCTGGCCATGCCCCACAGGCAACCAACACCACAGGGGGGCTTTTTCCACGCAATTTACGTGTATTCCGAGGGGTGCGCGGGGAGTTTTACACGCGATAGGCCTGGTGCGAGTAGGGTACGTGTATTCCGAGGGGTGCGCAGGGATTTTTACACGCGATAGGCCTGGCGTGAGCGGGGTATGTGTATTCTGGGGCGTGCACGGGGAGTTTTACACGCGTTTTCATGGTTGGGGGGCTGTATGCTGGTCCACTGGCCTTTGCGCCATGTACTGGATTTGTGCGATGTTTTTGGCGTACAGGGTGGAGTTGGGGGCGTAACTGGTGCTGCTGCAGGGTCGCAGCGCCACTCTGCGCCACGAATACGTTGTGAGCCTGAATGGGTTTTGGCACACGTGGCTGGCGCAGACTGCCGCACGCGCACTCTGTGCGCCAGCCGCGTGCGCCACTTGTGCGCCGAATTCTATGAATTACCCCCTTTGTACTTTGTCAAATCTAATATGGCAAATATATACAATGTCTATGTGGTACCACACTTAACTATTGACTCCTTTAAAATGCACCAACTGCTGACAGTTCTAATGCATACAAATCAAACAGTAATGTATATCAGCATAGGTTAAACAATGTCAGAATATTTCTTTTGCTACTAAGATTCCCCCCACTTGGGCAAAGTATATTAACAAGCCCAGTCCTTTTATGTTAAAATAGTCTTGTTTCCCTGTAAAAAGTGTTCCACTACCCCAATGTAGCAGAGTTTCGTCGACGGATTTCTTGTGAGCAGACTTCCTTTAAAGCAGGAGCCACTGTCGTCGATGTGCCGTAATGAAAATGTGAACACTGTCGTCGGGACAGCAGCTTTTGAATTCCACAATGCTCGTCAACGATCGGTCATGCATGTCCTGCGTGGACTAGGCAAGCAGTGTACCTTGATGGCAGAGTTCGGTGCCGCAAAGAGGACTCAGTGACGGGCGTCGGCATTGATGTCGACGGTCGGGACTCGACCACGGGCGGAGCTTCACTCGTCGGCATCTTTGTGGACTTCAGGTGGCAGGAAACCAACCAGGGGATTCTCCTCGGTCTTCAGCGATCTCGACTTTCTCTGGCGGGAAAAAGTGGTCGATGGTGATGGCAAGGGAGTCCTTGATTTAAATGTTGTTAGGAGATGGTGGAGCATTGCTGTTCCGGTCGATGAGGTCACGGTGGTCCTCCGAACCCCAGGGCATTTCATTAGGATGTGATGAATCATTTCCTTTTCATTGCTGAGCTTGCAAAATCTGCAGACGTTTTCTTCTTCTGGTATTGATTTGGTTACTGCTAGGTAGTCTCTTGTGAGCAGGATGTTGAGTCAAAGCCTGAGATAAAGGTATCGAATAATTCTACATGGAAATCTTGTCAAGTAAGGTGGTAATTCATTAAGAGATCAGGTTTCTGATTCGGGGATTATGTTCATTTTGTAGGAGGCATTGGCCTGAATTGTTTTTATCCAGTCATTGTCCTTGATTCTTTGTTTCACCTACAGGGGTCTGTTTATCAAAGTCTCAACTGAAATGCCATTTTGATTGAGCAGGGAACGGCAGGCTTCTTTCCATGCTTCCAAAGTGAAATTACACAATGTTTTCTCTACATGCATCAGGATGTTAGTTGCTTGACTGTCGTCTAAGTTCATGATTTTTCGGTAGACGTCTAGTTGTTTCCAATTTCTGATGGAATGAAGTGACTGGAGAGCCAGTTCATGGTGTATTCTGGGCATCGGGAAACATGGCGCTAGAAAGAGGACTTTGCGCCAAAAAGACCTTCCACCAGAGACCAGACGTTATGGGAAATGTTGATTAGAGTTTTGCTGCCATACAATAATATTGCTGCAACTTTCTGCCTGTAAAAGGCTATGACTGGATTCATTGGGCCTCATTATGAGTGTACGGTCATCGAATGAACGGTGCCGGTAAGGGACCGGCACCATTCATTCCGGACCGCCACATTAAGAGTTCTGCAGCGGGTCCCGCTCTTCACGCCTGGTCAGACCAGACGTGCAGAGCGGGACCCGGTAGCAGACCAGGATGCTAACAACGGGCCCGTTATTAACGGGCCCGCTGTTAGCATCCTCCCCATTCCCATTGAGCCCTATGGGGAATGGGAATGGGGCGTACCGGGTCCGTGTCCCGCAAAAGGGAATTACCGGGCCCTCTAAGGTTGGAATGCCCCAGTAAGACCCTTTTGCGGGACCCAGACACGAGTTTGGAGGTAGCCATGCCGCTAAAACGGCATGGCTACCTTCAAACTCATAATGAGGCCCATTGTGTATTGACCATATCTCCTGTGGATGATCAGACCCTGTCTGGCAAAGGTACGTGCTTTCTTCCTCAGATGGATGGTCCAGTTTGATTCGACATGAGACGGGTTGAGCCAGATGCCTAAGTATTTTATTTCCTTGACGACTTTCAGTTTTTTTCCCTCTAGGTATAAACGTAAAGAGGCGCTTTGTTTGTTAGTACAATGATCTAATGACATGACTTGGGTTTTGTCGGAGTTTATTCTCATGTCATTTTCCTTTATGTTGTTTTCAAGGGTCTTCAGTCTTTCTTGAAGGCTGATACAGGTCTGGTCCATTACCACAATATCATCCACATAGAGTATGTATGGCACCGGTGTCGCATTCAGTCTCGGGGGGGGGGGGGTTGGTGTCTGGTATTTTTTGATTTGCTCCAATGTCAAGAAGATAGAAGTTAAATAAGGTGGCAGCCGGAGGGCACCCTTGTTTTAGATCATTTGTGGTTCCGATTGGATCCGAGAGGATTCCATCATTAGTCAACGGGACACTATGGAAGTGTCGCTGTAGAGGGCTTTAATGGGTTCCAATAACTCGCTTGGACAGTTCTGTTGTTGGAGTTTCTTCCACAGCTTGTTTCTGTTGATACCATCAATTGCGATTGGAAGGTCAACAAAGATGGCGTGGGTGTTAGTCCGAGTTCTTAGCGATTCTTAGCGATTCCTTAGCGTTCTTAGCGATTCCTGTTTCAGAAGGTTGAGAATCAGCAGGTTGAAGTTGCTGACAAAACCCAGTCTGTCTGGGGTCTTGCTTTTTGTTTTTCTTAGTCCATTCATTGAATCTCTTGACTAAGATTGAGGTGAAGATCTTCCCAAGTGGGTCGAGCATGGCCAACGGGCGATAGTTTTTTGGATGGTTCCTTTCACCTTTCCTGAAAACCAGATGATGGTCGGTGTTTTCCAGATGTCGGGAATGCATTTGTTTTTCGCAGATTAAGCCATATAGTTGGATGCACAAATTGGCCCAGGATTCTGACTGTTTCTTCATGGTGATGTTACCGAGGCCGTTGGGGCCGGGGGCTCTCGAAGTGTTTAATCGCCTCATACGTGTGAGAATTTCATCGTAATCCCATAATTTATACCAGTCTTTGTTGTCGTGGACCCGGTTGATTGGGCTTTCGTAGGTCAGATCAGTATTGTAGAGCATTCTGAAATGGGAGATCCATTCGCTCTCGGGCACGTCTATGATCAGTCGATGTTGGAATGCTTGATTCTGGTTGAGCAAGATCCATAGGTCCCGTGTGTTTCGCTTGCTTAGAGCTTTAAGCATGGTTTCTGAATCGTTCTGGGCAATCATGGCTCTAGTGTTTTTGAGCCAGTTTCTGTATTTTAGTTTTAGACTGCAAATGTTTTGCATTCCTCCCGAGAATCTGCTTTCTTCGTTGTTCTTATGTTCTTCCTTAATTGCTTCTTCATGCAAGTAATTTCTTCATAGTAGGCATGTGTGTGGTCTCTGTTGTGTGAGGGTCCATGTTCGTTTTTGCATTGATATGGTATGAGGAGCCACTTGTAGTTGATTTTCTCCTTATCGTCTTTGCTGGAGATTTTGAAAAGTTCTTCCAATCCTTTCATCTGATGGTCTGGTATGCGTAGTCTGTTGAGACAGTTATTGATTGCTATTTTGGGAATTGTCATTTTATCCGGCCGATGGTGTACAATGGTCCAAGACATTATAAGTTTGGTATGGTCACTGAATGCATCGCTCTTGACTTCTAGGTCTAGAATGTTGGAATACATATCGGGGGACGTATAGATGTAATCAAGGTGACTCTTGCAGGTCCCTCTGTGCCAGATAGGTCTGGCGGGGTTGTCGCCTTTGATGTTCCCATTCAGGAGTCTAAGGTTTCGTCTGCGTGAAGCGACAGTCCAAAGTTTTGCTTTTAAAGTCAGCTTGGATTCAGGTATTTTTTAGCCGCTTTCTCAAAATAGGCGGAGGTTGAAGTCACCGCAAATAACCAATTGCAGTTGTTTGTATTTTGTATAGAGGATATTGATGTTAGTCAGTATCTCATCTAAGAATTCCTCATTCGATGGCAGTAATGGGCTCCAGTAGATGTTTATGACAGCTATTGGGCATGATTCTATTAGTTCAGTGGTTTCCGGGTTTATTGAGTCTTTCTGTCGGAGGACAGGTATTTGGGACCAGTGATTAAGGGACATGGCTTCAATTAGTTGGAAATTAGCATTGACTTTCCAGAATGTCAGCAGGCCAGAGCAGGGGCGGCCCATGGGGCTGATTGTGGCAGGAGTCATGTAGATCATGTATCTGTCACTGAGTGGTTGTTTGGAGAGCCAAGTCTCTTGGAGACATATTATTTCGTAGTTAGCAAGATCATTGTTTCTTTCTTCGAACAGGTGTGAAGAACCTCTTGTGTTTCAGGAGCATAGAGGAAAGTCTGGGTACTTCCTTTCTGGTGGCGTTATAGGTAGGTGGTAATTTTCTTTGCTCTTAGGACTTCTTGGGGTGTGCTCTTAGTGGGAGAAGGTGAGTAAACTCTCTGGAATTGGCTTGGAAGGTAACTGTTGCTCCAAATTCTTTTTTGTTCCCATGTGGACTCTGTTGGTACATCGGGGGTGGGGTGGCGTTTCCGATTTCTGCTTTTATTTGTTGTGGGGGGGAAAGGAGCCTCGTACTGCTTCTGGTCGGTGGGCGAATAGGCATGTCTATATCGGCATAGCATTAAAAGCTAAGGCTTTTCAGATGTTTTGCATGCTCCATAATTTTGTCCAGAATGTTGCGCAAATTAAGTTGGAATTTTATGGCGTCTGTTTGATCGTCATATGGGAACACTACGAATTTTATATCGTCTGACCCGATTCTTTGGAGGGAGGGAATGACGTGGAGCAGTGTTAGAAGGTTTGACCTGTTCAAGGTAAGCCCATCATCGAGCAATTGATGTCTTTGTATCTTGATTATGTGCTTTATTATTTGTGCTCGTGGGTCGATGAAGATGGGGAGTTTCATCTCCTTATCACAAATGTGATCTGAGGCATAAGAGTTTCTTTCCCTCGCTTGCACTTGTGGAATTTCATTAAATTCATGGCTTTCTGTATGCGTGCGTGTTGATTCATAGTCCATGGTGATTTGGGATTCGTCTTGCACAGAAATGCAACTTGACCAATTGGCTTCAGTCTCTGAGATTTATTTCGTTGTAACTGGTTAGTTTGTTGCCTTCTATGTATTTATCAAATATGACTAGTGATGAGGTGTCGTTGGAAGCGTCAGATAACTAGATACCTATGTCTTCCACAGGGGGACTGCGAATGTTTATTACATCAGATTCTGGTAAAGGGACTTCGTATGTTGATAGGTTCATCAGTAATTCTAAGTTTCTATCGTCCTCTCTGTCCTGGGCTTTCGAGCTGGGAAGTTTTTCTGTGGGCCTGTCTATGTTCAAGGGAGGATCATTCCTCTTTGGGGCAGCCAATTTAATTTCCTTTGAGGTTGCTGTTTTTGTCGTGGTTTGAGGGAGTGTTACATTCCTTAGGAAGGCTCTGGATCCTTTTCTAGATGGTTTTGTGGTGGGTTTTGTTTTACCATGACCTGTGTTAGATTTCTTTTCTGTGTTAAGTCTGGTTAAATATTGCGAAAGTGTCCGTCAGAATTCCACCTGCCAATGCTTTTCCATGGTCTATGTTTCTCAAGGAAGGATTGGATGTCTTGGGATTATTTTTGTCATTGAGCATGAGAGCGTTCTCTAGAAATGGAAGGGGGTGGAGCACGGGGGTATGTTCTTCTGTCAAGGGCACAGTATTGACATTTGCTGAAATATTATCGCCTTTTCCTTCGGGATTCTATCACTAGAGGAGGATTTCCCTGTGGTATGTTCTTGTGTATGAGATTTTTCTTGTTGTTTGGCAGCAAACATTCGAATTAAGGTGTTAGTGATTTGTTCTTTTTCCGCGTGGTTGTGTCTGGCGATATCAAAAAGGCGGTTTTGCCATATGTTGGTGATTTCTTCTTCCGTGTCCAAACAGGACTGGATTTTGTTAGCAAACGATTCAAAGTAGATCTACCTCATTTCTCTTTTCCTGGTCGTTCGTGATCGTCTCAATCTCAGTAATATCAAAGTTGGATGTCATAGAGCCACAGTGGCAGCTTTTTATTTGAGATTTATCTTATTTTTCGTGCCAGATTTTATTTGCCTGCAGCGCCTTTTGTTTCTGTGTCATGAGCAATTCTTGTGTGAGATGATTTGTGTTGTAGATTTTGTCTGTATTGTATACCGGCTTTTGGCTTTTGGCCAGTATCTCAGTGGGTTCCTTTTGGTTTCCCTTGGTATTCTGGTGATGGAGAGGAAGAGGGCTCTGTTTGTTGATGTCTTTGTTTGAGTTTCTTCTATTGGAGATTCGTGTTGAGAGAGTGGAGTCCCCATTTGTAGAGCTGAGGCTCTGTTTCCTATCGTATATTTTTGTGTTGATCTGGTTTAGATTGGGGCAGTGGGTCAGAGATTCAAAGTCTATCAGATGAAGCATGAAGGGGTAGAGTGGGGTTGGAACGTCATGTAGTCGTTCATCGCCAGGAATGGAGGTGAATTCTTCTTGGGATGAAGGTTTTCTCTCGCTTTTCTCAGTGGGTTGAAGCAGCAAGATTTCTGGGTTGGGAGGGATGTTGGTATTTTCCATCACAGCAAGGCAAGATTCGGGGGAGGGGATTGGTGGGAAAATTGCAACAGGTTTGTGGCTATCAAAGTCTTTAGGCTATTTCTTTGGAGTGTGCAGGTTGCAGTTTCCATTTTCAAATCGAGGGAGGGTGGTACTTAAGGATTCGGGTTGTGCAGTGGATATAAACGGCGAAGGGGGAAGAGGTGGACAGAGTAGTTTCAGAATTAGGGGGTTCTGAAGGTGGGAAACGTTTTGCTTGTAACCGGGTGTGGGGGCCGGTTGTGAGATTCATACTGCAACAGGAAGGAGGGGGGAAGGGGCCTCACCCGACAGTCTCCCAACACAGGAGGAGGGGTCAGGTCAAGTGAGCCGGCCTCGTTATGGTTGGTGGAACAACCAAGGGGATCAAAGGGCCTAGCCCCCCAGTCTCCCCACAGCAGAAAGATCATGCAGGCTAGCCCCGCAGTCTCCCCACAGCAGAAAGATCATGCAGGCTAGCCCCGCAGTCTCCCCACGGCAGTAGAATGAAAAAGAGTGACTCGTGAGTGTCTGGTGATTGGAGACAATTGGGGCAAAAAAGTATTGGCCAGTCTCTCACTGGGAGGTGCACTTAGCTTTGGAGCCTTGTACTTACAGGCAAGAGCGTGGTCAGGAATGTCCAGCGATCTTCACGGTGCACCGGATGAAGAGCAGGGGCAATTGTGGCAGTGGTGGCAGGGAGGGCAGGCGAGGGGGAGGGCCCTAGCCACAGCCGCGGTCTGCCGCTTTGCGCGTGGTTCTGGTTTTGTTCAAAGTAGATTAGAGGGAAGAGCAGGTCCACCTGCGAGGCGTTCCTCTCATATTTAAAGGCGCTGGAGAGGGCTTAATCCTCATGCTTGCAAAAGTAAAATAGGCACAAAATCCACGGTTTGGAGCACAAGATTGACAGGATAGCAGCGTTCTGTCCTGCAAACTGCCAACTTAACGCCACTTTGCCCAATATATTAAATTTCAATCCTTGTGTCAGTAGTAAAAAAAACTCCAAGCTTGTACCCGCAGGCTAGTTTGGGCTTGTGCTTTGCTGTAAAAGATTTGAGCAAAGGCAAGTACGACTATAGTGCAAGCTGACTCCACTTGATTGCCTGATGGGGCTCAAGGGGGCTTAGTATGACTGTTTCACACCAAAGTCCTGCTAGGCACCCCTGGGCTGCACTTTTTGTAACTTTCCCCTCTTACTGCAACTGCTATTTAATGTAAGTGTGTTACAAGGAGAGTCAAGTCCAGAGGAAGCTCAAAGGCTCTAATAGCCAACAGGCACTTTCACTCTCTCCCTGGAGTAACCCCGGTAACACAAGTGTTTTTGTAGCCGCTTATGTCAGAGGAAGTCCATTAAGATAGGCAAAAATGCTAGCAAAGTGTGTAAGAGCTAATATAACGACCCAACATTGGTTGCTCCTGTGGATGGGAGGAACTTATAAGGCACCGCGTGTAACTCGTGCCAACCCCATAGCAGTGTCTAAGTTACACAGAGCACAAGGACAAGTCATGGAGGGAGTGAATCTTCCGGCTTACCTCGCCTGGCAGCTCTGCACCCTGAACACCAAACGCATTGCAGCAGCACACACTGCGCTCCGCCAGCAGTGTTCTCAAAGGTAAGCCGCCTGCTTTCGCAAAAAAAGACTGTAGAAAGACTCAGGCAGAGTCAAATGGTCTGTGAAACTGGTCCATGGAACACACTGCAGCAGCACACACTGCGCTACGTCAGCCGGCAGTGTTCTCAAAGTTAAGCCACCTCCTTTCGCAAAAAGCACTGTGGAAAGACTCAGGCAGAGTCAAATGGTCTGTGAAACTGGTGGGGGTGGGTGTGGGTCATATGATCACTCATATGACTTGAGACAAATGGCAAGCGGCTGAGCTGGACTAATTTGTGACAGGCAGCAGGGGAGGCCTGGTGGGGGTGGAGTAGTGAGTAGGGCCTTGGTGCGGCTGCCGTGGTGGCCCCAGGAGGGACCGTGAGCCCAGAGGTAAGCTGCTCACAGGAAGTATGGCACAGCACCTTGCAAATCTTTGTAGGTAATGTGCCAATCAAGTGGTCCACACTGGGTGGCATTCAGTGCATCAATCCACTCATACTAAACATCAATAGGTACAAGATAAAAAATATAAACCTATTACAAATCTATATTATACCAAACAATTCATCAACAATTCATCCCATTTCTGAGAAAATTAGGGATGAGGCCGCTTTTGAAGACTTTTGGGGCCCACCCTAACTGTTGACCATCTATAGTACTCTCTGTGGTCATGCACTTTGTTTTGCACAATTTTGGCATAACAATTGAATTGTTGATGAATTGTTTGGTATAATATAGATTTGTAATAGGTTTATGCTTTTTTATCTTGTACCTATTGACGTTTGGTATGTATGGATTTATGCATGAAGAATGTATGTGGATGAATGTTTGAATGATGTAACAGTATGAATTTTATGGCACTATTGTGATCTTAAATCTTTTCCTGCTATGTAAAATTATTGTTTGAGTGCAGCTTAAATCGTGATTTAATTCACATAATGAAAAATGTATCAGGTATAATAAAACCCTTGATACTGTACCTTTGAAATTGTATCCTCTGGATTTTCTTTCCGAGATGAACCGTTATGCTAATACCCTAATCTAGACTGTGGGGTTTCCTGTGTCTTTCAGAAACATATATAGTGTTCCCTTTATTGACATCCAAGCACTGCATACTGACCGCAAACTCTCTCCCCACGTGCATATTCCTCAGGCATCCCTCATCCCCCAGCAGGTCCACCCAAACCTCTGTCTAGTTCTCTAAATCTGGGGGTGAAGTAATGATAGTGTGGTATAGGTGGTCAACTTCATTACCATACGGGATAGGGAGCATTTCATACTTAGGACCATTCTGTGGGATATCAGTCTGTACTTCACTATCTTTTGTGTCGCGCAGTGCTTTTAAAATCCCAATTGATACCATCATTTTTGCACTATTGGGTGCCGCAATGGAACAACATCGGAGGCCTAGTTGGCAGGTGCAGAAGATAACTAGGGTGAACACGATAATGGGCATCAACATCTTCATGATCGCTCCAATGCAACACGGGGCCCAGTTAAATGTGAAGGTGAACTAGTCACTCTCCTATACTCCTCCATCCCGCTTCATGCGAACACCCAGGTCATGGAAGGCTGCAATGATGTGGGATAACAATGCATTCTCTGCATCTTCTGAAGGCATGAATATGCAGCAGGAATCGCTAAACATTTTGCAAATCCTGCCTTCCATCATTGTGAACATGTCCAGCACGTAGCAGTTTTCCATTGCCATAAGTCTCAATGCACGCAACACAACCTTGATCATGTTGAACCCATTCTCAGTGTCATTCACAAGCTGGACCAGCTCCCAACGCACAATCTGTAGTCATTTGGTGTTTGCTGTAGCCAGCACTCCCAGCAACAGTAGAGATGCAAAAAAGGATTCTGCTGAACTGAATATTCGGTACTCCTGTGGTATTTCGGCAAGCAATGCAGAAGAGTCTTTGGATATGTAATTCGATCTTTTCTTCCTCTTTAATTTTGGAACCATCCTTTCCTTAGCAGGATGCAGAGCTGTTGTGTGGGTAGCAAGTTATTTTCTTCTTTTTCAAATACGGGGGGCTAGTTGGCTCCTCAGCCAGCAGTGCTCCCCCTTCAGGTGTTCTTCTGCGATTACTAGTAGTACTAAGTGCAGCGTGGCTATCAAACAATAGCCACTGTGTGACTGCAACATTCCTTTTATTCTGCATAGCGCAAGGTGAACTAGGCATTATGCCTCTATAATTGGGACTGCTTTTGGTACAAACACCCTGGGAGCCCCTGACAAGTGTGTAATGAGTGAACACACATAACGGCTTCTATTCACAATGTTTCTTACCACTCTACTTATGTCAGTGTACCAACTGTTCGTAATCTCAGGGTGCCGTATATCCTTAATCACATCCAAACCCAACGCTTGATACTTATCATACTTCTTTCGTACTTCCCTTTTCATTATTCTACTAGCTTGGGTACCCGGCGTTGCCCGTGTCCTGATCGAGTGGTGTCTCATGTGCCCTGACGCATGTTACTCTTGTCCTCTTGTCGGCAAATCTTGCTTCAGTTTGCTCTGGTGTCTCATGCCAAGCCCACTCCAGCACTGCCACTTTCTCGGCCATCCGTCCCATGAAGCGTGTGTCAGTTGAGGCTTTTGCCGCCACTTTCTCTTCCCCTCCTCCTCCTCTGGCTGACCCACAGCCTGACACAGCCCTTTCCATGCTCCACTTCTCTATCTCTGATACTCTTGATGTTCTTGCCCCGGTCATGAAGATCTGCTTGAAGCCCACAGTCAAGTGCAACTCCTGGTATGACTTTGACCTCATTACCCTTAAATACAAGTGCATGGTGGCTGAGAGGAAATGGCTAGCTTCTTCTGCATCTTCTGACAAACTGGCCTGCCGCCTGCTCCAAAGGCAATACCGGCTCTCTGTCCTCACTCAGAAGAGAGCCCACATCCAAGCCTGTGTCTCTGCTCCTTTCCTGGGCAAACTCCTGGAAAAGCTGGCCATCTCCCAGCGTAATATTCACGCTGAATCTGTTGGTTGTCCCTATGACCATCAGTCTGGCTTCAGAGCAGCCAGAAGCATGGAAACTGCACTCCTGAACATCCGTGAAGACCTGCTCTCTGACCTTGATTCTAATCTCCCCTCGGTCCTCATGTTACTCAATCTCTCTTCTGCCTTTGACACGGTCAACTATGCCATCCTGCTCAATATTCTCTGTGATAACCTGGGGATCACCGATCAGGTCCTGGCCTGGCTGACCTTGTTCCTCTCTGATCGACCCTGCCAGGTCCCACTTGGGTCCTTCCTTTCCTCTATCTTGCTCTCTACCTGTGGTGTTCCCCTGGAGTCTAACCTCTTTCCCTGGCTGTTCAACCAATACCTGCCACCTCTCGCCCACCGCGTTGCCGCTCTCTGCTCCAACTTTCAGTGCTATGAGGGTGACAGTCTGCTCGTTTTCAGGCTCCCCTCTGCCACCTCTTCTCCTTCTCTCATCTCTGACTGTCTGCTATCCAGGAGTGGTATGCAGGCAACAATCTCTGCCTTAATGCCAGTAAGGCAGAGATTCTCCTCATCGGCACACCTGCATCCTCCATTACTGTCACTCTCTGGCCGGTCTCCCTTGGCACTCTTCCTGCTCCCACCTGTTAGGCTAAGAACCGCAGGGTCATCTTCGACTCCACACTCTCCTTTTTTCCTCACATCTCTGATGTCTCTAAGAAGTTAAACTACTAGCTGCACCTCCTCAGAGGTATTCGTACTTTCCTCTCCTTTCCCCAGAAGCTCACTGTCTCTAGTGCTCTGGTAACTATAGGCTGGACTACTGCAACAGCCTCTTTCTAAATCTGCCTGCTTCTACTCTCCGCCCTCTGCAACTCATCCAGAACAGGACTGCGAGACTTGTCCATGGCCTCAAGCCGAGGGATAGAATCTCCCCAGCACTGAAATCTTTGCATTGGCTCCCAGTGGGTTCAAAGATAAAGTTCAAGACCCTCTGCATTGTCCACAAGACCTTCTGGGGCCTGGGTCCTCTATACCTCGAACTCCCTCTTCCCAAATACCTTCCTACTCGAGCTCTTCAATCCTCCACCTCCAACTCCCTCAGGGTTAGTCGCTTCTCCAAGCAACAATTTGGTGTAGATCTCTTTCTTTGGCTGAGGCTCCCTCTGGAACAGCCTCCCTGTCCCTCTGAAAGTTGAGGAGAACCATCTCCTTTTCCAGAGCACCTCAAGACCTTCCTCTTGGCTTCTGACTTCTCTCTTCCTCTCTCCTGCTAATTTCAGGCCCAAGTCCCTGCTCGCCCAGCTGCACACCCGCACTGCCTCCTGGCAACCCCTACACTTGGGTCTGTATCTATAACCCTACAGTCCCCCTACCTGCACTTTTGGACACCTCCTGTCTGCACTTAGCCTTGCACCTGCCACCTGTTGGCCACACTTCTTGTTATTATTTTGATGCCATGTACAGCACTGTCCCCTCCCCTTTTCCCTGGCACTTTTCCCGTCTCCCACCCCTGCACTCGCACGTTCTGAATGTCACTTGGCCTAGTAAGATCGTTGTCTCTGTCCTCCCACTGTTACCCCTTCCTTGCCTCGTCGCACCTTGAAACACTTATGTACAGGCGCGTTACAAATGCCATATCATATCATGTGACCTGGAGGATGTTGCTCTTCTCCTCATGTCAGCAAGTCTTGCTTCAGTTTGCTCTGGCATCTCATTTGCCCTGGAGAAAGTTGCTCTTGTCCTTTGGTTGGCAAGTTGTGCTGCTGTTTGTTGTTGTGTTTCAAAAGCTCTTGATATTGATTTTCGCTTTGCATCAGATGGAGCTTCTTTTAACTAACATCTACACAAATGGCAGTCTTACTCATGCAATGCGCTACACTACGTGGGTTAATTGTAGAGGGGTGGGGACCTACCACTGTCCCCCTTCCCACTGGCCCATCATAGTGCTTTGAATGCAGCTCGTCTTACTCTTAAGCACTGAGGGGGGGTGGTATGGGGTCACCCCTCCCAACATTCCCCCATTCATTACTTCTATAGTAACAAACTCCTTAATACCCCTTTGCTCCCACTGTCTCCTCTCTGCTTCCAAGAATGTCAGTGTTCCCTTTATTGACATCCAAGTACTGCATACTGACCGCAAACTCTCCCCCCACGTGCATATTCCTCAGGCATCCCTTATCCCGCAGCAGGTCCACCCAAACCTCTGTGTAGTTCTCTAATTCTGGGGGTGGAGTAATGATAGTCTGGTATAGGTGGTCACTTCATTACCATATGGGATAGGGAGCATTTCATACTTAGGACCATTCTGAGGGATATCAGTCTGTACTTCACTATCTTTTGTCTCCCGAGGTGCTTTTAAAATCCCAATTGATACCATCATTCTTGCACTATTGGGTGCCGCATTGGAACAACATCGGAGGCCCAGTTGGCAGGTGCAGAAGATAACTAGGGTGAACACGATAATGGACATCAACATCTTCATGATCGCTCCAATGCAAGACGGGGCCCAGTTAAATGTTAAGGTGAACCAGTCACTCTCCTGTACTCCTCCATCCCACTTCATGCGAACACCCAGGTCATGGAAGGCTGCAATGATGTGGGATAACAACACATTCTCTGCATCTTCTGAAGGCATGAATATGCAGCAGGAATCCCTAAATGTTTTGCAAATCCTGCTTCCATTGCTGTGAACATGTTCAGCACGTAGCAGTTTTCCATCGTCATAAGTCTCAATGCACGCAACACAACCTTGATCATGTTGAACCCATTCTCAGTGTCATTCACAAGCTGGACCAGCTCCCAACGCACAATCTGTAGCCATTTGGTGTTTGCTGTGGCCAGCTCTCCCGGCAACAGTAGAGATGCAAAAAAGGATTCTGCTGAACTGAATATTCGGTACTCCTGTGGTATTTCAGCAAGCAATGTAGAAGAGTCTTTGGATATGTAATTCTCTCTTTTCTTCCTCTTTAGTTTTGGAACCATCCTTTCCTTGGCAGGATGCAGAGCTGTTGTGTGGGCAACAAGTTATTTTCTTCTTTTTCAAATACGGGGGGGGCTAGTTGGCTCCTCAGCCAGCAGTGCTCCCCCTTCAGGTGTTCTTCTTGATTACTAGTAGTACTGAGTGCAGCGTGGCTATCAAACAGCCACTGTGTGACTGCAACGTTCCTTTTATTCGGCATAGCGCAATATGAACTAGGCATCGTGCCTCTATAATTGGGACTGCTTGTAGTACAAACACCCTGGGAGCCTCTGACGAGTGTGTATTGAGTGAACACACATAACAGCTTCTATTCACAATGTTTCTGACCACTCTACTCATGTCAGTGTACCAGCTGTTCGTAATCTCAGGGTGCCGTATATCCTTAATCGCATCCAAACCCAACCCTTGATACTTATCATACTTCTTTCGTACTTCCCTTTTCATTATTCTACTAGCTGGGGTACCCGGCGTTGCCCATGTGCTGATTAAGTGGTGTCTCATGTGCCCTGGTGGTTGTTGCTCTTGTCCTCTTGTCGGCAAATCTTGCTTCAGTTTGCTCTGGTGTCTCATGCTAAGCCAACTCCAGCACTGCTACTTTCTCGGCTATCCGTCCCAAGAAGCGTGTGTCAGTTGAGGCTTTTGCCGCCACTTTCTCTTCCCCTCCTCCTCCTCTGGCTGACCCACAGCCTGACACAGCCCTTTCCATGCTCCACTTTTCTATCTCTGATACTCTTGATGTTATTGCCCCGGTCATGAAGATCATTTTGAAGCCCAAAGTCAAGTGCAACTCCTGGTATGACTTTACCTCAGTACCCTTAAATACAAGTGCAGGGTGGCTGAGAGGAAATGGCTAGCTTCTTCTGCATCCTCTGACAAACTGGCCTGGCACCTGCTCTAAAGGCAATACCAGCTCTCTGTCCACACACAGAAGAGAACCCACATCCAAGCCTGTGTCTCTGCTCCTTTCCTGGGCAAACTCCTGGAAAAGCTGGCCATCTCCCAGCTTAATCTTCACACTGAATCTGTTAGTTGTCTCTATGACCATCAGTCTGGCTTCAGAGCAGCCAGAAGCACGAAAACTGCACTACTGAACATCCGTGAAGACCTGCTCTCTGACCTTGATTCTAATTTCGCCTCGGTCCTCATCTTACTCAATCTCTCTTCTGCATTTGACACAGTCAACCATGCCATCCTGATCAATCTTCTCTGTGATAACCTCGGTATCACCGATCAGGTCCTGGCCTGGCTCACCTCGTTCCTTTCTGACCGACTCTCCTAGGTCCCACTTGGGCCCTTCCTTTCCTCTATCTCGCTCTCTACCTGTGGTGTTTCCCAGGGGTCTAACCTCTTTCCCTGGCTGTTCAACCAATACCTGCCACCTCTCGTCCACCGGATTGCCGCTCTCTGCTCCAACTTTCAGTGCTATGAGGATGACACTCAGCTTGTTTTCAGGCTCCCCTCTGCCACCTCTTCTCCTTCTCTCATCTCAGACTGTGTGCTATCCAGGAGTGGTGTGCAGGCAACGATCTCTGTCTTAATGCCAGAAAGACAGAGATTTTCCTCATTGGCACACCTGCACCCTCCATTCCTGTCACTCTCTGGCCGGTCTCCCTCAGAGGTATTATTCCTTTCTTCTCCTTTCCCCAGAAGCTCACTGTCTCTAGTGCTCTGGTTTTCTATAGGCTGGACTACTGCAACAGCCTCTTTCTAAATCTGCCTGCTTCTACTCTCTGCCCTCTGCAACTCATCCAGAACAGGACTATAAGACTTGTCCCTGGCCTCTAGCCGAGGGATCAAATCTCTCCAGCACTGAAATCTTTGCATTGGCCCCCAGTGGGTGAAAGGATTAAATTCAAGACCCTCTGCATTGTCCACAAGACCTTCTGGGGCCTGGGTCCTCAATACCTCAAACTCCCTCTTCCCAAATACCTTCCTACTCGAGCTCTTCGCTCCTCCACCTCCAACTCCATCAGGGTCAGTCGCTTCTCCAAGCAACAAGTTGGTGGTAGATCTATTTCTTTGGCTGAGGCCTCCCTCTGGAACAGCCGCCCGGTCTCTCTGAAATTTGAGGAGAACCATCTCCTTTTCCGGAGCACCTCAAGACCTTCCTCATGGCTTCTGCCTTCTCTCTTCCTCTCTCCTGCTGATTTCAGGTGCAGGTCCCTGCTCGCCCAGCTGCACACCCGCACTGTCTCCTGGCAACCCCTACACTTGGGTCTGTATATGTTACCCTACAGTTCCCCTACCTGCACTTTTGGACACCTCCTGTCTGCACTTACCCTTGCACCTGCCACCTGCTGGCCACATTTCTTGTTATTGTTTTGATCCCATGTACAGCACTGCCCCCTCCCCTTTTCCCTGGCACTTTTCCCATCCCCAACCAACACATCAAACATTTTGCTTCAGACATTTTTCAAATGTTTGCCTCCTTCTAGTACCTACTTTAGTGAATCAGGGTGAGCATCATTAAATGACGGTGTCTGCAGAGTGAATTTTTAACATCCAAACATAGAATACAATCTTGCCGCAGTAAAAATGAGCAATCCATGTAATATTTGGTAGCAGTGGGTTCAACAGTGTAGATTTGTAAAGTCAGACTAACATACATACACACATGCAACATTTATTTTGCATATAAGATGTTTGCATTTAAACATAGACTACGATCTTGGCCCAGACAAAATAGGAATCCACTCAAAATTTGATAGAAGGTAGAAGGTTCAAAAGTGTGGATTAGTACAGCCAAACACACATACACACATACATACATTCTGCTATATATAAAGATATCCACTCTCAGGGGTGCCGGCCTTAACATTGCTATCGAAAATATCATCATATTGTTCTTAATTATTAAACAGTCCTCGAATTACTGGAAACAAACTCTTTACTATTACCCTCATTGCCAATTGTGCATGTACGCTCTCTGTCATGTTGTTCGTGGTGTAATCATCACCAATACTTGTATTAACACTATCGCTACCTCCATATGTATTTCCATTATTATTGTTAACATTCATGTTGCTACTAATATATTTAAATCCACTAATATTATTAACATTTATATGTATTGTCCCATTTAAGTGTACAGTCTCATTCCCCCCTTTACAGTACCTCCCCCTATAACATACTCTCCCCAATAAAGCCCCAACAATACCATCAATATCATGCAAAAACCTGCATTAACAGTCATTCCACAGTAATAGGTATAGGCCTATATATTATCGTTTGTTCATCTACACTTTGGATCCCTACTTAACGAGCAGTTATTAACATTGGTGATGTTCCTCATATTCTCTCCTGAAACGGAAGCAGAATGCAAAGAACTACATACAAAAAAAAGAAAAATGTACACGACATACCATTACAGAAAGAGAGAGAGAGAGAGAGCGAGAGAAATAGCTCTCAAAAAAAGAAAAATACAAAGCTAGCAGCCACCACAAACTTGCTGTGCCTACACAGGCCGGTGAGGTAGATAGGGCGCAGGTACTACTGCCACTCCTTTAAGATAACTGAAGTGCTGACGTGCTGTCTGGACGTGCCCTGCGGACATCGGACAGGTGGACCCAATATTGCAAGCCCTTTACCTTCACATCGAGGGGAGTGCAAAACACCACCTCGTAGTGCCTGCGGAACCAAGGGTTGTTCCATCTATGCACGAAATTGTGAATGTACACCAAGTCACCAGGTAGTAGCGGTTGTGTGGTCATGCACTCAGGATCATTCGCTGTCATGGTTGCTACGTCTGGTGTGTCTGCTGTCTCAATTCTGGGAGGTGCTATCTGTTGGGAGACACATTTAATTGCCTGCATTAGTGTGGTCAAATAATCTTTGAACTCATCACCTAACACCACTGCTGCTCTATGAGCGTCTGAAGCTCTTCTTACAAGAGATATGGGGGTGTGCATACACTGACCAGTGACCACCTCGGAAGGTGACAAATGGTGGTCTTTGCTGGGCTGTGTGCATAAACTAAAGTGAGCTAGGGGCAAATAGTGTGCCCAGTTCTTGAATGTGTTACACAGTTTGGACAATTTGCTTTCGAGGAGCCCATTGATCTTCTCCACAATGCTGTTGGCCTGTGGTTGGTAAATTGAACACATGTAGTGCTTAATGCCAAGTAGTGCTGTGACATGCTGAAACAGTGCATTGAAGAAATGTGTGCCATTGTCTGACCTTAAAACCTTGCACACACCCCATTAAGGGAAAAGCTTGCGTACCAAAAATCTAGCAGCACATTTGGCATCCAGATGTGCACAAGGCCCTGCTTCCACCCACCTTGAGAAAGGGCAAACAATGACTATGATATACCTGGAGCCATTGCAACGCTCACCCATGTTGGCATAATCTATGTGAAATTCACAGAATGGGCCAGTAGGGCAGGGCAATGTGCCCCCTAACATCTGTAGTGTCATCGCTGTACTGAAACTTTGACATGTGGTGCAATGTATGACCATTTTTGTGATGCTCTCCTGAATGTATGGTATGAACCAGTCCTCCTGTATATCTGCTGAGATGTGCTGCTTCGAACTGTGGGATGGGTAGTGTAACTGTCAAATTCTAGTAGCTCCTGGGGCATTACTGTTTGCCCGGAGCTCTCTTGTCTTCACAATAGATCTGTTGGGGATTGCTTGCATCCCCTTCAAAGCCACAACTCATCTCCCTTTCTGGTGCCCTTCCCTGTAACTCGATTATCGATTAATGCTGTGTAAGGTGTTGGATGTTGGCTTGCTGGTGAAGTGGTCACGATTCACTCAGCAGGCATTTTAGTTGGCAAATATGCTGCCATTTTAATGCCGCATTGGTGGCTGCATTCCCCTTTGATATTTTGTCTGTTCCGTTAGTGTGGGCAGCGCATTTGTCGACCGCCACAACAGATGGCTGAGATAATGCTTCTATCATTGTTTCTAGCAGTACTGCATGCTGCACTGGAGACCTATTCACCCTCCGAAACCCCCTCCTCATACAGCAGGATAGAGCGGCATGCACAGTTGTTATGACATATGCTGAGACTGAATATATTGTAACATGGCTTTGATGAACGCTATTAGTTCTGCCACCTGAACAGAATAATGCATGTGCAATCTTTTCATAACTACCGTCTCGTGCTCCCCTTCCTCAAGTTATATCACCGCTGCCCCTGTATGTCTCTGCCCACTCTCCTGGTCCATTGTGATTGACCCATCAATGAACAGTACCCCACTTTCCGTCAATATGCAACCTTTCACTTTGGGATGTCATCCTCCTCCCCCTCGTATGTGGCACCGTCATGCACCGTTAGATCTTCAGCAGTGGACATATCTGTTAGGAAGGTGGCAGGATTCACTGTTTTGTATCTAACTACATGAATGTGGGGCTTTAAAATAATAATCTTGTATGTCGAAGATCTCTGTGTAGTCAGGGTGGATTCTGACCTTTCCAGGATGGCAAATAGAGATTGTTCCAAATACAACATACTTGAGCACCCCATTACAATAGTAGAACTCTGCCTATCCTAGACACCAACAGACGGAAGCCAGCCTGCGGAGCAAGGCTGAGGATTAAGGCTTCCTGCTTGCCTCAGCGCTTCATATCCACTTCAGCACCAACAACGAACAGGGCTGGAGCCCATACTCCCCAACTGCTGGAGCAGCTCACTGATGCTACCTGCCCCCCATCTGTGTGAGTCCCCACCTAACCTGAAGATGACATCCAAGGTAATCTGGAGGCTGAGAAGCCCCCCATGCCCTTGCTGACACCGGCAGTGTGATTTGCTGCTTCCTAATGGCACTCAACCTGTGCCTGGCTGCATCCCTTTATGTCGAGCACCAGTGCCTGAGCACCAAATGGCCGTCACAATGCGGCCTGAAAACGAGGCGGCATCCCATTGCTGAGCATTGCTGAGCAACTAGAAGCCTAATTTGCCTATCCTAGCCACCGACAGGCGGAAGCCAACCTGCGGAGCAAGGCTGAGGATTAAGGCTTCCTGTTTGCCTCTGTGAGCAGCGGGCCCCCCCTTGATGGAGTAAGTTCTTATTCGAGTTTTACACGCAATTCGTACTGCTATACCTGCCCGGACAAATTAAGAACTTGACTCTGATTATAAATATCCACTACTCCCTCGCTAGACATTATATTGACTCGTAGATGCCGACCTACTACATTCAAGTCCACTACTGCCACACATACATCGTATACATGTGAACTGGAACATGCCTCACCCACTGGCGTTGTGTGCCGCCTAGCTCGACCACTCTATTCTGGTCGTGCCAACAATATGCATGACAACTGGCCGTGCCTAGTGCAACTGCACTGTTATTATCCTCAGTAATCCTGGCACTCGAGCACACTGTTATATTAATCATTTAGTGAGCCTGCCCACTGCTCAAAATAAACCAGCACATCACGCTTGTACTGATCCAACCCATTGTCTCCTAAGGGAACTAGCCTACTGTATTTTAGTGAACCGACCAAATTTATTTTAAGTAGACTTTCCTACTGCTCCCAAAGTGAACAAGCCCACTGTATTCTGGTGAACTAGTCCACTGTATGCCAATTTAACTAGCCTACTGTATACCAGTTGAACTAGCCCACTGTATACCAAGTGAACTTGCCTACTGTATACCAATTGAACCAGCCTACTGTATACCAACTGAACCAGCCTACTGCTTCCAAGTGAACTAGCCCACTGTATTCAGATGAACTAGCCTATTGTATACCAATTGAACTAGCCCTTTGTATACCAATTGAACTAGCATACTGTATACCAATTGAAATAGCCTACTGTATACCAATTGAGCCAGCCTACTGCTCCCAAAGTGAACTTGCCTACTGTATACCAACTGAACCAGCCCATTGCTCCTAAAGTGAACTAGCCTATGTATACCAATTGAACTAGCCTTTTGTATACCAAGTGAACTAGCCTGTGTATACCAATTGAACCAGCCTACTGTATACCAATTGAACTAGCCTACTGCTCCCAAAGTGAATTAGCCCACAGTATTCTGGTGAACTAGCCTATTGTATACCAGTTGAACTAGCCTACTGTATACCAACTGAACCAGCTTACTGCTCCCAAAGTGAACTTGCCCACTATATACCAACGGAACCAGCCGACTGCTCCTAAAGTGAACTAGCCTACTGTATACCAATGGAACTAGCCTACTGTATACCAATTGAAACAGCCTACTGTATACCAATTGAACTAGCCTTCTGTGTACTATATGACATACCTTTGCAGTATCACCTTAACTATGGCAACCTTCCTCCCACTCCTCAACGCACAACCACCTGATGTCCTTCCTTCATTTCATCCACATTCTATGCTGCAATCACCACATACCCATGGAGAGGCCACAGCTCGTAACAATGGCAGAACAGTCCCCTCACCTATCGCTGCTCTCAGCCCAGCGGAATGGATCCATACCTTTGCATCACCACCCACACACCCTGTCCAGTGAAGGCAAGGATCCTAAGACTATGTTCTCGGATTCTCCTACGTAGGACACATCACAGGAGAAACCACCAGCTCCGCCCACCGGAGTCTACACTCACCAGCCTAACTCCCCGACCACCCACTACGCCCAAAGCACCGGAAACACCAAGCCTAGCCAAAGAACCTAAACAACCTATTATTAGAGGCACACTCATTAATGCCGGTTCTCTGGGCACCCATGTGCTAGACATTGCAAACTTAATTTCTAGAAAGGATCTCCACTTCCTGGCAATCACTGAGACCTGGCTGCATAAGGCCCAGCACTTTCACTAGCAATCCCAAAAAAGGAAATTTATGAACACCGAATTCTCAATGCCAAATCCAAAACTAAAGAGCTATTCAGTATTTTTAGGGAACTTGAGTCCCCAGCACCACCATCAAATATCTGTGTGAAAGACTAAAATTGAGCAAAAAAAGAACAGCTTGGCCAAGAATGCCAAACCCACACCAACTCTCAGCACCTCTGATTGCCCATCCTCCTCCTTCTCATCGGTCTCGGTCAAAGAAGTGGAAAAGATCATAAATAGCCTCAAACCCTCCAGATGCCAAGGAGATCTTTGCCCAGCGGCAATCATTCAGGAAGGCGCCAAGGACTTAGCCCCTTTCATCTCAGTATTAATCAATTCTTCCTTCTAGACCAGTACGGTACCTAACAACCTTAAGGAGGCATGAGTCATGCCCCTCTTGAAAAAACCTAACCTAGACCCCAATATTCCCACTAACTATAGGCCCAACACTACCATTCCCTACATTCTAAAGATTCTAGATAGAGAGATATGCCTACCTTCAAATCCAGAAACACCTTGAGGATTACAATTTACTGGACCTCAGACAATCGGGCTTTAGGCCAAGACATGGAACAGAAACAGCCCTCCTGGACCTTAAAATCCAAATGGATGAGGCTAAGGACAAGTGGTAAGCTTGCCATGCTCCTGCTGTTAGACCTATTGGCAGCATTCGATCTTAACGATCATTAGATCCTCACTGATCACTTGCCTTCTCCAGCAACGCCTCTACCTGGATACAATCATTCCAGTCCAATCGCACTACTAGAAACTTCGCACCAACTGCCTCAGCTGACCCAATCCCCATCCACTGCGGCGTACCGTGAGGTTTGTGCATCTTGCCAATGCTAAACAACATCTTTACTAAGCTCCTCTTTGACCGTCTTGATAACCTGGGTGTCACATACACAAACTATGCTGACAACACCCAGGTTCTCATCACACTCTCAGGGTGGTATGAGGATGACTCTAAATGGATTAACAAGATTATTTAGAAATCCAGGGGTGGATGACAAACCACAGCCTCTGCCTCAATGACAAAAAAAACTGAGCTCTTGATCATTGGCTCCCAAGCAAGCATTAACAAATTAGACACCCGCCATGCATCCATCAACATCGATGGAAACCCGATCAAAGTGGACAAAGAAATCAAAACCTTGAGGGTATACTTAGACTCTACTCTCTCTCTCAAAAAGCAAGTGAACGCCACCGCCTCCTCCATGGTCTACACCAACAAGGTAATTAATGCCTGTAAGTCATTCCTATCGTCAAGCAGTTGCATTACCTTAGCCAGGGCAATAGTATTGTCCACATTTGACTACTGTAACACCCTATTCCTTGGTACCTCAGAAAAGAACCTCAACAAACTGCAGGTGCTACAAAATAATGCCTTAAGATCAGCATTAAGCATACCCATATCTACACACATTAATAGCTTCAGACAGGGCACACACTGGCTACCAGATGGTACAGAATTACCTCTGCACACTCGTCACCACCCACAAGTGCCTCTCAAATTCTGTCCCCAAATTCCTGGCAGACAAAGTCAACAAACGCTAACCAAGTAGACCTACTAGAGCTGTGTACTCACACTGCCTTGCTGTTCCTAGATTCCTCCTAAAAAGAGCGAAGGGAGCAAGCTTCCGAGTGTTAGCCGCCAAATAGTGGAATGCCCTACCCTTTAGCCTGAGAATGGGACCCGCATTTTGGACCTTTAGAGCCAAAGTAAAGGGCTGGCTTTTCAGTAAGAAACAGGAGTGATCAACTATCTCACCTTGCATTCACCCGGCCTGCTTATTTTCTTTTGTAAAACTCGCTGCTTGGCACTGTAACTGATTTTTCCTTGTCTCGACCCCCATGTAACTATGGTCAACCTGCACTTATTTCTGCTACTGTTATTGCTTTTGTTGTTGTCTAAACTGTCTGCAACTCTTGTTTAAGCTTAGGCGCCCAGTTACCTGAGGGTTCAGTGCACGGTACAAATAAAGAAACGAAACTAAACTATAGCACATGCAGCAGCTGCTAATGCTTGTTCACACACAAACACTGCCCTTGCATCACTAAATCCAGTGTGCCGTTGTAATAGGCTATGGCCTATGGCCCATATTGTGCATTTCTGTGTCAACACTGCGATCATGAGCTGGCCATCTAAATGTGAGAACAAGTAAAACTCCTGTGTGTAGTCTTGGGTGGCCAGTACGGGTGCTGAACTAATAACTTCTTTTAGATCTTTGAACTGTTTGATCATATCTGCTGTCCTCTATGATCCTTTGCTTTTTGTGCTTCCTTTAGGGCCTGAAGAAGTGATCTCATGTATGCCATGTAATCTAAGAGCCTTACAGTAGTTGCCCAGCCCCAAAACCATCAGCATTTCTTTAACTCAGACGGCTCAGGATGGCGCTTACTGATGCTGCCCTATCTGCTAGTATTCTTTTACCATTCGCTGATATGAGCTGCCCCAGAGCACCACCTGTTGGCAGTATTGCAATTTAGCCTTGTCAACCTTGTACCGCTTATGGACCAGCAATTTTAGGAGTATAATGGAATTCCTTCAGCAGTGCTGCTCACTGTCACTACACACTAGCAGATCATCCAGGTACTGGATAATCATGCTGGGTACCTGAATTTTCCCTAAATCTGTATGCAGTATTCTGTTGAAGATGCTCGGGCTCTCACAGTACCCCTGAGGTAACCTAGTATGTTCAAAACGCATTTGGTCCTGTGTAAATGCTGTGAGGTACCTTGACTCAGGATGGAGTGGAATCAAGATGAAAGCATTCAAGTCCACTACGGTGAAGTATGTGGCTTCTTAGGGGATACCACATAGAATTGTCAAAGGATTAGGAACGACTATACATTCTTTGTGTACCACATCATTGAGGCAGCATGAGTCCTGAATCATTCTCCATTTGCCCCCTTGACTTCTTGACAAGGCATATCGTCATGAGACATGGATGGCACAATGATCCCCTGGTCTAGTAGGGTATGTAGTGTTTTTCTGATACCCTCCTCCACCTTCCTGATAACGGATATTGTTTTATCGTGGCTAGCACTGTACCTGGCTTCAGTTTTATACGCACAGGGGTCACGTCTTTTAGTAGTCCCACATTGTGTGGATTTGTATTCCACAAATGCGGAGGCACATGTTGTAAGTCTTCATCACGAAATAGAGGTGGAGTTAGTACTGCCATCAAGGGGCACTGCACCCTTTGGAACTGTACCATTATGTCACAGGGGATACAAATCTCTAATATTATCTCTCCATTTTTGTCATTGTTCTCAAACAGCCCATCATCCATGACTTCCTTTAACTGTACTGTTGGATCTATTCAGAGCACTGTGCACCACTCTCACCAGTCCCTGTCTATTCCTAGCATGACAACCCTCTTGTCAGAGACCAACCTCAGGCGACACAACTGGACGAAAGATAAAATCTGTGGGCACTCGCCAACACTGTTTATTGATCTACAGCACCGCCTCCACGAGCACAGTAATACTAAATGAACATGTCCGGGTCCACAGGAGTCCTGCGAACCACCACCTCCCTTGTCATTGTGTACATTAGCAGCATTGCCCGTATTGGGCACATCCCAGGCATGGAGCAAACTGTACTGCGGTCTGTAAATTATATTATGTTTAATTTGCTAAGCAGGTCCCTACCCACATAATTGACAGGGGAACCTTCAGAATATAGTAAGGGAGCCCGCACTGCCTTCCCTCCCACCTTTACGCCCAGTTCCTCAGTGTATGGAACCATAGAAATAGCCCCAGAGACACCCTGTGTGTCAAGGTATTTGCCTGGTAATCAGAAATTCCCCTCCATGATGCATGATTTTGTTGCACATGAGTCCACCATAAATATGAACTGCTTGTTTACTGTCTCCGCCCCCACCAAGGGTTCCTCCTCAGGGTGGATGTTCATTGAAAAGACGGACATTGAGTGCTCTCTTTGGGCTGTCCTAATTAGAATATGTATTTGTTCCGTGGAACGAGAAGGGGTTATCCCCCATCACTGTTGCTCCTCCGGTGGTCCTGCTTGCTATCCTATTGACCAGGGCAACACCGCCCTGCTGTTGCTCTGACGGGTGCTGCACTTGTATGTCAGATACTTGAGGCTGCTTTTTATATGTTTTGGGTCATGTAGATACCTTTGATTATGATACCCTTGACCCTGTTGCGTTTTGTCAGACTCCAAAACCCAAAAGAAATGCTGTGTTTAAATCACAGATAATTACAGTAGAGAGTGGAAAAAAGGTCTCACTCTCTCCAGGTTGAAAATAAATGAAAAGTCCTAGAGTCCAACGAAAGTGTTCGGAATCTCCAAGGTAGAGAGGACTTAGCAAACCTCTGAAAATTCACCCTAATACTCGTCCCCCCAGACTAAGGGACAGGACGATTTAATCCACCACTGGATGAATCTCCTTACTCCAGTCGGTAATACTTCCTGGAGAGACCATGACCTGTGCTCTATGGTAAAATCAAACCTCTGCAGGATGATAGACCATTTTAACAATTTAGGGTTTTCCCCCTTCATCTGCATTAACCATTTCAAGGGTTGGTGGTCTGTTTGAATGACAAAAGTAGATCCATAAAAGTATGGTCTAAACTTCTTCAAAGACCACACAACAAAACATCCTTTTTTTATATGTGTTTATTGCATTAAAATGGATCAACAATTTTTTAGCAAAGAAAAGAACAGTTAATGTAAAATAAAATAAATATAAATAAAACAGTCACCATATACTTCAAAAGAAAAAGAGAAGACGCAAACGTTTTAAAAAGAGAAAAAGTAATCCTAAATGTTAGTCCTGAAATAAAAAGTAATCCTGAAATAAAAATAAGGTTCCTGAGACAAGGCCTGTCTCCACACAAACATCTGCAAGGAATCGGACAAGTGCCATTATGTGTTTTGTTCTGTGGCCCTGAGTTAACAGGTTCCACCACAATGAAGAGTCAGAGATTGCAAAATCAGAAAAGAGTAGTCGCCAATGTTTTGTATGGAGATATTTCAGGGATGGGCCCCACCGTGACCAAATGAGTTAGAGATTCAGTTTCAGAGGGAGTTTTACAGTATCGACAATGGTTTTCCTATGACATGCTCCTTATTGCCTGAATCTCGTTTGTTAAATGAAGATTCTATCGGGCCCTCATTAATTGGTCTCCAATCCTTTTGTCCGGAAATTGTGTCAGATAGACTTATACAGTATTCAATTTACAGCCAGTTGGTAAGTGTGCTACGGAATGATGGTTGTTGGCAATTTCCAAAGTTTGAATCCAATCATAGGGTTTCAATTTTGATTTAACTCGCGTTGGGTTTGTCACTAGTTGATCCAGCTAGCTTCCAATTTCTGCAAGGCATGTTGTCATTTGTGAGCGCCATCCCTGCAACAATGTGTTGTTTCCCGACATCATTTTGCAGTGGATCATCTCCAAAGTTACTGGTCTCAGGGAGGAAGAGAATTTCCCATATAGGGCCTGTCTGTTCCATTTGACTAAACACCTCAGAGAAGTGAGACCCAACTCTCGACGGAGGATCGCCATCGGGGTGGATTGTGGCACCACAATCCACAATCTTCTTCCAAAAGACCCCCTTAAATCGGGTCGACAGTGGCTCTGGAATATGTAACATGGCTTCAGCACCATATGTCACGGCTGATGTGACATTCAAGTTCTATGGTTGCCCACTTTGTCTCAGGGTCCTTCAGTTTCCTACTGATGAAGCAGATTGGGTATTCCCTGCCTTTCTCATCCAGCTGACTCAGAACTGCACCTATTCCTGTATTTGAAGCATCCATTTGTACAATAAAGGATTGGTTGTAGTTAGAAGCTCTTAAGACTGGAGATTGACAAATGGTTTTCTTAAGTTCTTCAAATGCCTTAGTGCACTCCTCATTCCAACTGAACTTCCTGGGGGAATTTGGGTGAGGAGATCACATTCAAGGGAGAAGCTATGCTCCCATAGTTCTCAATGAAGTTCCTATAGTAACCTGTGAGATCTAGAAAGGTTCTCACTTGGGTTTGAGTAGTAGGGGTGGCCCAGTCTTGTACAGCTTGTACTTTGCTGGGATATGGCCTTATTTCACCTCATGTCCAAGGTAGACCACTTTACTCTGACCAATTTGACATTTGCTTGCCTTTATGGTCAGATGGGCCTGCTCAAGAGCCAGCAAAACATATCCTAGGTGCTCAAGATGTTCTTTCCAAGTAGGGCTGAACACTGCAATGTCATCCAAGTATGCCACGCAGAAGTCCTCTATCCCATTCAGAACATGATTTATCATCCTTTGGAATGCAGCAGCTGCATTCTTTAGTCCAAAAGGCACAACCTTAAACTGGTAGAGGCCTCCTGGGGTTACAGTTTTCTCCTTGGCATGGTCTGTCAGAGCTATTTTCCAATAGCTGGAAGTGAGGTCAAATGTACTGAGGAACTTGGCTGAACCAAGTTTGTCCACCAGCTCATCTGTCCTAGGTAAAGGATGGGCATCAGTCGTGGTGACTGCATTAAGAGCTCTATAGTCCACACAGAATCTCAACTCCTTGGATCCTGCCTTTGGCACTAGTACAACTGGGCTAGCCTATGGACTTGTAGTTGGCTCTATTACCCCAAGATCAAGCATCTTCCGGACCTCTTCATTTATGTGGGTTCTTACATGGTCTGACATTGTGTAACCCCTGCTCTTAACAGGGAGACAGTCACCAGTGAGTATATCATGCTGTACTCAAGGGGTCAATCCTGGTGTCAGTGAAATCAGGGAGGCAAACTGATTCAACAGAATGTTGCACTCCTCCTGTTTTTGCAAAGTCAGATCAGAAGAGAGATTAACTCCTTCTATATTTCCATCTAAAGGTTGTCCCCTGAGGAGGTCATGTAGAGGCTCTCTCTCCTCCTCCGTTTGATCAGAGGCTAGAAGCAAATCTCCCAGTTCAGGTCTAGAGACATATGATTTTAATCGGTTGGTGTGAAAGACCATGGGGGCCTCCTTGGGATTGCCCATGTCCACCAAATAATTGACCTCTCCAAGTTTGCCCACAACCTTGAAGGGTCCAATCCATTTGTCCTGTAAGGCTCTCTGCTTTGTAGGTACCATAAATAGAACTAGCTGGTCTTGAGTAAACTCAACCATGTTGGCCTTCTGGTCATGCCGATGTTTAACCAGAGCCTGACCTGCTTTCAAGTTATCTGAAGCTTCTATCATCAAGTGTGTAGCACTCTCCAACCCTTCCTTGATTTGGGCCAATGCACCTCTAACCGGATGACCATAGAGAGGTTCAAAGGGGCTGAAGCCAACCCCTTCCTGAGGGACATCTCTATAAGCAAAGAGAAGGCATGTCAGTAGAAGGTCCCACTTTCTTCTAAGGGGTTCTTCTAAAGCATCTATCATGATCTTCATAGTTCTATTAAACCTCTCCACCAACCCATCGGTTTGGGCATGGTAGACTGTTCAGAACTTTTAGGTTACTGCACAGTTTCTCCACATGGTCTGCCTGTAGTGGGACATAAGATTGTTCCCCCTGTCTGAGATAACCTCCTTAGGAACAGCAACCCTGGTAAAAATATCAAGGAAGGCCTTAGCCACTGCCTGAGCATTAACAGTCCTCATAGGTATGGCTTCAGGATACCTGGTAGCATGGCCTACCACAATCAATATATCGGTTGCCTGAAGATGTGGAAGGGTCTAAGGGACCAGCAATGTCAATCCCTACCCTCTCAAAAGGTACTCCCACCATTGGGAGAGGCACCAAGGGTTCCACATCCTTGGTTCCACTCTTGCCAGAGGTCTGCCAAGAGGGACAGCTTCTACAGAATGTATCTTCATCAGACCCCATTTTAGGCCATTAGAAATACAGAGAAATCCTTTCCTTGGTCTTCTTAAATCTTAAGTGACCAGCTTAAGACCAATTCCCTGCAAGGGCAGTCTCAACAGTCTCCGATGAAACTTCTACAGACTACAGGCACAGGACAGGTATTGAACTCTATAGCAGGAAATGCCACGGGTGATGGAGGAAATCCATTCACTAACTTTGGGATGAAATTGTAAATGGACTAGGACAGCTCACTGGGAGACCTGATGTGTTCCATCCTATCAGTGACACCAAACCCTCAAGAGGAACCAAGGGTAGATGTCACTATAGGGAATAAAGAATATTTTTTCCTAGTGGACACGGGTGCGACACGCTCGTGTATACGTGAAGGCAAGTTTTCTTTATCTGGCAACGCCATGAATACCCAAGGTTTTACAGGAGCCACAAGCCGTGTTCCTTTCACAAAAGAACTTCCAGTTTCTATAGGCAAATGTGACATGAAAGTGCCACTGTTATATTCGAGACAGACGCCTGTCAATATATGGGGACAAGATTTGATGACAAAGCTAAATATGACACTCTCATTCACTGAGGAAGGCATGGTGTGTTTGACTCCAGGAATGCATTATTTAAACGTGTGCAAAATGATCAAAGCATACGCAGGGCGAGTGGCTATGAGAGATATTCCATTAGAACCTGAGATATTTGCATATGGAGTGCGCATATTAATGTCATGGCTACCAGGCCTTGCAGACAGAACAATGAGAACACCAGATGAGTTTCTGTTCAGACCAAGAATACCTATGCATGAAGAAAAGGGACAAGTGTTTACCTTGACAATACATGCAGCCATAGTTTGAGGAGAGATGGCTTTGCTTGATGGCTGTGATGATGAAGGCAGACAATGGTGCGCCATAATCGCCATTGGGGAAGGTTACAGATTGACTGACATCACTGATGATTATCTATTTGAAGAACAAATAGGTGAGGATGATATGACATTTGAGGTTAATCTCATTTATTGGGTGAACATGATTAAAAGAGAGGTGGACCAGAGGATGATGCTGGCACAAAAACGTCCTGAATATTTTGATGACGACATGGCAAAGGTGCCTGTCTCAGTATGGACTACAGGCCCTTATGACATAGGCCTACTAAAGGGAGTTGGAGAAGTGAAGATTACATTGAAACCAGGAGCAATTTTACCAAGAGCACGACAATATCCCATGTCTGGGGAGGCAGATGAAGGGATTTTCAAGACAATTTCTGCCATGATGGATCAAGGTATCTTAGTGACGTCAGAGTCGTCATGCAATACTTTAGTTTATCGGATCAAAAAATCAAAGGGAGGGTCTTGGCATTTAATATAAGATTTAAGACTGATAAACCAGATGGTAGAGGCCGGCTTCCCTGCTAGTACCTAACCCATCTACAATCCTATGTAACATACCTGTTGAGGCATGTTATTTCACAGTGATTGACTTGAAAAATTCATTTTCTTAATCCCATTGCACAAAGACTCACAAGATTTGACATCTTTCACGTTCAGGCAAGTTCTTCTGAAAAGCACAAGGTTGCCCCAAGGTTATTGTGAGTCTCCTTCGATTTTCAATAGAGTCCTGCAGATGGACTTGAGCAACATTGCATTCAAGTGTGTTGTTTTGCAATACGTGGATGACATTTTAGTCTGCAGCACAACAGAGGAAGAGTGCGGATGCGATTCCATTCAGTTATTGATTATACTTGCTGAGAAAGGATGTAAAGTTGACAAGGAGAAGTTACAGTATTGTCAACAAGAGACGTCGTATATAGGCCAATTGATTTCACATGAGGAAAAAAGGTTACTCCAGCAAGAGCTGAAGCTATTTTGAGAACAGCTAAGCCACACACGGTAAAATAAATGCAAAGTTTTCTAGGATTATGTAATTATGTCACGGCATGGGTCTATGACTACAGCTCTTATACTAGGACCTTATTACAAGCCTTAAAGAAAGCACATACAACAAACAAAAAATGTGTGGCCTAAGTGTCACGATGCCTGCTCCCGGGGAGCCGGCTCAGGCCCTGCGTCCGCGAAAGCGGACATCAAGTCCCCGGGGAAGGTCCCAGCAACCCCTTATAGGGGCCCTTTGGACAGCGTCCTGGCGCCTATGGCGCCAGGCTCATAGAAAACGTCAGTCCTGGCGCCATAGGCGCCAGGCTCATTATGAAAGTGTTTGGGTGCATTTAGCTGATGCAGACCATGCTGCAGAACCCCGGCCTCCTTGAGGCCTGAAAGGAACTACTTTACCTGTGGGACTCATTTACCACCCGGGCGTGGTCGGGGAATGATACATACCTGATTGGAGGAAGGACACATTCTAGGAACTTCTTCAAAGGCTATTTAAACCACACCCGATCAGCCACACGTGCTTCGCGTTGTTCTGCATCTAGCAGCTGGACGCTCACCGTGTCTGCTCCTGCATCTTGACTTATGCCACACCTGCCAGCATCCTGAATCACCTGCAAAGGAAGGGAACAAGAGAACAGAAGAAGGAAAAGGCCTCACCTGCTAAATTTGCATCCCAGAGACATTTCGCCGACAATCCTGAAAAGGAAGACATTTATTTTTAAAAGCACATCGCATCGATCGCTGCAGCGCCGCATTCTACTCACCTTTACAGGGCGCCTTCATGTTCAGCAGCGACCATCCGGATTCGCAGTCGCGCCCCCGCGCCTAGGGAGAAAAAGACAAGAACAAAGGTGAGAGAAAGAAGGGAAAAGGGAAGCTAAAACTCCATGTCAAGACTTACCTGTTGGGTCATTCCCTTTTCATTTCGGGTCCGCGCTGCATCCAGGCATTTTCGGACCCCGGCCCCTAAGGGGAAAAAGACATCAGCGTTAATGAGTGAATGAAAAGACATTACCAAAACACTCATTAAAGACTTACCTGATTTCCACAAGGATTTCACCGCTCACCTCGGGTCGGTGCCTGTTCCCCGGCATTCCATACCCCGGCCCCTATGGGGAAAAAGACACTAGCATTAGAACATTAATGCATGGACACACGGGGAACCACTTATAGAAAAACTTACCTGGAAGCCAAGCAAGTTTGGTTCTCACCCATCCGAAAATCCAGTGACGTAACTGGATACCAACGCGCCCCTGCATCAGAAGCAGGATGGATAGCTTGTCCTTCCAGACCCTAAGGTGAGACGCTACGGGGACGCACAGAAGGGTTTTGAGGAGGGTAAGAGGGGTAAGTGGAGGCCGATTGCATTACCCCGCAGACAGTTAACCCCCTATTCTCACCTACAGAAGGATACTTCTGCGAGTCAGACAAGCCAGATCTGGGGCCCGGTCCAGTCCGTCTTCCGAACCCTGCGCATCACCTTAGATGAGGTCACAGCAGCGCGAACCAGGCCAGCGCCCCCGTGGGAGTCAGGTGAGCGTTACAGAACGCAAAGCCTTCCTACAAATTCCCACCCAGGCGCTATGGAAACTTCTGAGACTGATCAGTTGGCCCAATTACTGGGGGAATTACGGGCCGAAGTACATGCCGCTCGTCAAGAGACTAATGCCCTCAAGAGGGAATTAATAATATCAAAGGAAAGAACTGCTGACCTGGCCAGACAGCTTTTGCAAGGTCAAGCTGGACAAATTCCTCTACCCTGTTCCGGAGGGAACCCCGCTCCTGTGGTTCCCAGTAACCCTGTGCAGATTAATCTACCTGGAAACATGCCGCTGGCCCCACCTGAACGCTTTGCTGGGGACCCCAAACGATTCGCCGTATTCATGAATCAGTGTCGTTTGCACTTCCTATGCAGACCTGGGGCCTTCCCTAATGATCAGACCAAAGTAGCCTTTGTATTGTCATATCTCAGCGGCTGCGCTGCCGATTGGTCAGTTCCACTGGTTACTCAAGATGACCCGATTCTCCGTGATTTTCAAGGATTTCAAGCAAGCATGGAAAGGTTATTTGCTCGACACTCTCAGGGGCAGGCTCTGGATGACGAACTTCTATCCCTGCGACAGGGCAATCAGGACCTCGTATCCTATATTGCAACCTTTAATAGACTAATTGTGGAAACGGGATGGCCAGAGGATAAAAGAGTCACGTTATTTTATCAAGGTCTATGCGGAGAACTTAAAGATGTCTTGGCCCAAGTTGTAAATCCGCCCCAAGAATGCACAGAATATATAGACTTAGTGGTCCAATTGGATCACAGACTTCAAAACAGAAAAACAGATCGGTCCAGGTTTGAGACCCGGGTGTTGGTCAAGACCCACGCTAACCCCAAGGGAGTTGATGTCTCTGAGCCTATGCATATTGGAGGGGTTAAAGAACCCTTAACTCAAAAGGAACGTGAAAGGAGGCGGCAGTTAAAATTATGTCTTTATTGTGGGAACTCTGGACACTTTCTACGAGATTGCCCGGCAAAACCGCCCCGAAAAGCGGTAGGAGCCGCTGATAAAAACCATGAAGACTCTGTTTCGGGAAACGACTCAGCCTGACAAGCGTAGGGGTCTGCTTGCCGAGCTTGAAAACTAACTCTCAGACCTCGCATTTCATTGTGCCAATGGTTCTCGTAGATCCAGAAAAGCCTAAGCGGTTGCATGCAATAAAGGCATACATCGATAGTGGGGCTATTGGAAACTATGTGGATTGTGAATTGGTCTCTAGGATTAACCGCCCTCTCCGTCCTAAAACCAGCAAAGATGTCATTACCACAGTCGATGGAACTGAAATTGCCTCTGGACCGGTAACACATTCCACTACTGAGGTGACTCTTATTGGTCCTGACGGCCATCGGGAGGCAGTTGTGTTTGATGTAATCAAGGCTCCACAGTTTCAGGTTATTCTTGGAATTCCTTGGTTAGAGACACATAATCCTCGAATTGATTGGCGAGCTAAGAGAATAACCTTCCCAGATTGTGCACAAACCTGCTACCCAGAAAACCTGAAGATTAATCTAGCATCTGTAACCTCTGCCTCCATGCAATTACCTCCGGAATACCAGGACTTTCAGGACGTCTTCCAAAAGGAACAGGCCAACACGTTACCTCCTCACCGATCGTACGATTGCCAAATCGATCTGGTGCCCGGTGCACAACCCCCTTGTAGCAGGATTTATGCCCTTACCGAACCTGAGAACCTGCATTTGAGACAATATTTGGATCAATACCTCGCCAATGGTTTTATTCGCCCGTCAAAGTCCCCGGCATCCTCGGCTTTGTTCTTCGTGCCTAAAAAAGAAGGCAACCTTAGAACTTGTATCGATTACCGCGCATTGAACCAGATAACGGTTAAAAACCGTTATCCTCTGCCTCTGATTCCTGAACTCCTTGACCAGGTGAAGGACGCTTGCATATACACCAAGTTAGATCTCCGGTGGGCATATCATCTGGTGCGAGTAAAAGAAGGCAACGAATGGAAAACAGCCTTCCGTACAAAATATGGATTATTCGAATACCAGGTAATGCCTTTCGGGTTGTGCAATGCGCCTGCTGCCTTCCAATTCTTCATGAATGATGTCCTTCGGGAACTCATCCATGTTTGTGTTGTCGTCTATATTGATGACATTCTAGTGTACTCCTCTTCGGAATCTGATCACAGAAAACACGTTAGGGCAGTTCTGGAAAAACTGCGCCAACACAAACTATTTGCTAAACTGGAGAAATGTGTTTTCCATACCACAGAAGTTGAGTTTCTCGGTTTCATCCTGACACCCAAAGGAGTCCGAATGGACTCAAGAAAAGTGGATGCCATCCTCAAATGGCCATCACCTAGCTCTGTAAAAGGGGTTCAAAGCATGCTCGGCTTTGCCAATTTCTATCGCAGGTTTATCCCGGAATTTTCACGCATAGTACAACCCATTACTGCACTCGTGAGGAAAAATAAACGTTTTGAATGGTCTGAAGAAGCCGAGCAGGCCTTCCAGGATTTAAAAGCTAAGTTTACCTCCGCACCTATATTGAAACACCCACGTCCAGATCTCCCGTATGTCGTCGAAACTGACGCATCCAGCCTAGCCATGGGAGCAGTTCTGTCTCAAAGAGATCCTGAAACCAACCAACTGCATCCCGTAGCATTTTGGTCCAGAAAATTCTCGGCATCAGAGATTAATTACGCACTCACTGACAAAGAACTGTTAGCCATAAAGTCCGCTTTTAAAGCCTGCCGGCATTACCTGCTTGGCGCTCGACATACCATCACAGTGATCACTGATCACCGGAATTTACAGTATTTGAAAACCGCCAAGGCTCAGTCATCACGGCAGCTCCGATGGGCTTTGTTTTTCGCTGAATTTGATTTCGTGATTACCTATCGACCTGGCTGCAAGAACGGCAAAGCAGACGCCTTATCCCGAATTGGAATGGGAGAATCTGATACAAACTCAGAACCAGTACCAATAATTCCCGAACAGAGAATTCTAGGCATGACTTCGTTACAGACGCTTGAAGACATTCAAGTCAGAGTGAAACAACTCCTGGACCCTACAGTCCTACAGGATTGGATACAAAAGGGATCAGACTTTACCATAGATAATGGTTTACCTTATTACCAAGGACGCTTGTTCCTGCCGCACAAGGATTTACACAAACTAGTTATTTCAGGTTATCATGATACATTAATAGAGGGACACCCCGGTATTGCCAAGACAATGGAAAAGGTGAAACGACAATTCTGGTGGCCCTCTTGCCGAAAAGATGTTAAATCTTTTGTGATGTCCTGTGGTGTTTGCGCCCAAAATAAAGGTCAAAAGAAAAGACCAGCCGGTCTCCTTCAACCTCTAGACATACCGCCAGCACCCTGGCACACCCTATCAATGGATTTTATTACGGACTTGCCTCCTTGTTCGGCACATTCTGGTAATTGTGGATTTGTTTTCCAAAAATGGCCCACTTCATTCCTTTGAAAGGTTTACCTTCAGCTTCTGTCCTAGCCAAAGAATTCCTCGAAAATATTGTTCGGCTACATGGATTCCCATCTATACTAATCTCTGACCGGGGAAGCCAATTAATTTCCCACTTCTGGCGCAAATGTTGTCAAATGGCACAAATCGACATAAGATTATCGACCAGTCACCACCCTCAGACCGATGGTCAGACCGAGAGGACAAATCAGACCCTTGAGCAGTACTTACGGTGTATGTTACAGCAATCTGAAAGCAACTGGAAAGACATTCTTTGGATAGCCGAATACGCATATAATAATTCGGTACACTCTGGAACTGGCCATAGTCCTTTTTATACCTTGTTTGGACATCACCCTCGAACCTCAAACCTCGACTCACCTCAGAACCTCGGAGTGCCCGCAGTAGAACATCTGCATTCTACCATTACCCGAGCCTTCAAAGAGGCAACCACGCATTTACAACAAGCCAAGAGAAAATACAAGGAGAATGCTGACCTACATCGGAGAGAAGCACCTCCGTATCAGATTGGGGATCAAGTGTGGTTAGCTATCAGACATTTACCGCTCAAAGGGCCTCGAACTTTTAACCCAAAATATCTGGGACCTTATTCTATTACGGCAATAATTAACCCAGTAGCGGTTAAACTTGATTTACCAGCTAATATGCGAATTCACCCTGTTTTTCATGTGTCACTTCTGAAACCAGTGGTACCCGGAACCCGACTACTCAAACCTCCAGAACCTATTCAAATAGATGGGGAACCCGAATTCGAAGTGAAGAACATTTTAGATTCAAAAATGTTTAGGTCAAAGCTTTTCTACCTAATTGATTGGAAGGGGTACGGACCTCAGGTGAGGTCGTGGGAACCCAGTGACCATGTGCATGCACCTCGATTAGTCAGGAAATTCCACCGACTCTTCCCAAACAAACCAAAACCCCCGGAGGGAACAACCTTGGGAGGGGCCTTGGGGGGGAGTGCTGTCACGATGCCCGCTCTCAGGGAGCCGGCTCAGGCCCTGCATCCCCGAAAGCGGACATCAAGTCCCCGGGGAAGGTCCCAGCAACCCCTTATAGGGGCCCTTTGGACAGCATCCTGGCGCCTATGGCGCCAGGCTCATAGAAAACGTCAGTCCTGGCGCCATAGGCGCCAGGCTCATTATGAAAGTGTTTGGGTGCACTTACCTGATGCAGACCATGCTGCAGAACCCCGGCCTCCTTGAGGCCTGAAAGGAGCTACTTTACCTGTGCGACTCATTTACCACCCGGGCGTGGTCGGGGAAGGATACATACCTGATTGGAGGAAGGACACATTCTAGGAACTTCTTCCAAGGCTATTTAAACCACACCCGATCAGCCACACGTGCTTCGCGTTGTTCTGCATCTAGCAGCTGGACGCTCACCGTGTCTGCTCCTGCATCTTGACTTCTGCCACACCTGCCAGCATCCTGAATCACCTGCAAAGGAAGGGAACAAGAGAACAGAAGAAGGAAAAGGCCTCACCTGCTAAATCTGCATCCCAGAGACATTTCGCCGACAATCCTGAAAAGGAAGACATTTATTTTTAAAAGCACATCGCATCGATCGCTGCAGCGCCGCATTCTACTCACCTTTACAGGGCGCCTTCATGTTCAGCAGCGACCATCCGGATTCGCAGTCGCGCCCCCGCGCCTAGGGAGAAAAAGACAAGAACAAAGGTGGGAGAAAGAAGGGAAAAGGGAAGCTAAAACTCCATGTCAAGACTTACCTGTTGGGTCATTCCCTTTTCGTTTCGGGTCCGCGCCGCATCCAGGCATTTTCAGACCTCGGCCCTTAAGGGGAAAAAGACATCAGCGTTAATGAGTGAATGAAAAGACATTACCAAAACACTCATTAAAGACTTACCTGATTTCCACAAGGATTTCACCGCTCACCTCGGGTCGGTGCCTGTTCCCCGGCATTCCGTACCCCGGCCCCTATGGGGAAAAAGACACTAGCATTAGAACATTAATGCATGGACACACAGGGAACCACTTATAGAAAAACTTACCTGGAAGCCAAGCAAGTTTGGTTCTCACCCATCCGAAAATCCAGTGACGTACCTGGATACCAACGCGCCCCTGCATCAGAAGCAGGATGGAGAGCTCGTCCTTCCAGACCCTAAGGTGAGATGCTACGGGGAAGCACAGAAGGGTTTTGAGGAGGGTGAGAGGGGTAAGTGGGAGGCCGATTGCATTACCCCGCAGACAGTTAACCCCCTATTCTCACCTACAGAAGGATACTTCTGCGAGTCAGACAAGCCAGATCTGGGGCCCGGTCCAGTCCGTCTTCCGAACCCTGCGCATCACCTTAGACGAGGTCACAGCAGCGCGAACCAGGCCAGCGCCCCCGTGGGAGTCAGGTGAGCGTTAGACTAAGGCCATGGAGGAAGGGTTTGATGAACTAAAAAAGGCCATTTGCAAGGCACCAGTTTTAGGGATTCCCAATTATGCAGAGGAATTCTACTTGTTTTCACACACAGATGGTACTGTTATGATAGCAGTCCTTATACAAAATAAAAGCACATTGGGGTACCAGCCCCTGGCATACTACTGTGGGATTTTAGACCCAGTAATGAGAGGTCATTTCCCGTGCGAACAAAGTTTGGCTGCCGACACGTTCGGCATAGAGAAAGCTACAACCATTGTAATGGCGTTCCCGATGACGTTATTTGTTGAGCATGCATTATTTGCCATTTTAGAGAAACCAAAAGGTACATCGACATCACAAAAAGCTTCTGCTTATGAAGTGGTCACATCAAATCCAGCGATTAAAATAATTTGATGCAAAATAGTGAACCCAGCTATGTTTATAGCAGTGACAGTTACTGAAGGAGAGCCAATACATGATTGCGCGAACTATGAAGAGTTCTATGATGAGATCCCAAGAGTAAAGGAAAATGCATTGGCAGAAGGAGAAATCGTCTTCATTGACGATTCTTCAAGGATCGATCAAAATCACGGACAAAGATATACTGGTGCCACTGTGGTGAAGCACACGGCAAATGGGGAATTTTGAGTACTTATTAGTGCCCTCTCATTATTCAGCACAGGCTGCAGAATTATTGGCATTGATAGTCGCGCATGAGAATCATTCAAACGGGGAAGTAACTGCGTACATTGACTCTGCCTATGTGACCTCGACAGTGCACTCAGGCTTAGTGTGCTGGAAAAGGAGGGGCTTCCTCTGAGCAGATGGCACGCCTGTGCAACACGTTGCCTTATTAGGCACTACAACTCCCTGTGGGCATAGCAGTCGTGAAATGCACAGCCCATACAAAAGGGACAGATTTTATCTCACGCGGAAATCAAGCAGCAGATGCTGAAGCCAAGCATGTGGCAACTGAAGATGAAATAATGATGAATGTGGAAATATCTGATGTATATGAGAAAATGATTGTTGTGAGAAGTGAGCCGGAGGGCTCCAGTAATATGTCGAATACTCAGTTAATGGAGCTCCAATGGGAGGCATCACAGGAAGAAAAGAACCTTTGAAAGAGAAGAGGGTGTTCTTTAAACCCCTCTGAGGCTTTATGACGACAGGACAGCACTGGTAAACCAATAATGCCTATAGCCCTACTGAAAATAGCACTGGAACAGTTGCACTATCCAGCGCATATAACAAGAGGAAATCTAGCAGCAACCCTTGCCGAAGACTGGTTTGTACCAAACCTAGCGGAGCATGTTGCATTTGTTATGATAAATTGCATAATCTGTCAGAAATATACGGCTGGGCATACACTACGTGTGATCAGAGGAGTCATCCCAAGGCCTAATGGTACTTTTCAATACTTGCACCTCGACTATGTCGATATGACTCAAGTATGTAACTGGTACAGGTATCTAATTGTTGCGGTATGTCCATTCTCTAGATGGCCCATGTACACACCCAGACTCTACCTGTGTGGCCAAAGTCTTGTTGAGGGAGGTGTTTCCCAGATGGGGAGTTTGTGACGTGATGAGGTCAAATAACGGTCCTCATTTTGTTAACCTAGTATTTGAACAGATCAGCTTGTTGCTTGGTATAAAGCACAAGTTTTTGTCAGCGTATCATCCACAAGGGAATGGGATATGCGAGAAGCTCAATGGCTTGTTAAAAGAAAGGATAGCCAAGTTGAAGCTTACTCTGAAGAAAGGATGGTTGCACTGCCTTCCACTGGCATAGTATGCACTCAGAAACCAGCCTGGTTCTGACCACCATCTTACGCCACATGAAATTGTGAGGGGCAGGAGAATGCAGACGCCGTTAATAATTCAAACTAGAGCTAGATGTGATGCTCAGCCAACAGGAGAAGTACTAGGATTGGAAATGCAAAACTACCTGAACTGTATGACTTCCAGTTTTTCTGTAATTTCAGGACAGCTGCAGCGACGACAAAGAGGGTGTAGGGCAGTACAGAACACAGAAGGAGATACTACAGCTAACAAGATTCCAGAGTTACATGTACCTCAACTATACCCTGGGGATGCTGTGTTAGTTCGGAATTACACAAGGAAAAGGTGGGACAAGCCAAGGTTCTATGGCCCTTTCATTGTAGAGGATATTACGCCATCTGCAGTCAAGTTACAGGGAAGAAGGGCTTGGATCTTCTTTGGTGACATCAAACCATATATTGGAGAGACCCCTCTGCCCGCACACCGTCCCGGAGAAACTACAGACAACGGTGAAGAACAACAGCACGTGCAAACGAGATCTATGACGAGGAAGAAAGACGCATGGCCAGTCAAGTGAAAAAAGCAAGGACACCTTTGTGATAAGGTTTTGGCCTAGTTGTAAGACATTTCCTTTCAGCAAAATAAAGGAAAAAAAAGGACACAAATACGAGCACTCTGTGCATCACAGTTGCAGGGTAACAGAAGACGAATTGCATTTATTGAGCCACAAGTAGCTTGTCGACTTTGGACTGAGGCACACTAAAGCCTTGATAAGAAAAGCTATGCCAACTTTTGATCAAGAATATATAAACTGGAAAAGAATACAATATCCTGAGTCCTTCCACACAGTCTTTGTTTGTTTGGACTCTCTTATGACCTATTTGGTATTGAGGTCCTATCCGTCGTTGGTGGAGAGACTTACGAGTATAACAGAGTTTTTGCAAGAACCTGCTAACGAAAAGACAATAAGAAGACTGCTCCCAGTGATTGCAGAACAGTTTCTTTTACTTCCAGAGTTCAGGGAGGACAAGACAAATGTCCCTATCGCCAGAGAATCATAAACTGGCAAATGCAGTGTTTTTTCATTTAATTGAAGACTTTCCAGACCTTGTTGGGAGACATGCCAATGTTGATGTGCTCACATTCATCCGTGATCCAGCCAACATTACTAACTTGATTACGCTTCTACATAGCATAAAAATACAGGTTGCACTTTCTTCTCATCAAAATCACAGAACAGTGTATAGACTTTCATTAGAGGGACAGATCGTGGAAGTATTGACAAAAAAAATGTTTGCTAACAGGGAAGCAACATGTCATGTGGAGTTAAGCAGATTTGAGGTATAAACTGGGAACTAGTCTAAATGGAACATGTATTATAGACTTGCCGATGTCATCGTCATTGTTGGAACACAACATTGCAAACAGAACTGTTTCCAGAGACAAGAGACAGTCCATTATCCAGAATCAGAGGACAACTGGTCCAGAACTATTGATCCATGAAGCAGAGACAGTAGAATCCAGAAAAAGTGATAATAATGAAAATGTATTAAACAACCCGTTTTTGCTTCCTTCGATGATCGAGATGGGACGCCAGAGCAGCAGCAGTGTTCTCCCTCAGAAACAAATGCCTTTAGATAACCTACCAATGCATTGTTTATGCATGCATTATATTCATAATCCTATTACTGTCATTAACGATCAGAACTGCATTTTTTATAGGTCCACAAAGTGTGGTCCCCGTGCAGCCACCTGAAAATGCATGCTTGATACCCACAAGAGCGCCCAGACCTTATATAGTCATTCCTATTCCAAGAAGAAATGACAGAGTGACTGAGCTTGAAATGGATGTGGTAAGCAATGACACACACACAACACTTGTTTCAGCAAATGAGCTGAAATGCCAGAGACAGGGTAGGCAAAGTAGAGCAGACAAGAGATCGATGAAAGTTACACCTACACAGATAATGAGTACGAACACACCTGGTCTAGTGTCAATGAATTCAGAATCACATTCCAGAGAAAAGGGAAGCTTTGACAAACAACAATGAGAAGTTTCACACCAAGAGAAGTTGAGAGACAAATGGAGAAAGCTGAAATTTTAAGGACACAAAAGGCTTTAGAGAGTAAGCAAAGAGAGGCAACACCTGGACGCACACCTGATCCTGCAAGACATGATATCATGGCACTGCCTGGAGGTAAGACACAGACAGAAATGATAAGAGACATTTTCATGCCTAATTGGTATATTGAAAGGATGAAGCATATTGCACAACCGCCTACTCAAACAGTACAAATGGAAACGACCGGATCACTGATGGAGATGCCTGAGATGCCTGAGAATCCTCCAGTAAAAGGAGCTATACAGAAGTATTACGTGACATGCTTGTGAAAGCTCATATCAAAAGAATAAGAGTCAAAAGAAGCACACAACATGACAATAATGAATTGAATGATTACCTGGATTGCACAGCACATTTGGGAAACAACATATGGTACCAACATATGAAGGAAGTGGGAAGACAAACTTCGGATGAGGAATGCTTTGTATGTGCACTTCTGCCTTACTGCATGGGAAAGTCAACAATCTTTGTAGCTATCAACAGCACACTGTCTGTCACATATAGAAATGTGCAAAACCAGAGATCAGTTCATGGAAAGTGATGCTTCTCTCAAATGGGAGACTGAAAAAAAACAGATCCAGATGAATATGATTATGTTCAAGACATAAAGACAAGAAACAATGGCAAAATGAAGAATATTGGGATCAGATATGAAAAACCTGGAATAAAAGGAGCAGAGATCATAAGAGAAGTTAACAAGAAATTGGAAACTACACGAAAGACTCCAGAAGAATCTCGCAGATGGAAGAACAGAGGTCAAATGCAAATCTGGGGAACAGTGCTTTCACCAGAAGGATGGAAGAAAGGAGTAGTGATCTGCCAAGCATGGGTAGTAATTGGTTGTTACCAGGCTATCATTGACATAGTGCAAAATGGATGCAAACCATTGTGGCCAAAGCTTGCTAAACTACTGACATGGGTCGAGGACAGAGGAGGACCGTTTGCAGATAATACCATTGGAGAGCCCAAAATTCTGTTTCAGAAATATTGGCACAAGAAAAATAGGAGAGAATCACAATTGTAGTCAAGTCTTTGATATTCCAGATATGGTGCATGGTACTGCAGTGATCATGGATCCCTATTGGGTGTGTGTTGATCCCAGACATACATGAGATTGACAAAAGATTGGAGGGGCATATGTACATTGGTGAATGTCCATGTTCCTGAGTTGGTGATTCCAAAAAGTGATGTGAACATTGACAGTTTCCCAAAAGCAGATGCTCACCTGAGAAAGAAGAGATCTCTGGAGCATATAAGGAGAACAAAGAGGCAAAATTATTTATCTGCAAAATCCATAGAAGCTTTCGATGCTATACCATACAAACACAGGTTGTTCAGCCTGACCTCATCAGTGTTTACGTCAATCCGGATGCCAAGAATTCAGGTTGGAGCAAATGCTAAATGGTTGCAGATAACCAGATGGGAGTTACTGCAGCCCATTAACACAACCATAAAAGGATTTAATGCAATCAGAGAAGAGTTGAGAGCAATCAGACTAATGACACTCCAGAACAGATATGTCTTAGACATGATCACAGCTATGGATGGAGGTGTTTGTGGAAAAATCGGAGAATCATGTTGCACATTTATACCTTCGCACGACGATGAGAATGGAACCTTGACAGAGGCCATAGACATGCAGAAAAAACTACAGAATCAGATGATAGATGAAGCTGACGAAGTTGACGATGACAGTTGGTTTGGAACACTGTTTTCATGGATTCCACAATGCATGGAAGACGCATTCAAGTTCCTAGGAGCCCTGTTGCTGATGATATTACTTGGATTCTGTGTGATCAAATTAATAATCTCACAATGCCAGATGACTGCAAAGAAAGCCATAGGGATGAAGATCATGATTGATGTTGAGTCAGGATGGAAGCCCAAAGACCTAACTGATGAAGAAATATGAGACTTTGTGAAAACCAGCATTTATGCACCAGAGGGAACCAAGTTCCTGTATCCAAGAAAACATAGCAAATATTTGGGAAGATGGATCTATTGCAGTCCAAGTGGAGAATGACAACTGATGACATGGAACAAGGATAAGCATGTGAGAACAACAGGATGCTTGAAAAGGGTCATAAAGATATAGACCCCCAGGAAGCATCTCTTCAGACCAAAATGTCTGGATCCAGAGGATGAAATAAAAGTGAAGGATGAAGAAAAAGTGAATGCAAAGAAAGAAGTGAGAGTGGTCGATAAATCGTCCAGAGGGGGGAGTGAAGAGGAAGTGTTGAATATCATCCCCACTCCAGTTGCTCCCTCCCATTACCTATTGAGTTGACACCAAAGTATGTGACGTATGACGAGCAGTTAAATCAGCAGAGAGCAGCACATGGGCTCTGCCCAGTACTTATCAGGATAACAACACCTATTAATATACCAACACCTAAGAAAACCTGGACAGTAAGGTATCCTTTAAAAAGGAAGATGAATGGTAATGTCATAAGAAATCCGACTGACACACATATAGAAGATATAATGACCTGAGAATACTGACAAGAAATGAAATCCCATGGATAAGTGACATCTTGAGCCTAAGGTAAAGTAGTTGATGTCAAGATGAAGAAACCTATGCCACATACAGGATGAAGATACTTACTTAGTTTAAACATGTACAGATGCAAGTAACTGCAAGAGGCAAAGAAAGTGTGAAACTTGCTTATGCTTTATAGTTGATAGATTGCGGCAAGCACCACCGTTTACAAGTATATACCTCAAGAAGCACGCTAGGTATAAATGTAAGTCCACTACGCAAATAAGCAGAATTGAACAAAGGTTACAAAAGGCCTCAGATGGTGTGTGTCGCAGCAAGAAACTCGAGAATCAAGACAGAACAAAACTCAGCTTAGGATGACCATGCCAAGAAACCAAGGTCTTATCTGGCTGGAATGGGCCAGCATTGGATACAATTAAGGAGAGAAGAAAACAGAGGATACTGTTCATAAAAGTCAACATAAGCCACAAACGTCAGAAGACTGGTAGAATTAAATCAAATATACGAAAAGACACAGAAAAAAAACGATTTTACGGTGTCCAGATGCAGGCTGGAAGGGTGAAACTATCACACCTACGCATGGATCCCTGCCTTGCCCATGCTGCTTGAAAGTTCTCAGAGTACAGAACAGACACAAGGCCAAACTACAAAGCAGTAATTGACACATGACCACTGAGGCGATGATTGAGTGCAGCAAAAATGATGGGAAGCTGGGGTGCAGACGAGCTTCTCTGCACCTGGATGTTCTTTTTGGATGCTGCTAGATGTAGGTGGAAAAGTATGAGTGGGGTTGATGCCAACCCAAACATAGTGGACCACGTAATCTAAGGTCCTATAGTGAGTAGAGCCAATGGGATGTCATACTTTTAGTGGCGTTCATAGGGGCCATTTTGAAGGGAAGGCTTAGTTGCCCCACCTGACATTGAGTATCCAATCCCCTCTCCCCGTTACCATCTACAGATATAGTACCTATGTTAAGTTACCTTCCTATAGCCAATCGCATTGCATGTTAGGTTTTTAAGATTGCCACGTAGGATGACGTTAGTACGTGCGCAAGTTGCACCTCAGCAATGACGAGTTTTTGCTATAAATATTGTATTTTTTCTAAAAGTAAAGAGAGCGAGAAGATCGAGCGGTTGTTGATGTTCGTTGTACTCCCCGTTTTATGAACTTGTCAATAAAATGGACTCCCTTTGCCAAACTATTGAGTTTTCTTAATTATTTGATGCATGATTATGAATCTGCATCCCCATCTATCTTGAGGGTACTGCTACACATCTTAAAGGGCTGTTTGGAGATCATCCAGTTCACTGTGCTTCCCTGGCTCTCGCCGATCCAGCTGGGAAGCTGCCCGTTGGCGAAGTCCTTCAAGTGTAGAACACTCTCTTTGACCTCACCTGAAGTCTGCCTTACAGGGGCCACCTTCTGCAAGCAACATCTGCAGTTCTGGATGGTCTTTAGGATCCAGATCTTCAACAGGGGGAAGGATTTCTTCCAACTCTGTTTCACCAGTAGCTGTTTCACCATCCGCTGGTTGGTCCTCCCACTCAGCTTATTCTGGTGGAGGGGTCACTGGTGTGACCTTGGACTGTCCTCTCTGGGATATCCTTGTTTTGTGCACAGGGGTGATACTTTTCTTTCTTCCTCAGACCTTGGGTTTCCCCTTTGTACCTTTCTTCCTGGAATCAGAAGTTTGTTCTTCCTGTGGACTGGGATTTGTAGGTACTTCTGTAATTTCCCATTGAGAGTCTTTCAATGTTTGCTCTTGGCTATTCTAGTCTGCTCCTCCTTCCTTTTACTGGGAGGCCCCAGAGTGCTTGATATAACCCCAAGAGTCTTTAAGTCATTCCCCAACAGGACTCTCCCATGCACCTCATTTTGTACGCTGACAGGTATTCCTAAAGCAGATTGTTACACTGGGTGAGAGCTGGTAGTATTGGAACCATCTGGACAGAGCCTCCAGCAAGCCCAGTAGGGCCTGTTGGTGGCTTCGCAACATCCTCAGGTTTGAAAAAGGTTTCATCCACCACTGTCATGTTGGCCCCAGTGTCTCTAATGGCAGGGGTCTACTGATCATTCACAAGTAAACTGTACTTGTAATATTCTTTGGTATTATCTGGAATAGAGTTATACACATGTACATTCTGCTGTTCCCACAGACCCAGGGATACTAAAGAAACACAGGCAGAGACTCCAATGTGGTCTTCAGCCAAAATTTGAAAGTCTACACTTGCCATAAGTACATCTCCCTCAGGCATGAAGGCTAAGGAGGCAGCTTAGACCCTTGAAGGTTTATCCTTGCATCTGGGATCCCCTTTCACCTGGTCATTTGACCCCCAAGCATAAGGTTTTCCAAATGTTTTGACAAATTGGGGTTTCTGCTGACCTCCCTCTGGTTTAGCACCAGAGGTTTGACTAGACTGATTTGGTTTCCCATGTGGCTTATCCTTATGTTATGCCTGGATTGGTTGAAGTACACAAACAAAAGTAACTAGCCAATAGTCAAAAATGCAGACAGCCCCCAACCTGGATCCGGGATGATGTCTGCTAGATGAATGGAAAATCCACCTATTCGCCACTCCGTGCTGCCGTTACTGATGGGAGTGAGGACTGGTCTCCAGGGAAACCCTTGTGGGGAAGAAAACTCTTGGTGGGCTGCTAGGAGAGGAGAGTCTGGCCTGAACTCAAGGAAAGACTAACAACTTTTGTTTGGTTGGTAGTTTCCCTGCAGTTTACACAAACACCAGCTGCAAGAAAGGAGCTAGGTTACTTTAAGTCTATAAATAATCCTATTGGAAAATGTAATTAAGATTCTTACCCTATGAGCTTATGCCTGTGGTCTCAGAAGAGGAAATGCTGATAATGCTTTGTGTGGGAACTGTTGAGGTAAGAGGGGTCCCTTTTGTTAAATAGAGTTTGGTAAGGGAAAGTAGCAAGTAGCGAGAGAAAGAAGAATGGGACGTCAAGAGGGACGGGAACGTTCGTGTCTTTCCGCTTACCGTTGAATGCAGTGAGCATTCTCCAATATGGCACAGGCGTTTGGGCATATTGTAGGGCACGAACATTGTGATGATCTGTTCTTACTTCTATAGGGAATTTAGCTCCCAGTAATAGGTGACCCCATTCCTCAAATGCCATTTTAATGGCCAAAAGTTCTTTTTCTAAAACTCTGTAGTTTAACTCTGCAGGGGAGAGTGTCTTTGAAAGATATGCCACTGGACGTTCGTGATCTTGAGTGCCTAATTGCAAAAGAACTGTTCCTAAAGCGTGGTGGGATGCGTCAGATTCAATGATGAACCTGCGGTTCTGATCGGGAGTCATAAGAATAGGAGTGCTGGTGAATAATGCCTTAAGCTTCTTAAAGGCTAACTGAGTATCTGCTGACCAGTGGAATGTAGCTCCTTCATTCAATAGCGATGTCATGGGTTCGATAAGTGTGGAAAAATGTGGTCTAAATCAACGGTAGAAATTGGCGAACCCTATGAAGCGTTGAATGTCTTTCACCGACGAAGGAATAAGCCAATCTAAGAGAGCTGTGATCTTCTCCGGGTCCATGGCGATACCGTCGGCAGACAGCACGTATCCAAGATAAACCACCCTAGCATGGTCAAACACGCATTTCTTCAATTTGCAAAAGAGATAGTTTAGCTGTAACCATCGGTGCACCTCTTTGACATGTTGTATGTGATCCTTGGATGAAGAGGAGAATACTAAAATGTCATCAAGATACACGTTGATGTAATGAAGTAAGATGTCCGCGAATAGATGATCCATAAAATGTTGGAAGACAGGGGATGCGTTCGATTAACCAAACAGCATGATCCGGTATTGGTAGTGCCCAAAAGGGGTGCGGAACGCTGTCTTCCACTCATCGCCTTGTCTTATTCTGATCAGGTGATAAGCCCCACAGAGATCCAACTTGGTATATATCTTGGCACGATTCACGGCTTCTAGGATGTCTGGCATTAGTGGCATAGGGTACCAGTCCGGGATAGTGATCTTATTCAACCCGCGGAAGTCTATGCATGGTCGAAGCTCCAAGGTGTTCTGATTGGGGACAAAAAAAAGTGATGCAGTGGCTGGGTAGGTTGATTCTGTTATCAGACTGTTCTTCAGATTAGTCTGTAGGTAGTCTTTAAGCACGTCTTTCTCCTTGGCGGACAGAATGTACATCCGTCCGAACGCGGTGGTTGGTCAGGGACTCCTTGGTACAATCGTCCCGCCTATGGGTGTCAACTCGATGTATTCAGCAGTGGCAAACTCCTCCCGAAATTGCTGATAAGGAACAGGTAGTTCTGTTATGGAATTGAGAGTGGTAACTGCTTTAGGAGTGGAAACGCTTATACATGAAGGAATCTACCCACTGTTTCCTATGCAATGCTTCAGACAATGCTCAGAGCCCAAGAAAAAAGAACCTGCCGACCAATTGATGAAAGGATTATGTATCCTTAACCAGGGCAACCCGAGGATCACAGGGTAGTGTCCAGCCTTGATAATGTCCAAAACCACTGTCTCGTGATGTGTACCTATACTCATACCCAGTGGACCTGTCTGGTCACTTATTGGTCCTGAAACCAATGGGCTGCTGTCGACACTCTCTACATGTACTGAGAAGGACTTAGTCTGACGAGGAATGCCATGTGAGCAGGCCCACTGGTCGTCAACGAAGTTCCCTGCTGCTCTGCTGTCAATAAGTGCTGGGATGTTTTGTATGTGTGAGGCACCTATAGTGAAAAACACTAAAAGAAATTCTATGGTGATTTCTGAGTGATTAGTGCTCATAGATGAATGAGAGATTGTTGAGGAACCATTTTCTTGTGTGGATTTCCAAACCATGGTTCCCCCTACGGTCGGGAACTGGCGTTTCCCAACCTACGTGGAGGGGCAATGGGACATCCCCTGACTGTGTGTGCAATGGTGCTGCAATACATTCACACCCCTAGCATCCTACGTCTGGTGCGCTCTTCTGGGGACAGGGGTTTGTGTGCAGTCCCTAACTGCATAGGTTCATCTACCGCTGTGGACCGAAACGGCGTCGATTAGGCTTCAGGGGTAGCCATAGACCTTGTAGTTCTAACTTTCCATTTCTCAAACTGTCTCGCCTTCATTCTGTAATCTAGCTGCATAACCAGAGCAATGAGTTCAGAGAGGTTAGGGGGATGGGGTACCCAGGATACCTCGTCCTTAAGATCTTCTGAGAGACATCTCCTGAAGATTGTTACTAAGGCATCATCTGGCCAGGCAGTCTCACTGGCCATCTGCTTGAAACGGGTGAAGTAAGAGAGAACATCTTGATTTCCTTTTCTCAGGTCTAAACGATGTTCCTGTGATGCCAATGTGAGTTCTTGTCTTCCAAACATTGGGCCTCATTACGACCCAGGCGGTAAGTTACCGCCTGGGCCGTGACTTTACCACCATGGCGTAAACTACGTTTACGCCATGGTGGTTGGCGGACTTACCGCCCCATTCCGACCTAGGCGGGGCGGTAAGTCCCCAATCCCCATTTACCCTTCCCCATTCCCATTTTTGCCCCATAGGGCGTAAATTACGGTGGTGTAATTAACTCCATGGTCCCTTAGCGCCATGAATTTTAACACCTGCTAAAAGCAGGTGTTAAAAGCGCCATGGCGCTAAGGGACCTCGTACTCAGGCGGTAAGGGTCGGCGCTGTTAACGCTGCCGTAAACCCCTTACCGCCTGGGTCGTAATGAGGCCCATTGTGTTTTTGCTGTTACAGAAAGCTTGGTGAGAGTCTAGGATAGGATTATTGGTGGTTACTAGAGGGGTGACCCATCTGAGAGCCGGGCCAGAGATTTGTGAAATCATGTAACCAACTCAGTCTCTGTCAATATGAAAATAAGCTCCTTTAAAAGCCAATTGCACTGTGCAGGAGTCTATAAATTCCTTAACCTTGTGTGGGTTACTGTCAAAGTGGACTCTGGGTAAAGGCCCAGGAGGAACCTCTGAACAGTCAGGCAATCTGCCAACCTTTTGTTTTAGGTCAGTGTTCTCCTGCTTGAGGTGCTGTACTTCAGCAGTAAGGGACTGAACAGCTGAAAACAACTGCTGCACCTGCTGATCCATTTTAATGGCTGTCAACACCCAACTACTGACCAATAGTCCTCTGTATTCTTTTCAAGCATTGCTATCTGTTATGTCAGGATTGGTTGAAGTACACAAATAAAAGCAACTAGTCAATAGTCAAAAATGCAGGCTTAGATGTGAAGGAATGTTACAAGAAAATGTTCACAAGAAAGCTCATATGTCTTCCACCCCGTGGACTGGATGTTAACCTACCCGAGACTGCCAGGCAGCCGCCAACAGAGAGAGGTGTGCCTTCAAGCCACATATGAGTTGCAAGCAATGCAGAATATGGATTAGCGCTGCCAACGATAGAAGAAGACGGAGTGGGAAAGTATTGAGAGAAAAGAGAATCAATATTGAAGCAAAGTACTTCTAAATCTGGAAGCGGTTTAGGAAATGCTAGTATAGCAAAGGACACTTACTTAGCCTGGGAAACTTGGAAAATAGCAACGCATAGGCACGTTGGATCTCGCAGCAGAAAAGTAGTCCTGGAGCTGGGGGCGTGGCTTGAAAAGTACACAGAAACTGAGCCACTAGAATGGTAACCAAACCTTCTGCCGCCATGTTGCAGCGAGCCGTGGACTGGGCTGCATCATGCTTGTATGCTGCACATTTAGAGCCAACTGGTAATGAAGATGCGCATATTAAACAGTGAATTGTGCATTTCATTACACTGTCCTTGTAATATTCTTTGGTATTATGTGGAATAGAGTTATACACGTGTACATTCTGCTGTTCCCACAGACCCAGGGATACTAAAGAAACACTGGCTGAGACTCCAATGGGGTCTTCAGCCAATAGATGAAAGTTTCCACTTGCCATAAGTACTTCTCCCTCAGGGATGAAGTCTAAGGAGGCAGTGTGGCCCCTGAAGGTTTACCCTTGCATCTGGGATCCCCTTTCACATGGTCAGTAGACCCACTAGCATAACATTTTCCAAATGTTTTGACAAATGGGGGTTTCTGCTGACCTCCCTCTGGTTTAGCACTAGAGGTTTCACTAGACTGATTTGGTTTCCCATGTGGCTTACCCTTCTTATGTTTGTGGCCCTCTTTTGGGTGGGAGGATTAAGAATTATCTTTGTCATCTTTCTTGTGCTGCTTCCCCTCAACCTTTTTGCGAATGGCTCCAGAATCCTTGTGAGGGGCCCTGTTGGCAACCCACAAGTCAGCAGCCTTAGCTAGCTTCTTGGGATCAATCTCTTTTGAGTCAGCCAAGTGTTGTCTCACCTCAGGAGAAAAGGCATCAAAAATAGGTTAAAAAAAAATAGATTTCTCATTCCTTCAATGGAGTTCACTCTGTAACCCTTAATCCAACCATCTACGTTTTATCAAACATTCACATGCCCAGGTAGCCCAAGGTTTACCATCAGTCTTTTTAAGGGCCCTAAACCTCTTAAGGTACTGGGAAGGAGTTTTCCCAAATCTAACTATCAAAGTTAGCTTCAAATTATCATACTCCAATGTTTCAGGTTCCCCCACCTCCAATACAGCATCAGTTGTAACCTGGGGGAGCGTAGACAAAAGCCAAGGAATCAACGAATTCCCTGTGAGACCTTGAATCCCATGATTGAATTCAAAAGCACCCAACCAATCAAACATATCAAGTTTCAAATGATACATACTCACTGCTTCTTTGGCCAGGTGAGGCCTCTTTGCACTGGAAGACCTAGAGAACTCTGGGAGGGAAACATTTTCAAGAGACAATCTTTTCATTTCAAGAGCATGTTGTATTTGCAATTCCCTGAGTTGGATGTCCTGATGTTTGGCTTCAGGTCTTGGTCTTGTAACCTTTTAAAATCCAATTCAATTCCCATTTTCTCATGATACACATATCCTGGACTCAGTGATGGGCCTTGTGGGTCCCAGTGGCTAAAGGTTGAGGCAAAAGGGCTGGCTGAGGCATAGAGGTTTTTTTTTATCCTGGGACTCCTCTCCCTCCACTGGCTCTTCTAAGACATTAGAGTTGGACTCTGAATTATCATCCTCATTATCAATTTCCACATTTCCTGGGATAGTAGGTGTGACAGGCCTACTACCCATACTCTGATGATTCAACAATCTTGTAATCAATTCATGTTTCTTTCCTTAAACAGGGAGATTCCTGACTTGCACAATGTTTTAGAAGTCTTTGTAGAAAAAAGAAAACTCAAAGATGGGTCACAAGCTGGGAGGCTTGTGAGAGGTAGAAGATGCAAGCAACTCTACAGAAGTAACCAAGACAAGTCTCAACTGAGATCAAGTAAGGCTAAAAGACAAAAGGTAAGTTCTCTTGGACTGTACAGTACCTTTGGTTAGAAGAAATTGTTCCTGCTGGCTTCTTTTCGTGTGTGGCTCTGTAGAACCTATTGTTCCTGGGCCCCAGTCATGTGGACAAGAGGGAGGACTTCTGGGAGGACTTCTGGGGACTCCTACAACACAATGGGTGGTCAGTGGCAGAAAAGGACCAACTTCTATTAAGCAGCACTTTATGGTTGTCGCGTCTCAGCAAATGGCACTACTGCGGACTCTCGGATACCACTCTGGACTTTTCTCGCATCTGTGGTCCAGCACTCTGTTGAGGTTGCTCAGGCTTGGTCAGTCCTGCTAACTGGGAGTCCAAAGCATCTTCCAAAAGCTCAGTCCAACTTAAAAGTGATGCACTCCGTTTGGTGTTCCTCTCCCTGGCACTTCAGTTCCAGCAGCAGCAGCAGTGGAAGTACAGCCAGTTCCAAGAGGATGTCCAAACAAGTTCACTTTGGAGTTGATTGGCCATACCAACTCAAGGGGAGAAGTCGTCCTTGCAGGGCTTCGCTAGTCGAGGCGAATTCGGAGCTTCAGCACAGCAGCAGGGCTTCACCGGGCAAACCAATGGTCCAGGAGTTGCAGCAGGCATCTCTTCCAAGTTCTTCTTTGGATTCCTTCGTCCAGTGGTCGACTCTTCCTTCCAAGCCAAAAAGCCTCACCTTTTATGCAGGTTTCTCCCATTCATTCCAGCTTAGCTGTCAATCACACAGCAGGGTGGCTGTCCTTGCCGGACGGCCAGCCAGCCAATCACCTTTGGGTGCATTCCTGTAACCAATGGGATTAAGCACAGGCAGTTTCAGGAACCTCCCTCACTTCCTGTCCCTGCCAGATATACTGTAGCCAGAGGCAGGATTCACTTGTGAATCTCGCCAAAGACAAAACGAACAAAGGGACCAAACCTGGTTTGGCACACAGAGTAAATCTCAAGAAGGACCTTTCCAACACGAAATGGCAAAAAAAGAAGACCGGGGCAATTTTGACAAAATGGGCCACCATGGCTGCATTACTGTAGCTGCGAACGCAGTCCGCTGCAAAAACACAAAATGGTAATAAAAAGTAAACCACTGCCATCAGCCATTAATTGTGGAAAGGATAACATAAAAATGTTACTTGAGAAACTAGACAAAGGGGATACTAAGTAACCCCTCCAGCACCCTATGGTAAGATAGTGTGTGCTGGGTCTACAAAGTAACAAATTGTAAGTAAAGCCAATTTCCCTTTACGGCTCTTGGAAACAGTAGCTTATCCAAGAGAAGGTATTTAAACCTTTGGAAAATCTAAGAGACTTCCCTGTGCCACTGCACCTAAGGTGCTGTGTGTCACAATGCAAAGATGATGCCTATGGATTTTGTCAGACTCCAAAATCAAAAAGAAACACAGTGTTTATTCACAGAAAATTACATGAGAGAGTGGTAAAAGGTCTTACTCTCTCCAGGTTGAAAATTAAAAAAGTCCTACAGTCCAGCAAAAGATCAGGGGCTGAGAGGCATTAGCACATTTCTGAGAATTCTCCATAACAATCCCTTCAACGCAGCACCTCGCACAAAAACCTGCAGAGTTCCACAAGGCTCATCACTCTAACCACTGCTGTACAACATTTACATGACCCCTCTCACAGGGACGTCATTTCACCAAAAGGCCAGGGGTAGCGGAAGTGACATCACATGACCTCTGATTACAAGTTATGTCATTTGACCCCACCCGAACTGACATCACAGGAAGTGATGGCACACAACCTTTCACCCCTTGACAAAACAGGAAGGGGCATCACATAGCATTCGTCCTCAGCACACTAAGAAAAATATGGTTACGATAGCACTGTAATATGATTTACATTTCATAGAAGAATGGATCACGATATGTAGCGTTAATATCAGTGTGTATAGGCCCATATTACCACATTACTGGGAATGTAAGCAGACGTCCAACACAACAACCTGGACTACTGTGCATCACTCGGGCTAAACTCCAAAAAGTATTGCAAAGAGGCCTAAATCCAAAAGCGCAGACATCCAGTGCCTGCCAATTGCCTTCAGGCCAAGAACTGATCTCGTAAACAGGTTTTTTTACCCAAACAGAAAAAATCTCAAAGTTAATATGGAAATATAAAGTGAATTTCTTTCATATAAAATAGTGAATAACTTTACTGTCCATTTGCTGAAGTGGAGCCTTTTCTAGACCACCATATGCTACTCAAACACTGAATTGTGTGTTGAGGTCACACAGGGCCCTGACGCGGATGCCCACATCCTCACACCAGTCAAAGTGACGCACATGCTCCCCGAAAGCTCAAACACTACAAATCCTATTTGAAAGCCTTGTGGAATATAGTGCTTTCAAGAACACACCACATGCCAGTGTTCATTGCTCTATTCAGGATGAATATAACCTTTTAGATGCTACATGAACAACATGCACGCTTTTGCCCGTAGGGCCACCTAGTAGTACCAAGTCATTTGGACTGAACAGATCACGATTATCCGGCTATCAATGTAAGTGATTGCTTTAGGCCATCTTATTATGATGTTTGCATCTAGTCTGACGGAAAAGCTATGAGGGGTTAAAGTTTTGGCTTTGATAGAGGAGCAGAAAAACGACCCGCTCATCACAAAGCACACCAGAAGCATGGCATGCTATTACCAGACCATTGTGCTATGCAATAGCACCCTAGGATACACTAGCCAACCTTGAGTGTTGATTAATTAGTCCACAGCCGTTCTTAGCTTCTCTGGCTATATCAAATGCATTTGATCAACTAAGGCTCCAAGACATGACCTTCCTACCAACTTCCACAACAGACCCATAATGACTTGAGGGTAGGTATTTTGCCAAAGTTTATTCAAAGTTGTCATGTTGCTAATAATAACATCTCACGGTTCAAGACAGTGTAAATGAGCTTTTATGTGACGGAGGACATGCTGGCACATGTAACTTTGACTCCATTGCCAACAAGTAGGGGGCAGAAAAAGTGGGAGGACACTGGTACTGCAATACTGGATGATGAGAGCTATGGATTGGAAAGGGATAAGTAATACGAGTTAACCTTCTGAAGCCTAGGTCACCTTCCAAAGAGATGTTACTGTAACTACTGATGGATAAAGGATTTGAAACACACTAATGAAAGAATGATAGGTTTGTTGCTGTCGTAGGAAACGTGGTGGGTGTCCTTCCTTCAGCCCCGGGGCAGCCAGTGGTCACGTCAGCAGATTAATATTGGTCACCACTTCCTGGATGGCCCTGTCAGATTGATCCATGGCCCAAATGCCATGATTGAGGACTGGTGCCCCATCATCATGTCCACACGTGCCACTAACTCCGGATATGGCACTGCACCACCTGCACACTCTATTATTTCTGCCAATCTGCTCTGCCAGCTCCTTTAGGGGCCAGACCTGCATTCTATACTAAGCTGCATAAACACATTAAGTAACCTACAAGCTCACGGTTAAAGGGTATGTATTTCGACAGGTTTGCAATAATCTTTTTTTATAAGCAAATTTGGATGCCTTGGGCAATGAAAGCAAAGCATTACACAGCAATGGACAATCGGCTCATAGTGAGAACATATATTGGGTTGCAAAACAGAGTCAATTTAAAAGCTTCAGTGCACACGAGCGAGGGGATTGCTGGCTAAGAACAGTACGCTGTGCTATGGTGTCAAATGTGCATAAGTCATCACAGGTGTACATGCATTGCCATCTATAATTTTGTTTGTGCCACTGGGAAGATAGGCAGAGGATCTATATAGGATCTGGGGGGCATGGGAAAACGTGGTTCACTCTTGAATGCCACCTGGGGAACACCCCCAACCCACAGTGCAAGAAAAGCAAGCCATCACCCGCCATGTGAACATTTCTTAAGCATCTGCAGGCAAAGTACACATTAACTGAGATTACCGGTGCATGGGGAAAGGAGAGTAATGATGGACTGGGGGAGTGGCGTGAAGGGGATCCTGCAAACTGCTGTATATGCTTTGTACAGCAGTCCTCGGTGTATCTGAGCATTGGCGCTCCACCGCAGAGTAGCAGCTCACTCCCGCACACGGACACCTCATTACTGGTGCTTAAGGACGTACCTCCTTAATACACAACGCTGGGATTTTTAAACATTGGCAACACTTGATTGCCTTTTTGTGTCAAATATAGATTTTTCCTCTAATTTACTTTTGACAACAGTGAGCTAAACCCATCTCCAGTCCTCCCGCTCTCTTACCAACAGTCAAGTTAAAAGCACTCTTTAGTTGAGCAAGACACAGGGGTACAACCACGTTCAATGATGTCACTTTTCTATGGATGCCCTTGAAGGCCAAATTGGTCAAATAACGTATTTGCTGTTTCATTTACTCCGCTAACGTATTTCAGTATTCTACCCAATTAAAATCACAGAGTGTTAATTTTACTGCAGCGTTTAGGGCCAGCATTAGATTTGTGCGGGCCCATTTGAAAATGATGTTTTGGGCCCTACTGCCTAGGATGGGAAATCCTGTGTGCAGCAACCGTGTGGTGCCCAGCTGTTTTTTTCATTCAAAATAAATATTATTACTAGGAAAATATCAAATACATATCATTATGTATGATTCCAATTGCAAGTGAAAACTTAGTGCTGAGTCAGCCCCCAGTAATAAATCCAGCATCTTTCATAGTGCATGTATTAATTTCACAGGGCTCCTTTTAAGTCCTTTCCGTCTCACACAATCCCTGTATTGAATCCAATTTCTCCATCTCCCATGTATGTTTAAATCCAACCTTTTCCCTTATAGAGAACACCTTCTACACAGTGTGATGTAACATGGCGACTTACCCGAGACTTGAGCACGACAGCCCACTTACATGTCTTCTCCTTGCATGCCGCCTCATTCCCTTCTTCACTTGTGATTGTGCTTGCCTCCTCCAGCAGCACAGTTAAGAGAGAGACTAAACCAGGGGCCGGAAGCATAGCTCAGAGGCCATGTGTTTGTCTTTGAAGCAAGACAATGCAGCAAACCAGGTTTGAATGACGGGGTCCTGCACTCTTTAACCAGTGTGTTTCAAAATAAATTAAATTATGTCACGTTCAAGTAGTGAAAATGTATTGAGTTGGGCTACGCCCAGGTGCCTGGTACCAGCGAGTTCAGAGAGGGCAGAGAAGCTCAGTCTACAACCCTAAGCCTGAGAACCCTACATTGGCTACCAACCAAAAAATTAATTTTCTTCAGAACACCCTGCATAATCCACAGAGCATTCCACGGCCAAGGAGCAGGGAAACATCTCCATCTACTAATCAAACTGTACACTAAGGTCCAGCAAGGAAATTCACCCCAAACCAAAGCAATACTGAAAGCAGAAATTTGGTGGATCAGCATTCTCCTGCATCTCAGCAATACTTTGGAACTCAGTCCTGAAGGAAATTGGAACAACAGAAGACCACCTCGAATTTAAAAGATTGCTAAAAACATTGCTCTTTAACTCACCAAGGTAAACAGGAAACACTGTTGAAGGGAAAAAGCCAATGCAATACTAGAGAAACATCCGAAAACAACCAAAACCTAACAATCCGAAAACCTGGATGCCCCAACGAAATAAAGCATTTTTACACAAAACACCATAGAAGATTATGAACCCTGCAAGACACAACATAACCACTGCACAGAAATGCACAGACTGCTAACATCACTAACTAATCCTACTAAAAGCTTTCCAATATTCTCTCAGCGGAAACCTACAACCACCACTAAATGTATGCACTCAGCAACACCCAGCTAAACACAACACTCTACAGATAAGTAAACTAATTACGGATAAATCATCCCCCATACACTCATACAACAACCACCACCTAACCCTTATCAACTGAAAACAAACCCAGCACACAGTGACCGGTTTTTCTGAACTGAAGCTATCAACAGCACACTAAAGCTCTCTAACGCTTTCCCTTGCTATCCCCCTAAGCCCTCCCAGCCCTCCTTCCTTTTCTGATCTGCCACAGCATCCTGGAGACCATGAATGTGGCAGCGGTGCAGGTTATACATCACAATAACATAACATATATATATATATTGCAATTGCACTGAAACCACTTCTTTATCGAATACAAAATGGAGTAGCCATCTTTAAATGTGCTGTTATGGATCTATTAATGCAAGAGGGTGCCCTTACAGTACCTTAATGTTTAGACGTTAAGAATATGTTTCAGCATGTTGGTCACCCAGTGTTCTGTCCTAGAACGGATCTAATGTATCATAACTAACAAATCCTTTGTTAAAACAGCTTTTTAACAGAGGAAGAAAGAAGTGCACACTCTAGGCAAATTGGGCAGTCTGACTTTAACTTCAAGGTATTGTACATCTAAGATTACTTTTTGGATAAGAGGAATGTTTGGTCTTTATTGTGGTGCAGTTTGCGTGCTCATTGTTCGTTACATTCAGGCTGGGCATTTTAGAATTAGAAGAACAAAGCACTGGGGTGGCTTTAGAACAGAGAAGTGCCTTTGTTGTGTAAGTGAGAAAGAAAAACAAATACGCTTTCTTTTATTTTGCCAACTGTATAAAAGATTCAGGGGGTTACATTTAAATCTTGTTTTATGGAGTATGAAGTACTGAATGGTCTAAAGCACTAGCATATTGCAAAAAGACAGATTAACGTATCGTTGTATTTGCTGTTACTAGATATTTAATGAGAGCTTGGATTGCAATAAAAAGATACATTAATTATACTTGTGATTATTTTAGCCACTCTGTTTTTTATTCTTAATTACTAGTTTGCTTTGAATATTTTCCCTTGACTGTAAGATACTAACAGCTTTTTGTTATATTGTTTTTATTAAAATGTGTGTATAATTCTGCTGCTTTGCCTAGTGAAATAAATAAGCGAATGTAGGCCTGAAAATGGAAATTACTATATAGTAAGCACCCCCGCAAAGGTGCACTGGCACAGCACATTTTCTAATAATAATCACTGATTAGCATCATACTTTGCACATGTCAACTGTAAGCATCTGGAACACATTGAAAACAAGCGTTGGCAAAGCCTAACGATTGGATGATAATGTCAAGTGCAGCATCAAATGCCCTATTACCATTCAAGTCGTGACAAAGGGGCAGCACTTTTGGAAGTGAGAACAATTATTGGAGTCCTTAACACAAAACAGCAACAAGCTTTAAAAAACTAAAACAAAACAAACACTAGTATGTCAATCCCTGGGCACCTGAAATTCTTCCCATTCAATTGGCAGCAGGGGAAACATTTTACAGCTAAGACATACACCAATCAACTCACAATGCTGGAGACATACACAAGTAGGGAATAATGACACATCACTAGGGTGGATGTGTTTGCATATACATTTGCCACCTATCACTAAACATTCAATAGTTTCTTCTCAACTAAAGTGACACCTGTGAGCCAAAACCTTATATAGTTGTACGCAATGTTCATGACACTCTTGTGTACCGAGCATTGGAATTAGCTGAATGGGATGGGGATTGTTGTGTTCTACTGGGAGTACACAAGCTACAACAGTTTCCAACATCAGCTAGTGTGACACGCATGCATGCCTGATTTTGAGGTAGGACATAGCAGAGATTCAAAGAGGCGAGTGATACACAGTCGGTGTCCATCTATTATGGTTAATGTATGCAACATGTGCCATCAGTAGACAGACACCTGGGAGGAGGAGAAGAGAATCCTGAATGCAGCCAGTGCAAAACTCATGCTCTTGTGATTTCTGAAGGTGGAAGCAACAGAGATTCGGGGAGGCAGATGATACATCAGTCAGTGTTCATCCCTTGAAGTAAGTGGATGAGTCACATGTTATTGGTGACACTTGGGAAGAGGAGAAGAAAATCCCTGAGGGCAACAACTGTAACACTCACTCTTGCATGATTTTAGAGGGAGTTAGCAGCAGACATTCAGAGAGCCAGGTGATACAACAATCAGTGTCTCTCTCTTGTGGTGAGTAGATGCAACATGTGCCATTAGTTGACACCTATGAGGTAGAGGCCCATGAAGGCAGCTAGTGCAAGACTCAGGCTCATGCTGTTTTTGAGGGAGGAAGCAACAGATATTCAGGGAGACTGATAATACAACATTAAGTGTCAGACACATTAACTGAATGAAAGCAAAACATGCCATCAGGTGACACCTGCGAGAAGGAGGAGGTAATGCCTGGAGGCAGCTTGTTCAATACTCACACTCTTGAGATTATTGAGGATAAAAGCAGCAGAGATTCAGGAGGAAGGTGACATATCAGTCATTGTCCATCATGTGTCATAATCTGAGTCCTCGGATTCGTAACTCACCTGTATGCTTCTTGAGGATTTCTTCTTTGTGTTCGCGGGTTTCTATTTCCTGGACGAGCATGCCTTATAAAGGTAATCTCTAGAGTCTTCTGAATCCAGTCTGCTGGGCTTCGGTGAGCGCACAGGTCAGTGACTCCCGGTCGCGGCGGCACCGGGGCTCGGAATACGTTCAATGTTCCAGGAAGGATACAGGACGGAACCAGTATAAGGAGGACAGGGCAACTAGGTTCCGAATAGAGCACACGAGAGGAATAGGAAGGGGCAACCAAGAAGGAAGTATGGATGGTTAAGAAAAGCAGGCTAGGTACTAGAACACAACATGCCGGGCGAGGCACAGGCAAGCTAAGCATTGAGACGCGAGTAGGCACGGGGGTATGTCTGTTTTCAAGGGAGCATGTGATCCACACAGAAGACTAGACCGCACCAAAGACATGGCGTCAGCCATGTTGAAGGTGAACGGAGTAGTGGTTATTGGCTTAAGGACCAGGCAGACCAGAAGGGTTGATATGGCCGATTCATGACATCATGTAAAGCAAGTTGATGAGACACATATCACGGGTCACTTTGGTATAGGAGCAGAGAATCCCTGAGGGCAGTTAGCGGTAAGACTCACCATTCCATGATTTTTTAGAGCAAGGAATCAGATCCTGCCTCTTGTAGTGAATGGATGTGACACGTACCATCAGATGACACCTGCAAAAAGGAGTAGAAAATCCTTGAGGGAAACTAGTGCAAGACTCATGGGCACCAAACATTAGAGGGCAAAAGAAGCAAACACTCTGTAAGGCAGGTGATACACCAGCCATTGTCCATCTCATAAAGTGAGTGGGCAAGATTTATATTTTTTTTATTGTGATATTGGTTGTGCAAAGACAACCTTACACAAAGTGAACAATATTCCTCATAAATCAAAAACACATAGAAATTGTTAGTCCACAACACTAATACAACATTCTTCAGAAGTAAAAATATCATAAGTAACACATACATGTATCTAATACGTATTTGATTTTGAGTGTGCACCAACAGAAGATTTTCACAGTTAATTTTTAACAGACCACCATAACTGAGGACTTTCACCATGGCAATTGTTAAAACCATCTGCTCACCACTCAAGAGTATTTCATCAAATTCTAGCGTGTTTAAAATTAAACCATTGTCCACGTATTTTCCAAATGAAATGTATATATAGTTCTGAAGGTGAATGTAATGAATTAGTATGCGTTCTCTCATTTGTACCAAGCCCTCGTTTTACACATGCCGCAGTTCCAAATTCTCCATTTTACAACCCAAACCTACTCTGGCATATTTCCCACACAAGGAGAAGATTCAATCTATATCATATACATTGATCATGCCAGTAGGCATTCGGGAACTTCTTTAAATCTGATGGCAAGTTACCAGGGGGTTGTCCGAGGTAGATAAACTATCATACAATGTATAAGTCCTAACTTTCCAGATAGTGTTTATCCAATCTATTTCAAACAAGCCTTTTTTTTTACTCATCCTGGTTTAGTAATGAAATCCCCACGGATTGACTACTATCCAAGAGAATAGATTCAGCAATTATTTTTAAATTATTCATCAGACCATAAAACATGGACATCAGAATATTAAAAAAGACCCACAAATAGTGATTTCTCCAGAGGATCCAATAAAGATCTGTAAACAACAGGAGTATTCCATTTAACCCAACAATCCATTGATAAAATACCCAATTCAAAGCGAAGTGCTGAAATTGAGAGACAATCTGGCAGGCCTAGGACTCTCTAACATAACCTAGACTCCTCCCTTTCTCAATCTGTGGCTCTGGTTATGGAGCTGATCTCCATCCCATATAGTAGAGCAAGAATTACATTAATGTTGATAAAAGTCTGTTAATGGGATTAAAGAAAATCTGCATAATTAGGCATTGATTATTTTCCTCTCTGCTGCTAGCTAATCTGCCTTTTCCAAAATTCTGAAAAGGGCTTGACTTTCATTAGAGGGACAGTCCATGATGAAACCCAAATATGTAATATTAATCACTGGATTAATCACCTGTCTATTTATTACTCATGCAAAGCCCATTGGTTTCTTATGATTTTTGCAGAAGCGTATTATGTTGTACTTTTAACCATTTATCAGCAATTCATTCTTTAAGGCCTACAACCTGATGAAATTTAAAAGACACTATAGACTGATCTGAGTTTGGTCTGGAAGTATTACGTCATCTGCATACGTGAACCACATCACGGGCAATGTATGAAGTTAGATGGAGCAAAAATAGCCTGCTGCAGGTGATCCCCCCAAGTCTGACAGGTACAGATTGAAAAGGCATGGAGCGAGGATACAGCATTGCGTGAGTCATCTAAATGTTGGAATCTTATCAGTTAATGCCCCATACCTGTTCAATCTAACCTGTAACAAACTACTCTATTGTAGGTAAACCAGAATTGACAACAAATAACGTGGTAAATTCCAGCCCCTCAGATTTGCCCATAATAATAAGCGATTGACTGAGTCAAACGCTTGGAAGAAAGGTTTATGTAGCTGCAGACAACTAAGTACAAAGCCATTTAATGTTGTGGACAGCGTCTTTCTTAAACAAATGTGGAACTTTTGTAAGCGCCCAACAGAGAGGCCAGAAACTCCACTTCCCTATGGAACATCACTGCAAAAACCTTACCATCACAATGTAAGAGTGAGATTGTTCAATAATTTAAAGGCTCAATCATGTGTCCATTTTTGTAAATTGGAATCACGAATTACATTTTTCCAGGTTACAAGATAGATTTTGATTCGAAAACTGAAGTAAAAAGAAGGAAAACAATATTAGCCCATAAAAATGTGTGTGTTTTTTTGTAATATTACGTTGCTCAGACCGTTGGGGCCAGGAGCATGAGAATTAGAAGCCTTTCAAATAATTTCCGCAATATCTGCAATAGTAAAATCAAGAGACCAGTTACTGTCAGACTCCAGGAGGGGAATCAAATTCTCAGATTCTTCATATACATTCGTAAAATGTAATTCCCAAACGTACGACAACACAAATTGTCAGTGAATACAACAAACTGGTCTCACCTCTTTGAATGGCTAAAACATTATGACACCCAGAAATGTTGGGCACATTTTATTGCTTTCAGGAAAAGTGAGACTCCTACAAACATAAATCTGGTCTCGGAATCAATATGGCAGAAATATATTGGGGACTTATGTCATTAGCCCACTCACAATGACCAACAGGATCTTGTGAAATTTGAAGACCTGACTGTGCTAAATATAGAAATTAAAGAAGACAACATAGAAAACATCATTGTCAAACTAAAAGGTTCATGCGCACCCCCACCAGATGGGATGCCTAGCATAGTTACGAAAGCAAATCCGCTGTTATGGGCAAAAATACTAACATGATTATACCAGCTGATTATTCCATTGGCAAAAATACCGGACTGCTGGTGCACATCGGTATTAGTACCTGTCTTTAAAAGAGGGGATAGGTCTGAACCTGCAAATTACCGATTGATGGCTATGAATGATACTACCTATAAGATATCTGCAACAGCGGCATTGAAAGAGCCTACCATATGGATGGAAAAAAAGAATTTGCTAAGCCCTTTCCATTCAGGAATCCGAAAAGCTCATAGTTTGCTTACAAATATATGTGCCCTTCAATACCTTCACAGGTACAGATAAAAGCAGTAGACCAAATCTATATTGCTGTTATATAGACTTCTCTGAAGCTTTTGACCTTATCTCACGTCCAATACTATGGAAGAAATTAACAGCTTGGGGAATAAATCAATCTATTCTATATTATATACAGCAACTCTGTACAGATACTTCCATGACTGTTTTATTAAATCAGACAGGCCACCATACCAACTATGTTAACACAAACTGTGGTCTGAAACAAGGATGTGTTTTTTCACCCATACTGTAAAACCTTTATACGGCCGATATACAGCAGATGTTTTACTCAATAAACAACTACCCACCCAAGATAAATGGAACCCATGTGACATGACTGTCCTATGTGGATGATATTATCCTGTTAGATAAATCCCTGCTCGGCCTTCAGCGATCATTGGATGCATTAGTTGCTTATGCCGACAGAAATTCCATGATCATAAATACATCAAAATCTAAAATCATGATCTTGGAAAAAGTGGCAAAAGATCTAACATAAAGAGGTGGAAACTAAAGGACGGAAGGATGGAAAATGTAGATGAATATGTCTACTTAGGTTTCACAATAAAGAACAATCCAGATGAGAAATACTATAAAATCCACATAACAGCAAAATCTTTGAAAAAGTGGATAGCTGTACGTCAATATATAATCCACCATGGCGGACATAACATTCAGGGTCTCATAGAAATCTATCGGATGGCGATAATACTAGGGATCATGAATGCATTGGAATCTCTACCACACAGAATGACGAAATGGCTAAATGGACTACAAAGGAAGATATTGCGAACAGTTATGAATCTGCCAAACGCCAGTCCGGTGGAGGCTTTATGTCTTGAATTTAGAGTGTTGTCATCAAGACCATCCTTGCAAGTACAGAGGGCAATGTTATATATGAGACTTTGGCAAACAAATTCAAATTCCAATCAGCTGTAAACACTATTAGGGGAAACCAATAGCTTGGTAAACAAAAATGCCTTTTTAATAGATATGAAACATTTTACATAAACCTTTTGTCGAAGAAGTGGGCATAAATTAAAATATGATTAAAACCGACCCAAACTTTGAGAAAAAATTAAAAATGAAGGCAAGAATTTGGGATAGGATAAGTAACATTGATACCCTTCATACAAAACAAAGATATAAGGAATATTCCCACCAAGATTTCCTATATACAAACCACAGAGTTACTTGACTAAGTGATGTTCTCGAGAATTAAAATGCTTTATAATCTTTTTGAGTCTCATTTTGCTACCTACTAGAGAACACTGCACAAATTGGAAAAAAAATGGAAGATACAGACAACATCTACCCATTATGCCAGCCGAAGTGGAAAGCAGCAGACGTGTATTAACGGCATGTGATTCCCTCACTGATTGCTACTGCAAACATTATGGCAAGTTTGTAGCTCATTTAGAAGATGCTATTGAAGATCAATTTTGGGCTACACTTGTGAGAGTAAAATCTAGTTATCTCGGCTGCAGCCTGGGCATCTGGAAAGAGGCAAACAGGAGATTTGTTGCTCTATCTTCAGACTAGACATCCAAATGACCAAATAGGAAATCAGAGAGTTATTTCAATTGACATAGAAGAATTATGTCTTTTATTATGTTTTTTATTATAGAAAATGTATGAATGTTAAGGGTGATATGATGACATGTTACTGCTAGTTTTCTTTTCTTTAGTAAATGTGTTAAAATTTAAATTAAACTATGACACAATCAAAACAAAATCAAAAATAAATCCCAAACTCTTTCCGCATTTGGGTTATTTTGTAAGGAGTCCTGGGGATTTATCACTTCATTAATCATGGCCCAAAAATTATGAGAATTTGTTGCCAGTACTGCCTGTAGCATTTCTTCAACCTCCTTTTGTCTGTAGGATTTGATGCATTTTTTTTTATGTGATTGGCCCTCATTACAACACCGGTGCTAAACCATGGCGCTATTAGCACCATGGTTGGTGCCGGTGTTGTAACGAGTCCGCCATGGTGAAATGGAGAAATAACGCCCCATTCCAAGGTTGGCGGGGCGGTATTTCCCCATTTCCCCATGGCCCTTCCCCATTCCCATGTTTGCCCCATAGGGCTTAATGGGAATGGGGAAGGCAGCAATTACGGTACCGCAAATTGCGGTACCGTAATTGCCTGCAAGGTCCCTTTGCGGGTCCCTACTTTAACAGCTGGTCCAGACCAGCCATTCAGGTCGGGTCCCGAAAGGGGACCTCGTAGTAAGGCGCTAACTGGTTAACGGCGCTGCAGCCTTTTACGGCGCTGTTAACCACTTAGCGCCTGGGTCGTAATGAGGCCCATTGTCTTAATTTCCCTTGGCTTTTCTAGACGATCGCTTCTGCTTTCTCATGATTTAGCTAGTGCCCAAATATCTCTTTGCAGCTCTATTTTCCTAGCCTGCACCACTACCTCATAAGGATGGGCAAATGCTCTAGGAACCTCAATGCATATACCATTTGAATTTACATTAGTTTCTGAAAACACTGAAAAGCTGATCATATAGATATGCTTTATCTTCTCCAAAGGTGTGTTTAAATAAAACCATTGTACTCCATGGTTGAACCCCTGCATGCTACATATCCTTCGCATGATCCTATTTCTTCCTCCCACACCATTAGATTACTAAAATCTCTATCCATTACAACCAGAACCCTAATTCTAAATGTTGACGAGAGCATGTTATGGTCACTCAATGGTGTATCTGTAATCATAAACTGTCCACAAAGATCTAAATATGTTGTGATTAAAGCTAAGAAATCTATTCAGGAGTTCCTTTCCCCACTTTTCAAGTGGGTCTGGCATGCACATCCCCTTCAACACACCCATTGGATCACTTTCAGTTCCACTTGTCAAAGAAATCCTCCCACCTTCGTCCATCAATGTATTTTCTTTTCTTAACTTTAATCTGTTTTCCCCCATAGTTTAGACTACCCAATATATTGGGCAGTCATTCTCACACTAAGGCTCCCAGCTAGGAGAATGTACTGACCTTCCAGTTCAGTTCAGTTTAGCTTCATTTTGATACATTGTATCATAAAAGCAACAGCACCATAATTACGTCTTCAATATATAAAAACAAAATGAGATACAATAAACCTACTAAAAAAGGTTTTATTATATAAAAACTAAGCACATGAGTCAGTAATATCGCAAGTCATACATCCATCAGCATAAAATCACATTATGTACAATCTAAGCCATTGCAAATACACTAGAATACATCAAAATTGTATTACCTGGCAATACAATATATAAAAGTACAATTTAAAGTGCAATCGTTTTCAGATTGTACGATCTGTACTAATACAAATCTTGTCCAAGGCTCCCATGTAGTGTGCGCCTGAGGCTCAATATCATTGGAGCTAACAATATGCAAAAAGACTGAGGACGAGGGACTGATAAACCTTGTCATCACAGGATCACTCTGATTCCTTCTCTCCATTCTCAGCATTGATGTGCCCACTGGGCCCACAGTCTTAAAATGAGACATCCCCAAAGATGTATTGGTAGAGATGTTTGTCATTTGTAGAATATCTTTGGGTGGAGCTCAAAGAGGTTCAAGTAGTACAATGTCGCACTGGCCCCCCTTTTCCATTTGTATCTTTATTAAACCTGCGGAGTGTACAATCTTAGCGTATGATTTGACTCCAGGGTGGACTGGGATACAATCACTGCCCATGTTATGAGAACTTGGAGCAGTTAATACGTCCTGGACCTTTCTTATGTTCTACCGGGAGGGGTCTAGCATCATCTTGTCCGCTTGGGATGCTACTTTGAGAGAGATTCTGCTTCTTGCATCAGTATTTGTGCTCAAAGTGGCCGTTGCATAAAAGTCTTCTGTTTTCTTTTGGCTGTTGAATGGTTCCATTGTTTTAAGAGGTGCCGCTACCCTTGGGAACCTCCTCTCTTTCACTACATCAGATGTAACTGCCCCGCACCCCTGCAGGGATTTATTTATCGCATCCCAGGGAATATCTTCCTTGAGGTCAGCAGCTGCCTTGCACATCACATGAGATTCTGACACCGGTATTATGTCTGTATGCTCGTTTGCCTCCTCACCAGAGGAAACTCCCCATCCCTCCTAAATGTCCATGTTGCCTTTGACAAGCACAGTGGGAAAATCATCGTGCTGTTCTTCTGAAGCCTGAAGTTCCTCCTGTACCTCCTGAGTAACTTGTGCATCCCATGCAGCCTGCAGTACCCCGTAGCATGTCGCATCTGACTGGCAGAGCCATTGTGCCGCTCAACTGGGGAGTTGCTAACTAGGAACCAATGGGGTAATTGCCTCTGAGTCTTTTATTTCTGCGTGACTCACGTCGGCCCTCAATTCTCTGTCCCCCAGAGGACCGCACAGTATGTCATCTAGGGTGGACTTGCTCCGTAGATTGCATGGTAAGCAAATGCCAGGCGATAGACTGCGGTCAAACCAAGCATCGGTGTCTGTTTTCAATTACTAGTATTATATTGCTATTATGCCCAAAGGGTATCATATCCGAGTGGCCGGAGGATTAGTAATTGAAAACTTTGTTTACCATCACTGTACAACTTGTTCCTCTGAAAACGCTAACACTCCTCTGCCGGACAGCCGAAACCCAAACACAGCCACCAACACTTTGCATTCTTTGCGCACGCTTTGCACGGAAAAAGTGTATTCACACCCATTGGAGGTTGGGCTCGGCAATGCAGCTTCCTCAAAGCAGTAGTAGTCCTCCAGAACACCAAAGCGCTGCAATCATTGCAGACACACAACACTTTACACTCTTCGCAAGATGTATGCCCTCAGGTGACACTTGGGGGGAGGAGCAGAGAATTCCTCAAGGAGGCCAGTGCTGCACTCATGCGTGCCCAATTTGTGACGGAGCAGATAGCAGGGCTGGGTTGTACACCGTGTGTATTGAGTGGAGAAGACGCTAGGGCTATACATATGCTCACGTAATTTTTGAGGAAGGAAGTAGCAGATTCAGGGAGTCAGGTACCAGACCGTGAGTGAACAACACAGTTGGACAACATGTCAACACCCAAAAAAGCTTGAAGTGGGGAGAACATTCTTGCAGTTTGGGGCTTTTTCACTTTTGAAACAGCACTCTCAGTGTGCACTGGCGATGGCAGAGATGCTCACAGTCAATTCAAGCTATTATCCAACTAAAGTTCTGCACCTGTGACACCAGTTGCTCTGGAGTGCATACCCCAGTACACACACAGGCACAGGCATTGCACCATGATAATGCACTTTACCTGAAACTAAGAGATTAGGTTGCACTTTTAGTTCCTGCCAATATTTCAAGGCCGTAGTAATACAGATTTTATCTTCTGAAAATGAGTGGAAGAATAACACACTGTGTAATTGAACAGCAGAAGGAGATTAAAAATTGCAGATCACAGCCACCACTGCCACAACCCACTAATAGGATTGCTGATGCTGACAACATATATGATGATCAAGACAACAATTATGATCCATCAGAGAGCAGAGCAGCACGACCAATGCGGCTGGGAAGCAGTGATACTGAGCTGGAGAGAATACCATCACAGATATTCAAGCAGGAATGGGAACACAAGATTCTCCCCACGTGTTTCGAAAAACGTCTTTCCTGTCACAGTTCAGAAAGCGCATCAAATTACGTGGCAATTAGAACATCACACGCACCACCGCCAGATCCATTGCACACACATGAGAAAGGCGTGTATGTTGTCAGCCCACAACGAAAAGTCTAAAATGTGGCAGTACCTCAAACAGAATACACAGCTGCTGAATCATGCCACTTGCACACTTTCTAGAACAATGAATGGTGTGTTCAAGGATTGCAAAGACCAACCAAGATGCCGCATCTATGAGGTCACATATGGCACAGCATCATGTGCAGACATGGTAAAAAGTCAAAAAATGTGAAGCATATCCCTCCCCATATTATGAGACAAGCAATTCACCCCACAATTATACACAGGTCCCTCTGTACATAGCGCAGCCATGCCATTGCTTTGGAGTGGTACACCAAATTCTACCCCTGTACCTCAACGATGCACAGCAGTGATCCACCGTTGCATCAGCCCAAGGCTGTGGAAGCGCTGGAGCTTTGCCACAAATATCACAAGTCACATGGCATAGAGTGCCCGCTTGATGCTAACCTGGCTATGATGTCCACAGTAAACCTCTCTCCTTACTGTTTCTTCAAAACCCTAGATTGAGCAGCATGGTCATGGCTACATTGGGGGTGGCACTAAATCAACCCATTGGACTAAAAATCCACTTTACCATGGACACGTGGGCCAGTTTCCAGAGCAATGACTAAATGGCTGTCAAAGCACAGTGGGTGGCCTTTCTTTCCTCTAGTAGCCTAAAAGGGCTCTATACTGATGCCAGGGAAAACAGATGTACCAACACATGTTGTACATGTAGGGGCTTCAGGGCAGAAGCCACAAAGGAATTGACATCTAGGAGAAAGTAGAGGGGATGGAGGCACAGTCGCCATGGCCTTCATATTCACACTTTCGCTTTGTTGCAGCAGACAATGGATTAAGGATCATTGCTGATTTATGAATTTAAGACTGTGCATGTTGCTTGATTTGCGCATGTCTGTCACCTCATGGTCACACACTTTATCAGCAGTGGTCAGCCTGTGAAAGGAACTAGTCGCTATGACCCAGAAGATCATCTCATTTTTCAGTTGGGCTACCCATGAGAAAAATGCACTGCATCAACTGCAGGTACACTAAACGGTGCCCAACCAGAAGATCTCAGCGGCCAACCATTGGAACACTCATTTGCACATGTTGGAAAGGCCCCAGTAGTGGTACAATGTCATCAAATAGAACTGCAACACTCACAGAAGAGCTCCAGGTCAGGAACTTTCATCAATGGAAGCTGATGTCTAATGTTTCTTCTGCGCTATGACCGTTCAAGGCATCCTCCAAGTGGGCGAGCAACCACAATGCATCCCTCAGTCAGTCTCTCCCTCTGGTCCACCTGCTTGAGCTTAATCTGAGCCACATGACTAGGGTCTGTGGGTGCCTTGGCAGTTGGTGATAATTACAGAAAGGCTGATGATGGACCTCTTTTTAACATTAAATGGCGTTCCACTGGTATGCTTTGCCGCGGATCTTTCAGCAATAAAGAACGTGGGCAGCAGTGAGTACACTCAGCCTGCTTGAGTTGAACCTGAACAACAGGCGAGCGCTTCTTGTGGGATGATGCTGATGAGGCAGAACAGGTGAGGGACCTGCTTTCAACCTTCCCTTCCACAGGTATTTGGCTTTAAAGGTAATGCTGAATGCCTGCTGGCTTTCTTTAAGGATCCAAGTTTCAAAGTGAAAACATCCACTTTTCATATGAATATGCGTAGGGAATAGGAATTGCATCAGACATCACAATTAGGCGACACCTAGCAAATGAACAAAGACACTTCGCTGCAGCTTTCCCAGCATCAGTTCAATAAAGAAGGCAGACAGCATGAAGAACACCAAGCAGCCCATATGTTGCCAACTACAATGGGATTGTCAAGCTCAGGAAGGATAACTTCAATGGGCAGTAGATCACTGACACCTGGGGAAAGCCTTGCGAAAAGTGCAAGTGCAGTCTGCATTCAGCAAAATGCCAAAGAACATCCCACTCGGTTACTCGGGCATTTTGATTGTTGATTGGCCATCAATAGGAACAGACAGCAGACTATTTGTCACACAAATGCCTGATGCCTCTCTACTGGACACTTTGAAGGTATGATGACCCGGTATAGTACTGACACAGCAAGTGGTCAATCTGGCAAGCAGCACTTGCGCAAGTTGCTGTTGAATTGTTAAAACACACCCTTTCCGAAAGCGGGATTTCTGAGAGAGTAGTTAGTGCAGCCGAGGTATTTCCACAGACGGCAAGAGAAGCGTCACAGTGACAAATATTGCACAATTCCCAAATAAAGACTAAAGAAAACCTCCTCAGTACTGGGTGCTCTCGAGTTGACACACGCTACAGCTGTTTCAAAATGTGTAACATAGTGTTATTGTTCCAACACAAAATATTGAAAAAGTAATTGTCAAATTCTTCGATATAAGGCCATCCTTGTCTTAGACGAAATAGAGACAGACAATATTTTCCAATAAATTCCACAGAGCTGTTTTTGATCACTCGCACTTGGCTTAATTTCTGTGAGCCTCCAGTACATACCATCAAATATATGTTTTTGACATTGTTTGTGTTCTATGATGCCTTTGAATTTGAACGCATTATGTTATATATATATATTTTTAAGTAGATTGGCTACTTTATAGCTATACTATTTGGTATGCTGGCTCTTTACCTATTATTTATTTTCTACAATGCTTGTTTTTATGAAACCCCTTAAGGCAGGTATGTTTTTCTACTCCGTTAATCAAGCAACTATGCTAGTGTGAACAGGTACATCATCCCACGTTGCACACACAATTCTATGAATTGTTTGTTGTTTTCAGTCATCGCTCTGAGGGAGGACCAGGGGGGTCTGAAATGCACTGGACAATATCGTCTGTGCCCATTTCAAGACAAGATGGCTGTTGTATTAATGACGTTGATAATTCCTCTTTGTAAATTGAGTGATTAGGTGTTGGAACAATAACACCATATTACATATGTTGTAATGTCTTCAGTGTTTGCCACTAGTCGGAAGCATCCAGTACTAATTCTGTACCTGGGTATTGAATGATTCCACATGGTGCAAATATGATTGACTGATGTGCACCAATAACTGTTTTTAAATGACTAGAACACTATAGTATCCTCATTATACTTGGTGGTGCCCACTCCATCGTTTTCATATTTGTATCACGATGCACAATAGACAACAGATCAGCTCAGGAAATGATGATCATGCGTTACCTGCTACATGTCAAATAGTGAAAAGGTCAGCGCGGTTGTTTCCTGGCATGAGTGACTAGGAGAGGCGTAGCTGTGGCAGTGACTGCGGGACTCCAACCCATTTCTAACTTACACATGCCATTGGCTGATATGCAGGTCATTTAGGATCACGTGCAAAACTTGCCAAAGCTCCTTAAGGTTCTTCGGCTCACCCACGGAACACTGTTCCGCTTATAGTGCACAGGTTCACAGGCTTATTTTGCAGGGCAAAGCCGCCACTTAAAATTCTCAGCCTATCCTACAACCTTTAAAGTTCACAGGCTCTCTCACTGGGAGCAACCAGCTCTTAAGCGTTGCGAGCTATGGAAGAGAATGAAGTCACCTTCTAAAATTCACAAGGTCTCCCACATAGCAATGCCTCAAGCTAAATGTATCAAGCTATCCCATGGCCTGCTGGACACTCATGGGGGAGTCTCCCTGTGAGGGAATGAGAACCCAAAACAGAGACTGCTCACCTGAGAACCAAAACACCCCAAGAACCAGTTAACTCGTAAGGCAACACTACCCAAAACTACAAAACAATACACAATGACAAACCAACACAACCACCAGGACAGCATGTGCGAGACAAGACAACAACAAACATGCAGGTGACAACTGTATAATGGTAGATTCCCGTTTTTGTTTTTTATGACTTTTTTCCAGTAAGGCCTAGGACAGGAACATTTTAGGGGAGAAAAGGGCAAATGGACATGAGAAAATGGCACCGATTTTTCATATGTGGGAAACTAGCAAAACACTTAAAATCTACGAAAACGTTGTGCACAACGTTTTCGTAGATTTTCTTTCGTGGACAATGGACAACAAAAACATTCCTGAATTGAACAAACTACACACAACTACATCTGCCAAAAACTCTTCAAAACACTGATACAACCCTCCATTTATGATCTTGCCCTGTTTACCCCTTCCTTCACAGCCTAGCAAAGCCCACACAAGATCAGGAAGTGAGTTAGCCCTTTTATAGAGGTTTGAGGTTACTTTAGGAAAATTGAGGGTTCTGATTGGCCGAGTGCAGCCCACAAATAAAGCTGATATGAGACTGAGGAACCAAGGCTCTTGACTGAACCATGAGTCACGTGAGAGACCAGGGAACCCACTGCAAATTGACCTGCATTAAAAAAAACATATACACTTGCGGCATAGGCTGAATCACGCCAAAAAGATTTAAGGTGCCTGCAGGTGAATTTTGTATAGGCTTGCCCAGGCCTATCTAGGGCAAAGTAAAACAACAATCAAAATAGTCATGCATGGGCATGCATGAACCATTTCATACCCTATTCACTGTAAATGTTCAAATGTAATGGATACAATATGAGTTTTCAAAGTTTTCTTTTCAATAGGTCACTCTGTGACAAAGTTCATTCTGCCCTGAATGACAGATTGTCTCCAGCTTTCTCACCACACTCAGATCCCATGTTCCAAAGCCAGTGTATACATATTAACAGCTGGCAACCAACCTGTGATGTAAAATATTATTACAACAGCTGCACCTATTGAATACATGATTCACTGCTTTTAATGTGGCTTAATGTTTTCTACATTCCTCCCCTCTTTCCATCTTATAAACACAGCGGGTTATGTCCTTATTTTCTTCCTGTGCAATGCTTAAGCTCCTTAGTACACTAAGCGCTAACATGGCTACCCTGATGAAGAGAGTAGCCCTGACGTAGAGAGAATTAGCTTCTCTCTTCTCACGGAAGACCTTTGCATGGTGGCGATGCACTTAGCTACTTGGGGGAGCCATGCTACGAGGAGAAAGCAATGTGAATAAATGTTTCCAATTAGAGTAACTCCTCACTGCGAGACAGTGTTGTTTCTATGGTAGAATGATTATTTTACTTGCAATTTCCTTTGTACACACAGTTTGTGAAAAATCGGATTAAGCCATATCTTTGCTGCTTTCGACGGACGTCCTCAGCCCATGACAAAGGCATAGCAAAAGCTCTCTGCGGTGCGATATATTAGGCGTTCATGGGGTCCGCATTATGCAAAGGATTACGATACAGATCTAATAGTCTGAGCATTAGCATCACAGCAGGAATGCTTCCATGGCATGGCACCATTTCATCATTCCTCGCTGGAGTGTGTACAGTTACTTACACAGGAAGATCAATTCTGCTTTTATGCTGAACATAATGAGAGCCTAGTGGGAATCGACGGGTTAGGCTAAATACGCCACTTCATAATGCACTCTTCTTGAATCCTCCCAAACTACAGTTTTACAAATGTATTTATTTATTGTATTTATTTTGGCATTTGTAGAACGTGCCTAACCGTGGGGCTTCTGGGCGCTGATATTCTTAGAAGGTTACATGTGGCAGGAACATACGTAATGGTTACATGTTACAAGAATACAGGTTACTGGTTACATACATATGACATGTTATAGGGAGCAGTAGGATTTGCATGCAGTTCATGGATTACATTCAAAGAGGACATTACACGTGTCAGCATATGAGGTCACAGGAAGGATGTGTGGCCTGTCACAGAGTTTAGTAGGGCTCAGTATGTTACTCTGGTGTGAAAAGTCGAGTTTTCAGGCGTTGGTGGACAGTCCAGAATGACGCCTCGGACCTGGGAGAAGGTGGTAAGGCATTCCAGGGTTTCGCTGCAAGCACTGGAAAACTGTTTTCTGATGTTAGAAATTGGGAATAGAGAGGAGGTGCGTGTAGACGCTGCGCGTTGGTCTGCTGGATTTGTTCAGTGCAAATTCCAAATAGTGCACTCCATCATGATCTGTTAGAGAGCTGTATGCACAGGGTGTGATGCACACATATTTGCACTGTAACACATTAGGAGATCCTCTCTGGCATGCACCTGCGACCTCATAACTGATTCTAAAACAGGAGCAACCATGGGGATGCCTGGAGCATCTTTGAGAGGCTTGTGTGCAAATGCGATTCACAAGGATTTGCTCAATTGCATCTGAGAGATGCCACCTGGCATCTCAAGGTCTTCTCCATTGTTGAGCTTTGTGGATCAGGTGTAATACAACAGGTGCACACCTGAGATGGTTATGGGCATCTTCTCATTTGTCCCAGGGCTTATTTTTGGAAATCAGTGAGAGTTGCTTTGTTGTGGAGGGATCACAGAAGTGTCAGCCTTTGTCAGAAGGGCTTGTGTTGTGAGTGAATAGCATCTTCCAGGATATGTTTTTATTATGGCGACTGCTGTTGCCATGCGAATTTGACGTTTCTTGTGCTCTAGATTATATGTATTGTTCTAACATGAACTTCTCTAAATCACACACACACACACATCCCTGTTTTTATACCTTTTCTCAGACTAACTGAAGCTATTTGCGCCTTATAAATACAGGCGCGTTATGCATGCCACATCATATCATATGCTACAGTGGTAAAATGCACAAGATTTTGTAGTCCCATGGACTTCTTCAGATGGTGGACACGCAATAAAATGAGAAACAAATCAACAAAGAGCTGGACATATTTTCTACACCGAAAAAACAGAAGAGAAAAGCATTCACTTTAAACTCACCCTTTTAGCAAGAACAAGTATGCAAGGAAATCAGTCCTCAATGCTCCCCCTTATCTTCAAGGCGACATATTTTGGAAAAGAACACACATGTGTGTGCGCCCTTTGCTAAACAGTTCCAAATTCCAGCAAAATGTTCACAAAATACATTTTCACCAGGACAATGCTATTCACCCAATGTGTTACATGTGATGGTAATGTGTCCAAATGCTTAAGCACAACAAGTCTAATAAGTGGGTGGGGGGCAGTAATTAAGCATGAAAACACATCCATGCTATATTAGAGAAATCCTGAAATGCAAGATTCAAAAACATGCAACTTGAAAAAAGGATTTGTTGTTTCACACCTTCCTCACACAGTCTAAACGTGTTTGCAGGTTGTAAGCTTATACCGCCATGGCTTCAACCAGCCTCCAGTTTTTTCATATACAATGTTTGGGTGCATCTCCCTGGCATCCACGCCAATTCAATTACCTGCCGTGATTGCAATGCCCAAACCGGCCTGTGAACCGCACAACGGACCAATGTTTTGAAACTGTAGCATTGTCAGAGTCAAGTGCATGTTTTTGCAGTCTCTATTCTGTACCATGGTGGCACTGTAGGGCAACCAGAGTCACACCCACCAGTCTGCAGATGATGGAACCAAAATATAGAAATGTTCACAGAGTTTAAATGGTGCAATGACCTATTTCACCCTATCGTCCCCCATGCCCAAAAGTACCTTACTGGCTTTCATACAAAGTGGTCATATGACAATACCGCTGTGAGAATGGGGCAATGTGCCCTGTTCGCCAGCATGGCTCATGCTTGATAATGAGTGCTATTCATTGGAGCTTCGACATCTAAGATTTGGTGTCATGTTCCCTCACCCATGTATGTTTCTGAAGCCTGGCCTGGTTTCTATTACCTACAGTCTGACCATAATAGTAGCAAATAATAAAATAATTGTAAACACACTTCCAGGCAAATGACCAACTCGCTAATCACCATTAAGATAAGGCAAACAAGAAAATAACCCCATACATTTCAAGGTTCCTAATAGTATATTCATAGTTTTCCAGGACTAGAATTTTCCAGTATAAAACTACAATGCATTTCAATTATGTTAAAGGTTTAATCGCAATAATTCTGAATCTAATACTTCAACGCAATAAATACAATTTAAAATCACTTTATGACACATGTCCCAACAGTGGTCATTCTATGCACCCCTCATTACCAGAATTTCAATTTAAAATTACTTTCATGAGATGACAGCATATCTTTATGTTGTTAAGGGCATACACAGTAGAATAAGTTACCAACTATAAGGGCCAGCCTGCACATAGTCCTAAATTCAAGTTTCCAGAGCTTAAAAGCCTAGATTCGGAATAACGTATCCTCATTATTTAAATGCATCTACATTAAGTACCGTTGATAGTGATTTTCACCATTGCCTATAACCTTTCAAATAACTCCTTACCAGGCCTTGTTAATGAAAAGATTTGCTACATTTTGCAGGAGCCTGAAGGTTCCTGGGTGTATATGTGGACAGTTTCAATATGTGCCACCTATGATTAGCCATCATAAGAGAAGATAATATTGTGACGTAAGTACATTTGGACATAGGAACTAAAAGTTGCTCTCTTAAAGTAACACTCCAGGGGAGACAGAGGATGACATGGCGATTAGTTTAGATATCATTTTAGGTTCCAGAAATTAAGAACACAAAGACACAAACTTTGAGATTGTGCCCATCCAAGCCTTTGCTCCATTAACTTTAAGAGGCTATGGTAACAACCTTACATTTTTAATAAGCTGGTCATTCAGCACATTAAACAACGGTTCCATGAAGTCAGCTCCCAGGAAGCTCCCAGCAAGTCCCAGGAAGTCCCGCTTGTCCGCGTTACTCCGTTTGGATCGTTTTTGAAAAATACTTTAAACCTTCACTGCATTTGAACTACAGCTTCCAGAAGGCTTTGCAACATAATTAGGGGGCGTGTCTATATAATCTGGCAGGCGCGTGCACCGCGTGAGTGCACCCAAGCAAGTCCCAGGAAGTCCCGCTTGTCCGCGTTACTCCGTTTGGATCGTTTTTGAAAAAGACTTTAAACCTTCACTGCATTTGAACTACAGATTCCAGAAGGTGAAAAATCACAGACAATTGAAAGCTCTATAATAAGAGACTTTAGAGACTTTTGCTGGCAGCTTACTGTTGTGTTTCATCTTTATTTCAGGCTTTGCAACATAATTAGGGGGGGTGTCTATATAATCTGGCAGGTGCGCGCACCGCGGGCGCACCCAAGCAAGACCCAGGAAGTCCCGCTTGTCCGCTTTGCTGCGGGGCTGCTTGCTGAGGATTGTAATACCCCTGATTGCTGGTTTGTGTTCTAAGTGTTTCCCCTTGTTATTATTTGTGAATCATATGTGACCTGTTGTAGCTCACATTTACATTTACTAGCGAAAGGGTAAACTCAGCATTGCTTTTCCTTTGTTTTGTTTTGCTTTCCAGCTTTTTCTTTTTGTTTTTAAGGAAATTTAAAGGAGCTTGTGACTCTACCAGTGCGGTATGAGCTTGCACACATATACCTTGAAATCTAATATGCTAGAGTTAGCTGGCGTGTTACATACACCGGTTGGGGCAGTTAGAAAGCTTATTCCCCAATCCTGCATGTCGAGGAAATCAATTGTATTGACCCCAGTTTTACAAACTCCACTCTCAAATAGAGATATTCGCACATTCTGTGGAAAACGGAAGGAGTGCATGCTAGATGAGTCACTCTCTGAACCACTCTCTGATGCAATGTTGTCCTCTGCTGTCAAAGCAAAGTCATTGTCTTTGATACCACCGGCTAATGCTCCATGTACTTTGGAAAATCCTGTTCTGAAAACTGTGTTCCCCTTTGTACCCCGAGTGAGTCTGCACTACAACATCCCATTTCTTTTGAAGTGGTGGGGGGGCTACCTAACATCAGTATCCCCATCCTTTCGGATAACACGCTCTTAGCATCAACTCAAACACCAAGTAAGCACAAAACTAAGACTAAAACACTCTCGCCTGTAAACGAAATTAGGGATTCAGTGCTGGACTTGTCCAATATCTACATTCATGCGAGCGCTGGAAAGTTAAGCACCATACATGGGGATTCTTGCCTAAATGATGGTCCTGCGGATATCTTAGATATATCGGCAAAATCCATGATTGACTCCTTTCTACAGCCTACGCCGTGGCGACGCATCCATATGAGTCATCTGGATAATCCGACAGAGAACTTGGCTCTCATAGAAATTACTTTGGCCGCTGTAAATACCACAGTAGCAAGCCTCTTTAAACTATTTGAAGGCTTGGATGCTAAAATTACATCTCAAGCAAATCAAATACACCAAATTCTTGATTGGACAACTGGAATGCCAATTGATATACTTCTCTCTATGAACAGTGGCAATACAAGTATTCCACCACAAGAAACAGAGAAACTGACAAACCAAGAACGGCATACATCAGCCGTACCCCTGTTCTCACATATCATATGCCCTGTTGAACACTCAGTTCCTGAAGTCATTACTGTAAATGACTCTTGGATCAGTCTAGACAGAAGTGCGAAGAAAAAAAATCGTATGAATGCAAGTGTCCCTCGGGAGTGATACTCAAAAAATAATTTGCCTGACCCGAATAAAGAGAGCTGCACCTAAATCAAAGGTGGTCTACAAAAAACTGACAAAACCTGTGTCTCAAGATCAGCGAAGCACACAATTGACTTCACTTTCTCCCACAATCGATATGAGTCTTGGAAGAGAACTCTCTCAAGCCTCCACATTACATCCTCTGAAACCGGTGGTGGCACAACCTGTATCTGTTATAGGGGACACTAGACCGAGTTCCCTCCAGATCAGTAATAAAATAACATGAATTATGCCCCGCTCAGAGAAATTGTGCAGTTAATCGAAACAGCTTCAGAGGATTGTGGTGGAATAGCAGCATGAGCCTTTGCCCCCACTAAAATTACTCAGACTCAATCGCAATTAAAATCCTGTGAGAGAAAATTAGCACTAAATGACCATGCGGAAGAATCAGACTTGCAGGATCAAATGAATACGATCAAAGCAGCGGTTTATGTCTATTTAAACCAACGAGTGTCGGAAGCAATTTTGGCCAAACCTGCGATTCTACCGAGTAAACAAGATGATTGTTATGTTAATGAAAATTGTGAAATTATTAGCTCTAAATGTATCTCATCGCTGGTGAGAAAGGATACACGTTTTGCAGAGTAGTCAAGCTGTCGGTGGTCCAAGCCGACTTTGAGTGGTAATAAGGATTTGTCCGATAGCACACATCCCCAAGGACCCTTTGACACAAAAGGTAAAACTGAGATGTCGTTTGTGCAAAAAAAAAATACCGGTCAATAATAGCAATTCCGGTAAACATGGTCGACTACAACACAAAAACACTTTTGCAAACTGTCACTCCTTGGTTTTGAAGTGTCGAGATGACCCCTTGAGAAATACGATTTATGTAGAACAAGCGTCCTCAATGTGTTTGGTGATGTACATGATCTGCAAGATATATCGTCCAGTGATATTGACCAGGTCGAGTTTGTATGTGATCAGAATTTGTCCATTGTACGTTTATGGATAAAGTCAGGTTTGGTATTGAACTCAATCTGGAAAGCCAAAATGGAGTTCTTCAAAATGGGCTTTATGATTGCGCAGGATTCTGAACGCATGACAGAAGAACGAAAGGGCTTTGGGGAACACAATGTTGATGGGTGTTTGCCCATTTGCTCATGCTCACATTGGGTCCCATTGATATGCCGCCCCAGGCAGACTTGACCCCCTCAAGGACATAACCATTAACTGAGGCTAGTAAAAGTTCATTATCACTAGTGAGTTGGAATACTAGGGGACATACCCATTTGCAATGGTCCTCTAGTCAATTTTTAAACCAATTTGATATAGTGGTCCTTCAGGAAACGTGGTTACAACGGCCACCTTTGTGGGATGATCATGACATAATCTTGCTGCCAGCTTTGGTGGGAACTAAGGGGAGACCAACTTCTGGCATTATGGTGGCCGTAAAAACAAGCAGAGGTTTGAGCATGACCAGATGGGCTGCCCCCAATAATTTTATTCAATTGGTTAAAATAAGTGACACTAATGGCTTGCTGGCCCTGATAAATTTGTATCGTAATCCAATGGGCATTTCTGATGATATGTTTTATAGAGACTTGGCAAGTGTCTTGGAAAAGGTTGCCCAAAATCAAAGTGCTGTTGCAACGGTTGTGGTTGGTGATTTAAACCTTGATTGCTTCTGCCCAAAAAAGACTCCTATTGTCCAAGAACGGTGGCTTAGATTCACTTTAGATCATAATCTTTTCATGGCAAATGGAGCCTTTTTGGGAGATACCCCTCCCCATTATACATGGAAAAGGGGACCTCCAAATCAATCATTGATTATTTATTCATGACCGCAGACCTGTTCTCCAAGGTGGTTAATTTTGAGGTTGATAATCAGCCTGCAAGCGATCATCAACCACTAACAGTGGTTTGGCAATGGAATCGCTATGTGCATGAGCTTAATAAACATTGGTATACACAAAATCTTGATGTTAACTCTAAAAAAACTTGCCTTAGGTGGTCAAAGAAATCACTTGATGACTTTGAGGAGGGCACGCGGCAGCTTTCTGGCATGACGACTGGATCATATGTGGATGATTATCTACTTTGCATAACATCTATATTGATAGGAAACCACATCAGTCCCATAGGCATACCGTTGATGCTGTTGTGCAACAAGCCAGAGCTATGTATAGGAGAGATCTAAAAGCTATTGCTAGATTGCCAATAAGTGAGCGCAACGTAATTCGCAGAAGAATTAGGTGTCGATATCGCAACTGGACTCGGGCGAGGAAGGCGAGGCTCTTCCAGTCCGACAGCAAAATCTTCATGCAAACGATACAGAATATGGATTCTGGACAAGTATGGGCTCTATTGAACAAAACAGTTAACCCAATACAAGCGTGTGACCAATTGAGTGGGGTGACTGAAGCCTCCTGGCTTGCACACTTCTCGAATCTTTTTTTGCAGATACAAAGTTTGATAGCTATAAGTACGAGAAACAGAGTTTAGATACCTGGAGCCTAGAGTGTTCTGAGGAAATAATAGAAAAACTCATAATAAAATCCTCTTCCTCTAGAGCGGCGGGGCCGGATGGCCTAAGTAATGCTACGTTTAAGCAAAATCCATCTAGATGGGCCTCTATCTTGTATAAAATCTTTTAACAGATTTTGATCTCCAAGACCATACCAACGTCTTGGAGATCCTCCCAGATTGTTCCCATCTTTAAAAATGGAGATAGAACCTTACCATCTAGTTATCGTCCGATTGCATTACTTTATGCACCAGGCAAGATTTTCTCAAGACTAGTCTTGAGAGACTTTGTGAAGTGGTCATTAGCCTCTAATCAGCGCGATCCGAACCAGACAGGATTTGTCGCAGGGTTGGGCACGGTGGTTAGTTTGTTAACTCTCAATGCCTTAAAAGCACAGGCTCAGACCCTAAGACAACCGATTTATCTTGCGTTTGTTGATCTCCACTCAGCTTTTGACTCTGTCTCTCATGTAAAGCTATTTGATAAACTTCAAGCTGCAAATTGTCCTGCCACCCTGTGCGATATTATCTTTGGCCTGCATTCATTGACATCAATTAAAGTGAGGTTATCGGTGTTGGGTCTTTTGTCAGCAGCCATCTGCACTTCAAGAGGGCTAAAACAGGAATGTATCCTTGCGTCGGCCCTCTTTAATTTCTTTATACACGATGTGATGCAGGCTTTTATTCAGATATCATCAGATTCTCCAAAGATGAATGGTGTAACAATCAAGGCATTGTGGTATGCTGATGATCTAGTGTTAATCTCTAAACTCCTATAGGTCTCCAACTTCTGTTGTCCTCTCTGAGTTCATATTTGGATGCTAATGAGTTAGTGATAAATATGAAAAAAACTCAGATAGTGGATTTTGCCCCGAAAATGACCAGAAGGGCAAAGATGGATTGGAAGATCAAAAATGTTAGTGTGAAGGTGGTTGAGAACTACTTATATTTGGGAATTCTGGTTGACGGATCTGCACAAACGAATTCGCAGTTGAGGTCTCTTGATTGCAAATTAGTTTCAGCAATTTCACAGACAAGATTGATACTATTTAAGTATGGTAAATTTTCAATTAGTTGTGCAATTGTATATTGGCGACAGAAAGTGCTGCCAAAATTACTCTATGTTTTGGAGATGAAAAATAAAATCAAAACATCTATTCTAAACAAACTAGAAGCTAAATTTTGGCAGGCAGTTTTGCATGTGCCGCAGTGCGTACCAGGACCATGGTTGAGACATGAGTTGGGCCTTACCTCTATGATGACAGAATATGAATGGCGGCTACGCGCTCTTTTCCGCAAATGCTTAACATATATACGGACAGATAATATTCTGACAACTCTTTCTGTCTATATGTTATCATCGTCTCACAGATTTGTGAGGATTTGGTCAACGCATATTATGAAAACTCTCGCTAATGCAGATGTGAGTATAGAAACTCTTGTCACAAATCCGACCAAAGCGAAAGACAAAATCTTCAAGAGGGATTGGATCATAACTAGAAACCTGTGTCTTGGCTATAAAGATTTTGATGCAAATGCATTTGTACATAAGAAACTAGGAGATCTGGAAAGCTATTTGTATAGAGCTCCCTCACCTCAGATACGATCTTGCATTCTGCGTCTTCGCTTTAATTTAATCCCCACGAGGGATGTGCTATCCAGAAGACATCTCCTTGGTGGAGAAGTGAACCTTTGTAGATTTTGTGCAGATCCGAACATTAAGGAAACTTTAAAGCATCTCATAGTGGAATGTCCAGCATTGATAAATCTAAGAATAAAATTCTTTTGGAAACATCTGACTTTCTTTGGCTGGATGGCCCCAGAGCACAGATGGCCTACTATTGTAGCTACAAAAGTTATTATTATCCGCATTGCAACATATAACTTTGTGAATGCGCTAAATTTATGTGTGGATTCAATGACAAACTAATACTTTAAGTTTATAAGAGGTGTAAGTTCTAATAAGACTAACGTGAATGGTCCCAGATTCATATCAAGCTACCAAGTGTTATTATGTGCTGAGAGTTCATACACCTTTCAGACTTTTAATATGGATTTTTTCAGGTATAGGAATGTTTTCTAATGATGCATTTTTAATCTAAATGTAAATATTTTCTGTGCATGTAGGTGTCTGCTAATTTTACCTAGAGCACCTCTTTTTATTTTGAGTGTATTAATTGATTATTGATTATTCCTATTCTTAGGTTAAGGTGTGTGATCATCTTTCGATGTGAGATTTATTGTTGTTTGTACCTCTTTGGAACTTTGTACACTTGTACACTTGGCATCTGTTTTCCCCTCAAAAAAAAAAAATGTTTTATATATCTTGCTTTTATTTCTGCAAAATGTAAATTAATTGTTAAATTTGATAAAAGTTGAGTTTCTCAGCTAAATTCAATAAAAATAAAAAAAAATAAAAAAATCAGCTGTCATCACCAAGGATAAGTAACTGTTAACATACATGAGACAAACAACTCAGAGTAGATGTCAGCTGTTTCCATGAGCTGGTCTTACACTTTCTTTGCTTTTTATCATTATAGCAACATCGCACGTGTTTTGGGGGTGGACAAGAATAGTAAGAGACCTGACCAAAATCCTTACTGAGGACTCAAGGCTGTTATTGGTCCTTCTCTGCCCTTTTTTATGATTAATGGAACAATCATGCTTGAATAAAAGAAATCATGAATATAATAAGCAAAAATTGCATTATGTTTATATTGAGTTCGAAGGGTTACATGTATCTGATTTGGAACATTAGATTGCAGGGTTTTCAACAAATTGTGTGTGCAAGTTGGACATGTACTGCTAACAGGAGTGTTCATATTTATTATCAATTGAATATAATTTTCTCGAAAAAGACCAGTGGTCGAAGTGCATGTTGGCACAGTGGCATAAAAACATATTCATATTTTCCTGTGTTTTTTTTTAAATACATTGGGGGGGATTACGAGTTTGGAGGTAAGTAACAGTCCTTACCGGCATAGAGCAAATACTCGGTCCGTGTAGTAAAGAGCCCGCTAATAGAGGGCTATTACGAGTTTGCGTGCACCAGCTTTGCGCCATGCCGGTAACAACATTATCGTCATGCCGTTACAGTTCCAAAAATGGCCCTTAGCGGCATCGTGGAAAGCGCAGACAGCACTACCGGCATCAATGGAAACGCCAATAGCGGTGACCGCTATTAGCGGTGACTGTAAATAAGTGGAACCGGAAGTAGTGTCATCGCACAGGAACGGGAAAGGGCACATCGGCCATCTTTAAAAACACAATCCATTGCCATCCTCAGCACTCAGGACCTGGAGCATATTGCGGACTGCAGACATTAACCTCCCACAAGAAAATCATGTCCAAGGCAGTAAAAAAGGCACCTCACGCCAGCACAAAGAGCACTTTAATGAAGATGAACTAACAATGTTGGCTGAGACCCTGGCTGACAATGCCAAGCCAAGGTTGTTTACGCAACCAGCCCCAAGAGAGAGGCAGTGCTAAAGAAAAAAGAAATTGCAGAACTTGTTGCCCAAAGAGTCAGCGCTGTAGGCAACACCCCCGCACAATAAAGGATGTCCGGAAGAGATGGGATGACCTGCGCCTGCGAGTTAGGAACATCCTGTCCGAAAACAAGAGCCAGGCCATGCAACTGGTGGTCGACCAAGCTCACCAATAAAGCTAAGCCGGCGGGAGGAGATCTGCGCCAGCACGATTGGCATAGAGGCCATCGAAGGTGTTGGCGAGATGGAGTGTGGCGCCACCTCATTGGCGGAAGGAGGTGAGTGTTCTAAAAAAACACTGTAATGCAAAGTATGATGATAGTCCAACAATTTGTCTGTCTAAAGAGGCAATGCATGGCTCAATACATTCACATTCCCTGCCTAGATGTTGTCCGCAGCTTAGACACATGCACATGCATGCAGCATGGCAATGCCATACCTGACACACACCACACATATATGAAAATGGCATAAGTCGCACTGCAAGCAGACCACAACAGAAATGCATGTCACATAGCATACTCCCGCCCCAACATGAGCGACCCCGACGGATTCCTGCATGCTCCACCCATATAGCAAGCAACGTGATCATCAAAACTGCACTGCCTAATCCCCTCTAATGTGTAGAAAAGCAATGATGCAAGTGTATGCATGATGCTTGTCAAACCATCACTCATGCCGTTCCTCTCTTGGTCCCCCACAGGCTCAGATACTGACAGTGAGGCCCATCACTCACCCCTACAGGCGACTACACCCCGGAAGAGGGCCAGGGATGAAGGCAACATGCCTTCCACTTCCAAAGGCCCAGACAAGCCACGACAGGCAATGAAGAGCAATACAGCCCAGGATGCCACGGCACTGGTGCCGGTGATGCCCATCACCACAGTCCCCACAACACCTGCGACACCTGCACAGGAGACAGTCGATGGGGGCACAATCTGCAGAAAATAGCTCTGTTGGGGAGACGGCAGCTACGGCAACCCTGGAAGATGATGACGTGCAGGGCCAGGTGTGTGTGCCTGTCGAGGACCACTCCTCGACCTACCTGCAACACCAAGTCCCACCCCATTCACACCTGTTGACTCCAACCACGACACCACCTCAGAGCAGTCTGTGTGGGAGTCCGTGCAAGGGAGCATGAGTCCCACGGAGGACCCAAATGGATTTGCCCATGTCACCCATGCACCCTCCACCTCCACTGGTGTACAGGTGGGGGTGCAGCAGGCAGAACACGCAGCACAGTGTCAGGAGGTGCTCACTTCCATAGTGAGGCAATTTGTGGCAGACTGTGCCCAAGCAAGGCAGGAGGGACATGACAACACTGCGTCCCTGAGGCAGGTCATTGTGGAAAGCACCAATAGGTTATGCAAGGAGGTGTCTGCCCTGAGGCAGGTGCTCTCCCACATTGCAGATTCCATGGAGGTTGAGGGCCCAGCCCCCAGAATCGAGCAAGCGGCCACCCCTTCTTTGTCAAGCTCCACCCAAACCAGTCCCCTACGCAGGTCAGTTTGCACCCTGCACCGCTTGGACATGCCACCACCAAGTGGAAGGATGTAGATGAAGGCGAATGACACATGAAGCATTTGCTTGGACACCATGTGTGGGGGAGTTGTGGGGGGATGTGGAAGGGGGTGAGGGTGTGTGGGGGAGTTGTGGGGGGTGGGGGAGGGTGTGAGGGTGTGTGGGGGAGTTGTGGGGGGAGGGGAGAGTGTGTGTAGGGATCTGTGAGGGGACAGGGAGCGGGGTCAGGGTCTGTGGGGGAGTTGTGGGGGAGGGGGAGGGGGATGAAGGTGTGTTGGGGAGTTGTGGGGGGAGGGAGAGGGTGGTCCGGGTGTGTGGGGGAGTTGTGGGGGGAGGGATGGGGGTGGTGAGGGTGTGTTGGGGAGTTGTGGGGGGAGAGGGAGGAGGGTGAGGGTGTGTGAGGTGGAGGGTTTAAGCACTTTAATCTTTTTTGGACAGTTAAATACACCGTTGTATTCTTGAGTGGACAGTCCTTATTGCATATGTGTCATTTATTGATATACAGTGCATATTGTACATGTACTCCCACACCCAGTGCCCTCTGTCCAACTTTCATGTCAGCCTCTGCACCCATGTGTGTTCGAAATATTGTGCAATCACTGACTGAGGCACAGCACGTCCCTCCTGTGCATCGGCACCGTGATGATGTGCACCCACATCTTCTTCATCCCCTTCATCATCACCAGGTGGTTGCAGTCCAATGTCAGGGGGGAGGAGCACATTCCGTCGGATACACATGTTGTGCAGCATGACGCATGCCATGATGATCTTGGCCACCTTCTCATGCCTATAGTTTAGTGCCCCACCCGACCAGCTAAGGCAGCGAAACTGTGCATTCAACAGACCAAAGGTCTGCTCGATGACCACACGGGTACGGGTATGGGAACGATTGTAGTCCTCCTCGTGCCTGTTCTGTGGGTTTCAGAGAGTGGTGAGGAGCCACGGCTTCAAGGGATAGCCACTATCACTTGCATGAGAGGCAATAAAAGGTATATGTCAGTTGAATCATGATGGACAGCTGTACTAGTCACACATGCCTGCAGATTATCGTTGGTCACATGCACATGTCCGTGGTTGCATGCACACAATTTTAATGCCCTCAATGTGTTCTGTGCCATGGACTTATGGTGTGGGTTGCATCTCCAAGGTGATACACGGTGTACACTGCCTTGATGTTGCTCATGCATTGTGGGTGCATACCACTGTGTTTGTGTCAAATTTGTGATGTGTTGTGTTCTGTATGATTTTCTAACTGGCGGCCTTGGCAGTAGGCTCTGCAATATTAGGCATTCATTGCTGATTATTACGATGGTGACATGCTGCACTTCTGTGGTGGTGGCGGCCCTGTGACAGGCTGTGGATTCCCTTGGTGATTTTGCTCAGTGCACTCTCATGAATGCCTGACCTGTGTAGTGATTTGCTGCAGACATTTACATAGAAATATTCACAGCTTGTTGCTGGATTGTGTTACGGAGGGTGGGGTACGATGATGGTTGGTGGACGTGTTGTGGGATGTGGGCTGTTTTTAAGTTTGGCATGTTGTGATAGGTGTCCAGCTTACTTCATTGCTGTGGGATTTGGAAGTCATGTTCAGTTTGGGATGCCTTGGGCCACAGTGTTTTGTGATGTGCACATTGTGCTGTCACATCAACAATGACACCATGGTGGTGTGTGCCTCTATCTCCCCATTTCACTGCCATGTGCCTGTAATGCAACTTACCAAGCAGCCAGGCATGTCGTCCTGAATGTCTCGCCATGTAGCGAGGTATCATGGCGTTACGCAGGACCATTGAGTCGTGTGTTGATCCAGGGTATTGGGCACAACAATGTGTGATGATCTTGCTGGCATCACATACCATCTGTACATTGATGGAGTGGTATTGCGTGCGGTTGCGGTACACCACCTCCATGGCATGCGGGACCACCAACTCCACGTGGGTGCAGTCGGGGGCACCTATACAATTTGGCATGCCTGCCAGTGCAAGGAAGCCAACTTTTGTATCAAATATCTCCTGGGGAATCCGTGGTAGGGATATGTAGTCCCTTGTGTGCTTCAGGAGGGCATCCAGCACTTGGTTCAGCATGCAAGAAAATAAGGGTTGTGATATACCATTCATGTACCCCACTTTGTGCTGGTAGGTGCCTGTGGCAAGGAAGTGGAGCACCGACACTACCTTCAGTAGAGGGGGGATGGCGGTGCGTATTTCAATGAGGCTGACAATGTTGTTGTGTATCATGTCCACGATGGTGGTGATGGTGTCCCAGTCCAGACGGTACAGGGTGTGGATCTGCTCAGGGGTTTGGCTGAATGGACTGGCTCTGATGCGAGGGATTGGGGGCTGCCTACGTGGTACCACTGGTTGCACAGGTGGGGCATGCTGGGCCTGTCTCACCCTCCTTCTCCTCCTGCGTCTCCTCTGTGGTGCCTGCTGTTTTTGTTGTTGCTGTTGCTGGTGTAGCAATGCAAGCATGTCCTCCATCCCCAGTATTGCTACTACTAGTGGAATCATTTTGGTGTGGGAAGGGGTGTGGTGTGTGGGTGTGCTCCCTTTGTGCTGGCCCAGACTCCATTGCCTCCACCTATGCTGATTGTGTGCACCTGTGGCAGTTGGAAACACTGCACATAGCAGTTTACAGGTGCTTTGCGATGCCGGTATTGCCAACATGCCGGTATCCCCTATTAGCACTTTCATGATGCCGGTATTTGCATGTCCGCCTGACTTGTGATGTCCTTCTTTAGTGGCATCCCGGTATTGCCCGCCTGAAGGCCCGCGTGCCCGCACTCTTGCCGCTATGAGAGGCACCGTTATTAGCGGTGCCTCTAATACCGGGTTGTTCGGTCGGAATAGCCGGGAGCGGTATGCGATGCCGGTAATCCTTTACCGGCATCGTTTTTCCATTACCTTCAACCTCGTAATGGCCCCCATTGGCACTAACGAGGGCAACAAGTAGTTTATATCACTACTGCATAAGGATTAATACAAGTTCCTGAAAAGGTATAAAAACGAAGTGTGTTAGGCACTAGAGTACACAGACAATTATTCTTAATTTAAACTTGTAAATGGCATTTGCAGTATGTCTTCTCACATGTGTATGTCAGCAGTTATGCAGTTTATATAACATTTGAAGGTATTACTATCACACAGGGTTCTTTGGTGCGAAACAATAACAAGTACTGCAACCTTTCACCTTTCCTCGATTATGAGTGAGATTGCTTATTTTGCATCATGACCTGTTACTTGAAATGGAGCATGCCCATGTACCACTGGCTTCAAAGCAAGCTCTGGTTTAACGTTCCTAGCGGTACACTGTCAGACTTCTAAGACTCCAAACAAAAGTAGGTTTCAATAAAGAAACCAGGGAGGAAATAACAAAATAATGTGGCAATAAGACCCAAGGCGGCGGGCCAATACCGCCCCAGGTAATGCCCCCAGGGCCGCAGTTACCCCGAGGGTCTTATTGCCATTAGCACCCCGGCCCGTTAGACCGGGGTGCTAATGGCATTTTTTGTTCTGTTTTGCTTCTTTTGAAACAGAAAACAAAACAAAATGAAAAAAATGGCCGCTGGGAAAGGGAAAACATAGTCCGTTTTCCCTTTCCATGGCGCCCAACGGGAGCAAACGCGCTGGGAACACAAGTGTTCCCAGTGCGTTCGCTCCCAAGACCAGAAGAAAAAAGAAGGTAAGTGGGGTTGGGAGGGCAGACGGGAGGGGGGCGGTGAAAAAAAAAAAGTACCACCGCGGTCTCCGGCGGGGGACGATGGAAGCCTCCAGTAGTGTGGAGGCTTGGAGCGGGGATAGCCCCGCTCCGAGTCTCCACACGGATGGAGGTTGCCATCGTCCCATGCCAGAGATCGCAGGATAGAAGGTAAGTCGGGTGGGGTGGGAGGTGGGAGGAGGGAGGAAAAAAAAATACAAAATCTTACCTGAATCCCCGGCGGGGGACAAAGGAAGTCTCCAGCCATGGGGAGGCTCGGAGCGGGGATTGCCCCGTTTTGAGCCTCCTCACTGGCTGAGGGGCTGCCACGCCCCTCGCCGGGAATAGAGTAGCTGGCACGCATGGCGTAAATGGGAATACCGATGTGGTATGGCTCCCACATGAGCCAATCACCACACAGTATTCCCGTTGCGCCGCGCGAGCCGGGTGCTAATGATCTTTGTTGATGGATGCTGAGAGCATGTGGTCTGCAGGGAATTTTCAAATCAGTAAACATTCCTGATAAAGAAAATAAATGAACACATTTTCCTGTCCTATCATGCGGGTTAAATTGGATGATCAGTTCAATTAACTGCGGTGATCATCGAAAGTCACTGCAAAGGGCTTCTGCCCATGGAGTATACCTACATATGTTCATTAGAAGATTGCGGTAGTCACTCTGGTACATTTATCATACAGACTATTCTTTCATGTTGCACTTCTCATGCTTTGATCGGGTTCATTTCTTCTACTCTTATTATTGATGTGCTATGGTTGTCTGTGTGCCAATGCTCAGCCATCTGGAAATCGTACTGATAGTGTCTTTTTTTTTACCCTTGCTGGAAGTCGAGTTTAGCTAGTACTGATCTATTGTTTTTTTTAATTGTGTTATGGTTTATAAGACGAAATGTAAACCTTTCACACTTGTAATCATGTTGTGAACTCACTGAACCAAGTGGCGGTAATGGTGAGAGAGTTTGGCAGTCATTTGTGAGATTTAGGGCGTCATTAAGACCCTGGCACTCCCATAATGAAGGGTGCCGGTACGGGACTGGCACCGTTCATTACGGGATGCCTTACTACGAGGTCCCCTAGCGGGAGCCGCACAGAGCGTCTGGTGACACCAGACATCCCTAGCTGGTCCTGCAAGGGGACCAAGGAGCTAATAACGGGCCTGTTATTAACGGGCCCGTTATTAGCTCCATCCCCATTCCTATTGAGCCCTATGGGGGCTCAAATGGGAATAGGGATTGTTTTTGTGAATGAGGAATCAACGGGTCCTCCAAGGTTGGAATGACCCGGTAATTCCTCATTCACAGAACCCGGAGCTGCAACCCGTTATGGAGGCAGCCATGCCCTTGTTAAGGGCATGGCTGCCTCCATACTTGTAATGAGGCCCATAGTCTCACATCAACTATCTCTCACCAAGCAGCAAACTATCCAGACAAACAGTGAAGCATTGCTTGGCGCACCTGATGGATCATGCCCAATATACATCAGTCTACACCTATGTTGCCTCATGCTCAAAAAGAGACTTCTCTGGTCAAGGATACTGACCTTCTTAAAGCCTGACATACACATACATTGGTTGGTTAAATGTTATTTGTTCAATGCAAAAGTTCATATGTTTTTTACTTGTATTCCTCTTCAGGCCGTAGACTGTCCCATAAGCAGCAGGGCATTTAGGAGGGGGCAATTAACCATTTGTCTCTGCAGGTAGCGATGCTTGAGTAGTGCCAGCCACAGCTGGCCTGGAACAATATGGATGGGAAAGTGGAGGGAGACCGGAGAAGCGACAATAAACTCACTTCTAGGGCCCATCACTCCTAAGGGTGAAGTTAGAGTCTATGCCACTTTGTCAGCGGGGTGCCTAGGTGAACATGGGGACATCGAACCTCGGCAGCAGGGCGCTCAGCACAGTGCAAAGAGGTGCCCTAAGGGGCGAAGTTCCCATAATGAGGGCCAACAGATCCAGGCCATTTGAGCAGAGCCGCCCAGGGAGCATGGAAGGGTCCCAAAAAGAACTCCAAGGGTCACTGTGACAGTGGTGGTGGTGGGCTGAGTGGAGACCTATTTCCAAGTCCATCACCCTGGAGGTATGGTGCGTGGGAGGGCACAGACTGACCATTAACAGGACATGTGCCAAAGACCCAGTGGTGTGCACCAACTCTTGTACTCTGAGTGTTGGAGGACGTGGCTGCTCATGGGCTTGGTGCTGCTGTGTGCCATGGTGCCCCCACCACTGAAGTGACATTCTGAGATGGTATTGAGATTGCAAAATGCTGGTCTCTGGGTTCAGTTATTAGGCACTTACGGTCATAAGTCTTCTTCCTTCATAAAGAAATCCCTGAAATGTAGCTTCAACCATCTTAATGGAATTGCTTGCTCTCACATAGCAGCATTTGAGGAAAGTACTGCCAACCAAGTGTATTAGGTCACATCATTGTCCTTCCACGGACATCCTTGTACAAAAGAATAACGTCTTTAAGGTAAATTCATCTCTATCAAGTTTCAGTTGCAAGCATGCATCATGGTCATAGCAAGATTGATCCACCAGCTCCTACCAGTAGTGGGCTCCAACTGGCACTAGTGGAAGCCTTGGCAGATGGAGTCTGGGGCAACCTCACAAGCCGCATGACATCGCAGCCTTCCCAGCACCAACTTGCAGGCAGGCCTGAAGAGGAGGAAGGAGGGTGCCACAGAAACTCAGTCTAAATAAAACACATTTCCTCTCTAGGATCAACATCCAAAAAGGTAACTATCAAGCACTGTATTGCCCCTTTTTGCGAAAAATAAGACGGATTGAATGCACAGCTAAATATCCAGCTGAGTGACAAGAAAAAGAGCAGGCTACTCGCTGACAAGCCAAACAATATATTCATGGAATACTACCTACTACATTGAAAATTCTACATGAACTTTACCAACCCCTGAGGGAATATGTGAAATGAAATACCATCTGACCGACTAACGAGATGCAACAGAGAGGGAGATCCTATATTTCCATATTCTGCAAATACCCAGCTCTCTGATCGCTGGGCAGAAATACTAGAACAAATCAACTAAGTGCTGTCAATGGGTCTAAGAATGACTGACACTCTAGTGATTGTCACCCACATATATTTCATGAGTATACAGTAATTGCACGTGCGGTGGGGAGTGGTAGTAGTGTGGTGACAGAATCACATATAAAGATTTTCTGTACAGTCACACAAGATTGTGAGGTAGAAGGTTGCTCAAGATGGGGAGGAAAAAAGAGCAAGAGAAAGGGTTAGATTTAAGGGCAAGCACCTGGAGAATAGTAAAAGGTGTAAGAATGGGCGGTTCTTACTGTATAAGTGCAGGACTTGGCGTTCCGGGGTATAATAGCTGATTCTATGGTAAGAACCGCCCATCCTTACATCTTGTACTATTCTCCAGGCGCTTGCCCTTAAATCTAACCCTTTTTCCTCCATAAACCGGATGCACTTTGAAATGCGCACAAATCAAAACCCTTTCCCTCGCCTGTTTTGACTAAGTGCAATGCATGAGAGACTAAGGGCCTCATTACACGTTGCGCGCTAAAAATCGCAAATTACCGGCATGGCGCCCTTAACGTGTCCGCCCTCGCATGAGGACGCTAATAGCGTACCATTACGAGTACGCAGACACGAGCATCGCGCCATGCCGGTAATGCCCCAACTGCCATGCTGCTAAACTCCATCAATAGTCCCTTACCGGCTTCGACGACAGTGCAGATAGCACCTCCGCCTTACGCAGCATGCAAATAGCGGTCACCGCTATTAGCGGTGACCATTAAATAGCGGAACCGGAAACAGCGTCATCACACAGGAATGGGAAAGAGCACAGCAGCCATGTTTAAAAACACAATCCATTGCCATCCTCTGCCCCCTGGACCTGTTTGTAGTACTTTGCTGTTGGAAAATATCTGGAACACCCTTACCATGCCCAAGGCTCTCAAAAAAACAACTGACTGCCAGTGGAAAGAAAAGTTTTCGACTGAGGGGCTACGAATGCTGACACAGACCCTATCTGAAAATGCTGCAGTGGTCTTCGTAAACGACATGCGGTAGGAGACACTCCTCCAAAAAAAGAAATCTGGGAGGAGGTGGCACTGAAAGTAAGTGCTGTGGGCACCAGCACCCGCAATGTACGTGAGTGCCGGAAAAGATGGGATGACCTTAGACTCTGGGTCAGAATGATCTTAGCAGAAAATCACAACATTGCCACAGCAGGTGGATCGGGGTCGCCAATTAAACTAATAGAATGGGAGGAGACATGTGCCAACCTCATAGGAGTTGAATGCATCGAGGGAGTCGGGAGGATGGAGCATGGCTTGGCAGGCACTTCGGATGGAGGTAAGTGTACCAATGGAAGCATGCAATGTGAATCTACTGGTCCCCGCAAATGTCAGCCCAGAATCACCTCATGGATGGCCAAACATCCACACATGCATCCCACCCTGCCCATGTCAGTGCCAGACCCAAACACACACACATGCACACATCAACAGAGCCAAGTGCCACACACAACACTGCATGGATGAGCCACTGAACTGACACATCACCTGCATCCTTCACAATGAAGTCCAAATGCCCACAACTGCATTGATGATGTATCCTGCATTAAGTACATCGAACCATAACCAATGCCATCCCACTTCTTGTCCCCGATAGGGTCACAAACAGACAGTGGCGATGGTGGGAATGCATCCCAGTCACCACCTGCACAGAAGAAAAAAAGGCCACAGCCCACAGAGGACATCCCCACAACATCCAGGGGAAAAGGCACAAGGCTCCATTTGCAGAGTCTCAAACATCGGTCCAGCGCCACTGCCAAGGCCATACCAAAGCCAACTGCCCCACCTCCAGAGGTCCACTCACCACCATCTATCACAGCCACCGAGGGACCACCATCAGCTGCAGCCAGTTCGGCAGGAGAGGCACAGCCACTGCACCATTATCTGATGTGGAGGACCCAACAGAATTCGACCTGGGCATGCACACCCCAAGCCCCCCTGGAACTTTCCAGCCATCACCACACACACACCTGGCTCCAACATCACTGGTGATGAGACCATGGGAGCCTTCAGTAGCCACCCGGTGCCTCCATCTGTTCATCTGCCTGCATCACAATGCACATCAGCCACACCAACCGGACAGGCTGTGCGGGGAGCTCACCCGAGTTCGGGAGGTCCTCACACGTATTGCGTATGCTATGGACCGCCAAATCCCACCACCACCACCACCTGGATAGTCTGCCCCTTCTTCGTCCGCCAGTTCGCGGCAGTTAAGCCCACCCTGACGCTCCACACGCACCACCAGGCGCACCTCTAGGCAGCCTCCCAATGCTGGTTTTGGCAATGACCAATAGGGAGTTAATGTTTATGCTTCCGTGTGCGTGCCTGGACGCATACATTGTGGAAGACACATGAGGGACTGTTGTGGGGGGTGGGGGGAAGGGTGTGATGGGACTGTTGTGGGGGGTGGGGGGGAAGGGTGTGATGGGACTGTTGTGGGGGGTGGGGGGGAAGGGGGGTGGGATGTTTGGGGACATACACATTTTCCTGTTTAAGTTCATAAATACACTGGTGTTTGAGCAAAACACAGGCCTGGACTCCTTCATTGTGTATGTGTACTTTATTGATGCCAGGGTCCATTGTGAGCTCACAAACAGACACCAGTGCATTACTAGCCATATCCAGGTGACAGTACGAGAACATGTTACTCAGAATATTTGGTTGATCAGATGCAGTCTCACAGCACGTCCCTCCTGGCCATCCCCTCTTGTATGACCTGCATCCCCTTCACCTCCATCACCATCATCATCCTCATCAGGTGCTTCTATTTCAACGTCAGGGGGCAGTGGCACATTCCGTCTGATACACATATTGTGCAGCATGACGCATGCCATGGTGATCTTGGCCACCTTGTCATGGCCATACAGGAGAGCGCCACCAGACCTGCTAATGCACCTAAACGGTGACTTCAAAAGTCCAAAAGTCTGCTCGATCACGATGTGGGTACGGGTGTGTGCATGATTGTATTCCTCTTTGTGCCTGTTCTGTGGGTTCCTTACAGGTTTGAGGAGCCACCTCTTCAGGGGATAGCCGGCATCACCTATATGGGGGAAGGTATGGGGTCCTGTTACTGTTCACCTCAAGTGTGGCCTGTTCATTTCACAAACATTGACTTGGCATTGAGATTCAAGTACACAATCAACAGCATACATGCAAATGGTCTGTGTAACTGCAATGTGCAAAGGTGGGCTCAACCCTGCAAGTAGACATGCCCCATTAATGCCTCCAACAGTAACTGACATGTCCTGTGTGAGGCCAGGTCTTAGGTGTCCCTGTGCCCAGGCAGATTTGGTACCACACTGGTGGTGTACTGCCCTTCCAACATTGACGTTGCCATGCTGAGAGGCATCACTTCAGTGGTGCTATGGGTTCGTGGTGCATTGCTATGGCTAGGGGGTATCCCTTAGCATGCATTGAAGGGCACATTGCATTGTTGATGTCATGCTGGACGAATTCAGCATGACTATGTTGACGGCATGTATGACATTTGTGTATTTTGTGCCGTGGAATGTTGTGCAGTGTGGATGTGGTTTGATATTTGATGTTTCTAGGCTTGGATTGTCATCTGTGTTGTGTAGCATATACTTGCATGTCCGTTCATCTCAAGTATGTTGCGGCCCTCCCAGATGCACATTGGCTTACATCTGTATGTGCATTTGGACGACGGACTACAGGCTACACCCAGTTGGAGTATTTATCTCCCCCCCAAGCACCCAAGCACACCCAGTTGGAGTATCTATCTCCCCCCCCAAGCACACTGCCATGTGCTTGGCCTGCTACTCACCAAGTAGCCACGAACGTTGTCCCGTTTGTCGCTCCATGTAGCGGGGGATAGTTGAGTTCCGCAGGACCATGGAATCATGGGTTGATCTGGGAAATCTGGCACAGCAATGTGTGATTATCTTGTTGGCGTCACATACCATTTGGACATTGATGGAGTGGAATTGCTTCCTGTTTCAGTACACTACTTCATTGTGATGTGGGATGACCAATGCCACATGTGTACAGTCGATGGCCCCGATGCAACTTGGGATGCCTGCCAGTGAATAGAAACCGACTTTGGTGTTTGCAATCTCCTGGGCAGTCCTTGGCATGTATATGTGTTCGGGTGCATGCTTCAGGAGGGCATTGAGTACCTGGTTCAGTGTGCGTGAGAATACTGGTTGGGAGATACCATGCATCTGCCCCACTGTATGCTGGTAGGTGCCTGTGGCCAGGAAGTGGAGCACAGTCACCACCTTCAGTAGAGGGGGGATGGCAGTTCTGATGTCTATGAGGCTCACAATGTCGTGGTGTATCATGTCCACGATGCTGATGATGGTATCCCGGTCCAGACGGTACAAGGTATGTATCTGCTCAGGTGTTAGGTTAAATGGACTGGCTCTGATCCTGGGAATTGGTGGGTGCCTCTGTGGTATGATTAGGTGCCGTGGTGGTGCTTGCTGTGCCTTTCTTGCCCTCCTCCTCCTCCTGCGTCTCCTCTGTGCTGCCTGTTGTTGTTGCAGCTGTGCTGCAGTCAGGTCCTCCAGGCCATGTAATGCTGCTAGTATTGGAACCATCTTTGTGTGTGAAGGGGTGTGGTGTGCTCCTTTTGAGAAGCCACAGTCTCCATTGCTTCCACCTGTGAGGATTGTGGCCACCTGTGGCAGGTGGTAATACTGCACAGTTCTTTTAACGGGTGGTTCGCGATGGAGGTATTAGCGCCATGCCAGTAAGGGGTTTTGGGTGCTTTTCCATGCCGCTATTGGCACGTCCACCTGGCCTGTGATGATGTGCTAATAGCGGCATGGCGTAAATTACGGACGCGAGGGTCGCACGCCCGCAGACTGGCCGCTATTAGTGGCACCGTACTTAGCGGTGCCGCAAATAGCGGTGAGCAAGGTCATAATTTGGAAGGGGATTTAGCGTTACCTGTATTCCATTACCGGTAACGTTAAATCCCAACCGCCTACTGTGTAATGAGGACCTAATTGTTTAACCTTTAATGCATTTTCTTTTAGTGCCTGGCTCTATGAAAAACACTCCCATCATACATTAATGTATGCAAGGGGATGGGCCTGCAAATCTTTCGAATACTGTCCAGCCCCTCCTGAGATGCGCTGGAGAATAAGGTCAGCTGTGCATTTCTTTAATGAGCGCAGATGAACATTCTCTGCACCCTCTGTGCTTTTTTCACTTGTACTCATTTTTGAAAATCTCCGCCAATCTGTCAGAATGATGGTGCAAAAAGCAATCAGCATCACACACAAAGTAAAATCAGGCCATTTAAACCCTAACCCTAGAAACTTTCTAACAAGAGAGCAGACACTCTCTGCACACATCGAAATCCAGAACCAGCTAAATCTTTGATGCCCAGCTCAGGAATGTGTGCATACAGGGTCTCATTCCAACCTTGTCTCTATCCTCGCATTAAAGCCGGTGCCGTTAATGAGCGCTTTTATGGCCAGTAAGGCACCTGCCTCACCCAGGTGCCCCACGAGTAAACCCGTAGTTGGCCGTTCAGGTAAAGTGTCAGTTTTCATGAATGAGGCCCACAGTTCGTTCCTCCTGCACCAGATCATTTACTGTGTGCTGAATGAGCATAGCTTTTTTAATTAGCCCATTATGGTATTACGAGTCACTAAGTTATAATAGTAAATACAAAAACGAGAGGTATCAGAATGTAATTGATAAAACTAGGACTGGATAGACTTCTCAGGCATGACATGTGACAACGTGATAGCTCTGGTAGTGAGGTTTCCTCTATGGCACCGTGGCATAGGGCCGACAATGGTGCCCAATGCTTGTTTGAGGTCCGGTGTTGCGACACTTTTTTTCCTGTTTATCCCCTGATCTTTGGCTCTGTACAGAAGTCCCTACCTCGTGGTCAATTGTGAGCCCCCAATGCATGCCATTGTCTGTTCATGGTAAGGAAGAGTTCTGTTCCTGAACCTGGCCTCAACATAAACAGCATTCTGAGCCCATCTGAGGTTGAATGTAGCAATCAGCCTCACTTAAGGGTGTGTACAGGGCTGGTAACAGCTCGCCAGCCTATGCCTAGGTAGGCTCGAATGAAGTCCGGGATGCAAATCGTTTTTTACAGGATTTGGGCTCTGTGCATATTGTGCAAGCCTAATCTCCTGTAGAAAACCAGATGGCCACCTCCATAGTAAATAGAGACAGGACTGACTCCCTTTTCTATTTCTATTGTGGCAGCCATGGGCAGGAAGGAGCGCAGGGGCCAGAGTACACAGCTCTGGTCCAGCAGGTAAGTGGGGAGGGAAGGATGGAGGGAGGAGGTGGGGGAAGTGGGTGAGATGTCTTTGGGGTCTGAGGGAGGGTGATGGCGTGGGGAAGCAGCAAGGAGTGGATCCCTGTTGCATGCCCGCAATCAAGAACATGACACCCAGGGATGGAAAGGCGGGTGGTAGACTGTGTGTTGTCACAGACATTTCCATCCACGGATTGACTGAGCAACCTTCCCAGGGTGCCAATTTGCTGTAGCAACAGACCTTCAAATACACTGTCACACTAAATGCCAAGAAGCAATATCCTCCACAGACACTATATGGAAGTTTTACAGGCTATCATTGAGCAGTATTTCTTCACTGGACATGCTCTGTCTTTTCAAAATGGGTTAAGTCACACAGATGCCCAACAGGAAGACAAAACAACCCAAACACAATTCCTCAAATGAATGTTGATAGTTAGAAAAGAAAAGGAAAGATGGGAATGAGGGGTAGTTTTGTTTCCCTTCAATTGAGCAAAACACCTCCGACAGTCGATTTGGCAGGCTTTGTCACTGTGTAACCTTAAATGGCTGAAACAGTTTGGCATGTAAAAATGCAAAAAACACAATGATGCAAAACATAGTGATGAGCTTTAAATATGATTAAACCCCAAATTGAGAAATTGTTCCAAACCAAGTTTTGACTACTTTATCTACCTTTACTATGTCCTCCATTTAATCAATGTAGTATAGACATGTTGCATAAACCTGTGCATGGGTATCCAATTGTAGATCTTCGTCTGTCATTCCAATAGGACGGGGGTAAAGGGTGGTGACTAAGGAGAATGAGTACACCTGCTCCTCTACGTTCCTCACGCTGGTGCATTCTCAACCAGACTATTTACCTCCTCTTGTGCAATTCATGCTTCATCTTCTTCAATCATCTCATCATATTTTCTTTTCTTTTGAACTCATATATTTGTCACCCCCCTCAGGTGGGCGGCATTATGTATATGTTCATCCACACTCCAGGTCATAGAAGACAATTGCCTGCTGGTGGACAGAATATCCATCATCCCACATATTTTTTCCGATCCTGGGGATAATAGACCTTTGTTCTTGGAGGTGCAAGAGAACTCTTCTTTATATTCTCTCAAGTACTTTCTTCTGTCTGCGTCTGTTCTCCGGTATGTCTGTTAATGTCAATCACTATCTTCATTCTAATAGCTTTTTGGTTGTTTCTGGCATCGTCCCATGATGATCCTTATGAGACCGAATCCCAGCATTGTTAATAATAATATTGCTCCAAGTTGTTTGAAAGCATTTGCCAACCAAGATGGGATCCATCCAAACAAAGATGCAAACCAATTATCTCCTGCTGTTTCGTCAACTTCATCTTCGATCTTTGTGTGCAGGGTTGTCAGTATCATTATTGCCTCTCTCAGGGTCCAATTTTCTCCATCATGAGATGGTATGAACATACAGCAAGCTGGTCCAGCCTTGGAGCACATGCCTCCCTCCATTGCTGTTATCAGATGCAAAACATATATGTTCTGGAGAGTCATCAGCCTGGAGGCTCTCAACTCTTCCTTTATTGCATTGAATCCTTTTAGTGTCACATTGATCATCTGTAACAGCTCTGATCTTGTAATTTGGAGCCACTTTGCGGTAAATGCAGCTTGAAGTCCTGAATTTAGATGTCATTATCATGGCAGTCTTTCTGAATAGTTTAGGCTCATCAGGAATGTCTTGGGAAGCTCTTATTAATTTTGATGAGAAATAGTTTTCTCTTTTGAGTAGGAAAAATGAAATTATAACTTCTTTCTGTTATATTCATTCATTTGTCTTCAATATGGAGGTCACTATGGGGAGTCACTAGTGCTTGAACGTGAATATTCAAAATAGAGTACATGCCTCCAGAATATTTAGGCAACTGCATATAGGCTCTGGATTCACAGGCCCAATATCGATCCATCAGAACTGCAGTTCCTCCAATCATTTCTGGTACTTCAAATGTTTCTCCACATCCTTTGTTTCTTCCAACATAGACCTTTCCATCATTCTTGAAACAGACTGTTGCATTCTTCAATTGTAGTATATGCACTCGCCCGGTTCATTGTCAACCCAAGTTAGTAATTATGCATGCTTAGTCCATGATTCCAAGCATTTGTTGTTTACTTTTGTATTCTGTTGACAGTCTATTTTCTATAAGTGTGCAGAGCATGATATTAATCCATCTTCCCGTCCATTTTTGTTTGCTACACGCCCATACATCAACATCTGTGCTCTTTCCCAGCATACTGGCTCTCCTGATTTGTCAGTGACGTCTGAGCAATCATTCTCTTCATATCAACAGCTTGCATCTTCTATCCAAATTGGGTTGGATATATGTTTTTTGTTTGTCCACCTAATCCACTCTCTTAATAGGGACAATGGAAATAATGGGACTACTGGTGGTTGTCTTATTTTCTCTTTCCTCAATGCTAACATGTGTAAATGTTAACATTATAAGGTGAATAGTCAAAATCAAAATGGCACAGAAAACTCCAATAATTATTTTTCATTTGGTACATCTTTTTAATGGAGCTACAGCTGTTACCTCTCGGAACAATTTTATATGTAAAATATCAATTATTATTGTTTTAACTGTAAGTCATACATTTATGACAAAAACTGTAAAATGATTGCCAAAACAATTCTTAAACCGTGGAAGCTATGCTTTGGATCTCTGAAAAATGTCACCATTTTTGTAGTTCTTCGTATTAAAGCTGGATAAGGCTGAAATATATAGGAAAAAACGCAAGTAAGAATGAAATGGACAATCATCAACATAAAAGCTCAAATATTACTTTCCTTCTTCAATTCTTTCATAGTTTTCTCTATCTTAGTTTTAAGAAAAGGTGTTCCAAAATTACTGCAGGTGAATTAATCCATAAATCAATCTTAATCTTACTCTAAAACTGTTTTGCTTTCTTTATCCAAGTTCTTGACCATCGATCATAAGGTCATTCTTTGTTGCTCTTCTCTTGCTTCATTGTGGGAACTCGCTTCGATGTGGATACTTGCTTCACTCTGTGTGGGTTCAGGAGAGGTCAATGTTGCTTCACCAAACCAGGGTTTGAAATCATGTAGGTGGATCCATGTCCTTCTTCTTTTCAGCTGAACAGCAGTAGGGCTTATGTCCTCCACCTCATGTGGGCCTTCAAATCAAGGGGTACTCCAGGTACACACACATTTGCCTACTAGAACCGTGTCCCCTATGAATACTGGCAGCACCTTTAATGCTTTTTCAAGATTGATAGGCAGTTTGCCTTATTTGTTTAAATTTGACCCTCCTGTTGATGTTTGATTATTTGTTTACATTTGACCCCTCCTGTTGATCCTTGATATGTTGAGAAATAAAATAAATACTTTGATTCATCATTTTTAAATAATCCTGCATTTCATCGCCTAGTGCCCTCGCTACACATTGGGCATCTGTATTTGTCCTTTTTTTGGGGAGGGGGGGGAAGAGTTCTCATTCAGTGACCAGTCACCTGCTCATGGGGCCTTAAATGGTAATCTGAACCAGGTTTCTTAGTGCACATAATGCAAGGAGTAGGCAATGTAGCCACCCTTTCTTTAATGTCAATTAAGCTTCACTATCCTTTCCTTCAGAAGTACATTTAATTTCTCACATATTCCATTGGCTTGCGGGTGATAGGCCAAAGGAAACATATGCTTAATACCTAAAAGTAAGACTGTATTTTCTAAAAGTTCAGTCACAAAATGTGGTCCATAATCTGATTGCAAAACTTCACACACACCCTATCTTGGAAACACTTTGTGGACTAAAAGCTTTGCAGCGTATGCAGCATCAGGATGCATGCATGGACCTGCTTCAATCTATCTGGAAAAGGGACACATGACAATTATCATACATCGATAGCCATTACACGCTTGCAATACATACACATCATATATGTGCAGATGTTGGAAGGGCCATGCTGTATTGTCTGCCCTGCCATACATTTCTAGCACCCACTTCAGTTTACAATGAACTGTGCCACATGCTCACTGAGGTTCGATACACATCAGTCTTCTGCAATAGTAGCAGCAAGACTCTTTTTAGTCACATATGAGGGATGGTGGAGCTGCTCCAACGCTACTCTCAACAATGCTAGAGGCATAACTGATTTTCTTGTACTGTCCTGTCTGCAAATTACCTCCATACGGGATAAAGAACACCCCCGCTTTTTCCATAGATACTTTTCTCCTTTCAATACTCATCCTTGTATCTCAATTACCTGACAATGGATATGATATAAAATCATTCTTTAACCAACATGGATCACCCTGTCGCTTTCTTCAAGTCTTTTCATTCCTCTTCATACATGGTTGAATAATCTGCAACACGTTTGGCCTCTAAGTCTGCGGCTTCATTCCCACAAGAGATTAAGGGGGTAATTCATAGAATTCAGTGCACAAGTGGCGCACGCGTCTGGCGCACAGTGTGCGCGTGCGAATCCCTGCGCCAGCCGCTTGCGCTAAAATCCATTTCCGCGCACAGCGTATTCATGGATTCCAGCCACCAAAACCAGCCGTGGCACACAGTGGTGCAGCGACCCTGCAGCAGCGCCAGTTACGGCCCCAAGAACGCCTCTCGTGCAGGGAAAAGCCATCAATATACCCAATCCAGCGCAAAGGGCTGTGCTAACCCTGTACCAGCACGGCAAGCGGGCTACGTGTATCACTGGGGTGCGCGGGAAGTACCTCACGCGATTGGCCCCGTGCAAGCAGGGTACGCGTATTTCAGGGGTGCGCGGGAAGTTCCACACGCGATTTCCGCAGGGTACGCGTATCTCAGGGGTGCGCGGGAAGTGCCACACGCGATTTCAGCAGGTACGTGTATTTCAGGGGTGCGCGGGAATTTCCATACGCGATTGAGCTCTTGCGAGCAGGGTACGCGTATCCCAGGGGTGCGCGGGAAGTGCCACATGCGATTTCAGCAGGGTACGTGTATTTCAGGGGTGCGTGGGAAATTCCACACGCGATTTCATCATGGTACGTGTATTTTGGGATGCGGGGGAAGTTTCACACGCGACATCAGCAGGGCATGTGTATTTCAGGGGTGCGCGGGAAGTTCCACACGCGATCTCATCAGGGTACATGTATTTCGTGGTACGGGGGAAGTTTCACACGCAACATCAGCAGGGTACGTGTATTCCAGGGGTGCGCGGGAAGTTCCACACGCGATTCCATCAGGGTACGTGTATTCCAGGGGTGCGCGGGAAGATCCACACGCGATTCCATCAGGGTACGTGTATTACAGGGGTGCGCGGGGAGCACCACACGTGAATTGCAGTTGTGGGTCCTCCCAGGTGTTCCCTCTACACCCTCCACGGCCCCTCCAGGTGGCTCACACCACAGAGGCCTACCCTGCACATGTCCTGCAGGCACACCATCCACCATGGCCATGACCCCCAGCCAACCCACATGTCAACTTGCACTACTGCCCACCAACGCATGTCCCCCTGCACCCCCAGCCACCAGGGGCAGCCTCCACCAGGCCCCCACCCATGTCTCCCAGCACCCCCAGCCCCCAGCCACCAGGGGCAGCCTCCACCAGGCCCCCACCCATGTCTCCCACCACCCCACCCCCCCAGCACTGTGGGGCACCCACCACCAGGCCCCCACCCATGTCTCCCAGCACCCCCACCCCCCAGCAGTGCAGGGACAGCCTCCACCAGGCCCCCACCCATGTCTCCCAGCACCCCCACCCCCCAGCCACCAGGGGCAGCCTCCACCAGGCCCCCACCCATGTCTTCCAGCACCCCCACCCCCCAGCCACCAGGGGCAGCCTCCACCAGGCCCCCACCCATGTCTCCCACCACCCCCACCCCCCAGCCACCAGGGGCAGCCTCCACCAGGCCCCCACCCATGTCTCCCACCACCCCACCCCCCCAGCACTGTGGGGCACCCACCACCAGGCCCTCACCCATGTCTCCCAGCACCCCCACCCCCCAGCAGTGCAGGGGCAGCCTCCACCAGGCCCCCACCCATGTCTCCCAGCACCCCCACCCCCCAGCCACCAGGGGCAGCCTCCACCAGGCCCCCACCCATGTCTCCCACCACCCCCACCCCCACCCCCCAGCACTGTGGGGCACCTGCCAGCAGGCCCCCACCCATGTCCAACTCATGTTCCACACCACCCCCACCCCCAGCCACCAGCAGCAGCCTCCACCAGGCCCCCACCCATGTCTCCCACCCCCCCATCCCCCAGCACCCCCCCATCCCCCAGCAGTGCAGGGGCACCCACCACCAGGCCCCCACCCATGTCTCCCACCACCCCCACCCCCCACCCCCCAGGGGCAGCCTCCACCAGGCCCCACCCATGTCTCCCACAACCCCTACCCCCCCAGCAGTGCAGAGGCATCCTCCACCAGGCCCCCACCCATGTCTCCCACCACCCCCACCCCCCAGCCACCAGGGGCAGCCTCCACCAGGCCCCCACCCATGTCTCCTACCACCCCCACCCCCCAGCCACCAGGGGCAGCCACCACCAGGCCCCCACCCATGTCTCCCACCACCCCCACCCCCCAGCAGTGCAGGGGCAGCCTCCACCAGGCCCCCACCCATGTCTCCCAGCACCCCCACCCCGCAGCCACCAGGGGCAGCCTCCACCAGGCCCCCACCCATGTCTCCCACCACCCCCACCCCCCCAGCAGTGCAGGGGCAGCCTCCACCAGGCCCCCACCCATGTCTCCCAGCACCCCCACCCCCAGACACCAGGGGCAGCCTCCACCAGGCCCCCACCCATGTCTCCCACCACCCCCACCCCCCAGCACTGTGGGGCACCTGCCAGCAGGCCCCACCCATGTCCAACTTATGTTCCCCACCACCCCCACCCCCCAGCCACGAGGGGCAGCCTCCACCAGGCCCCCACCCATGTCTGCCACCCCTCCACCCCCCAGCAGGGCAGGGGCACCCACCACCAGGCCCCCACCCATGTCTCCCACCACCCCCACCCCCCAGCCACCAGGGGCAGCCTCCACCAGGCCCCCACCAATGTCTCCCACCACCCCCACCCCCCAGCAGTGCAGGGGCACCCTCCACCAGGCCCCCACCCATGTCTCCCACCACCACCACCCCCCAGCCACCAGGGGCAGCCTCCACCAGGCCCCCACCCATGTCTCCCACCACCCCCACCCCCCAGCAGTGCAGGGGCAGCCTCCACCAGGCCCCCACCCATGTCTCTCAGCACCCCCACCCCCCAGCCACCAGGGGCAGCCTCCACCAGGCCCCCACCCATGTCTCCCTCCACCCCCACCCCCCAGCACTGTGGGGCACCTGCCAGCAGGCCCCCACCCATGTCCAACTCATGTTCCCCACCACCCCCACCTCCCAGCCACCAGGGGCAGGCCCCCACCCATGTCTCCCACCCCCCCAGCAGTGCAGGGGCACCCACCACCAGGCCCCCACCCATGTCTCCCACCACCCCCAACCCCCACCCACCAGGGGCAGCCTCCACCAGGCCCCCACCCATGTCTCCCACCACCCCCACCCCCCAGCCACCAGGGGCAGCCTCCACCAGGCCCCCACCCATGTCTCCCACCACCCCAATCCCCCAGCAGTGCAGGGGCAGCCTCCACCAGGCCCCCACCCATGTCTCCCAGCACCCCCACCCCCAGCCACCAGGGGCAGCCTCCACCAGGCCCCCACCCATGTCTCCCACCCCCCCACCCCCCCAGCAGTGCAGGGGCAGCCTCCACCAGGCCCCCACCCATGTCTCCCAGCACCCCCAAGCCACCAGGGGCAGCCTCCACCAGGCCCCCACTCATGTCTCCCATCACCCCCACCCCCCAGCACTGTGGGGCACCTGCCAGCAGGCCCCCACCCATGTCCAACTCATGTTCCCCACCACCCCCACCCCCCAGCCACCAGGGGCACCCACCACCAGGCCCCCACCCATGTCTCCCACCACCCCCAACCCCCAGCCACCAGGGGCAGCCTCCACCAGGCCCCCACCCATGTCTCGCACCACCCCCACCCCCCAGCAGTGCAGGGGAACCCTCCACCTGGCCCCCCCATGTCTCCCACCACCCCCACCCCCCAGCCACCAGGGGCAGCCTCCACCAGGCCCCCACCCATGTCTCCCACCACCCCCACCCCCCCAGCAGTGCAGGGGCAGCCTCCACCAGGCCCCCACCCATGTCTCCCAGCACCCCCACCCCCCCAGCCACCAGGGGCAGTCTCCACCAGGCCCCCACCCATGTCTCCCACCACCCCATCCCCAGCACTGTGGGGCACCTGCCAGCAGGCCCCCACCCAAGTCCAACTCATGTTCCCCACCACCCCCACCCCCCAGCACTGTGGGGCACCTGCCAGCAGGCCCCCACCCATGTCCAACTCCTGTTCCCCACCACCCCCACCCCCCAGCACTGTGGGGCACCTGCCAGCAGGCCCCCACCCATGTCTCCCACCACCCCCACCCCCCAGCACTGTGGGGCACCTGCCAGCAGGCCCCCACCCATATCCAACTCATGTTCCCCACCACCCCCACCCCCCAGCACTGTGGGGCACCTGCCAGCAGGCCCCCACCCATGTCCAACTCATGTACCCACAACCCCTACCCCCCAGCACTGTGGGGTACCTGCCAGAAGGCCCCCACCCATGACCAACTCATGTTCCCCACCACCCCCACCCCCCAGCACTGTGGGGCACCTGCCAGCAGGCCCCCACCCATGTCATCCAACCACCCCCACCCCCCAGCACTGTGGGGCACCTGCCAGCAGGCCCCCACCCATGTCCAACTCATGTTCCCCACCACCCCCACTCCCCAGCACTGTGGGGCACCTGCCAGTAGGCCCCCACCCATGTCTCCCACCACCCCCACCCCCCAGCATGGTGGGGCACCTGCCAGCAGGCCCCCACCCATGTCCAACTCATGTTCCCCACCACCCCCACTCCCCAGCACTTTGGGGCACCTTCCAGCAGGCCCCCACCCATGTCTCAGAGCACCCCACCCCCCAGCACTGTGGGGCACCTTCCAGCAGGCCCCCACCCATGTCCAACTCATGTTCCCCACCACCCCCACCCCCCAGCACTGTGGGGCACCTGCCAGCAGGCCCCCACCCATGTCCAACTCATGTTCCCCACCACCCCCACCCCCCAGCACTGTGGGGCACCTGCCAGCAGGCCCCCACCCATGTCCAACTCATGTTCCCCACCACCCCCACCCCCAGCACTGTGGGGCACCTGCCAGCAGGCCCCCACCCATGTCCAACTCATGTTCCCCACCACCCCCACCCCCCAGCACTGTGGGGCACCTGCCAGCAGGCCCACCCCCCATGTGCAACTCATGTTCCCCAGCCAACATGTCATCACAATCTAGATCCCTGGTCCCTATGGTCAGCCTCCAAATGCAAAACACCCACCCGAGTATTGCATCCACCCACTCATAATTTGCAATCACATCACAGAACACCAATTGCAAGTTCCGAAACAAACACATTTCCCTCACATACACCCAATGGGTGTCAGTGAATCTCAAAACACATATCATGAAATGCATGAAACCAATGAGATACCACACACTGAAGTTCACCAAAAAAATATGTATTAAAGGAAACATAAATAGAATCAAAAATGAAGAAACAGAAATGTGAATGTACAAAAATTAAAAGAAGCATGTCCGTGAAAAAAAGCAAAACCAAAAATAAAATTCCAAAGTAATGTTGTCCAAAGTCAATGTCCACAAAACAAAATCCAATGGGAAATAAAAAAGAAAGCCATTGCTCCATGGTTAAAATGTGAAAACAATACAATCCAACAGCGAACTATGGGAACAAGCCAGGGTCCATTATCCCAACAAAAGAAAGGAAACCTATCTAACTACACTAACTAATAAAATAAACTATATACAAAAATGTGGCCAGTGTCCGAAAGGTCCAAATAAAATCAAAACAAAAATGAAACCTAACACTACCTACATAACTATGTACAAGGGCAGCGGGCTAGTTTCACAGCTCACTTGTGGATGTCCCGGGCCAGGGCATCATCGAACTCCTCCTCAATGTCCTGGAGGCGGTCCTCCTCCATGGCCCCGAGGGTCCGCAGGGCGGTCGACGTGTCCACCTCCAAACCCCTGCGGATTGCCTCGAGGCACTCGGCCCGCCTCAGGGCCCTCCGCATGGGGTTCTCCGCCCTGACCATTGTGAGGCATGCCTCTTCCGCCCGCTGCCGCTCCGCATCTATGGCGTGGCCCAACCGCTGCCACACGGAAGACACTCTCTGTCCTGAGTCCTCCTGCCCTCCGACCGATGCCTGCCCCTCCGATGTTGAAGGCCCCGAGCCTTCATGGCTCCAACCACGTTGCTGCTGTTGCTGTGCCTCTGCCCGTGCACTGCCTCCTGCTGCCTGCACATCCTCCGCCGGCTGGGGTGCAGTCGTAGATGTGGCCACCCCTGCTGGACGTCCGACTCCCGACGGTGGCAGGGATGCCTCCTCCACCAGCCTGGCCGCACCGTCAGAGGCAGCTCCACAGGGCACCCAGGTGACTGATGGGTGGGAAGATGGCACGGAGGATGACTGGCGCGTAGGGGGTCCAGTTGAGGAGGGGGTCGTAGCAAGCCCCATCAGACGGAGGAATCCGGCCTGGGTGACCTGTCCCAGCAGGCTGACGTGGTCAACGAGCCATTTGAGATGACGTGCAGTCTCCTCATGAAAAGACTGCAGGTCACCTCGCATGGCCCGTTGACGCAACACCACACCAGCCAGGACAGGCTCAACCCGGACCCGGATAGCCACGTCCGCAGGCAGAGGAAGGCCAGTTGACGTGAGCTCATCCCCTGCCTGAAAACGGGTCTGGACGTAGGCATCCCTGCTGGTGCAAGATGATGCAGGGACAGGATCAGGGACAGGATTGCACACAGGCACCACCGCAGCGTCCTGTGCTGCCTCTTGTCCCTGGTCCTGCACTGCACCACTAGCACCAGTGGGATCCCCACCTCCAGACCCCGTCTCTGGTGCTTGCACAGCCTCCTCCTCCACCAAACCCCCCACCAACCTGGATGACTCCGTGCCATCTTCCCCTGTTGGGCCCTGTGGGGTCCCAGCTGCCCCTTCTGCTGCCGAGGAGTCCAACTCCAACCTCTGCCTCTTGGACCTCCCCCGGCAGCTGCGGCCTGGGACGCGGCACCGGACTCCTCACTCCCAGACGAGAGCACAACATGGGAGGGGAGCCGGGCCTTGCGTCTCCGGCTGGCGGTGGGATCCCCGCCGCTGTGCTCCACAGCACCTTCTCCGCCCTCTTCATCAGTTGACGCTGCAGACAGGGAGAAACAAAACACAGGCATCAGGGCACTGTACAATGGACACATACACACATGACAGTTGTACATGAGTGGCATTGGCAAACCTCAGACATGTCATCACAATCCCCAACACACATGTCATTTCAACTCGCACACATGAGCCATACCACAGCCATATCACAACTGCCAGCACCATCCATACACATACAACAGCATGAGCAGCCAAAGGTGAGCCAGACATCACATGCAACACAGGAAGTGCACCACACATGTACACACACCAACACACTTGCATGCATGTGTACATCTCTGCCAAGTGTCGCAGTGTTCAGACTGGCATCCATGTCACATCTGCCAATCAGGCTTCCACATACCGCTGTCACATGCATCCATGTTGCATCACTGTTGCACCCTTGTCAAATACACACACATGCACATGTACACAGTGCTGATACATGCAGCTGAAAACAACATACATGCGTGACATCACGGACATGTCTACTTACATACACATTCATCCAAACATGTGTGCCCACACAACTGCATTTGGCATGCAAGCCTACACACACAAGCACCATCCATGTCTCACACATTCCAGCCCTCGCATGTTTTAGCCCCACGGCCCTGTACACCCCCACCCATACTCGACCCCATACAAACAGATGTGCAACCTGCCCACTACTGAATAATCACCACACGCACTGCTCACAATCAGGATGCATGTACACTCACCGCTCGACTCCAGACGGGTCTGCCTCTCAAGGACCTGGACGTGGAGCGCTGGGGATATGCGTTCCAGGACCCTCATCTGTTCTTCCGACAAGTGGCCCCGGCGCCCCTTGGCATCCGCTGCCTTCAAGAGGCGCCGGGCCTTGTTCAGGGTCCTGGACCTGAAGTTCTCCCAGTGCTTCTTGACATGTTGGAAGTCGCAGACTGCCACCCCCTCCGCGTTGTTGGCAGTCACGATGTCAGTCCAGATCCAAGTCCGTCCTTCCTTGTCGGCGCGGGAACTTCCGAAGAGGGCATCATACTGCCCCAGGACTTGCTCCACCAGGACACCAACTTCGGTGGCACTGAAGCTGGTGCCCCTCTGCCTCTCTGGCCGGGGGTTGTCAGTGGTCTCAGATGGTGTTTGCCCCGACATGACAACCCCAGAGGCAGGAGTCGGTGGGCAACTGGGTCATGGGGCTGGGCTGTGGAGCGATGGAATCCTAGTCGGGAGTCTTCGGTTCCAGCAGGGGTGGTCACAGCAACAGCACCCCTGGCTGATGTGCAGGCAGCAAATGGCAGGGCACGTGGGCAGCAGGCAGTCAGGCAGCAGCAGATGGCAGGTGGGAGCGTGCTTGGGGCTCTGGGGCGTAGTAGTTCGGCCTTCTGGGCAGGAGCGTGGTCTTCCGTGTGCTTACGCGTGGCCAGCTTGATACGGAGTGATTTGGCACATGAAAAATCTGCACGTCAGCATGTAATTCGAGGAAAGGCCCTTAGCGCGTAAGCGCGTCTGCACGCATACGCATTTTCATTGGACAGAAGGCCCCTCAAGCGCAAGCGCCCCTGTGACATGACGCGTACAGACGTGCATGGGCATTTCAGCATGCGTGAAAAACTGCACGTCCGTGTTTAATACGAGGAAAGGGCCCATGCGCGTAAGCGCGTGTAGAAAACTGCACGTCCACGTGCAATATGAGGAAAGGGCCCATGCGCGTAAGCGCGCGTGAAAAACTGCACGTCCGCGTGCAATACGAGGAAAGGGCCCATGCGCATAAGCGCGCGTGGAAAACTGCACGTCCACGTGTAATACGAGGAAAGGGCCCATGCGCATAAGTGACGTGACGAGCACGTGTGTTTCCCTCAGCCCGGGTTAAAGGTGAGCGGGCCCAGCAGTTCGATGTACGTGCCTTTCGTGGAGACCGACGTGTGTTGCTGCTTCCTGTTGTTTCGCGCGCCATCACAACTTCACAGCTATCAAGGACGTATCTCTTCTTTTGGCGGGGGTATTGGCTACGCGTGTTTTTCTGCATCGCGCTAGTCAGACGGTGAGTCGCACACGCTCTTTTTCCCACTGCGGGTGCCCCTGTGTATCACAACCATTTTCGATGTCATAGTAGCCTGCGTGTCCCACGCGTATGTGTTATTCGTGTTACTGGGTGCCACCGCGTACTGCGGGAGGTTGAATCCATGCACGTAGGCTGCAGGGTTGCGTGCACGGTTTTACTGCAGTTTTGGGGTGCCTGAGCGTTGCGTGACCCGTCACCACATCACCGGGGTCACATACAGCCTTGCAGGTGCAGGGGGGCTGTTAACATCTTGCTTCCCACCCCCTTCACCCCAATTGCCCAGGTCAATTGTGGTGTACACCTCCCATTGGCACCACTCCATCTGTGCCAGCACTACTACATCTGTGCCATGGTTGGGAGGCCACCAAAGGTGAGGGGAGCCTCAGCTGGGCGTACTCCTCGTGGCGGGTGTGGTCGGGGACGTGGCCGTGGTGACCAGGGAGTAGGGGGACTCCAGGGTGTCCAGGGCAGCCACAGAGGGGAAGAGGCAGGGGTGTGCCACTTGAGCACAATGTTGTGCAATGTGTCGGTGCAGCCATGCCACCACCCCCTGTGGTTCCGGGGGATGCAGCTCCTGCATCTGGCAGAGGCGCACATGGATGCCCTGAGGGAGGAGTATGCTTCCCTCAGATCCACTCTGGGTGTCCTTATGATGTCCCAGAGGCAGCAGGCAGAGGAGAGGTTTGCACAGCTTGAGCGTACCATCTCGGCTGAGCTACAGGCTTGCCGGAGGTGCAGCGGTTGTCCAGCCAGGCCTTGCAGGAGGAACTCCGTGTTACACGTGCTACCTTGCAAGAGGAAGCACGTGTATCATGTGAGGTTCTGCATGCAGACCTATGTCACATCGCCACACAGAACCAGGCTCACCCGTCCGGCAGACTTGCTGCCGACGAGGGGCAAGCTGCGGCTAGGTGTGGCCAGGCTACTGTGCCACATCCTCCTTTCCAGGATGAGCCAGACTCGGACGACCATCTATCTCCCACATAGGTCGTGCTGTGCAGGCGTTGAGCCCATGGAGGATTTTTTTTTTGGCTCAGCATCATCGCATGTGGATGTTGAGCAGCACCCTGTACCTCCCCCCTCCTGGGTGCCTCCCCTCCCCCCCGGGTCGTATGTGGCCATTTTTGATTTTTCTTTTAGTTTAGTTAGTTAAGTTTCTGTTTGATAGTTAGTTTAAATAGGTAATGTAGGTTTTCCATAGTTAGTGTAATTAATTAATAGTTGAGTTAGTTTAAAATTGCTAGTCTATTGTGCTTTCATGTGACGGTGCGGTGCTTTGTGGCTTTTGAAGGCATCCACTGTCTGTTCCAGCTGGGCCCTTCATGGTTGTCTTGTGTATGTGTTTGCTGCTTGGGGTCCTTGACTCACATATGCCACTCCTGCCTCCCTTATCCATGGGCTTGCAAGGATGGTTCGGTGTTACAGAATATTACACAAGGGCTTTGGACTGTCATATCTGTGGCATGTCTGGTGCTGTGTGACTTGTTTTGACACCCCTAGTGGGGATGATTTAGGTGTCATTGTCCACTGTTCAGCTTTTGCTAGATGGGGTGTGTCATGATTAATGTGGACATTGATTGCTATGCATTGTGTAGAATGTTTCATATCTTTCCTGTACACGTGCTTGTTGCAATTCATGCTGTAGATAGTGTTCCACACTTTGGAGGTGAAAGAAGGACTGATGGTGTGATTTGTGATGTGACTCTCTGACATGGTCAAGTAATGAGATGCCTGATGAGACACACACAGATGACTTTGAAGCATTAATCATGTGTTTCATGCACTTTCTGCAGGGGGATGAGCCTCCAGAGCACCTTTGCCAGCAGACATGGCCCATTGGACGACGGAATTCTGGACCCGTTTGTTGGTGCCCACATGCACATGTGTGCACAAGCAGAGGCACAGTGATTGCAGACCCACATCCTAGAACTGCTGACATGTTCCAAGGAACTCCAGGCAAGGTGAGCATCACAGGGGGGCCACGACACAGCAAAGCTTGTTGCACATGCAGGCTTAGTCACAGCACTGAGGGTGAGCTTAGACGAATATTGGTGTTGAAGCACACAATGCAGCTCAGATGTGTTTGTGGACTGATGGCTGTTGATAGTAGGGTTGTCTGGGACACATGCAGGGGCAGTGGCACATACCCTCCGGTACACCAAGGTCCATTGAGGGAGGCACTTGTATCAACCATGTAGCCTTCCGAGACATGGAAAGGGGCAGCTCACAGGGACATACAGAAAGGGACATACTCGGGTGCAGTGCATGTCTTTTCCACGTACTTCATGATAAATGCACTGCCAACTTTGTTTCGGTCATGGTGGTATGCAACTTGCTCTGTAGTCATGGCTTGCTATATGGGTCTGTCTGCTTACCCATGGAACATTGCAAGTTGTGTGAATTGTGACACATTGGTGTTCCATTTGCCACGCACCCACCAGCGGCTGACTTACTGCATTGACTGTGTATGACCCTTCACAGGGGTGATGTTATATATGGGTACTCTCTTTGCAGCATTGCAGTGCTCCTGTTAACGGTCCTGAGAGTGCGCAGGCAGGAGGCCAGCACTCAAAACCAGAGCTAAGTGTCTTGTTGTTTTTCTTTCAAACTGCTCTGCATAGGCTTGCTGGGGAGTGTACTGATGCATGGATGTATGTGTGGTTCAATTTGGTATGTTTTTTCTCCCTAATCACCCATGATCCTATGCAATTTTGAAACCTGTACCCTCTACCCGGTGTTCCTGCTTCCCGTGCCTATCCAAGCAACGTTCCCTGACCCTCTTTCCCCACTGGGATTGCGGATGCCTGTGTAAGCCCCGAACTTGCAGGCGCCAAAACCCTAGAGGGGGTGGTTGGTTCGTACCACTCCTGAGCCTGGACTACAGAAGGCCATGACTGTAACGCTCACCTGATTCCCACAGAGGCGCAGGTCTGGCTTCGAGTGCAGATGCTTCTTCAATGGTGAAGCGCAGGACTCTGAAGATGGACAGGAAGGGCCCTCTACTCTGGCTTCTCCGGCTCGCAGGAATATTCCCCTGTGCGTGAAAAGGGAGTATTACCTACTGACTGAGTTATGCTCAAACCTCCCACTCTCTTCCTACCCTCCACGATACCCTTCCACGTATCCCCGTGAATTCTCACCTTAGGGTCAGGACGGATGAGCTCTCCATCCTGCTTCTGATGCAGGGGCGCGTTGAAATCCAGTTACTTCACTGGATTGAGGATTGATGGGAGTTCAGGTAAGCTTGACTATTCAGGTAAGGCTCTGTAAAAGTTCTGTTGCAAGTTCAAAAGTCCAAGCTAAATAATAATGTTCATTGTCTTTTTGCAGCAAGCGCTAATGCTTATGTCTTTTTTCCACTTAGGGGCCGGGGTTCGGAATGCTGGAGATATGGCGCCGACCCGAAGTGAAACGTGCAGTTCCAGTTCCAGTAAATGGCAGGTTAGTTCTGGATGAGCGCTCGGGAACTGTCTTTGCATACGCTCATTCAATGTCTTTGTCTTTTTTCCCCATAGGGGCCGGGGTCTGGAAAATGCCTGGAAGCGGCAAGACCCAAAATGAAATGGGAATGACCCAACAGGTAAGTCTTATTCCCTTCCTTCTCTCACCTCTTATTCTTGTCTTTTTCTCTAGGCTCTGGGAAGTGGCTGTGTATCCGGATGATCGCTGCTGAAGATGGAGGAACCCAGGAAAGGTGAGTGAAATGCAGCGCTGCAGCGATCGTAACGAAATGCTTTTAAAAATAATGTCTTCCCTTTCAGGATCGTCGGTGATGTCTCCGTGGTGCAGATTTTGCTGGTAAGGTCTCTTGTCTCCCTTTGCAGGTGATCCATGATGCTGACAGGCGTGGCTGAAGTCCAGATGCAGGAGCTGACACGGTGAGCGTCCAGCTGCGAGGAGCAGAACAACGCGAAGCGTGAGTTGCTGATCGGGTGTGGTTTAAATAGCTTTGGAAGAAGTTCCAAGTGTGTATCCTTCCTCCGATCAGGTATGTATCCTTCTCGACCACAACCGGGTGGAAAGTAATCCCAGAGGTAAAGTAGTTCCATTCAGGCCTCAAGAGGGCCTGGATGTGGCAGCATGGTCTGCATCAGGTAAGTGCACATTAAAACACTTAAACACATGTCTAGCTTTATGAGCCTGGCGCCTAAGGCGCCAGGACAGGGGTCCAACATGAGCCTGGCGCCTAAGGTGCCAGTACTGCATCCAAAGGGCCCCAGCTTGGGCCCGCTGGCACTCCTCTGGGGGAAATGATGCCTGCCTCTGGGGTTGCTGGGTCGGACCTGGCTCCTTGGAGGTAGGCATCATGACAGTACCCCCCCTCAAGGCCCCTCCCAAGGTTCTTCCCTCCGGGGGTTTTGGCTTGTTCGGAAATCTCCGGTGAAACCTTTGTACCAATCGAGGTGCGTGGACTTGGTTACTAGGCTCCCACAATCTCTCCTGAGGTCCATATCCCTTCCAGTCAACAAGATAGAAGAGTTTCGACTTTACCACCTTGGAGTCTAAAATGTCTTAAACTTCGAATTCTAATTCCCCTTCAATTTGAACTGGATCTGGAGGCTTGGACAATCGGATTCCTGGTTGTACGGCTTCAAAAGTGATTCATGAAAAACTGGATGTATACGCATGTTGGACGGTAGATCCAGTTTAAAGGCCACTGGGTTGATTATAGCCTTGATGGGATAAGGTCCTATGAATCTGGGATTGAAGGTTCGCGGGCCCTTGAGGGATAAGTGTTTAGTTGCTAGCCATACCTGGTCTCCTACGTGGTAAGGAGGAGTTTTAAATCGGTGCAAATCTGCGTTTTCTTTATACTTTTTCTTGGCTTGCTGTAAATGAGTTGCAGCTTCTTTGAAAGCTCGGGTTATTGTGGAATGCAGATGATTTACTGCGGGCATTTCCAGGGTCAGAGGTGGATCTAGGTCAGAGGTCCGAGGATGGTGACCATACAAAGTATAAAAGGGGGTTTGTCCGGTTCCAGAATGCACTGAATTGTTGTATGCATATTCTGGGATCCAAAGGATGTCTTTCCAATTTAACTCGGATTGGTGTAACATGCACCGAAGATATTGCTCGAGAGTCTGATTGGTTCTCTCGGTTTGTCCGTCGGTCTGGGGGTGGTGGCTGGTGGATAACCGCACATCTATTTGTGCTAGTTGGCAACACTTCTTCCAAAAATGGGAGATAAATTGACTTCCACGATCCGAGACTAATATGGAAGGGAAACCATGTATGTGAACTACATTCTCCAGGAATTCCTTGGCCAAGGTGGAAGCAGAAGGCAAACCCTTTAAAGGGATAAAGTGGGCCATCTTGGTGAATAGGTCCACAATTACAAGGATTGTGTTGTAACCAGCACAAGGAGACAGGTCGGTTATAAAGTCCATTGACAGGGTGTGCCATGGTGCCGGTGGAATATCCACGGGTTGAAGTAGGCCGGCTGGCCTTTTCTTTTGAGCCTTGTTTTGGGCGCAAATTCCGCAAGACAGAACAAAAGACTTTATGTCTTTTCTCCAAGAAGGCCACCAGAAGTGACGTTTGATTTTTTCCTCAGTTTTAGCGATACCAGGATGTCCTTCAATTAAAGATTCATGATGATGGGCAATAACAAGTTCTTGCAATTCTTTACTTGGCAGAAACAACCGCTCCTGGAAGTAGGGTAAGTCATCCTTAACGGTGTAATGAGGACCCTTCTGACTCCATTCCAGTAAGGTTGAAGAGTCTAGAAGTTGTTTTACTTGTGATTGGATGTCCTCAATAGTGTACAATGAAGTTAAGCCTAAGATTCTTTGCTCAGGTATGATGGGCACAGGTTCTAAGCTCGAATTAGGTTCTTCCATGCCAATCCGGGATAAGGCGTCCGCTTTTCCATTCTTGCAGCCAGGGCGATAGGTAATTACAAAATCAAATTCTGCAAAGAATAGAGGCCATCGGAGTTGTCGTGAAGATTGAGCTTTGGCCGTCTTTAAATACTGTAAGTTTCTGTGGTCCGTAATTACGGTAATGGTGTGTCTTGCCCCAAGAAGATAGTGACGCCAAGCCTTGAAAGCAGATTTGATGGCCAGTAACTCTTTATCGGTAATTGCGTAGTTGATTTCAGGAGGAGAAACTTTTCTGGACCAAAAGGCCACTGGGTGTAGTTGGTTAGTTTTTGGGTCTCTTTGCGACAGGACAGCTCCCATGGCCGAACTGGATGCATCGGTTTCCACTATGTACGGGAGATCTGGGTGTGGGTGTTTCAGTACAGGTGCAGAGGTGAATTTGGTTTTCAGGTCCTGGAAGGCTTGTTCGGCTTCAAGAGTCCATTCGAAGCGTTTGTTTTTCTTTAGGAGAGCGGTGATGGGTTGGACTGTTCGGGAAAATTCCGGGATGAATCTTCGATAGAAATTGGCAAAGCCAAGCATGCTCTGAACTCCCTTCACCGAGCTAGGAGATGGCCATTTGAGGATGGCGTCCACCTTTCGCGAGTCCATTCGGACTCCTTGAGGTGTCAGGATGAATCCGAGAAACTCAACTTCTGTGGTGTGAAAAACGCATTTTTCGAGTTTTGCAAATAGTCTGTGCTGGCGCAATTTCTCAAGAACTGCCCTAACATGTTTTCTGTGATCAGATTCTGAAGAAGAGTACACAAGGATGTCGTCAATGTAAACAATGACACAGACATCGATAAGTTCCCGAAGAACATCATTCATAAAGTACTGAAAGGCGGCAGGTGCATTGCACAACCCGAAGGGCATCACCTGATACTCGAAGAGCCCAAATTTGGTGCGGAATGCAGTCTTCCATTCGTCGCCTTCTTTTATGCGCACCAGGTGATAAGCTCCTTGGAGATCTAACTTGGTGTACACACAAGCGTCTTTCACCTGGTCGATAAGCTCAGGGATCAAGGGCAGAGGATAACGATTCTTAATCGTTATTTGATTTAGGGCGCAAAGGTTTCCTTCTTTTTTCGGCACGAAGAACAGAGCTGAAGAGACAGGAGACTTGGACGGGCGAATAAAACCATTGGCTAGGTACTGATCTAAATACTGATGCAAATGCAGGTTCTCAGGTTCCGTAAGAGCATAAATCCTACTACAAGGTAGTTGAGCATTGGGTACCAGATCGATTTGAAAATCATAAGACCGATGGGGAGGTAACGTGTTAGCCTGTTCTTTCTGAAAAACGTCTTGGAATTCTTGGTATTCTGACGGTAGCTGTACAGGGGTGGAAGTTGCTGAGGCTAGACCCATAGCTGGATTTCTTGGATAACAAGTTGGTTCACAATCAGGAAAACTTATCTTCTTTGCTCGCCAGTCAATTCTAGGATTATGTTTTTTCTAACCAAGTAATTCCAAGAATTACTTGAAATTGTGGGGCCTTGATCACATCAAACACGATTGCTTCCCGATGTCCCTCCTGACCCACCAGTGTCACTTTAACAGTGGAATGCGTTACAGGCCCTGAGGCTATTTCGGTTCCATCTACTGTAGTAATGATATCTTGGGTTACTTTCGGGCGGAGAGGAAGCTTAATCCTGGAAGCCAATTCACGGTCTATGTAATTTCCAATAGCTCCACTGTCGATGTATGCTTTTATAGCATGCAACTGCTGAGGCTGTTTTGGGTCCACGAGCACCATGTGTCACTAATTCGTTATCAGTAGCTCCAACCACCTTCTTAAGTGGTTTAACTGGACAATTTCGAAGAAAGTGACCGGAAGTCCCGCAATACAGACAAAGTTGCATTTGCCGCCTTCTCTCTCGTTCTTTCTGCGTTAATGTTCCTTTAACACCACCGATTTGCATAGGTTCAGTTACGTCGGTACTCTTGGAGTTAGCGTGGGTTTTGATCGGTGCTCGGTTTTCATACTTGAACCGATCTGGTTTTCTATTTTGAAGTCTGTGATCAAATTGAACCACCAAGTCAATGTAGTCTGCGCAGACCTGGGGTGGGTTTACTATCTGAGCTAGAACATCCTTAAGCTCTCCGCGCAGGCCTCGATGAAACAATATGATCCTTTTGCTTTCTGGCCATCCAGTTTCCACAACCAGTCTGTTAAAGGTGGCTATGTAGGACAGAAGATCATGATTACCTTGTCGTAAGGATAGCAGTTCGTTATCAAGGGCCTGTCCTTGAGAGTGTCGAGCGAACAATCTTTCCATGCTGGCCTGGAAGCCCAGAAAATTCTGGAGAATGGGATCATCCCGATTTACCAATGGAATAGACCAATCGGCAGCACTGCCACTGAGGTAAGATAGTATAAAGGCTACCTTGGTCTGGTCGTTAGGGAAGGCTCCGGGTCTGCATAGAAAGTGTAAACGACATTGGTTCATAAAGACGGCATATTTCTTGGGATCCCCCGCAAAATGTTCAGGCGGGGCCAAAGGCATGTGTCCAGGTAGATTAATTTGTACCGGGTTAATCAAAGCCATTGATGTGGAAATGTCTCCGGAATCAGGTAAAGGAGTGTACCCTGCCTGGGCCGGCCTGTAATAACCTTTTGGCTAGGTCATCTGTTCTTTCGTTGGATAAGATCAGTTCTCTTTTGAGAGCGTTATTCTCCTGGCGGGCTGAGTGCACCTCTGCCCGTAATTCCCCCAAAAGCTGGGCCAGCTGGTCAGTCTCGGAAGTCTCCATAGCGCCCGGGTGGGAAATTGTGGGTAGGCTTCGCGTTCGGTAACGCTCACCTGATTCCCACGGAGGCGCAGGTCTGGCTTCGAGTGCAGATGCTTCTTCAATGGTGAAGCGCAGGACTCTGAAGATGGACAGGAAGGGCCCTCTACTCTGGCTTCTCCGGCTCGCAGGAATATTCCCCTGTGCGTGAAAAGGGAGTATTACCTACTGACTGAGTTATGCTCAAACCTCCAACTCTCTTCCTACCCTCCACGATACCCTTCCCTCGATTCCCTGTGAAGTCTCACCTTAGTGTCAGGAAGGATGAGCTCTCCATCCTGCTTCTGATGCAGGGGCGCGTTGAAACCCAGTTACTTCACTGGATTGAGGATTGATGGGAGTTCAGGTAAGCTTGACTATTCAGGTAAGGCTCTGTAAAAGTTCTGCTGCAAGTTCAAAAGTCCAAGTTAAATAATAATGTTCATTGTCTTTTTGCAGCAAGCGCTAATGCTTATGTCTTTTTTCGCCTTAGGGGCCGGGGTTCGGAATGCCGGAGATATGGCGCCGACCCAAAGTGAAACGTGCAGTTCCAGTTCCAGTAAATGGCAGGTTAGTTCTGGATGAGCGCTCGGGAACTGTCTTTGCATACGCTCATTCAATGTCTTTGTCTTTTTTCCCCATAGGGGCCGGGGTCCGGAAAATGCCTGGAAGCGGCAAGACCCGAAATGAAATGGGAATGACCCAACAGGTAAGTCTTATTCCCTTCCTTCTCTCACCTCTTATTCTTGTCTTTTTCTCTAGGCTCTGGGAAGTGGCTGTGTATCCGGATGATCGCTGCTGAAGATGGAGGAACCCAGGAAAGGTGAGTGAAATGCAGCGCTGCAGCGATCGTAACGAAATGCTTTTAAAAATAATGTCTTCCCTTTCAGGATCGTCGGTGATGTCTCCGTGGTGCAGATTTTGCTGGTAAGGTCTCTTGTCTCCCTTTGCAGGTGACCCAGGATGCTGACAGGCGTGGCTGAAGTCCAGATGCAGGAGCTGACACGGTGAGCGTCCAGCTGCGAGGAGCAGAACAACGCGAAGCGTGAGTTGCTGATCGGGTGTGGTTTAAATAGCTTTGGAAGAAGTTCCAAGTGTGTATCCTTCCTCCGATCAGGTATGTATCCTTCCCCGACCACACCCGGGTGGAAAGTAATCCCACAGGTAAAGTAGTTCCAATCAGGCCTCAAGAGGGCCTGGATGTGGCAGCATGGTCTGCATCAGGTAAATGCACATTAAAACACTTGAACACATGTCTAGCTTTATGAGCATGGCGCCTAAGGCGCCAGGACAGGGGTCCAACATGAGCCTGGCGCCTAAGGCACCAGGACTGCGTCCAAAGGGCCCCAGCTTGGGCCCGCTGGCACTCCCCTGGGGGAAATGATGCCTGCCTCTGGGGTTGCTGGGTCGGACCTGGCTCCTTGGAGGTAGGCATCATGACAATGACAATGATGTCCAAGTTTGTTTGGATTGTGTATGTGTTCATGCAGGTTGTACATTTTCGTGCATTCCCTAGTTTCATGTGTCATTCCTCCTCCCCTCTCCTGCCACTCATTCCAGTCATCCAGTGTGTCAACACCTGTCCCGACTGCATATCCCTGAACCTCATTCCCCACCAGGGTCTCAGGGGCCTGTGAGAGTTTGACCTTGCAGGCACCCGGAACATGGTGGGGGTGGTTGTTTCGTGACACTCCCGCGCCTGTACAGGGGACCTGTGACAGTACACATCCATTCATGGTGCATCATCCTATGTCATGTTCCACACATGTCTCACATCCTGTCGTGACATTGTTTTGCTGTGCTACCTTGGTTGTTGCATCATTGTGGTAGTACTTGGCCTTTGTGAGGTACTGCTACGTCAAGTCATCTACTGGAGGGTGTTCGGGTTCGTTTTTATGCCTTGGATTTTGTGATTTTGGAAATGAGTGTGGATTCTGAGGGTTCAGGCATCTTTTTACACGCAAGGTGGGAGATGGTGACGAAGGGTAAAGGTGATCCTGTGGCCAGGTGGAATTGAGGTTTGGAGGCTCCATGACCCAGGTGCAGTTGTTCAGTGGGTCATGGTCATTTGTGAGGGAGGGGGTGGGGGTTGTTGTTGATAGTTGCCTTGCCCTGCAGTGTGATGGGAACTCTGACATAGTAATGGTGGTATCCTATGTACATGTTGTGTTCTGCTGATCAATGCCTGTTCATGTGTTGTGTTTTCCTTTCAGGTGCGAGGGGATAGTTGTGGTTTGTCATGCTGGGGTGTACACATGGTGGATGTTCACATGTGATGTGTAGGGAACACTGATGGTCACTTGAGTGCACATGCATATGTGGAGTGCCTGTCCTTGCAGAACCACATACTTGCACTCTGATGCACTACATGTACTCCCACCCTTGCATATCCACGTGTACACTGTTTGCCTTCTGGTGCCCACTGTGTCCCGGCAGCACATGTTCTGTGACCGATTATGGATCCAGTACATGCCTAATTTGATGTTTGATGTTTGATGTGGTCTGTCACTTAGATGTGATGCTCAGGGTGTGCATCACACACAATGGCTGTTCACTGTGCTGTGCGCTGAGCAGTGTGATGCAGGAGTAGGACACTGCACACATAAGCTGCAGTGTTGATTTTGCAATGCATAATGTGCATGTAGACAGGCATTCATTGTGATGTTACGTCTACGACTGTTGTAATGCATTTGGAAATGACTTATTTTGGGTGGGAGATTTTGTTGGTCTGTTATTTCATCTGATTCCGGGTCAGGCATCATTGTCCGCTGCCACTGTACATTTAGGACATGGCAATGTGTACCTTATCGTTACTGCGTTGGTGTATGGGTATTGCTTGCCATGTCATGTTGATGTTTGGGAGGGTTTGAGTGACATGACAGTGATGGCCATGGCCTGTTTTGCAGGTGTGTGTGATGCACACCTTGCATGTCCGGGTCATCCGCTTCTCAGAGCAACTAGCTGGGGGTAGATTTCTCTCCACAGCAGGGCCCTCCCCCTGGAACAGACTTCCTGCCTGACTTGAACTTGAGGGGAACCATCTCCAGTTCTGGAAGCACCTCAAGACCTTCCTCTTTGCTTCTGCTTACTCTCTGCCTCTCCCTTGCAGAATTCTTCACTGGAACTGCACAGGGGCCACTCTCACCGACCTCGGTCCCTGGCCCAGCCACTCTCCACTTGCACTGCCTCCCTGGCAACCCCTGCACTGCAGTACTGTCTCTCTATCCCTACAGCCCTCCCTTCCCAGCACTTGTCTGCACTTACCTTTGCAGTTGCCACCAGGCGACCTATGTATTATTTTTTTGGGCTACTTCCCCTGTACTGGACTCCCCCCCACCCTTCCCCTTGCACTTTTCCCTTCCCCCTACCCCTGCACTTGCACGAACTCAATGACACCTGGCCTAGTAGTACCGTTCTCTGTGTTCCCTTGTTCCCCCCTCCCTGCCTCATTGCGCCTTGGAATACTTGTGTATGGCCCATATCATGTCATATGTCATATGTATGCCTTTTGGTCACACAGGATAGCTTGTGTTTAAGTAGCTAGGGATGCAGACGATGTGGCACTTCCATGGCAACTATCTCAAGGTGGTAGGGTTGTGACAGTTGACTGTCTCTTTGTCATCATCGATTGTCACCTGGTATGTGCCAGGCCTGTGTGCACTCCGCAGGGGTGGGAGTTTAGGTGAAAAATGTGGCCACAAGCTGGGTCCGGGCTTCCTCGCCACGTGCCCTGTCCCCTCCCATGGGCAGCGCCTGTGCCTGTGGTTGGGGATGTGGGGGCACCACCATGTCCACCGGGACGCCCTGCCGTGTTGCAACATTGTGCAGGACACATGCTGCCACAATGATCCTGCACACTACTGGTGGTGCATAGAGTAGTTGCCCACCAGAGCGGTCAAGGGAGCGGAAACGTGACTTGAGCACTCCGAATGTGCGCTCCACTATGCCCCTGGTTGCAATATGGGCGGCGTTGTATCTTACCTGGGGTGGTGTGGTGGGGTTCCGGATTGGTGTCATCATGTGGTTGCTCAGAGGGTAGGCACTGTCCCCTGGGGAGGTGATAATAGTTGAGATTATTAGGGTTTGGATATTTGTCTCTGTGTGACTTGCATGCATGTGCAAGGGCATTTGTACTGACCTAGGAGCCATGTGTCGCCATGCTGCCCAGCTTCCAGGGCCCGGCTCAGGGCGGACATTCTGTATATGAAACTGTCATGGGTGGAGCCAGGGTAGTTTGCATAGACAGAGGTGATGATTCCCTTTGCATCACATACCACCTGTACATTGATGGAATGCCAGTGCTTGCGGTTTCTGTAGATGTGCTCAATGGCCCTAGGTGGACGTAGGGCCACATGTGTGCAATCTATGGCACCAAGCACTTTGGGGAAGTGTGCCACCCTGAAAAAATCCAGGACAACAGCCTGCCTTTCTGCGGGTGTTCTGGGCATGTATATGTGCCTGCGGACTGAGGGGCGCGCTGTCATGATTGCCAGTACCTGGTGTAGGCAGCGTGACTGCGTGGCCTGTGAGACCCCCCCCCCACTATGGCAGTGGTCCGCTGAAATGACCCAGTGGCCAAAAAATGCAGGGCGTTGAGCAGCTTCTCCAAGGGGCTCAAAGCTTGGGAGCAAAGGGTCGGGGATGTGAGGTCATCTTCCCACTCCATGACCAGGTCTAGGATGATATGGGGTGGAAACCTATACCTGCCATAGACCTGGTCGTCAGGCATCCCAAAAAGGCTTGTCCGTGGTGCGAAAATGCGTGCCCTGGCTATTCTCCTCCTCCTGCGGTGTCCCACGATCAGTGCAGCGACAAATGGGGCATTCATCGTAGCTGTATATACGCGTTTGTTGTGTGCGCGCACTTTTATGCTGTGCGCGGGGATGCCTCCGCCTGCCTTCGTGTGGGCGGACGCATTGACGCCTGTGCACGTCTTTTGCCGTGCGCGGGTTTCCCGTATTTGAATACGTGGTAAGACTGTAGGTCCGAGTGTCATCACGTGTGATCAGAGGGGAGTGAGCGTACACGCGATTGGCCTGGGTACGTGTGTTTCGGGGTACGCGGGAAGTTCCACACGCGATTAGCCTGGGTACGTGTGTTCCGGGGTGCCGGGAACTTTCACACGCGATTGGTGGAAATCCACATGTGATCTGTCATCACGTGCAATGAGGGAAACACCTGCGCGCGTCACGTCACAGACGCGCTCACGCGCTAAGGGTCTTTGGTCCAATGAACTCGCATATGCGTGCTGGCGTGCATACGCGCTAAGGGCCTTTCCTCGTATTACACGGGGACGTGCAGTTTTCCATGCGCGCTTATGCGCATGGGCCCTTTCCTCGTATTACACGCGGACGTGCATTTTTTCACGCGCTGAAATGCCCATGCACATCTGTACGCGTCACGTCACAGGGGCGCTTGCGCTTGAGGGGCCTTCTGTCCAATGTAAATGCGTATGCGTGCAGACGCGCTTACGCGCTAAGGGTCTTTCCTCGAATCACACGCTGACGTGCAGATTTCATGTGCCAAATAACTCCGTATCAAGCTGCCATGCGTAAGCACACGGAAGACCACGCTCCTGCCCAGAAGGCCGAACTACTGCCCCCCAGAGCCCCGAGCAGGCTCCCACCCGCTGCTGCCTGACTGCCTGCTGCCCACGTGCCCTGCCATTTGCTGCCTGCACATCAGCCAGGGGTGCTGTTGCTGTGACCACCCCTGCTGGAACCCAAGACTCCCGACTGGGATTCCATCACTCCACAGCCCAGCCCCAGCACCCAGTTGCCCACCCACTCCTGCCTCTGGGGTTGTCATGTCGGGGCAAACACCATCTGAGACCACTGACAACCCCCGGCCAGAGAGGCAGAGGGGCACCAGCTTCAGTGCCACCGAAGTTGGTGTCCTGGTGGAGCAAGTCCTGGGGCAGTATGATGCCCTCTTCAGAAGTTCCCGCGCCGACAAGGAAGGACGGACTCGGATCTGGACTGACATCATGACTGCCATCAACGCGGAAGGGGTGGCAGTCCGCGACTTACAACATGTCAAGAAGCGCTGGGAGAGCTTCAGGTCCAGGACCCTGAACAAGGCCCGGCGCCTCTTGAAGGCAGCGGATGCCAAGGGGCGCCGGGGCCACTTGTCGGAAGAACAGATGAGGGTCCTGGAACGCATATCCCCAGCGCTCCATGTCCAGGTCCTTGAGAGGCAGACCCGTCTGGAGTGGAGCGGTGAGTGCACATGCATCCTGATTGTGAGCAGTGCGTGTGGTGATTATTCAGTAGTGTGCAGGTTGCACATCTGTTTGTATGGGGTCGAGAAAGGGTGGGGGTGTACAGGGCCGTGTGGCTAACACATGCGAGGGCTGGAATGTATGAGACATGGATGGTGCTTGTGTGTGTAGGCTTGCATGCCAAATGCAGTTGTGTGGGCACACATGTTTGGATGAATGTGTATGTAAGTAGACATGTCCGTGATGTCACGCATGTATGTTGTTTTCGGCTGCATGTATCAGCACTGTGTACATGTGCATGTGTGTGTATTTGACAAGGGTGCAACATTGATGCAACATGGATGCATGTGACAGCGGTATGTGGAAGTCTCATTGGCAGATGTGACATGGATGCCCGTCTGAACACTGGGACACTTGGCAGAGATGTACACATGCATGCAAGTGTGGTGGTGTGTGTACATGTGTGGTGCACTTCATGTGTTGCATGTGATGTCTGGCTCACCTTTGGCTGCTCATGCTATTGTATGTGTATGGATGGTGCTGGCAGTTGCGATATGGCTGTGGTATGGCTCATGTGTGCGAGTTGTAATGACATGTGTGTTGGGGATTGTGATGACATGTCTGAGGTTTGCCAATGCCACTCATGTACAACTGTCATGTGTGTATGTGTCCATTGTACAGTGCCCTGATGCCTGTGTTTTGTTTCTCCCTGTCTGCAGCGTCAACTGATGAAGAGGGCGGAGAACGTGCTGTGGAGCAAAGCGGCGGGGATCCCACCGCCAGCCGGAGACGCAAGGCCCGCTCCCCTCCCATGTTGTGATCTCGTCAGGGAGTGAGGAGTCCGGTGCCGCATCCCAGGCCGCAGCTGCCGGGGGGAGGTCCAAGAGGCGGAGGTTGGAGTTGGACTCCTCGGCAGCAGAAGGGGCAGCTGGGACCCCACAGGGCCCAACGGGGGAAGATGGCACGGAGTCATCCAGGTTGGTGGGGGGTTTGGTGGAGGAGGAGGCCGTGCAAGCACCAGAGACGGGGTCTGGAGGTGGGGATCCCACTGGTGCTAGTGGAGCAGTGCAGGACCAGGGACAGGAGGCAGCACAGGCCGCCACGGAGGTGCCTGTGTGCAATCCTGTCCCTGATCCTGTCCCTGCATCATCTTGCACCAGCAGGGATGCCTACGTCCAGACCCGTTTTCAGGCAGGGGATGAGCTCACGTCAACTGGCCTTCCTCTGCCTGCTGATGTGCCTATCCGGGTCCAGGTTGAGCCTGTCCTGGCTGGTGTGGCGTTGCGTCAACGGGCCATGCGAGGTGACCTGCAGTCTTTTCATGAGGAGACTGCACGTCATCTCGAATGGCTCGTTGACCACGTCAGCCTGCTGGGACAGGTCACCCAGGCCGGATTCCTCCGTCTGATGGGGCTTGCTACAACCCCCTCCTCAACTGGACCCCCTATGCGCCAGTCGTCCTCCGTGCCATCTTCCCACCCATCAGTCACCTGGGTGCCCTGTGGAACTGCCTCTGACGGTGCGGCCAGGCTGGTGGAGGAGGCATCCCTGCCACAGTCGGGAGTCGGACGTCCAGCAGGGGTGGCCACATCTACGACTGCACCCCAGCCGGCGGAGGATGTGCAGGCAGCAGGAGGCAGTGCACGGGCAGAGGCACAGCAGCAGCAGCAACGTGGTGGGAGCCATGAAGGCTCGGGGCCTTCAACATCGGAGGGGCAGGCATCGGCCGGAGGGCAGGAGGACCCAGGACAGAGAGTGTCTTCCGTGTGGCAGCGGTTGGGCCACGCCATAGATGCGGAGCGGGCGGAAGAGGCGCGGCTCACAATGGTCAGGGCGGAGAACTGCATGCGGAGGGCCCTGAGGCGGGCCGAGTGCCTCGAGGCAATCCGCAGGGGTTTGGAGGTGGACACGTCGACGGCCCTGCGGACCCTCAGGGCCATGGAGGAGGACCGCCTCCGGGACATTGAGGAGGAGTTCGATGATGCCCTGGCCCGGGACATCCACAAGTGAGCCGTGAAACTAGCCCGCTGCCCTTGTACATAGTTATGTAGGTAGTGTTAGGTTTCATTTTTGTTTTGATTTTATTTGGACCTTTCGGACATTGGCCACATTTTTGTATATAGTTTATTTTATTAGTTAGTGTAGTTAGATAGGTTTCCTTTCTTTTATTGGGATAATGGACCCTGGCTTGTTCCCATGTACATAGTTCACTGTTGGATTGTATTTTTTTTCACATTTTAACCATGGAGCAATGGCTTTCTTTTTTATTTCCCATTGGATTTTGTTTTGTGGACATTGACTTTGGACAACATTACTTTGGAATTTTATTTTTGGTTTTGCTTTTTTTCACGGACATGCTTCTTTTAATTTTTGTACATTCACATTTCTGTTTCTTCATTTTTTATTCTATTTATGTTTCCTTTAATACATATGTTTTTTGGTGAACTTCAATGTGTGGTATCTCATTGGTTTCATGCATTTCATGATATGTGTTTTGAGATTCACTGACACCCACTGGGTGTATGTGAGGGAAATGTGTTTGTTTCAGAACTTGCAATTGGTGTTCTGTGATGTGATTGCAAATTATGAGTGGGTGGATGCAATACTAGGCTGGGTGTTTTGCATTTGGAGGCTGACCATAGGGACCAGGTATCTAGATTGTGATGACATGTTGGCTGGGGAACATGAGTTGCACATGGGGGGGCCTGCTGGCAGGTGCTCCACAGTGCTGGGGGGTGGGGGTGGTGGGGAACATGAGTTGGACATGGGTGGGGGCCTGCTGGCAGGTGCCCCACAGTGCTGGGGGGTGGGGGTGGTGGGGAACATGAGTTGTACATGGGTGGGGGCCTGCTGGCATGTGCCCCACAGTGCTGGGGGGTGGGGGTGCTGGGAGACATGGGTGGGGGCCTGGTGGAGGCTGCCCCTGGTGGCTGGGGGGTGGGGGTGCTGGGAGACATGGGTGGGGGCCTGGTGGAGCCTGCCCCTGCACTGCTGGGGGGTGGGGGTGGTGGGAGACATGGGTGGGGGCCTGGTGGAGGATGCCCCTGGGGGGTGGGTGGTGGGGGTGCTGGGAGACATGGGTGGGGGCCTGGTGGAGGCTGCCCCTGCACTGCTGGGGGGTGGTGGGAGACATGGGTGGGGGCCTGTGGAGGCTGCCCCTGGTGACTGGGGGGGTGGGGGTGCTGGGAGACATGGGCGGGGGCCTGGTGGAGGCTACCCTTGTGGCTGGGAGGTGGGGGTGGTGGGAGACATGGGTGGGGCCTGGTGGAGGCTGCCCCTGGGGGGTGGGGGGTGGGGGTGCTGGGAGACATGGGTGGGGGCCTGGTGGAGGCTGCCCCTGCACTGCTGGGGGGTGGGGGTGGTGGGAGACATGGGTGGGGGCCTGGTGGAGGCTGCCCCTGGTGGCTGGGGGGTGGGGGTGCTGGGAGACATGGGTGGGGGCCTGGTGGTGGGTGCCCCTGGTGGCTGGGGGGTGGGGGTGCTGGGAGACATGGGTGGGGGCTTGGTGGAGGCTGCCCCTGCACTGCTGGGGGGTGGGGGTGGTGGGAGACATGGGTGGGGGCCTGGTGGTGGGTGCCCCTGGTGGCTGGGGGGTGGGGGTGCTGGGAGACATGGGTGGGGGCCTGGTGGAGGCTGCTCCTGCACTGCTGGGGGTGGGGGTGGTGGGAGACATGGGTGGGGGCCTGGTGGAGGCTGCCCCTGGTGGCTGGGGGGTGGGGTGGTGGGGAACATGAGTTGGACATGGGTGGGGTCTGCTGGCAGGTGCCCCACAGTGCTGGGGGGGGTGGTGGGAGACATCGGTGGGGCCCTGGTGGAGGCTGCCCCTGGTGACTGGGGGTTGGGGGTGGTGGGAGACATGGGTGGGGGCCTGGTGGAGGCTGCCCCTGGTGACTGGGGGGTGGGGGTGGTGGTAGACATGGGTGGGGGCCTGGTGGAGGCTGCCCCTGGTGACTGGGGGGTGGGGGTGGTGGGAGACATGGGTGGGGGCCTGGTGGAGGCTGCCCCTGCACTGCTGGGGGGTGGGGGTGGTGGGAGACATGGGTGGGGGCCTGGTGGAGGCTGCCCCTGGTGGCGGGGGTTGGGGGTGCTGGGAGACATGGGTGGGGGCCTGGTGGAGGCTGCCCCTGCACTGCTGGGGGGTGAGGGTGGTGGGAGACATGGGTGGGGGTCTGGTGGAGGCTGCCCCTGGTGGGTGGGGGGTAGGGGTGCTGGGAGACATGGGTGGGGGCCTGGTGGTGGGTGCCCTTAGTTGCTGGGGGGTGGGGGTGCTGGGAGACATGGGTGGGGGCCTGGTGTTGGGTGCCCCTGCACTGCTGGGGGGTGGGGGTCCTGGGAGACATGGGTGGGGGCCTGGTGGAGGCTGCCCCTGGTGACTGGGGGGGTGGGGGTGCTGGGAGACATGGGTGGGGGCCTGGTGGAGGCTGCCCCTGGTGGCTGGGGGTGGGGGTGCTGGGAGACATGGGTGGGGGCCTGGTGTTGGGTGCCCCTGCACTGCTGGGGGGTGGGGGTGGTGGGAGACATGGGTGGGGGCCTGGTGGAGGGTGCCCCTGGTGGCTGGGGGTGCAGGGGGACATGCGTTGGTGGGCAGTAGTGCAAGTTGACATGTGGGTTGGCTGGTGGGCATGGCCATGGTGGATGGGGTGCCTGCAGGACATGTGCTGGGTAGGCCCCTGTGGTGTGAGCCACCTGCAGGGGCCGTGGAGGGTGTAGAGGGAACACCTGGGAGGACCCACATGTGCAATTCACGTGTGTTGCTCCCCGCGCACCCCTGTAATACACGTACCCTGATGAGATTGCGTGTGGAACTTCCCGCGCACCCCTGTAATACACGTACCCTGATGGAATTGCGTGTGGAACTTCCCGCGCACCCCTGGAATACACGTACCCTGCTGATGTTGCGTGGGATACTTCCCCCGCACCCCGAAATACACGTACCCTGATGAGATCGCGTGTGTGACTTCCCACAAACCCCCGAAATACACGTACCCCGCTCAATCGCCTGTGTAACTTCCCGTGCACCCCCGAAATACACGTACCCCGCTCAATCGCGTGTGTAACTTCCCGCGCACCCCCGAAATACACGTACCCCGCTCAATCGCGTGTGTAACTTCCCACGCACCCCCGAAATACACGTACCTTGCTCAATCGCGTGTGTAACTTCCCGCGCACCCCCGAAATACACGTACCTCGCTCAATTGCGTGTGTAACTTCCCGCGCACCCCCGAAATACATGTACTCCGCTCAATCGCGTATTTAACTTCCCGCGCACCCCCGAAATACACGTACCCCGCTCAATCGCGTGTGTAAATTCCCACGCACCCCCGAAATACAGGTACCCCGCTCAATCGTGTGTGTAACTTCCCGCGTGCCCCCGAAATACACGTACCCCGCTCGATCGCATGTGTTGCTTCCCGCGCACCCCCACAATACACGTGCCCCGCTCGCACAGGCCCAATTGCTGTATGTTGCCACTTTTGTGATGCGCTGGGACTCTACCGCCTGCCTTCGTGTGGCGGACGTGTTTCAGCTTGTGCGTGTCTTTGGCTGTGCGTGGCTTTGCCCTTTTCGATTCCATGAATACATGTGGTTCGAGTGCGTGTGGGCGTTCCGTCTGCTTCCCTGCAGTACATCCCCAGTTACGCCCTTATTTTCGCGCGTTCCTCCCCATTCCGCCCCGTGTCCCGCCCACTTTCTGGTGTATGCGCCAAGGTTGTGCGCTTTCACTGTGCGCGTCGCGCACGCCTTTCGGGATGTTGCAGTGACTTGTGCGCCATGCACGGGTTTGGCGCACATCCCGAGGTGAACACGCGCAGGGACTTCCATGAATCGCACGCGTGCGCGTGCGCTTGTTTTTTTCCACTTGCGCCTGCTTGCGCCTGCTTGCGTCTGCTTGCACGAAGATTTTCGGCGCACGTTTGTTCCATGAATCAGCCCCTAAGTCTGTTCTTTTTGAATGTGCTGTGCATTTCACAATGGCTATGTTTGCTGGAAAGCCTAAGGCTTCAATAAGTTTGTCTAATAGCCTTGCATGTTGCACTGGAGTGCCAGCTGCGTGGAGGAAGGCCTTCCTCTTCCATCGTGCTAGGCCGGCATATAATGTTGACATCACATAGGCAGAGTCAGAGTACACTATCACTTCCTCATCCTCAAAGCTTGGTGGTGCATCAATAAGCATGGATAATTCTGTAGCCTGTGCTGAATAGGTAGACAGTAATTGTCTGCTCATTAGTACTTCAAAGGTGCCCCCTCGAGTCACCCGTACTACTGCCGAGCCCGAATGCCTCACACCAGTTTGTTGGTCGATTTTAGATGAACCATCAATGAAAATCAGTTCCCTTCTTCCTAGGGCATTCTCTCTAACATGGAGAATATCATTATAACAATCAGTGTATGTAACACAGTCATGTACATCATCATCTTCTCCCACTGGTACATCTATGAACATTGCTGGATTCACAATACTACACCTTATAATTTTAATCACACCGTTTGAAATAATTACATCATACCCCAATGCTCTTTGAGTGGTCAACATACTTGTGGGTTTCTCTAAACGTGCAAATAATGCATGCTCTACAAATAGAGCTACAGAACAACCCATGGTTATACTTGAAGCCTTTTCTATGGCAAATGTAGCAGCTTCAAAGGATTGCTCGCAAGGATAGTGTCCTTTCATAACCTGATCTAGAATCCCACTGTAATAAGCTAATCATTTATGACATGTCCTAATTTTGTCTTCAGTGTAAAGAATTCTGTCATGACTTCTCCATTTTAATGGGAAAATAAGTAAAATTCTTCACCATAATTTGGAATCTCTAATACAGCAGCTGTACTAATCACATTTTTTAATTCATTAAATCCTTCAGTCATCGCTTCTGTCCACACAAATTTAGTTTTAGCCACCTGTGCTTCTTTGAGCGCTTTTATACGTGATTGAATATATATGTACTGTATTCAAAGTCCTGCATTAATTGCTTAGACCTAAAAATGGTTGCATTTGTCTCACCACGTTCGGCTGCACGGTTTTCATAATGGTGCTCTTTCAGGTATCATTATTTTTCCATTCATGTGAGATTAACTGTCTGATGTCTTCTTGACAAAACTCTAATTTTCCTTTGTCTAGTTGGTACCCTTTTCTTCAAGTATCGTCATACGTTTGACAGAATCCTCTCTATATTTTTCTTCATTTCAGGTGCATTGTTCTATATGAAAAGGAAGTCAAATCCTGTGAGTCTTCTTGTAAGGGAATTGAGAAAAAATCATGTTTTAAATTGACAACAGTAAAACACCTGGCTGTTGATGGGATATTGCACAATATTGTTGCAGGGTTTGGAACCAAAGGAAACTCTGCTCCGACTATATGGTTTAAAGGGCGAAGGTCCCGGATAAATGTCCATAACGCCCCCTTTGTTTTCTTGACAGGGTACACTGCCGTGATGTACGGCCAATCTGATGGTACTAGAATACCTTGTTTCATTAGGGTGGATATAGTTTTTAATATCCCCTCATCCACCTCTCTTTGCATAGGGTATTGTTTCGAATGTAGCAAAATAGCTCCTTGTTTGAGCTTAATTTTCACTGCTTGTATTCCTTTCAACAAACCCAGGTCATATGAACTTGTGGTCCATAAGATACTTGCCACTTTTACCATGTGTTCCTGAAAAAATAATGGCTTTGTTTTTAACCACCAAAAAAAAGAAAAAAGAAAACAGAAAAGCAGATACCCCTAAAACCTAGACTCAGGCGACACAAAGAGTACAACTGAAGAAAAATTCTAGGTCATGTCTATTAAAGAAACTTTTATTCAAGGTTCTTATTTGATTATGAAAGTAGAACATTAATTGAACAATTACTTCAAAAGCAAAGTCAAAACCCAATGAACTGCCCACCACTATCACAAAAAAGTAAAAAAAGATGAGTGAAAACTTAATGTCATTTAATACAAACCATATACTCAATCATACCAATCACACTATCAAGAACTCAACCACAATCAATAATACAATTGCACAAAAAAATGCATAATTCACAATGTAAGACTTCATAAACACATCTTTAGTCCAGTGGTCAGGGCTCCTAAACAATTTCTAGGACCATGTAATTAACCAGTCCCAACTGGTTTTGAAGTATAGATGTTAAAAAACGTCTTCATCAGGGGAATTCAAAGCACTGTTTGGATGCAGATGTCCAAAGAAAGAGGGTTAGGATGGGTGGGAGGGGGAGGGAGATTCAAAATCATCAGCCTGAAATTGTCGTCCCAAAGTCCCATGGGCTGCATCCACAGTGTGGGTGCAGATAAAGCATACCCGAACAGAGTTCTCTCGTCGTGTCCTAGGCCATGTCATAGGAATGCAACATAGATAATGGGAAAACAGAAGTGGGAGGAGAAAGTTGTCCACACAATCCACTGCAACAATTGCCAAGCTTGAGCCGCTGTACATGCCTTAAACTAGCATTTTTATTCGGAAGAGGTCGGCTCCAAGGTAAGGCGCTGTTGTTGCCTTCACTACACAATCCGAAGGCTCTCTTTGTTTTTACCACCGCCATTCTCTGTGGTACCTCTATGCTCTCAACTTTAATCCAATAAGTGAGACTTAGAAAGATTGCTAGCTCGTCATCTGAATAGTTAACCCTAAATAGTTCCTCATCTTTCAAGTCTGTCACTCTATATCCTTCATTGAGGGCTATCACTGTTCTACATACCATTCACTCGTCGTCTGTCCCATGAAGCATCAGCCATTCTTCTCTTACCACTGCTGCTTCTAATTCCAAAGGAAAAACTTGCCCTTCCTCATCATCCATGGGATTATCTGGCCTGAACAAAAATGTATCAGGCATCCTTATTATTTTACCTTCCAATTTGGATAACCATGTTAATACAACGTTCACCCCATACAAGAATACTTACTCATCTGGAGGGATTCCCCTTAAGGCTTTCTTTCCTGCAAAGGCTAATATAAATTCCCTCAAATCTATGAAATTTATGCCTGGAGTTGAACACACTATGCCTTTGTCAGTAAAGGATATCGTCATATTAGATTTTATCAATTAATCACGTCCTAGTATGTACAATGGTGTTTATTTAGACTATAGCAATTGCATGGATATGTTGTGTTCTCCCATAGAAATGGGTAATTTGTCTGAAAATTGAACTAATCTCATTGCTCCAGTAAATCCCTGAGCATTCATGGCAATGCCTGACATGGGATATTTTCCCTCACAGACACAGGAATGAGTCACTCCAGTGTCTAAAAGAAATGAAAATGTCTTTCCTCCGATCGTCACCTTGACCCTTGGTTCCTCTTGTGGGTTTGGTGTTACAGATAGTACTGAACACATCAGATCGTCGTGTGGGCTATCAAATTGTGGGTACAAATGCATCCATGTGCCTGTGAAAGGATTCCCACCTACCACAGTCACACTCCCTAGTTTGGGTTTGACTACCTGTGTAGCTCCCGTGTCCATCTGCCATTGTGATGCAACAGTCTGATGCATTGGAATATTTTGTAAGTGTTGAGTGGGTGCCTGTTGTATTTGCATAGGTGCTTGCGGTTGCTGCCCCTGTAATGACTGTGTCTGCGTTGGTACTGGAAAGTGCTGTGATTGTGACAATTCGGTCTGCATTGACACTTGCTGAAACTGCTGTGGTTGAGAGGAATATGACGGATTCCGCATGTGATCTTGGGCACAATATCCTTGTGAATCTGTACTGTATTGTGGAGCATATACTGTCCCCCTCTTGAAGATAGCCAATTATGCTGTTGCATGCCCCTCTGTTTCTGCATACTCTAGCCATATGTCTTATTTTTCCAAAACTCCAAAATACCAAGGGCCATTTGCCATCAAATCCTCCCCTTCCTTGGGGGTTTTGAAATCCTCCCCATGCACCTCCTCGAGGCTCATTCCCTTTGCCGCTTGGCATATAATTATACCCATTTTGATCTCGGGCATTGGCTATGTTATTTTGCTGTGGGAACTTTATCTCTTGCTCCATGCTTCCCTCATTACTTGTCAACACTGCGCCCTCTATGGATGAACTTTGAGAATGTTTTTTGCACCAAATTTGTCTCTTCTTGCTTTCTTCCCTCAGTTGTCTTCTTATCTTTCTCTTTTAGTCTTCTGCAATAATGCAAAATTGTCAATTGGATTGCTGGCCATGGTTTTGCTTCCATTCCCACCTCTTTCTATAACTACCTCTGCACTGGCAGTCTCTGACATAATATGTGGTAAAATAATGCTACAATTTTATCCCATGGTTCATGCATTTCCTCACTCCATCTGTCCTGGATATCCTAAATAAAAGCAACCAGGAGGATAGCTCAGCAGCAATGTGTTCGCCTTGGAAGCAAGATGACACGAAGCAACACAGGTTCAATCCCCGGGTCCACGCTTAGAAACCTCTGGGCATTTAGGCACGTTATAAATGTGCAGCTAACACAAAAATTACAATTATGCAACTAAAAAAATAACTATTCCTGTAACAGCACCTCGATGCCCGCGGGCTGTGTGAGCACTTTAAAAATGCAAAATAAATAAAAATAAATAAAACCGGGTCTTCATCCTCCCTCATCTTCCTATTCATTGTCGCCCCAATATCCCATGTATCTGGATGTTGTACTCCAAGTGCTTGCCATAAGTCCACTCTACAGTTACTAAATGGTGCCCCATCGTGCACTGTGTTTCACGCAGTTACTTTTGGATACCCTGCTCTTTTCCAAATGTCATCTGATCTATCCCTTAGGATGTCTTATAATAGGCCTTTTATATCAACTATTGCTAACATCATTCCTGAAGTCCTTTTCTCTAATTCCTTAATCCATTTTCCTGCACCGGAAGTCAAACTCGACAGTGTGCATTTTAAATGATCCTTATCCATCTGGGGCCATGATATATACTGTAGATGACCTCCTCCTTTCTCTAATAGTGGGACCTTTGAAAACCCTGAGCCTTTTTTCATACCTGCCCAAACTCCTTTTCTTCCAGGCAACATTCTCATTGCCTGCTTGCTTTCTCCCTGGCAATGCCCTTAGTCTGCTCACACAATGTGGGGATGCATCCCCTGTACTATGCAATCATACTTGTGGTTGTCCAGTATATGGTGTTGGTTCCAGTGTTTTCCTTATAGGGTCCTCTAGATCAAAGCATTTTACCCCTTTATCTATGCTTGATTCTCTTGAAAATCAATATGCTCCCTCTTCTTGCATCTTCTTATTTTGTCTCCTTAACTCATTTGACATAATTATGCCCACACTCGTATGACTATCTAACCCACTTAACGATATAGTTATATCATTGTCTGCTCTGGCGTCATTTAAGCTTCCTCCTATTCCTCTAAAGGATGCTCCTTGTTCACCCTCTTGAGTTCTATACTCTTCTTTCTCCCTCCTTTGTCTACATAGTGTTCCGATTCTGTTGACAAAAAAGTGTCAAGGATCATTGGAATAGATGTCATGAGCTATGTAGTGCATTAAGCAATGCATTGATATAAATAGCATTGTATTATGAAGTTCTTTACAGTATAATAAGCTACTCATGTATAAACATAAGCATTGTGGGCAGATTACATGATGGAGGTGCAATATTCATAATCTTCCCATGTTGAATAGTGAAATGATAAATGGTTTCTTTTATTAGAGTTTTGTGTATTGTGCAACATGTAGTAAGTAGCTAATACAACCCACTTAGTATATAATTTATTATGACATACAAAACACAAGCACACAACAATACATACAAATATGAGTATATACAGGGAAAGTGAAGTATGCAAAAAAGCAGCAGTAGAACTAGAAAGTGTTCGTAACCTAACTGATTATCTTTATGCACAGACATGATTGTTCTGCTTCAAATCTACTTCTTCCATATGTATAAATATCACATGATGTGACTGCACCCTAAAGAAAGTAATGCAAATACAAATATGAGCAACTCCAGAGAAAGTACAGTAATGAAAAAAACAGCAGAACAATAAGAAAGTGTTGATAACCTTGCTGATTGTCTTCATACACAAAAAGCATTGCTATTTTTTAGGTGTGTATTTTTCCTATGTATATGTTTCATATGCTGTGTGTGGACCCTAAGTGATTTATTAAAAGAACATATTTGAAGTATAAGTCTACAAATATAGTACTTTTTGATTTCTTTGTTCCTAACTATTACTGTCTAAGATATATCACTAAAGGAAGAAACAGCGAGTCAGACATGTGATGTAATCGGTGATGTCATCAATGCCATTTGTGATGTCATCTTTGATGTAATTGGTGATAGTTTTAGCATTGCACGGTGGTGGCACGAGTTACAGTGGCTTAGCTTACCATAACTGCCGAATTTCAGGGGTTTTTCGGTTTTACTTGGAACCACACCGACCCTTTAACAAAGTTGTTTTACTGAATTTCATAGGTTTTTAGTAGCGCAACTTACCCATAACGACCATTTAAAAAAGTTTTTTTACTGTATTTCATAGGTTTTTAGTAGCGCAACGGGACCATAACCTTCCTTTATCAAATTTTAGACTCTGTAACGCATGGAACAGAAAATAGACATGCTGAAAGAAAATGTCAATGTTTTGAAACAGTTTGTGGAGGACCACATAAAAGAAAACATTAAATACCATTGGACCACATGTACCTGTTCCCCCTCTCCATGTCCCAGTGAACTATCCCCAAACCCTCAACTCCAAGAAAAATGTTTTGATGAGACTTCCATCCCTTCATCCCCTCCCATCCATCCTCTCCAAACCCCTAATTCCCCTGTATTTGTATCAGTTTCTGCTCCCCCCTCTCTTTCATGCAATGTGTATATGTATATAATAAAAAAAATATGATGTTTCTTTTAGTGACATTCTTTGTATCTATTTTTTTTAAAGCAGTTAAAATGTCCACGAACAGCGCGCCTGTCCAGGCTGTCCGTAATCGACAAGATGGGGATGTCCTAAGGACACTATACCTGTCCGTCCCATTCACAGCAAAGATGGAACTGTTCTTAGAACACACCCGGTGTCCGGGATGTCCGTAAATAAACAAAATGGGGGAATCTTAAGGACACTACACCTGTCCGTACCGTCCGCAGCCAATTTGAAACTGTCCTAAGAACATGCGCGGTGTCCGGGATGTCTGTAGTCAAACAAAAAGGAGGTGACCTAAGGACACTATACCTGTCCGTAGAGATGGCAGAACAACTACGCACATGTGCACCACACCCGTAAATCTTGCGAACATCGCGCCTGTCCGTAACTGTCCGTCACACTTGTGTCACACTTTTAATTTGTTTGAGGACCCGAACACTGTCCGTAGAACACCCGCGCACATGCGCACGACTGTTCCCGTGCATTTGGTGTCCTGCAGACACATATTCCCTTCGTGGACATGTTCCCGACGTCATCATGTGACCACACCCACGCTAAGCGTGTGTCTCCGTTTCCCCAACATTTTAAAAGAACTTATTTAGACAATCCAAATTATTTTACAGTAATAATTCACCGTTGCACATGTCCCAGACAATGACCCTGGCTTTCCACATACTTTTTGGAACTTTTTGAACCTTTTTGTGCGTTCGAGCTGTTCGCGAAGAGCACCCCTCCAGCCCTATAAAATGCCACACCCCAGAGCTGATCTTCATTGTACTTCTTGCTATTACAGATTGATTATTACTGCCTGTGCTGCTGTTGCTGAGATTATCTCATCAACCCTGATGGCATCCATGGCAGCTGTTGCTACATCGGCCTCAGCACCACCCCCAAACCCTCCACCACCATGACCTCCCCAAGGGCCTGCAGACGGGAACAGGCTTGAGGATGTAGAGAACGAGGATGAAGAGGATGAAGATAATGAGGTCGAAGAACTCCCTACTACCAGCACTCGTCAGGAATCTTGGGTCTGGCGGTTGTTTACCATTCATGGTAATGTACCAAAAGCATGTGCGAACAAGGTCACCTGCAAACAGTGCAAAATGGTACTGAGTCGTGGGAGACGTGGGTCGTACAGCTTTGGTACGACATCCATGAAGCAACACCTAATGTCGTTCCACAGTGTGGACATTCGCAAGGTTGTACCTTGTGATAAACGTAGTAGGTTGAGTTCCTGTACAGCATTCTCGTTTCTGCTCCTCTCATCACAAGAGACACTCCTGTGGGAGAGCACATCTCTCCAACTGCTTCACAGGCCATTCATGATGCTGTTGACCCTTACCTTTTGAGGGTCGCAATATTGTGTATGTACTGCAATGCAGTATTCTGCAGGGGGGAGAGTCTTCGAAGTGCTTTCGAGACTACGGTCAAGGAGCACCTGAAGATCTTCTACCTACCTAAGTAAGGCCTGCCCTACATCTTCCTCTCTCCACCTGCCCTTTCTTATCCCCGTGGTTGGTGTCCCTTCCTTACCCTCCTTTCCCCTCCTCTCCTAGTATGTCGTGTGTAAAAAACAAAAAAAAGTATAAAACAACAAAAATAAAAAAAGGATCTTTTCAGAGCCGCCTTTCACAGTTTAAAAATAGAAGTGGCAAATAAACAGTGCAAGGCCTTGTGCATTTTTTGGAAGTCCGTGGACAGTCCTAGGACATATAAAATTTAAGGCTGCTGCCCTAGCAAAACCAATGCACTTTTCTCTGGGAGGAAGTGGTGGCTCTGAAAAGAGCCTTTTGGTGGTGTTTTTGTGTTTGGAAAACTTGAAATCGTCAACATCTACTGCAAAATAGATGACTCTAATTCCAAAAAAGGTTGCAATGCATTTTGTACATTTCTCAGAAAAAATCTGATTACCAGTATAAGTAACATGGACTCCATCTCTGCGAAAAATGTAAGTGCTACGAAACATAATATTTTCATTGAGAAAAGAGGACATGCCAACATCTCTTAGAAGAGCACAAACAGCCTTATTGACATTGGGCCTCGCTTTCTCCATTTGTGGACCTAATACAGAAGAACGCAGCCACATTTGTCTTTTCGCAATACGAGAAAAAATTACTTGGGAATTTGGAAACATGTCCATGACCTTCTCAAGTCCTTCATTCATTGCAAATTGCAAAGAAATTCCAGACACATGTCCTAAACTGTTCCCTCCACAATGAATTATAATTATGTCTGGATGATGCTCTGTCTCTAAAGGTCTCTACCAGGTCCAGCAACTTCATTCCACGCACTGTGAAAACAAAATCAAAATATCGAGGCTGAGTACCCCAAAAGGAAATACACCGAACACGGGTTACAAAGGAACATACAAAGCACTTTATTTTATACTGAATCCAGTTACAAAAACAGAGCAAAATCAGATAGCTATCGGCCCTCAGTACAACACAACGAACTCCAGCGTGGTTCAGTGTGTTCAGTTAGAGACGTTGGACATTAGAATGCATTTGCTTTATATACATTCGGTGGGCACGATGTCCAGCCCCACTTCGGGTTAATATTCCTTTTAATACATCACCAATCTAGGGGTCGTGCCAAGTCCCGAACAACTGCATATAACTGGTTTGCCATTAATACATGTATCAACAAGCCTATCCACTAACTGTGTATTCTAAGACTTTCCATGCAGGCCTTCTCTAACATTAATACAATGTAACTAAACAGATGTTCTACATTCAGTATTTGAAGACGTTGTTTCAACATATGCTCGTGGATTTTTTTCATTGCACAAGTAATCCTTTTACACACAGGTCAACGACGGACAAGGTCTCAGTTCACGACCTCAACAAGTGGCCTGCAGGCAAGTTACATATTAGCTATTTACAGAGGTCAAGACGGCCATGTTGTATTCTGGAATGATATCGTCCACCATTTTAACTCACAGGGTGACTTTTACAAAGCAAATCCTAAAATGGCGGTTTGACGTAAAATGGCGGTTTACATGGATTTAAGGTCAGGACCTTGCAATATGGATTTCTTTCGCAAGCGACTTTCAATAAGCTTGGCGTAGGCCAATATTAATATATTTATTATAATAGGAGGCACAATATACTTTCTCTTTCGACAAACCCTCCTTTTGGCCTATGCTAAGTGCTAAAAACTACTTTGCATCTCCTTGCAAATAACTCCATGCATCATCATCCATGCACCCTGAATCACTATCGGAAATATCTATTGCCATTAGGTCATTTGCTTCAAAATCTTTCAACACATATTCTTTGGAGGTTTTATCCGGGGCATGCACTTTATGTCCTATCGAACCTATCGCTTGTGCGCAACATCCCCCTAGCATCGAACACATACCAGGTAGACACTGAATACAGCAACAAAGAAACAACAGGATTCCCAAAATAATTAGTAAGACCGAAAGTACCTACCAACGCCAAGATCGCAAGAAGTCCCAGAACCAAGCGCTTAGATCCCAGTTTCCCTCGGGAACATGCACTTCGGAACTAAGGACGTGCATATTCTGTATTGCCTTAAATATGATTGGGGAGGAATCTGGTGCGAAAACACAGCAAGCGGACCCCACTAATTTGCACACTCCACCACGCTCAGCTAGAATGACATCTAATGCCATTCGGTTTTGAAGTGCTACTAATCTTATCGCCTTTTGTTCTAACGTCATATTATAGAGTATGTCCGTGGTCCGGTTGATGGTTCTCTCCAGTACTCTCGCTAGTTTTCTGATATCTTCTGAATTCGCTATCTGCCCCCAAAATGGCCCAACTGATTTAGCTATATCTCCCAATATTTGTGCTGGGGTGTCACCATTCTCGTCCCGCCATGGACGAGCCTTCGAAACTTCTTTTGTACTAGCTATAAACACCCCAGGTAACAGGATCCCTAAATAACAGGTTCCCTGCCAATCCCTGGGCAACCATTGGAATGCTACATTACCGCAGACAAAGTAGACAGGTTCACCTACATACAAAGGTCTGTTTTCCCCATTTGCAACGTTGGCAAAAACTAGAAAATTTCCCATTGACTGAGTTCCATTCCTCTGTATGCAAAAAGAAACTGAATCGGGCTATGGTTAACAGTGTAAGAAGGAGGAATGGCATCCTTATTGCCTATTGGAGCCATCTTAAAGGAAATCAAAGATTGTAAAGGACGAGACAGTTTATCAGAAGGCCTAATAGAAGCAACATTCGGTTTACTCCTATTTGCAAAAATCGAGCATTCCAGGGGAGTCAAAACACGTTTCTCAAAACTGTTCAAATTGGTGCCATCAAAGTTCCTTGAACTGCTATCATTCCATCGGCCAAAGAACAGTGCTCTAAGAGAAGCATAGCAAGCAGTTGTCAACGGAAAAGGATGAATATACCAACCTAGCCCCTTATCCCTGTGTTGCGGTAAATGTGAGCAGACCCAACAGTTAGATTTATTAAAAATGGCATGTGTAGCATTCATGATAAGCACTAAAGTGTTATTGTGGTACCCTTGTCTGTGCTGAGAATCCCTAGGGGATAGAGTATGCAAATGTACAAAGGGAGTAGGAACAATGGGTGCACTTTCAGTAGACAACAAAAGTTCTAAAGAGTGCGTTTCCTTGAGGTACCACAATCCTAAGGCAGCGACTATTAAAAACCCAATTATCATTATAAAAATACAGCAATACATTTTCGGGGCCCAGGAATTTTGCCCATTGTCCCGGTTGGTCACCCCCTTATTTACAAGTCCCATATGAGCGGTAGCGTGCATCGTAGTGTTCAAACAGACACTCCAAAGTTTGTTGCTGGCGACCTCCCGGCCGAGCGACTTCTTAATCCTTCCACAACCCTAGCCAACAGAATCCCTTTTCTCAAATTTGGGCAAAAAGCAAGCCCTCGATGACTCTTTTCCTTCTCCGAATGCACAGCCGAACTGTGCAGTAAGTCTATCAGATGCACAGCAAAACCATGCTGTAAGTCTATCAAATGCACAGCAAAACTGTGCCGTAAGTCTATCTTCGTGGTCGAAGATTATATCTTACTTTTCCCGGTACTGATTGATCCGGAAACAATACGTCATCCCTTCCTGCTGGAAGCAACGCGTTCGAAGCAAGTGAAGGTGCTGAAATGGAAATAGCAGTTTCCGGATGCAAAATTTGTAGAGAGTGCGGAGACAAAATGGCAGCTTCCCCAAGCCTCACGGGCTCAGAGAGATTCTCCGACACACACTCAGTGACACTTACTGCTTTGGGATCATTGGTTGCAGTGTCAGCGAGGAGTTCTGTTTCTTCTGTAACGTGTGGCACAGGGTGAGGAAGTTTCTTGATGTGGGACGCGTGGATCCAGTTCTTTCTCCCAGCGACCGACACCACTGTCTGGGTGACCAAGAGGACTTGGAATGGGCCCCGCCAGCGATGCAAGAGGTGCGCTCAAAAGATTTGACGAGCAGCCAACTTCCACGCCGTATGCTGTGGCCCGGGCCCTCGTATCGCACATGTAAACTTCTTGTACCTGCTGATAAATCAAATACAGGTTTTTAGTCAATTGGCTACAATAATCTGAAAGTAGTACATTTTCAACATTTCTTAACGAGTTACATTTAGGAAGGTTCCAAATATTGGCAGGTCTCCCCATTACCACCTCAAATGGAGAGATCCCAGTCTTAGGTTGAGGGGTTGTGAGCATAGATAACAACACGATCGGTAAGGCGTCCGGCCGTTTTAGTTTGGTGCCGGCACACGTCTTAGCGAGCTTGTTCTTGATGATACTGTTGTGTCTTTCTACTAGTCTGACGCTCTGAGCATGTCTGGCCGAATGTAACCGTTTGTCAATTCGTAATGCTTTACATATCTGTAGAATTACAGCAGCGACAAAATGTGGACCATTGGCCGACCAGATAACTCTTGGCAAACTGAACCGCGGGAAGTATTCTTTTAACATGAATTTTGCAGTAGTCATAGCTGTAGCATCTTCAACAGGGAAAGCCTCAACCCATTTACTAAAAGCACAGATAACGACCAGTACATATTTCTTATTATTGAATCATTCCATTTCAATCAAACTACCCCTTGGAGTTACTGTCCCCTTTCCGACATAGTGTTGCAGGCAAATCATGCACTCCCGGACATAGCGCTGGGCAATTTTGGAAATGTTGTCATTTACCCAAACTTTCTCTAACATTTTTGTCATTTTCTGGGCACATACATGCGTAGGACCATGGGCCATGATGACCATCATCATGACATACGCGTCAGGGAGTAGCCATTTCCCTTCTACTATGTCCACCCAAAACCCGTCATCATCAAGTTTCCCCAAGCCTTCAGCCCACCTTTTGGATTCCTCTAACGTGGCATCAGCTTGGATATCCCGTACAGACCCAACACCCTCATCTATTGCATAAGCATCTACAGATTCCCTTGAAACATACATCTACGTAAGGAGATCGGTAGCAGTTTGCCTAGCTATCTGATCAGTGAAAGCATTCCCTTTCCCTATATCATCTGTAATCTTTCGATGTGCTGCACATTTCATAACTGCTAACTGAGTAGGGAGCGCAAGCGCTGAGAGTAGTTGTACTATTAGGGAGCCATGTTGAATTTTGGTGCCATGCAAAGTTAGGAACCCTCGCTCTGACCAAAGTTGTGGACCACCCCAAAGGCATACTGGCTATCGGTATATATATTTACTGCAAGCCCTTCGGAAAGTCAATGCTATAAGCTCTGGGGCCTGCGCAGAATTATGCGTGATTCTCTTAGTTTCCACAACCGTGCTCAATGTAGTGATCGCATAAGCAGCTGTGGATGTAACATCCGGAAGTTTGAAGCAGGAGCTGTCACAAAACAGTTCTCCTTGCGGATTATCCAAGGGAGTATCTTTCAAATCAATTCTACCCTTTGTCTCTTGTTCGGTCGTATACAAACAATCATGTGGCACTTCATCGCCGCCAGTAGTATCTTGCGGGAAAGGTAGGAGTTCAGCCGGATTAAGAACACAACACCTCTTAATTTGAATGTGAGGAGCAAACAAGATCAATTCATATCTTGTCAACCGTGCAGAAATGAGGTGTTGCGTTTGAGTTCGGTTCAGTAGAACATCTATAGAGTGAGGCACCATCAGGGTTAGATCATGGCCTAAGACCACTCCCTCACTCTGTTTTACAGAAGCGGCAGCAGCAGCGACAGCTCGCAAACATCTTGGCAAAGCGCATGCTACAGGATCAAGGGCGGAAGAAAAGTAACCGCACTGCCTATTCTTCCCTCCATGTTCCTGCATTAATACAGCCAAAGCACATCCATCACATTCATGCACAAACAACACAAAGGCCTTTTCATAGTTTGGTGTGCCCAAAACTGGTGCAGAGCATAATGCAATCTTAAGCAAGTCAAACGACTGCTGGTGTACCGCGTTCCATGGCAATGGCGAAGAAATACCCTTCTTCGTCAAAGCAAAAATCGGTTTGATCACTAGTGAAAAATTTGGGATCCACAACCTACAGTAAGAAGCCATACCTATCAAGGCCCTAACTTCCTTCTGTGTATTTGGGACAGACTTGCCAGAAATGTGTTTTATTCTTTCAGGTGTCAATCTTCTTCCCTCTTTTGACAGGAGATAGCCTAAATAGGCGACCTCTTGACAACAATATTGAAATTTTTTAAGCAAAGCTTTGTGACCATGCTTAGCTAGATGGATAAGTAATAACACAGTGCCCTCCTTACAGGCACTCTCAGAGTCAGCAGCTAGAAGCAAATCATCAACGTACTGAAGCAAAGTACAGGTAGAGGGCAATTCAAGGGTATCAAGCTGTTCTTTCAAAGCCCTACTGTAAATTCTAGGACTCTCTGTGTACCCTTGAGGTGCACGAGTAAATGTGAACGAGCATCCCCCTAAGGTGAACGCGAACACATATCTACTATCCTTGTGTATAGGAATACTAAAGAAAGCATTCTTCAGGTCCACAACACTAAAGTAAGTAGCTGTAGCTGGAATCATGGTTAGGATTGTCGTTACATCAGGCACAATTGGAAATTGTGGTGCCACAACTTTATTAATGGCACGTAAATCAATTATGAAATGGAATGGAATTGCATTATCGCCTTTCTTGTACATGGGTAAAATCGGACTGTTACACAAACTTCCTGAAATTTCTTCAATCACCCCGCGATGCACAAAATCGGAAACAATGCATTTCAAAGCTTGCTCGCCCTCAACTGAAATCTTATACTGAGGAATGCATGGCAGCTCAATTCCATGTTTCAAAACTATCTTGACAGGCTCAATCTGTAAAACACTGACATCATTGTCGTCGACAGCCCACAAGCTCTCTGGTACATTAATGAATTCTGGAGGCAAAGGTCTAGTCAAGAATTGCGAGGCAGAAAATTGCTGTGGTGAAATCGTCAAGCGCACTCCATCAGAAGAACAATAAATCACTGCATTTAATTCTTTTAGCAGATTCAACCCCAGCAAGTTCTCTCCGCAATCCGAAGTCAACAGAAATGGACAATGGTCCGTAAAGGGACCCAAAGAAATCGGTACCGGCATAGAAACCGGACAAACAACTGGTGTACCAGAAAACCCTACAGAAACATTGGTTTGCCCTGACAGTGGAATGTTTGGAACCCGTGAATGATCAATGGAACACTTCTGTGCTCCAGTGTCTATCAAAAACGGATGTTTCCTATTTCCCACCACCATTTCAACGTAGGGACCTTTCTGATTGACGGGAATAGGTGTAGGTTCCAAACCCTGCTCGGGCAATCCTAACGAAACAGAATATCATCAAAAGGAAGCTCTTCAGATAAATATGCAGTGGAAGGATGATCAAATATGCTCCTGGTGTCCAAACTCAGAGTCTGATTGTCCTGCGAAAAAGGTTGCTGAGGGACCTGTGTAAACTGACCCCTACCAGGGCCCCCTACACCCGGGCGACCTCTGGATCGCCTACCCATATTACTGAATGTATTATTTGACCTTTGTTGAATGACAGGGCATTGTGCTCGCCAATGACCCTCTCTGCGACAATAAGCGCACTGGTCAATGTTCACAGGACCCAAGGGCACATTCCCCTGTGGGACATACTGACCTCTAATGTGAGAACTACCCCCTCTGGGGCCCCTAACAATTTGCTGCAATAGCACTTTAGATTTTAAATCGCCTTTCCATTTTTCAATCCTATCCTTTTGATTATTGACACGGTTCTTGTAGTACTGAGCCATGTGCAGTACTTCTGATTGTGATTTCGCCTGCCAAGCGCTCTCAGAAGACATATTTTGTGACTGGATGTCAGGCAGCAATCCACGTACAAATTTGTCCAGAAATAATCTTTTCCCAGACTCTGTGCCTAAGTCTTGTCCACTGAAATCCGATAATACCTGTTCGAACCAATTAAAGAACTCGGTAGCACCCTCAGACTTTCCTTGGACACAGGCCATGAGCTTGTCCCAAATAATTATTTTTTCGGGAATTATGGTTTTTAATTTAGCAACGATTCTGTCAGGCAAAGTTAATATCACCTGAGGCGGTCTTTCACCAGCTGGCCTTTCCCCATCGAGTCTAGTTATATTCACCCATGTATCTCCCAACCCGGGTACGTCGTCAATAGTTCTAACTTGCTTCCATGAATCTACGGGCAGGAGTAGAGGAAACAACAAATCAATGTCGCCCAGGGTGAACACTGAGGACTGCAAAACGGACTCTATCTCTTTATAGAACCCTGTCAGATTTTTCCCAATATCAGGAATAGATTGCCTAATAGTATTCACTTCGTGTCTTGAGAACGGGACGTGAACGAACTGCGATACATAATGCGCAGGAATGTCCACAGCGACTATATTCCGTGCAACATCGGCCGCAATCTCAACCTTTGGGACAAATGTAGGAGGAACCTCTCTCACAGGCAACTGAGAAGTAGGTGTCTCCAAACGCTTAATAAGCAACAGAGCCAAGTCGAGCGCTAAAGCAGTAGAAGAAGTGTCAAGTGAAAAAGTTCTCTTTTAAATGCTCAATAACTCTGTGGGACAACTAATATTACTTTTTACACACTCATCCTGCAGGTACTCTACCATTACCTGTATCACGTTCCTCTGCATTTCTAGCGTATATTGACTGTATGTGTCATATACCTCAACTGGAGTTATCGATATGTCTGAAATCCATCTAATTGCGTCTTTCTTACAAATTCGAGTTTCCTCAGATATCGGTTTACGACACGGAAGGAACCGTTTCTGTACATACATATTTTCCTCCTCGTCATCCTCATCCTGTAAATTCTCTAACTCCTTTCTATACCCAAACAACCTCTTGACATGCTCATTTACCTTCTCCACAGTGTCTCTAGAAAGCGCTAGAGTATTTAGATCCCTTAACCCTTGCGGAAGATCCGCATTATTTAATCTTCCCCACATTATACATAACTGAATCCCTAAACCTTCAATAAAAACATTTTTCTCAGGAAAATTATCCATATTACAAAGTGTGGCAAAAACGCTAGCTTGATCATCCTTCTCCATACAATGCTTAGCCCATGCAATTGACTCAAGTTTCTTCTCCGGCGGTACAGTATTGCAAGTGACAACCTTTGTTCCTGCACCTCGATCGATTACAAGCGGCTCAGGACCACTTGGAAGAGAGGGAGCAGGCACATTTGATGGAGGTACTATAACTGGTGCGATAAAAAACAGGTGTGGGAGCTGGAGGAAGGGGAACATTAGGCGGAGAAAGAACAACGGGAACAACAACAGGTGGAGCAGGAATAACAGGAGGAAGAGGCAAAGCAGCAGGAAGAGGAACATACGGAGGTGGCGCAGAGGCACCCGGCCTATGTTCATTTAATATTTTGTCAATAAACTCATCAAAAATATGAAGATATTTAGAAGGATATATTTTCTGAATACCGAGAGAGAAAGCCCTGTCCATATTTTTAGTCGCCTCGGACTGTTTGTCCTGATCATATAACAATGCTTTTTCAGCGTTCGTTTTATGATGGCGTGCATGTTTCTCTCTACTTTTAAGTTGTTGCAGCGCTTCTTTTTTCCAATTCTGCAAAACATCAAATGCTGCAGGTCTAGCCTTTTTCTTTAATAGAATTGACTCTAAATACTCAATATGAGGGATTTTAAAACTACCATTGATTGGCCACTGAAGTTCTGAGGCATGTCTGGTTTGTCTGTGCCAAATGTCATTAAATACTATACTTCCAATGCCATGCTTACAGTACATAGTACATGCCGGCGACCCCTCCTGTGGTGCGGGACAGCTAAATATCAATGATTGTCTATCACTGCGGAATAATGCCCTAAAGCAGGTAGACAATTTCCCAGGCATATCTCAAATTCTTGGTGTTACCTGGTCAATAATTGTGTCTGCAGATACAATGCGTCAAAATTCAAATTGTCAGGGTTAAATTAAGAATCGGGTCACGACTCACCTGACCAAACCTAAGGAGGTCCGATCGGATTTCTAAGAATCTTACCTAACTAATCTTACCTCGTGTATGGTGATTTCGGCAAATCTGCCCGCCTCGATAAGTGGACCCTCGTCAAGATACCGTCTCGGACCACACGCTTATCGTCCAAGGATCGGGTCGTGCAGCGCTGCTGAGGTGTCGCGTCTCGTTCAGGGGGCCCCTTATGTCACACCGTCCAACCCCAGTCCGAAATATCGAGGTTGAGTACCCCAAAAGGAAATACACCGAACATGGGTTACAAAGGAGCATACAAAGTACTTTATTTTATACTGAATCCAGTACAGAGCAAAATCAGATAGCTATCGGCCCTCAGTACAACACAACGAACTCCAGCGTGGTTCAGTGTGTTCAGTAAGAGACGTTGTACATTAGAATGCATTTGCTTTTTATACATTCGGTGGGCATGATGTCCAGCCCCACTTCGGGTTAATATTCCTTTTAATACATCACCGATCTAGTGTTCGTGCCAAGTCCCGAACAACCGCATATAACTGGTTTGCCATTAATACATGTATCAACAAGCCTATGCACTAACTGTGTATTCTAAGATTTTCCATGCAGGCCTTCTCTAACAATAATACAATAATTAAACAGATGTTCTACGTTCAGTATTTGAATACATTGTTTCAACATATGCTTGTGGATTTGTTTCATTGCATGAGTAATCCTTTTACACAAAGGGCAACGAAGGACAAGGTCTCAGTTCACGACCTCAACAAGTGGCCTGCAGGCAAGTTACATATTAGCTATGTACAGAGGTCAAGATGGCCATGTTGTATTCTGGAATGACATTGTCCACCATTTTAACTCATAGGGTGACTTTTACAAGGCGAATCCTAAAATGGCAGTTTGACCTAAAATGGCGGTTTACATGGATTTAAGGTCAGGACCTTGCAACACGGATTTCTTTCGCAAGCGACTTTCGAGCAGCTTGGCGTAGGCCAATATTAATATATTTATTATAATAGAGGCACGATATACTTTCTCTTTCGACAGCAATCCATGCCATGCACTTCCACATGAGGGAATTCAAGCACCCCCTAGCTCCGCTCATTCTCATTTGCATGCCTCTCCCCCCCAAAATCCCTGTATGTGTACGCGCTGTCCGGAGGATAGCGCCATGTCCACGGAGATATCAAAAATCTGAGCGTGGTGAATGTAAATTTAAATAGTGTGCCCCATTTCCCCTTGGAGGTGGGCTCTGAAAACAGCCATTTTTTTGTTTTTTCTTGCAGATGCCTGACAGACACCTGTTATTTTGTATTTTTTTGGGGGGGTTTTCTTCTTACTTTACTACTAAAATCTTCACATAACCTTCTCCAAAGCAACCCTTATATTTCAAAACAGCATGGCATTTCTCAAAACAAATAAGGAAATGCAATCTTCTTCAAAATAAACAGCATTAGTTTAATCAATATTCTCATTATTACAGAAAAACATACCAGCTCTAAGCATGAAAACACACATGCCTCGATTGATTGCACACCTAGCAATGTTTTACTGAGGACAAAAAACAGGACTATTGTCCCATATTGACCTAGGTAGTAATCCAGGAAGAATTACTTTTGCATTTGGAAGGATGTTCATTACTGCTTGAACCAACTGTTCCAAATCTCCCAACAAAGTAGGGGCACTGATGTAGCCCAAATGGAAAGCACCATAGTGCAAAACTACCACATAGGGACTGTTCATCCTGCGCATGTCTTCACAAACGTGTAGAATTCCCTCTACATTGCAATCAGGCACAGCGCTCCACACCACCTCCACTCCTTTAACATCGAAATTGTTTGCCACATGCCTGCATTGAGCATACTGCTGTAAACCATGGACAAACATATCTCCGAGCACCAACAGCCTGACTTTCTCCACCTCCGCCATCTTCAAAACACACTCTCTCTTTCTACACAAATCCACAATGTCAACATCTTATTGGCTGATGCCCACAGTCCCTTTTCCATACTGGATTTGCTGGAAAACCCCGGATGTGGCACGCCCTATCCACGGACAGCCGCGGTGTCCGTGCAGCACGTAACTCTTAGCCAGCCCTTCTACCCTTTCCACATCACTCTCGGTGCCGTTCCCTCATTGGATACAGCTAAGCAGTCACACAACTATCCACCAATCACATCCAAGAACTCTACATCTAACTCCATCATCAGAGTTTGGCACTTCAAATGTACTGTTGATCACTCTACAAGTCTCATATAATTGAAAAGCACCTACTACAAAAACTACTCTACAAGTCTCCAAGATGTCTACTTACAGCTGCATTCATATCTACATGCATGAATACAAACTACAGGTATGCATATTTTATTCACAGTACATGCACAACTGTTATGAATCCATATAAACAGAGTAATGCCACTAAACCTGCATAGCCTATACATACATGCCAACCCTCCCGATTTACACGTGAGACTCCCCATTTTTCATTGAAAAATCGCACAATTTTTTGCTCTCTCCCGCATAACCTATACATACATGCCAACCCTCCTGATTTAGGCGCGAGACTCCCGATTTTTCATTGAAAAATCGCACTATTTTTGACTGTCTCCTGCCTAAATTAATGCTAATTTCAATGCAATCCTATTGGAAAAATAAATGTTCCCGATTGCTGTGGTGAAATCTCCCTCTCAGGGGCTCCCGATTGTTGGCATGTCTTCCTATAAAATGAACTTATTGATATTTTTCCCATCTACTATAATCAACTGTCACTTCCAAACCTGTCTGATATCTACAAAACAGCTTTAAAAAACCAAGTGAATTTCATGCACTTAAAATTCTACTCATTTGCAAAGCATGTTGAACATATTGTAAATAAAATATAAAGACTGCACATAGTCAAATGAAATGCATGCATACACTATGTTCAGAAATCAAACAAGAATACTACCACAAAAACATAAAAATCAACGTCTACTTTAACATCAGTGCTATAAACACACAAAATTACTAACTTCTTTCTTTTACAATTGCAGTGAAGACCACTCTCCTGACAATCAGCAGCATCTGAACTACAAACAACATATCCAAAGAAACCTGCTCATTCCACAAAAAATGTGTAAGTACAATACTACCTGAATATTCTTACTGTTCCTCAAACACACTATGTGGTTCATTCATGTAATTTGCGCACCAAAAAAAACCCAGCAATTTCTGAACCATTCTGCCCACAAATCCCCATTTATTAAACAGAGATTAGCAGGCAGAGTGGCACACAAATCATTGTTTTTTTGGCTCAACCCTTAGAATGTTAGTACTAAAAAACAAAGAAGTGTTTTAATTTTATACCATTAGGTTTAGTATCAATGCTTCTCCTCACCACTAGCTCACGTTTTACTTTCATCTGAACCGCAGTTTAGTAACACACAAATAGAAGAATAGCCTTCCCAACTAATTGTAACTGTATGTGCCCAATGCACAATCACACACCACCACATACATCTTTCCCATCATACTCAGACACTCATGCACATATACATTGCAGAACGGCCCAACCCATACCTTTTTTTTTCAACAGACCCCAAAGAATGCCTACCAAAAAGTAAGTCCGTAGAAAGCAACGCAGAAATAGAGCAAATGAAAATAAAAGTGTCCAAAATAAGCATCCATCTCTACCAGAGTTTGTACAAAACCTTCAAACAAAACAGCTAATACAGCCATTTAGCGAAACAAAACAAGCTTCCAGTACAGAAACTTTGCCTCTTCTATCAAAAAGCAAAACGAAACAAAAAATGCTTAACAAGAATTCGGCTACCACCATTGCTAAAACTGCTCCTATAAATCTTGATATACTAGCAGGTGACCATACCAAAAAAGTATTTTTAGCAAAAATGTTCTCCCACAGAGTCCTTCAGAATCTTATAAAAAAAGGAGACAAATCATGCACAACCCTTCAAACCTACTGTAGAAAATTAATCTTAGAAGCTTTAATAGACAGTGCAATCCTTCTCAAAAGAAAGTTATTCATTTTAGTGTTAAACAGAATGAAAGCACTAACAAAACTAACTACTAAATTACAAAATAATCTTCTCAATAAACGGGATGTCAACAAAAATAACTTCTTAAATATCTGTGAGGTGAATGGAGTCACACCACGAGCACATAACCATATTTTAATGAAGAAGCGTACAAACAAAAACACACACAATCGCCATCCATAGCAGTGGACGAGTTTATGAAAAAAATGTATAATACCATAATGGAACAAGAAATACTGCTTACAAAAATATCCCCAGAAAACTCAGAATTACCTCTCAGTTCGACTGAACCAGAACATCCACTATACAAATGGCCATGCACGTCAATGTGTAACATTCCCAAAAAATCTTTAAAATCTTTACGCCAGTTCCTCAATCAGTATGTGAAAGGCAAAGACAAAATCAAAATGAAAGTGGTGCAAAATATTGATACCCGTCCAGTGCGCAAATACACAAGACTACAAGGACATTCATTAGCCTGCATTTCAGGACCTATTTGCAAAAGCACCTTCCATCATATCAAAATGATATCAACACATCATTCAACTATAAGAATTCTAGTCTATAAACTGTACTATGCTAAAAGTCCTTCTTTAGCACTAGCCAATTTAAATAACACTCTTCTACGTGGTACACCCAAAGACCTACTCGAAGAAATCGACCATATCCAGAGAAAATATTTTGGAAGTGAAATCCACTTACAAAATGCAATAGCTTTACAACAGACTTACAACAATTCTGCACATGGCAACCTTCTACTACACACATACAAAAAAGAAATACTAACATTTAAAAGTACATCCGCTGAAATACCAAACCGTGTGTGTGTTGCCGCAGAACCTTTTATAAAAGTAACACAAAAACTATAGACGTAACATACAAAATAGAAGACAATGAACATTCCAAATGGTTTGAATTAGCTTTCTACCCTATAGCAGAAAATAAATACGAAATAACTGACCCCTTAATACTTTGCAGTTACTGCACTACAAAACTTGACAACAACCAAACTCCTTCATGTGCTATCACAAATAACTTGGAATTATTCCCACTCCCAAAACCCCTGCAACAACTCAATTTATATGAGAGCATCATAATTCAAACAGTGCACCCATTTCAAGCAATAATACGCCTTCAACCAAAAACAGAAAAATTACCTCCTTCTGAATTGGCGAAAGACATTTGTGGCAAAGTAGTTTATTTACCATTAGATCTGAAAGAAAATGTGCACACATGTTAAAATGTGCAACGTCCAACAGAGCAATCTTTAATAGTCTTAGTAAATGGTGTACCAACAAAAGACAAAAACATTTGGCAACAACTCATAGACTTACATAAAGTTAGACAAGCCTTGCAATATCTAAAAGACAATAATGAATACTACAAAGAAATAAATATTGGAGAAAACTTAAGGGAAACAACTGACATAATTCAAGAGTCACCAGAAACTGGTCAATTTGAACTTGTAGATCCTGCTACAGTATCCAAATTTTAGACCATTATACTATTCATCCATTACACTCTAATGACACCATAGATGATGCACTAGAAACGTGATAAACCAAAGGATCACCAATCAGCATATGAGAAAAAAAGTATAGAAGCACATGCTTTTCCTCTACTCTTTCCTATCGGCAAAGGAGGAAGGTACGATGATAGACCTATTCAGATAACAGCATCACAATACCGCTCGTTACAAATGTTTTCTGAAGATCCCAGATTTACCTCGCAGGTTCCGGTAAAGACACATGGTAAAACCAGGCATCGTTACCAGGTCTCACGAGGGGAAGAGGGAGCTATGAACGGCCCGTTGTTAGCACCCTCTCCCATTCCCATTGAGCCCTATAGGTGCTCAGATGGGAATGGGGAAGCTCCGGGCCCGGGTTCCTAGAGGGAGGAATTACCGGGCCCTCTGAACTAGGAATGGCCCGGTAATTCCTCATTCTGGGAACCCAGTAAAGGAGTCTGGTTTGGCTGCCAAACTCATAATGAGGCCCCATGTGTCACTATGAAGAAGATGGCGGTACAGGGTTAACAGCGTCGTAAAAGGTGCCGGCGCCGTTTACCCCATACCGCCTCATTACGAGTTCCTCTCGCTGGACCCAGGAAGTAACGCCTGGTCAAACCAGGCGTGCTTACCGGGTCCCGCGAGGGGAAGAGGGAGCAAAGAACGGGTGGTCCTATGGGGGCTGAAATGGGAATGGGGAAGGACCGGGTCCGGGTCCTTGGAGGGAGGAATTACCGGGCCTTCCAAACTCAGAATGGCCCAGTAATTCCTCATTCTGTGGACCCGGACGCGATTTCTGCAGCATGCCATACCGCCAATAGCGGCATGGCTACCACTCAGGTCGTAATGAGGGCCACAGAAGACTTAACTGTACTACAATCAAAACTGAACAAAGAGCAGCACACCATTTTTAAAGAAGTAACAAAAGAAATTGCACATGGTGTACAACATGAAAATAAAGAATGTACCTGCCAAAATTACAAACCCATACTACTATACGTCAGTGGTGAATCTGGTTCAGGCAAAACATTCTTGATCAAAATCATCAGCAAGTTCCTTCAACAATTGACAAACACCAAACTGTCAGCTGTTGTAACTGCCCCTACAGGTTTAGCTGCCTACAACATAGGCGGTGTCACTTTACACCGATTACTACTCCTTCCTGTACAACACCAAAACAAATTAGAATATTACAAACTTTCTACAGAAGCTGCAATGGACGCAGAGTGTTAAAACAAATGAAAATGCTACTAATAGATCAAGTGAGCATGGTCTCCAACCTAATGTTGGTTTTGATTCACCTCAGACTGCAAGAAGTACTTAAAACAAACTACAAAGAGCTCTTTGGAGGAAAACACGTTATTGTTTTCGGAGATCTTCTTCAATTGACACCAGTGAAAGGTGAACCTATTTTTAAATCCTTAGGACACACTGCTGTAAAATTGTTGGCAGCATAGGAAATGTCAACCTTTGGCAACCTGAATTAACAGAAAACATGCGCCAATCTGCAGACCTCACCTATGCCAACAATTTAAAAAGTATTAGAGTTGGTGTACTATCTCAAGAAGCACAAGCAATATTAAAAACCCGGCACATCCATGCACTTTATGGCCATAACTCATGTGCTACTGATGTTATGGAACAATTAACGCACAAAAATGTCAATTGTATGACCTTAATGCCAACTCTTGCAAGCTGTTGCAAATTCAATGAAACAATGTTGAAAAAAGAAATGTAACCAATAATTGAAGTTTGCTCCACAGACAAACTGGACGTACATGGTAGGACACTACCCATGTGTCAACAAGCCACAACAAGACTAAATACCTATCTCCAACACAGCTGGTTTGGAGAAAATATTAAAATTATCCTTAAACTGTAGAGTAATGCTTAAACGTAACCTTGACGTGGAGCAAGGACTTGTTAATGGAGCACTGGGTACAGTTGTTGGCTTTCAAACATACCCACGTGACAACAACATTCAGTTTGTCAATATTCTCTTTGACAAACTTTCATAAGTAAAAAGAATAGGGCACTCAATAGCTCGATTCCGTCTCTTTAAAGACATGTATACACACAGAGAACAATTTCCTCTAACTCTAGCATCTGCAGTCACCATTTATAAATCACAAGGTCTTACCCTAGACATAGCATTGATAGATATTGGTAACAGAGTATTTAAAGAAGGCATGAGCTACGTAGCACTATCACGCTTACGTACACTTGACGGTCTATTTCTAATCAACATTGATGCAAGTAAAGTAAACGCTGATATTCCTTGCATTTTAGAATACAATAGACTACGTTCACTATACACCCCCCCATAAAAACATATCCTGTTCCAAAAAAAGGAAAACATTGTAAAAGAAAACTAATTGAAACAGAAATGCAACAGAATCTGATTGCAAATCCTCCAAAGAGAGTAAGAAGCTTATACTTCATCAATTACCACAACCAAAGAAGAACCTATTACTCAAAGTAACTCAGGTACTTCTTCAAAGAAGCAACACACACTCCGAAAAAATTACTTGGACACAGAACTATCTGGTCCATTCAAATTTTCAAATATAACTGGTGTAAATTGCTACGCGAATGTAGCAATGAATATTCTACTTCAATTGCCAATTGTTGGCAACATTTACTTACACAGTACAGACCAATTGTGTTTGTACTTCATAGAAACGCAACAACCAATCCTGACAACACGTATAGTGTTCATGGAATAAGACAAAAATTGGACTACTGTTCTGGAATGGTGAAATTCACTATAAACTCACAAGAAGATCCACAAGAATTATTAATCTACTTACTACAAATAATTGGAAAACAAAAACATACCTATAAATGAAATCTTCCAGATTTCATACATGTGGAAACATACGTGCACTCTCTGCAACAATGTGACACAGGAACAAATCCCTAATGAGCGCTTGGTATATGTATCCATACCTAATTGTGAATCCGTTCCATTTCAGCAACTTGTACAAAATGCAAACCATGGTAGATTATGTACTACATGCAATTCAGATAATCTCTCCACCTTACTAATACAAACACATAGTAAATACTTAATACTAATGCATCTACGTTACAATGCAGATGATACCAAAAACAACTGCAAGCTGACTGGATTCACACATGGTCAAGTATCACTTGGTAAGAAAATCTTCACAAAAATAGGTAATAATCCCTATTCATAAGCAGGGAGCATCTGAGAATCCATCTAATTACAGGCCCATTGCGCTACTGGACCCATTGGGAAAAGTTTTTGCAAACATCCTTCTACTTAAACTGAACAAATGGGCCATCACAGCGAATAGACGTCCCATTCGTCAAACTGGCTTTGTAAAAAACGTCGGGACCAACACCAATTTACTCATCTTAAACCTGCTTAAACACGAAACCATCAGATCCAGCACTCCTACATATGCAGCCTTCATTGACCTGCTTCTCGCCTTTGATAAAATCAACAGAAACATCTTATGGGAGAAATTGTCAAAATGGGGCTTCCCAAAAAAACATACTTGAACCAATAAAGTTGCTATATTCAAATACACAAGTGCAGATTCAACTAAGCAAGAGTGGCCTTGTCACGCAACCGATAAAAACATGGCATGGGTTTAAACAAGGCTGCCCACTGGCTGCAGCCCTATGCAACTTGTTTAGCTCAGAGTTTGAAGAGACTATAGTTATCCCTCAAATGAATCCACCAAAATTAAACTCTACAGCAATTCCAATGATACTCTACGCTGATGATATTGCAATCTTTCCCCAAAACACCAAGAGGCCTACAGACAGCCCTGAATAATATTCAACAATACATGGACAAAAATCAGATGTAAATAAACACCTAAAAGAACTAAGATCATGATATTATCTAGATTATTGGGCCATACTCAGAAAACATCATCATTCATTCTACATAAGGAAAACATTTAGCAAGTTCAAACAGTTAAATACTTAGGGGTCTGGCTCAATAAATACTCTGACGAGCAGCCATGGATTGACCAGCTGAAAGGCAAAGCACACTCTCTAGCGTGTCAAGGCCTAGTCCTTCATAAAAAATTTGGGAAATATTCCACAAAACCAATCGTAACTTTTTACAAACAAAAAGCCGCCCGCATCCTGAAATACGGCGGAGAGTCAATGATAAATTTACAAACAACCTATGGGACCAACTTGAGCGAATATTTTGGACAAAGGTCTTAGCCATTCCAAAATCCATTCCTTCATCACTAATTCGATTCGAACTTGGTCTGCAATCATTGCAATCAATCATACGGTGGAAACAACTTGACCTGCTCAGAAAAATAAATAATAACGAGAAGATTCCTGCCCTGAATATTCTTCATTTAATCGCTGGAAACTTCAATGCAATGGCACTGAATAAATGGAAGGAATTCCTCAATCACGAAAGGATAAGATATGATATATCAATCGAAACTCTACTTTGCAGACCCCAAAGAGCCAAAATCCAAATTGCAAGATTCGACTGGATATCAATGATAAAAGAAAAAGATGGATACAAACTTACGTTAAACTGTACTAGCGAAGTCAGAGCCCTAAATGTGATGCCTCATTATCTGAACCTGTTTCCTGACCGCCTCATCCGAGACACCTTCATGCGGCTATGCCTCAATGCTATTCCAACACAGCAAATTCTTGGGATACGAGCACAAAAAACTCTTCGAGATCAGACATGCAGGTACTGTAGGGAAGATGATACTATTGAAAGTCTCTATCATCTATTAATGCAATGTCCGGCCTTATCAGATGAACGCATTGCAGTTGGCAAGCTATATATGTAATCCAACAAACCCATGGACCCTGAGGAACGATGGGCACATATACTATCTGGCAATAACAACTCCATGACTGCGGTTATTCGCTTCTGGCAAGCAATCCAGACACAATTAATGCCTGGACATGGACAATTATCCCTCCTAGGATAATTTATGTAAAAATGTTAAATCTTACTGTTTGAAATAATATAATGAGACTAAGACAAATGTATGGTTTAAAGATATAAGCCATATGCATTTTAATAAAAAAAAAATAGGTTTAATCTACCATGCAGGAACCACAACCAATGCATGTCACTACACTGCATACATAAAAAAGAAATGTGGATGGTTCGAATGTAATGATAGTACCATTACTCTAAAGCAGAGATTATCAGCAAATCTTACAAACGTTTATTTAATCTTCTTAAAACCAAAATTTTATGACTAATCTGTACTTAAACATTGACAAAACTTCAATTAAAAAAGTATAAACTGTTAGAATACGCCAACAGGTATCTAGCTTCCCCAAGATTTGATAACAACCATACGGATAAATGAATACCACACAATTATAACAAGAAATAAACAGTTAGAATACGCCAACAGGTATCTAACTGCCCCATGATTTTGCAACAACCAAACAGATAAACCAATACCACTAAATTATAACAAAAAATAGACAGTTAGAATATGCCAACAGGTATCTAACTGCTCCAAAAATCTGCAACAAGCCAACAGATTGAATATTACCCAGAAACAACAAGTGATCCGACATGATTTGAAAAACAAGCACAGAAACTGAGCAAATTGCACAGTGCACTGGTTTGTAAACTACTAAATATGAGGGTCGATGGTGGCTTATAACTTCAGTGCATATAACTTCGGTCTTGGGTCTTCGGCCATGCTCCCAAGACTCTAGGCCCTGGCCACAACTGCCACAGCATATCACACCCATAGAATCAAACATTTTAACTGTGGCATATGGGTAATATTTATGTCCGCAGAAACCGTGCATGTCCTTAGAACAGTTTCAACTTGCTTGCGGACAGCACGGACGGGAATACTGTCCTTAGGACACCCCTCATTTTCACTAATTACGGACATCCCAGACAGCGCGGACCTGGCAAATACATCAGTAGCACCTGCCACCTAGACAAATACAGTATTTGACCCATCTCTTAGTCCCCAAACCTCCCCAAGCACTCTTGCACACCAAAACACTCCCCAAAACTGCATGTCGCCTCTGTTCGCTGCCGCACTGTCGGCGGATCCAAGATGGCTGGCACATCAGAACAATCTGACGCACTTCACGCTCTTCACCATCAAATCAGCGAATGCGTCACATGTCCGCGGACATGACGCGAGCCGATTAGCCAATCGGTCTCCTGCCCGCGGAGAGAACAGGGAAGTGTGTCTGCAGAGCAGACATAGATATCACTAATTTTTTTAGACCTACTTTTTGATAGTTTTAAAAATACTACTGAACGGATTTTCACCAAATGTATAAAAGCACGCTTTCGGGAACAAGCAGCTGCTCCTGCCGCAAATTTGGTTAAAATCCGTCCAGCGGGTTGGGCTGTAGGCGTGCACATCGTTTTTCCCCATTCAGTCTATGGGGAAAAAAGGAAATTTTGGGCCCTGCCCTATAACTTTGCCCCCCTGGACCAAACCTCACCAAACTTTGCAAAAAAATTGTGAGTGGGCCATATACTTTTTTGCAAAGTTTGGTGAGGATTCGTCCAGGGAGAGCGAAGTTATAAGTCACCGAAAAGTACTGTTCCTATGGGATTAGCAACTTAACCATAAATACACAGCCACTACCATATATATATATATTACACATCGTGCAGTTATGTTTAAGTTGCTAAACCCCTAGGAAGAGCACTTTTGGGCAGCTTATAACTTCACTCCCCCTGGATGAATCCTCATCAAACTTTGTAAAAAAAGTATATGGCCCGCTCTGAATATTTTTGGCAAGTTCAGTGAGGTTTCATCCAGGGTGGGGCATAAGGGGGTCCCAATTAGTTTTTTCCATAGACTGAATGGAAAAAAATTCTCACACCTAGAGTCCAAACCACTGGATGGATTTTCACCAAATGTGTGGGAGGTGCGGCAGCTTGGTCCCGAAAGCGTGCTTTTGTAAATTTGGTGAAAATCTGTCCAGTATTTTTTTTACAAACAGACAAAAAGTAGTAGGTACACAAATTTAGTGATATCTGGCTCCACTCCGTGGACCCATTTCCCTGTTCACTCTGTGGACAGGACTCCCTTTGGTTCGGAGGACCACGTCTTGTCTGTGGAAATCCAATGCAGCCGCTGATTGGCACGACGGAAGAGTGATGTGCATCATATTTTCCCAAAAAGCCTGCCATGTTGTATCCACAGATATTCGCGGATAGTGTGGTGCTGAACAGGGCTGGAAAACATGTTTTGGGTCATCTGGTGTTGGGTAGAGGGGCTGGAACGGTTGGGGGAGTGAAAGATGGTTCATATGATGTATTTGATGTATTTGCTTAGGTGGAAGAAGACTGTGCTGTGTTTGGGGAAATGAAGATGTGTGTATAGGCTGTATTATGCTGTGGTGGTGGTGGCCAGCTACTAGACTCTTGGGTGCTTGGCCAGAGGCCATGCACCCAGGAGTCTGCCCAATGGTTGAAGTACTGTAATAGTATGTGCAGAGAAGTGCACAGGGCCTCAGGTGCCTGGCTTATGTGTGTGGGTTGTGGCCAGTGTGCATATTGTTGGGTGCATGGTTGTATTATGCTGTGGTGATTGTGGCCAGCTACTAGACTCCCGAGGCCATGCACCCAAGAATCTGCCCACTGGTTGCAAGTAGTGTAATATTATGTGTACAGAAGTGGACAGGGTGTATGGCAGCTGGCTTATTGGACTGCCCTGAGGGTTGTGGCCACTGGGCAGATTTTTGGGCGCATAGCTGGATTATGCTGTGGTAATTGTGGCCAGCTAGGCCATGCACTCAAGAGTCTTCCCACTGGCTGCAAGGGTCTGCCCACTGGCTACAGGTAGTGTAGTAGTATGTGTACAGAAGTGGACAGGGTGTGTGGCAGCTGATGTTTTGGACTGTCCCGATGGTTGTGGCCGCTGGGCAGATTATTGGGTGTGTGGTTGTATTATGCTGGGTTAATTTTGGTCAGCTACTAGAGTCTTGGGTGCATTGACGGAAATAGTCTGCCCACTGTCTGCAAGTAGTGCCCACTGTCTGCAAGTAGTGTCATAGTATGTGTACAGAGGTGGATAAGGGGTGTGGCATGTGGCTTGTTGGGCTGCAAGATTCTTGGGTGTATGAGAGTATGTGCAGTGGGTGCAAGTCATGTAATAGTATATGAACACGGGAGGTCCTCAGGTGAGCAGTTTTTCTGGTGACTGCAGGCAGGCTTCATTACGGTAGGTAAAACAGGGTTGCGGGGTACGAGGTAGTAGAGCGCTTGGCTATACCAGTCTACTAACTGCTTTTCTGGAGTGAAAAGATGGTGACTGCTGAAATCCTATGGAACTGTAGACTCCCCCAGCCTATTCTATGGAAGCAAAACCAAACCTTAGTGTTCCAAGGAGGCCACATCTGGTGAGTTGATGAATAAAGATACAAAACTCAATTTTACAGTCTGTGTTTTAATCACAGTTGTGCTGCAATTTTGCCCAAAATTTGCCTACATGTGTTTTGACCCTTCCTAGGTCTTTTTCAAGGCAAGGCTATATTGTTAAAGACTACGGTCGCCTGATCCCAGATATCAATTGTTTTGTTAAACCATTAACAGGTCAAATGTATATATCATGCAGACATTTCCTTGATATAACTGAAAAAGTATCTTCCAGACCAGAGCTTCTATGCTGATGAACTTTCATACAGAGTTAATGTTGAAAATGCAGACACCAAAAGTTATACCACAACGTCATTGAAAGATTTGTGTATGTAATAAGATTCCAAAATGATGTTCCAACCACTGTACCGCCTCGTACCAATTGACCAATGATGATGGATTCTTCTACGGCTGTGTATCCTCAAAAGGTCTTGCGTGCAAAAGGTAAATAGAGTTGGACGTCATTTCTAGCCATGTTGCTCAAATATGTAGGTGTGTTAAAAAAAACATAAATAGATTTGCCAGGGATGGTGCATATTTGGCACCCATGGACACCCCCTTTGTTTGGAGGTAATACTGTTGGTTGAAAGATATTGATTATGACTAAGAGTAAAGGTGAAGTAATATTGCCGTTAGATACCAGTTGGCATATTCTAACTGTTTACAGTTTCACAGTTTTGCAGGGTATGTCTTCAAGCACCTTCATTCTTGATGGCGGATTTCTATTTTCCACTATTGTGAAGCGCCTTTGCAGTATTATGGGTGTAGTTACATGCAGTTGCATATTTATTGTCGTGGTATGAGCATTGTTAGACAGCGGTTGCCTTATTCTAACAGTTGGTCGTTTCACAGGTCATTGAGGACAGTTTGTAGACCCTCATGCTCAGTATTTTTCTTTTTAAGTACTATGGGTGAAACAATATTAGTGTGTCCCTTCCACAGTTGTTGTTTCTGTGACCATAATCATTGGGTCACTGGGGAGAAAACTGTATAGCATCGCAACTGATGTCCTCATGGACCATTTGGGGTATGCTAAATTGTTCCAGTTTCACAGGGCAGAAGGTTATTTTTTGTTTGCAGTTACATATCTGTTGATATGATACTTTTGTAGACCAGTGAGTACAGTTTGGTTTCAAGAATATTAAGTAGGCATTTGCAAGATTTGCTAGTAATCTCTTCTTCAGAGTAATGGAAGTATCATCTCATTCAAACCACCCACATTTCTTTTTAATGTATGCAGTATAGTGACCTGCAGTGGTTATGGCGCCGGTGGTAGATTATGCCTACTGTTGTGATGGTTTTCTTGCCAAGTGATACTTGCTCGTGTGTGAAGCTAGTAAGCTTGCAGTTGCTTTTGGTACCTTCAGCATTGTATCGTAAAAGCAGTTCTATTACATATTGGCTATGTGACTGTATCTGTAAGGTGGAACGATTGTCTGAATTGCAAGTAGTATATACTTTGCCATGATTGGAATTTTGTACCAGCTGCTGAAATGTAATGGATTCACAGTTAGGTATAGATACATACACAAAGCGCTCGTTAGGGACTTGTTCCTGCACCAGATGGCTGCAGAGAGTGCATGCATGTTTCCACATGCATGAAATCTGGAAGATTTCATTTATAGGTATGTTTTTGCTTTCCAGTACTTGCAGTAAGTACATTAGAAATTCTTGTGTGTTTATAGTTAATCTCACCATTCCCATACAGTAGTACAATTCCTGCCTTATTTCTGAGATACTGTAAGTGTTGTCAGGATTGTTTGTTGCATTTCTATGAAGGAGTAGCATTTGCAAACACAACAGGTCTGCACCGTTTAAGAAAATGTTTTCAACAATTAGTGGCAATTGGAATAGAACATTGATTGCTACATTTGCATAGCAATTTACAAGAGTTGTATTGGAAAATGTGAATGGACCAGACACTTCTGTACCAAGTGCTCCTTTAACTAAACCCTGCGCTACGTCAAGGTTACAATTTAGCATTACTATACAGTTTAAACACCATGTTAACATTTTCTCCAAACCAGCTGTGTTGGAGATATTTTCTAAGCTATTTAGTCATGCTGCGGCTTGTTGTCACATAGGTACTGTCATGCCGTGTGCGTCCAATTTGTCTGTGGAGTAAGTCAATTTGCACAATTGGTTTCATTTCTTTTTTCAACATTGTTTCATTGAATTGTGCACAGCTTGCTAGAGTTGGCATTAAGGACAAACATTTTACATTTGTGTGTGCTAATTGTTCCATGACATCCGTAGCAGATGTGTTATGCCCATATAACTCATGGATGTGTCTGCTATTTAAGATAGACTGTGCTTCTTTAGAAAGCACACCAATCCAAATGTTTTTCAAAATGTTAGCATAGGTGAGGTCTGCAGACTGATGCATGGTTTCAGTTAGTTCTCTGTATTGGAAATGTTGCCAGAGATTTACATTTCCTATGCCGCCAAGTGTGTTACGGCAGAGTTTGTGTCCTAAGGTTTTAAAAATAGGTTCACCCTTCATTTGTGTTAACTGAAGAAGATCTCCGAAAACAATAAAGTGTTTTACTCCAAAGAGTTCTTCATAGTCCGTTTTAAGGACTTCTTGCATTCTGAGGTGAAACAAATCCAACATTAGGTTGGAGACCATGCTCACATCATCTTTAAGGAGCCTTTTCATATGTGTAGCTCCAAAGCAGCTTCTGCTGAAAGTTTGAAGTAGTCTATTTTTTTTTGTTCTACTGCAAGGTGAGGCAATCTGTGTAAAGGAACACCACATATGTTTTAGGCAACTAAACCTGTGGGGGCAGTTACAACAGTTGAAAGCTTATTGTTTGTCAATTGTTGGAGGAACTTGCTGATGATTTTTATTAAGTATATTGTGCCTGAACCAGCTTCACCATTTACATATAGGTGTACAGGTTTATAGTTTTGACAGGTACAAGTTTCAGTTTCGTGCAGCACACCATGCTCAATTTCTTTAGTTACTTCTAGGAACATGCTACGCTGTCTGTCATTCAGTTGTGATATCAGTAGAGCAAAGTTTTCTTCAGATTCCTCATACTGACACATGGGGTTTTCTAATTCAGTCATGGCTAATTCTGCCTCATTTACTATGAGTGGCTCTCCAGTTGGTTCTTGGCTTCCTGTAAGAGAAGGTTGACTGCTCTCAGGAGTGTCCACATTTAGTTGTGCTTGAAGTTCTTTCTTTTGTTGGCGTTCATTGTCCAACATTTTTTTGTACTGTTTGAAGTTTATATCTGTTATAGTGCTTACACTCGCATTGAAAGCATCTTCATAGGAGGCATGGGTATCCAATAAATCTTCTTTTCTCCATTGTTTAAAAATTTGCAGTAGAGACATGTAGTAAAGTTATCTATGTTGAGGAATTTTTGATGATAGCGGAGTTAGCTGCAGAGGTAGTGCAGTCTGTTGCAGTCCACCCTGCTTTAGCTCCGGAGTCTATCTACTGTTCCTGTTGTTTGTGGCAGGACCCATAAATACTGCCTGAAGCCGCGGTGTGGCTGCGGAGCTAGCAGCAGAGGTAGTGCAGTCTGTTGCAGTTCGTGGCAGGACTGGCAGACTCCCCTCAAATGGAGGCAGGCAGCTCCAAACAGATTTTTCCACTTGAGACTATACCACCGGTTGGAGATGATGATGATGATGAAAGGCACTGGCTGCGCAGCTCGGGCCAGAGTCAGCCTAGACAAGCTGCTGTCGCGGTCTGTCCTCCATCGAGAGTTTGCATCCTACTAGCATCGGTGTGTAGAGACACCTTGCACCAGCAGGAGCTGTGTGTGGCGACAAACTCATTGATAGAAAGCAGCCCAACTACGCCATTAGCAAAGGAGTGCCTCATGGAAAGTGACCTGCGCACTATTCCATCACAATCTTCAACAACTTCGACCTTTTTGCCGGGGCCCCACCACAAACCAGGGCTATATTCTCTGCCAAGAAGCACGCCTGATTGACTTGACACCGGCGGCCGCCCAGTGCTGCCTTGCCGAAGGGCGGACAGCGAGGGAAATGGCTGCCGGGGGTTGGGGCGAAGCAGACGAGAATTCCGAGGCACCAAGAGAGGATGCTTACACTGAACCGGGCCCTGCTACAAGCCTTACCGCAGGGAAGTTACTCACTCCTCGAGCCATGATAACGTCGGATCTGGGTGACCTTTGTTCGTGCCGTGGCATCTCCAGTACCTCCCCGCCAAGACATTGATCTGCAACTCCTTAAAGGACTATTTTTCCAGGCAATGAAAAAGAAAATATGACGTTCTGGAAGAACTAACGGATGGTGAGATTTTGGATGCCATAATGGACCCCCCACTGGGGCCAAAGGCGCATAAAACACCCTTTAATCCAAGTGAAGGCATTGCACCAGACACTGTGTCCCACTTGAAAACTGTTCCGGCACCTCCGGCTTGCCCCATAAAGGAATTTACTCCAATGCTGCCACTGGCTCCAAACAACGCCACTATCTAGACTGCTGAAGAAGCCCAGGAGGACCCTGAGCAACCATCTCCAACTGTTTATCATGCAGCGCCCAGACCACCCATTTCACAGCCATTGCAAATAGAAAACCGGAAGCTGACGTCTCCGACTGAAGGATTACCGCTGGGCCCCTGCCCAAAAGCCCTGATAACTGAGGAGGTTATCCATCTCTAGAGGAGACTGACCAAGCCTATCCGGGGCCACAGAAAGGTCGGCCTGTACCAGAGCCTATGTCCCCCTACTCAAGCCGGGAGCACCTCTCTTCGAAGAAGATGTCGTCCTACTTCCACTGTCATGACTCTTCTCAATCTACGCCCCGCCGAAAAAGCCAGGCTGGAGAAATTTCCTATGCAGTGCCAAAAGAAACACTGACAAAGAAGCCTGACTTAACAACGATAATGCCAGCAATTACAATAGCCTTAGCTCCTTTTTGAAAATTGTATGAGGCTGTAAATGACACTCTGAAGGACCAAACCACGTTAATTGCCATGACATACACTAAAATGATCTACCTTAAGGGCCTCATTATTGCTAAAGAAAAGGCAAACAGAGAGCGCTACGAACAAACTCTTTCTGCTCCAACATTCTGTCCAAAAATTGCAATGAATTACCGCCAGTAGCTATCCTCATTAAAGACTTAGCAGACTCCGCCACGCAAACAGTCCAAACTTGTTGAAAGAAAAGTATCAAAATTCCTCTCAACCAGAGGTCGATATTCGCCCAACTACAGCAAACATTTTCAATTTCCCAAAAAAGCAGCACAAGGAAAACACGGAAGAAACTCGACTCTTTAGATTTGCAGGTAACCTACAGGGCTGCCAAAAAACCCGTAAACTCCAAGAGGAGAACAAATCAGTACATCTTCAAAGCCTGGACCAAGCAAATCAACCTCCCATTTTCATTGATTCTCCAACAAAAACAAAAAAAGATCTGAATTCAAAGAAGTCCCCATTACCAAAGAAACTGCCGGAAATATCTCGCTTAATGATGGAAAAGGGGGCGCTTTCGGATACCAAAAGGGTGGCATCAATGAAAAAGACTACGGAGAAACCAGTGGCAACCCCAGAATCTAGGACGAGTACACAATCAACTCAGAGGCCTTCACAGCTCTTAGATCTCCAATCTCCAATTACAGTTGATGACTTTTTGGCTGATGAAAATCTCATGAATATCACCCTACACTGATCACTGGACAAGGAAGTCCATGGGAAACCCTTGACAAGAAACACACAGTTAGGGCCTCATTCCGAGTTTGGAGGCAGCCGCACGGCTGCCTCCAAACGCGGGTCCGGGTCCGGTCTGGCTGAATGGGGATTTACCGGGTCATTCCGACCTTGGAGGACCCGGTAAATCCCCATTCAGTAAACCATTCCCCATTCCCATTTGAGCCCCCATAGGGATCAATGGGAATGGGGAAGGCGCTAATTACGGGCCCGCAAATAGCGGGCAAAGGACGTGTGGTCCGACCACACGTCCTTTGCGGGTCCCGCTAAGAAACCTCGTAATAGGGCGGTAAGGGTTTACCGGCACCCGCATCCTTACCAGTGCCGGTAAACCCTTACCGCCCAACTTGGAATGAGGCCCTTTGTCTCAAAAAAGGACTGCACCCCGGCCTCCAAAAAATATCAGAATTCAGAGAGGTGAAGACAGACAAACTCATCTTAGTTGAGCCATATCACAAAGCACAAAAGGCAAAAGCCTATCTTCACATAAGAGCATCAGCTCTGGGACCAGGGATCAAAGAAGGAGTGGAACACCTCCTCAAAAGAGGCTACTACATTATGGCGATGAAAGGGATTACACACAAGTCACCAAAACAAACTGTGGGCAGTCACCGTGTGCCCCAGCGTTCACACTATAGGTCCAAAACGGAGGCCTATAGCAAGAGCAGCACTCACCTCCAAAAATCTCACAGGAGCAACCTGTCTAATCATAGCGACAACTCTACAAGTGCGGCCCCCAAGCTAACAGCCTCTCAAAATCCAGCGAGGTCTTCAAGAAAATCTCAGGATGGACGAAAGTTTGATCATTTAACAAATGAAGCCAGTCCCTTCACAGAAGTTGAAGCCAAGATGAGGGTTCAGCGACAGGCAGATGAGACAAGCCGCCACTTCCCAACGCCAGCACCGCCACCTACACGAAAAAAAACTCCTCAACATTCGCCCTGATGAAACAACTGTGGGCGTGGCTTCCGAAAGCCATGACAAACACCTCGAGCAAGTAGCAACTAACATCATCCCGCAAAAACATAACTCAAATTACGGAAGTCTCTGAGCCAGAAAGACCTCATGATGAAGGAAACCCAATGGGCCTCATTCCGAGTCCGGCGCTAATGGAAAAACGATGGCGGTAAAGTAATACCGCCATCCTTTACCGCCATAGTCTATTCCGACCCATCACACCATAATTACCGCCGCCGTAAAGTACGACGGCGTAAATAGCGGACCAGTGTCGCGCGCCCGAGACACCACGTCGGAAATAACGCTAAGGCGTTAACCAGTGCTGATCCCAAGTAAAGCGGACACGGTAAAAACGGGCTCCACAAGGGCGCAAAGTACCTTAACGCCATGGCGTAATTACCGGCATCGCAGAGAAGATGTTAACAACCCTGAACAGTCCCAGAAAGAGGAACAGGTGCGCCCAATCAGCACAGGTGGAGTCCATAGAGTCAGGCACAGCACAAAAGGAGCACACCCACACACCACATCCCCTCCCACACCAAGATGATACCAATTCTCGCAGCATTCATGGAGCTGGAGGCCCTGCTTGCAAGGCAGCAACTACGACAACATCAACAATAGCAACCACAGCAACCACAGCCCCCACCACAGAGGATACACAGGAGGAGAAGGAGGCAGAGACAGGCCCAGCATGCCCTACCGGTGCAGCCACCATTGCCACGCCGTCAGCCCCCAATTCCACGCATCAGACCCACCCCCTTCAACCTCACACCAGAGCAGATACACACCCTGTACCGGCTTGACCGGGACACCATAACCACCATAGTGGCCCTGATACATAACGACATAGTGAGCCTAATAGAAATCAGCACTGCCATCCCCCCTCTACTAAAGGTAGTGTCTGTGCTCCACTTCCTTGCCACAGGGACCTACCAGCATACAGTGGGGCACATGCATGGCATTTCACAGCCCATATTTTCCCGGATACTCAACCAAGTGCTCGATGCCCTCCTCAAGCACAGAAGGGACTACATATGCCTCCCCCGGACTCCCCATGAGACATATGATACCAAAGCTGCCTTCCATGCACTTGCAGGCATGCCAAATTGCATAGGTGCCATCGACTGCACCCACGTAGAATTGGTGGTCCCCCATGCCATGGAGGTGCCGTATCGCAACCGCAAGCAATATCACTCCATCAACGTCCAGATGGTGTGTAATGCCAGTAAAGCCATCACACAATGCAATGCCCGATACCCCGGATCAACTCATGACTCCTTGGTCCTGCGCAACTCTACACTACCACGCTACATGGAGCGACATGCTGAACGACGTACCTGGCTGCTTGGTGAGTACCCGGAATGGGCCATGGCAGTCCATTGGGGCTGTGAGTAGGCTGTCAGCATACTCCACCCGGGTGGTAAAGGGTGGGGTAGAGAGATGCATAAGGGTGGGACAGTCAACGCCATTGTACGATGTAATGGGGTGACTGTATCCTGGGACATGTGTGCATGGCCAGTGAACACCTGCTGCAATGTCAGATTAGCACAGTTCCCCACCATGATTGCACGAACACTTACCTTCATTCCACTCTCATGCAGGTGATGCTGGCTACCCATTGAAGCCGTGGCTCATGACCCCGGTCCGCAACCCACAAAACAGGCACCAGGAGGACTACAATAGATCTCATACCCGTACACGGGTGGTGATAGAGCAGACCTTCGGCCTTTTGATGGCACGATTTTGTTGCCTCAGCCGGTCAGGTGGGGCCCTCATCTACAGCCACGAGAAGGTGGCCAAGATCACCATGGCATGTACAATGCTGCACAACATGTGCATCCATCGGAACGTGCCACTGCCCCCTGACGTGGGTCTGCTACCACCAGATGAGGAGGAGGAGGAGGAGGAGGAGGAAGGAATGGCAGGACAGCATCACGGGGCCGATGCACAGGAGGGACGTCACGTGCGACAAGCATTGATTGACCAATATTTCTGAGTCACAAGTCAGCTGAGGGGGTCAGGATGACAGGACATTGGGCACTGGGTGTGGGGATACATGTACTACATGCACTGTGAGACATTAAAAGACACATGCACAATGATCAATGTCCACTCTGTTTTCCAGGATACACCAAACTGTGTATTGTATAATCATGTGAAAACGTGTACAAATAATCCTCCACCCTCACCCCCCTCCCCCCCAACTCCCACGCACACCCTCACCCCCCTCCCCCCCAACTCCCACAACAGCCTCACCCCCCTCACCCTCCCCCCACAACAGCCCCACAATGGTCCCATCAATACTACATAGGCCACATGTGTGTGGCTTCATAGTCAATGGGCACCCCCGAGCCTGGGGTATCATTTTCGCATTGTGCGTTGTGACCTGCGGACCGGGCTGGTCTGCGTGGAGGAGCACTGGGAGGGTGGTTCCTCCTGCTGGGGCTGAGGTCTGGGGGTTGCTGCCTCCAGGGCATCAGCAATCCTGATGAGCACCTCACAGAGCCGGTTTGTGGATGTAGTGATGACCTCGCCCAGAGCCTGCAGGTCATTGTGATGCACCAACCCTGATTCCCGGTTGTCCCGGAGAAACTCCTCAATCATGGCCGTGAGGTTCTGGGAGTGCACAGCTTCTGCGACCGATGTGGGGGATGTGGTTGGCAGGCTTGGTATTGGGTCTGCAGGCCTCTCAGGTGTTTCGGCAGGGGAAGTGGGCTGATGTGAGACAGGTGTTACCCCTTCGCCTGTGAGACCTGGGCCATCACTCGACCCGGAGTCGCTGTGTGCAACCTGGCTGTACGATGGTGACTCAGGGCTGTACACATTGGTCTCCTCCACGTTGACCACAGAATAGGATGTGGGGCTGTCTGGCACACTAAGGAGGCACATGGCAGCATTCTCCCCTGACATGCTGGATTCCTCAGGGTGCAGCGTGGGGCATGTTTCCGGCGGAGCTGCAGCCATGTCCAGGTGCGCGGGTGGGGGTTGTGTACCCTCCATGGGGGTTGCAGGAGCAGGTGGTGTAGTATGGGACTTATGTCTGCCAGCAGGTATGCGCTGTACCCTGCCCCTGTCCCGGGAGGTACTTGGCCGGGAGCCTTCCTGCTCCGCACTTTCATGACCGCTACCTGTGGGGGGCAAGAGAGAGACAGCATGATAAATGATCTGGGGGTAATCATGACTTCAAGCATATGGTAACACATTGGGAGAGCAGCGTCTTGGTGATATTTTGGTCGGTGAGTGAACTTGGCTTGGATGGTAAAAGCATACTGTTGGCGGGGTCAATCATGTTGGTGGAGTACTGTGGTGAGTGACATTGACCAGCTTTCTGTGTGGCATGGCCAATATGGGTGTCAGCCTTGCACCTGACATCATCCTGGGTCCCACTTGTTACAACATGGTTGCAGGGGGAGGGTCTACGAAGCAAACATGATGTGACTCTTTGGCCGGCCCTTTGCGGTGAATTACATTAGGGATGCATGTACTGTTTGGACTCATGACACTCACCTGCATCAGCGGATGAGGGATCACCGCAATCCATTTCGCCAACACCTTTGATGGCTTCTGTGCCCATCATCTCCGCACATGTTTCCTCCCAGGGCATCATTTTAATGGGTGAGCCTGGGCCTCCTCCTGTCTCCAGGGCCTGCTGACGGTTTGCTGACATGATGGCCCGCACCCTGAGACGGAGGTCATCCCAGCGTTTGCGGCAATGCGTTGTGCTGCGGGGGGTGTTCCCAACGGCGCTCACCCTCTGTGCGACCAACTCCCATATCTCCTTCTTTCTGAGGATGGTGGGCCTATGCATGTCGCTGCAGAATACAATATCTGCATGTTCATGCAGAGTGTCGACCAGGACCTGTAACTCATCCTGGGTGAATTTTTCTTTTCGGATGCGCGCAGTGCCCTTTTTCAGAACTTTAGGCATGATGATGTTCTCTGTGGTATATTTGGTCGATCTGAGCCCTGTATGGAGTCCTGTATGTCCTGTATGGAGAGGATTGCAATGGATTGTGATTTTAAATATGGCCGCCGTGATGCTTCCCGTTCCTGTGCGATGACGTTATTTCCGTTTCCGGTATTTAACGGTGGCCGTAATTTACGGTTAGCGTAAATTACGGTCTCCGCTAATTACGGATTGCATCGAAGGCGATGGTGTTAAATACGTCTAGGTTTATGGCGGTAAGGGGTTTGACGGGACCTTTTGCGCTATGCCGCTAGGGAGTTTACCGCCATGGCGGAATACTCGTGCACGCGAAGTCGGAATATGGTGGAAATAGCGCCTTCCAACCACATCGTACATGGAATTTACGCCATGGCGGTAATTACTGTTACTTACCGCCGGACTCGGAATGAGGCCCAATGACTACTCTGTTGAGATTGCTGTCGTGGAGCACCAGGGGTCATAGTCATCTGACAAAAGCGGCAGATGTAAATCTTCGGGAATACAACATCCTAACTCTCCAAGAAATTTGGCTCTTAGACAGTGTCGATGGACGGTTTTGATTTAGTTGTTTCACCAGCAATAAAAGGCTGCTTGCGCCACCCATTAGCAGGCCTGTTAGTGGTGGTTTGCTCAGGTAGAAGACTTTCAATACAAAAATGTTTCTCGTTCACTCAGAGCCACTTATCAGTCTTGGCGAAGTGGGAGCGCTTTACCTCCCCCTCTGGACCCACCGTGACCACCTGGATCGCTATAATCACAACATATTGGAATCCTCAATCCATCACAGATAAGAAGTTTCTGAACTTTATAGAAACAGAAATAGAAGGAATTATCACCGGCCCTGAAGAGGCTTTCATAATTATAAGTGGAGACTTGAATGCCAAATGCCTGAGACTTCACCCACCAACAGACCCAACACACCCAAAAATCCTGGTGGATTTGCGCGGCCAGCAGTGGCAAAAACTAATGGACTCCAAAAACCTCCACAACATTGAGCAGTCCTTTCCTTCAGTAAATCAAATTCCAACATTGGAAAGAGGCACCCAAAAAGCTACAATTGATTACATTTTCACCTCGGAAGCTATGCTTAACCTGATAACATCTTTGGAGATCACATGGTCGGAGGCTAGCGACCACAATATTCTCAAAATAACATGGTTGACCGAGGGCTACATTAGAGAGCAGATGCCCGAAGAAATTGAACCTACAGCTCAAGGAAACCGCCTGAGATTAACAGTGGAAAGAATTTAAGAACTTTCAGAAAACTATGCAAGCCAACTTTCCACGAAAGAGTGGGGGTCTGCACCGCAAATTGAGTATCAGCCACTATTAATACCGTACCAGTCCAGAATTTCTAAAACGGCACGGTTAAACAAATCACCTCACCACGAGTATAACAAACTGTTGGTGGCCAAACGTCAAACTATTAGGAAACTGAAGAGATAGGCTGCAGATTCCAATTCCGATCTGCTACAGAGAGAATTTCTGGATGAACAAAAGAAGTATTAATCTTGGCTGAGATTCTATCGTGGATTTCTCTTCAAGCAAGATTCTGAGGAGATGCTGAGGAAGTTATCGGCAGAAATTCCCGAGACTTTTGGTCAGTGATCACTCTCAGACCATCACGCTAGCAAACAGTGTATCTGAGGAGTGTTGGAAATCTCACTTTACCACCCTATTTCAACCGCAACCTCAATCAATCACCTCATCATGGAACCTCAACAAAACTGATTGGGAAGACTTTTCAAACAAAGGCGCTATCGAGGAGGTAATAAGGAAACTCAAACCCGCTAGAGCCCCGGGCACAGACGGGATTACCGATGTCGACTTGAGGAACTATCCGGCAGAATGGGCATCTTTTACCAGCCAGGTGTTCAATGAATGCTGCCAGTCAAGATCAATTCCGAGGTCATGGACCTCGGCCGTGGTAGTCCCGATCTTTAAAAAGGGGGATAGGTCGGACCCCTGCAACTATCACCCAGTAGCCCTGCTGGATACGATTGGAAAGATCTATCGCTCGCTCCTCCTGAGAAGTTTCCAAAAATGGGCAGAAACCTTGCCGAGCGTTGACCCTTTCCAATCCGGGTTCATGAAAAATTCAGGTACTACGGTCAACATCATGATGCTCAGCTTCATAAAAAACAGCATGTTGACTGGAAAAGGGAGAGTGTTCCTGGCTTTTATAGACCTCTCCCAGCCATTTGACCAGATTGACAGGCGTTTTTCTCGCTGCTTCCAGTCTTAAAGTTTTACAAGGCTAAAGTCGTCCCAAGTTTGGTCTACGGAGATGAAGCTATGCCAACAATTCCCTCGGGCCTATGGCAAAAACTCAAAGGCCATTCTTGGCGCAAGGTCCTGCAATTTCCAAATTCAACTTCGGTTCCAGCAGTCAGGAGAGAACTGGGCCTCCTTTCCCTGAAAACAGCAATCAACAGTAGTGAAATGGCTTTGTTTAGGAAAGTGATAATACCGGAATCATCTCCTTTGTACAATATGATAAAAACTGAAATGAAAGGAGGTGGCAGCAAGCTGCTAACAAATGGGCAGAAAGGAAAAGACTTCAATTAGACCAAATTGTGTGCTCGGAAGAAGACCTGATACAGAACCCAACAAGAGTAAAGTGGAAAATGGATCAGGCGGACTGGATCGAAACACAAGAACTGGCTGAGAAAAACAGGCTACTTGCCCATCTTCCTCTGCAGCCGAAAAAAACTTCACTTTGCTGTTCAAAGTGTCAAAAAGTTCCCAGCTAAATCACTGAGGCTCGTTTTCTTAAGGGGGTGCTTAAACCTACTACTGACAAATGAAATCTGCGCCATAAGAGGTCTATCTCCAACAAATCAATGTCGCCTCTGCAAGGATAAGTCTACAATCAAATCATTGAGGCACCTCGTGATGAGCTGGCCGGGGACCAAAAAACTCAGGAAAGCTTACCTTTGGCCGCTGATAGAATCATTGGTTATACGATAAGAAGAAGTGTGGTGGAGTTGTCTAATAAGCGGTGAAAACATTTCCTGGACAATGGCCACGACAAAAGTTCTGAAAGCAGCCCTAGCTGAATGTACAAACCTGAGCCTGTCTGAAGCCCTCAGTAAGGAAAGAACAAGACAAGAGGATTAAGAGGATTAAGTATTTTTTGAACTGAACAAGAATTAGAGAAACCAAGATTGAAACAACCAACAAGAATCAAGAAATAAGAACTAAGAAAGTAAATGAAGTCTTTGGAAACTGAACCTTCAATTTTGTAAAATCATTGATTTGATAAAACAAATAAAAAAAAATAAAAAAATATTGTGGCAAAAAAAATAGCTTCATATGATTGATCATGCTGCATTTAGTAAGTTTAAACAGGCTGCCCTCACAACCTTTGACTATGTATTTACCTTTTTTCTCATCTAGTTTAATGTTATTTTTCTATTTATATTTGGGCTATGTGGTATAGACACATGGGGCCTCATTACGACCCTGGCGGTACGGGGTTAACGGCGCCGTAAAAGGTGCTGGCGCCATTTATCCTGTACCGCCTCATTACGAGGTCCCCTCGCGGGACCTAGGAAGTGACACCTGGTCAAACCAGGCATGCTTACCGGGTCCCGCGAGGGGAAGAGGGAGCAAACAACGGGCCAACTCGTAATGGCCTGTTGTTTGCTCCCTCTCCCATTCCCATTCAGCACTATGGGGGCTAAAATGGGAATGGGGAAGGACCGGGTCCGGGTCCTTGGAGGGAGGAATTACCGGGCCTTCCGAACTCGGAATGGCCCAGTAATTCCTCTTTCTGTGGACCCGGATGCGATTTCGGTGGCAGCCATGCCGCCAATAGCGGTATGGCTACCACTGAGGTCGTAATGAGGGCCATGGTTTCCAAAGCAGTACTCCTGTTTGGGTAGTGTGTGTCCAATACATTGTTTTTCAAAATGTCCTGGCTTTTGGGATTGTTTTTGGCTATAGTTTCTATGTCTTGGTACAATTTGAGAACTCTTTTTTCTGGATGCAGCAGAACCAAGGCTTTAGCCAGACTATATTTTCAGATTTCCCATACAAGGCTCTGCCGGTTAAACAGTCTGCAGCTTCCTAGCAGCCACATTCTCTATGGGAGAGCATTTTATGCCAAAGCTGAATAATTTTTGTGACATTGTTTTGTCAGATGATATGTCATCCCAGAGGTCTTTCAGCTCTGTTTTCTTAGCTTTGGTTAAGTAGGCTGTGAAATAGCGTGCAACTGCAGTGGAATTGTCTACAATGTACTGATCATCTATATTTGCATTCCACGAGGAGGGCAATGATTGCATTGTAAACATTGATGTTCTTTGATGCTTCGGTTTGTTTAATGCAGTACGTGTTCTTAGGCGATTTGCCTTTCACACTGCATCTAACAGAAGACATGAAGCGGTTTACTTGTCCTTTTGCTGAAACTGGTCTAGGGAAACCAAAGCAGCATTTGGTGTAGTATTTGCCTTTGTTTTATATCTGTGCCGACAAAACTTGACACATTTGTCTCTATGAAACTGCAAAATTCATGCATGTAGGTCACTATGTGCGCTTTCTGAAGGGATTTCAAAAGTTACAAATTTGTGAATGAACTGCAAAACATTGGCATCACTGTCCTGACCAGATTTAGAAGCATCTTCAATCCACACAAGCATGTGGATCTGTGGGGCTCCCCTGGATTCATATTCTTTTCTCCAAAATAAGTGTTGCACTCCTCCGATGGGAGGAAATGTTTTATTATAGATGAAGTGCAGCATGGCAATAAAGCATTGATGAAAGTACCTTGACATATTTTTCATGTCTGTCCCTGCTTTGTGTTCATTTGCATAGGAAATTGTGCAAGTCTTTTGAGGCATACTCTGCACAACTTAAAGTGACAAACCATGTGGGTGGGCCAAGGTTGTGTAGCATACACAGTACATCTGCGTGATGTCAGAACTAGTATTCCTTCGTACCAGGCATGTTTGCCAAGAGATTTGTAATACTTGACTGTAAAAATTCATCTTTCTCTTGCAGCTTTTGAAGTAGCTGCATAGCAGACATGTTTAAAATATTGGAACCTGTTTTCAATGTGTGTGCAGCTCTGTAACATAGAGTTGCTAGTTCACTTTCAAAGAGGAGGTGGAATATTTTGTCTGAATCTGTGGTCTTCAGAATACATTTGTAAAGAGCGCTATTCTGATGCTGTTATTTGTGTGCATCTTCCATCATACCTTCCACATTTTCAAGTAGGAAATATTAGAGGAGAAGCTTGTGCTTCTACACTTTTCCCCCCTATGCTGTTTGGAGATCCTTTGGCTTGCCGCATTTGGGGTCTTTGGAGTGCAGTGGGTGAATTCTATACTGGTCTAAAATATTGGAGGCTGTAGTAGGATTTAGAAGTTCAAATTGGCCAGTTGATGAGGAATCTGGAATTATTTTGGTGGTTTCTCTGAGGTTTTCTTCAATGTTTATTTCTTTGTAGTATTCATTGTTCTCTTTAAGATATTGCAGGGCTTCTCTAACTTTTTTTAAAGTCTACTAGTTGCTGCTAATTATTTTGGTCTTTTCTAGGTACACCATTCACTAGGATAACCATAGATTGGGATATTGGCAATTTCACCCAGAGTGTCTACATTTTCTTTTAGGATCTAATGGCAAATAAACTACTTTGCCACACCTTTCTGTAATTCAGAAGGGGGTAACTTGGTTGTTTTTGGCTGAAGGTGTATTATCGCTTGAAATGGGTGCACTGTTTGGATTACAATGATCTCATACAAATTAAGCTGTTGGAGTGGTTTTGGAAGTGGGAATATTTCCAAGTTATTAGTGATAGCATGTGATGGCATTTGGTTATTATCATGTTTTCCAGTGCAGTATGTGCAAAGTATTGAGGGGCTAGTAATTTCATATTTGTTTTCTGCTATAAGGTAGAGAGCTAATCGGAACCATTGGGATTCCTCATTGTCTTCTATTTTGTATGTTATATTGACAGTTTTGCTGATCTTTGTAAAAAAGGTTCTGCGACAACACACACATACTTGGTTTGGTTCTTCAGCAGATGTGCTTTTAAACTTTTCTATTTCTTTTTTGAACATGTGTATTAGAAGGTTGGCATCTGTGAGGTTGTTGCTACTCTTTTCTACAGTTACTGGATTGTGTAAGTGGTCTTCACTTCCAAAATATTTGCTTTGGATGTGATCTATTTCTTCCAGGAATTCTTTGGTTGTGCCATGTAGGAGAATGTGATTTAAATGCTGTGCTGTAGCAGGACCTTTTGCATAGCAGTCTCTGAATGAAATTTCGTTTAGTAGAATGGTATGTTGCTAACATTTTGATGTGGTGGAAGGTGCTTTTGCAAGCAGGCGTAGAAATACAGGCTAATGAATGTCCTTGTTGTCCTGTGTATTTGTGCACTGGATAGGAGGCCATGGTTTGTAATAGTTTTTTAATTTGTCTTTGGCTTTCACATACTGATTGTGGCACTGCCGCAAATAATTGAACGATTGTTTTTGTATGTTACACATTGAGGTTCACAGCTATTTGTAGACAGGACATATTGATTCGGTGGAATGGAGAGCTGATTGTAAGTTTGTTAGGGATATTCTTGCAGTCAGCATTTCTTCTGCCATATTGGTACTGTCTACCTTTTCATACCCTCGGCCACTAGTATGTGTGGCAATTGGATTTGTTTGCCCTTGTTTGTAAGCCTCTTCATTGAAATATGGCTTTGTGCTGGTTGTGTGAATCCACTCAACTTGCACAAACTTTTGCAAAGTTACCTTTGTTGATATTGCGTATTTGCATAGTACTTTTGTAGTTTACTAATTCATTTTGTTAGTGGATTCATTCTGTTTAAAATGAATATACATAATGTCCTTTTGAGGAGCATTGCACTGCTATGAGAGCTTCCAGGATCAGTTTTCTGTGGTATGTTTTAAGGGTTGAGCGTGATTTTTCCCCTGTTTTTATAAGGTTCTGAAAGATTCTATGGTGGAAATATTTTTGTAAAATATATTTTTTGGAATGCTTACTTGTGGCTATGTTAACGTTGGTAGATGTAGTGTTAGCACTACTGGTAGTTGCATTCTTCTTAATACATTTACTTTTAGTTTTACATTTTGGAAGAGAAGTCACACTTTTTTTCCTGCTACCTGGTTCCTTTTTGCTCAGTGAATGTATTAGCTGCTTTGTTTGAACTTTTTGTACAAAGTCTGCTAGAGGTGGATGGCCATTTTGCATGGTTCGAGTTTAATCTGCTCTATTTCTACGCTGTTTTCTATGGAGTTGCTTTTTGATAGGCATTGTCTTGTGTCTGTTGGAGAAAAAAGGAAAGTGTGGGTTTGGAAGTTGTGCAATGTATTTGTATGTACTGTGTATGAGTGTCTGAATATGAGGGTAGGTATGCACAGAGGAGTGTGATTGTGCAAAGGGCTGTTACCTTTGGTTGTACTGGTATGTGTGTGTGTTCCTGTGGTAAATATTTGCTTCAGTGTGTATGACAGTGTAAAGTGCTAGAAGAAGTAAGGAAATTACAATGTTTTCATAAAACTAGTGGGTATTAACATACTAGTGTGCTGATGACAATAGAAACAGTGGACCTGGCAAGGTGCAATGAGTAAGTATGAAGTGAGTGCTGTGGGGTTGGATAAAATTGTCTAGGCTACAATACCCCAACACTGCACTGTCTGAGTAAAAGGCAGAATACTGCAACAGTACTGCACTTACTTTGTTGGATGTGAAGAGTAGGTTTCTTCTGGGTTTTATCTACCAGCAGAGACGTCACTGGCTTTTAGAAGGCAGTTCTTCACTGCAATTGCAAAATAAGGAAGTTAGTAGGTATGTGTGTTAATGTTACAGTAATAGCAGTAGGAGAGCACATTAATTTAAATTGTTGGAGGATTTGTTGGCAGGAAGAGCTAGTGTGTGTACAAGTGTACAGCACTGCACTTCATACGAGTGGGGATTTGGGTGTATCAGCATTGATGGTATGGGGGTCAGTGCTGCAGTGATAACTGTGCCCTATGGGGCTACACTTTTAAAGTGTGTGAGATGTTATTGCGCTACTTGCTTTGGAAATGGATTAGTGCAAGTCATAATAGAGTGAGAAAAAGGGCAGAAAGATGTAGAGATCGGAAAGGAGAATGTTACAGTTTGTGGAATGTTGTTAACTTGCTCACACATAGATGCTTGCTATGCGAGTGCAGAAATCCTTTTCTGTTGTTCTATTTATTTATCCAAATTTACAGATAGCTCTGTTTCAAATGTACACATGCATTTCTTTGCTTTCCTCTCAATGGTGCATTTTGTCAAATGTGCAATGTATGTACTTGCCATGCTTTCCTAACATACAGGCAGGTTCCCTTTTTTGTGTGCATTCATGGCATTTCACATAGAATATGGCTCTTCAATATGCTGTGCAAATGTTCCCAATGTGTTTTTTTATTTAAAAAAAATCACAGACAGTGTTGCTGAAATTGAAATATGTGGTTTGTAGCTGTTATGCTAGTGGACAGTACAGGAGAACTTTGAAAGCAAACAGCATTGTAAGTAACTGTCCGTTGATGTGAGGAAATGGTACAAATGAAAGTATGATTATTGAGCAGATTATGCAGGGCAAGTGGTAGGTACCCTGTTCTGATGCATACAATCTATGCATTTGCTATGCGTTGGTAACATACATGCAGTTTTTATTTTCTGTGTGCATTACAAAACATATGTATACCTGTAGTTTGTGTTGATGGATGCAGATGTGGATGAATCTGGAAGCAGGAATCTTGTTGAGGTCTACAGTACTTTTGGATGCAGGTGTTTGGGAATCATAGGAGACCTGTGATCTGAGTGTTAAACAGTACATCTGCAGTGTTGTACTGAGTTGATAGAGTTAGATGTAAAGCTCATGGATGTGATTGGTGGATGGTTGTGGGACTGCTTACCAGTAGCCAATGAGAGAGTGCTACAAAGGGTGAAGTGGAAAGGGAAGAAGGGCTGCCCCTGTGTTACGAGATCCTCAAACACTGCGGTAGTTCGTGGATCATACGTGCTACATCCAGGGCTTTTCAGCATGCCTGGCATGGAAATGGAACTGTGGGGATTAACCAATCAGGTGTTAAGGGTGTGCTCTACAGGAAGGGAGGGTAAACATTTTTTCATTGCTGTGTCGGTTGTGTAGCAAAGATGGCAGGAGTTATTGTATGGATAGTGGGAGATTCCTTTGTATGTGATCTGGAGAGGAATGCAAAGGCCAGAGGTGTTTCTGCTGATATTGGATTTCCAGGCCTGGAGGCTTTATGGTGCAGTGCACCAGGCTGCAATTTGCAGGCACTGCTTGCTCTTTGAAGAAACCTGGCAACTTTCGGTAGTCCTGATGTTTTTTTGGTGCACTGTGCAGTAGAGCATTTGGGCTACATCAGTGCTCCAACTTTGGTTCCTGTATTGAAGTTGTTTGTGGTAGATACTACTTAAATACTACCAAGAGCACAATGGAACAACCCTAATGTCGTTAATCCCCAGCAAAAAGTTGGACGGTGCCTTGTTAATAGAGGCATGGGTATAGTTTTGCAACGTGCTGAGATGTCTGTTTCCTCCAATGTCCATTCTTGGAAATGCTTGTTCTTTGTGCAATGTAAGGGATGCTTTGCAGAGGTTGATGTAAGGCAGTAAGGAGGAAAATAATTGACCCCCCTAAAAGAAATAGAAAACAGTGTTCAATAGCACCTAAAAGAAAATAAAACAAGGCTATTTTCAGAGCCACCACAATAGAGGAAATCTTCTACCCTAGGTTAAATTTCTCTCCCCAACCCCTTGAATTGGCCTATTTATCCACAAACTCTGTGGTAGTTCACAGATCGCATTTGCCACATCCGGGACTTTTAAGGATGGCAGGCATGGACATGGGACTGTGGAGGCCAGGGGATTGGTCAATAAGTTTCCCTGGTTGTGGTGTGCAGGGAGAGAGTGTGGAAGAGGATCTGTTTGCTGGGAGGAGTGCAGATGGATGTGGCTATGGCAGTGTGTTTCAGGAGGCAGAGTGTCTGGATTTTGGGGGACTCTTGGATACATTGGTTGCAGGTGCATGCAGAGTACTGTGGAGTGGCTGCACATCTTGGATTCCCTCATGTGGATGTGCACTGGTATGAACTGCGTGGCATGAAGTGACTGGATTTTCTTCCCCTTTGTGCCGCTTTTGTGATGCAACATCATCCAGCCATTATTATTGTTCATTGTGGAGGGAACAGTTTAGATCATGTTAATGGAATCTCTCTGCAGTTTGCGATGAAGGAGGCACTTGGGAAAGTCATGGACATGTTTCCAAACACTTGTTTCCAAAGCCCATTTCCCAGAGACAGATGTGGCTGCAGTATACATCATTTGGTCCACAAATGGAGAAAGCCATGCGCAATGTTAACAATGCTGTTTGTGAATTTTTGCGAGATGTTGGTACTTCTTCCTTTCACAATGAAAACATTACATTTCGCAGCACTAACATTTTACGCAGAGATGGCATCACCTTTTTTTGCATAATATCCAAAATGCTTTGCAGCCGTTCTTGCAAGCATAGCAAACGTGTGCAGTATGTGTAGGCTACTTCAAAACTTCCAAGAACAAAAAAAAATGGTTTTTTCATAGCCACCACTTTCTCCCGGAAAAGAATGCAATGGTTTACATGTTATCACACCCTGTATGCTTTGGGAGTCTGCGGACTGCCGTGCTGTTCGCAGAATTTGCAGACTGCGCAGGGGCCTACACCATTTAATTGCCACTTCTATTTTTAAACTGTGAAAGGTGGCTCTGAAAAAAGCCTATTTTGGACGTTTGTGTTTTGTGATTTTTGGGGATTTTTTAAACATGACACACAAGGGAGGGAAGGGAAAGGGGGTAGGGAAGGGGCAAAAACCATGTGGATAAGAAAGGGCAGATGGAGAGAGGGAGATGTTGGGTGGGCCTCATCGAGGTAGGGGGCACTTTCCTTTATGGTCCCAGACCGCAGCCTCAAAACAACTCTGGAACTGCTCACCCTTGCAGTACACACACAAAAAAGAGACATTTGAAAGGTAAGGGATCAACTGCGGTGCGTATTGTCTGCGAGGCTGAGTAAGGGATCCGCTGCCCCACAGGAGTGTCCCTTGTGGTAAGAGGAGCAGATGTGGAGGATGTTACAGTGGAACTCAACCTACTACCCTGTTCGAAGGGGACGGCCCTCCGAACGGCTGCTTTTTGGCAGGATCGCGGGTGTCGCCTCATGGAGGTGGTGCGATAACTGTACAGGCCAGGCTTGCAACGACTGAGTGCCGTAGCACTCATTGCAGTGAACCTTGGCTGCTTGAGCAATGGCTACCCCCAACAGTGGTAAAAAGCCTCCACACCCAAGACGCACATCGGCAGCTGGTAGTGGGGACTTCCACTACCTCATCCTCTTCTTCCTCTGGTTCCTCCTCTGCATCATCACACCTGTTCTCCTCTCCAGGCCCTTGGGAAGGGGGTGGTGGTGGTGGTGGGGGTAGAGCTTAGACAGAGGCAGCAGATCCAACAACAGTGGATGCCATTATTCAGGTAATCAAGCAACTCAGCAGCACAGCAATGCAGGAATCAAGCAATATGGTGCAGTACGGCAGCAATCTGGAGCAGTAAGGCAGAAATCCAGCACTCTGGCAGAGTGCTCTGTTCAGGAAATCCAAAAACAGAATGAGGAGCAGCACTGGGGTGTGGCCGTCTAAAGGGGTGCTGGGGAGTGCTTCACGGACAGTTGCATGCTTTGCAGACACTTCAAACCCCAGGCTGGGCTCAGAAAGTTCAAAAAGGTCTCTAGATTGGCAGGGGCATGGTCTAGGGCCTCTGCAAGGGTAAGGTTTCACAGTAAAACACCTTGGATTGCTAAAAAAAGCATGTTTCTGCTGTTTGGGGGCTTGGACCCTGTTCGCAAATAAGGGCCGATGCTCAGCGTGGGTGTGGTCACATGGTGACATTGCGAACGTTCACAAATGGGAATGCCCGCAGTAGGACACCTATTGCACGGGATCCATTGTGCGCATGCACCTAGGTGTCCTACGGACAGGGTTGGGGTCCCTAAAGTAATTCAAAGTGTGACACACGTGCAGCAGACAGTTCCGAACAGGTGCTGTGTTTGTAGGACCCCCGGGGTGCAATGCACATGTACCCAGGTGTCCACCGGACATCGGTGGGCTCCCGGAAGTAATTAAAGTATGTCAGCGCTTTTGCAGACATGCCGCACAGGCCTGTTGTTCGTATTACCCGGGGGAGGAGATGCGCATGCCCCCATGTGTCCGTCAGACAGGGCTGGGCTCCCCGAACTAATAAAAAGTATGCCACAACTTTGCGGACATGCCGGACAGGTGCGTTGTCTGTAGGGCACAGGAACTGTGTGATGCGCATGTGCCCAGGTGTCTGCAGGACGGGGCTGGGGTCCCCGAACTAATTAAAAGTATGTCACAGCTTTGCATACATGCCGGACAGGTGTGGAGTCCTACGGACACCTCCATTTTGATTACGGGCTGGCCGGACAGTCGCACACTCTGCAGACTCTTAACAGGGTTTTTAAAAAAGAAACACACACACACACACAAACAGCAACAATATACACATAGAACTTTATTTGTACACACACATACACACAATTAGGAAAGGGAAGGGGTAGCAGAAATGGAAAAATAAACAAGGGAATTGGGGTTTTGTATAGGCTGGTCATCAGGGGAAGAAGCGATTGAGGTCTCATCGTAACATCTTTGCTTACAGGGGATTTGGGAGATGGTAGGCCTGGACAGGGGGAAGAGGTAGAGGTCCAAGTGGGACAGTGGTACTTTATATTTGCCATTATATGTCTGTATATACATTCTTTTAAGTGGCCAAAACTGTTTATCAATTCATCCATTTTTGCCCCCATGCTCACTAGTTCATTGGCCGCATTGTCAGTTTGGGTTCCTATGTGCTCATGCACTTGTGTAGTAGCTGGTGCATCTGGGCCATTCCCTTCATTTCCCGTACATACTGTTAAACAAAAAAACATGTTTCAGTTACATGTAAAGCAATGTGTATTAATTCTCAAATTTTTGAAACTGCACTATGTACCATTAGAGGTACTATTTTCACTCATTTCATCAAGAGGAAAATTATCCTCAAGCCGCTCCAGGGTGCTTACCATTTCTGTGCAAAAAAAAAAGAAATGTTTACTAGTCATTTACTCAGAACATACTGCGCAGTTATAGGAAAAAATATAGTGTACCGGTTCTGCTGTCACTACTTTGCACTTCAGTTTGTATGTAAAGCATCACTGAGGTAATACTGTTGGAAGCACAGGTTATTGTTCTCCTTGGTGCATTCCATTATGTTGCACACCCTATTGCACTGCTGCCTTTATAAGTACAGAGTTTGTAGACCTACTTCATTTTTCCTCATACTTCACTTATGTGTTTCTCTTTAAACATGTTCAGTGACGTTATAGTTACTTTGCACTAATAAAAACCTATCCATATTATGGTTTCAAGTAAAATTAAAAACCCGAGAAATTCTCTAGTTATGGTAAGCGAAACAACCATAACTCGCGCCACCACCGTGCACTGCTAAGACTAACACCCACAGATGTATGTTTTCCAGTCTTTCCCATTGGGATCCATAAAACACATTTTTCTTTAACCTCAGGGTTTTTTTCATGTTTTCTCTTGGCCATATATCTAGCACCCACAGTGCTGTTATTAGCTCTAGCATTAGACCAAAGTGCAAACTTGGCCCAACGGCACTCCGCAGCAAACCATGGGGCATCAGTATGCAACCCTACATGGATCCCTGTCCGGTCCTCTGCCAAAGAGGTACCCGGATTCCTGCATAATTTATAAATAACAGTCATCAATTTCTCGTTGGCTATTATACAGAGGACTGCGACAAAAAGCTTTCTCTCGCAGATTGTACATTGTCCAGAAATTCAGCCAACTGACCTTTGGACAGTTTTCTTGATTTATGAGCCAAAATCAAATTTACGCTACTTGAAGAAGGTTCTGGGCCAGGAAGTGAGGGTGCCATATTCCATCTATTAATTAGTGGGTCATGGTCACTCTCCAGGCACGGACTGACCTCAAAACTCTTTACCCTGAAATGAGTGCAGAGAAATTACTTGCATAACAAACATGTGGAAAACCTTCAGTGGACATACTGGAAGAGTTGGATCTTTTGCTTTGACTCTATACATTAAAAAAGAGTGGTTGTGATGAATAGGCTTGAAGGTATAAATATTTTAATGAAACTATAAAGGTGGAATTAATCACTAAGCATTTTGACATACAAGTATTTAGAGATCAAAAGGGTGGTAGAATAGCTCAGAGTCTTCCCTGAGGATTTAACTGGAGAAGGCCATGTTGACCTAATTCTCTCTGGGAGAGTAAGGTGTTCATTTTAATGAAATGTTGGTACACATTGCTTACCACTAAGGAGGTGACTGGGGTTTGACATAAAGGAAAGGTAACAGGCACTCTTTGTAGTAGATGTGATATGGAATGTACCAAAAATCTTTGTCATTTATACATTGACTGCCATCGTTTCAATAACCTTTGTGTAAAGTGTTTAGGGAACTTTGAGATAATGACGAATTACATAAATAAACTCTTTATCTGCATGTTGTGAGAGGGGAGAACATGTCTTGGGTTATTGCTGCAAAATATTTTTGGAAGGTTTTATTTAGTATAAGGATGTTTCTAAGAAAAAATGCAGTAGCATAAATGGAATAATAGGTAAGTATGAATGTTGTAATTGATTGGTGTATTGTTTTAGCCTGTTTTGGTGTAATCATATTAAAAGTATACATGTAGGGTAAAGCAAATGTACCTATTAGAAAAATAAATATGCACAAGGTATTGAGGGCTGGTGAGGTTAGCTCTTTGATATCATCACCTTTGTTGCGAACTGAAGGGAACCCCCATTCTATTGACCCGAAAGATATAGTGTATACTTACTGAGGCCTGCATCATCAGTATGAGTGGTTCAGCAAGAAGGAGAAGGAAAGTAAATGCCCTTGGCCTCTCAGTGGAGGAGGAATAATGATCTGGTTGCATCCAACTCAAAGATGATACGATGAAACTTTATTACATATTCCCCAAAAAGAGTTGAGAGGGGCCCCTTTGTCTATGCCCTGTCTGTGTACTTTTTTCTCCTAGAATGTATTTCACCCTTCTTACACTTTGTCAACTAAACCAATCTCCAGATGTCCAGCCCTATTCACCTAACATGTGCTTTGAGACTAAGAGTCCCTTATTAAGGGGAGGCACTAGGCTTATAATATTGGCAAGGTTTATCTGGCCAACATGACATAGGGTGTCAGCACTGATAAACAAAACATTTACTCAGAAAACAATACATCTTGGAGACTAACATTTCATTGTGAAGGATAAGAAAGATATTAAATACATACTAAAAGCGATCTAAGGTTTACACATAGAGGTATATTGCAGTTTCACTGAAGCCAAGCCATCTCCATACCCTCATTTGCTGTTACGGACAGTATATGTGCTAAATCCACTCAAGGGGCCAAGAATGTCAGGATCTGTGAAACTGAAAACATTGGTGGTGTTATAAAAGAAAACCTAAAGACAATACTCATAATAGACATGACAATCCAGTTTTGATGGCAGATGTGAACATGGATCATGGCAATCAAACAGTGTAATAAAGGCTGTAAAAACAAGCTATGGTAACCTTTGCATAAAACTGCAATAAACAAGGAGCAAAGAATGAAAAATGCCTAACAAGACAGATGAAAACACTTCACATTCATGCAGCTCCCAGCAAACAACCCATATATAACAGCACAACTGTCATGAACCCAGTGAGAACACCAGGTGCACACTCATGTGGTAATGTAGGGAGTGACTGGAGATTCAGGATGGCTGGCTGGCGCAGGTGTTTGTTAGAAAGTTATGACCCACACCAACATGGCCGCCAAGTTAGGATCTGCTGTGGAACTCAAAATGGCCGCAGCTGGCCCATTAGCCTGAGATCCCTGGTGGTGTAGTGTTACAGAGTGCAGCCTGAGGCTATAAAACCACGCCCCAGGCCACACCATGTGCTTAGCATTTCTTCTGCTACCTGCAAGAGCAGTGTTATGCTTACTGCTCATGTTTCCACCTGCACAGAGACTTTTGCTTACCACTTCAAGCCTGAACTCATCTGCGTTTGGAATCTGTCTTGCATCCATGCTTACCTGAAGACTTCATCGACCGTGCTCGATAGCAGCCTTAATTCTAGATACTTACTTGAAATCTTCTTCGATCGGGTCCCGGAGCCACTGATACTTACTTGAAATCTTCATCGATTGGGTCCAGCTGCAACTGCAGCTCCTGAAAACCTAGAAACAACAATAAGAGTCTGAAGTTAAAAGACAATGGGCCTCATTCCGAGGCTGGAGGTAAGGGTTAACGGTCACCGTTAATGGCAACGGTGACCGTTAACACTTACCACCATATTCCGAGTTCCCTTTTGCGGGTTGGCATTTAACGCCTGCTTGTAGCAGGCATTAAAAATCCAACCCGCAAAGGGACCTTGGAGTAAATTACGGCACCGTAATTTACGGTGCCGTAATTTACTCCTTCCCCAATCCCATTGAACCCTATGGGGGCAGGAATGGGGATGGGGAACCGGTATGGTGAATGGGGACTTACTGGTCCCTCCAACCTTGGAATGGACCGGTAATTACTCCATTCACCAGGCCGGATTTCCATGGAGTAAATAGCTCCATGGTTGCTTACCATGGTGCTCTTTACTCCATGGATAGCTCCAGCCTCGGAATGAGGCCCAATGCCCACCCGAGCACCCATTTGAGAATGCTCTTACCAGAACAAGTGGTCAGCCGACTAGAATCCTGCTGGATTGCCGCTTCAATCACTCTTCATGCAACGGCCCGATCCACTGCAGCATTTTGCGCGATCCACACATGCCAAAAGAAAAGGGATAAAGAGACTTGTTAAAGCCCACCGCGCCACGAGACAGAAATGAACCATACAAAACAAGCCGCACTTCATGCCACAAACTGCCTGAACTCTAACACAGTGCTGTTAAACGGTAATTATATAGTGCCTCCTTAGTATTTATATTGGCCTAAGCCTATTCACGCTACATGGAGAACCGCATTGCAAAGTTCCGATTTTTGGGTTAACTTCGCCTCCATTTTAAGATTCATCCGCCATTTCGATTTGCACTTGTGTGTTCTACGTTCTAAAATGGTGAACTATGTTTTCGACTTGCAGCCAAGCCTTCCGACCTTTGAGTTCTGTTAATGTTTAAGCTGTCCGAGACCTGTCTGTTTAAACTGAGCAAAGAGACCTTGCACTTTATATGAACTGTCATCTAAGTGTTGTCTGCGCTCACAAGCCTCATCCTTGTATAAATGTTGGGACAATGAAGAACAAACCTGGAGTGTATGCTTTGGCTGAACTGCATTGTGAAGAAATGTGGAACAAGGCTTACCGCGGGATCCGAGAACGTACATTGCTATTGTGTCTTCATGGAAATACAAACCTATGTAATCCTTTGCATAATATTGTATAATCTGTATGTGAACTAGGCACGAACTCTAGACCACGAATTATTAACGTGAAGAGAGGCTACACAATATTACACAAATTGTATAAAAGCACAAATGTTTCAATGTCCAGTATCTCATTCACCTCTCTGTGTCGGCTGGTACACACTGTGAGGTGTTGGGGCCAGAAAGCTATCTGTTTTGCTTTGTAAACTGTACAGTAATAAAAGATCTGTGAATCTTTTAGCCCGTGAGTGGTGTTTTTCCTTTGTGGTACTCAGCCTCGATATTTCTTTGTTCTTTCAGTGCTATACAAAGATTTACCTCGACGCCCTCAGAATCTCGTGTGCCGCAGCTGGCCAGGGCCACCAGTCACAGTGAAGCAACTGGACTTGGCTTATCTGGCACCTTCAGCCTTTCTTCTTTAGAACACGGTGGGCACAAACACCAGTACGCCAGCCAGCATCACTAAGGGATAGATAAGGGAGAGGTGGGGGGAGAGTTGGGAGACACCTACTGAATACCTGTACTTACTTAGATCTCCATCCAGACCCCTTGCCCACCTTACCAGAGGCCCAGAATCCTACCGGTCCTCTCCCAACCACATTGGTCACTGGGCTACAGCTTGTCAGTGGGAAAGGAGTGGTTTGGGTGTCCATAGTTACCAGTCTAACCAGTGGGGGCTAAGCTTCGGAACAGACCAGATCAGGCACTCTTGCAGGGTACCAGAGATAAGCATTACAATAACACACACAATAAACGCAGCGAGTCAGAAACAGGGTAAGGTAAATAAAAACCAAACTCATCTCTCTCTCACACACACACACACACGCACACACACACACACACACACACACAAACACACACACACGCACACCTGCTATAGGAGCTTCACTTGCTACTGCAACAAATACGCAGCATGATCAAGGCAGCCGGCTACACCTACAAATCAAGAATAAACAAAACTACACTCTACCATGTAGGGAACTCACCATCTCCTGAGGCCATCACACCAACAGAGGCTACAACATCGCAAGGCTCAACACAAAAGAACAGTACGGGAAAAAGCAGGACACATGCCATTTCCTGTTACAGACTCTGTCTCCGGAACAACATACTAATGAAAATAAGACACTCACCCTCCATCTTACATCTCATGAGTGACCTGACAAATATACTGTTTAAAGAACAACTCACCAATCACTGATTGCTCTACTCCACTAATTCTCTCTCTCTAGGACTTTCCCCTCTATAGATCCCTCTACCCATCCCAACTCCTCTGCTACCACTATACCCTTACTCATAGCCCCTTTCCTCTATGTACAGTAGTACAGTAATCTCTTACTTCTAAGCTATGCGTGTACTTTATAAATCACATACATATCTACAAGTGTGCACATATGCATGGGGATATACTGTAAGGAAGGCATGGTATCAATAGTAGACACAGACACAATAGATCCAAGTTTTAAAACCCTGTATTTTAGTGTTTTAGTTGGGTTGGTAGAATTCCTAACTAGCGCTAACTCTAGAATGGGAGTAGTCTTGACCATTAAACAAAATACAAACAAGTCCAAGTCAGTCTAGTCAAAATAAAAAGGTCCATACTAAAAAAAAACGAAGCTTGCCCTCCTTATCAATTAACAAATGTGTTAAGGGAATACAAAAGGTAGAAATGTCTGAATGGCTTAGGTAACAACTATCATCCCCATGTTCAACAGCACAGGGTCTCAAGAGTTTCTTAAAAATGATAAGTGGATGGCACATTCCAATCAGTCTTGCACATTCTGGCTTACTAGTACAATTCAAAAGCTCAGGCTTGGGCTTCAAGCATTTGGCAGTCTTAGGCTTTGTCCACCATCTCATAAACACACAGTTCCATTCTTGACTTCTACTTTGCCACAATCCAATTCAGGCTTCCCTCGGCCTGGCTCGAACCTGCCTCTCTTTTCACATTCATATTTTTACTTCATCACTGTTCAGCACTGACTTCCCTCTGCATGGCTCAAGCCTGTCTTTCTCTATGTGGGCATTCTCTTCCCGACTTTTCTTCACATTTACTTTCAGTCTGTTACATTTCAACACAGGTTTCCGTCCAACGGACTCGAGCCTGTCTTTATCTTGGTGGGAGATTCCCCTCCTCACGTTTTGTCTTTGTATCTTTGCACTGTCTAAGACTTTAGAAACTGCAAGGCTTTTAACTAGACCTCTGCAGGACCACTTCAACCTCTGCTTACACAATTCAACAATCAACAATCTTCCTCATCTCGCAATGCTTCTTGGTACTTGTAGTTTCTTATTCTTTTTACTTTGCCATCTTGACTTCTTTCAAAGTTCACATGCAACACCAATACTTCTTGGTATTTTTAGTTTCTTATTCTCAATAACTTTCACTTATAAGTTCATATATTTTGCCCCCTCGTCACATTCAGAGTTCACATACTTTGCTTTTCACTTATTCAACTTTCGCTCGGGATTGCAGACACCTTCTTGCCTTCGATTCCAAGACTTTCGAATGTGTTATTCCACCACACAGGAACACTGTTTTATTTTGTATACTTTCTTCATCATTCAGCATTTGTCCTTTCCATCTACGCCTTTTATCGGCACACGTGCAACATTCATCTCTCTTGATTACAGTTACTTTTGCTTTTAACACAAACCGGGCTTGTGTTGCCTCTGATAACTCAGCGGTTGTGTTTATTGGCGTCTCTTGTCAGCGCCTTTCTGCAGCAGTCAAGGTCGTTACCATCGCCTCGTCTGCTCCTACTCAACTCCGTTGTTCGCCTGGGAGGGTAACGGGCTACTCTGAAGCATCTGGAAAGTTTCTCCTTTCAACTCACTTGGTTTCAGCCTTGGAATCCTTACCGTCTCCGGAAAGTGTGGAATTCTCAGCTGGCTCCCTCTCGTTCTTCGCCCCCTGCCAATCAGCTACTTGGCCTTCCAACTTCCATAGCCTGGTTTGCATCAGCTCTGAAAGAGCTGCTCCTTCTCGTACCCAGCCTCGCTCAGAGTGTGCCTGTGTGCCACCTTTTATCCTGACAGGGAGTGTTAACAAGTGGCAGATGTGTATAGTTAAGATTACGTGCCTGACTCTGCCTGGTCTCATTAAAGGGACAGAGCCATTGCAAGTCAGTAGAGGTAATCTTCCTGGCCTCATTCCTCATCTTCCTCGGCTCAGTAGTGTTGTAAATGTGAAATGGGGAGGAATTGTGGGAGCTGTAGTTTCCCATAAAATAAGCAGGGATAGGGGTTAGATGGGTTGTGGAAAATAGGAGGATACCATGTCTCACCATTGGGTGCTTTGCCCCACACCCCAAGGACCCCCTACCCAGGGGATACCTTGCTTGTCCACCCCCAGAGTCAGGATCCAACAGCGATGTCCTTTCACTGGCCACCTGAGTACAGGATCCTCTGGGAAAAGGTTGTGGAACACCCTCTGGTTTTTCACAATATATATGTATGATGAACAGTCTAGGTCAGAGAAACCGGGTATGCTGCTAAAGATTACTGGTTAAAGAATCACATTGTACTGCTAAACAGTACTGGCTCAGGAAACAAGAATATTGTTATTTTATATTATTTTTTTATTTTTACATTTATATCGGTGCACCAAGCCCTAAGGCATCAAAGCACTAGTTACAAGAAAGAGCATAGTACATTACATAAAGTGCAAGAAACACATATGGTTACAGTCAAAATAGGTGTGTAACTACACACTGGCAAAGCTTCACCTCACAGTGCGAGGGGCTTCATGAGGCTAGCAGACAAGCATACATGACAAAATAGGTGGGTGACTATAGACTGGCAAATCTTCACCTCATGCTGCGGAGGGCTACATCAGGGTAGTAGACAAGCATAAATAGGAGAGTGACCAGAGACTGGCAGAGCCTCACCTGGGAGGCTACATCCGGCTTGTAGACAAGCATACATTACAAAATGGGTGGGTGACTACAGACTGGCAGATCCTCACCTCATGGTGCGTGGGGCTACATCAGGCTATTGGACAAGCATACATTACAAAATGGGTGGGTGACTATGGACTGGCAGAGCCTCACCTCATGGTGTGGGGGGCTACATCAAGCTAGTAGACAAACATACATGACAAAATAGCTGGGTGACTTCAGACTGGCAAAGCTTCACCTCACAGTGTGGGGGGCTACATCAGGCTAGTAGACAAACATACATGACAAAATAGCTGGGTGACTACAGACTGGCAAAGTTTCACCTCATGGTGCAGGGGGACTACATCAGGCAAGTAGACAAGAAGCATACATAACAACATAGGTTGGTGACTTAAGACTGGCAGAGCCTCACCTCATGGTGCAGGGGGCTACATCAGGCTAGAAGACAAGCAAAAATACGGGCATAAGCGGCAATGTTAGAGTCAAAGTGTAAGTACACACAAATGGTGTTTCTCCTCATGGTGCTGTGGGTAGCAAGTGCAGAGCGGTTTGACTGGCAGTAAACGTTAACTCAGCAAACCAGTGTGGTGACACAGGACCATTCCTGCTTACTACAAACTCAGAAGGTGATAGTAGAGTGTGTGGCACTTCCAAGAAGTCAGGAGAACGAGTGATTGGTAAGACAGGAGAAGAGCTCTGAGATGGACCAATTTGGAGTAAACAGAGTTGGTAACATGATAACAGTCATCAAACAGAATAAATGCAACCTCGGGAATTAAGGAAACACTCAGAAGTCAGTAAAACATGATCAAATACAGGAAACAAGAAGGTCAATTACAATAGGAAAACTGCATGCATGACCAATAGGGCAAAAAGCAAACTGAGGGTTTTCAAACTTGTTCATTCTCATATGTGCCAGATGTGCTCAATTAAGGCTGGGGCAACGTGCTTGTCTTGAAATCAAGAAAAGGACAAGAAGCATGGGTTTGAACCCTTGTCCCGTGCTTAGAGGCCGGACTCTGGCATGAAGCGCGATATAAGAACCCTATTCACATGTATGTTTTATTTGCCAGTGTCAGATGCTCTGCTTTGTCCGCCCCCACTGCTTGACTTTGATGGGTGGAATAAAATACCATACTCAGTGCTCCAATGTCTAGTAGTAAAGTATATGAAGGGAAAGCTAACAATGGAATTATCCCTAATGATGGGCACAAGAATGCAAGTAGCAAGTCATGATCTCCTTCATGCTCCCCTTTTGAAATGTCCTGCTGCTGTTCTCATTCATCTGTCAACTCTTTAATCATTGTGCAACTGACTTTCAAAATCACAAATTCCAGTAATTTGATAGTGCTTCCATAACACTCTGTGAGGTGTGGTTGGTTCTGAGAGCTGCTCTTTGCTGTAAATCTGATGGGAGAAGGCAAACTGGATACACCACCCTCCCTGCAATCACATAGACCATCATAGGTGCATGTCACTGCCTTCCCTGTATTTAGCAAGGTGAGTATGATGAATGCACAAGTGGCATCTTCGATTGGCTATTGCTATGGAAGTAGTGCTGTGGTTGCCGAGTGGCTCTGCCTTTTATCAGTAACTGTAAGCGTGCATTTGGCTGCAGTATCTTGCCATTCGAGATTGGGCATTGTGTTCACTTGGTGTGTGGTCAAGTATTAACAACACCTGTCAGTAATTGGCTGTTTTCATCAGCTGCAACTGTGTCCTACAGATGTGTTGCTGCAGGTACATCAAATGCTGGTTGAACAAACTACTCGCTCTGTTAATGGCACCTTGTGTCCAGCTATGTGCCCTCCTATACTGTATCTGGTCCCTATCTGCTTGCATGGATACAGTTAGATTAATTCATTATGTCCTGCATGGCACCATGTGCAGTGTTGTGGGTATGGGAACAAATGGACCATGCTGCTTCTCCCAGTAGGCCTTGGCGTCTCTATCTTCGCATATGGCTAGACACATAATTCACATCATTTCCCTACTGCATGCCCAATGGATGTCCTTAGAACAGATATTACCATCGCACAGCAATGATATATTGACAACTGTGTGCATTTTCTGATTGCATTACTCACACTGTTGGGTCAGAAGCATGTTTTTTTAAAACTAGTGTAAGAATAGGTTGCCAGACATATGAGTCTTTTGCTTTCTTTTTTTATAGATAGTAAGGATTAGTATGTTAAAAGGGAGGAAGCTGTGCTCTGGACATACTAGCATACAATCCTATGCTGGAATAGTTTAAAGTAATGTCTGCATAATCCAGTACACACGCCCCTTGGTAATACCACAACCTCATGGTGCGTGGGGCTACATCAGGCTATTGGACAAGCATACATTACAAAATGGATGGGTGACTATGGACTGGCAGAGCCTCACCTCATGGTGTGGGGGGCTACATCAAGCTAGTAGACAAACATACATGACAAAATAGCTGGGTGACTTCACACTGGCAAAGCTTCACCTCATAGTGTGGGGGGCTACATCAGGCTAGTAGACAAACATACATGACAAAATAGCTGGGTGACTACAGACTGGCAAAGTTTCACCTCATGGTGCAGGGGGCTACATCAGGCTAGAAGACAAGCAAAAATACTGGCATAAGTGGCAATGTTAGAGTCAAAGTGTAAGTACACACAAATGGTGTTTCTTCTCATGGTTCTCTGGGTAGCAAGTGCAGAGCGGTTTGACTGGCAGTAAACGTTAACTCAGCAAACCAGTGTGGTGACACAGGACCAGTCCTGCTTACTACAAACTCAGAAGGTGATAGTAGAGTGTGTGGCACTTCCAAGAAGTCAGGAGAACGAGTGATTGGTAAGACAGGAGAAGAGCTCTGAGATGGACCAATTTGGAGTAAACAGAGTTGGTAGCATGATAACAGTCATCAAACAGAATAAATGCAACCTCGGGAATTAAGGAAACACTCAGAAGTCAGTAAAACATGATCAAATACAGGAAACAAGAAGGTCAATTACAAAGGGAAAACTGCATGCATGACCAATAGGGCCAAAAGCAAACGGAGGGTTTTCAAACTTGTTCATTCTCATATGTGCCAGATGTGCTCAATTAAGGCTGGGGCAACGTGCTTGTCTTGAAATCAAGAAAAGGACAAGAAGCATGGGTTTGAACCCTTGTCCCGTGCTTAGAGGCCGGACTCTGGCATGAAGCGCGATATAAGAACCCTATTCACATTTATTTTTTATTTGCCAGTGTCAGATGCTCTGCTTTGTCCACCCCCACTGTTTGACTTTGATGGGTGGAATAAAATACCATACTCAGTGCTCCAATGTCTAGTAGTAAAGTATATGAAGGGAAAGCTAACAATGGAATGATGCCTAATGATGGGCACAAGAATGCAAGTAGCAAGTCATGATCTCCTTCATGCTCCCCTTTTGAAATATCCTGCTGCTGTTCTCATCCATCTGTCAACTCTTTAATCATTGTGCAACTGACTTTCAAAATCACAAATTCCAGTAATTTGATAGTGCTTCCATAACACTCTGTGAGGTGTGGTTGATTCTGAGAGCTGCTCTTTGCTGTAAATCTGATGGGCGAAGGCAAACTGGATACACCACCCTCCCTGCAAACACATAGACATTCATAGGTGCATGTCACTGCCTTCCCTGTATTTAGCAAGGTGAGTATGATGAATGCACAAGTGGCATCTTCCATTGGCTATTGCTATGGAAGTAGTGCTGTGGTTGCCGAGTGGCTCTGCCTTTTATCAGTAACTGTAAGCGTGCATTTGGCTAAGGGTATCTTGCCATTTGAGATTGGGCATTGTGTTCACTTGGTGTGTGGTCAAGTATTACCAACACCTGTCAGTAATTGGCTGTTTTCATCAGCTGCAACTGTGTCCTACAGATGTGTTGCTGCAGGTACATCAAATGCTGGTTGAACAAAGTACTCGCTCTGTTAATGGCACCTTGTGTCCAGCTATGTGCCCTCCTATACTGTATCTGGTCCCTATCTGCTTGCTTGCATGGATACAGTTAGATTAATTCATGATGTCCTGCATGGCACCATGTGCAGTGTTGTGGGTATGGGAACAAATGGACCATGCTGCTTCTCCCAGTAGGCCTTGGCGTCTCTATCTTCGCATATAGCTAGACACACAGTTCACATCATTTCCCTACTGCATGCCCAATGGATGTCCTTAGAACAGATATTACCATCGCACAACACTGATATATTGACAACTGTGTGCATTTTCTGATTGCATTACTCACACTGTTGGGTTAGAAGTATGTTTTTTTAAAACTAGTGTAAGAATAGGTTGCCAGACATATGAGTCTTTTGCTTTCTTTTTTTATAGATAGTAAGGATTAGTATGTTAAAAGGGGGGAAGCTGTGCTCTGGACATACTAGCATACAATCCTATGCTGGAATAGTTTAAAGTAATGTCTGCATAATCCAGTACACACGCCCCTTGGTAATGTTATATAAACCTATGTTAGGTACAAGTGTTTTTATTGGCTACAGCCTATTCTTTGATAAGATTTATCTTTGATAAGTAAACTGTTGAATGAAAGCCTGCTTATTTAGCAATGTGAAGGGGTTTTGTTGCTGGTGATAATACACACATGGGCTATATTATTCCACAGGTTTGTTTTAATTCAGCACTCAAAATAAGGAAATAAAGGTTTTAAACCATGTTGACTGGATTTGCAAGCTGTCAAAAACAGGTTATTCCGGTTGGCAGAGTTAAAGCTTCCCCCTAGTAAGAGAGCCACACCATAAACTTCCAGGACATGAAAGTGATAATTGCTGGCTTGAAAAACTTTGAATGGGCCAGACAAAGAAAGTTCACACGCTTGTCAGACATTTGTCTGTGCTCCAGGGTGGGACAATAGAAGTCCTGAGACACTAACCTGTCAAAAGGGGGGGGGCATAACATATTTAATCAAACTGGGAACCTCCATCCCACACAGGGCTGAAGTGACAGTTGGTGGCAGCTGAAAAAGAAAAAAAAATGGTCCAGTGCTTCCAAAGACTATTTTATAAATAAACTTTAAAGACTTTTTATCTCTGCAGCAAGAATTTGTAAAATTATATAATGTTGTAGTTTAAATATAATTTTATGGGCTTTCATTGAAGACATGGTAGGATTCACTGGCACTTTGGGGACAGAAATGGCAAAGTATTGCGGATTACAAGAAAAGCATCCATGTTGCAAACGCAAGTTTTGTACATACATCCCTTATGATCATCCACACCCATGTATAAAGTCATGGATTTTTTAGGCCGAATATTTCACACTGAAAATGACCAAAAAATATAAAAGGACAAAACCATGTCTCACAGATTGCAGGATTGGACGGCTATGCTCTACATAAAATATGTAACCTGATTATGTAATTTATTAAGGTGCCATAACTGTACAAATGTGTAAATTATGGTATGACAGATTTTTGGCAAAAAGGTTTGTGGGAAGTCTTTTTACATCATAAAATGCAACCTCCTGAACTGAGTCACATCCCAGTGGAGGCAACCAACATAGTTTGTCCAATCCAGTTGCTTGGAGGCATGCTTAGCTAAGCCGGCCCAGCAATATAGTTTATGATGTCACTATGCATTATAAATAAGAGTCCCTGACAAGACTCTAGACAGACACTCTTCTTGATGTTCCTGCACTGCATTCCTGTTCCATCCATCCAGATTCCAGATCTCAACTACAAGACCAAAGCATTGCTGACCCTACTCCAAGGCCCACAGCAAAACCCCAAGCAGTCCTATTCCCAGCAAGGCCTCAAATCTGAAAATCCACTAATCTCCCATTAAAAAGGGGAAAGCTGTGGTGTTTTTGGGAAGCATCCTGATACCACTAACTGCATGACATCCTTACATTCTGCCAAACAGCTGACCTTTAGTACCCAGCGACCAGAATTGCCATTCCAGTCTAGTGCCATCCGGTGACCAGTACTGCCCAGTTGTTTGTCAAGCATGCTGCCGTATGGTGACCAGAATCTATTTACGGTCCAAAAATCCCAAAACTTAAAAGTGGACTGTGAGTATAATCGCCACCCCATAGAAACCCATAGCATATTTTGTCTTGGTCCTTATCCCATTCTCGAAGTCATCCTATCCATATCCTGATAACTTGTTAAAACTGTCAGAATTATCCCTGCAACCCTTGATTTCTAGTGCTAGCGCCATCTCTTTAGAAATTTTGTCTTGTTAAACCTAAGCCATTAGTCCTATTTTGAGTGCTCAGACTGGTATCCGCCAGGGTTGGGCGCTGGGGTGACAGGGTTGAAGTCGCAAATCAACCCTGGCTCTTATTGTGTCCATCTTTGGTGGCCTAGCCTGAATACTCTAGTGTAAAGTAAAACTGTCCTTGTCACAACTGATATCCTTTCCTATTTCACAGCTCCATTTTGCTCAAAGCGCACCTTTTTATATCTTGTATAACTCCTCCAATTTAACAGCTAGAGACATGGTTTCACTTCTAGACTATCCCTGGGATATACCTCTTATTCCCCAACCAAAAAAACACACTTTAGTGTATTTCACCTGTTTCTATTGAAAACCGTGTGGGTAATTTCAGGTGGGATTTGCAAAATTGCAAAATTTCCAACGTGTCATTTTGCTGCAATCAGTGTTAAATTTTCCACTCATTTTCGAACTGTATGCTTTTGGTAATACATTCTTTGTGATTGTTACTGTCTTTGCATTGTTGCTTTAGTGAGGAATTATATTTGCTTCAAGGTTTTTAACACGCATTCGTTATTTATTTGTCCATTTTCGAGTATCATTTCATAACATTGCAAGGGGTATAAAATCTGTTATTCTCTCTTATTTGGGGAGGGAAGGTCAGATTTGGATTCTGTTTCCTATTTCTCATTCCTGATTACCCGCTGCTTCTGTTTATCCACTCAGAGATGATTATTTGTAGGTTGAGGGAACATGCAGGGGGAAAGTTTAACTTGGGGGCTTTCTTTCCTAAACCAAAAAGTGCTCCTATTCCGCTATGCTGTGTATATGTTCCACTATAAAGTTAAACCCAGTGTATTGCTCACATTCTCATTGTAATTATCACTCCATTGGTGGATGCTGCCCCATATTAAAAAGTGTATGGTTTATTTTGAACTTTAAAATAAATAAATAAATATTGTATCTTACCAACCAGCCTGGTTCATGGTCCATTGTGACCCGGGGTATTTGAAAAGGGGGTGTGATATGAGTGGTGTACCATCTCAATATTGAATTCATATAATATAAAGAGATAAGCATTTCAGTTGTGCGCTGCATACAAGGCCGAGACCAAGGTGTGTGTCGCCTGATTGAAATCCTTAAATGCTATATGTGCATGTATTCCTTTTTTGTCATAGGCTACTATACACAAGGACTTGCAGGGTGACCAAACAATAGGATGTTGACCCATAGGTGGAATCTTACAGACCAGGACCCTTTAGAACTAATATAAGGTTAGAACTAAAATAAGGCTGCATAACAATTGTTTTGCAATGTCCTTGGATCACCTTTCACAATAGGCCTTCAGCTGCAGATCATCTCCATCCCGTAGTCAAAAATCTCAAAGGATGGTGAAAACATCAAGCGTGGTACACTGCCTAATTTAGGTTCTTAGCCAATTAATACTGTGCTTTTCTGTGTAAAGGGATTAAGATAGCTCAGCTGAGGTGGTGATGTGATCATGTTCTGTCATGGTGGGACATTATTCTGGGATCCCCTTTCTCTGAAATCATCTGATTACCTTTTTCCAGCCCACTCCCTGGCTGGAGCACTGAGTCAAACTGCCAAACAGTCTTCTCTCTTCAAAACAAACATCACATTGTTATCAAACCGGTGGACAAAGGTGAGGTATAGTTCTGCTTGATTCATGCACATAAGGAAAACATGGCCAATGATTTGCTTTCTAATACTTCTAATTATTTGCATTTGAATGTAATGTAATAAGATTTATAGAGCACAAGATCATGGCCAAGAAGGCATCTGGGCCCGAACAAAAAAGTTTTGAGTGCTCTGTGAAACCAAAGGGACTTCCAGCAAATTGGCAGAGAAGGATCGTAGGGATTGTGCAGGCCAATAAGGAGTCAGTTTAGATTGTAGAAAAGATGGTCCTATATGAATGAAGGCACGATGAAAGCCAATGGAGTTTGACTAACAATAGGAGGCCGAAGACCGAAATGGAGCATTGAGTGCGAAACGCACAGCAGCATTTTGGAGGGCTTGAAGACGATCAACCAAAAAGTCAGGCTGGCCCATATAGATCCGATTATAGTAATCTCAGCACCCATAATAGAAGCAGTCACTACCGATGGCCAGAACTGCAAAGGCACAAAGGGAAGTACTTTCCCAAGAAGACGCTAGCTTATAAAAACCTGACCTACATACTGCAGCAATCTGACCTTCTCTGGAGCCTGAGGGCAGCAGCTTAACTCCTAGACTTTTAAACGAGAGGCTAGGAAAGGGACATGGTCCCAATGAGTTTGGCCAGACGTCTTGATGCAAGAGAGAATGCAAATCAGGAGGGCTGGCTAACATAATCTCTGTTTTGTCACTGTTGAGTTTTAACCAGTTTTGAGACATCCGGAGGCCATTCTCTCCAAGGTAGGATATAAGCTTAGCAGGTGGATCGGATTCTGAAGTATTTAATTAAATATTGAGTATCGTTGGCATAGGTGTAGAATCATACGCCAAACGACTCAATAAAATTAGCCATAGGGTGCAGATGTAGATTAAAAAGCAAAGGTGACAATGAAGAGCCCTGTGGCACACCCCACTGAATTTGCATAGGTGGGACAACACAGCCCGAGAGGGACACAGTCTGCACAGTCTTTCAGAAATTAAGAAAACCAGGCTAGAAGTGGGCCTGACACTTCAGGTGTTGGAGGAGGATAGTGTGGTCAATGCTGTCAAATGCAGCAGAGAGATTGAGAAGAAGCAAAACTACAACCTCCCTGTAATAATAGTCCAACTCAAGAAATTGTTAGTTATCTTCAAGATCTCTGATCAGATAGGATTGAAAAAGGCTTTTTGAGCAAGAGAGACGCTCCTTTTCTTACACCTAAATATGTCCATTGTCCAAACGTTATGTCTGACTCAAAATATACAAAAACATCCAAACCCTCTGAGTAGACCTTTCGTTTTGCTTTGTTGTTGCATTTTGGAAGCTATTGTCAAATAAATCAATGTGTTTCTATAACAGCTTATTTTTTCCATGAAGGCTTTCCTTTACATGCACGTGCGACGTAATCAGCCTGATTGTATACCATTCATTTGAGTCAACAAAGCAATCATTGGTTACTTTAGACATCACAGCTCTCTAACCTATATACTTCAGGAACAAGCCCTAGAGCTGGCTGAATACATGCACAGTCAGTGCCTGGCTCCTCAGGCAATTCCAAAGCAATTCTTAACTACTTCAAGTAGCCCTACAAAAGTACTTCTGTACATTAAGTAATACATGTTACATCCAGATAAAGGCTATGGCCATGGGTGCAGCTTTCACTCCTATTATTGCCAGCTTTTTCTTGATCTGATTAGAAGATAGTCATTTGGCCTCATTACGAATATGGCAGCAAGGCAACAATGGCGCCGGTATCGCTACCGGCACCGTTGTTACCGTACCACCAAACTACAAGTTCTGCTGGCGGGTGCCCTAGCAGCCACCTGGTCTAACCAGGTGGCTGTAGCAGCACCCGGGAGCAGAACATGATGGTAGCAACGGTACCGTTATGAACGGTACCACTGCTACCATCCTCCCCATTCCCATTGAGCCCTATCGGGGCTCCAATGGGAATGGGGACATACCGGAACCCGCGCAAGAGGAATTACCGGATCCGCCGAGGTCGGAATGGCCCGGTGATTCCCCCTTCGTGGGTGCCGTAGCCAGAGCCGAGTTTGGGGGTAGCCATGCCTGCAAAACCAGCATGGCTACCTCCAACCTCGTAAGGAGGCCCATTGTCTCTAATCATCAATTTGCACCCCATATCATCTGTTGGAAATGGCACATCAATTACTTTTTATGATTTGGCAGGGTAATTTGGAGCTATTACACAAATGTACTACATGACTGAATAGCCTCAATCCAAACCTAAATATACTGATTCATAGTAGCAAGACAGAGGTTCCTTTTTTGGACCTTGTCAACAATTTTACAGGTAGGCTTTTTAGGCCCATAAGCAAAATAATCTACCAACAGAAATACCTATTTACATTATTCCCGTCAACACCCAAACAAATGCGCAGACAACCTATCCTATAGTCATTTTTTCTGGCTCTGCAAAAACTGTACCTTTAAAACTGACTATACAGAGCGCACACTAACTTTTCCATAATCTGGCTATCCACTTTGCTTGCTCAAAAAAACAGAAAAATGTGCCTGTTATACTGACCAAGACTGTTTACTTTTGCTCAACAAGGTTTTTTCATTGTTCTTTGGGCCTCAAACCTTCTCCACCTGCAGGTCATTTCCCATGTGAAAACTGTTCAGCATGTGGGTTCACTATTAGAAAGGCCACATTTACATATAATAAACTTATCTGGCACTTAAAACATTTTATGACATGCCAGACAAAATCTGCCATTTAAGTCATTGTCAGATGTACACTATGGTATAACAGAATGACTATGTGCACATTGTCCAAATATTATAACACAGATTGAAGGTCCATATCTCCAATTTGCGTGCGCCTTCAGTAAAACATTATCTAGACTACTTTCATTATGAAGATGACCTTCAATGGTTTACTACTGACTGCCTGTTTCCATATGTTAACAATTATTTGGTCACTATCAACTGTTCAAACTAGAACACTACTGGATTCATAGATCTGAAACATTAACTCATGGCCTAAGTGACTGTCACCAACGGGTCACTTTACTTATTCACCCAATTTTACCTAATTATAGGTGTTCCCACTCTCCAGTTTATGCACCAATTATTTTGTTCAAACAAACCACCATACAACACACCATCCATCTACATCTATCATGCTTGGGGAAGTTTTGACTTGCATAATTTTTTTACAACTAAAGTCAAATAATTTTGACAACTACTCTCTATATTTCCATCTGCTTGTGTTTACAGGCTGGGCCAGGTGTTGACCAATACCATCATTATTTAAATGTATGTCAGACCCCATGTGGAACTTCCAGTAATAAAGTAATAACCACTCAGTTCAAACTGTCTGTTCAATTAATCTACTATGCCATTTTTACTAACTGAATACCTTTTGGTCATTTTCAGGAATGGTTTGCCTGAAGCAAGCCATATCTTTCCTCATGCACTGCTATCCGATCCCGATGAAGCTTGGGCCATTTCAATTCTAGGTGTCTGATTAGCCAAAACATCTTGTACTAACTTCTGTTTACTCTAATGAGTTTCTTTTGTGAGTTTATATAATCATTTGTGAAATTATGGCTTCAACATGATTAGATTAAATTCTTTTAGGTTTGTACCTACAATGAAATAATCTAAGTATCATCTTTATGTTACATGTTTAGTCCATTATATGAATGCTATGAGTATTTTCTGTTGTGTTCCTTAGTTTAATATGGACTTTTATAAACTGACCAATTAGGTGTAATTCTCACCCAATTTAGCTTTAGTCTTTGGCTTTGTACCACAACTCTCTTTTTGTTTAAAAAAAAACCATATATATATGTTGTTAAGAGGGAGCATCCTTGATATCTTTCTTTACACTCTCACCCCTCAAGGGGTGTGTCTTTTTTGCAATCATTGGCTGAGGCACTTAGCCACATTTCCCCATACTTTGCGATCAAGGGGTTAAATAATGATTAAATGGGGCAGATAGTGCAGTGGCATGATTGGAAGTTAGTTCAGTATCCTACCCCACCAGCCAGACACTTATGTTCTGTCTTCCAACTAACTGCATAACTGCAGCTCAGAGCTGCACTTCCAGAAAAGAAAACTTGATACATATAGTTTAAGTACATCTGTGACCAGCACAACATCTTGAAGAGCAATATGAATGAGATATAAGGAGTACCTTCAGTCATTCTCTGTTATGCCGAATGGCCTAATGGAATCAGGACACGACACTGGAGAGTATTATAACGTCTTATTTAATCAAGTAACCACTACATACTGAATTCACCCGCTTGTCTCCTCCCCTCACCCATGTCATCCCTCACGTGTTCCCTCTCTATCTCTTAAAGGGACAGAGTCTTGTAACATCACCCCCAGGCAAATGTCCTGACATCCACTCAGCACTCTTTGACTAGGCGAGGTGGCTTTCTGATGGTCCGATGAGGCCTTTCACTCCTCTTGCCACCCATTCCCGGTCCTGCTACTTGATGGTGAGCTTCACCTGTGGCAACACACAGATCATCTCTGGGTTCAGGATCGAGGGTTGGAGGTCTTTCATTCTCTCTCTTAACAAAATACTTAAATTCAGAACTGTTCCTGGTGACCTCTTTGTCGGCATTCTCGGCCATCACCATGGTACCCTTAATGGCTATGATGTTGAGCGGCCTCGGAGCAAACCTGGCGTCAGTCTTCTTGGTGGATGCTTGCTGTACTAGAACTTCATTTCCTATTTGGAATTCCTTGGGAACTGCCCTTCTCCTCAGGTCTGTGTCTGCCCGGGTCTTCTCTTTTCTCACAGTGTCCCTTCTTATGAGCTCAAGATATCCCTCTTGTTGAGTCATTGGGTGTCTTATGATGCAGGTGCGAACCTCGTACTGCATCATTAGCTCAGCAAGCACCATGTTGGTGGTTTTGTGGGCAGTGTTCCGGTAGTCTCGGAGTAACTGGCATAGCACCTGATGGGGGTCAGTGCATTTGATGCAAACTCTCTGCATCCTTTTCTCAATGGAGGCCATAAATCGTTCGGCCATCCCATTGGCTTGTGGCCATCTGGTGGTAATCTTCTGATGGGTAAACCCCATGTGTTTCGCGAAAGATGCAACCTTGTGACCGTAGAATGGGGGTCCGTTGTCGGATTTGTTTGTCCCAGGGATGCCCCATTCACTCAGTACTTTGGCAAAAGTTTCCGCTACATGGGCAAATGAAGTGCTGGCTACTTTCTTGACAATTGCGAGCCCAGGATGCCAGGAACACTTTTCCGGTCCAGGCAGTCTGGCAATGGAATAACCTCCCAGTTGCTCTTCTGGGGGGATGGTCTTGACGAGCGACTTGACTTCATTGCCGATGATGTTAATGAACATGTTTGATAGATTAGGTGACTTCTCCTCGTCTGCCGCTTTGACAAAATTGTTGAAGTCTTCCAACCATTCAACCCACCTTGGGCCCTTATCTGCTTGTGGGGTCATGGAGAATCAGAGCAGCATGCGCCATACGGTAGCTGTGGACCTGGTGGGGGGGGTGCTGGCGTTGGGTCACTCATTGTGGCAGGTGTGGCTGTTGAGGTCTAAGTATGCTGCTTGGTGCGAGTTTCTTCTCAACACTTGGTTGGCCGGTGCACGTGCGGCCTGTGTGCAAAATTCTGTGAAGGCATTGTCTCGGGTGAGCAGTGGGCCTTGTGCGAGGCACTCAGCTTGTGTAATATGGGTCTGGTGCACTGTATTTAGATTCAGTGTCTTGTTTGGGTGGAGCGAGTTGGCGCGGTGGCCTGCATAATTTCTGGAAGTCAACTGCACAGCAGTATTTGCAGTTGGTGGAGGTGCGCCGTGGATGTGGCAGGATCACCGGTGGCGTATAGAGGTGGATGTCCCCTTTATAGTGTAGGCCGGGAGCGACCTGTGCAGACGTGTGGTGGTGGCTACAGAATATTAATGTCTGTTGCCAATGGAGGTCGGATCAGCGTGAGGAGGACATGCTGCGTAGTATTGGCGGGAACGCCAGCAGTGGAGGGTGGAGGAGGCCCCCACCTGAAGGTACCGTGTGTGTTTCCGTGGTCCTGCACATGGAAAGAAGGACGGCTACTGGCAGACTGCCGCGCAGCATGGTTCTGGAGTCTGTGTGATGTACACATAGCGTTGAGTGTCTGTTTAAACCGGGATCGGGTGACTTGGCGTGCAGCAGGATCGCTGGACTGCGGGATGGAATGTGCATGGATGGCACACTGGAGAAGGAGGCTAGAACAGCTGTTGGCGCGGTGGGATCACCCACCAACTTGGAAGGAGGACTCTGGGTCATAGGAGACCGCCTTGTTGCCAGTTGTTGGATTGTCTGACCTAATGGAATGAGGATGCAACAACCCACCATCCAGACACTTATGTCATGTTCCCCAGCTCACTGCCTAACTGCAGCTTATAGCTGCACTTCCAGAAAAGAAAACTTGATACATATAGCTTAAGTACATCTGTGACCAGCACGACATCTTGAGTAGCAATATGCATGAGATGTAAGGAGTACCTTCAGTCATTCTCTGGACAGAGCCTGTAGAATTCCTTCATAGAGAGAAAGTATCCTCATTCTGGTAGGCAGTTCATACCTATACTTTTCTTGACCTCTGTTCAATTTCCTAATTCATGATAGGTTTTTATTAGATCATAATTGAAGGGGAATCTCAACATTCATTTTGTGTGTGAGTGGTCACGCCCGTGTTCCAATCTTTCACTTTCTTCTCCTGTACGCCCACACCATTTTCTGTACAGTTTCGGTTTGCATTGTATGCAGACCATTCACATGTTCTCCATCTTTGCTGACTCTATATTGTGCAGTCTGCTCTGATCTTCATGGTGGGAGTTGTGATTGATGCATCCCTGTTTGAAGCCCTGGTGCAGAACATTTATTGAATTGAGTTGAGATTGTAAAACATGTTGAATGCTTTCTACTTTTTCTGTGTTGTGTGCATTCTGATTATTTCAACAGTGCAGTGTACTGATAACGCTTCACGTGTTTCCTGCAGGGGGGCTGTTTGGGAAATGTACTTGACAAAGTCACAATCCCCTTTTAAGCCCATTATGCTTCAGGCAAAGTTCAGACAAGCATAGCTCCATGCTCCCTTGAACCCCTGCTTCCCTCACTGTGTCCTTCCCCCTATGATTTGTAAAGTGCTACATTGCTCCTGAAGCTAAGTCTGCACTCAATAAATATAATAATAATGATAATAATAATAATATTATTAATATTAATAATAATAATAACAACAACAATGCAGTGAGTGGAACAACTAACACAACTAAATTCAGCAAAATGGGCCTCCTATTTTTGTCCATGTTTAAATGCATGCGTATTCATGATAACATGTCCAGAATATTTGAATATGTAAATATTTGTCTTTCAAATATGCAAATGAGTGGAAGTGGAAAGCTTTCAGCGCATTAAGCTTCAGGGCCGTTGCAGCCCTTTCATGTTCAAAGTTCTGGAGTCTGTGGGATGCTCTAAGCCCACATTTATGGTTTATCAAACAGAAATACAGTTACCTCAGACCCATTTTATTCCAACGACTATGCTGATTTAATCAATAAATACATTTAAATGAATGGTTCAAAAGTTACACAAATTAAGCTGATTGATCTTGTCCTTTAATTATACTAGCTGCAATGTCATCCAAGCACAGATAATGGAGGAACTTATCCACTGTGTTGCATAGAAGAAAACAATCCGTTCCCCTGTTCATCTGCACGTGTACTTTGCATAATTAGAGATACACTTAACTGTCTCTTCGCCTTGGAAGTACTCATTAACATTTACCCAAAGTTGTGAAGAGCTACTAATGGCCTATTCAACAGAACAAAAGGGCAGATCAAAAGAGGCAGGGAGGTATTATTAACCTCTTCTGAAACGCTGTAGATGGCGTCAGGTATATGCAGAGCACTTGACAATCTAATTGCAATAGTATCCCAGAACTGTTCCTGCAATGTGCAAACGTCAGTTTACAAGTTATTTCTATTTTTTAGAAGTAAACTTGAGCCCTACATGTTGCTTGTTACGTGGAATCCGAGCAACAAGGGTGCCATTCAGCAGAGAATCGAATGCATTGTGTTTTTTGATAGTGTTTGAAAAACACTTAAACGTACAACTATCCACTGGTTTTTGACAGAGGAAAACGACAGTACTAACAGATGTGAACTAGCTTTGCTCCATACATTGGGAAGTCTCTCTTACACCGAGTGCTAACACCTCAACACCACCCCTTCACTTAACCTTCACCTTAACACCTTAACACTTAACACCTTCGAGATTTTGTCAGGCAGACCAGAGAAGTGTCTTTCTTGAGGGTAATGTGTTATTCTAAATTGCAGCAGGGAAAACAGACGCAAACGTTCACCTCAATACTTTGGGCCTGATTTACAGAACGCTTTGCTCGGTCCATTTATTTATTGTTTATTTATTTATTGGTCACTTGGTAGGCACTTATACAGGAATCACATACTGTTTCAAAGGGCCCACAGGGCAACAGGGAGGGGACATGGGATGATGGAGGAAAAATGAATAATAAATAATTAAATTAAATAAACAAGAGACGATAAGTGGGGAGGGGAAGACAACCCTACTATGCCTTGTGAATGTTCAGAATGTGCAAGTGCAGAGGGGTGAGGGGCATGGGATAGGTGCTGTGGTGCTCATGCAGAGCAGCAGGTGAAGTGCAATGGTGTAGGTAAGTGCAACCTCCAATGGGAGGGTGAGCCAAAGCAAGTGCAGAGGATGGGCAGCAGTTGAGGTGATAAGGAGTGGGGGGTGGGGGGTCAGGGCCCCGAAGACACATAAGAGCCCTGAACTTCAGTCAAGCTACTGTGCGATTAGCAGGGGAGAGAGAGTGAAGGAAAAAGTGAAGGGGAAGGTCTTGAGGCTTTTTCTGAACTTAAAGAGGTCATGCTCAAGACATAGAGGGAGGGGGAGGCTATTACAAAGAAGGGAACCTGCTGAGGAGAGCGAGCGACCACCTGCTCTCTGTTTAGCAAAGCACTTCACAGGAAAGGTGTTGGTGTCAGAGGAGCGCAGGAGTCAAGAGGGGGAGTATTTGGTCAGAATGTGTTGCAGATAGAGTGGTCCTGGGCCCCAGACAGTCTTGTGGATGATGCAGAAGGATTTGAATGTAATCCATGCTGCAATTGGGACCCAGTGGAGACTTTGTAGGGCAGGAGAGATGTGGTCCCTGGGCTTGAGACCACGGATAAGTCTTTCAGCCCTGGTCTGGATTAGCTGGAGGGGTTGCAGGGTGGACAAAAGTAGATTAAGGAGGAGGCTGTTGCAATAATCAAGCCTAGAGAAAACCAGTACCAGGGAAACTTTGAGTCTCTGGGAGAAGGTGAGGAAAGGTAGAATTGCTTTCAGAAGGAAGAGCTGAAAGTGGGACTTCTTGACAATGTCCTGAGTATGAGGGAGGAACGAGAGAGAGGAGTCAAAGATGACTCTGGGATTCCTGGCTTCCAAGGAGGGAGCAGGGGGAGAACCCATGGAAGAAGGACAGAGAGAAGGGAAGAAGTAGAATGCTGGGGACCCAAAAGGGAGGATATCAAATATGCTGGCATTGAGGCAGAGATCAGAAGTGCACCAGGCCTGGATGGCAGAGAGGCAGTCAGGGATGAAGAAGGGTCCAGGGGCATCTGTAGGGAGTTTGAAGAAGAGTTGTGTGTTGTCAGCATAACACTGGAAGTTAGGCGAGAAGGAGGAAATTAGGCATGCAAGCAGAGTAAGGCAGATGTTGAAGAGCCATTGTGAAAGAATGGAGTCCTGGGGAACGCCACAGTTGGAGGTGGAAGTAGGGGAGCAGAAGATGCCTAGAATGACTTTGGAAGAATGATCAGTTAGGAAGGAGGTAAGCCAGTCCAGTGCCCGCTCTGAGATACCAAGGGTGTCATGGAGCCTTTTTATGAGGACAGAGTGGTTCACTGTGTCGAATGCAGAAGAGAGATCAAGAAGGATGTGGACAGCGGGGGGGTTGGAGTCGAGAGATGCAAGCAGTTCTTCACAGGTGTTCAGAAAAGTATTTTCCGTGCCTCTGGATGGTCAGAATCGAGACTGAGGGCCGTGAAGACTCTCAACAAGTTCAGTGTGGGAGTTAGGTTGGGGAAGGGACAATATCTCAAGATGTTTCCCCAGGAAGGGGGTGATGGAGATGGGGAGATAGTTGACTAGGAAGGAAGGATCTGCTGAATGTTTTTTAAGGAGAGGATGCACAAGGGAGTGCTTGAGGGAGGATTGAAAAGATCCAGGGACAAAGCAGTGGTTACAGAGATCGGCAAGAGCAGGGGTGAGAGAGGAAATGTTATCCGTGATGGTTCTGGATGCGCAAGGGGCAACCTGTTTGGATGAGACCTTCATGGAGTTGACCAATCTGGTAACGTATTCAGGAGAGCAGGGCCAAGGGAGGAGAAGGAGGTGGGAGGACGTTGAGTGGTCAGGGTAGGTAGGGGAAGGTTGGGACAATGCGTGACAAGGCTATTCATTATGTCCTGAGTTTTGGAAGTGAGGTGAGTGTCGAGTGCATTGCAAAGGGCCTGGGATTGAATAGGGGCAGAGGATACTTCAGACAGATTGGCAAGTTCCTTGCAGACTTTGAAGAGTTCAACCATGTTTTTGGAAGCACCAGATACTCGTGCCTGAATGTGGTCTCTTTTTTTGCACGGATAGAGAGTATGTAGTTCCTTTGGTTCAGGCGGCAAGCCAGTTTGTCAAAGGGTGAGCCTTAGGTTTGCCACTTACATTCTGCAGCCCTGCACTTACATTTTTGGTGTGCAAGCTCAGAGTCATACCAGGTGTTACATTTGGAGGCAGATTTAATGTGGATGCTCATGACTGGGGCAAGGCTGTCAAGAGTGTTGGTAACTGACAGATAGAGGTTGCTAAGGGCAGAATCAATGGTAGAGTCTGCAATGGGTGGGCAAGAGGGAATGAAGGTGGGGGTGAAGGCAGCAAATGACACTCGTTTCATCAGATGGATGTTTGTGAAAGCGGTTGGCCGGGCTTTGTGAGGAGTTGTCACAGGGCCTTAGGGACCCAGGTGGGAGGTGAGGAGAGAGTGGTCAGTCCAGGAGAGAGAGTGATCAGGGGAGTATGGAGAGGGAGGTGGAATGGATGATGGCATCTAGTGTGTCCCCCGCAGAATGGGTGGGTCCCGAGGGAAGAATGGAGAGCGGTAGAAAAGAGCAGATGTCAAGGAAGAGGGTGGATGATGTGCATCAGGAGTCTAAGTGGATGTTGAGGTCACCAAGGAGCAGCAGGTGGAGGTCGTAGAGAGTAGGGAGGAACAGATGCCCGCCCACTCAGAGAGGAACAGAGTGAAAGGACCTGGGAGCCGGTAGATGGTAGCAATGGTCAGGGTGGAAGATGGAGAGATGACCAATTTGCATACTACGCTTTGAAAGGACAAATAGAGTTGAGTGGGAAGATGGAAGAAGGAACCCACTCAGCATGGTGAGGTCGAGGCTTAGAGGTGATCTTAAAGCCTCCAGGTAAGAGTGAGTCAAAATAAGTAACTGAGCTAGTATTGAACCAAGTTTCAGTGAGTGCAAGTATGTCTAGGTCAGTTTCTTCAAGGAGAAGGCAGATGTCAGCAGACTGTTTGATGACTGAGCGTGCGTTGAGGGTCGCCAGGTGGAGACATTCTCTGACTTTGAAGTTTTTTGAGGAGTAGTGATGGGACGTGGGGCATCAGTCAGAAGTGAGGGAGCAGGCGAGGTAGAAGAGTGAAAGATCAGGGAAGGAAGGATGTTGATGAGAGATGGCAGGATCCGATCAAATAGAAGGAGGTTGGCCTGAGGCCCTTGAACTAGGATCGTGCCAGTGCTGTAGAGATGAATGCAGCAGCGAGATCAGAGGAAGCCCGTCAGGAGGACTTCCCACTTGGTGCCACCATTAATTGATGTTGAAGTGTAAGTGGGGAGAGTGTTGATGAGGTGAGAAATCCATAGGTCAGCAGACGGGAAAAAGAAAAGGATGTCAGTGAAGATTTCTCTGGAAGATGCACTGACATAGGTGTCTGCAATTGGGAGGCCAGGGTTTGCAGCAAGGGTGTCTTTTTATGCTTTTTCCATCCAGATTTTGTGAGATAGGGAGGATAGGTGACGGTGTAGCAGTTGGAATATATTGGGGAAATGGAGAGTGCCATCTCGGTGCAAGAGGAGGAAGTGAGAGGCAGAGAGAGAAAAAGTGTGGGGAAGGGTGTGTGCTGCAATGCACAGTTCTGAACTTGACACACAGTAGGCAATTGGGTGTTAGATGTACACTAACAAAGACAAAACATTATGGGCTGAAGGCACATCTAAATTCTATTTCAACACTAGCAGTCACAACAATTCAGGATGAAGGCACACCTAGATTTGATTAGTACAAAATGCAGGATGAAGGCACACCTAAAGTTGATTAGTACAAAATGCAGGATGAGGCACACCTAAATGCACATTTTTAACACTAACCGTCACAAAATCCAGGATGAAGGCACACCTAAATTCGATTTCAAGCTCTAAGTGTACAAAATGCAGGATGAAGGCACACCTAAAATCGATGTCTAATACTAACAGTCACAGAACATGCAGAATGAAGGCACACCTAAATGTGAATGTTTAACACTAACAGTCACAACATGCAGGATGAAGGCATATCTACATTCGATTTCTAACACTAACAGTCACAAGATGCAGGATGAAGGCACACCTAAATTCAATTTTTAACACTAACAGTAACAACATGCATTAAGAAGGCTCACCTACATTCGATTTCTAACACTGACAATACAAAATGCAGAATGAAGGCACACCTACATTAGATTTCTAACACTAACAGTACAACATGCAGGATGAAGTCACACCTACATTCGATCTCTAACACTAACAGTCACAGCATGCAGGATGAAGGCACATCTAAATTCCATTTCTAACAATAGCAGTCACAACATGCAGGATGAAGGCACACCTAAATTCCATTTCTAACACTAACAGTACAACATGCAGGATGAAGGCACACCTAAATTCAATTTCTAACACTAACAGTCACAACATGCAGGATGAAGGCACACCTACAATTGATTTCTAACACTAACAGTAACAACATGCAGGATGAAGGCACACCTATATTCGATTTCTAACACTAACAATACAACATGCAGGATGAAGTCACACCTAAATTCGATTTCTCACACTAACAGTACAACATGCAGGATGAAGTCACACCTAAATTCGATTTCTAACACTAACAGTCACAACATGCCAGATGAAGGCACACCTTGTTATGGAGATTTCTCACACAAGTGCTTAATTCCCTCTACCTTAGAGCCCTCCAGCTCTTTTGCTATATTTTGGGGGTTTGAACTTTTCATTTTCAATGTTTTTTACTTTTGTGTTTCTTGGTAATGGAGTTTTAAAACAACTCAATATGCATCATCCTTTTCTGTGTGTCATACAGCACCTTCAGTGCAGTGACACAGCGATGTCTTTCAGACTTCCCAAGGTTTAAATACCTTCTCTGGGACTGACTTCTGTCTCCCAGAGCATGTAAAGTTAAATTGACTTTATTAGTCTCTTTAAATGTACTGACCCAGCCCACACTATCTTCCTATAGAGTGCTGGAGGTAAGAGTAAAATGTTACCCTTTCCTACTTTAAATGGCTGGTGACAGTGGATTAGATCAATTACAGTGATTTTTCCCGACCGCTAACAATGGTAGCTAAAAATCGGGTCAGCCATGTTTTTCAATATGGCGCACAATACCTATATGTAAAAACAGACTCCGGTCATCTCTTTTTATCATTTCTTTTAGGAAAGGTACTTCTTGTGTTTGTCTCTGCATGCCAAACCAGGTTTGGTCCCTTTGTTCATTTGCTTGTGGCGGGCTTCAGCGCTGAAGCTCTCCTCTGGCACCAGGGTGTCTGGGGTGGACAGGATGTGAGGGATGTGCCCGAAACTCCCTGTGATTAGTCTCCTAGGAGAACTGAATGCACTCCGGCTTGATTGGCCGGCTGGCTGTCCGACAAGGACAGCCACCCTGCTGTGTCAGTGACAGCCAGGCTGGGATGAATGGGGGAAAACTATTTAAAAGCAGGTCTCTGAGACTTAGAAAGCAGAGTCGACCGCCGGAACGAAAGAACCGAAGAGGAGAGGAAGGAAGAGGACTGCTGCAACTCCTGGACTACTGGTGAAGCCCTGCTGCAGGGCTGAATAGCCTGAAACTTCAACGACAGAGAAGCCCTTCAAGGTTAACTTCTTCCCTTGAGCTTGGTGAGAACAACCAACTCGCAAGTCACCTGGACACCATCCTAGTCTGGTCGAATTTTCATCAGAGTGCTGTTGAAAACCGGATAGCCAGAGGGAAGGAAACCAGCTTGTGGACTTTAAGGCACTCACACCTTAAACCAACGTCTTGCTACAGCTTTTGGCCTCTTCCCTGGGCAGTGCAGGAACCTCCCGACGTCCTCCTTCTTCTCCCCTTGACTGAAGCTCAGGAACAGCGAGATCTGCTCGAACTGCCAGGAACAACTGCCTCATCTACAGCTTTCTTCATTGACAAGGTACTGTGCAAACGCGGTACGGAAATCTTTTCGACCATCGAGAAAGTGCGTGAAAATGTCCTCAACTACAAAGGCTTGTCCTTCCCTAAACATTCGTCAAACTTTTGGCCTAGCCAAATCCTCTAAAAATCTCTAGCAAAGACTTAACCGTTATATACCAGAACTGTGTTATCCTATACAAAACACTCTGAACCACTCACTTTGGCCCAAGCCTGTTGAGAAAAATTGCTGGTTGTATTTAACTGAAACCCTTTGCCCTGCCTATGAATGTATTTGGGCTGTCTATTCTTATAACCTTGTCTTTTCCCTCCTTTACTAAGTATCTGAAGTGCCATTTTGCTCCCACTTCATTTTGGAGCTAAACTTTTCAGTTACTTACCGGTTGAATTTTTTGTGGTGTATTAGTGTGTAATATTGAACTGCTTATTCTAGAAAGAACCGAAGAGGAGAGGAAGGAAGAGGACTGCTGCAACTCCTGGACGACCGGTGAAGCCCTGCTGCAGGTCTGAATTGCCTGAAACTCCGTCAACAGAGAAGCCCTTCAAGGTTAACTTCTTCCCTTGAGTTTGGTGGGAACAACCAACTCACAAGCCACCTGGACACCATCCTATTCTGGTCGAATCTTCATCAGAGTGCTGTTAAAAACCGGATAGCCAGAAGGAAGGAAACCAGCTTGTGGACTTTAAGGCACTCACACCTTAAACCGACGTCTTGCTACAGCTTTTGGCCTCTTTCCTGGACAGTGCAGGAACCTCCCGACGTCCTCCTTCTTGTCCCCACGACTGAAGCTCAGGAACAGCGAGATCTGCTCGAACTGCCAGGAACAACTGCCTCAGTTACAGCTTTCTCCATTGACAAGTTACTGTGCAAATGCGGTCCAGAAATTTTTTCGGCCATCAAGAAAGTGCATGAAACTTTCCTCAATTACGAAGGCTTTCCCTTCCCTAAACATTCGTCAAACTTTTCGCCTAGCCAAATCCTCTAAAAATCTGTGGCAAAGACGTAACCGTTACATCCAGAACTGTTCTATCCTATACAAAAGACTCTGAACCATTGACTTTGGCCCAGACCTGTTGAGAATAATTGCTGGTTGTATTTAAATGAAACCCTTTGCCCTGCCTATGAATGTATTTGGGCTGTCTATTCTTATAACTTGTCTTTTTCCTCCTTTATTAAGTACTTGAAGTGCCATTTTGCTCCCACTTCATTTTATTTTGGAGCTAAGCTTGTTTAGTTACTTACCGGTTGGATTTTTGTGGTGTATTAGTGTGTGATATACCCAGGCAGCTGGGGAGCAGGTGTAAGTGGATGCAGGTCACCTGGCCTAAGCACCACCCACCTTCTTAGCCCTGCCTCTTCCTTCCTGCTCTTAACTCTTAGATCAAGGGTGTCTCTCGCCTGGGCATCCAAAGCGAAGGGCAGTCAAAGAAAAGGGCAATTCCTTTTCGGACCTGTTCGGACCAGGAGGATCCAGGACCCGAACCCCTGCTAAGACAGCAGGTAAGCATGCACCAACACGTGTTTAAACCCTCCGTCCCCACAGGTCATCTTCACCCTCTCTGGTTCCCACGTGTTGTTCCCTTTTGTCCCCTCCATTCCTGCACACAGGAGTCTGTCCTGCTACATTCTGGTTTCATCATTACTGTCTTGTGGCCAATGCTGGATTTTACTTTTATGTACTTCATTGATTCACGGTGCGTTACCCTTTCTCAACTCCCATGCTGGACTTCCTTTGCATCTTGTATCCATGGTGACCCTGAATCATGCTGTTCCCATCTTTATCCTGGATCCTGGCTTGCACCATTATGTGTTACTACTGACTTCTGAAGTTGTATTCACTCTCCCCTCTTGCTTCTCCACTCTTTTTGACTGCTTACTCTCTGTTCTCCCCTCCCCTCCCCTCTCCCTTTTCCTATCTCCTTCCCTCCTCCCCTTACTTTCTTCTATGCACTTACTCTATCAGAATTGTCCCTGGACCTAGTATGATAGCAACCTTGTCTGTCGCTCCCCCATCCCCTTACTGTTCCCCCGCCCCCTCCCTCCAGCACTATCTGAAACGTTGTCAGGCCTAGTACGATAGTCGCTTGTTTTGTTCCTCCCCTCCCTTTCTGCACCCATCTCCCTCACCTTTTGTTTTTCTCTGGCTCTACCAGAAATCTCCTCAGACCTAGTACGATAGTCACCTTTTTGTTTCCATTTCCCTCCGACTCTCCCCCTCCCTTCCTTATCTATGTCTTAGCACTTTAACTATCTGAAATGTTGTCAGGCCAAATACGATAGTTAATTTCACATCCTTACTGTTCATGGCCTGTAAGAATGCCATTGTATTTTCCCTTGTTCCCTCCCTTGCATTGAAGCGCTTTGTAACACATTGTGTATAGGCGCTATATAAATAAAGTATCATATCATATCATATTGAACTGCTTATGCTAGAGTAATGTTTTCTAACTGACTGAGTAAATACATGTATATTCTTTTTACCAAAAAACCTTGAGTAAGTGTATATTTGAATCACTGTATTTGTTGTTCCTTTGTGTAACTTGTTCTACTGCTCACTTTAACTCTTGAGATAAGTCTGGCCGCTCAGCCATCACTACCACTTTACTGTGTAGTACAGGCTTATACCAAAGGTGAAATTGTGCTTGCACTTGTAGTCCTAATTGCATGTAGTGTTCCCAAAGGGTACTGCATGTGATTCTGCCTAACACACTACACTAACAGTACAACATGCAGGATGAAGGCACACCTAAATTTGATTTCTAACACTAACATTCACAACATGCCAGATGAAGCCACACCCACATTCGATTTCTAACACTAACAGTCACAACATGCAGAATGAAGGCACATCTAAATTCCATTTCTAACCATAACAGTCGCAGAAATGCAGGCAGAGACAGGTATTGCAGCATAGGAGTGCAGAGATGCGGTCGGTGGCAGAGAGGCTCAGGTAGTGAAGAACAAAGTACAGTTTCACCCTAGTACAGGGGCCAACTGCCTGCAGATCTGGACAATGAGAAAGGCTTATGATACGGAGTGCATGAGTCAAATGGAGACGAAGGTGGCCACCAAGCAACAGTAAACACTAATGTTTGTTTGTTTGTTTTTGGCATTTACATAGCGCAACGAATCCTCAGTATCTGAGCGGTGTTTATTACCCACGTGATGGCAAAAAGGCAGGAAATGGCACGGACCAAAGGTGCCTGGAAGGAGTGATTGGCATGAAGGAGCATGTTTGCCAGCGGTAGTGAGGGACCCTGCCAGGAACAGACAAGAGCCATAGGAATTGGGCCTTGGGAGGCAGGCTGGCATTTACCTGCAGGCTTTGATGATTGGGCCTTTCAAGGAGCAGAGGCCCAATCGGAGATGAAATAACAAAGGAGGTCAGGCACTCCACAACAAGCAGAACCTGAGGCCATGATGAGGAGGGGGCCAACTGCAGTATCACACTGGATGCAAGGCATACGGCAGCAGAAGAATGCTTTTCTGTACTTTAAAAAAAAGCTTGTTTTTTCTTCTTTTGTTTCTTTCTGTTTTCGTTTTAACACTGCAAATTAGGCAAATCAATGATCACTGCTTGCGCAGGGTGAGGGGTAATGGCCCCAATGGTCCACAAGGCTTACCGTAGATGTTAGAAGTGTGTGAAGGGTAAGACCCAGCCTCGCAGGAGCAGCGAAAGGCAGGTGCTGGGCTGTGCACGTACAGGAATACTATTTTCAGAATCAAATGACGCCAGAAAAAGGCACAATGGGCCACGTGAAAATAAATCCACTGATTTACAGCGCGGCCTCTGCACAGGTTCCCTGCTCTATGCGCCATGTCTGCGAGCTTTACGTGAGGTGGGCGGGACTGGCCACTGCAAAGACTAAGAAGGGGTGGAATATGCAAACACCCTCATTAAATTAGAGAAATTAGGGATAACATGGACTTGGGGAGAGACTCACCGTGATAATGCACAAACACGCCCCATGAAGTGTAAACAAACCCGTATTTGCAGATTCACCTCTGCATTTGGGCAAACAAAAAAGTACAAAGCTCCTATTGCCGCCCACGACCAGGCGCATGGTGAGACTGTGCCATGCATTCACAGGTTTAGAACCCACCATGCAATCGTAATGAATGCCCGCCACCATGCCCGTCCCTGGATTGTTCGCATACCTACTGCTACATGGAAGGAAGAGGCGAAGGAGGAGGAGGGCCAGAATCTACCATACACATAAAAGGCTATTTGGCATGCCCGACGAAGAAGTGCATGGCACATATCGCCGCCCCCCCATTTCAGCCTTGAATTGGTCAGGGAGTGGGAGAATGATCTGGCATCACAAACCATGTGCTCACAGCCAATACCACAATTTGTGAAAGTCCTAACTGCACTCCACTTCCTGGGGACCGGCACATACCAACAGACCACAGCCATTGTCGGGGGAATTTCCACAGCCATTAGACACAAATAATTGTAAAATATTTAACATAAAACATGATTTCATTCATTATGATATCACTTACATAGCACAATTTCATGCTTTTGAAAGGATAAGAGGGCTGTCCAGGTCCATAAAAGATACATCATAAACGACATAGACACCAGTAATTATAAAAAATTTGACATAGAACAATCAATCATTCATTACAATATCACTTACATACCTCAATTTCATACTATAAAAAGGAAAAAAAGGGAAAAGAGGCTGTCCAACATCAATACGCAACTATTTTCCCCCAGCCTAATAAGTACAAACGGCAGTTAATTTATACATTTGCATGTATAATACAGATTTAACATTCTTTAGATCCCAATGAGCACCTTGACAATCATGAGTTGTATAACATAGGCTGATCTAGTTTCATAATTACTTCTTGCAATTGCATCTAATCTTTGTCCCCTACTCGTGTTCCCCAAGCCTTCCTTGTGTATAAAGATACATTCCAGGCTATGGCTGGCGAAGCTGCATTCAGCAAATAGTAAAGTGCTGCCCTTTGCTGGGTAAAGCCTTGTCCAATAAACAATAGTGGCAAATACTTTTTCCTTAGACTACAATATGCTGGACAAACGAATAAGAAATGTGCTAAATTCTCAAGCCAAGACTGACACATGGGGCATTTGTATTCAAATTCCAACCTGCTCTCTGACTCCGAACCTCACCCAACTCTAATCACCCAAAGCACACCCTTGTGATAGGTGCCGTTTGGTACTTCCAGTTTGACCACACAAGATATTCCTTTATATTATTTGACGATATTCTCAGTTCTCTCTTCGTTGGTTTCAATAGCTCCTGTGTCTCTCTGGCCTCGCTTACACACTCCATTAGTTTCTTTGTTAGGAGACAGCAACTACCATTGTCCAATAATAACGGTTAATTGGTCGTACTACTAGCACTCACTTTCCCCAGCATTTTCTAACCATCTGATTGATTAGCACCCTTTTTTCCCAATAGATCCTTTGACAATCTATGTGTAAACCCAGCCTTTAGGTTAGACCATACACGCAACCACAGCCCGCAAGGGTCCAAGATCAATTGTTTTTCTAAAAAGGACAGGCCTAGCTCTTTATATGAAGCAAAATGTGGTGCTGACATGTGTAAGCAAAACAGAGATTTCACAAAGGGGTTTTCCTCTTTTTGTAGCTCACAATAACCTCCAAATCCCCAGATCGCAGCACAATGTTTAATTGCCCCTATTATGCGAGTTTTATAGATCTTTTTCACCATGCAGCATTGTTGCAGCTGGTGCTGCTTCATAAATCTATAGATGCCACCAGCCGATTGTTTCATAACTGGGACCTGTTTCTGTACATGTGCATGTCCATTAAAATTCTCATTAAACGCACCCCGAGATAGCCAAATTGTGTCACTCTTGGGATCACTAACCCATCACACCATATTTTTGAGAACGTACACGCCCTAGACACACTATCACTGCCGTTTTGGAGGTAGTAACATGTATGTCCAGATCTTACATATAGGTTGAACATTTATTTCCCAAAATTTGCAATGCTCCTGGAGTCTGCGCAATAAGTACCGCATCAACAGCATAAATTAGTGTTGGAATCAACATGTTTCCTAATCTTGGTACATCAATGTTACATGCCAGTAAATGCACCAAGAGCTTGCCCATAGCCACCCTGTTTTACCCCTTATTCAATTGAAAACCAGGCTGTACAATGTCCCTCACAACCAGATCGGATACAGGCCTCATTATTCCTAAACGGAGCCTCCAAAGAGTCCAAAATAACAAATGGGCAGTCATTTAAAAAAATATATATATGTTTATTGGCATTTTCAATCGATACAGCGGATGCACAGTGTCGAGATACACATGTACAACATCATAAAGTGTAATCCAGTATGCCAACAACTATTTCTAGAAGAAGGAAACTTAAAAGGGAAGGGGGAGGGTCAGGGGAAGACAAGGGAGAAGAACACAAACTTAACACACAACTGGGCAGTCATAAGACATAAGCACGTCCCACAATTTGTTCCATTTACTTTATCGAAGGCAGTGCTCAGGTCCATAAACGCTGATGCAGAGGGAATGTGCAATTATCAAGTACAAATGTAAACAATGTTCCATTGTCCCTAGTTTTGGCCTGAAGCCCAGTTGGATGGGGATGAAAGGTTGTTGGTTGTAACTGTGGGTACCAGCCCCGACAGAAATCCCCAGCATCACAAAACTGCATTTTAGCAGTTACATAAAAAAATGTCAGTGAAAGATTCTAAAACCTGTTTTTATCTATCTCCTATTAGATCATTAACTTCATTACCTCCTAGACTGGCGAGGACCTCCCGCGGACCTGGAAAGGGAAGGAAGGAAAGAAAGGGGTGCCGCTCCATACTCTCCGACCAAAAGACGCAAGGAAATCCTGGTGTGCCGCTTCCTAATGAAGAAGAACTCCACCAGATTAACTCCACTTTGCCCTACTCACCCTCAACAATAAGTCACAGGAGAGCAGGGGTGGGGGGCTTATGTGGGGTATATTTACCAGCCCCAACAGAAATCCCCTGCATCACAAAACTGCATTTTAGCAGTTATACAAAAAAATTGCCATGCGTTTGTCTGCCAATCAAATATTGGGCGAGATTCAACATAGTCATCCCGAGAATGGCTGCATTTTGTTTTCTTCATGTGAACCCAAAGAACATATCTCAAAGGCAGAATGGCTCAGCGCTGCTGTACTGGCATCTCAAAAAGTCAAAGCTGCACAAGAAAATGTCCTGTATTTAAGCAACCTCACACTGGTGCTATTTTCATCTTTAACATCTCACAGTTTTGTTCTAAGTAAAACACAGCCATGTCCATCGATTTTATGTTGAACACCATCAAATGAGGGCCATCCCTCCCAGAATGGCATCGTTTTGTCCAATTAAAGTCTGTGAAGAGCCATTTCATTTCAGCCTGCATGGCTAGCATTCACTTTGGAAACAAATTAACCCACGCAAGGTACTTCAAAAGAAAACTCTCTCTCTCTTGCACAGAAACCATTTTTCAAGCATATCCCTGTGTACAGAAACTGACCAGACCTATAAAAAGCCTTCAGAACGCAAATGTGAGGAAAACCACATCTTGTGAAATCAACATGTAGAAAATGAACACAGTAAATCTGTTTTTGCAAAAACAAGAAAACTGCTCTGTGAAAGCTAAATGTGAAATCATCCCAATACTCGCACAGAAACAGTGTTATATGTGTGGGACTGCAATGGTTTAAATGTCTTTATTTTTATTTACAAAAAGGCTTGCGTTCTGGGAAAGAAAGAGAAAAAGAAAAAGAAATGTTTGAAAGCAGCCGAAACAGTTTGGCAAGCGAGGCACTTCAAAGATACCAGCCCTTATGGGAAAGGAAGTCCCTTTACAAATATGAAAGGGCCAAGGTGTGGAAATTCACAACCGCGTCAGACTGGCCCGCATTTCTACAAGCAAGGGACAATGGACCAAGGGGAACTAGCACTGTCCTTTGACACCTCTCCTCAGCTTCAACTGCCTAGGATCAAATGGCACCATGGTAACCCTGTTGTTCAAACTGACACAGAGGGGACAGGCTGGCTGTGGAGATTTGAAGGACTGCCCACACAGTGACAAATGCCATCCATAGACTTGAAAGAACCTTGTAGATGAAGACATTTATTTCAATAATCTGAATAAGCAGTAATGTGAGATTATGACAGTTTTACTGTAAATTTTGGACAAGCATAATAAGACTATGGGCCTCATTACGAGTTTGCCGGTCTGGATTCAACGGTACCGGTAAACTTGCCGGTACCATTGTATCTGGACCGGCAAACTCTGAGTTGTGCTTGCAAGTGCCTTTCATTCCGCCATGGTCTGACATGGCAGAATGAAAGTCACCCGTGAGCGCAGCATGCCAGTAGCACAGGCATTGGTGCCAGTGCTACAGGCATTCCTGTTCCCATTGAGCCCTATTGCGCACAAATGGGAATGGGGATCACCCGATTCTGGCACCCGCGAAAGGGCAATTACCGGTCTAGCGGGGCCGGAATACCCCAGTAATTGCCCATTCATGGGTGCTTGAAAGTTTGGAGGTAGCCTGTCTGTGTTATAGGCATGGCTACCTCCAAATTTGGAATGAGGCTCTATGTATGTCTTCCTGGCATGTGGTGGACGTGAATGGCAGTAAAAAGGCATTTCTGGGGAAAGCGTAAATGGCATAGATATTAAATTTGGAGAAAATATGCCAGACACTATTAACGTTATTTTTGTGTAGCCATTTGTCGGATTTTAGGTAAAATGTTTCTCGTGAAGAACTGCGAAATGATGTCCAAAGGGCGAAGGAGCATCGCACAGAGTTGGCGTTTGAACCAGCATATTCCCTGTGAAATATGGGATCTGCCTATCTGATTTGTATAATGGTGATCATTGTAAATATAAAGTTGTATTCCATAACTCCTTTTTGTGAAAAATTAGGTTTGTGGGACAAAAAGAGTCATAAAGGCATACAACTAAGGGGAGGTCACTTCCTTCAATCCAATCAGCTCGGAGGGAGGTGGCGACAGGAATAGCCTGACCTATCCTAAGTCGAGAAGTATGTCCAGATTATTGCCACCCACATTGTAAATTCTCTGATGTCATTCTGCCTATATAAGAGCCAGGCAGGGAAGCATGAGGGGATTCAACATTCTAAATTCACCCTGCCAGTCTCCAAGACTCCAGAACCAGGTCCAGAAGTAGCTGTTCCAGATCCAGGCAGAACCACCTATCCAGAACCTCCTATCCAGAACCTCCTATCCAGAACCACCTAACCTGAAGCAGATCCATTCCAATAATTCAGGGACAGGCTGCTGATCCCTTGGGGAGAATCCAGCAACTAGACCTTCTGCCCAGCTGATGCATCCCTCTGTCCACAGTGACCAGACCCCTGTTGCCCAGCTGTTCCAATAAAGGAGAGCCCAGCCGCTGCCCAAGTGACCAGATGCTTGTCCCGCTGTCCAGAGACCCAGATGGCTGTCCAAACTACCCAACTCAAGTGCATTTTGTAAGTATCACCCTCTCCAGTACCAAACAGATGCATACACTGCTCTTTTACCTTGCATTCTGTCCAAACCCTATAAAAATCCCATAAGGATCGTAGTCATTTCCCAAATTGTCATAGTCCTCTGTTTATCCAGTCCTTAGAAGAATATGTGTAGTGTATATCTGTAGTGCAATTCTTTGCTAATCATTTCAGTCCTTTGTTTAAGTCTTTAGTACCATGTTTTAAATAAATAAATAAATTCCCCATAGGGAGGAACGCGGTGCAAATTGGTTACAATTGAAAATTAATCTCCTTGCGTGCAGTGTCTTTCTTTAATTAATTTTAGTAACTAAAATACAGTGTCAGCAGAACAAATCATTTTGTTAACAAAACCGATTTTAAACCCATACAGTCGCCCCATAAGTGTCCTCCCTTCACTTCAGTATCCTATCTGTCATGTGCCTTTGTACGTCATCATAAAAAACAATTTCCAATTTTGAGTGCTTTAGCTGTTTCCTTAGCTGTTTTCTTGTTTGAAGTCCGTGTAGAAAAAGAAATTGCAATTTTTCCACATGTGATTTTTGCTGCATTGCTTTCCTTGCCAAAGTCGATTTTCTCACCTGTATTCCTGTTGCTTTAGTACCTTGGTTGCCCTCTAGCTTGTATGCTTTCTTGCCTCTTTAGTACAGCCACACAAATTCCTGTCCTATCCATTCTTCCGCACATGTAAACTGACCTCTAATTATTCAGTGAACACCAAGTGCCATTTTGGTCCCCTTTCCAGGTTTTCATTTCCGTTTTGGCCTCCCATTCTGGGATGGTAGGTCGAATTTCAAATCCGATTTTTCACTCTTATTTCTGACTACTTACTATACCTTTCCACCCACGCAAAATGTAGTCAGCAGAGGTTTGGGGGAGTGGTGAAGAGGGAGTGCATAACACTCTCGGCAAGATAGCTCAGGAGGCAACATGCTCGCCTTGGAAGCTAGACGACACAGAGCAACACAGGTTCAATCCCCTGGTCTCTGCTTAGAAACCTCAGGGTATTAAGCACGTTATAAATAACCAATCATATCATCTATCAGTTGTGCCATCTATAAGTATGACAAAAAGTAATCTTTCTTCCATTCATATTTACGTTGATCTATCTGATGTCAGAAAGATTAAATTAAGTGTATTTTAACATTTTGCTTTATATTATCACCACTCTGTTGATTGCTGCCCTACATTTGATTTGTGTGATTTTGCATTTGAATTTAAAAATAAAGAAATATTTCATTATGACACACCGGTCTGGTTCATGGTCCATTGAGACACAGGGTGTTTGTCAATACGGATGTGAGACGGGTTGGGTGCCTTCTCAAAGCAGAATCCCAAATCAATAAAATAAAACGCATTTTTATTGTGCACCACATCCCTTGCCCGTGGAAAGAGTCCTGGTCTGCGTGCTGTGTCGTAAAATCCATTACATAACCCTCCTTCTAGTTTGGAGAGTAGGCATTTCCAAAACATTTTGAAACTGGTGTTGAAAAGGGATATAGGCTCGTATGATTGTGGTTTTTTTCTAGAGCCTTTCTCATAAATTGGAACAATGATTGCTCTTCTTCATTCCCTTGGTATTGACTTCATACTCAGTATTGCATTAAAGAATATTGTTAATATTGGAGGCCACAATTCACCATTATCTTGATAAAACTCAGCCGGTATTCAATCACTGCCAGGGGCATGCCTTCTTTTTGGTTTTTTTGGATGGCTTTTGTCACCTCTGCAAGTGATAAGTTAACTTTACCCTTTACATTGACCACGTGCCTCCGGTTTTCCAGGGAGCGTGTATCACATTATTATTTTACTTTCCCTTTGCTTGGTAAACCTTACTAAAGTGGTCCACCCATATGTGATCTTGAATACCACATTCCAATCCCAATGATTGCTCACTATATAAAGGGAGACCATTAACTTCCTTCCAGAAATTACATGAAACATTATTTTTGCTCACTATCTTTAGCCTGTCAATGAGCGCCATATTTTTTTTTCGTTATCTTTTTGCCCAACATGGCTTTTGTAGAATTATTCCATCTCAATATTTTAGTAGTATTACCTTCACAGGCAATTTCTTTAATGTGATCAAATTTATTACCTGTCAGCTTAGTACCTGGCCATTTCATGACAAATTCTAGAGCAAAATGATGACTATGCAGCTCTTCCTTTATTCAAAAATTCTTCACCAATCCCCATATATTAACAGAGACCAGGACATAATCTATAGTTGATCTTCCTCTTGTGCTTCTGAAGGTGACCGCTCCAGGAATGTCCCCATCAAATCTACCATTGGTTGATCTAAGTCCTGACTCCATCATCCAATTCCACAAGTGAACCTCAGCACCATGCATCCTCTTATCCTTCATTTGTGGTGGAGGGATTCCCAGTACCCTTTTCTTCATTCTGTTCATAAAGACCTTCGGTCAGGCCATTACCCATTTTCAAGTTAAGGTCAACTCAACAAACGATCATTACATCTTTATCTCTCATTTGTTTTCGTAGAAATTCAATCACCTCTTTTAGGGCTTCAATAACTCTAAAGCCATCTTTCTCTGAGGGGCAATTATAGATGTTAAAAAGATACATTGGGAGGCCCCCCAGTGTGATCAGTTTGAGTACTTGGATCAACAATTCTCTTTCCACATTTACTTCAATGATCTCACAAGTGAGAGCCCTTCACCAAGATCGCCAGATCACAATAGTGCCTCTATTTTAGCACTTTTTTTTACCTTTACCTAATAGACCAGATACCCATCAAAGAACATTTCTTCTTCTTCCAATGTCTCTTGTAAGAGGATAATCACAAACCCATTCAATTTCTCTTTTATGGCATTGTCAGTTAGTTTCCACCTTGGAGCCCAGTTCCCACAGGTACTTGGGTAATAGATTGCACACATGTTGCACTAAAGCCCTCACGAGCCACTGAACACATATATCGGAACAGAAAAAAATGGGCATTCGCTGAATATGAAGGTAATCTGCGATGCCAACGGTCACCTAATGCACGTGAATGCAAACTACCCTGCATGCACACATGACAGCTACATAATACGCCATTTCCCCATCCACCAGGCCCTGTCTTTTGGGACCATTCAGCAACAAGTGGCTCATTGGTGAGTGTCAGCTAGCACACACACAAAAACACACTGATGGGGGGTCACATCCAAAACAAACCACCATACCATCACATCCCATCACAAAATACTGTTTTTGTCATCCACAGGGACAGTGCATATCCGCTATCACCACTGGATTAAAGGAGAGTGTTGTGTTTTCATTCGCAGAGTGGGTGTGATCTGACTGTGCAAAGTGACCTGAAATGAAACAGATACATGACCATTAGAGTGCATGTGCCCTGTCACACATATTCCACTCATAATGCACATCATGGGTCCATATTATGTTTACCTTTATGTCCAATCATGTCACTTGGGAAACCAGCATGTCAGTTAACGTCACTGAACATGTTAGTCTGAACATGTCACCTTCAGCATCACTTGCAAAGTTCCACCATGAGAGATCCAGCTGCACACAGTGCACGATGGCAATGTCCATCAAAGAAAGACAATGAGTTCACCTTGAACAGCAAATAAAAATATTTAAAGAAAAATATCCATGACCGTGCACATAGTCAGTTGGGTTGATGAGGAGGTGTGTGGTGAGGGGTAACATATGAACGTAGTGCAGGGAACTCAAAAGATACCCTAACCTGGACAAATCCCAGCTATGTCCCACCCTGCGGATCATCATGGGGAGGGTGCCCTGGCCACGCAAGGAAGATGCCTTGTCCTCTTGTGCGGCTACCACACATGACACAGAGGCATGCAACAGGCTGCCAATTGCATCAAGGTCCTGGTGACTCTTCTTCTGTGTGTCACTCTGCATAGCGGCCCTTGATGCATCCATATGGTGTCTCTCAGGGAAGACATCTCAAGATCAAGATTCTCTCTTGAGGCCTTCATCTCCTCATGCAGGCATGCCCTCAAGGCAGGGATCTCGCCACGCAACAGCTGATAATCTGTGCACATCACGGCATTGGACGCAATGATGTTGTTAGCGAGGCGATTCACGTCACTGCCGATCTCCTTCATTACCTTGCCCTGCTGCATGATTTTGCGGATCACCTCCTCGTCCCAGTCAAGGCATGGAGCAGGCATACGTCCCACACATGTGCGTGGGTGCCAAAAACATGATGATGCAGTGCGTCCCTGCCTGAGTGGTTGCACTCGTACAGCCTGTGGTTCCACATGCCTCCCACTCCCAGCATATGCATCTGTTGCCACCAGGACAGGTGTGGGCAATGTTGCAGGCACAGTGCTGTCCGAAGAGGCATGGCTCACCATGGGCAGGGCCACAGTCTCCTGCCCCCATCAGGCCCAGTTTCCTCCAGGAACTCAAAGAGGAACATGGGGTCGGGTTTGCTCAGTGGTTGTTGACCCACCATCTACCTCAAAAACTCTGTAGCATCATCATCCTCATCCTCCTCCCCTGATGATGCCTTTGCAGACATGCTGAGGATGGCCTGCAACAGCTGCCGGTTCTTGCCACAGAGAGCCGCCCGGACACTGCTGGTGCCTGGTTGTGCCTCCCTGAATGAGCCCTTTGGCACAAGCTCCCCCTCAGCTGCGGCTTCACTTACAAAAAAGTAAGACAACACAAATTAGGGCAACATCTGGATATACATCCATGCCTCACTTGAAATGCATGCAGCACAAATGACTTACAGATGATACATGCAACAGAATCCCAAACTGGTCCTGTCCCAAATCCATGCCAACCCTAGCAGGAGCAGCATGACACCCCAGAAACCCTGAATAGAACTGACATAATGGCAGTGTAAGACTGATGAGTGACTAAAGCGTAATGCATGCAACTACGAAATACCACATAAGCCTCCAGGATGCACATGTTGTACACTGACAGTGGCATGCATATGAATCTGCCCCACATGATCTGGAGATGCAAGTGCCATGTCCCAGATAGGCAGAAACCATCAGCTTGCCACTGAATACCTAGCAGTCACTCACCTGCGGCATGTCCAAATGTGTCGATGCCACATTCCGACGCCAGCAACCTGTTATTATATATGATGGCGATGAAGCAAGGGAACAGAGGGAGGGAAGAGACAGCAATCTTACTAGGCCAAGTGACATTGAGATAGCGCAAGTGCAGGAGAGGGGGGAGGGAAAAGTGCTAGGTGAAAGGGTACAGTGCTGTACATGGGATAAAAACAATTACAAGAAGTGCGGCCAGCAGGTGGCAGGTGCACGGGTAAGTGCAGACAGCAGGTGTCCAAAAGTGCAGGTAGAGTGACTGTAGGGTTACAGATACAGACCCAAGTGCAAAGGTTGCCGGGAGGCAGTGCAGATGTGCAACTGGGTGGGCAGGGACCTGGACCCAAAATCAAAGGTTAGCCAGACCAGTGCAGTATCAGTCAGGAAATCAGCAGGGGAGAGGAAGAGAGAAAGCAGAAGCAAAGAGGACGGTCTTAAGGTGCTTCCGGAACCAGAGATGGTTCTCCTCAAGTTTCAGAGAGGCAGGGAGTGTGTTCCCGAGGGAGACCACAGCTGAAGCAAGAGATCTACCACCAACTTGTTGCGTGGAGAAGCGGCAGACCCTGAGGGAGTTAGAGGTGGAGGAGCGAAGCACTTGTGTAGGAAGATATTTAGGAAGAGAGAGTTGGAGGTATTAAGACCGCAGGCCCCAGACAATGTGGACAATGCAGAGGGTCTTGAACTTAATCCTCATAGCCACTGGGAGCCAGTGCAGAGATTTCACTTGAGATGATGAGGCCAGAGACTATCACCTGAAAAGGAGTGAGATCCTCAATATGTGTAGAATCACCACCAGTCACCTGTGCAGGGGACACATTTGCACCCAACTTCTCCTTCCTTAGTATGCCTGGTTAGGTCTTCCATCCGCTTATGTACCTATTTCGCAGTGCGCATCTCCGCCCCACAGACATTCACCATGTCAGTCACCTCCTGCCACTTCTGCTGATGCTGGGCCAGTTTCACTCTGCTTCCAGTCAGGGGTACAGCTCAAACTGGTATTCATCCACATAGTCTGTGAGCACTTGTTATTAGTTATATGTACATTTCCGCTTCCGGCTCATCCCATTCCCAGTGACTGGTGGCTGTTCCTGGGTCATATGGGTTCCAGTGGCACTTGCAGTGTTGCGCTAGTGTTTTACTGTGCCAGTGGTGCATACCCACCATGTGGTGGTTGTGCTCTCCCCCTGGCACATCTTGGTGCTTGTACCCTCCCCTTCACTGCTCTCCCCGCCCTGCCAATTCCCCTTCCATCCATGTCAGGAGTATGGAAGATGTATAATTGCAAATCCTGCTGTTTGGCACTTGCACTGCAAATTCTCTGCTTACGCCTGTACCACTGATCAATTGAAGAGCTTTTTATACTCTGATCATTATTATTATGTAGCTCAGTTGCATCCTGTGCATGCGCCCCACATTCATAGCAAGCCACGGCATGACGCATGCAACTTACATGACAAGGCCAGGGTTGTTTTGGCATCCGGAGAAGCATGAGTCCACAAACAGCTCCCTGCTACCGGTTCAAGACCCAACTTGGCCTGCTGTCACACTTCGGCAATCACTCAGTTGTGGACTTTTTGGACAGTTTGATATACATTGCCAGTGGCGCATTGGTACAACTTCACTTTGTTGCTGCCTGCTGCTACTCATTACAGGTGAGCAGGGGAATAGCAATAGGTCAACTGGTGGCTCTGTAGCTGCATGCAGGAAGCTGGCGGTGGGATAGTGGCACTCATGGGGAGGGGTTACTGTTGTGGGAGGTACAGTGTGTTGCAAGTGGGTGCTTACCTATGCAATGATATGCACATGTTGCATAGTTACTTTAGCAATGCATAGCAGTTAGCTACAAATTATACCCGCATGCATATGGGAGCTTCTGCAGCAAATCCATGAATTGTGATGGCAAGGTGCCTGAGTTGGTTGGACTGAAGAGACATGTACAGCTGGTTGTTGTGTGCATATGTTTGAGTGTGTCGGTCCATGCTCAGGTGTCACTTCTGACATTGGCAGTGGCTGTTTGGCCGTGTGCGGCTAAATCAGTTTTGAGCCAGGAATGGGGGACAATATCCTGGGAGCATACTTGGGGCCATAAAGTGGTGGTGCGCTCCGTGGGGATCAAACAGAGTTTTGTTAGGTCATCAAATTGAAGATAGTGCCAGTCCACCAGTGCCAACATCAACATGTCGGCCAACTCCACCTCCACCTGAAGGGTAGCGCGGATATGGGCAGCTAACTTCTTAGGGGCAGAGGTTGTCATACTAGTTGAACAGGTTCCACCCGGAGCAGCAGCTTGGAGCGGTTGGTCACAGGAAGATCTGGCGGGACATCACCACAGCTGTTAATGTTGAGGGTGTGGCCTACAAACCCCTGAAAACATTAAAAAGAGATGGGACAATATGAGGATCCGGTGCCAAAAGAAGGCCACGGTTGCTATCAAGGCAGGACCCACTGCAGAGGTGCACTCTCCATTTCAGAATCCTGCAGAGGGTTAACCCAGATCTTCACACCCAGGTCCGGGTAATGCAGGACCAAATACAGGAAGCAGGTGAGTCCACACTGTCAGATCAATGGGGCAGTATGTGTATGTAATGTGATGGGAATGGATTTTGGGAGGAAGCTTGCCGATGGACACAGCAATGTTGTGTAACGTAATGGTGAATGCATGGTTGCACTCTTTGTGGGTCCTATGAGTGCGAAGACCTTGGGAGGGTGTGCCAAGGGTGTCCTTGTATTCTCTTGTGGCCTTGTGCAGTTGCATCTTGATGTCAAGCGTGTTGGGTGACTCATCTAGTGTGGGTGCAAAGTATGTTGTTGGCTGATCTGATGCTTGTGATGGGGTACTGTGCCCTGGATGGCCATTGATTGGCATGGGTGATGGATTGCTGACTTGCCATGAGGCAGTGGTAGTCTATGGTGGGGAGCATGTCGTCTGCCATGTCCACCTTACCCATGGCCATGTACCATGGGCATATGCGGGTGGAGGGTCCTGGGTCAGTGGAGGGTGAGGAATCTTTGTGCCGAAAGTGCAATGATGATGGCTGCGTGTCTTGGTAATATGTTTTGGTTCTCATGTATGTCCCTTTCATGTTCGGAGTTGGCCATGGTGACTGTTGTGCCCTTGCTCATTCTCTGCAGATTCATGCATTCATTTTAAGGGGGTGACATCTTGTATTTTACATCTCTGTCTGTTCAGGGTGCTTAGTTGCAGTCGTGTTGCGATTGGGCCGTGCCATGTGTGTGTGAGATGGTGCATGGTACCATGCTGATCTTTGTACATGCATATGTGTACACACATGCTGAACTGCCTCTCCTCTCTCCCTTCCCATCCAGTGTAGCATGCAGATGAGGAGACCAGCAAGGAAGATGAGACAGTTGCAAGGCCGAGGTATTCCCAGAGGCTGTGTAGACCATGACAAAGGATAGCATCATTCACCTCATCTGAGGGATAGGTGGATGCCGACGGTACATCTTTTGGGGATGACATGAGTGACGTTGGCATGGGCCTGGAGGGTGAGTCCTCAGGGGATAAGGTGCAGGGGTATTCAGCCACCCAGACATACAGGCCTGTTGCCACAGAGGTGCCAACTGGGGTGTCAAGGTCAGGTGTGGTGGAGGGGAAGGGAGCGATTGAGGGCCTGGCAATGATGTCTGGTGGGGGTACATCGTCTGATGTGCAGGCTGGGGACATATGCCTGGGACAGGATGTTGTACAAGATACATTGGTTGGGTCAGCTATTCACACTCTCCCAGTGCCATCGCCTACAGGGCTTCACACATACATCTACGCCACAATACAAACTACCCCAGCACTGACTGCTGCTGAGGCAATTTGGGATGCCGTGTTGCCCATGCTGTTATCGGGCTGTAGCCAGCAGGTGGCTGCACTGGAGTCCATGGATGTAATCCGTAGCCAACTCAACAGCCATCACGGCCAGGTGTGCCACATCCTGTCGCAGATGGCTTGTGTGTTGCTGGGTGTGGTGAACATGGTACAGGCAACACAAGTGACAACAACCTCCTCCTCAGCAACTGTGCCCCATGCACCCACAGGTGTGGCTTCCATGCTGGTGACATTGCTTGTCTGCTGCCTGCTTCATAGTTAGTGGGGGTGCAAGTGGCCATGGAGGGCATTCCGGGAGGACAAGACTCTGGTATATCAGTCACTCAAGATCAGGCAGTGCAGGTGGACATGGCACTTGAGGAAAGCAGTGGGGCAGTACTGCCCTCCAGTAATTGGTCACCTCTCCGGAGGGAGGCCCAGTGCCAGAGGCGGGCTGCCAGGCAGCAGGAGCAGTAGCGGCAGCAGAGGCAAGCACACCGGCAGCTCTTGGCATGGAGGGCACAGCAGGCATTCTTGCTCTGGCAGGGGAGGCAGGTGGAAAGGCAACGGATTCATGTGGCCACAACATGCCTACTGCAGCACATGTTGCAGCAGGAGTAAGAAAGGCTGCAGGCTACAGATGAGGCAGCTGCTAGGGCCAGGGATGCAGCATGTGCAAGGATGAAGGACTTACATGCTGCCATTCTGTAGGGAAGCAGGAGGGCTGCCAAGCAAATTGAGCAGTCCACTTGTGAGACCCTGGAGGCTGCCAGGACAGCACAGAGGCACACCTGCAGCAAGTGGAGGCATTATCAGATACAGCATTGCAGCTTGAGTTGTCAGGACTTGGACTGCAGCATTGACTGTTGATGTTTATTTTTGTGTGTGTTGGCCTCATTATTGTTAGTTATGAAGGAGGATTCCTGTAGATTTATTTTGTATTAATTTCTGAATGCTTTTTGTTCAGTTTCAATACCAATACAGTTGTGTTTTTTGTTCTATCGGAATCATGTGGTTATTTTGACTTTTTGGGGATGTTCACTTTCTACAACACTTATGTTTGTGTGCAGTCATCTTTTGTAGTGCATGTCACACTGGTCTGTTTTTGAAGATGCATGACAAATAATCATGTGGTATGCTTCTTGGGATTCATGTATCATCACTCAGCCTATCATAGTTTTGTGTTGCCAAGGTTCTGTGTGGTATTTGTACATGCATCTGTTTACTGTGCATAAAGGATTTAGGCTTACGGGTGCACACTGCCAACAATCAACACGTGCGCTGTAGGCAGGTTTCAAGATCACAGACATGCCCTGTTAGCTCAGCATATGTGGATGTATTCATTGTGGCCTTCTCAGTCCATGGATGTAGTTGATGCATGTGCATGGGCTTGGTAGATGTATTTGTGTGGTGTGCAGAGTGGCATGTGCATCTGTGGCTGTATTCGTGTGAGGGTGGTGGTAATGGTTGTTTGGTATTTTTATTGGTCGTCATTGTGGTTGTCAGTGTTGTCCTGCTTTATATTCCTTGCACAGATGGTCATGTATCTATGTGTGTTGCTCGAACGGGTCTTAACTATATGTGACAAGGATGACTGTGCCTTGCAGTGGGCATGCATGTTTACATGTGATTTAGTTGATGTATATTCCCCACTACTCACATGTGTTTGGGATTGTGTCATGGATGTGGGTGTTCTCCAAAGCTTTGTCGATGTTGCACGGGTGTCACAGGTGCATTGGGTGTGGTTATGTTGCGAGTGATGGTGTGTTAGGACAGTTTTTCTGAAGTCCAACTAAGGACCTAGAAAAATTATTCAACTGAGGTAGTACAAGACTCCACTCTTAGAATAAGGCTGTACCATCTGAGTTCAGGGTAGTGTAGACAGAGCAGCCAGGCTCATTTTAGGAGGGAGAGAGGGCAGTAGACACAGTACAAGTGAAATTGTAATACAAATGATCCAAAGAAATACTAAAACACTATGGGCCTCATTCCGAGATTGCAGGTAGTCATGGCGCTATTAGCGGCATGACTGCCTCCAATAACGGTACCGGCACCAGTTTCGTTCAATGGGGACTTACCGGTGTAATCGGACCTTTGCGGGACCGGTAAATCCCCATTGAAAAAAACATTCCCCATTACCATTTGACCCCCGATAGGGCTCAATGGGAATGGGGAAGTAGCTAATAACGGTACCGCAAATTGCGGTACCGTTATTGGCTCCCTTATTGGCTCTGATATCCCTTAACGGGTCCCGTCCATAACGCCTGGTCAGACCTGGCGTTAAAGGAGGGACCTGCTAAGGGAACCCGTAGTAGGGGAGTAAGGGATCCCTTACGGCCCTACTCAGAATGAGGCCCTATGTATCGTAAAAATCTAGGGGTAAGTACTAAAACATTATAAGAAATCACAGTATAAAAACACGACACTATGCTTGAAAGCACACAGACTTAAGTATACACCTTATTTTGAACAACTAACAGTAGTTCTAGGGAAGTCAAAACCTTGTTATACACATTTAGTATAGGTCAAACCTATTCTTTGGGAGTAAAAGACCAATGGTTACTTTCAGATTACATTCGGTAATACAAGGGCAGTAGTCCCTTCCAGTTGTACAGTGACTCTTGGAACAAATCACATGAACAGTCAACTGGACAACATACTTTTGGTGAATAGTGAAACACTTATCCTAGGTGTAATAAAAACCTATAACTACTTTTGTCATAACACACACTTAGACCAGGTGAGTGAAACCTACGGATGTAATATACAATTACAGATGCTTTTGAAATCAGGGAATCCCAGATTGAGGTAAGCAATAAGTCAGGTAACTTAATTTGGATGGCACGTAGCTAAAACAAGGTAAGTAAAACCCACATACTTTAACTCCACAATGAAGGGGAAAGTAAAACCCAATGTCACACTTTACTTAATAGTTATTCTAGGTAGGCAACAACCTAATATACACTTATTAAGGACAGGCTAGCAGCAAGTCAGGGGAAGCAAGACCCAGTTGGGGGACACTCATATAGTTATCCTAACAGTACTAACCTGGTGATACCAACATTTAGAGGACACTCATACAATTACCCTACAGGAATAATCTGGTGAAATCAACACATTACTTTTGTCAAGAGGCACAACCTAATCACAGGAGAGTAAAATACCTTCACATCTACTTTCTATTAGACTGGCAAAACAGTGGCTAAGGAAGAAAAGATGTTAACCATACTTTTAAGAATAGTGCATCACACATTCAAGATCAGTAAGAACATTTGTAACTGTTCGCTCTTAGAATTACAGTTACCAACAAACTCTTTACAAGTAAGTAAAACACTTGATTTCTTTTCTAGGCAGAAGTCCCAATCCCTTCAAAGTCTTTCCCTTATTCTTGGAGCCTTAGTGTTCTCAGTGGCTGAAGGGGGGTCACTAGGATTAGTGACTAACAGGCAGTGTTAGAATAAGTTCTTTAGTAGCAAAAGTCAGAGTTCCTTAGGGAAACTGGGCAAACAGGTGAGTACTTTACTTCAAGGGTTAGAAGAGGGTCTAAGTGGCTTCACAGGAGACACCCCGGCAGGATTCTAGCAGTGGGAGTGGGTGCGCTGGACGAGGAATCCCAATCACAGAAAACACCCCAGGACTACACAGAAATCCCAAAAGGCTTAAGGTAAGTATATCCCCAAGCCAACACAGTACCTCAGCAATGAAGAAGAGATTGCAGCAGGAGAACTTCAGGGTCTGCAGCCAAATACCCGGTCAGTGGATTCCTTGTCCTGGAGACTGAACACAAGACCTCAGAAGGAACTTTGAAGCAGGGATTGAGGAAGAAGGCTTTAGGCAAGATTTCCCTTGTGGTTGAATGCGGTTCTGTGGGTTTGGCGCCTTTTCAAGAAGCACAGAAGAAGACAGAATATCGCAAAAGAATTCTCATTGTTACAAAGGTCCAGCACTCTTGTGAGGGGACTTTTTGGACTCAATTCATGTCTCTGGTGATACACCAGGGTGCCCACGAAGTTTCAGCGGGATTCGGGATTCGTAAGACCGTGCACTGCACAGTGACTGGAGGTCCCAGGGTATTGGAGTATTGCAAGAACGCAAGGTTGCAGCAACCAATGGGATGGCTCAAAATGCAGGTCTACTTGAATCTAGGAGGTCTCACCAGACTCTGGCTTCAGGTCATTATTTTCAGAGGCCCCAGGTTGATTGGAAGGAAGGGCTGCAGCAGGCTCCGGTTACACAGCAGGCTCTCCGGTCGCTGGAAATCATCTCCGCCACTTTTCCTTTGTTATCCTCTTTGGTTTTATGTTCTAGTGGTAGACATGACTTCAGCTTCCAGGTTTAACGTATTTATCAGGAATTACAGCACAACCTCTGCATTCTATCCCCTCATTTTACAAGAAAGGGGCATCTGGTTGTCCAATCAGGACAGCCAGCCCCCCACTGGGATTTGTCCCAGTTGAAGCAAGGTGTAAGACGAAGGATTGGGAAGTTTTGGACTCCTCCCCTACTTCCTGTGCTTACAGACTGACTGGAGCCTGGGCGGGGTGTCCAGGGGACTCCCGCCAAAGACAAAAATCACACAAAGGAATTTTCCACCCTGGATGTCAGGGGAAGGAACAAGAAATTAAAAGAAAAACTAAAATGGCAGAAAAATAAGACAGGGCCATTTTGGTAAAATGAGCCCCCGTAGGTGCCTTTACTGAAGCTGTGATCACATCCCGCGGTAAAGGTGGACCAAATTAGTAAAAGGTATCAATGCCACCAGCCATTAAAGGTAAGCTTGTCAATGTAAGAGAATTGTTACAGTTTTAATGTGAAAGGGGATACATTGTATCTCCCCAGCACTCCACATAAGGTGGGGTGTGCTAGTTTCACAGAATAAAATGTAAAAGTGATCCAAAGATCCTTTCTACCCTTGGGAACTGTAGTTCACCCAAGGTTAGCACAATGAAGTTAAAGGGGGAGCCGCTAGGGCAACCCAGCAACAACAGGCACTTATTGCCAATAAGTTGTTAAACATGATAATTTTTAAACGACACTATGGAGAGTCTTAAAAATGACACCCATAAAAAGAGTTAAAGATTAGGTGAGTGTGGAAAAAGTTTCCCACTCACTGAGGTATTAATGAAAAATATCCCACTAGAAAAGCGAAATGTTCTGGGGTTGAACCAGGAAAGGAAGATTTACCAGCTCTGTGGAAATCTTACCTAACACTCGTCCCCCCTATACTAAGGAACAGGAGAAGCTAATCCTCACCTGGATGGATCTCTTGTTTCAAGTCGGTTAAACTGTTTGCTGAGTCAACTAGCAATCTTTTTGTTACCCTTGCTGTGATACTTTTTCTTATATTAGTTATCATTTGCAAACTATATGACCTACAAGTAGTGTTGGACACTTTACTCTTGTCTAAGATATAGGAGATCTGATTAAACAGTCCCTCGGAAGTTGTGACAACTTCTGAACATACAATAGGCTTTTTAAAGGGTTCTTATAAAGAAATCCCTTAGACCTAGCAGTGTCTCCATGATTCCTCACCACCTCTCTCACATGAGCAGGTTGGGTCTCAGGTATCCTAGTTGGAGGGGTTGTGGCAAAGCATTGTACATCCTTCCACTTCCTCTTAGATCTGTTTTTACCTTGGTTAGGGTTTTCCCTTATAACACTAGGATTTACAAGGGGGTCTTCAGCAGAAGAGCCCACAATGTCAAGGGGTTTAGCCTTAGACATATCTTTTCTCGATTTCCACCAGCTTTGAGGTTTACCAGTCCTCAAAGGCTTAGTTAGGTATCCAACGTGTCAATCCACCCCATTCCTCAGAAGCAGTGTGGGTCAAAGACTTTAGAATTGGAACGGAAATGGTAGAGCATGGTTTGGGGTCCCATTTCCCTAATATTCTAGATTTTGATTTGCTTTTGTTAGAGGTTTCCCTTCTAACAATAAGACTTTCAGTTGGATTCTCTATAGAGGATCCCACAGGTTTAGAGTGGTCTCTTGAAACAGAGACCCTAGCCTTGTCGGAACACCTATCCATCTCTACTGTTGTCACGACTCCTGCCCCTGGCCTTGGCTGTCAGGCCATTGGGGCTACACCCAGAACCACCATCAAGGCCTCAATGGCCTTGTCATTTACCCCCAGACTCTCTTGGAGTCAGTCCTGGCGCCTTTGGCGCCAGGCTCATGTGAAAAGCCAGTAACTTGGTGCCCATAAGGGCATTTTACAACATGGATGCTCCCACATGGCTCAGTTCCATAACTGAATCATGCGGTCTAGCGTTTTGGGTATGGCAGGCCCAGAGGCCCCTGGGATACCTGCAGGCTATATAAGCCACGCCGAAGTTGCAGAACACGCTTCGCGTTGCGCTGCTTGTAGCAGCGTGACGTTAACCGCGGTCTGCTGGAATCTTCATCCTCACGCCGGACCCGATCGCCTGCAAGAATCAAAGAGAAAGACACCATTAGCATGTGCTTACCTTCTAGATCCAGCTCTTCTACTCCGCTCCAGGAACCCGAACAGCCAACACCTCAGCAGACCTCGCTTCATCAAGGAAACCGCTACCTGGGAAAAGAAACAGTGAAACAGCATTAGTAAGCGTTATTTCTTAACATCCAAATAACAACATTCGTTTACCTTCATTGAATGGTCTTCCAAATCCTGCAAGAAGAAGGGAAGAACTGATTACTACCAGAGTGCCTGGAAGCGGTTCGCTCAACACTACTCACCGCTTCCCATCTTCTCAGCACACGCAGTCCGGATCAGCATCGCTGCCGCAAGAAAGACAATAAAACAGGTTAGCACAAGAAAGGCACGTAGCGCTGTGCTTCGCGCTCACGTACCATTTCGTGCACACTTAGTCTGCACGACATCACAAGAACTGCATCTATAAACAAGGGAAAGAGTTAAATAGAGACAATTACAAACATAAAGAACAAACAGTCAAAGCCAGACTTACCTGAGGAACGGAGTCCCAGCAGGTCTGGATTCTGTAGGACCCGCACCAGTGAAGCAACTAGGAAGCGAAGTGCCCATCCCCAGCGCACCCCTGCACTGCGCAGCAGGACGTAGAGCGCACCTTATCAAAAAGCAAGGTGAGAAGTGCACTAAGGGGGTCATTGAGTCCATGTGGGAGGTGGGTCCCGGATTAGAGGAGACAACCAAGCTAAACCTGACTCCTGTGTTTTCAGACCTGGTCTCCAGCCAAACAAGAGTCCAAAGGAAGGGGGTCCAAGGGTGGTAGCAGTCCGGACTGGCCTGCGCCCCCGTGGATACCAGGTGAGCGTTACACCTGTAGGAGTAGTTGGAGTGTCACAACCTTGTCTCCCTCAAGGGGACACGGGCCCTTACAAACCCTATTGGGGACTCCTCGGATGCCCTGGCGCCAGTCCTGGTGCTGCTGGCATACGAGACGCTCACTGGGACAGGCTTCCTATGGCCAATGTATAAGCATGTCCGCCCCCATGAGGAATACTGGAGAACTGTATGCTGCAGTCTAGCTTCCCGCCCCAAAGGCACCTGGGATACTACCTAGCTATTTAAACCACGCCCGACCAAGAGCACGCGCTTCGCGTTATTCTGCCTTTGCAGCGTGACGCTCATCCTGTTCTGCATCCCTACCTGCTCAGCTTCATCCATCATCTTCGGAGCCTTCCTGGGCCTGACCAATGCCCCGCTCACCAGCTCAACACCATCCTTTGGCTTCGGAAGAACCCAAGGCAAGACCATCGCCGCTTACCAGCTCAGCAGCAACCTTTGGCTTGGGAAGTACCCAAGGCAAGATCATTGCCATACTTACCAATTCAGCAGCATCCTTCGACCTCGGAGTAACCAAGGCAAGATCATCGCCATACCTACCATTTCACAGTATCCTGTGGCTTCCTAGTCATCCGAAGCAGGCATTGTCTGAATGCTCTCCCGTTGGCTACTTCATATGCTCTTCGAAGCCGCCCAACTTGCGCTGCCCCCGATTTCTTCATTTCTTCGGGGGTTCCCCCAACTCCAGCCTGTCGAGGTCTGCAAGACAAAAGTCAGCAGGTTAGTCATTTGCAAGGACGCTTTCAGCGCCACATTGCGACTCAGCTTACCTGCTTGAACCAGTCTTTGGCTTTCTTCATGACTTCCACCATCAGAAACGAGGACAGGAGTTAGCTCATATTGCAAAGACTATTTTACCCATTATGACTTATTCTCATCAAGAAAGACTTTAAGACTTACCTGAAGAAGAAGTTGCAGCCGGTCTGAACTCCGGCCCTCGCCAGTGAAGCAACTCAGCGGAATGGGCCCAAATCGACACGCCCCTGCCCAGAGTGGCAGGACGGAGAGCGCACCGTTAACATAACTAAGGTGAGAGTTTCCCTTAGGGAACCTGCACGGGAACGTGGGAGGTGGGCGATCTAATAAGAACCCATCTAAGCTGCCCCTCCTGTCTTCCAGAGTTGAATCCACTTATCCAGGGGGACGGGCATGGGGTACCCAAAAGCCCGCAGGTGTGTGCCTGGAGATGTCCCCGTGGAAAAGAACAGGTAAGCGTTACAGGAGTCACAAGCTTTTTATTAAAAGGCCTAGTAACAAAGCTATTCTTAGATTTCTTATAACTGTTTTTGGTTTTCAGTTTTGCAGGCCTGGAAGCTACATTCTGGGCACTCTGAACGAAAGGAGAAAACTCAATTCCTACCTTGGGGTCAAGGAAACTCCTTGCCCTCTTAGGGTTGTTAAAAACACCTAGGCTGTGTACATCCATCTGGATCACCTCCAATGTAAGTGGGTTTTCAGGTGTATCCATGTTTAGAGTTTTAGGAACTACTTCCACTGTAAGTGGGTTTTCAAATGGTTCTGCCACTCCAGGTTTAACTGAAGGGTCCTTTCTTCTAAAGGACATACACCACACAAGGTGTGTGACATGAACAGTAAGATTCTTGTCAGTTTCAACAAAGTTTTTACACAGTGTTATAGATTGGACAGGAATATATAAGTTTCTATACACAGGGTGAACCACTTCCACTGTAGGTGGGTTTTCAAGAGGTGCTTTCAACTCAGTGTTAACTGAATGTCGGGTCACAACAGTGACCTGGTTAATGGTATCAAACCATATTGGTACTAGGACAGAGGTTTTTAAGTTTCTGGGAACTAGTTGAACCACTTCCACTACATGTGGTTTTTCAAGAGGCTCTATCACCTTAGCAGCAGCTAAAGGTGGGGTCACAGGAGTGACCTCTAGCTTTGTGGGCCTAGGGTCTTTGTCTCTATTTGAAGTTATGGGTGCTACACCCAAGTTCCGTTCAGAGAGGCAGTTAATGCCTTTCATCTCTAAGGAGGGGTCTCCTAAGGTGACCTCTCTTACTTCAACATTAAGAGCCTCAGCCTTCTAACAAGGGGGCTCAGATGAGTCTAAGACCACAGCTTTTCTCCTATACTTAGTATTGACAGATTTCCTAAGGGATGAGGAGACAGCACGTTTTGACCTAGCTCTATTCTCAGAGTCCCTTAAGGGGTTTAGATATGGAGAAGCTTTCTTCTTATATCTATCTATCAGAGCTGTTTTTACCCTATCCCAGTTACCTCTTTCTACTTCATATAAATCCAAGAGTACTTGGTAGTCTCTCTTGGGAGGTCTAAAAAGAACCCAGGGTATTTTATCACTCTCGAACACTTTTACAAGTGAGGTCAAAAATGTTCAAACATACAACAATGTCATACTTCATATCATACTGACTCACTAATTCTGGGTACCTGGAAGCTGTAGACACAGAAGACCTGGAAAAAGAAGAGGGGTGCAAAAAACTGTCTTCTACAGACCTGTTATTCTCCTTCCCATATTCCCACATTTCCAAATTGTTTTTCCACAGGTATTTTCTTATATCCAGTTCCTTAGATATCTTAGAGCACATGGTAGGCAGTAAGGTAGAGGCAAGAGAAAGGGGGGGGGGGGGTGAACTAACATCCTCCTCATCAGAACCCTCATATTCCTCCTCTGAGGAGTTTGGACAGCTGTCTGAACCCTCATCATACTCACTCCCAGCAATATTGTTAGAAGTGGACACAGGTTCACTGAAACCATGCATTTGGTCCCATAACCTTTGTATTAGGTCAAGCTTACTGCCTTCAAAATTGAGGCCCTTCTCTATACACATTGTGACCACATTTTCCATTGCAGCATAAGAGTAGTCCTCAAGCTTTATGGTGTTGGTTATTGTTTTAAATACAATAAGTACACTTTACCTTGGCGTAACCAAACCTACTAGATGGTTTCCTTTGGACACAAAGTATATCAATAAACAATGTAATGCAATCCACCTTTATCCCACCGCTGCCACCAGTTTTAGGACAGTTTTTCTGAAGTCCAACTAAGGGCCTAGAAAAACCATTCAACTGAGGCAGTACAAGACTCCACTCTTAGAATAAGGCTGTGCCACCTGAGTTCAGGGTAGCGTAGACAGAGCAGCCAGGCTTATTTTAGGAGGGAGAGAGGGCAGTAGACACAGTACAAGTGAAATTGTAATACAAATGATCCAAAGAAACACTGAAACACTATGTATTGTAAAAATAAAGGATTTATTTAAATACAAGTAGGCCCAGATAAATCTAGGGGTAAGTAAGTACTAAAACATTATAAGAAATCACTGTATAAAAACACAACACTATACTTGAAAGCACACAGACATAGTTCTAGGGAAGTCAAAACCTTGTTATACACATTTAGTATAGGCCAAGCCTATTCTTTGGGAGTAAAAGACCAATGGTTACTTTCAGATTACAGTTGGCAGTAGGCCCTTCCAGTTGTACAGTGACTCTTGGAACAAATAACATAAACAGTCAACTGGACAATATACTTTTGGTGAATAGTGAAACACTTATCCTAGGTGCAGTAAAAACCTATAACTACTTTTGTCATAACACACAGTTATACCAGGTGAGTAAAACTTAAGGATGTAATATACAATTACAGATGCTTTTGAAATCAGGGAACCCCAGATTGAGGTAAGCAATAACTTTGGGAACTTATTTTGAATGGCACACAGCTAACACAAGGTAAGTAAAACCCACATACTTTAACTTCACAATGAAGGGGAAAGTAAAACCCAATGTCACACTTCACTGAATAGTTATTCTAGGTAGGCAACAACCTAATATAGACTTATTAAGGACAGGCTAGCAGCAAGTCGTGGGAAGCAAGACCCATTTGGGGGACACTCATACAGTTATCCTAACAGGACTAACCTGGTGATACCAACATTTGGAGGACACTCATACAATTACCCTACAGGAATAATCTGGTGAAACCAACACATTACTTTTGGAAAGAGGCACAACTTAATCACAGGAGAGTAAAATACCTTCACATCTACTTTCTATTAGACTGGCAAAACAGTGGCTAAGGAAGAAAAGATGTTAACCATATTTGTAAGAATAGTGCATCACACATTCAAGATCAGTAAGAACCTTTGTAACTGTTCGCTCTTAGAATTACAGTTACCAACCAAATCTTTACAAGTAAGTAAAACACTTGATTTCTTTTCTAGGGAGAAGTCCCAATCCCTTCAAAGTATTTCTTTTATTCTTGGAGCACAAGAGTTCTCAGTGGCAGAAGGGGGGTCACTAGGACTAGTTGTGTCAGTGATTGCGGAAACTCATTTGTATATGACATACACAGGTTGTAGTTTAAATCATGTTTGCTCAATGTCCATCAAGAGATTACAGTAGGGTGTTGTGGTGTCACGTCTGGTGGAATTTGTTGGGTATTGGGATGTGTACTGGCATGCATTGGATTTTTCATTTGGGTACAGAGCTGAGTTCTTTTGGGTTGCAGTCCCAGGAGGACTCTGCCTGGTGTGGCCCTGTCCAAGCCCACAGCCTGGCCCTCACTGCGTTCTCCTTGCCTATGTGTCCAGCTGATGTGCTTAGTTGTAACTCACATTCAACTCTGCCCATTTTGTTCAGCTTGGTGGGTGCCCAGTGGTCAGGATTGATGGCAGAGTGTGTCATGGTCCATCTCACAGTGCACATCAAGCTCTTCCCTGGGACCACTGCCAGGGGCATTGACCCCCATGGCCTACAGGTTCAGGTCTCACTTCAGCGTCAATCTGTCCTCAGGGCAATGGGGTGAAACATGCACTGGGGGCACACAAGCCTGGTGTGGGGTGGTTGCCTTCCTACCTTCCTGTTGCACACATACAGGTGCAGGTGGGGCATCTGCATGCTGCAACACTCAACCGCTAAGTGGGGTGGACAGTTCTCATCCACCGTTGTGCGCCCACTGGTGTGTGATGATGGTGACAGCCATGTGACATTTATATGGTTTGGAAGTGTGCCCTATTTTTGAGTTCAAGGGGGATGCATGGGTGCTGTGTTGTGCGGTCTTTTGGTGCACCTTGTGGGTGCTGGTTCTTTGAGAGGGAATGCGTGGGTGTGGGGTTATGTGTGTGGTGTGATGATTGTGGGAGTCCAGTGGGTATGTTTGCTGGGTGTAGGTGCACTTTGCATGTGGCTGGCTCTGTTTCGTGGGTGTACAGGGAGTGGGAATAGTGGGTGTAGGTGCACTTGGTGTGTGACTGGCTCTGTTTTGTGGGTGTTAGTGGGTGCAAGTGCACTTTGCATGTGGCTGGCTCTGTTTCGTGGGTGTAGAGGGGGTGGGAATAGTGGGTGTAGGTGCACTTTGCATGTGACTGGCTCTGTTGGTGTACAGGGGTGGGGAATAGTGGGTGTAGGTGCACTTTTTATGTGGCTAGCTCAGATTGGTGGGTGTACGGGGAGTAGGAATAGTGGGTGTTGGTGCCCTTTGCAAGTATGTGGCTCTGTTCCGTAGGTGTACGCCGAGTGGGAATAGTGGGTGTAGTGGGTGTAGGTGCCCTCTGCATGTATTGTATTGTATTGTATTGCATTGTTTATTTATTTATAGAGCGCACCAGGCCGTTAGTAACTGGGCACTTGCAAGAAATAGAATCTTAGGTTACCGGTACATAAATATTTTACATTTGTTATGTTACAGGATCACATATCAAACTTTTCTTATGTTACAATGTGACATGACTTACAAATAGGAAATGTTACAGTTTCAGATATTTTACATTAAATATACATATTTGGTGCAGTTGAGGCTTTTAACAGTCGTTGGTGTGAAGCCAGAGTTTGACGTTAGCTTTGAACACATGGACTGAAGGAGTAGCTCTAAGTGAGTCTGGGATGGAGTTCCAGAGATGAGCTGCTAGTACTGGGAAGCTGGACCCTCCAGTTCTTTTCAGTTTAAAGTTGGGGATTTTGATACTCTTTGAATGGGCTTTTCTGATGGGTCGTTCAGAAGTGTACTTAGTGAATTTCTCTGTGAGGCATGCAAGTGCTTTATTGTTCAGACAGTTGTGTGTAATGTTCAGAGTTTTAAGTTTGATGCGGTCATTGATGGCCAGCCAGTTGATGGCTCTTCTTTGGTCAGATATTTGTTGCCCTTTAGGAATTCCTAAAGCTGTTCTAAGGGCATTGTTCTGCAGGGTTTGGAGTTTGTTGGTGATGTGTGTACTGGTGCCTAGGTACAGCGCATTGCAGTAGTCTAATTTAGAGAGGATGAGGGCTTGTGCTATGGTGGTACAGCTGTCTGTGGATAGATAGGGTTTGCAGGCGTGAATAAGTTTGCAGGTGTAACTAGTTGCTGAGGCTGTAGCATTTACTTGCTTGTCAAGGTTAAGAGCTGACTCTAAGTAGAATCCTAAGGTTTTAACTTTCTTGGCTACCTTGATTTTGATGCCATCAATAGTGATGGAATTGTACAAGTGGGATCATTTGTTGAGTTTACTGGTAGACCCAATGATTAAAAGCTCGGTCTTGTCGTCTTTAAGACATAGGCCATATGTGGCCATCCAGGTTTGGAAGATTTGGTAGATTTTATTTATGAGGCTGGTGTCATTGTCATAGTCTCCCTGGATTGGGATAAGAACCTGGGTGTCATCAGCGTAGTTGGTATATGAGACCCCTAGTTTGTCCAATATGTCAAAGAGAGGCTTTGTAAAAATATTGTACAAAGTGGGGGAAACACATGACCCTTGAGGGACTCCACAGGTGATGGGGACTGGATCCACTGCTGATGTAGGTGAGAAGACTCTTATGGTTCTCTTATCCAAGAATTAGTTTATCCACGCCGTGCTTTTGTGGAAAAGTTGGCAGCCGATTTGAGGTGGTTACAAAGTGGGTGGCTTAGTTTGGTGGGTGTACAGGGAGTTGGAAAAGTGGGTGTAGGTGCATTCTGATTTGTGTTGTGCAGATTTATGTCATTCATGGGGTTGTTGGTGGGTGGTATGGGTGCAGCTACTGGTGATGGCTTGTGGGTACTCGCCATGCTTATTTTTTTCACTGCATCTGGGATCACTGGTCGAAATGTGCGCAAAACAGTTGGTTTCAGTGGCTCCTTGGTTTGCACTAGGGGTGTGTTGTGGGCATGCCAGGTGCAATCCTATTTTCTTTGCACTGTTGGTCACTGCTTGCGCTTATTTCTGTAACATTCTGTAACACGCTAACATTTTTGCACAGGATTTGCATGTCTTTCTGTAAATTAGGCGCTTTATACTTTGAGATGTTGGAGGCATTTAAGACATTTCATCAGGATTACACATGGGCTAAAATGCTGGTGTCACCATACAATATTAGGCTATTACAAGTTACCGAGGAGTAAAGTCATAGAACGATAAGTTAACTTGTAACTTGCAAAGAGGCATACAGTGATCTTGGACCCCTCCCCCCATATGGCTGTTACCCACATCAGCATACATGTGTTAACCTTCTTACAGCTGTGCTATTCCCATTAACACAGTTTGCCGTCCTCCTTTACCCTCACCCCAAAGCGGGAGTCTTCTAATGCCACACTTATCATCGGATATTTTATTTTGCAGACCTCATACTCATTGAAATCCTCTGCTGCATTGTCGATGAGCCTAGTAAATTATAGAATTTCTCGGTCCGCCCGTTTCGAGGCAGCGTTATCAGGAGTGATTTCGTCCTGTCGAAATTGAAGTTGGGACGAGATTTTGCATATCCGCCATTGTTTCCATACTATAAGTTTCTCTCCTGAAAGGAGTAAACATCCAGTAACTGGATGTACCACAATGAATGTCTCCAATAATGAAATCCTTTTGACCCACTGCAATTGATGTGTCAGTTATATGTAGACACTTGAAAAAACGTGTGTGACTTTTGTACATGTGTTTTAAGCAGAGTATTCTCCCCAAAAATGTCAACGATTTTTTACTATCGATTGGCGACCAAAGTTTTTCTTCTGAGGACCGTTTAACATAGCTTTTAAATGCAATGGATGCACTTTTGCTGCAGTGGCCAGTAATTGGATGAAGAACAGTGGCCAGACATAGTAGGATGGGGCTGCAGAATGTAAAAGGCTTATGCGGTTCTGCCACCGAATAACATAATGGCAAAGAGGCTTACATGCATTCGCGGGATCTACAGCAACAAAGGTTGTCTTGAGGCTGCGTATTCTTTCCACGTATTTTAGCTACAATGCGTTAACTTGCACATTTGTTCAGATCAGTGCACAAGAAACCAAGAGAGCATGCATAAGAATAGGAAGGTGCAGAATGTATCTTTGTTGCATACGATAGCAATATGTACAAGTGATCAATTGTGCCACAGAGTCTGTCAAAGTTCAATTATAACCTCACTGCAGTGTTGTTACTGTATGTGCTGTACACGAAAGGCAGACCTGGTTATTTGACAAGATGTACACCAACAAAAGTGGGAAACGTAGAAATAAGTATTTGGCGACAGTTCTGCAAACATGCCAGATCTAGCTTCTTCCAAAGGAGCTTGCACTTGGAAAAGAGTGCTGAATTGGTGGCAGTTTGGGCGTTTTCCAGGGGTGTGGTGCTGGACCAAGAGAAAGAGGGTCAATGATGTCAGGGAAGCCTCCTGGTAGAAGAGCTAAGTGTGGTATTGTAGATTTGGTGTTAACAGTGCTAAATGTTTGATCATTAGAAATGAAGTTGAGTACCGTGACCATGCTAGGCTCACTAAGGTGAGTGTGCAACCTAAGCCTTCATTGGTTTATGCCATTGGACAAATGTGTTCGCTTGCTGATCATAAGTATGTAGTGAGATGTTTAGCATTTACACATTGCTTAAAACATTTCTGCCAGGCTTCGCATGAAAGACTGAACGATTCAAGAACTTAAGAAAGGTTTAACTGGGGTGAAGATCAGCAACCATATTTTGCAGAAATCAAACATGCTATTGGGTCTGCACCTGTGTTCAACTATAGAGCTGAGCCTGAGATATGTGATTACTGTTGTACCGCAAGGCTCATGTGTCTCACCAACACTTTACAACATCTTCACCAAGCTCCTCTTTGACCGTCTTGACAACCTGGGTGTCACATACACCAATTACGCTGATGACACCCAGGTTCTCATCACACTCTTAGGGTGCTATGAAAATGATTGTAAAAGAATCAACAAGATTTACTTGGAAATACAGACCGTTGCTATGTCTCCATCAGCATCGATGGAAACCCAAAGTGGCCAAAGAAATTAAAACCCTGGGAGTAAATCTGGACTCCACACTGTCCCTCAAGAAGCAGGTGAACTCAACTGGGTGGGTTGTTTGTGTAGGCTCTGGAGGATGCAACACTATTAACCTGTTTTTTGAGTGAAAGGGTTAAATCGAGATAAACCCCCAGGGTTTTTATCTCTTTGGAGACAATGATTGTGTTGCTGTCAATGACGAAAGAGGAGTATCTGCTATCAAGTTTATTCAGGCGTGCCTGAGTGCCTACAATCATTAGCTCCGTCTTGTCGTCATTGAGACAGAGGCCGTTGTCAGCCATCCAGGCTTGAATTTCTAGATAGATATTGTTGAGTAGTTTGGAGTCTTGGTCATAGCAACCAGTGAGGGGGATGAGGACTTGAGTGTCGTCAGCATAATTAGTGTAGACGACACCCAGGTTGTCCAGACGGTTGAAGAAAAGCTTCATGAAGATGCCATATAATGTGGGTGACACACAGGGACCCTGTGGGACGTCACACAGTATCGGGGTGGGGTCTGCTGAGGCTGAGGGTAAAAAGACTCTGGTGGTTCGGTCTGCTACGAAGGATTCGATTCAGTCGGAAGCGTCGGAGGAGAATGCTGCTGCTGTGGACAGGTGTTTGGCTAGAATTTGGTGGTCGATGAGGTCGAAGGCCGCAGATAGGTTGAGCAGTAGGAGGATTGCTAGTTTGCCTTTGTCCTTTGCCTCGTCCATTTGGATCTTTAGGTCTAAGAGTGCTGTCTCAGTTCCATGTCTGGGTCTGAAGCCAGATTATCTAAGACTGAGGAGGTTGTTCTCATCTAAGTGGTTCTGAATTTGCAGATAGGCCACACAATCCAGATTTTTTAGGAGGAAGGGGACAGTGGTAATGGGTCTATAGTTGGTGGAGATGTTTGGGTCAAGATTGGCTTTCTTTAGTAGTGGCATGACCCAAGCTTCCTTGAGGTTATTGGGTACCTGGTTGGAGATGAATGAAGAGTTTATCACGGTGGTGATGAAGGGGGCTAGGATTTTAGCTCCTTCCTTGATTATAGTGGCCGGGCAGACATCTCCTTGGCAATGGGAGGGTTTTAGGCTTTTGATGATGCTTTCAACTTCCTTGGGTATTACTTGCAAGAAGGAGAAAGGAGGGCAAGGGGGGGCTGTTTTTATCATAGTTGAGGTAAGTTGGCTGGTGGCCCTTGCAGAGACTTGCTTTTTTAGCTTTGATTTTGTTTTGGAGAAGGGTGATTTTGTCTGCGAGGGCTTGCTGTATTTTAGTGCACCATTCTGCGTTTTTGATGCAGTCCTGAGTGGGGGTGGGGGTGCAGGGACTGAATACTGAATAATTCCTTGGTTCTGGAGTTTGCATTTTGGATTCTGGAGTCATAGGTGTGTTTTTTGGCCGACAGGATGGCTGTTTTGTACGTCGTGGATGCTAACGTGAACGTGGTTCTATTAGAGGTCGAATGAGTTTTGCGCCAGGTGGCTTCCATAGCTCTTTTTGTGTTTCTAAGGCTTTTTTAGTTAAGGGGTGAACCATTTGTTGAGGCCCACTTCGGGGGGCCTGAGGTTTGGGTTTCCTGAGCTTGAGGGGGGCAGCAATATCAAGAGCTGACTTCAGGGTGCTATTATATAGGTAGACCAGGTTTGCTGTGTTAAGGTTATTGAATTTGGGCTTGTTGAGGATGTCCTTGATGAGAGGTTGGAGACTGTCTATGGATATGTTCCGATAGTTACTGGTTAGAGATGGTTGTTCTATGTTAGCTTTGGATGGTGAAGGTCCAGGGATGGAAAATAGGATGAGGTGGTGGTTGGACCATGCAACAGGTTCATTTTGGGTGAAGGAAATGGAACAATTGAGGTCAGCCATCCAGTCCAGCGTTTTGCCTTTGGAATGGGTGGGAGTGGTGATTCTGTGTGTGAAGCCAAGGTTGGAGATGGAGTTATCCAATGATAGGGCTTGTGGGTCATTGGGGTCGTGGAGTCCGAGGTTTACGTACCTAGGAGGATGGTTTTAGATGCAAGTTTAGTGTGGGTGGAGAGGAGATCAAGGATGTCACCCTCGAAGGAGGGTGCCGTGCCAGGGAGCCGGTAGACAAGATGCATGCGTATTGTGGGGAAGGGTTTCAGCGATAGTTTCACTGATAGGAGCTCAGCAGATTGGAGGCTGGTTTGGGGCATGGCTCTGAGAGCTAGGTGGGATTTGGCGATGAAGGCCACTCCACCGCCTTTGCTGGATGTTCTATCCGCTCTGAGGATGGTAAAGCCTTCTGGTAGGGCTAGCGAGAGAGCAGGGCCTGCTGCCTGATGAAGCCAGGTTTTTGTGACTGCTAGGAAGTCTAGGCTGCTAGAGGTAATGAGGTCAGAGATCTCTATGGCATGTGCCAGTAGGGATCGTGCATTGATGATGGCTCCTTTGATGTTTATAGGTGGTGGCAGGGGACTTGGGACTTTAATGGGCACGTGTGGAAGAGGGCGAGTGGCGGTGCTGTGTATAATCTTGGGCTTAGCTGTAGCTTGGTGTTTGGTAAATCGTGTACCAAGTCTTTGGTTCCGGATGTGGGGTGGGAGTGGGATAAGAAGTGCGGGTCGTGAGGCAAAGCAAAGTATCCATTCAGAAGGGCTGAGTAAATCAGCGTGGGCTATTGGAGGTGTAGTGAGGAGAGGGGAGGGTTTAGGTGAGGGTAGAGTAGATTGTGTATGATTTGGAGGTGCTGGTGTGAGTGGGTGAACTAGTGGTAAGAGAGAGGCAAGGCCTAGCGTGGCTCTGTGGAAGGAAGACATGGTGGATTGCTATAAGTGGACAGTGTGGTAGTGGGCTGGTTTCAAAATTAGTGAAGGACAAAGTATACAGTAGGTTGATAACAAGACTAGCAGAGGACAAATAGAGATGTGGACTGGTAACGATGGTAGCAGAAGAACAAAGTATACAGTAGGCTGATAACAAGACTATCAGAAGGACAGAGCCCCGCCTTTATGTGAGCCGCCTAAGGCTAAATACTATGAAAAATGGGCACATGAGGGCTAGAAGCATCTATCAAGTGCTGAGCCACCTAGGGCTGGAAGCAATAGTTAATGGGCACATATGAGTTAGATAAAGCAACCGAGTGGTAGCATATATGCTAGCGGTGACTGGGGCAGGCACAGTGCACTTTGATATAACTGGCTGTCAAGGCATGCGCAAGTGCAATACACTATGCTGGTCATATGCATGTGATATGTCCAAGCGATTGATTACATATAGCAGATAGCATGTGGCATATAGTCATTGATATAACGCTGAGGCTGCTTATATGAGATAAATGATTGTACAATTAGATTCCGATTGTCATTGCGGTGCAGGGTCAAGTCTCGTTGGGAGTGCCGGATATGAGTATGCACCCAGTAAGAGCCTGCTGTAACTGCATGAGTGTTTACCATAGGTATGGCTATGTGACTTCAGGCAGGATTTCTGAGTTTAAATAGGTAGCAGATGGTGAGCGATAAATGAGGGGGATTAAGTACTTACTCCATGTGGCTGGCGATACGAATGGCCAGCGGCCCGCCACGGACAGGCACAGACAGGCCTGACCCTTATGCTGCAGCCCTTCCGAGGAAGGCCGGCTCTCGCCTTCCGGTGGGGTGGCTTGAGGAAATGGGCAGCGGCAGCCAATAGGAAGGCTGCATGGTTGCTTAGCAACCATACAACAAAGTGGCGGCGGCCACTTTATATGGCCCACTCTGAAGTTTTTTGGCAAGTTTGGTGAGGTTTTGCGCAGGGGGGGCAAAGTTATAGGTGTTCCCACATTTTTCTTTCTCCATAGACTGAATGGTGAGAAATTTTGCTCACGGCTACAGTACGCGCGGCTGGACGGATTTTAACCAAATTTGCGTCAGGAGCAGGGGCTTGGTTCAGAGCGTGCTTTTGTGTGTTTGGTGGAAATACGACAAGTACTTTTGTTGCAAAGAATTGAAATGTATGTCTCAAAAAATGTGTGATATCTGGGTTCCCTGCACAGACCCATTTCCCTGTTCACTCTGCGGACAAAAGTCTCATTGGCTTGCAGTATACCGTGATGTCAGCGAACATTGGACGCATTGGGTGGTTGGCTGGTGGGAAGCATGCTGTGCATCAAAGTTTTTGGGAAACGCTGCCATGGTGTATCGGACGTTAGTGCCACGCCGGAAATGGTAGCAAAACATGGTTTGCAGGATCGGGTGGGTGAAAGAGGGGATGAAAAGTTTGGGGAGTGAAAAGCAGAAAATTTGATATATTTGTGGTTGAAGAAGACGGTGGCGGTGAGGGGTGTACGCAAGCAATGTGGTAATTTGCGGGTAGCTTCTCAGGCGACAACCTTCTGTGGCGACTGCATGGACGCTCCATTGGGAACACTTAGTGCATTGCAGAGGATATGCCGAAATTGCTAATGTGTTGTGCTGTTGCCTAAGGGTGCCGGTGCTTATATTGACTTTGTGGGTTTGCATTGTGTTATGGTGGTGGGTTGGGCTGTCAGTGGCTGTGGTACGTTTGTGAAGTATGGTACGTGGCCAAATGTTCCCATGCCTGCCTGCATTGCCTTGTAGTGGTCGTGGGCAAGGCCTAGGCTTTTGGGTGCCTGGGTCGAGGCCGTAGGACTCCTCTTGTACCGAAGAGTATAGGGCTTGGGCACCACCCCGCAATGGAATGCCTCCATGCATGGGAGAGCAGTGAAGCAATTTGTAGGTAGCTCATAAGGTGATTCCCTGTGAATGGGGACAGCATTGCAGATGATGCAAAGAAATTGAGAATGGGTGACATTGCCGCATGTAAGGATGTTTTACCTTCACAGTTTGGCGATATGGACCATTCATGCAGTTACTCACATATACTTCATTGGCGGGTAGCTTCACAGGCGACTATCATTTTTTTGGTGAGTACTGGCAGACTGCATTGGGGATGGGGAGTGCATTGGAGACAATATTAGGATATTTCCAGTCTGTGTACTATATTGTGTTGTGCCTGCAAAGCCCCTACTGCCTTGTGTGCATGGCTAGGGCCCTTGGACCTAATAGTCTGGCCACAGGTTGGAAGTAGGTTTGAGAATGTTGCCTTGTTTGGGTCCGTTAGTGTAGCCATACGTAGCTGTATTCAGGAAAACTACGTGGCCACATGTTCCCATGCATGGCTCTATTGCCTTCAAGTGGGTGTGTCCAAGGACTACGATCTTGGGTGCATGGGCGGAGGCAATAGGCCTTTGCATGTACCCAAGGGCCTACGCCTTGGCCACAACCCCCGCAAAGTAATGCAGCCATGTATGGGACCACTCTCATGATGGTATGTGGATTGCACACACATTTATAAAGAGTGCATTCCCTTTGCCTTAGCTCATTTGGATAGGTTATTATAAACATACCGTCTGACATCCTGTTGTTGGCTATGGGTGCCAGTGGTTATGTTGACATTGTGGGTTCCCATTGTGTTGTGGCGGTGGGTAGGGGTGTCGGTGGCTTGGGTACATTTAATTATGGTATGTGAGTCATGTTCCCATGCATGCCTGCATTGCCTTGTAGTGGTTCTGGGCAAGGCCTAGGATTTTACCAAGAGGGTAGGGCTTGGCTACAGCCTTGCTTGAGGTAGGGCAGTAAGACATTGCCACATGGAGGGATTTTTTTACCATCATAGTTTTGTGCTATGGACCTTTTACGCAGCTACTCACATGTACTTCATTGGCGGGTAGCTGCACAGGCGACTATCATTTTTTGGTGGGTGCAGGCAGACTCTATTGGGGATAGGGAGTTAATTGCAGACAATATGAGGATATTCACAGTCAGTGTACTATGTTGTGTTGTGCCTGCAAAGCCCCTTCTGCCTTGTGTGCATGACTAGTGCACTTGAACCTAAGAGTCTGGCCACTGGTTGGAAGCAGGTTTGAGAATGTTGCCTTGTTTGGGTCCGTTAGTGTACCCATACGTATCTGTAGTAGGGAAAGCTATGTGGCCACATGTTCCCATGCATGTCTCTATTGCCTTCTAGTGAGTGTGTGCAAGGTCTAGGCTCTTGGGTGCATGGGCGGAGGCCATAGGCCTGCTCATGTACCCAAGAGCCTAGGCCTCGGCCACACCTCTGCAACGCAATGCGGCCATGTATGGGACCACTGTGATAATGGTATGTGGCTTGCACACATGTGTATAAAGAATGCATTCCCTTTGCCTTAGCTCATTTCCATAAGTGATTATAACCATACCTTCTGACATCCCGCTGTTGGCTCGGGGTGGCAGTGGTCATGTAGATGTTGCGGGTTTCCATTGTGTTGTGGCGGTGGGTAGGGGTGTCAGTGGCTGTGGTATGTTTGTCAAGTATGTTATGTGGCGCCATGTTCCCATGCATGCCTCCATTGCCTTGTAGTGGATTTGGGTAAGGCCTAGGCTTTTGGGTGCATGGGCAGAGGCCATAGGCCCCACGTGTACCCAAGAGGCTAGGGCTTGGCCACAGTCTTGCTTCAGGGAGGGCAGTAAGACATTGCACATGGAAGGATTTTTTTTTTACCATCACAGTTTTGCAATATAGACCTTTTACTCAGCTACTCACATGTAACGTACTTCATTGACGGGTAGCTGCACAGGCGACTATCATTTTTTGGTGAGTGCAGGCAGACTCCATTGGGGATGAGGAGTGCATTGGAGACAATATGAGGATATTTCGAGTCGGTGTAGTATGTTGTGTTGTGCATGCAAAGCCCCTACTGCCTTGTGTGCATGGCTAGGGCCCTTGGACCTAACCGTCTGGCCACTGGTTGGAAGTAGGTTTCAGAATGTTGCCTCGGTTGGGTCCGTTACTGTACCCATACATACCTGTAGTCAGGAAAGCTACATGGCCACGTGTTCCCATGCATGGCTCTATTGCCTTCTAGTGGGTGTGTCCAAGGACTAGGTTCTTGGGTGCATGGGCTGAGGCCTTAGGGCTCTGCATGTACCAAAGAGCCTAGACCTTGGGTACAACCCCTGCAACGCAATGCAGCCATGTATGGGAATACTGTGATATTGGTATGTGGATTGCACACATGTATAAAGAGTGCATTCCTTTTGCCTTATCTCATTTGGATAAGTTATTAAAAACATACCATCTGACATCCCACAGACTTTTAAATATGTACTAACGTTTGTAGATTCATTGTGGAGGACATGTTAGACTTCTCACAGCAGCAGTGGTGAGACATGCCACCATTTGCCTTTGGAATGGTGTGCCCATGAATAGAGCCTTGCTTCAGGGAGTGCATTAAGACATTGCAACATGCATGGGAGCACTGTGCTAATGGTATCTCGATTGCACACATATGTATACAGAGTGCATTTCATTTGCCTTCGCTAACTTCGATACATTAATATAACCATACCTTGTTCCATCCCACACACTTTTACATATGTGAATGTCCTAAAGTACTTGCTTTTGTAGAATCAGTGTGGAGAACATGTTACACTTGCTACAGCAGCATTGGTGAGATATGGCATCAATTGCGTTTGGAATGGTGTGGCCGTGAACAGAGCCTTGCTTCAGGGAGTGTACTAAGACATTTGGAATTGAAAGGATTTTTTTACAGTCACACTTTTCCGACATGGATCATGTACGCAGCTACTGATATACATATAATATATTGTGTACCCATCCCCATTGGGGATGGGGAGAGTATTGCATATGATATCGGGATATTTCCATTCGGTGTACTGTGTTGTGTTGGGAGTGGCAAGCCGTACTGCCTTGTGGGCATGGCTAGGGCCCTCTGAACTAACCGTCTGGACACTGGTTGGAAGTAGGTTTCAGAATGTTGCCTTCTTTGAGTCCGTTCCTATACTGATATGTAACTCTAGCATACACTTCTGGAAATATGCATTGTCTCCTGTGGGTGCTCACCTTTACAGAATGGTTGTGGATGAGATTTTGCAGTTGGTACACCACCAAGGTGACATGAAGTGCCTACACCTGCAAATGGTGTACGTCATTGGACTTGTTGCCATTCACAGACTGACATGCCAATATTTGTGTTTGGTATGGTGTGCACCTGCTAATACCCTGTGCTTTGAGAGTGAAGGAAGATATTGCGCCATGATACGTTTTACTAACTAAGCATTACACATTTAAAGTATGGATAATGTACAGACCGACCCACATACATTTGCATTGGACAAAATCATTGACACTGTTAAGTCCCGCCATATATAGGACAGCAGGCCATCTGACTGTTACCTTTCTTCTGCGTACTTGTTGAGATGGCCAACGAATGCGGTTGGCGTTCCTATTGTATGCAATTGTAATGTGTGTCGGTCGGCACAGATAACAATGACGGAAAACACATCGCTTATGGTAGTCTTGCAATGCTTGGTCCACCATCCGTCTGTTGGAAGTGGAAGGGGTGGCCACGCACAGTAAGGTGCAAGGTATCTGAGAAGAAAGAAGAATAGATGTAAGTAGCTGTTATTAGTGGCAGCGGACAGGACAAGAGTTTGCCGGAAGGATGTCATAATAGGTGGCTGCCTCATGGACCATGTATTGTATGATAATGAGTAGCGTCATATTTTAACCCACTGCCTTGCTCTCTGTTTTGTAGATGATACTGTGCTTGTACAGCTCCACACAAGAATAATGTCTTTGAAACGTTGCCAGAAGACACCCCTTTCATGTGTTTCCTTATAGTGCTAGCGAGTGTTGTTAGACATACGGCACAATGTCTGTGTATGTGTCCAAATAAAAAAATAAAAAAAACCCTCATGCAGGTCACTTCGGATTGCAGGAGAATGCAGGAGCTGGTTTGCTAAAAAATACACCATTGCAATGTTAGGTGTCGATGTTTGTGTGCCGGTTGACTGCTGCGTTCACCTGTGACCATTATTACTTTAGATACAATCAGGGTGCCTAGAACTGGTAATTGTTTGAAAGGGCATAGTAAGGGTAAAACAGGGATTGTAGCACAGCACAAGTGAGCATAAGGTGTGCTGTTTCACTTCAGGAATTGCGTTCCCTTTTTGCCTTGTCCTTTATTTATGGATTAACAGGAGCTGGGGAAGAATGGCACCAAAACGAGGTACAATCACAGATACAATTTACGGGGAATGGTGGAGACATGCCACTGTAACGCGCATGATTACTGCTGTCACAAACCTCTGTACAATACACACAGAGAAAGTGTGCGTTAAAGTAAATTTATAATTATGCATACAGAACTGCAGCTTAATACATTTTTATCACATGTGATGTAAAGTTGTACTTATATAGCTTCGGAAAATACCATGCTTGTATTGGGTCGGTGACAAATTGCAGTGTACGGCGTATGAAATCATTGCAGACTACCTTTGGGGCACATGGCCAGAGCAACTGCACTGTAAGTTATGAATCGTTTTTTCTACATTTCCATACAATGTCTGCCCTTGGAGCTAATCATGCTTCCCACTCAAGGCTGTTTTACAATGAGCATTTGTCCTGCTGAAGGAGAGGTATGTTAGGTTTTCGCTTTCCGGAGATGATGCAGGAAAAAAGAAAGGATTCATCCGACAACGTGTTTCAATTGTAGCATGCATTTCCGATTTGTTGGTAGTGTCATTAAGGTTAAGTTAGTATGACGTATAAGTAGAGATGATGGTTATGTACACATGCTGCACTGAAATCACAGATGGTAGCATACATATACTGTGATTTTACAGTTCCTAAGGAACATTTATATGTGCAGTGTGTTATGAGGCAATGGTGGACGATGCCAGACTGTGTGTGCACTGCCTCAGCATACATGGGTGCCTGGGCCATCGTACACAGTTTGGTGCTTGCAGCATGAACTTGATTGGGGCTGTCGTTGATCAAAGAAAAGGAATTACTGTGTACGTCCTTCAAACATTTTAAGGGGGTTATGGTGTTCAAATGGTGTTTCCATTATACAATAAGAAAGGAAACAGAAGTGTAAAAATGTAAGGAGTAAAGCAGTGTTTGAAATATGGCTGCCGAGGTATGTACCATGTGCTGCAGTGAAATCTGTGTTGTATACCTTCTTTTGAAATGGTGTACATAACAATGAAGATGACCTAATGGCCTAAATGGTGCCAGTGGAATGCGAGGAGCCAAAAGGTGCAGCAGTTAGAACAGTTATGTAAGAAATATGGATGCATTGATCAATTTGCATTGTTGTGATTGTGCAGATTATCGGGTAGGTTACTGTAGTGTAGTGCATTCAGTGTGCCCACTTATTATAGTCTTAGGTGAACAGTATACGTAGGAAATAGGTTATCTATTGTGTACAGTGTATCAGCAGTTGTGGGCAGGGTCTAATATATTGAGTGCATGGCTGAAGGACCTACACTGTACTGGGTGTAGTGGAGCATGTAGGGCATAGGCACAAGCTGCGTAGTGTAATATAGGTGTGCATTGCAAATTGTGGCATTGCTATGTGCATTGCAGAAATAAGTGCACACATTGCACTGTGGACATTGTAGAGAAGTATGATACCAATAATTGCATACTTACTGTTTGGATTGGGGAGGGCCTGTGCTGTTTTTTGTGTATCGAATGTGAAATATTGTAGTAAGCGTTGCTGCATAATCTGTGGGAAAAGAGAACAGAACATGCTAGAGCAGGTATTTCGTTACTTTGCAGTCCACTACATTGCATATATTTATTTACTTTGTGAACCTCATAACTAGTACTTCATAAGTACTATGCTTTCAACCAGTGTAAGGTGCAATGTGCACAGTTCCTGTGTTTCTTTGCATAATCATTTGGTCCGTGGGGAAAAATAAATCTGTGCTGGCTTAAAAAAAAAAAGTTCAACATTTCTTTGCTGCTATGGTGTAGAATGAATTAGAGCAACGTTTGGAGTGGTTATAGTACCTTTTAAGGTGTACTCTTGAAGTAGGAGGAAATGTAATGGTTTACAATTTCTGCCCTATACATGTTGGTAGGATGGGTGGCATTGTATAGCAGTTGAAGTTTTGTAAATGTTTACCTGCTTCCTTTTTGTAGTACTGTTTCTTTATGCATTTTGTTGCTGCTGGTGTTTTGCAAGTATTGTGGCACTGTACTGTGCTACTGCAGAATTGTGATGGTAGTTACGTACCTGTTTGCATACTGTAACTGCTCATACTTTGGAAGTGTATGAGGATATGTTTGTAGCACAAGCACAGTCGTTGTTGAAGGTTGAGTTGGGTTATTTTAATGCTGCAAATAACAGTGTGGTATTGTGGTTACAGTTAGATACCCGGTGGCATATTCTAACTATTTAAAGTGTCCCATTCCTAAAGGGTACGTTTACAAGCTTGTGCTTTCCTGTTGGTACTTTCACATCTGTGTGCATTCTGAAGTGGTAGTCTACCACTATTGGTTTCCATAGTGATAGTTGCATATGTCTTGCAGTTGTATGAGTATTCTTAGAGAGCTGGTGACTTGTTTGAGTACTTGGTGGTTTCAGAGGTTACTGAGGATAGTTTTGAATCCTCATACTAGTACTTTCCCTTTTACGTATCCTGTGGGAAATACTGCTACTGTGATGTTTGTACACATATTGTTTGTGTGAGTGTACTCATTGGGTTCATTGGGATACAATTGTCCAACACACACTTTAATGCATTTCTTCAATGCTTGCGGTATGGTAAGTTGCTTTAGGTCGACAGTGTGGAAAGATTTTTTTGTGCAATTTCGAAGTTACTGGTTGATGCTGAGGAGTAAGGTATAGTAGGTTTGTACATCAATTAGGAAAACAAAAGATACAAATGAATAGGTCCAAGGATGCTAGGCTCAGAACAACACCTCCACATGTATTATCAAACTCTGCATTGCTAAGGAAGGAATCACTCTTCAATATCTCATTTTTTTATATTAGAGTTGTGTGCAAAAAGACATAAATGCAACATTTAGAGAAATTAAGACATCAAAATGGTTTGCTAAAACAGAACAATCAGACAAAAAAATATATTTACAACACATAGTGCCAAAAAACATTTTTTGGGACAATCTCCAAATTGTGTGTGTGTAACAAACCCGACTTCTATTAGGATTTGCCAAGAAATTCACATATTGCAGTGTACATATTCAAGTCAACATTTGTGGAAAACACATAGAACAATGGTAGGTACACAAAATTATTTTTCTTGCGTAAACAGCATTAATGTGCTGTAGTTTTGGCGGGAGTAGTGCGTCTACACCAGGTGTTTCAGCCGTTTCTAGGTGGGCTAGGTGTGCCACATCTTTAACACGGCCTTCATCAGGACGGAGTTCTGTGTAGATTGACGTCTGTGCTGCAGGGGAAGGAGACTACAGTCAGGGGGGTGTCTGAGCCAAAATTATTTAGTTTGAGTGAATCACGTGTGGTTGATGTAAAATCAAAAAGCACATAGCTTACCTATGGGTTAATAGATTTCATAGGCGCTAAATTTGAGATCTGCTAGCCGCACGGGCTGGTCTCTGTATGGTCCTGTTGCAAATAACAGAGAACGAGAGAAGCAAAGGGAGGTTGAAGCTAAACATGTCCCTGTTTAAAAAGGCATAAAAAAAAGTTTTTTATTATATGCAGGGAAAAAAATCTTACCTCTCGCTGGAGGTCGAAAAATGCTGATCCAGGGTGGTATCAGTGGGAAACAGACACGGCTTGCACAGCTAAAAAATATATATGGCTCAGGGTGAGTGTGGTTACCTAGTAACAACTGTCTCATATATATAACAGTAAGTGCAGGGTTTATTTTAAAGTACCTGTGAGGGTTGCAGCATGGGCAGCCTGTCTGCCAAAAAAGTACGAGCTGGAGCTCCTCAGGCTGCAGTGTCACACTTGAGACTGCAGGGGCCTGACTGCAAAGCGTTGGTAACGCTGTTGCTATGTCCCTGTAGGTATTTATATGTCAGCCATCTTGGAATGGCCCTAGGATCAAGTGAGAAACAAAATGATGGATTCTGCTCCATCCGGGGGGCACAAAAAAAGCTCAATCAATTATGGGTGTGATTAGTGTCAACGCGTGTCTAAAAAGTTAATTTAGACAATATTGTTGACAAACGGTTGTCATGGCAACCGTTAGCATTGCGGGGTGGCATTGGTTTTTTATACTCTGAGACAACATAGCTAATGGCCCCATGAGGTTGTGATTACCGAAAATACTTCAATTCAATATGTTGTGGCATGGATCACAAAATGTTTATGTGTCTCAGGAATCTCAGCAGAGAAAAACCATAATTAAGTAGGTGGACAGTTTGTATTGTATTACTAACAGCCCGAGAGGGTGAGAATTAGGGCGTGTCGCCTGGAAACTTAATACATAGTTTCATAATGACAGAACACATTTGAAATTAACAAAGAAAGTATAGTTTTTCATGTAGGTGATTTCATACATTGACCAAAAAAAAAAAAAAAACAGTGTCATAATGTCTACTGACTTCTGCATTTCATGAAATGAAAAATGATCATAGTGTTAAGAAGTTCATAGCTCATACTCAATCATTGGGCACATGTCATTACAGGAAAGACTTCCATTCAACTGACACATTTAGACCAGCCTGAACGGAGTTAAGTCTGTGGACCCACCGTTGTTCTAATTGGGTCAGCGTTTTGTTCAGATCCCCCCCACGCTTTGCTGGTTTCACTTTTTGGAGGACAAACCATCTTAGATCAGTATCACTATGGTTCTTACTGATAAAATGCTCTACTAGGGGCTTGTCTGCTACCTTGTTCCTGATACAGGAACGATGTTCAGAGATGCGCATTTTGATGGCACGTGTGTTTTTTCCTATGTAGAGGAGTTTGCAAGGGCATTGTATTACATATATGACACCCTTCGTGTTGCAGTTTGTAAAATCTTTCATTGTCCATTTAACTTGTGCATGTTCTAAAGATTTCTTTTGTAGGGTCAAAGGGCATGCCACACATTGACCACATTTGTGATGTCCAACTATCGGAGGTAAATCCCATAGTGTGTTCTGTGTTTGTGGGGGTGGCTCTATGAAGGTGTGTACTAGAGCGTCTCTTAGATTTCTGTTTTTCTTGAAAGCAAAACATGGCACATTGTGCAGAGTGCCGGGGTGTTTCACCAAATGCCAGTTCTTCTTGATGGTTTTCTGGATAAATAGGCTCAAGGGTCCAAAAGTGGTGACACATACCAGTCTTCCCAAATCTTTTTTCGGTTTGTTTTCCAAACAGATTTCTCTAGGTGTATGTTTGGCTCTCTTTTTGGCTTGGTTGATGGCCTTTTTTGGATAGCCTCTCTCTGCAAGTCGTTGGGTTAGTCCTTCCGCATGTTGATGGAATTTTGCCAGGTCTGAACAATTTCTTCGTATACGCAAAAATTGTCCGTAAGGTAAATTGTACTTTAATCCCATCGGATGATAACTTTGGAAGTGCAACAAAGTGTTGCGGTCCGTGGGTTTTCGAAACAACTCAGTTTTTAGTTGATCCCCGGTCTTGTAGATATGCAGATCCAAGAAATCTATTTGGTGGTGGTCCCAATGTATGGTAAAATTAATGTGAGTATTTCTTAAGTTGATCCAACTGTGGAACTGTTGTAGTTCCAAAGGTGTCCCCTGCCATATAATAATCACGTCGTCAATGTATCTCTTCCATAATGAGATGTTTCCTAGGAAGGGGTTGTCTGGCGTGAAGACATGGTTCTTTTCGTAGCGGGCCATATATAGATTGGCAATGTCCGGGGCGAAAGTAGCGCCCATACTCACGCCTTTAGTTTGTTTGTAGATTTGGTTCTGGAACAGGAAGAAATTTTCAGACATTGCCAATCTAGTGCACTCAAGGATGAAATTTGTGGGGGTAGAATCTAAGTCTTCTCTGGTGTTCAGGATGTCCCGAATGGCTTCTAGACCTTCTTGTTGTGGTATCGATGTATATAGAGCCTCGACATCCATTGTGACAAGGAGGCTATCGGTGGTGAGGATGATGTCGTCAAGTAAGTTAATAGTGTGTGTGGTATCCTTTAGGTAGGAGGGCATTTTGATTACAAAAGGTTTTAAAAAATAGTCTGTGTAAAGGGACAAAGGTTCCAGGAGGGATTCACACGCCGATACAATCGGTCTACCGGGCGGTTTTTCTGAATTTTTTTGCATCTTTGGGATGATATAGAAGGCTGGGATGCGTGGGTTGGTTTTGTTCAAGAACATCTTCTCATCTTCACATATCCAACTTTGCGTGAGAGCGTGTTGAGTGAGGCTTGCAATTTTGTCTTGGAGGACCTTGGTAGGGTTGTATTCCAAAGGTAGGTAAGCTTCTCGATCGCCCAGTAGTCGTAGGCACTCAATGTTGTAATCAAAGGTATCTCAAACGACTATGCCGCCCCCTTTGTCTGCGGGCTTGATTGTGATTGATCTGTCGGTTTCCAAATTTCTCATAGCAATCCTTTCTTCTTTGTCAAGGTTATCGCTGTAGAAGTTGTCTTTTTTAAAACCAGCTAGTATGGTCTTGGTGACTATCTTCTCAAAAGTTATGATCTCGACGGGAGTCGAGCCAGGTGGAGGATAGAACTTGGATTGTTCTTTTAAACCTGTAGTGTTGTCTGACTTATTCTGTGGTTTTTGTTGTCCAGTGTCTCTGCACGAAGGTAAGTAAACTTCAAAAAAATGTTTCAAACATACATTTCTGAAGAATTTCTGCAGTTCTAATTCAATCTCGAAAGGTCGTGCCTTTTGGGCAGGGACGAAGGATAAACCCCTGGTGAGGAGCCTTAATTCTGGTGGGGTCATAAAGCGCGTGGATAAGATGAAGACTGGTATCCCTGGTTCTGTCCTTGGTTTTGGTACCACTGGCGCGTTCTCATTCGCTGTCCTAGTTGCGTCGGTCGTCTCCTGGGTCTTCCTCTTTGTCCGCCCCTTGGAAAAAAAGGTTGTGGTTGCTGTTGCACTGTAGATCCCGGTAGGCTTGAGGTACTTCCACTCCCACTGGAGGAGGTCCCTGCGAAATTGACTGATCTATTTCTCCGATTGTAGTTTTGGCTTGCTTGTAAATCTGTGTAGTATGTAGGTCTGAGAAAGGGATAGGTTTTTTCTTCTGAATAGTTCGCTAGGTCTTTTTTGAACTTGTCCACCTTCCTGTCCAGTGTCAGATTTTTGAAGTTGGTGATTTCCAACTTCAATTTACCCAGTTTATCCTTAGCATCCTGAATGGATTTGTCTTCGAGAAACTTTTTTTCCAAATCGATTAATTCAGCGCCTTGTTTTTCACATTCCTCTTTAGCCGTGTCTATAACCAGAATCAACCAATCGCGGCTGCATTTATTTCCAACCCCACTAAAGTTTTTCGTGAACTTAGGGTTATCTGTAAATACCCTGGGGATGTTCCGTACCTGGAGGCCTTCGGGTATTATGCCGGCCCTCAAGTATTCGAGCATGAACTTGCCATGTAGCTCTGTTCGAATTATTCTTTTTTTCTTTTGATTGAGTATTTCTAATTGGTCCTCAGTCAAACCTCTAGTGAGCACACCCTCCTCGTTTCGTAGTGTGGAGGAGGTCCCTAGAAGTTGTTTAAAATAGTCATCGGTATACGAGACTACATTGACGTTATCCATAGATGACAGATGTAAATTTATTTTACTATAGCTAGATTTTGACCTTGTTATGGGTCGGTCGATGCCCACAGCCACGGGCTGTACAGACTAGAATCAAAAAATAGGGCTCCTGGTGTGGAACCTATTCTACCCAGGAGGGTTAACTAGGAAAACAAAAGATACACATGAATAGGTCCAAGGATGCTAGGCTCAGAACAACACCTCCACATGTATTATCAAACTCTGCATTGCTAAGAAAGGAATCACTCTTCAATAGTATGTTGTAGAGATAAATCTCATTTTTTATATTAAAGTTGTGTGCAAAAAGACATAAATCCAACATTTAGAGAAATTAAGACATCAAAATGGTTTGCTAAAACAGAACAATCAGACAAAAAAATATATTTACAACACACAGTGCCAAAAAAACATTTTTTGGGGCAATCTCCAAATTGTGTGTGTGTAACAAACCCGACTTCTATTAGGATTTGCCAAGAAATTCACGTATTGCAGTGTACATATTCAAGTCAACATTTGTGGAAAACACATAGAACAATGGTAGGTACACAAAATTATTTTTCTTGCGTAAACAGCATTAATGTGCTGTAGTTTTGGGGGGAGTAGTGTGTCTACACCAGGTGTTTCAGCCGTTTCTAGGTGGGCTAGGTGTGCCACATCTTTAACACGGCCTTCATCAGGACGGAGTTCTGTGTAGATTGACGTCTGTGCTGCAGGGAAAGGAGACTACAGTCAGGGGGGTGTTTTTGTATGTAAAGTTTTGGGCTATCTGGTGCAGGCACAAGGTGTCTAAAGTAATACTCCTGTCTGGGTAGTATGTATCCAAAAAGTTGTTCTTCAAAATGTCCTGGCTGTTGGGATTACTTTCGGCTATTGTTTTTATGTCTTCGTATGATTTAAGTACTCTTTTTCTGGACGCAGCAGGACCAAGACTTAGCCACACTATGTTTTCAGATTTCTCATATAAGGCGGTGTGTGTTAAATGGGCTGCAGCTTCACAGCAGCCACATTATCTATGGGACAGCATTTTTATGCCAAAGCTGTATAATTGTTGTGCCAGTATTTTGTCAGATGATATGTCATCCCAGAGATATTTGAGCTCTGTTTTCTCTGCTTTGGTTAAGTAGGCTATGACATATCGTGCAACTGCAGTGTAATTGTCTGTGATGTAATGTACATCAACATTAGCAAGGGCAATTATTGCATTGTAATCATTGATGTACTTTGATGCTTCGCTCCTTTTTATGCAGTATGTGTTCTTAGGAGATTTGCCTTTCACACTGTGTCGAATCGAAGACATGAAGCTGTTCACTTGCCCTGTTGTTGAAACTGGTGTAGGGAAACCAAAGCCGCATTTGGTGTAGTATTTGTATCTGTTCTTATATTTGCAGCGAAAATACTTGCCACTCTGTCATGCCCAGGTCTCCACAGGTGTGCTCATGTCCGAAGGATGATGTCTGCACTGGTGTTGTTCTGCTTAATGAGAGCCTGCTTGCGTCTTCCCTTCTGTCTTGCCTCAGGAGATGTTCGTCTGCAAGTTGAAACAAGATATTGGCCAACTGTGTGGAGCTGGTTTTGGTTTTCACCTCCTTCCGTGTTAACCTTCTCTTTCCCTGGCTCACCTTGTCTATTATATGGGTGAGCCCTCCGTCCTGCACACTCTCTGGCAGGGGTGCGGTTACTCAGTAGTTCCAGGATCGAGTTACTTCACTGATCCGATGGAGGTTGCTGAAGAGGATGGATCGGAGTAAGCAGGTAAGTCTCTATTCCAATAACTCCTTGAAATAGCTGCCTTAAGTCCTTGCATGCAAGATATCTAATGTTCGTTTTTTTTGTCTTTCAGGTGCAGCACAAAAGCGGCTTTTCGGATGATGGATGACTCTCCTGACAATAATGTGCAGGATTCTTGCCGGTAAGTAGAGCGCTGTGCTAGATGAGCTAATAGTTCGCTTTATTTTAGCCTTGTTGTGTGCGACTAATCTGCTTTGTCTTTTCTGTTCGGCAGGTGCAGCGCTTTTCCAGGAAGAAGATGGAAGGTCCGACTGACGGTGTCGAGATGCGGCACGATGCAGAATGATGGAGAACTGCTCGCTGGAGTTCCTGGAGGAGGCCGAGTCAGGTGCGTAGCTACCCGAGAGGGTACCTTCTGTTCTGATCTTCCATAGATGTGGCGACCCCTGGATAAGCGTGAAGGCGAGGTCCGGATGTTCTGCAGGTAAGGCCTTCAATGCATGAATAACTCTTGTTCTTCTATTTTCACCGGTGCCGATTAATAGAAGACTCTGGACGGGCGTGGCTGAAAGGAAGCAAGAACTGACACGGTGAGCGTTATGCTGCAGGAGTGCAGATTAACGCGAAGCGTGTTCAGTTTGCAAGGTGCGGTTTAAATAGCCTTGCAAGTAGTTCCAGGAAAATAGTCCTCTTCATCGTATACCTGCCTCTCAGGAAAAGTAGTCCTAAGCCACACCCTGTACTGAATGGCTCAGCATCTCAGAGCCAAGTAAATGGACCATGTACTTAACGCTTACCATTAGCCTGGCGCCAACAGGACTGAGCCCAGGTCAGCCTAGCTGGGGCCTGGGAAGTCCCAAAGGAAGCCAGAGTCTGGGCTGAGCTCACGGTTTTCAGGGTTTTGGGGGCATGCACAATGACACACACTCGTGTGAATGGATTTGCAAAATGTGTGCTTGTAGGACAGTATGTGGACTTTCTGAAGGGATTTCGCAAGTGACATATTTGTGAATGAACGGCAAAACAGTTTCATCACTCTCCTCACCAAATTTTGGAGCATTTTTAATCCACAAAAGCAGTGGATGTGTGGTGCTCCTCTGGCTTGATATTCTTTTCGCCAAAAGAAGTTTTGCACTTCTCTGAAGGGAGGAAGTGCTTTATTGCAAATGAAATGCAGCATGGCAAGGAAGCGATGATGGAAGTAACGTGAAACATTTACTGGATCAAGAGAGCAAAGTTCTCCTGGTGTTTTCATGTCTACACCTGTTTTGTTTTGGTTTGCTATGCATAGGAAAGTGTACAAGTCTTCCCATGGATACTCTGCACAACTTAAAGTGACAAACCATGTGGGTGGTCCAAGGTTGTGTAGCATACACCGTACATCTCTGTGCCGTCAGAACCAGTACTCTTTCGTACCATGCATGCTTGCCAAGAGATTTGTAATACTTGACTGTAAAACTTCATCCTTCTCTTGCACCTTTTGAAGTAGTTGTGTAGCAGACATGTTTTGAAAATGGGAACCTGTTTTCAATGTGTGGGCAACTCCATAACATAGCGTTGCTAGTTCACTTTGAAAGTGAGGTGGAATATGTACTCCACTTTCTGTCTAAATCTAGGGTCTTTAGAATACATTTGTAAATAGTGGCATTCTGATGCTGTTATTTGTGTGCATCTTTCATCATATCTTCCACCTTTTCCAGTCAGGAAGAGTAGAGGAAAGGCTTGTGCTTCTACACTTTTTTCCATATACTGATTGGCACTCCTTGGGCTTTACACATTTGATATGTTTGTAGTGCATCGTCTATGGTGTCTGGAGTGCAGTCAGTGAATTATATAGTGGTCTAAAATATTGGACGCTGCACTAGGAACTACACATTCAAATTGGCCACTTGTTGAGGTGTCCTGACTTCGGTTGTTTCTCTCAGGTTTTCTTCAACGTTTATTTCCTTGTAGTATTCCTTTTTTTGTTTAAGGTTTTACAAAGCTTCCTTAACCTTGCTTAAATTCACTAGCTGCTGCCACAAGTGTTGTCTTTTGTAGGTAAACCATTTTCCAGGATAATCAAAGATTCTTCAATTGGTCTTTGCACTCGTTGAGTGTCTACATTTTATTTGAGATCTAATGGTAAATAAACTACTTTTCCAGAAATGCCTCTCAGTAATTCTGTGGGAGGCAATTTTGCAGATTTTTGGTTGAAGTGGTATTATTGCTTGAACTGGGTACACTGTTTGGATCATAATGCTCTCATACAAATTAAGCTGCTGCAGTGTGTTTTGCAGTGGAGATACTTCGAAATAATCACTGATTGCCTGTGAAGGCCTTTGGTTATTGTCAAGTTTTGCAGTGCAGTATGTGCACAGTATGAAGGTGTTCTTAATTTCGTACTTGTATTCATCTATAAGGTACAGAGCTAATTGAAACCATTGGGATACCTCATTGCCTTCTATTTTCTGCATTATATCTATAATGTTGGTGCTCTTAATATAGAAAGTTCTATGAAAACACACGCATACTTGGTTTGGCATTTCAGCAGATGTGCTTTTGAACTTTTGTATTTCTTTTCTGTATGTGTGATATACAAAGTTGCTAGCTGCAATGTTGTCCGTACTGTTGTCTGAAAATGCTGGAGTTTGTAAGTGCTCTTCAGTTCCACAATATTTCCTTTGGATGTGCTCTACTTCTTCCAGAACTTGTTTTGCTGTACCGTGTAGGAGAATATCATTTAAATGTTGCAGTGCTAAAGCTGGACTTTTTGCATAGTACAGTTTGTAAACTAGATTTCTGACTGTTGAATGGTGGGTTGCTAACAATTTGATATGTTGGAAGGTGCTTTTGCAAGTGAGTCCAGTAATACAGGCTTAAGAATGTCCTTGTATTCCTGTGTAGTTGAGCACTGGACAGGATTCCATAATTTGTAGTATTTTTCTTTTTCTTTTCTCATTGCCTTTGACATGCTGATTGAGGAATTGATGCAAAGATTTGATTAAACGTTGGCGAACGTTACACATTGATGTGCAAGGCCATTTTTAGGTGAGGCGTGTTGGTTTGGTGGAATAGAGAGTGACATCTAAGTTTGATGGGGATATTTCTGAAAGCAGTGTTTCTTCTTCCATTGTGGTATTGTATATCTTTTCATACCCTCGTCCACTCCGATGTAAGGCAATTTGCTTTGTTTGTTCTTGTTTGTATGATTCTTCAATGAAGTATGGCTCTGTGTTGGTGGTGTGACTCGACTCACCTGTACAGATGTGGCAAAAGGTATCTATGCTGATATTGTGTTTGCTTTGAAGCAGTGCTTACAATTTAGCAATTAATCTTGTCAGTGGTTTCATTCTGTTCAAAATGACTATGTTCCAAAAGTATGTATCTTCCCTGTTGTGACAACCTGTAAGTGAAATAAATGGTTGAAAGGTGAGAGCCAAATAAAATTCTTGATTCCAATTGAGTGATTTTCAGGTGTTTTTTCTTTAATGGATTTTAAAAAAATGTATTCCAAAACTCTTAGATTTTCAGAACTCTCTAGGCGTGCTTCAGCCTATTAAATTCATAGGGATATTCAGGAGAGTATCTAGTAAAACAAACAAAGGTATATTTCACCACAATATTACAAGATTTGCAACTAATTTTTTATGTAGTGCATGCTGAAACCAAAAAAAATGCAAATACATTTAGGTATTGTCAAAGAAAAGATAAAGTAAATTCATATATATCTAGTTAAACTGATTTTTTTCTTATTTAAACAAATCCAGACTTTTTGCTCATTATTAATTAAGGATTGTTAGTGAGGCTACTCGCCTATTTCTTGTAAACAAGTTCAATGTATAATATTAGTTCTTTGTCTACTTCTTTTTGTTAGATTTTTAATATCGAAATGTTTCCTGTTTCCAGTAATTTAAGGTTGCTGGTCCGAGTAAGAAAAAATATAACAATTACTTTTTAAAGTCTACCAAAATAATTTCTCATATAGTTGTGCTGCCTTAAGTAGATTACAGATTGCAGGGTGCAAAAGAGCTTACCTTTTATACAAAATCCAGAATCAAAAGGGGGATCCAATTATCCTCCTTCACAGTGCAGCAGATGTGATGCACTGAACTTAGCGCAAATTCACTGGCTTTTGAAGGCCACAAAACGCTGTTATGACGTCATTGCGCACATTTTGTGTGTGCGTGATGACATCATCATGTTTGTGCGTCATGGCCATTTTGAATATTTCCTAGTGCAAGATGCAAGCATCTGGCTTGATTTTTGGCAAAAGGAGCTCTAAATCCCATTAATTAATTGGAGCTTTTGTTATAAACTTGTTAGTAGTTTTAAGGAGATGGCATAACAACTCATATTTTAATTGAGTTTGTAATGAATAATTTTATGATTGATGTTTAGATTTCGATATTTAAGAATGAGTTAGCAAAATAATTATTTGTTTATTTAATTATAGATTTTTTAGATTTTTTATTATTTCTTATGTTTTCAACCAGTAAAACTGGCATTTTTCCATGAGTATTTTATTTTAAATTAAATTGGTGTAGGAAGAAAAAAATATTATTGAGTTTGTCACAAAAGAAGACGAGATTAAGAAGAGTTAAATTATGGACAACATAAAGAAACAAAGCATAGTATGATTGACTATTACTGGAAAATATTGATTAAAGCAATGATAATTAAATAATACAGATACAGTATCAAAGCCAATTGAAAAACTCATTATCACAATTGAGGCCAGAGTCACACTTGTCCATGATGCATATCCGTTTGGCTTCTTTTTGCTTGAGTATGAGTTCTTTATTACCGCCTCTCGGTAAGTCTTTAATTTGTTGAAGGCCATATATCAACAGTTGTTTACTTTTCAAATCTGGATGTTCCAAGTTAACATGTAATGCAAGTGGGTAGCATTGATCTTTGTTTTTAATTACTTGAAGGTGTTCAAAGACTCTTGTTTTTAAACATCTTATGGTGCTCCAAATGTAGTATTTCAGGCAGGTGCGCCTAATTTCATAAATTACCTATTTACTGTTACAGTTGATTTTTTGCATTATTTTCGTCTGTTGTCCATTAGGCAAGGTAATCTGTTTTGTTCCATTAGCTATTTGCAGGCAAAGTTTGCAATTTCCGCATCTATATGTGCCATATAGGGGTTTTTGATTCAATAAGCTCTTAAGATCTTTTGTTTCAAAGGTTGCAAGTGACTAGGTCTTATCATATTCTTGAGAGTTGGTGCTTTTCTATAGCAAATTCGCAGTGTTTCATCTATGTGCTTCGTCACATTGTCATCTAATTTCAGAATCCTCTAATATTTGTTCTGAATTTTCCAGATGATTGGTGCAGCTGAGCTATATGTTGTTATGTATTTAGTTGTTTGCTGTAGTTGTCTATTTTTAGGTTTATCTTTCAAAACAAAGTCTCTTGTAATTGACTCGGTTTTGGTCATTCATTCTCTCAATTTGCAGGGTTTGTACACACTTTGAATTTCTTGAATGTGTGTTCAATGTTGGATTCAAAAGCTGACTGTGTACTACAGTTTCTCTTTAGGCGTACAATCTCTCCATATGGGATGTTAACTATCACGTGTGTTCGGGTGGTTACTGCTCACGTGTAGGATGTTATTGCCCGCTGTAGGTTTTGTGAAAAGGTTGTTCAAAATGTAGTTATGGTCTGTATATACAGTTCAAGATCTAGAAATTGAATTTCCTTTTTGCTTTGGGTCATTGTGAATCGTAAATTGTATGCATTGTTATTCAGAAATTCCACATATTGGGTTAGCTCCATTGTGTCTCCTTCCCAGATCATAATGATGTCATCTATGAAGCGACCCCAGAACATTATGTTTTTGGAGTCATTAAAGGCTGCATGTTTCGAAGTGTGGTTGAGTTAAAAAAATATATAAAAAGGTTTGCATAAGGGGAGCAAATTTGGGCCCATCACAGTTCCTTGGAGTTGTTTGTACAGTGATTTTTCAAAGCAAAGAACAGTATTCCTGAGGGCGAAGTTTAACATTTGTAGAATCATCTTGTTTTGTTCTTTATATGATACTGACTGTGTTTTTAGAAAGAAATCTGTGGTTGTTAACCCCTGATCATGTTTGATGCTGTTGTAAAGTGAGACAATGTCCAAAGTAACAAAAATATAGTTTTCTTGCCATGGTATGAAATCCAATTACTGGATTATGTGTTTGGTGTCACAAATTAATGAAGTCAATTGCATTGTGAGGGGTTGAAGGTGAATGTCTATGCACTGAGAAATCCTTTCGGAAAGTGATCTTATCCTGGTAATGTTGGGACGACAGGGGGGAAATGTATTGAATTGTTTGTGGATTTTGGGCAAAAAATACATGGTTGCCATGATGGGAAACTGTATATTCATGTAGTCAAATTCTTCTTGTGTTAGCAGACCTTTGTCCAGCCAATTCTTGCTAATTTCTTGCCAAATTATGGTTAGTTCTGGTAGAGGGTTATGATGTAGTTTCTCATAACATCTTGGATCATTCAGTTGTTTTAAGCCTTCTTCAACATAATCCTTCCAGTTCATTAGTACTACCTTTCCTCCCTTATCTGGCATCTTTGTGATGATGTTTTCATTTAGCACATGGTCTTTTACTGCTTGGCACTCTTGCAAGATCAGTTTGTGAAGACATTTTCTTTTTTTATCCATTAAATAATGATTGCGAAATTCTTCCTTAATTGCTTTATGGATCAAATCTATGACGTTTTCAGAGTTGAATACGGGTGTAAACTTAGATCGTGGTTTGAGTTGTGTTTCTTCTGAAAGGCAGGAATCGATTTGTTGCTCTTCTAGAAATTGCTCTAGTGTATAGACTTCATTCCCATCTAGGTTAAGTAGATCAATGGTTTGCTCTGTTAGTTCTACTGTGAGTACGGATGGGTGTTTTGTGGTTGGTCTGCTGTTTATAGACTTCAGAGTTTCTTCAAAGAACTTCCGTGATTTCTAGCGTCTACAGAATTTATAGAAGTCTAGTTGGGTTTGAAAATAGTCCAAATGACATGTCGGACTAAAGGAAAGTCCCTTGTTCAATGCTGAATTTAAATGTTGGTCAATTTCTAGATTTGAAATGTTGAATATCAGGTCTATCTCGTGTTTCCTCTTTGTTTTGATCTTGCTTGCATTCCCTTTCTTTGATTATTTAGCCACTCCTCTCTTGCCTCTCTGCCGCTTGCGGTGGTTGTCAAAGTATTTCAGTTTGATCTTGGGGTTACATTTAAAATGGCTGTTTGTGTCCAAAATTGTACGTTCAAAATTACTATAAACAATTTCCATTTCATGATCATTGCACTGTCTACAAGAGCTTTCAGGATGACTTTTCTGCAGTAGGATTTGAGGGGTGAGCGTGATTTCTGCCCTCTAGTTATAAGGTTCTGAAGGACTGCGTGGTGGAACATATTTTGTAAAATACATTTTTTGTAACGCTTGCGTGTGGTAACATTACCATTTGTATGTGCTCTGTTAGAAGTAGTGCGCGTTGCACTGTTTTTAGTGGTTTCCTTTTAATTCTCACATCTGGGCAGATGAACTACACTGTCTTTACTGGTAGATGCATCCGTTTTCCTTAATGAATGAATTAGCTCTTCTCTTTCGACTTTCTGTAGAAGTTCTGCTTGCAGTGGATGGCTACTTTCTATGTTTTTAGGTTGTGAGGCTCTATTTCTGCGTTGCTTTCTACAGAGTTGCAGTTTGGTAGGCATTGTGTAGAGGCTGTTGGCAAAGAAAGGGAAGTGTGGGTGTGCATATTTTCAAATGTATATGTGTGCAATGTGCATGAGTGGGTCGACAGGAGGGTAGGCACATACATGGAAGTGTGTCACTGTGTAATGTCCTCAAACCTTTGGTTATGGACATTATCTTACTATGTGGGGATTAGTATATTGGTGGTGAAACACTGAGCACCTGTAGAGGTGTCATGTGTAACAATGAAGTACATACTGATGGATTGCTGCAAATCTATATGCTACAATACAACAATAGTGCACTTTTCTAGTAATCCGTACAACACTATGATGGTATTGTACTTACTGTTGCTTGGTGAGAGTAGGTTTATTGCAGGTTTCATTTTGAAGTGCACACGCCAGTGGCTTTCCGGAGAGAGGTGGGTACTGCACCTGTATAAGAAGATGGTAAGAAAAAATGTTGGCTAATGGCATAGTGCTTACATTTGTACAATACATTCATTAAAACTATAGGGGGATGTCTTAGGAAGAGAAAGGGCCTCATCACGACTTTGGCGGTAACCCTTAAATCCGGCAGTAGCGCTATTACTGCCGGATTTAAGGATCAGCCAAATCAGGACTTTGGCGGATTTCGCCCCAGCTCTGAGCTCGGGGGAAATCCGCTGAAAATTCACGCTATTACCGGCGGCGGGAAATCTGCTGGCGGTAAGAGCGTGAAAATTCCCCATTGAGCCTAATGGGGAATGGGGTATTCCCAGATGGGCTCAATGGGGAATGGGGATTAACGTTACCGCCAAAACCGTGATCCGGCACTATTAGCACTGGGGAGTTTCTGCAGTAGGGCTAATACCGCCAGTGGTATTACCGCCAGCATTACCGCCAAAGTCGTGATCAGGCCCAAAGTGTGTGTGTATAAATAGAAGGCTTATGATATCAATGGGCACTTGAGAGCATAAGCATGTTTGTTAAGGTGGTAAGTGGGTTATTTGGGAGTTAATTGCATGACGTGTTATTGAACATGTGTGTGTATTCGTGTAGGAGTATCTACTTTCAAAATAGAGTACTTCGCATTGTGGAAGGATGACAAAAAGGTGCAGAAAGATGTACAGAGTACAAAGCAGAATGTTTTTGTGTCTGCATTTGCATATACTTCTCTGTATATATATGCTTGCTACATGAGTGCAGCCATTGTTTCCGGTCTTTCATTTCCTTATGCGCATTTATGAATGTTACTGTTGTCAATGCACAATTTATTTTCTTTTTTAAGTACTGTTGCAATCTAAGAAGTCTGAAAGGTAAGTGGCACAAAACTGTTGGTATGCATGCAATGTATGCACTTGGCTTAGTTTGGTGCGCTACACTGACTGATCCTTTAGTGTGCGATTTTTACAAATTTGATAGGAGGTGGATTATTGGGAGAAAGCATTGTAAAATTGACCGAACCAAAAGAACAGAGTAACTGTTTGCATATAACAATGGCTGCTATGGGCAAATGGCAACTTTGCCACCACCTACCACTTGGGAGAAATAACAGTAGGAATTTTGAGTACGTTATGGAGATTCAGTGCTAGGTACCCTGTTGCTACGTACTTATAACACAGTTGCAAATGTACTATACAAAAAGTAGTAATACCTACAAGGCGTGGTGATGGGTAGCGATGGTGATGTATGTGGATGCAGAACTTGTAGATCATTTTACAGTACTTTCCCATGCAGGTGCTTTTGATTTACAAGACACTTGAATTCTGCGTCTTTAAAAGTTGGTGTGGGCTGTTCATCAGAGGAGATAGCGTTAGATGCAGAATTCTTGGATGTAATTGGTGGATGTGTATGTGACCATTTAACAGTAACCAATGAGGAAGTGGTGGGAAAAGACTACCAGAGAGGGAAGAAGGACTGACCCAGCTTTACTTGGGCAGAGCCCTCGCGGTAGTTGGGGAAAGCGCACGTGCTACATGCTGTCCTTCTTAATGTGCTTGCCATGGAAATGGGACTATAGATTATTGAATGAGGTGTATGTCTGCTCTTCTGTTCCATGCTAGGATGTTCTTCTGTGCCCATGAGAACCTTAGTGCTTCTAGTGTGACGTCTGTCAGTCGAGCTGATATTTAATTTTTCCCCTATTGAAATTAGTTTTCTGTTCCACAACATAAAATGTAGTTTGCAGACACATGTGTAATAACATAAGGAGGAAAAGCAGAGAGCAATCCCCAACAACTACCACATAAAAAGGTGTTTCTTTACATGTCACTTTACAAAAATAACTACCAACAAAGCGCACATTCTCAATGATGCTTGAAATTCATTTGCCCAGCCCCCCACACGAAAGCCGTGCCATTTGTAGGTGCACACGTGCTACATCCGGGTCTTTTCAGGGTGGCTGGAAAGGAAATGGGAATGTGCAGGAGTTGGGATTGGTCAGTACAATTTCATGGGTGTGATGTATAGCAACAGATTGTGCCAGAACGTGTGTTTACCAAATAGGAGTGGAGATGGCTACTGGTATGGTTGTGCCGTTCAGTAGGCGGATTAAATGGCTTTTGGGCGGCTCCTGGATACATTGGGTACGAGTTTATGCAGAACGCTGTGTACTGGCAGCACACCTTGGGTTCCATAATGTCAATGTGCACTGGTATGGAATATGTGGGCTGAAGTGGCTCCATGTGGGTCTGCTTTGTGCCAGTTTGGTGATGCTCGCTCATCCAGACATTATTATTGTTCATTGTGGAGGGAACAGTTTAGGACATGTTGGCGGCATCTCACTTCAGTGTGTGATGAAGGACACATTTTGGTAACTCATGGAAATGACTCCAAAGTCGCACATTTTCTTGCATTGCCCAGAGACAGATGTGGCTGCATTCTTCCTTGTGTGGGCCACAAATGGAGGAAGCGTGGCGCAATGTGAACAAGGCTGTTTGCACTTTTTTGCAAGACATTGGCATGTTCTCCTTCCACAATGAAAACATTACTTTTAGTAGTAGCACCATTTTTCGTTCAGATGGTGTTCATCTGACTGATGCTGGCAATGAGCTGTTTCTGCGTTATAGCCAAAATGCAGTGTAGCGCTTCCTGCAAGTTAAGCAAGCATTTTCCCTGTGGGTGTTCACCACTTTCAATGTTGCAAACACAAACAGCACAAAATGGCTCTTTTCATAGCCACCACTTTGTTTTGCGGTTGCATACAATGTTTTTGACTGATTCCCGCCGACCATTGTTGCCAACCCTGTACGCGGTGCTCATAGGCTGTGCCACCACATGCATGCTTTCTTTTTTAACAGTGCAAGGTGGCTCTGAAAAGAGCCTTTTTATCCCCCCTTTTCTGGTTGTGTTGCATTTTTCATGTTTTTATAAGAGACGCCACAGAAGGACAGGAATGGAAGAGAGGTTTGGCAAAGGGTACCAACCACAGGGATAAGAAATTGCACGTGGAGAGCAGAAGAAGTGGGGTGGACCTAACTTGGGTAGGGGGCACTCTTTGTCATGCTCCGGGACCGAAGCTTCAAAAGCACTTTGGTGTTGTTCCCCCCTTGCACAGTACTGCGTCACAGTACATGCACAATACAGTGACCTTTGAAAGGTATTGATCTGTTGTAGTGTGTATGGCTGCAAGGCTGGTTGCAGGACGCAATGGCCCACTTGAGTGTCTGTACTGGTGGCAGGAGCAGATGCAGAGGATGCTGTAGAGGAAAGTAACCTACTGCCTTCTTGGAAGGGGATAACCCTCCGAACAGATTTCAGGTGCTGCCACATGGAGGTGGTGCCGTAGCTGTACAAGCCAGGTTTTCCACAACTGAATGCATTTTACCTGGTTTGCACAAGATGTGGGCACATCTCCAATGGTCATAAATAGTTTCCACACCCATGACTCACACCGGCTGCAGGCAATCGGGATTCCCTCTACTTTATCCATGTTTCCTTTTTGATATCCATCCACATTATTTCGCCTGTTCCCTCGCTCAGGTCCTTCAGAAAGAGGTGTTGGTGGTGAGGGTGTGCATGCTCCTGAGTCAGAGGTAGTAGCAGAAGCTCTGGTGGCCATTACCTGGAGAGGTACTTTCTGGGCACAGAATTGGTCAGAAAGCAATTTCTGCACAAACCAATGTGCACCGCTGCTCTTCTCTGGAAAGCCAAGCATGGATTGTAGCACAGTTGTGGGCGTGCCCTTTTATAGGACTGTTGTGGAGCACATGCAACTGGAAAGCGGCCCTAAATCCTTCCCTATTATAATACCTACATGCAGAAGGAAAAGTGTCGGACCTCTGCAAGGGTGCACTCTTACTGTAGCACTCCATACATTGCAGAAAATAGTCCTTTTTTCGATGTGCACGGATCCGGATCATGTCTGCTTAATAAGGGCCCATGCGCAGCGTGGTCCCGTTACCATGGTGACGTCGCCATTCTTCTCCATTTGTACACCTATCTGCGGAACGCATGTTGGCCTGAATACTTTGTGCCCACGTGCATAGGTCTCCTACGGACACCCTTGGTATCTCCGGACTACTTAAATGTACAGCACACGTGCACTGAAAATTTCTACATAAGTTTGGTGTGTGACGATACAGTAGGTGGAATGTTCACGTTCAAAGGCACTCGCAGGACGTGGGTGAGCGCTTCCACCTACTAAAACTACATCACATGTTTCTTCGCATATCTCTACTAGGGTCAGTGTTTCCATTCAGCACAGGACGAGATACACATATGCGAAGTTGTGCGACTGACAAATGTACGGTCCTACAACTACTTCCTGCGGGTTCTGTGCATGCAAACAAGTAGCCCGTAGTGGCGTCCTATGGATGCTTCCATTGTGGTTGCGCGCAGGGCAGCTAGGTGCGGCAGTCATACTACTCCTCCATTTCCCTCACTTGCGATCATCCCCACCAGTACTGTGCCCTGTTAGGGAGAATTCTCAGAAATGTGTTAATTCCCTCCACCTTAGAGACCCCCAGCAACTTTGCTGGATTTTGAGGGCTTGATTTTTTAGAGAGAGCCTCTTTTTTCCCACTCTGTCATGTATTTTAATGTGATTTTGAACTCTGTGATTCTTTTGGTTGTGGAGCAGAAAAACTCCTTAGGCATCATCTTTTACATTGTGTCACACCGCACCTTCAGTGGAATGACACAGGGAAGTCTTTCAGTTATCCCAAAGGTTTACATATCTTCTCTGGGAAAAACTATTGTTTCCCAGAGCAGTAAAGTAAAATTGACTTTACTTACATTTGTGACTTTCTAGACCCAGCACACACTGGCCCTCATTACAACACCGGCGCTAAACCATGGCGCTATTAGCACCATGGTTGGTGCCAGTGTTGTAACGGGTCCTCCATGGTTCAATGGGGAATTACCAAGGTTCCAAGGTTGGCGGGTGGTAATTCCCCATTGAACCATGGTCCTTCCCCATTCCCATTTTCGCCCCATAGGGCTCTATGGGAATGGGGAAGGCACTAAGTATGGTACCGCAAATTGCGGTACCATACTTAGCACCAAGGTCCTTTTGCGGGTCCTTATTTTAACGGCCGGTGTAGACCAGCCGTTAAGGTCGGGTCCCGCAAAAGGACCTCGTAGTAAGGCGCTAAGTCTTACAATAGGGTTCTGGTGGGGTTACCTAGTATCCCCTTTGTCGAACTTCTCATGTAACATTTTTTATGTTACCCTTTTCTCACTGAATGGCTGGTGGCAGTGGTTTTGTTTTAACTACCGTGCTGTGCATTTACCGCCGGCTGCGTTCGTAGCTGCAGTAAACCATCCAAGGGTGCCATTTTTGTCAAAATGGCCCCAGTCTTCTTTTTTTGCCATTTCTTTGTGGAAAGGTCCTTCTTGAGATTTACTCTGTGCGCCAAACCAGTTTTGGTCCCAGTGTTCGCTTTGCCTTTGGTGGGATTCACAAGTGATTCAGGATCTCTGGGGTGGGCAGGAAGTGATGGAGGCTCCCGAAACACCCTGTGCTTAGTCTCCTAGGAGACCCAAATGCACTCTGTAGTAATTGGATGGCTGACTGTCCGGCAAGGACTTCCACCCTGCTGGGTGATTGACAGCTAGGCTTGAATGAATGAGAGAGAACTGAATAAAAGGCGAGGCTTTTGGCTTGGAAGGCAGTGCTGACCACTGGACAAAGGAACCGAAGAAGAACTTGAAGAGGATGCCTGCTGCAACTCCTGGACTGTTGGTTTTCCCGGTGAAGCCCTGCTGCTGTGCTGAAACTCCAAATTCGTATCGACAGAGAAGCCCCTGCAAGGACAACTTCTCCCCTTGAATTGGTGGGACCAATCAACTCCAAAGTAAGCTACCTCGACAACCTTCTCGGATCTGGTTGAATTTCCACAGATCTGCTTCTGGAAACCGCATAGCCAGGGAGAGGAACACCAGATTGTGTGTGTTGCTTTTAAGTAGGCCAAGAGCTCCATGAAGATTGTCTGGACTCCCAGGAAGCAGGACTGACCGAGCCTGAGAAGTGTGTGGGACCCCAGAAGCAAGGAAATTCCATCTCAACAGCCAGAATCCGCAGTGTTGCTATTTGCGGTAGTCCCGAGGAGCTGAAACACCGAAGTGCCACTTGTTGGGAACATTGCCAGTTGAGAGCGGTAACTATCCCCTCGCAGTGCAGGAGTCCCCAGAAGTCCTCCCTCTTGTCCCCATGACTGAGGCTCAGGAACAGTGATATTTGCAGAGCTGCACAGGAACAGACGTCATCTGCTGCACTTTTTCTTCAATACAAAGGTACTGTAAAGTCTGAGAGAACTTACCTCTCATTGTAGAATTGCTTGCATCTTCTACTACTCACAAGTCTAATCAGCTTGTGGCCCTACATTTGATTCTTCTTTTCTTCAAAGACTTCTAAAACATTGTGCAAAGACTTGTTTTACTTACCTACCAGAAGTGTGTCATCCTATATAAGACTTTTGCCCATTGACTTTGGCTTAACCTATTGTACAAAATGACTCTTCTTTGGGGATCCAAAAGTATTTGCCTTCTTAAGAATATCTGTGGTCTCTTGTTGTTCTAATAACTTTTACCTTTTACCAACTCCTAACAGTATTCTAAATGCAAACAGTAAGATATTAATGTCCCCAGCACCCTAGCTATTGAACTCACTTCAGGGTGTAGGTTGTGTCTGTGGCCATCCAAAAAGGGTCTTTAATGATTTAAAAACTAAGAGTGTACAGTATTGAAGTGTATTTGTGTGCTACTTTTATATTGCTCCCTTCTGAAGAAGGCTTATTCTAACTGACTGATAAAGGATTTAATAACTGTTTATTCATGAAACCTTGTGTGTCAGAGTTTGTTTCAATACTTGTCACTGTGAATCTCTGTTTAACTCCCCTACAACTCACATTGACCCCTCTTGAGATAAGCCTGGCTGCTCAGCACGCTACCAAAAGTGTGTAGTACAAGCTTATACCACAGGTTGAGTTTCCTATACCTGTAGTCAGAGTTGTGTGTAGTGCACCCAAAGGGTACTGCATAGAAACATTGCCTAACATGCCCTTCACAGTTAAAATGGCCTTCTTAAAACAAAGGAAAAGGCATATATAAATTCAGTAACAATTTCCATATCACCCTTTATTAGCACACATTCATAGCCACTATTCGGAAAGGGAAGGGGGACCAGAAACCGACACATATGCTGGGGATTTCGGCATTTTTAGTTGGTGGAGAAGGGAAAGAAGGGGTTGAGGTCTCATTGAAGCATCTCTCATGAAAAGCAATTTGCAGGGATGGGGGGCTGGGAAATGGTGAAGCGTGCATGTGCATGTGGGCAGTTGTATCTTATTTTCCCCATAGTATTTCTTCTACAAACATTTTCAAGCCAGCAAAATTGTTCAGCAATTCACGCATTTTGGCGTCCAGGTGGTCTACTTTTTTATTTACAGCATTTCCTTCAGTTCCTGTGGCTGTATGTTGCTTTGGAAAAGATGCCGCTTCTGGTCTACTACTTTGTATTCCCGCATGTTCTATTAAAGAAAAAGAAATGTGTTTAGTATAGATGAAGCAATATATTGTAATTGTGTTACTTTTCACACTGCATTACCTACCTATAGGGTTACTATGGTCACTCATTTCGTCATGCAGGAAATTCTCCTCCAGCGATTCGAGGGTGCTTGTCTTTGCTGCGCACAAACAGAAAACATTATGCTTTCCTACTATTGTACACTACCAGACTTGTGCAATTATAACATAAACTTTAGTGAATTTACCACGTTGCAGTCAGGTTCTGCTCTCAGTAGTTGGTGTCCCTAACTCTGCCTCTTTGTCCTTAGTTGGCATGTGAAGCAGGTTTGCGGTAAGATTGTTGAAGGCAAACGTTAATTCTCTTGTTGGTGCATTCCATTATGCTGCATACCCTATGCCTTTGCGCTGTTTGTTTTGAAAGTACAGACTTCATACAGCTACTTCATTTTCCCTTTCCATTCACGCACTTGCTGATGTTTGTATATGTTTCCTGTCTTTGCTGCATGGTACCACTTTGTACGACCACCCCTCCCTTTTTCGGCAGGGTGGACTCCACCCGATGTCTGCAAACAGACGCACTGTTTGCAACCACTGTGGCTATTAGTATAGAGCCACCAGCCTCAGTATGCTGTAGAGTACATCTATACAAACTAAGACTATACTGTTAAAGACTTATGGACTTCAGTGAAAAAAAATCATTATTAAAAGGACGTTGTGGTTAAGTTCCGCTACTAAAACCCTATCACCTTTACTGACAAAACTATGATAAAGGAACTTTATGGTTAAAGTGCCCTATTAAAAACCTATGAAATTCACTAACAAAAAACATTCTTAAAGGGATGTTATAGTTAAGTTGCGCTGCTAACAACCTATCCCCTTTACTTAAAAAACTAGGCTAAAAGAATGTTATGGTTAAAGTGCCCTACTAAAAACCTATGAAATTCACTGAAAAAAAAGTTGTTAAAGGGACGTTATGGTTAAGTTGCCCTAAGAAAACCTATCAAATTCAGTAGAACAACTATTTGCAAAGGACATTATAGTTACTGTGAACTAATAACAACCTATCCATGTGATGGTTACAAGTACAGTGAAAGCCCCCAGAAATTCGCCAGTTATGGTGAGCTAAGCAACCATAACTTGCACCACCACTCTGCACTGCTAAGACTAACACCCATGCCATCAAAAATGGCAACAAATAAAATTCTATTGTTAATCATTTTTGATTTGAGTAACGGATTTGGCCACAATTCAGAAAGTGATTAATAGTCTGCAGGCTCCCGCAAGACTGCAAAGTTTTGTAAAGATTTGTTAAAAAAATCAAAAAGTTATTAAGCGTAGAAAAAGTCCAGCCTACTTCCCATTCATTTTCCCATAGACGAAAAAGGTCAATTTTTGCCAAAAGGCACAGCCCCTCCGCTGGACGGATTTGGATCAGGTCTAAAACAACTTGGTCACGAAGCTCTGTATTGCATGCCATATGTAGTTTGGGGTTTTTACGTGCTGTGGTTACTTTTAAATTTGACGAAGGTGCCCCTTCTCCTAATATTATAGCGATATCTCCCATGGTGCATTGCAGGATCATGGTTTTTGGAAATGAAATGACTGCCATCTTGTTTTTCTCTCGATGCAAGAGATATTCGAGGCTATAGCCGAGGTTGTGGGAAAATGAAACGCAGTAAAAAGCTTTTTTCAGGTCAAGAAACATACAAATGACATCAGGGTAGAGGTGGGGGATGGCTAGAAAGCACTAACTGAAATTTGGGAGTTGGAAGGGGTCCAGGTACTGAGTTTGCATCACAAAGCTTTCTGTAGCATCGGCTATAGCCGACATCGAAAGCAAAATGCATCACAGAGGCAGCTTGTGTTCTGGGGTGAAAGGGAGATGGTCTGGGGAGTGGGTGAAGCTGGCACAGATAAGGGGGTTTTGCCGATATTCGCAGCTATATCCGAGGATACAAAGCACTACAGATTGCCACAAGTATGTGTAGTTCTGTACCCGCGGATACATTTAGAATTTTTTTTAATGATATTTTCATAACCATAGTGATCACTGGCCATGGCCAGTGACTTGATTGCCTCCCAGGTCTCACATTTATACAGTACCAGGACATATTTTGCTTATCTTTAAAGTGAGGAAGTGGCCAGCCTCCCCAGACCATTTTGCCTGACAAATGAGCCAAACTTACAATAACACTTAGAGGAATGGCCCGGCCCTTTTGCTGCTTTGAAACTAAGCATGGTCAGCCCTGCTTTCAAGCTAAGCCGGGTCAGTCCTTGTTACTACATGGATCGGATATCTGAAATATTTACTTTTTTTAAACTGTGCTACTGTCAGTCCTTGAAGGTTTTGCACTCAGAGAAATTGTTTTGCCTTTTGCTGAATTGCATTATGGTATTTGTAGTCTACTAGTCAATAATACAAAATTAAAAAAAAAACTGGTATTTTTACAGCAAAACTGGGTTTCGCATCCCTGCAGTAACTGGGACAAACCCTGCTTAGCTTCAAATTAAGGAAGGAGCCAGCCCTCTTACTCCATGTTTCCCTAATAATGGCCCTGCCTTAGAAGAACACTTAGAGAAACATGGCCTAAGCGCGCTGAATCCTTCACTTTAAAACTAAGCAGGGTCAGTCCTGGCTACTGCATGGATGGCCGACAGAACATGGTCCTGAATGCCATGTGTTTTCTTAGTTTTAAATATCTCAGAAAACACAGCATCTGCATTTTTATAAAACAGAAAAAATGAAATTTAAAAATATCAAATTGATGCTGAAAACTGCTTTCAGAGAAGCCTAGCCTTAAAGAGTTCAAGATGCAGCACTTAACCATTATGATACAATGATGTCATTTTTTGAATTTTCACAAGTTCCATACCTAGCCTCTTGTCATTAAACATTCTAAATTGTAGGCTAAGTATGAAATGTATGCCCCATGAAGCAGCAAGCCATTGTTGTTACTGGTTAAATGCTCGGCCTCAAACTCTGGTGTTCAAGGGTATATGTTTTTTTAAATTTAACTAATTTAATTTAATTAAAAGAAAAGCAACACAAGTGGGAGGTGGCGAGGTTTATTGCAGCGCAGTCATGTGATCTTATTTAGCATGAGGGCATTTAGACATGGCTGCAAAGTCAGCTACGTCCAAACATCCCTTGTGCCAAAATAATGGCTCTGGAATGGCTTTTGTGCCAAAAGGGCATGCCAAAATGAGCACTGCGGCGGAATGCCGGTGCCAAAATGAAAGCGCCGAAAAGGGGTGTGTGCTCCATGGCAAATAATATTATCTCACTGGGCAGTGACTAAAAACATTGTGAGTTCTCAAAGTTTTAAATATCTCATAACACACAGAATCTGCAATATTTTTTCCTTAAAGGTTTTGCACTCAGAGACAATTTATTTGCCTTTTGCTGAATTGCATTCTGGTATTTGTAGTCTCACAGTCAAGATGGGGGGAATAATGCCACAATTGTACACTTCTGCCTAACATAGTTCTATAAGGATTGCTTTTCAGGGCCCCAGTAAAGGACACATGTGTGTGGACAGCGTGACTTTTTATTTAGATGGCGATTGCAACCCCTTGTTTTTATTTGAGTTTGCTAAGGTTGCTCAAGTATTTGGATGGCAGGATTTTATTCAGATTGTCATGTGCGCAGTGCAGATGCTTACCCACAAGACCACAACCACTTGTTTCATTTTGGGATTTTGTTTTCCATGGGATATTTCACTACAGATTGCTGGGTTTAAAGGTGAGCACCTTTTATACTTCACTAGCATATTTATTGAATGATTTCTGCTGTTTGTTACTTTTTTTAAACATCCAATGCTATTTTTTCTAAGCAGAAGGTCAATTGAACTACATTGTATATTTCACTTTAAAATATAAATATGTTGTCACTTACTGTGCGTATATTCTGGGTGCCAGCTTTTGATTTTTGCTATGGGGGCAAAAGTACCTGGGCATATATTATTTTTGCAGCCAATAATTTTTTACACTTTTCACTGCTGCTTAAATGCCAGTAGTTGGGGTTGTGCGATGTATCACAACAGCCATCAAGAAACCGGCCCTACAACACGGGGCTTGTAGCATGCTGCTTAACCAAAGTGTTTGATCCTCTGCAAATAATGTAATCGTACAGGGCATAAATAAAAACATTGGGAGTTCTCAAAACCTGCAATGTTTTTATACATAATACAAAACATTTTTGAGCTACAGTGACATTGAGGATAAAACATCACTGATGACACAGGTCTCCTATCCATGCAGTAACCAGTACTGACCCTGCTTAGCTTCAAAATGAGAAAAAGGTCACCCCCTTAGGGCATGGTGCCTAATAAATATGTGATAGTTACAAGACCACTTAGAGCAACATGGCTTGTGGGGGCTGGCCCCTTCCTCACTTTGAAGCTAAGCAGTACTCTGCGTATATTCATGGGTGCAAGCTTTTGATTTTTGCTATGGGTGCAAAAAATACCTGGGCATATGTTATTCTTGCAATGTATCACAACAGTCACCAAGAGACGTGCCATAAAACAAGAGGCTTGGAGCAGGGGACAGGACATTTCGGCATGGCCTGTCAGGTGCATGCCGTTATGGTGTGACTTTTTTGCTGCAGTTTCTGTTTGGGTGCACCTAGTTAGATACAGCAAGTTGGGGCAGGGACCTCTCGGGACAAGGATGTTTTGGCATGAGAGATTGCAATTGGCATGGCATGAACCTGTAGGTACTTTGCATTTTGTGCCTATCAGCACAAGAATGTTTTGGCGCGATAGGTCGCAATTGGCATGAACCTGCAGGCACTCCGCAATTTGTAATATGGACTAAACGTGAAAAAGATGTATTTACTGCAACGTTAGAAAACAGGATGGGACATGCATTACACCATTGTTGCAGAATTTAACACGTATTAAACATGAAACACATTTATTTACTGCAACATTATAAACTGCATGCAACTATCCCTCACAAACACTTAACACCATGTAAACACACAAACACACACATCAAACGCACACACATTGCATGCCCATCCTCTAAGATGACATGCACACTTTCACACCACACATTACCCCTTACATTGCACATATGCTCAAAAAGAGGACTACACTGTTTATGGCAAGATTATAAAACAGAAAAAAAGGAAATAAAATAAGATGCCATTTATGCTGGATGCCGCTATCAGTGAAACAAGGCCTTAAGGAGTTCAAGACACAGCACTTAACCATTATGCTACAATGATGTTATTGTTTGAATTTTCACAAGTTTCATACCTAGACTTTTATCATTGCACACATTAAATTATAGGCTAATTATGAAATGTATGCCCCATGGATCATCAAGCAATTGTGGCCTAGTGGATAAATGTTGGGCCTCGAAATCTGACAGGACCAGGGTTCAAGGCTGTATGTTTTTTTAAAAATTCAATTAAAAGAAAAGCAATGGAACTGGGAAGTGGTGAGGTTTGTTGCAGTGCAGTCCTGTGATCTTATTTAGCATGAGGGCATTTAGACGTGGATGCAATGTCAGCCATGTGCAAACATACCTTGTGCCAAAACAACGGTGCCAGAATGGCTTTCGCAATGAAAATGATGGTGCCGAAAAGGGGTGCACCGCTTGGCAAACGCTGCTTAACCAAAGTTTGTGCTCCATGGCAGATCATTGAATCTCACTACGCATTGCCTAAATTCATTGTGTGTTCTCAAAGCCTCCAATCCGAAGGCCATGGCTAGTGGCCTGGTAGCATTCTAAAATCTATGGAATAACAAAACACTTGAGATTCAAGGAAAAACCTTTAGTTGGAGGGACGTCAAGGTGAGAACCTAATGCAACAAAACCCCTGAAATTCAGCTAAATTCAGCTAAAGCACCCCCTGTTGTGCATACTATGACCACAATGATGACATTATAGATGACATCACTAATTACATTACAACAATAACTGGCATTAAGCAAGGCCTTCAGCCATGGTCAGTGTGCATGGACAAATATATTTTATCACATGAAAGGGTACTAGTCATGGCCTTCAGTAATTGACAGTGGTCACAACTTTCACCCATGTGCACTGAATATATTCGAACACTAACAAGCTACCAACCATAGATGTTGGCTTTTACCAGTGGATGCAGCTTTCAACAGTATCCACTGTATATTATACGCACTGACCAAGCACTATCCATGGACATTAGCAAAATACTGCCAAGTGGCCCAATCTTTGACTGTTCCCATTATGTATTCTAACACATAAATGGGCCACTAGCCATGGCCTTTGACCTTGATCAGTTTATGCATCTTTTGGCCATGTCCACTGTACATTTTTAAATAATAAAATGCAGTAAGTGATGTCCTTCGGCTGTGCCTGCTGTGTGTTACACAACACTTACCAGCCACTAGCTGTGGTCTTCGACCGTGCCCACTGTGTATTATATACACCAATCAGGCGGTAGCCATAGTTTTCCACACAATGCTAGCCAGTGGCCATGGACTTTAGCTGTGCCGACTATATAGTCTGACATATTAATGGGCACGAGCTATGGCCTTTGGCCATGGCCACTGACTACAGCTTTCAACGTTGCCCACTGTATATTTGAAAACAGTGACGGGCTACTAGGCATGGCAGTGATGTCATCAATGACATTTGTGATGTCATCTTTGATGTCCTCGGTGTTAGTCTTAGCAGTGCACGGTGGTGGCGCGAGTTATGGTTGCTTAGCTTACCATAACTGGCTAATTTCAGGGGGTTTTCGGTTTTACTTGGAACTATAATGTCCCTTTAACGAAGTTGTTTTACTGAATCTGATAGGTTTTTAGTAGCACAACTTAACCATAACGTCCCTTTAACAAAGTTTTTTTACTGAATTTCAGAGGTTTTTAGTAGCGCAACTTAACCATAACGTCCCTTTAACAAAGTTTTTTTACTGAATTTCATAGGTTTTTCATAGCTCAACTGAACCATAACGTCCCTTTAATAAAGTTTTTTTTACTGAATTTCATAGTGTTTTAGTAGCACAACTTAACAATAATAACATTGACTTTATGTACATGTAATATGGAACATACTGAACCCTTTCTACTGAATTTGACTGTCCGTGGAAATGTTCGGACAACAGTACCACCACCATCCCACGAGAGGAAATGTCAGAAGATAGTGCACCTAATGGTACACACTTTACTATATAAACCAATAATAAATATTATTTTGTATACATTTAACATATACATTTTTTTTTGTACATACCATACAAAAATTGAAACTACTTCAGAAAAAGAAGCGGTGGATAACACTCTGGAACACATAAACGAAAAAATGGACCAATTTATGGCAAATTTTACCAATTTATAAACTTTGTGGAAGATCACTTAAAACTAACAACAAGATACCATTGTCCCACCTGTACTTGTCCCCCCTCACCATATCCCACTCATTTAACCCCAAACCCTCTCCATGGACCAAAACGTTTTGATGACATTTCCATCCCTTCTTCACCAGATCCCAATTATGTTGAAATCCCTAATTCTCCTGTTTTTGTTTCCATTTCTGCCCCACCTTCTCAGTCATAAATTGTTAATATATGTCAAATAAAGTTACTTTTTTATATTGTGTTGTAATTAGTTTCAGTTCTTTTTGTTAAAACCAATTTAGGTGTCCACGGACAGCGCGGTTGTTCAGAAATGTTCGTAAATAGACGAAAATGTAAGTGTCCTGAGGACACTATATCTGACCGTAATGTTCTCATGCAAGTTGAAACTGTTCTAAGAACACTCGTAGTGTCCTGAAATGTTTGTAAATAAACGAAAATGGAGGTGTCCTTAAGAAAACCATGCCTGTTCGTAGTGTTCGCTAGCAAGTTGAAACTGTTCTAAGAAAACTCGTAGTGTCCTGAATTGTTCGTAAATAAACGAAAATGGAGGTGTGCTGGGGACGCTATGTCTGTCCATATTATTCGCAAGTAAGTTAAACTGTGCTAAGAACAAACGGCTGTCCGTAACTGTTCGTTTTACGTGTGACGCACTTTTAATTAGTCAGGACCCGAACACTGTCCGTAGAACATCAACGCACATGCGCAAAACAATGTCCGTACATTGTGTGTCCTGCGGACGGCCGCTTCCTTAGCGAACATGCTCACGAAGCAATCATGTGAGCGCGCCCAGGCTGATCGTGTGTTCTGAATGCGGACACTGTTCGTGTCCCTGAACAGTTTAAAAGTACATTTCCAAGTAATCCACAATATTTCTCAATAAAAACTCACCATACCACAAATCCCACATACTAATCCTAAGTTTCCACATAGTTTTTGTGACTTTTTGAAACTTTTTTGGTGTTCGATCTGTCTTGCGGACGGCGCGCATGTCTGCGAACCGTGTACAAGCACCCCTATAAAAGACCACGCCCTAGAGCTCATTTTCATTGTGTTTCTGGCTATTCCACAGAGCACACTGCATTTTGCTGCATACTTTGCAGATTTTGAGATTTCCATCACCAAGCCAATGACATCCATGGCTCCACTATTGCCACCTGGTGCTACATCTGCCTCAGCACCACCCCCACCCCCTCCACCACCACCATCGCCCCAAGGGCCTGAAGAGGGGAACAGGAGTGAGGATGCAGAGGAGGAAGAAGAGGATGGCGAGAATGAGGTAGAGGAAATCCCTATCACCCGCCCGCGGCGTGATTCGTGGGTGTGGTAGTTGTTTACCGTTCAATGGTCCTAAAGCTCGTGCGAACCGTGTCACCTGCAATGAGTGCAAAATGGTACTCAGTCGCGGGAGGCATGGGTCGTATAGCTTTGGGACCACAACTCATTCCACACTGGGGCCATTCGCCAGGTTGTACCTTGCGAAGAGCGTAGTAGGTTGATTGCCTCTACTTCATCCTCCGTTTCTGATCCTGTCACCACAAGGAACACCTCTGTGGGACAGCGTCTTCCTCAAGCTGCCTCACAGCCCATACAGAATTCTGATGACCCTCACCTTTCGAGGGTCACAGTTGTGTGTATGTACTGTGACACAGTACTCTGCAGGGGGAGCGACTTCGGAGTGCTTTTGAGACTATTGTCTCACAGCACGAGAAGACCTGCTCACTACCCAAATAAAACAGACTCTACATCTTCCTCTCTCAGCTCGCCCTTTCTTATCCCTGTGGTTGGTGTCCCCCCCTTTACCCTCCTTTCCCCTCCTCTCCTAGTGTGTCGTGTATAAAAAACCAAAAAAAACACTAAATAACAAAAATCAAAAATAAATAAGGCTCTTTTCAGAGGCGCCTTTCACAGTTAAAAAATAGAAGTGAAGATAAATAAAGCACGGCCCTTTATATTTCTTGAAAGTCCGCGGACAGTTCGCGAACATAAAAAAAATTGGGGTGCTACCCTATTGTAACCATTGCATTTTTCTCTGGGAGGAAGTGGTGGCTCTGAAAAGAGCCTTTGGGAGGTGTTTGCATGTCCAAAATTATAAATACTTAACACCTACTTCAAAATGGATGCTGTATTTCTAAAAAAGGTCGCAATGCATTTTGTCCATTTCTCAGAAAAATCTGATTGCCAGCATAAGTAAGATGGACTCCATCTCTGTGAAAAATGCATGTACTACGAAACATAATATTTCATTGTGAAAAGAGGACATGCCAAAATCTCTTAGGAAGGCACAAACAGCCTTATTGACATTACGCCTTGCTTTCTCCATTTGTGGACCACATGAGAAAGAACAAAGTCACATTTGTCTCTGCGCAATCCGTGAAAAAATTACTTTGGAGTTTGGAAACATGTCCATGATCTTCTGAAGTTCTTCTTTCATTGCAAATTGCAAAGACATTCCAGACACATGTCCTAAACTGTTCCCTCCACAATGAATTACAATTATGTCTGGATGTTCCTCTATCTTCAAAGTTGCACAGAGAGGTAGCAAGTCCAACCACTTCATTCCACGCACTCCATGCCAGTGCACTTCCACATGTGCGAATCCAAGATCTATAGATACTCCACAGCTTTCTGCATGCACCTTCAACCAATGTATCCACGAGTCTCCCAAAATCCACACAATCTGTTTTTGAAACACTCAGCCATAGCTATCTGTCCTTCTCTCAGCAAAAAGAATATCTGAGAAAACCTCTCCTAGCACAACACACTCACTAAACTTTACTGACCAATCCCTTGCTACATTCAATCTCATTTGCATGCCTCCCCCCCAAGTTCCCCGGATGTAATATGCGGTGTCCTAGAACTACCGCCATGTCCGCGAACATATAGTAACATGGACAGCCCTTCTACCATTTCCACTTCACTCTCTCTGCCATTCCCTCATTAGATGTAGCTAAGAAATGACATGACCATCCACCAATCAAATCCAAGACCTCTACATGTAACTGCATCATCATAGATCAGCACTGCAAATGTACGGTGAATCTCTCGGAGTACAAGTCTCATACCATTGGCAAGCACGATCCACGAGAAATACTATACAAGTCTCCAAGATTTCTACTTGCAGCTTCGTCCATATCCATATGCATGAACACAAACTACAGGTATGCATATTTTCTATACAGTACATGAACACATTTTCTAACCGACTTTTACCTTGTATAATCTGTAAAATGAATCTACGATCATTTTTTAATTGTCCTAAAATGACCTGTGACTTGCAAACCTTTATACCGTTTAATTTCTTCATACACACACACATGCAAATAATGTTAAACTAACATTTTTGAAATAAAATATATAGACTACATATAATCAAACAAAATTACATGCACACTCTATGATCAAATCTCAAACAATAATATTTGTACAAACACATAATTGGTTTTAATTTTTTTAATTTATATAATTACTTACATTTATATAGGACAAGCAGGCTATGACATTGACTCACTATTACTTGGAAAAGCAGGTTATGACATTGGCTCACTATTACGTGGAAAAGCTTAGTTACAGGAATAGTGGTATACAGTGGTACATTATGAATTTCACAAGCCATAGTAAAGATATTTTCTTTCCTACAGTTAGTCATAAGATAGTTTTAATGGTTTTGAGGAAGGCGCTCAGCATTTCAATTTAAAAAATATATGTCTAAATTAAAAACAGTGCTATATACAAACCAAATTACTAATTTCTTTCTTTTACAATTGCGGTGAAGACCATTCTCCTGAAAAGAAGCAGCCGAATTTGAAGTACAAAGAACAACTAAGAAGCAAACTGCTCATTTTAGAAAAAATGTAAGTAGAATGTTACCATAATATTTGAATTATTACTCAAACACACTGTAAGGTTAATTCATGCTATTTCTGTGCCTAAGAATAGAGATTCTGCACCATTCTGACCAAAAATCCCCCCGTCTTAAACAGTGATTTACTGGCAGAATGGCCCACAAAATCCTATTTTACGACACACAAATTACCCAACTCAGCCGCTAGAATTTAGATGTTGTAGAACAAACAGCTGTTTTAATTGTATAGCTTTAGATATACTATTTATACTTCTCCACACCACTGGCTTACTTTTTTCTGTCATCTGAACCCCAGTTTAGTAACACATTAATTCAAGAATACCCATGCCTGGTAGTTGTACTTCCCATTGCACAATCACACATCATTACATACATCTTTATCATCTTACTCAAACACTCATGCACACAACACACATGCATTGCAGAACACTCCAACCCATACCTTCTGTATTTTTTTCAACAGACCCTAAAGAATGCCTACCAAAAAGCAACTCCGTAGAAAGGAACGCAGAAGTAGAGCAAATGAAAAGAAGTCTCCAACATAAACATCCATCTATAGCAGAATTTGTAAGAAAACGTTGAAACACAACAGCTAATACATTCATGTAGTGAAACAGAAGAAGTTTCTAGTACAAAAACTGTGCCTCCTCTATCAAAAAGTAAAACAACCCAAAAAACTATTAACAGAAAATCAACTATCACTACAAATAAAACTTCTTCTATAAATCTTGATATAGTACAAAGTAAGCATACCAAGAAAAGTATTTTAGCCAAAATGTTCCGTCACAAAGTCCATCAAAATCTTATAAAAACAGGAGAGAAACCAGGTTCAACACTTCAAAACCTATCATAGGAAAGTAATCTTAGAAGCGTTGATAGACAGTGCAATTCTTCTCAAAAGAAAGTTATTTATTTTAGTGTTAAGTAGAATGAAACCACTAACAAAACTAATAACTAAATTACAAAAAAGACTTCTCAATAAACGAAATGTCAACAGAAATAACTTCTTAAATATCTGTGGAGGTGAATAGAGTTACACTACAAGCACAGAACCATACTTTAATGAAGAAGCGTACAAACAAAAGCAAACAAATACAATTGCCATACATAGCAGTGGTCGAGGTTATGAAAAAGTTAATAACACTATAATGGAACAAGATGTACTCCTTACAAAAATATGCCCTGAAAACCTAGATTTACCCCTCCATTCAACTGAATCAGAACATCTAGTGTACAAATGGCCATGCACGTCAATGTGTAACATTCCCAAAAAAATGTTCAAGTCTTTACGTCAATTCCTCAATCAATATGTGAAAAGCAAAGACAAAATCAAAATGAAACTACTGCAAAATATGGATGCTTGTCCAGTACGCAAGTACACAGGACTACAAGGACATTCATTGGCCATCATTACAGGACCTACTTGCAAAAAAACCTTCCATGATATCAAAAGGGTATCAACACATCAAGCAAGTATAAGAAATCTAGTTTATAAACTGTACTATGCTAAAAGTCCTGCTTTAGCACTAGCCAATTTAAATACCATTCTTCTACATGGTACAGCAAAAGACCTACTAGAAGAAATCGACTATATCCAGACAAAATATTTTGGAAGTGAAACCCACTTACAAGATGAATTAGCTGTAAACCAACTTCGTAACAATTCTGCACATGGCAACCTTTCACTACACACATACAAAAAAGAAATACTAAAATTTGAAAGTACTTCAGCTGAAATACCAAACCACGTACGTGTATGTTGCCGCAGAACATTTTATAAAAGTAACACGAAAACTGTAGACCTATCATACAAAATAGAAGGCAATGAAGATTCTAAATGGTTTGAATTAACTCTCTACCTTATAGCAGAAAACAAATGCGAAATACCTGACCCCATAATACTTTGCAGTTACTGCACTACAAAACTTGACAACAACCAAACTCCTTCACGTGCTATCACAAATAACTTGGAATTGTATCCACTACCAAAACCCCTTCAACAACTTTATTTATATGAGAGCATCATAATTCAAACAGTGCACCCATTTCAAGCAATAATACACCTTCAACCAAAAATTGTAAAATTACCTCCCTCTGAATTAGTGAAAGCTATTCGTGGAAAAGTAGTGTATTTACCATTAGATCTAAAAGAAAATGTGCACACTCTAGGAGTGCAACGTCCAATGCAACAGTCTTTAATTATCTTGGTAAATGGAGTACCTACAAAAGGCAAAATAAATTGGCAACAACTGCTAGATTTACATAAAGTTAGAGAAACCCTGCAATATCTTAAAGAGAATAATGAATATTACAAAGAAATTAATATTGAAGAAAACTTGAAAGATACAACTGAAATAATTCAAGAGACACAAGAAGCTGGTCAATTTGAGCTCCTAGATCCTGCTACCATATCAAACACTTTAGACCATTATACAATTCATCCATTGCACTCTAATGACAACATAGAAGACTACACCAAATGCCGATTTGGTTTCCCTAGACCAGTTACAAATACAGGTCAAGTGAACAACCTTATGTCTTCAGTTAGACATAGTGTTAAAGGTAAGTCACCTAAAAATACATATTGCATAAAAAGAAAAGAAGAAGAAAAATATATCAATGATTACAATGCAATCATTGCCCACTTATGGAATGCAAACATAGATGTTCAGTACATTGCAGACAATTCTACTACAGTTGCACGATATGTCACAGCATACTTAACCAAATCAGAAAAGACAGAGCTCCAAGACCTCTGGAATTACCTGTCATCAGATAAAATAGTATCTCAGAAATTATACAGCTTGGGCATAAAAATTCTGTCCCATAGAGAATGTGGATCCTATGAAGCAGCTGATCGATTAACTGGTACTGCATTGTATGGTAAATCTGAAAATATAGTATGGCTAAGTCTTGGTCCAGCTACAATAGCCAAACATGATCCCAATAGCCAAGACATTTTAAAAAACAATTTATTGGACACATAATACCCAAACAGGAGTACCACTTTGGAAACCATGTGTCTATACAACATAGCCCAAAACTACACATACAAAAATAATATAAAACCTGATGAACAAAACCGTAAATACAATGTGACAAACTGTGAAGGCAGCTTAGTAAAACTCACCAAACCAAATTTAATTAATCATATCAAATTGTCATTAAAGACTCCTTAACATAAAGAAGTATATTACATGTCCCTGCTACAACTCTTTAAACCATGGAGAAAAGAAGAAGAAATACTAGATAACTATGACTCATATGAAGACGCTTTCAAAGCAAATGAAAGCAGTATAACTGATGCAAATTTTGCACAGTACAAAACAATGTTGCACAATGAACAGCAACACGAAGAAGAACTCCAGGCCCAACTAGATAAGGACACTCCTGACACTCCTGACAGTAGTCAACCTTCTGTCACAGGAAGCCAAGAACCACCGGGAGACCCACTAATAACAAATGAGGCAGAATTAGCTATTATAGAAGTAGAAAACACCATGTGTCAGTATGAAGATAAAGAAGACTTAACTATACTTAACTATACTACAATCAAAGCTAAACAATGAGCAACGTAGCATTTTTCAAGAAGTAACAAAAGAAATTGCACATGGTGTACAACATGAAAACAAAGAATGCACCTGTCAAAATTACAAACCTATACTATTGTATGTCAGTGGTGAAGCTGGTTCTGGCAAAACATTCCTAATCAAAATCATCAGTAAGTTCCTTCAACAAGTGACAAACAACAAACTGTCAGCTGTTGTCACTGCCCCCACAGTTGTAGCTGCCTACAACATAGGTGGTGTCACTTTACACCGATTACTACTCCTGCCAGTAGAACACCAAAACGAATTAGATTATTACAAACTTTCTGCAGAAGCTGCAATGGAACTGCGCAGAGTTTTGAAACAAATGAAAATGCTACTAATAGATGAAGTGAGTATGGTGTCCAACTTAATGTTGGCTTTGATTCACCTCCGATTACAAGAAGTACTCAAAACAAACTATGAAGAGCTCTTTTCAGGAAAACACATTATTGTTTTCGGAGATCTTCTTCAATTGACATCAGTAAAAGGTGAGCCTATTTTTAAAACATTAGGACACAAACTCTGCAAGAAAACTGTTGGCAGCATTGGAAATGTCAACCTTTGGCAATATTTCCAATACAGAGAATTAACAGAAAACATGCGCCAATCTGCAGATCTCACTTATGCCAACATCTTAAAAAGTATCAGAGTTGGTATACTTTCTAAAGAAGCAGAAGCAATATTGAAAACCCGACACGTTCATGCACTTTATGGTGATAATGCATGTTCTACAGATGTTATGGAACAATTAGCCCACAAAAATGTCAATTGTATGGCCTTAATGCCAACTCTTGCAAGCTGTTTCAAATTCAAAGTAAGGAAATGCAACCAATAATGGAAATTAGCGCCACAGACAAAGTAGATGTACATGGAATGACACTACCCATGTGTGACCAAGCCACAACAAGACTAAATAGTTTAGAAAAATCAATCTCAAACACAGCAGGTTTGGAAAAGATATTAAAATTATCCTTAAATTGCAGAGTAATGCTGAAACGTAACCTTGACGTGGACCAAGGACTAGTTAATGGAGCACTGGGTACAGTTGTTGGCTTTCAAACATACCCACGTGACAACAAAATTCAGTTTGTCAATATTATCTTTGACAAACTTTCAGAAGTAAAAAGAATAGGACGCTCAATAGCTCGATTCCTTCTCTTCAAAGACATGTATGTAAGTAGAGAACAATTTTCTCTAACTCTTGCATCCGCAGTCACCATTCATAAATCACAAGGTCTTACCCTAGACAAAGCAATAATAGACATTGGTAACACAGTCTTTAAAGAAGGCAAGAGCTACGTAGTACTATCACGCTTACGTACACTTGACGGTCTATTTCTAATCAACTTTGATGCAAGTAAAATAAACGCTGATATTCCTTGCATTTTAGAATACAATAGACTTCGTTCACTATACACCCCATCTAGAAACATATCCTGTTCCACAAAAAGGAAAACGTTCTAAAAGAAAACTAAATCAAACAGAAATGCAACAGGATGTCACTGCAAATCCTCCAAAGAGAGTAAAAGAAACTAAAACTTCATCAAGTACCACAAGCAAAAAAGAAGCAATTAGGGAAAGTAAACAAGTACTTCGTCAAAGAAGGAAGACAAACTAAAAAAAAAATCACTCAGATACAGAACTACCTGGTCCATTTAAACTTATAAATGAAATTGGTGTAAGTTGCTATGCAAATGTAGCAATCAATATTCTATTTCAATTACCACCGATTGTTGACAACATTTACTTACACTTTACAGACCCATTGTGTATGCAAATGTTAGTACTTCATACAAACGCAACAAATAATCCTGACAACCCATATAGTGTTCATGGAATAAGACAAGAATTGGACTACTGTGCTGGAATGGTGAAATTCACTATAAACTCACAGGAATATCCACAAGAATTTCGAATGTACTTACTATTAGTACTGGAAAACAAAAACATACCTATAAATGAAATCTTCCAGATTTCATACATGTGGAAACATACATGCACTCTCTGCAGCAATGTGACACAAGAACAAATCCCCAATGAATGCTTTGTGTATATATCAATACCTAATTGTGAATCATTCCATTTCAGCAACTTGTACAAAATGCAAACCATGGTAGATTATGTTCGACCTGCAATTCAGATAATTGCTCCACGTTAGTAATACAAACACATAGTAAATACGTAATACTAATGCTTCTATGTTACAATGCAGATGGTACCAAAAACAACTGCAAGCTGACTGGATTCACACATGGTCAAATATCACTTGGTAGGAATACCTTCACAACAATAGGTATAATCTACCACGCCGGAGCCACAACCAATTCAGGGCACTACACTTCATATATAAAAAAAGAAATGTGGTTGGTTTGAATGTAATGATAGTACCATTACTCTAAAGCAGAGATTACCAGCAAATCTTACAAACACTTATTTAAGGTTCTTAAAACCAAAATTTGATAATTAAACTGTACTTAAACCTTAAGTACACTTATAGTAAAAAAATATAAACTGTCACAATATTCCAAAAGCTATCTAACTGCCCAAAGGTGCTACAACAACGAATCAGATAAATTAATACCACTCAAATAGAGAAAAAAATAGACAGTTAGAATACGCCAATTGGTATCTAACTGTCCCAAAATGTAGAAATATCCAAACAGATAAATCAATACCACGAAATGATATAAAAAAATAAACAGTTAGAATACGCCTACTGGTATCTAACTGTTCCAAAATTTTACAATACCCAAACAAATACCTAATATGTTACTGCTCCCAAAACTGGAACAATCCAATGTATAAAGCATTAGCCAGAAACAACAAGTAAACACTGAAAACAAACAAACAAATAAACTGTAGCATAAGAGAAAAAGTTTTTTTTTTTATTCCAACATGGATTTTTTTTCTCCCACAGACCCAATGATTTTAGCAACAAACACAGAAACTGAGCAAATTGCACAGTACTCTGGTTTGTCATCTACTAAATATGAGGGTCTAAAAAAAGAAGAAAATGTTGATTGTACAATGTAATAAGTCTTTATAAAATACTAATACTAACATGCTATTTTCTTTTGTCACAGAAATGAACAAGAAAAACATGGACTCCGGTTACTATACCAAATAGTAAGTATAACATGATAAATACAACCATCGCAGCATATCACACCCATACTGGCTTATAACATTGTTCCTTATAAATTTGTTTTTGACCCAAAGTTATAAGCCACTATGAGTGTGATATGCTGCGGGTCTTGTGGCCAGGGCATAGACTCTTGGGTGCATGGCATATGAGTGTGATATGCTGCGGTGGTTGTGGCCAGGGCATAGAGTCTTGGGTGCATGGCCAAATGGCCATACACCCAACATTCTATACCCCTGGCCACAACCCCCGCAGCATATCACACCCATAGATTCAAGCATTGCAATCATTTTAATGTCCGCGGACACAAGGAAGTTCCTAGAACACATTCAACTTGCCAGAGGATGATACGGACAGCGTCCTCAGGACACACCCATTTTCCTTATGTACGAACATTTCAGGACACCGCGAGTGTTCATAGAACACTTTCAGCTTGCCAACGAACAATACAGACAACGTCTTCAGGATACCCCCTGCGAACATTCCAAGACCCCACGAGTGTTCTTAGAACAGTTTCAACTTGACACCGAATCCATTCTGTTTATTTACGAACATCGCAGAACAGCCGTGTTGTCCGCAGACATATTGAACACAATAAAAGCGTCTAGCACTTAAAAAAAATACAACATTGCACCGCATACTCCCCCACCCTCCCCAAACACTCTTACACACCAACACACTCCACTAAATAAAATGTTTAAACCAAGTTTCACCTCGCTGTCCGCGGTCGTCCGCGAATGCAAGATGTCGGGTGCCACCAAAAATCTGACGTGCTCCACGCCCCATGCCGTCCAATCAGCGAACACGTCGGATGTCCGCGGACATCGCGCAATCCGCTTGGCCAATCAGGGCACTGTCCACGGAGCGAACCGGGAAGTCCGTCCACGGAGCGAACTGAGATATCACTAATTTTTTGGCCTTACATTTTGGTCATTCTAAAAAAAGAAATACTGGACGGATTTACACCAAATTTGCAAAAGCACGCTTTCGGGACCAAGCCCCCTCTCCTGCCACAAATTGGTGTAAATCCGTCCAGCGGTTTGGGCTGTAGGCATGTCTATGGGAAAAAACAAACGTTTTGGGACCCCCCTATAACTTTGCCCCCCCCGGACCAAATCTCTCCAAACTTTGCAAAAAAATTCAGAGTGGGCCATATACTTTTTTTTGCAAAGTTTGGTGAGGATTCGTCCAGAGGGAGCAAAGTTATAAGCCACCCAAAAAATGCTCTTCCTATGGAAACACCAACTTAACCATAACTACATGGACGCTACCGTGTCCATGTAATATATATTCAGTTAAAAAATGTTGTTAAAGGGACGTCATGGTTAAGTTGCACTAATAAAAACCTATCAAATTCAGTGGAAAAACTTTGTTGATATTATGGTTACAAGTAAAATTGAAAACTACCAGAAATTTGCCAGTTATGGTAAGCTAAGCAACCATAACACACGCCACCACCGTGCACTGCTAAGACTAACACCCAGGACATCAACGATGACATCACACATGTCATTGATGACATCACTGTTGACATCACATGTGACATTAACTTTGATGAAATGTCCCTACAAGGGGTTGTCATTATAATGTTGATAAAAGATGTCAGGGGTGGTCAGAAGACCTATCATGAACTACTTAATCTATTGAAGAATATACTCATCTAAACAACATTGTATTGGAGTGTTGTTGTTAATACAGGAACCTAATCATACATAAACACAGGCAATGGCTGTAGCATGCACCGTAGAAGAACAATATTTAAAATCTTGTAATTTCAGATAGTGGAATAATGAATGCTACTTTATCAGAGTTTGAGTAATGTTAAATATTTAATATCTAGCTAACAATTCAAGACTTACTACACACTGTGCTAGTACAAACAATACATACGAAGACCCACAATGCATACAAATCAGAGGTACACAAAGGGAAACTAAAGTAAGGAAGAAAGAAACAGCATCACCAAAACATATTAATAACATTAAAGTTTATCGTTATGTATACAAATTAATTGTGTTTTTGAGGCCTGCTTATTGCCCCATATATGTGCATGATGAGCTGAGACCAAGACCTTAGGAAAGTACTTTAAGAACATACAACAAGGTTAAAGTCTAGATATATAGCACCTTTTGAATTTCAATATTCTGACAGGTAATGAACAAAACCATTTGGCCTAGATATGTCAGTGAAAAAGAACAAGTGGCCCAAATATGTGATGTCATCAGTGACATATCTAGTGACATTTGTGATATCATCTTTGATGTCCTGGGTGTTAGTCTTAGCAGTACACACTGGTGGTGCGAGTTATGGTTGCTTTACTTACCATAACTGGTGGATTTCTATGGTTTTTCGATTTTAAATGTAACCATAATATCCCTTTAGCAAAGTTTTTCCACTGAATTTGATACGTTTTTATTAGTGCAACTGTTATGCAAAGTTTGCATGCAGTACCCTCTGGGACCACTACACACAACTATGACTACAGGTGTAGGCAAAAGCAACCTTTGGTATAAATCTGTACCACACAGTTTTTGGTAGCGAGCTGAGCAGCCAGGCTTATCTTAAGAGGGAATGTGAGCTGTAAGGATGTTTACACAGAGGCCTATAATTCCAAGTGTTCAAATAGACTCTTATACTGAAGGTTTCTTGGTAAAACACTTCTTAATTTATTACACAGTCAGAAAACATTCAGAAAAAGGAGGCAATCAATATCACACAAACATATACTACAGTACTTCACACCATCAGGTTCCGAGGCATTTAAACTACTTTGAAGGAGGAGCAAAATTGCATTCAGTGCTTTTGAAGTAGGATCAAAAAGGCAAAGATAATAAAATGAATATTACAGTTACTCTTAAACAGTGCAAATAGTTTGAGTTCACCAGAGAAGTTAATTCAATGCAATAGGTAGGCCAAAGTCAATGGGCTAGAGTCCTGTATAGGTAAAAACGGTTCTGGTAGTTAAACGGAAAAGTCTTTGCCACAGTTCTCAGAAGTAGTTCATAGAAGAAAGATTCATATGTCGGGTCACAAGCTGACTAGGCCTGCAAGTTGCCAAAGTTTCACAGACTTTCGCAGTGAGAGGTAAGTTCTCTCGGTCGGATTTTCACAGTACCTTCTTTTGAAGGAAAAGATGCAGCTGAAGACTTCTGCTCCTGGCAGTTCCTGCAGATCTCGCTGTTCCTGAGCCTCAGTCATGGGGACAAGAGGGAGGACGTCTGTGGACTCCTGCACTGCACGGGGACTGGTCACAAAGCTGGCAACCTGGCAAATCTTTGATTGAGGTAGCTGTAGTCCAGCACACAAACTGGTGTCCTTCTCCCTGGATTTTCAGATTCCTGCAGCACTCTGAGGAAAATACAACCAGCTCCGAGAGTGGTGTCCAGGTGGCTTACGAGTTGATTGGTCCCACCAACTCAAAGGGAGAAGTCGTCCTTGAAGGGCTTCTCTGTCGAGATGAACTTGGCAATTCGGACCTTCAGCAGGGCTTCACCGGGCAAACCAATGGTCCAGGAGTTTCAGCAGCCATCCTGTTCCAGCTTGTCTTCAGTTCTTTCGTTCCTGTGGTCGACTCTGCCTTCCTAGCCAAGAGACTCGCCTTTTATCTAGTTTCCTCCAATTCATTCCAGCCTAGCGGCCACTCACCCAGTTGGGTGGCTGTCCTTGCCAGACAGTCAGCCAGCCAATCACACCAGAGAGCATTTGGGTCTCCAAGGAGACTAAGCACAGGGAGTTTCGGGCACCTCCCTCACTTCCTGCCCACCCCAGACACTCAGGCGCCAGAGGCGGTCTTCAGTCCTGAAGCCCGCCAAAGGCGTAGGAACAAAGGGACCAAACCTGATTTGGCACGCAGAGACAAACTCTAGAAGGACCTTTCTAAAAAGAAATGGCGAAAAAAGAAGACCGGGACCTGTTTAAACAAAGGGGGCCCAGGCACCATCTTGAAAAACATGGCTCCCATGATTTTTAGCTACCAGTGTTTGCAGTCGGGAAAAATCATGGTAGTTCATTTTAAAACCACTGCCACCAGCCATTTCGATAGGAAAGGGTAGCATTTGACTGCTACATGAGTTTCTAGAAACAGGGGTTACTAGGTAACACCTCCAGCACTCTATTGTAAGATAGTGTGTGCTGGGTCTAGGAATTTGAAAAGACTAGTAAACTCATTTTCCCTTTACTTTCTCTGGGAAACAGTAGTTTATCCCAGATAAGGTCTTTAAACCTTGGGAGAGCCTAACAGCCTTCCCTGTGTCACTGCACTGAGGGTTCTGTGTGACACATATGAAAAGATGATGCTTATGGAGTTGTCAAAACCCCATAATCGAAGAACACAAGAGTAAACCACACATCCAGATACATGAGAAAGTGGGGAAAAAAAGCTCACACTCTCTCCAGGTAAAAAAAAATCAAGTCCTCAAAATCCAGCAAAGTTGCTGGGGGTTTCTAAGGTAAAGGGAATTAGCACATTTATGAGAATTCTCCCTAACACTCCTCCCCCCCAAGACTAAGGGACAGGAGGATTTAATCACCCCTTAATGAATCTCTGTACTCCAGTCGGTCATGCATTCTGGCGAGACCATCAGCATTTTGGTGATTACACCTGACCTGTGTCCAGTGGTAAAATCAAACCCCTGTAAGCTGATTGACCATCTTAACAATTTAGGATTTTCCCCCTTCATCTGCATTAACCATCTCAAGGTTTAGAGGTCTGTCTGAATCACAAAAGGAGGTCCATAAAAGTATTGTTTAAACTTCTTCAGAGACCACGCAATGACAAAACACTCACGTTTTATGGTTGCCCACCTTGTCTCAGGTTCCTTCAGCTTCCTACTGATGAAGCAGATGAGGTGTTCCCTACTTTTCTCATCCAGCTGACTCAAAACTGCACCTATACCTCAATTGGAAGCATCTGTTTGCATAATGAAGGTTTGGCTGTAGTCAGGAGCTCTTATGACTGGAGCTTGACAAAGGGCTTTCTTAAATCCTTCAAATGACTTAGTGTACTCCTCATTCCACCTGATCTTTTTAGGGAATTTGGGTGAGCAGACCACATTCAAGGGAGAAGCTATGGACCTATAGTTCTCTATGAAGTTCCTATAATAACTAGTGAGACCTAAAAAGGCTCTCACTTGGGTTTGAGTACTAGGGGTGGCCCATTCTTGTACAGCTTGTACTTGGCTAGGCAATGGCTTATTTTACCTCCTCCTACCTCATTTCCAAGGTAGACCACTTTGCTCTGACCGATTTGACATTAACTTGCCTTTATCGTCAGATGGTCCTGCTGAAGAGCCTGCAAAACATATCCTAAGTGGTCAACATGTTCTTTCCAAGTAGGGTGAACACTGCAATGTCATCCAAGTATGCCATGCAGAAGTCATTCATCCCATTCAGAACTTGATTAACCATCCTTTGGAACGTAGCAGGTGCATTATTTAATCCAAAAGGCATAACATTAAACTGGTAGAGACCTGCTGGGGTCAAAAGTACAGTTTTCTCCTTGGCATGGTCTGTCAGGGCTATTTGCCAATAGCCTGACGTTAGGTCAAATGTACTGAGGTACTTGGCTGAACCAAGTTTGTCCCTCAGCTCATCTGCTCTAGGTAAAGGATGGGCATCAGTCTTTGTGACTGCATTTAGAGCTCTATAGTCCACACAGAATCTCAACTCCTTGGATCCTGCCTTTGGTACTAGTACAACTGGACTAGACCATAGACTAGTAGATGGCTCTATTACCCTGAGATCAAGCATCTTGTTGACCTCCTACTTTATGTGGGTTCTTACATGGTCTAACATCCTGTAACCTCTGCTTTTAACAGGTAAACAGTCACCAGTGAGAATATCATGCTGGTCCCAAGGGAGCAAGCCTGGTGATAGTGAAAACAGAGGGGCAAACTGATTTAACAGAGATTTGCACTCCTCCTGTTGTTCCAGTGTCAGATTAGAAGACAGATTAACTCCTTCTATCTTCCCATCTAAAGGTTGTCCCCTGAAGGGATCAGGTAGAGGTTCACTCTCCTCCTCCCTCTGAGCAGAAGCTAGAAGCAAAGCTCCCATTTCTGGCCTTGAGACATAGGCTTTTAGACAGTTGGTGTGAAAGACCCTGGGGCCTCTTTAGGACTGCCTAAATCCACCAAATAATTGACCTCTCCAAGTTTTCACACAACATTGAAGGGTCCAATCCATTTGTCCTGTAAGGCTCTCTGCCATGTAGGTACCATAACTAGAACTTGCTGGTCTTGAGTAAACTCAACCATGTTGGCCTTCTAGTCATGCCAAAGCTTCACCAAAGCCTGACCTACTTTCAAGTTATCAAATGCTTCTCTCATCATGTGTGTAATTCTCCTCCAACACCTCCTTAATTAGGGCCAAGGGGCCTCTAACTGGATGACCACAGAGAAGCTCAAAGGGACTAAATCCAACTCCCTCCTGGGGGACTTCTCTATAAGCAAATAGAAGGCATGGCAGTTGAAGGTCCCACTTTCTTCTAAGGGGTTCCTCGAAACCACCTATCATGCTCTTCACAGTCCTGTTAAACCTCTACCAACCCATTCTTAAAGTTGATCCCCTGTCAGAGATGGCTTCCTTAGGAAAACCTACCCTGGTAAAAATACCAAGTAAGCCTTAGCAACAGCCTGAGCTGTAACAGTCCTCCTAGGTATGGCTGCAGGAAACCTAGTAGCATAGTCTACTACAACCAATATAAATCAATTGTCTGAAGAGGTTGGAGTGTCTAAGGGACCAACAATGTCGATTCCTACCCTTTCAAACGTGACTCCCACTACTGGGAGAGGCACCAAAGGTGCAACATTCTTGCCTCCACTCTTGCCAGATGTGTGACAAGTGTGACAGATCCTACACAATTTATCTACATCAGACCCCAATTTAGGCCAGTAGAAATACAGAGAAAGCCTTTCCTTGGTCTTCTTAAAGCTTAAGTGACCAGCTAAAGGAATCTCATGGGCTAACTTTAGGAACTGTTGTCTTATCTCTAGAGTCACTACAAGTCTTCTGTAGTCACCTGGGATAGTCTCAGTTGGTTCACTGTAGAAGAGGCCATTTTTCAAGTACAACCTGTGCTTCCCTGGCTCTTGCCCATCCAGCTGTGAAGCTGCCTGTTAGCAAAGACCTTCAAGAGTAGGACACCCTCCTTGACCTCTGCTGAAATCTGTCCTACAGGGGCCACCTTCTGCCAGTAAAGACTGCAGCTCAGGATGGTCTTTCGGATCCAGCTCTCCAACCGGGGGTAGGTCTTCTTCCAGCTCTGAATCTTCACCAGCTGATTAAACCCTCCTGGTTGTTTCTCACACTCAGTCTCAGCTGGTGGAGCAGTCACAGGTGTGACTTTGGACAGTCCTCTCAGTGATGTCCTTGTTGGAAGCACAGGAGTGCTCTCTTGATTTTTCTTTGATGCCTTGGGTTTCCTCTTTGTCTCTCTCTTCTTAGAAATAGCAGTTAGTAGTTCCTGTGGGCTGGGTGTTATAGTTTCTTCTGTAATATCCTCTGGAGAGTCAGTTAAGGTACTCTCTCTGGCCTTCCTTGTCTGTTCCGATTTCCTTTTACTGGGAGGCTGGGGGTGCTTGATACAACTCCAAGAGTGTTTAAGTCATTCCCCAACAGACTCTCCCAGGCACCTCACTCTGCACATTAACCGGTATCTGGACTGTCATGTTGTTGCACTGGATGGGAGCTGGTAACCTTGGAAGCATTTGAACAGGGCCTCCAGCAAGTTTAGTGAGGCCTTTGGGTGGCTTAGCAACATCCTCAGGTTTGAAAAAATATTCATCCACCACTGTAATGTTGGCCCTAGTGTCTCTAATGGCAGGGGTCTCCTGACCATTTACAAGTACACTGTATTTGTAATATTCTTTTGTGTTATCAGGAATGGAATTATAGACATTTAAATTCTGCTGTTCCCACAGACCCAGGGACACTAAAGAAACACAGGCAGAGATTCCAATGGGATCTTCAGCCAGTAGTTGAAAGTTTCCACTTGCCATGAGTACTTCTCCGTCTGGGGAGAAGGCTAAGGAGGCAGTGTGGACCTCTGAATGTTTACCATTGCATCTTAGAACCCCTTTGACATGGTCAGTTGACCCACAAGCATAACATTTTCCAAATGTTTTGACAAATGGGGGCTCCTGCTGACCTCGCTCTGGTGTGGCACCAGAGGTTTCACTAGACACACTAGCAGCACCCAGCCAGCACCAGCACCAATGACAGGGGTTATCCAAGTGAGCATGCGCATGTCAGACACACCTGGACACACACGCTGATGTACACATACCACTGCCATTACAACAACACACACAACCCCATGTACCACAATGCATCATGAATGCACCCAACAGCAGGCCCGCCAGTTCCATACCGAGTGCAGGCAAAGGTATGAATGTCACCTTTGACAAAGGCTGCATGGAAATCATAAATACACATTGCATGGGTGGAATGTACACATGCATGCAAGCATCAACCAATGCCCAATACAGTGTGAAAGAATACCCATGTATGAGACAAGTGGCTAATATCTGTATGCCACCCCATGCAGGTGACTCTGGATATCAGTAGCTGGTGTGCCTGATGACCCCTGTGCATGATCCACTGAAACAACACAAGACCACCTTCAACCATGCCCACAGCCGGATGTTTGGACTCCTCAAGGCATGATTGCAGGGCCTAAATTGCAATGGCGGAGCCCTAAAGTACGCCCCTGACAAAGTGGGCAAAATTGTGCTGGTGTGCGCAATGCTACATAACATTTGTCACACACAGAGGAAGACGCAGATAAACAGCATGAGGCAGGAGCCAGAGCAGCCACTTCCAGGGATGACATAAGGAAAGGCAGACTGACCCAGCAGGGACTAATAGACAATTTTTTCTAGTACAATACTCTGCCTCTGTCCACTTCCAGCACTGTGAATAAACTGCACATGAACACAACCAGGAATGTCCACACATGAATGATGTTCAACAATCGTTTATCTAAATTTGTGCACCAACTTTCCCCCCTCCCCCACCCACCACCAACACCCCAGCACACAGTCCTCCTTCCCCACCTACCACCAACACCCCAGCACACAATTCCCTGCCCTCCAACAAGTCCATGCAATGGCCACTCAGGCCAACAGTCGGCATGTCCATTGCTGTGGCTGTGGACTCTTCCACTGACTCCCAGCAGCCGATGATCTGGTGTGCAGCTGGCACAGGACTGCCGCCTCGGAGTGCTCTCCTGGGATTCCTTGGTTGGCGTAGTAGAACGGGAAGGGATGGAGCCGGTCCCCTGGAGCTGTTGCTGCTAGAGCTAATTGGTCTGGCGGATGGCCTCTGCAATGGCTAAGACGCCCTCCATCATTTCCCTCACCCATTCTCTGTATACCGTCAGTGCAACCGTACCTGTGGTTGTGACCCTCTGGGTCCTTGCATTGTCACGAGCCGTCCTGTGTATTTTCCCATGGATTGCATCGCTAAGAACCTGCAAATGGCTGGAGTGGGTGTGGCTGAAGGTCTCCATCAGCCGTTGACATTGTTCCATTCCCCCCAGCCTCTGCATCAGCATGCTGATTGTAGCTGTTTGTGGCAGTGGTGTGGGGGTGTGCTGTCGGTGTGGGCTTGCGACAGGGGAGCCAAACAAGTGTTTGTCAGTGTCTGGCTCCGACTTTGACAAGTGCCGGCGGCGTGGTGGCTTTGCAGGGTCTTGCCATGCTGTCACCATTGTGGTGGGCTCTCTGTTGTGGTGGGGGGCTCCTGGCGGAGACTGCGTCAAGTGGTTGCTGGCACTCCACATGATCACAGTTAGAATTGCAGTCACGCTGTGTCTCCAATGCCACTGGACTTGGTTGTGTGTCCTCGGTGGCGGTGTCCACAGCAGCAAATGTGTTGTTGGCTGGGGTTGGTGTGTTACCGGTGGGCTTGTCGGGGGGTGTGGGCCTGCTCCTGCTGCGATGAGGAGTGGCTTGCTGTGACTTCCGATTTATGTGTGACTTGTCTGCCCCTTTGCGGGGTGGTGGTTATGTCTCTGTGCCGGGACATCACACTTACAGATGGGGCAGGCCCCTCTTCGTCCTCAGACGCCTCTGCCGTTGCTTCTGTACCTGTAGGGGACATAGGTGATGGTGTTAGGTCTCATCCCCCCATGTGTTTTGGCATGCATGGCATTCAATACATGGTGATGAGTAGGGCCCTGCGAAATTGTGATGATTGACAGTCTTGGTCAGGGGTCTTTGCTAGTGGCTTCGCTATGATGGAGACAGGTGCAGAATTGGGGGGTCACATAGGGTGCTAGCATTTGGCCAGTGTGGCGGTGGCAAGATGTTAGTGCTGGGCAGATGTTGGGCATGCATGCTTCTGATCTCCATACACCCACATCACCTCCACGGTGCCATTCAGATTGGGGGATGGCAAGGTACATGGCAATGGCAGGTCCCTATGGGGCACTGCTGTGCCCCCGCCATGGGTGTGTCGTGCATGCCATTTGGATGGGTTCCTTAGCTTCCGTCTCCACTGGTATGACTAACATGGGTGGCCTTGTTGCACTGGCACATGGATGCTTCGGTAGGTTCCTGATGTGGCACTCCCCCACTGCACTGTTACACTCACCTGGTATCCACAGGGGAGCCACACGATACTGGATGGAGGACTAAGCACTATCCCGGATCCCTCTCTGCTTGGTTATGGGCCAGATATTGGGTAGCGCCTATAACAGGAGAATGGAGGGTTAAGATACTGGTTCTGTGATGGGTGGACTCCCACCTCCCTCTGGTTTAAATCCCCTCCCTTGGGGTTATTGCTCACCTTAGATTTTTGTGTGTTGAACTCTCTGTCCTGCGTCTCTGTGCAGGGGCGTGTGGTTGGTGCGGGCGTTCCGTGAACCTAGTTGCTTCACTGGTCCATGTGCCCTTATGCCAGGTCCAGACCGCTGTGACTCTGACTCTGCTTGCTGTCTTCCAGGTGAGTTGTAATGTCTTTTCCGTCTTTATTCTGTCTCTTTCTTTCCCTCTGTTTTCTCTGACTTCTCGGCGTCTTGCTCCACTACGCTGTTCCCTAACAATGTCTCTTTTGTTTTCACAGGGATGGTTGCGATTTCAGTGTTGCCGCGCAGATGACAGTGAGTTAATGATGCGTGGAGCGCTGCGCTGTTTATTGGTGTTAATTGCTAACCTGTGCTCTCTTCTCTTCTTTGTACAGGTTGCAGTGATGTTCCGGAGTGAGGAGTGATAGAAGCGCTGCTTGCCCAGGTAAGTGCTTTGTTAATGTGTTAATGCTGACCTTGTTCCTTCTCCCTTGCAGGTTGTGGTGAAACCCAGAGATTTGCGAGGTAAGAGAAGCGCAGGGGGCTGCCAGGACTCGCTGCTTGCCCAGGTAAGAATCGTTATTAATTCTGTCCTTGTTTCTTTACCTTTTCAGATTGCAGCGAACTCCGGAGATGGGAGAGGTAAGCGAAGTACAGGATGGATTCAATGCCGGTTACTTCACAGGTAAGTGTTCTTGCTCGCTAATGCTGTTCTTGTTCTTCCAGGTTATTAATGGAATCCAGATCTAGGGCTTCAGGATCAGGCCGCCGGAGAAGCAGATGAGCAGGAGTTGGACACAGTGAGCGTTACGCTGCAGGAGTGCAGAATAACGTGAAGCGTGTTCTGCTGTTTGGGTGTGGATAAAATAACCCAGGTAAAGTAGTTCCAGGCCGAGTGGTTCCAGGCCCAGCCACACCCAAAAAACACTAGACCGCATGGCTTGGTTCTAAAGAATTGAGCTGTATAATAGGCCTCCTTGTTGGATTAAGGTCCAAGGCTGGTATTACTTTATTCCTGATAATGAGCCTGGCGCCAAAGGTGCCAGGACTGACTCCATGTATGTTACTGGTTGAGTTTTAATGCCCTTGGGTCCAGTGTGAAGGGTTTTAGCCCCACTGCCGCCAGGGGGCTGCTATACCTGAGGGGGCCCGGGGCATGGATCGTGACAGCACCCGGTTTCAAGGCCTGGCTCATGGGTCTTGCCACTGGGGCATCCTGTGCTAGGCTGTCATTGTTGCATGCACATGTGTTGGGGGGTGTTCACCAACCTTCTACTTCTTAGCTGACGGGACAAGCCTCAGCACTTCTAACTCCCTCGATGGCCTCCATGTCCAGCACAGAGCTGCACATCTCCTCCCATGTGGTTAGTGCGAGTGGTGCCACAGTCCCTCTGCCAGTGGCCATGCTCTCTTGCCATTGCTGGGACCGCAGTCCCCAAACCCAGACCCGCAGGTCATTCCAGCATTTACATCAGTCTTCACCGTGCCGGGTGACGCTAGACACTGCTGACACCTTCTCACTGATCATGTGCCAGATGGCTGTCCGGCACTGTGTGGATGTTTTACACTGCCTCGACCCATGTAGCTCATCATGGTGTGTTGCCATCTCATCGGCAAGCACTACCAGCTCGACGTCACTAAATTTGGGTTTTCTGATCTTGGGCAGGCTTGCCCCTGACCCTCTCCCGCGAATTTCTTTCTGGTTTGCTGGTCTGGATATTTAATGGATTGTGATTTTCAAAATGGCCGCCACAGTGCTTCCCCGTCCTGTCAGTGACACATTTCCGGTCAGCGCTAATAGCACCGGCAGCAGGTGATAGCTCTGTTTGCACTAGGTTTTTCAGCAGTAGCCTGTGTTTGGGTGCTTTTTCCGCAAGGCACTTTTTCTGGTGGGTGCAAATAGCATTACCGCTGGGGACCGATGCCTGTGCTCCGTATGTTGTGATTTGACGCTATTTGCACCACGGGTCATGGTGGTAACACTATTTACGCTCCAAATGAGGCCCATAGTATCTGCTGAGGTATGACTAGTTTGGATCTTTGGGCTTCCTGTGGCTGCAGATGAACGGGATCTTTCTAGGGCTAGGGGCATTTTGCTGTGCTGTTCAACAGATATTGATTGGCTGACTGCAGCCTTGGCTAATTCCTCAGTGTCCCAATGCACAAGGCTGCAGGGGGCATCTATATCCCTGTTGCTGGAGCCTGGATTGTGTATATTAGCCTCACTAACCTGCTCAGTGACTTTGCCCCCCTCAGGGGTCCATGCTTACAGGGACATTGGTAGTGTTTCACTGTTATGCACGTGTGCCTCCCCCAGTGATCTTGACAAGTTGTTAAGCCTGCTCTTTACTGCACCTGTTAGCAGGAGTAGGGAGAGGACAGTAGGAATTTTCCTCCTGACTGTTAAGATTTTCCATTTAGGTGAAAGCAGAGGCATGGTGAGCGAGCTGGTGGGTGGGATTGCTACATGTTGAGAGGGCAGCAAAGTGATGCTCTTTGAGTTTTTGCAGCTGCTGGGAATCCTTTTAAGGGCTGAGTTGAATTGTGTGCCCCAACATCTAGACAAACTGCTGCCACAAGATTACAACAATATTGTTCCCCCATGTCTGACTGCTCTGCTCACTTTTTGGGGTGTTAAAGAGTCATTCAGGAGTCATTTGGCATTCAGCATCCTCTCATCTGCTCTCCCAATTAGCCAGCTGATTCTGCAAAAATACTGCTGCAGCTTCGGTTTGGTTGAGTCCCAGCGATCTCACTTGAGGCACTGAACATCCTGTGGATAGCGAACAGCTGCGCCCATGTCCCTGCGGGCTTCACCCTAGTGTGGGATAGCAGGAGTTCTTAAAGGAGCTGGTAGGTGGGCTCTGGTTACCATGAGCAGAGGCAGCACTCCAAAGGCACGCTTTTGTCCCCCGCAAGTATCTATTTAAATATCCTGTTGGTATAGTAATCAATATTCTTTAATGCATTTGTTAACCCAAAATATTACTTCATGTGCTTATGTAATAATCATCTCTTCAAAGGTCAAGCAGTATATGTAGCCATCTGTTTACTGCCTTAATTATGACCCTTTTCTCCTTCGGAATGATCCTGCCTTTCATGACTTGTGAACACCCCTTTCACCCCTCTCCCCCAACAGCCCATATCTACCATTGCCACTCATCACTAACCACACCACTCACCAGCAACATCATGGACATCGCATTGCAGCAATCTCACCTGCGTCACCATAGACCCCATCAGTACTCTATCATAACCACTACAAGTAAACTGATACTCACCAATGTCCACTAAGCAACCAACCATGCAGCAGACCTCGCCGATGTAATCACCACAGATGACCTGAACTCCATTTTCATTACTGAGATCTGGATGACTTCCACCTCCACACACATCCTGGATGTTCTCATTCCCAAAGGCAACAGAATTCTACAACAGGACCATCCAACCAAGAGCAGGGGAGGTCACGCCATCATTTAGAAAACATCATAGCTATGCACCCAACTGGACGTCAACACCATTGGCTCATTCAAAAAACTTTCCTGCCACTTCCCACTATCCCAGTCACCTTTCACCTCATCTAAAAATCACCCAAGCCTAACACTTCGTCATCAAATACTTCACAAGCATGTCTCTTGACCTCATCGTGACCGCCCTGAACACCCTCCATCATAGCTCTTTAATTCCACTCAACTGTCAGACCATCTGGCAAGCCCCTTGTACATTAGTCACACGAGACTAGTCCAGAAAGCCCTACAGAGACCCAGCAAACAAGCCCTCAGATAATTCAAGAATTTTTCAGTGGAGGCTGTAACAGACCTATCCAAACTCAACTTCACATGAGCTGGTCTGATGAACCAGGACTGTGACTCACTTATCCGAGAACTCAACATCTACCTCACAACCAACATCAACCGCCATGTCCCAGTGAAACAATGCACCAACAACTTAAGCCTTCCACACCGTGGTTCACTCAAAAACTCCTCTTCAACAAACAAACCATTAGAAAACAAGAAGATACTTGGCTAAAGTCCTACAGTGCATACAACCTTGCCCTGCTCAAGGAACTACACTCAGATGGCTGATCACCAATGCCAAGGTCATCTGCTACCAAAACACCATAGCCAAGTTCAACAATGAAAGCAAAACCCTCTTGAAAGCCATCAAGCACTGCATAAATCCTCTGCTCAACCTACGCGTACTGCATTCCATCGAAATATCCACTGTCATCAACTCTTTCTTCAACAACAAGATCAGCATGATCTGCTAACACATCAACAGCAATGCTACAATTGACAGCATACTACACATCCCATCTCACAAAATCACAACTACCTTGACAACTTTCAAGACACTCACTATAGAAGACCTCACTGCCGCCCAAGCATCCCTCAAGGCCACATTGTATGTGGTTGACATCCTCCCTGCCTTTGTACTCAAGACCCATCCAACTGTAGCACTCCTCTCTTACCTGACAATCATACACACCTCCATAACTCAATGCACATTCTCCTTGATGCTCAAGACTGAACAAATCCTGCCATTTCTCAAGAAACCAACACTGACTTCTGACAACCTCAGAAATTACCACCTCAGGACCCATGTTCCCTTTCTATGTAAAATCCTTTCAGAATGCAGTAGTCATAGAACTCCTCCAACACATCAAATCCAACAGCCTTATTCAGTCCTACTAATCTGGCTTCAGACCCAGATGCAGCATAGAAACGGCTACCATCAATGTGATTGACAATGCTCTTAAAATTCTCAGTGATGGCTAGCCTTTCCTCCTGGTTCTCCTTGACCACTCAGCAGCATTTTGCACAGTAAACAACCAGACACTCATTGACAATCAACATCACTTCATGGGGATTAATGACATCATCCTCATCTGGTTCAAATCATACCTTGATAATCGCCACCAGTATGCACAGTTTGCTCCAGATCAACTCCACCTATCACCTGTAAAGTCACATACAGATCCATGCTCTCCCGCCATGATCTTCAATCTTTACATTGAACCCTCCTCACTCCAAACATCCACCAATACACACATGACACAAAACTACCTCAAGATATCCTCCTTCAAAGGCATCCACAGGTTTAAGACCTGCCTTTCATTGGTCCAGTCATGGATGTCCACCGCTTACCTGAATCTTAACCCCTCCATGACTGAACTCCTTCTTCTGACCAAAAACACTGAACACCCTGACACCTAAACATGGCTCTCTGATATGCACCTCGAGGGCTTCACATTGCAGCTGGCCACCTGCTCCAAGCACCTTGGTTTTGAAATCGACACACACCTCTCCCTCACGCAGCACACAGCAAGAAATACACAAACAGCTAAGTACCAGCTATCCCACCTGCGGAAAATCAAGCCCTTCATTCCAGAAAACAATTTCATATCTGATGTCCAAGCCTTGGCCCTCTCCCATCTGGATGGTGGCAATGCCCTTTTGGAAGGCCTTCTGGCGACTACCCCGACACCTCTGAGATATGTACTGCATACTACAGAATGACACATCAAAGCACTCTGCATATTCGACCGCCTCACCCATTCTCATCAAACTACAATGACTCCCACAGCAATCACATATAATCTTCAAATTCTGCTACATCCCCGAATTCCCCAAGCTACCTCATTGTGAAACTCAGCAACTCTGGAGGCCTGCCATCCATTAGAAGTAAAGACATGTGCAGACTTGAGCTCTGCAAGTGCAGGATGACATGTACCAGAAGAAATGCCTCCTCTGTCTCCAACCCAAGACTCTGGAATCTCCTTCCCATTAACATCAGACTCACACACTGGCTTCTATTACCAGGAAGGAGTTCAAGACCCATCTTTCTCAAGGAATTGCTCCTCCCTAGCACACAGGTCCACACCCTCCACTCTCCATCGTACCTGAGACTGGGTGATCTGATCTCCACTGTTTTCTCCTGAGGTTGCGTTTAGATCCCGTGCTGGCAAATTGCCTGTCTTCACCCTCAACTGATGTTAGTTACACACTCCCTTGTTTTTCTGCTCCCCTCACCATGTTCTTCCCATTACGATTGTAAAGCGCTCCGTTCCTTCTCGCAGTGAGGCCCGTCCTCAATAAATCCAATAATTATAATAATAATAATGATAATAATAATAGCAGAAAAAACACAGAAACGTCTCTAGATAATTAGTCAGCTTTCACTGAGAACCAGTGTTACTTTTTCTTTCACATGAGTACATTAGACATGTTATTCTTTTTTAAGAACTCAGATATTTTTTTTGTGAATACCTTTATTCATTGCAGCTTCTGATTGAAACCCTAGCAAATGTTTTCTTAGGCAGTTGTTTCCATAAATGGACACTCTTTGGTTGCGCCTCGGTTTCTAAGCGGTTAGACTCACACAGTAGATTTTCAGGATTTCTTATCAAAGCGAAAAGTTAACTGTTCTGCTTTTCGGGCACTTCCTGTCCACGTGAACACCAAGAACGTTTTGGCTAGAGTTCTTATATGTCTTCACATTGGAGTGGGCAATCTGATAAATGTTCCGAAAGTATTCCCAGGCGACATACATGACATTCCAATGAACATCAATTTGATGTACACCTCAAAATGACTGTGCTTGCTTTGAAATGACCATGAAAGTGAATTTTGAAAAGGAACATCATTTTCTAAGCACACTAAATGGAATGCAGTACCATGTTTTTTGTCCAAAAAAAACCTGATTGATCTTTTAGTTTTTGGTTAAATATTACACCTTTTAAATTGCATTTCGCATGTAATGAAACAATTCTGATTCTGTGCAAGGTGTTCGCAAAAAAACATGTGGAATTTTCATGACCTTTTTTAAAATAAAATACAACAGCATTATGAAGTAGGATCACATCGTATATTTAGTATACGTAGTGCGAAAGAACAGGGACAGATGCCAGTCCAGGCTCACCCTTTCGTACACTTGCAACCCCTCGGTGTGCTATGGATAGTAGGCAGTGTCCTTACACATTCAGTGACGGAGGATGCCCCTGAGCCCAGCGTTCACCCGTCTCAAAATGCTCACAAGTAACACATCACTGCCAGGCTTGCAAACTTCTCAGACTTCTCAAGTGTAATTTATACATCACACATTTAACTTCACCATGTGTCATCTGTGGGCTGGTCTGGCCTCCTACTTCTCAGCTCCAGCGCTGAGTTCTTGCAGTCCTATTTTCCCCCCACTGGTGTTTTTTTTATATATATTCAGGGAAAAAACTTTGTTAAAGGGACGTTATGGTAAAGTTGCGCTACTAAAAACCTATGAAATTCAGTGAAAAAACTTTGTCAAAGGAACGTTATGGTTCCAAGTAAAACCGAAAAACCCTTGAAATTCGCCAGTTATGGTAAGATAAGCAACCATAACTCGCACCACCACCGTGCACTGCTAAGACTAACACCCAGGACATCAAAGATGACATCACAAATGTCATTGATGACATCACTGGTGTATAAAGAACACAACGGCGCATGAGCAGGGTTGGGGGGGCACAGGGGAGACACATGGGCATGAGCGGGGGGGTGAGAGGGAACAGGGTACAAACGGGGCATGAGCAGGGGGTGGGGGGAAAGGAAGGAAACACAGGGCATGAGCGGTGGTGGGGGGAACACGAGAGAGACACGGGGCATGAGCAGCGGGTGGGGAGGAACATGAGGGAGACACGGGGTATGAACAGGGGGTGGGGAGGAACACGAGGGAGACACAGGGCATGAGCGGTGGGGTACAGGGCACATACGGGACATGAGCGGGGGTGGGGAGGAAAGGAGAGAGACAAGGGGCATGAGCAGGGGGTGGGGGGGAACACGAGGGAGACACGGAGCATGAGCGGGGCGGGGGGTAACACGAGGGAAACATGGGGCATGAGCGGGGGTGGGGGGAACACGAGGGAGACACGGGGCATGAGCGGGGGGTGGGGGGTACAAGAGACAGACACGGGGCATGTGCGGGGTAGTGGGGGACAACAGGAGAGAGACACGGGGCATGAGCGGGGGGTGGGGGGGTACAGGAGACAGACACGGGGCATGAGCGGGGGGCAACAGGAGAGAAACACGGGACGTGAGCGGGGGGCAACAGGAGAGAGACACGGGACATGAGCGGGTGGGGGGAACAGGAGACAGACACGGGACATGAGCAGGGGGGCAACAGGAGACAGACATGGGGCATGAGCGGCGGGGTGGGGGGGTACATAAGACAGACACGATCATGAGCGGGGGTGGGGGGGTACAGGAGACAGACACGGGGCATGAGCAGGGGGTGGGGGGTAACAGGAGAGAGACACAGGGCATGAGCAGGGGGTGGGGGAACAGGAGACAGACACAGGGCATGAGCGGGGGGTGGGGGGAACAAAAGAGACAGACACGGGGCATGAGCGGGGGGTGGGGGGCAGCAGGAGAGAGACACAGGGCAGGAGCGGGGGGTGGGGGCAACAGGAGACAAACACGGGGCATGAGCAGGGGGTGGGGGGGAACAGGAGACAGACATGGGGCATGAGCGGGGGGTGGGGAGAACAGGAGACAGACACGGGGCATGAGAGGGGGGTGGGGGGAAACAGGAGACAGACACGGGGCATGAGCGGGGGGTGGGGGGCAACAGGAGAGAGACACGGGACATGAGCGGGTGGGGGGAACCGGAGACAGACACGGGGCATGAGCGGGGGGTGGGGGGGAACAGGCGACAGACACGGGGCATGAGCAGGGGGTGGGGGGAACAAAAGAGACAGACACGGGGCAGGAGCGGGGGGTGGAGGGCAACAGGAGACAGACACGGGGCAGGAGCAGGGGGTGGGGGGCAACAGGAGACAGACACGGGGCATGAGCGGGGGGTGAGGGGCAACAGGAGACAGACACGGGGCATGAGCGGGGGGTGGGGGGAACAGGAGACAGACACGGGGCATGAGCGAGGGGTGGGGGAACAGGAGACAGACATGAGGCATGAGCGGGGGGTGGGGAGAACAGACACGGGGCATGAGCGGGGGGTGGGAGGAACAGGAAAAATACACGGGGCATGAGCAGGGTGGTGGGGGGCAACAGGAAAAAGACACGGGGCATGAGCTGGGGGGTGGGGGGCAACAAGAGAGAGACACGGGGCATGAGCGTGTGGGGGGAACAGGAGACAGACACGGGGCATGAGCGGGTGGGGGAACAGGAGACAGACACGGGGCATGAGCGGGAGGGTGGGGGGCAACAGGAGATAGACACGGGGCATGAGCGGGGGGTGGGAGGGAACAGGACACAGACACGGGGCATGAGCGGGGTGTAGAGGGAAACAGGAGACAGACACGGGGCATGAGTGGGGGGTGGGGGAAGGGGAGAGACACACGGGGCATGAGCGGGGGTGGGGGGAGGGAGAGAGACACACGGGGTGGGTGGGAGGGAGAGAGACGCACGGGGCATGAGCGGTGGGCGGGAGGGAGAGAGACACACGGGGCATGAGCGGTGGGCGGGAGGGGGAGAGACACAAGGGGCAAGAGCGGGGGTGGGCGGGAGGGGGAAGACACAAGGGGCAAGAGCGGGGGTGGGCGGGAGGGGGCAAGAGTGGGGGTGGGCGGGAGGGGGCAAGAGCAGGGGTGGGCGGGAGGGGGCAAGAGACACGGGGCCAAGAGCGGGGCTGGGCGGGAGGGGGCAAGAGACACGGGGCCAAGAGCAGGGGTGGGCGGGAGGGGGCAAGAGACACGGGGCCAAGAGCGGGGGTGGGCGGGAGGGAGCAAGAGACACGGGGCCAAGAGCGGGGGTGGGCGGGAGGGGGCAAGAGACACAGGGCCAAGAGCGGGGGTGGGCGGGAGTGGGCAAGAGACACGGGGCCAAGAGCGGTGGTGGGCGGGAGTGGGCAAGAGACATGGGGCCAAGAGCGGGGGTGGGCGGGACGGGGCAAGAGACACGGGGCCAAGAGCGGGGGTGGGCGTATGGGGGCAAGAGACATGGGGCCAAGAGCGGGGGTGGGCGGGAGGGGGCAAGAGACACGGGGCCAAGAGCGGGGGTGGGCGGGAGGGGGCAAGAGACACGGGGCCAAGAGCGGGGGTGGGCGGGAGGGGGCAAGAGACACGGGGCCAAGAGCGGGGGTGGGCGGGAGGGGGCAAGAGACACAGGGCCAAGAGCGGGGGTGGACGGGAGGGGGCAAGAGACACGGGGCCAAGAGCGTGGGTGGGCGGGAGGGGGCAAGAGACATGGGGCCAAGAGCGGGGGTGGGCGGGAGGGGGCAAGAGACACAGGGCCAAGAGCGGAGGTGGGCAGGAGGGGGCAAGAGACACGGGGCCAAGAGCAGGGGTGGGCGGGAGGGGGCAAGAGACATGGGGCCAAGAGCGGGGGTGGGTGGGAGGGGGCAAGAGACACAGGGCCAAGAGCGGGGGTGGGCGGGATGGGGAAAGACACACGGGGTCAAGAGCGGGGGTGGGTGGGAGGGGGAAAGACACACGGGGCCAAGAGCGGGGGTGGGCAGGAGGGGGAAAGACACACGGGCCAAGAGCGGGGGTGGGCGGGAGGGGGAAAGACACACGGGTGTGGGCGGGAGGGAGACAGACACACGGGGCAAGAGCGGGGGTGGGAGGGAGGGAGACAGACACATGGGGCAAGAGCGGGGGTGGGCGGGAGGGAGACAGACACATGGGGCAAGAGCGGGGGTGGGAGGGAGACAGACACACGGGGCAAGAGCGGGGGTGGGAGGGAGACAGACACACGGGGCAAGAGTGGGGGTGGGGGGGAGGGAGACAGACACACGGGGCAAGAGCGGGGGTGGGGGGTACAGGAGACAGACACGGGCATGAGCAGGGGGTGGGGGGCAACAGGAGAGAGACACGGGGCATGAGCGGGGGGTGGGGGCAACAGGAGACAGACACGGGGCATGAGCGGGGGTGGGGGGAACAACAGAGACAGACACGGGGCATGAGCAGGGGGTGGGGGCAACAGGAGACAGACACAGGGCATGAGGGGGGGTGGGGGGCAACAGGAGACAGACACGGGGCATGAGCGGGGGGTGGGGGGCAACAAGAGACAGACACGGGGCATGAGCGGGGGGTGGGGGGCAACAGGAGACAGACACGGGGCATGAGCGGGGGGTGGGGGGGAACAGGAGACAGACACGGAGCATGAGCGGGGGGTGGGGAGAACAGGAGACAGACACGGGGCATGAGCGGGGGGTGGGGGGCAACAAGAGACAGACACAGGGCATGAGCGGGGGTGGGAGGAACAGGAGACAGACACGGGGCATGAGCGGGGGGTGGGGAGAACAGGAGACAGACACGGGGCATGAGCGAGGGGGTGGGGGGCAACAGGAGACAGACACGGGGCATGAGCGGGGGTGTGGGGGGCAACAGGAGACAGACACGGGCATGAGCGCGGAGTGGGGGGGTACAGGAGACAGACACGGGGCATGGGTGGGAGCAAGAGGAGACAGACATGGGGCATGAGCGGGGGGTGGGGGGAACAGGAGACAGACACGGGGCCAAGAGCGGGGGTGGGCGGGAGTGGGCAAGAGACACGGGGCCAAGAGCGGTGGTGGGCGGGAATGGGCAAGAGAAATGGGGCCAAGAGCGGGACTGGGCGGGACGGGGCAAGAGACACGGGGCCAAGAGCGGGGGTGGGCGTATGGGGGCAAGAGACATGGGGCCAAGAGCGGGGGTGGGTGGGAGGGGGCAAGAGACACGGGCCAAGAGCGGGGGTGGGCGGGAGGGGGCAAGAGACACAGGGCCAAGAGTGGGGGTTGGCGGGAGGGGGCAAGAGACACGGGGCCAAGAGCGGGGGTGGGCGGGAGCGGGCAAGAGACACGGGGCCAAGAGCGGGGGTGGACGGGAGAGGGCAAGAGACACGGGGCCAAGAGCGGGGGTGGGCGGGAGGGGGCAAGAGACATGGGGCCAAGAGCAGGGGTGGGCGGGAGGGGGCAAGAGACACAGGGCCAAGAGCGGGGGTGGGCGGGAGGGGGCAAGAGACACGGGGCCAAGAGCGGGGGTGGGCGGGAGGGGCAAGAGACACGGGGCCAAGAGCAGGGGTGGGCGGGAGGGGGCAAGAGACACGGGGCCAAGGGTGGGGGTAGCGGGAGGGGGAAAGACACACGGGGCCAAGAGCGGGGGTGGGCGGGAGGGGGAAAGACACACGGGGCCAAGAGCGGGGGTGGGCGGGAGGGGGAAAGACACACGGGCCAAGAGCGGGGGTGGGCGTGAGGGGGAAAGACACATGGGTGTGGGCGGGAGGGAGACAGACACACGGGGCAAGAGCGGGGGTGGGCGGGAGGGAGACAGACACATGGGGCAAGAGTGGGGGTGGGCGGGAGGGAGACAGACACACGGGGCAAGAGCGGGGGTGGGAGGGAGACAGACACACGTGGCAAGAGTGGGGGTGGGAGGGAGGGAGACAGACACACGGGGCAAGAGCGGGGGTGGGCGGGAGGGAGACAGACACACGGGGCAAGACCGGGGGTGGGCGGGAGGGAGACAGACACACGGGGCAAGAGCGCGGGTGGGCGGGAGGGAGACAGACACACGGGCAAGAGTGGGGGTGGGCGGGAGGGAGACAGATACACGGGGCAAGAGCGGGGTGGGCGGGAGGGAGACAGACACACGGGGAACGAGCGGGGGTGGGCGGGAGGGAGACAGACACACGGGGCAAGAGCGGGGGTGGGGGGTACAGGAGACAGACACGGGGCCTGAGCGGGGGTGGGGGCAACAGGAGAGAGACACGGGGCATGAGCGGGGGGTGGGGGCAACAGGAGACAGACACGGGGCATGAGCGGGGGTGGGGGGAACAACAGAGACAGACACGGGGCATGAGCAGGGGGTGGGGGAGCAACAGGAGACAGACACAGGGCATGAGCGGGGGGCAACAGGAGACAGACACGGGGCATGAGCGGGGAGTGAGGGGCAACAAGAGACAGACACGGGGCATGAGCGGGGGGTGGGGGGCAACAGGAGACAGACACGGGGCATGAGCGGGGGGTGGGGGGAACAGGAGACAGACACGGAGCATGAGAGGGGGGTGGGGAGAACAGGAGACAGACACGGGGCATGAGCGGGGGGTGGGGGGCAACAAGAGACAGACACAGGGCATGAGCGGGGGTGGGAGGACCAGGAGACAGACACGGGGCATGAGCCGGGGGTGGGGAGAACAGGAGACAGACACGGGGCATGAGCGAGGGGGTGGGGGGCAACAGGAGACAGACACGGGGCATGAGCGGGGGTGTGGGGGCAACAGGAGACAGACACGGGCATGAGCGCGGAGTGGGGGGGTACAGGAGACAGACACGGGGCATGGGTGGGAGCAAGAGGAGACAGACATGGGGCATGAGCAGGGGGTGGGGGGAACAGGAGAAAGACACGGGGCATGAGCGGGGGGTGGGGGGTACGGAAGAAAGACACGGGGCATGAGCAGGGTAGTGGGGGGCAACAGGAGAGAGACATGGGGCATGAGCGGGAGGGTGGGAGGGGGTACAGGAGACAGACACGGGGCATGAGCAGGGGGTGGGGGGCAACAGAAGAGACACGGGGCATGAGCGGGGAGGTGGGGGGTACAGGAGACAGACACGGGGCATGAGCGGGGGTGGGGGCAACAGGAGAGAGACACGGGACATGAGCGGGTGGGGGGAACAGGAGACAGACACGGGGCATGAGCAGGGGGGGCAACAGGAGACAGACATGGGGCATGAGCGGGGGGGTGGCGGGGTACAGGAGACAGACACGGGGCATGAGCAGGGGGGGCAACAGGAGACAGACATGAGGCATGAGCAGGGGGGTGGAGGGGTACAGGAGACAGACAAGGGGCATGAGCAGGGGGTGGGGGGCAACAGGAGAGAGACACGGGGCATGAGCAGGGGGTGGGGGGAACAAAAGAGAGAGACACGGGGCAGGAGTGGGGGGCAACAGGAGACAGACACGGGGCATGAGCGGGCGGTGGGGGGAACAACAGAGAGACACGGGGCATGAGCGGGGGTGGACGGGAGGGAGACAGACACACGGGGCAAGAGCGGGGGTGGGCGGGAGGGAGACAGACACACGGGGCAAGAGCGGGGGGGGCGGGAGGGAGACAGACACACGGGGCAAGAGCGGGGGTGGGCGGGAGGGAGACAGACACATGGGGCAAGAGCGGGGGTGGGGGGGTACAGGAGACAGACACGGGGCATGAGCGGGGGGTGGGGGGCAACAGGAGAGAGACACAGGGCATGAGCGGGGGGGTGGGGGTAACAGGAGACAGACACGGGGCATGAGCGGGGGTGGGGGGAACAACAGAGACAGACACGGGGCATGAGCAGGGGGTGGGGGGCAACAGGAGACAGACACAGGGCATGAGCGGGGGGTGGGGGGCAACAGGAGACAGACACAGGGCATGAGCGGGGGTGGGGGGCAACAGGAGACAGACACGGGGCATGAGCGGGGGGTGGGGGGCAACAGGAGACAGACACGGGGCATGAGCGGGGGGTGGGGGGAACAGGAGACAGACACGAAGCATGAGCGGGGGTGGGGAGAACAGGAGACAGACACGGGGCATGAGCGGGGGGTGGGGGGCAACAAGAGACAGACACAGGGCATGAGCGGGGGTGGGTGGAACAGGAGACAGACATGAGGCATGAGCGGGGGGGTGGGGAGAACAGGAGACAGACACGGGCATGAGCGAGGGGGTGGGGGGCAACAGGAGACAGACACGGGGCATGAGCGGGGGTGGGGGGGCAACAGGAGACAGACACAGGCATGAGCGCGGAGTGGGGGGGTACAGGAGACAGACATGGGGCATGGGTGGGAGCAAGAGGAGACAGACATGGGGCATGAGCGGGGGGTGGGGGGGTACAGGAGACAGACATGCTGCATGAGCGGGGGTGGGGGGTACAGGAGACAGACACGGGGCATGAGCAGGGGGGGCAACAGGAGACAGACACAGGGCATGAGCGGGGGGTACAGGAGACAGACACGAGCATGAGCGGGGGGTACAGGAGACAGACACGGGGCATGAGCAGGGGGTGGGGGCAACAGGAGAGAGACACGGGGCATGAGCAGGGGGTGGGCGGGACAAAAGAGAGACACGGGGCAGGAGCGGGGGGTGGGGGGCAACAGGAGAGAGACACGGGGCAAGAGCGGGGATGGGCGGGAGGGGGAAAGACTCACGGGGCAAGAGCAGGGGTGGGCGGGAGGGGGAAAGACACACGGGACAAGAGCGGGGGTTGGCGGGAGGGGGAAAGAGCGGGGGTGGGCGGGAGGGGGAAAGACACACGGGGCAAGAGCGGGGGTGGGCGGGTGGGTAGAAAGACACACGGGGCAAGAGCGGGGGTGGGCGGGAGGGGGAAAGACACACGGGGCAGGAGCGGGGGTAGGCGGGATTTTGGAAAGACACACGGGGCAAGAGCGGGGGTGGGCGAGAGGGGAAAGACACACGGGGCAAGAGCGGGGGTGGGCGGGAGGGAAAGACACACGGGGCAAGAGCGGGAAAGACACACGGGGCAAGAGCGGGAAAGTCACACGGGGCAAGAGCGGGAAAGACACACGGGGCAAGAGCGGGGGTGGGCGGGAGGAGGACAGACACACGGGGCAAGAGCGGGGGTGGGGGGAGGGGAAAGACACACAGGGCAAGAGCGGGGGTGGGCGGGTAGGGAAAGACACACGGGGCAAGAGCGGGGGTGGGCGGGAGGGGAAAGACACACGGGGCAAGAGCGGGGGTGGGCGGGAGGGGAAAGACACACGGGGCAAGAGCGGGAAAGACACACGGGGCAAGAGCGGGGGTGGGCGGGAGGGGGAAAGACACACGGGGCAAGAGCGGGGGTGGGCGGGAGGTGGAAAGACACACGGGGCAAGAGCGGGGGTGGGTGGGAGGGGGAAAGACACACAGGGCAAGAGCGGGGGTGGGCGGGAGGGGGAAAGACACACGGGGCAAGAGCGGGGGTGGGCTGGAGGGGGACAGACACACGGGGCAAGAGCGGGGGTGACGGGGAGGGAGACATACACACGGGGCAAGAGCGGGGGTGGGGGGGAGGCCGACAGACACACGGGGCAAGAGCGGGGGTGGGCGGGAGGGGAAAGACACACAGGGCAAGAGCGGGGGTGGGCGGGAGGGGAAAGACACACGGGGCAAGAGTGGGGGTGGGCGGGAGGGGAAAGACACACGGGCCAAGAGCGGGAAAGACACACGGGGCAAGAGCGGGAAAGACACACGGGGCAAGAGCGGGGGTGGGGGGGAGGGAGACAGACACACAGGGCAAGAGCGTGGGTGGGCGGGAGGGGAAAGACACACGGGGAAAGAGCGGGGGTGGGCGGGAGGGGAAAGACACACGGGGCAAGAGCGGGAAAGACACACGGGGCAAGAGCGGGAAAGACACACGGGGCAAGAGCAGGGGTGGGCGGGAGGGGGAAAGACACACGGGGCAAGAGCGGGGGTGGGTGGGAGGGGGAAAGACACACGGGGCAAGAGCGGGGGTGGGCGGGAGGGGGAAAGACACAAGGGGCAAGAGCGGGGTGGGTGGGAGGGGGAAAGACACATGGGGCAAGAGCGGGGGTGGGCGGGAGGGGGACAGACACACGGGGCAAGAGCGGGGGTGGGGGGAGGGAGACAGACACACAGGGCAAGAGCGGGGGTGGGGGGGAGGGAGACAGACACATGGGGACAGAGCGGGGTTGGGGGGAGGGAGACAGACACACGGGGCAAGAGCGGGGGTGGGGGGAGGGAGACAGACACACGGGGCAAGAGCGGGGGGTGGGCAGGAGGGGGAGAGACACACGATGCATGAGCGGGGGGTGGGCGGGAGGGGGAGAGATACACGAGGCATGAGCGGGGGGTGGGCGGGAGGGGGAGAGACACACGAGGCATGAGCGGGGGGTGGGCGGGAGGGGGAGAGACACACGAGGCATGAGCGGGGGGTGGGCGGGAGGGGGAGAGACACACGGGGCATGAGCGGGGGGTGGGCGGGAGGGGGAGAGACACACGGGGCATGAGCAGGGGGTGGGCGGGAGGGGGAGAGACACACGGGGCAAGAGCGGGGGTGGGCGGGAGGGGGAGAGACATACGGACATGAGCGGGCGGCGGGTGGGGAGAGACAACATGGACATGAGCGGGCGGCGGGTGGGGAGAGACAACACGGACATGAGCGGGCGGCGGGTGGGGAGAATCAACACGGACATGAGCGGGGGTGGGCGGCGGGTGGGGAGAGACAACACAGACATGAGCGGGCGGCGGGTGGGGAGAGACAACACGGACATGAGCGGGGGTGGGCGGTGGGTGGGGAGAGACAACACGGACCTGAGCGGGCGGCGGGTGGGGAGAGACAACACGGACATGAGCGGGGCATGAGCGGGGGGTGGACGTAAGGGAGAAAGACACACGGGGCAAGAGGTGGGAGGAACAGGAGACAGACACAGGCATGAGCGGGGGGGGGACTTACTGTGCAGGCGGGATACAAAGCCTCTCATGCGAGGAACAAAGATGGCGGGCGTCTCTGAAGCCAGACGCACTGCACGCTTCCACGCATCCAATGAGAGAGCACGTCAGATGTCTGCGGACATCACGCAAGCTGCTGGCCTAATCACCGTCCTGTCCGCGGTGTGTCCGCGAAGCGAACACAGATATCACTAATTTTTTTCACTTACATTTTTGTCATTTTTTAAAAAACTACTGGACGGATTTACACCAAATAAAGCAAAGCACGCTTTCGGGACCACGCCGCCGCTCCTGCCGCTAATTTGGTGTAAATCCGTCCAGCGGTTTGGGCTGTAGGCGTGAGCAAAGTTTTTCCCATTATGTCTATGGGAAAAAAAAAGTTTTGGGACCCCCCCTATAACTTTGCCCCCCTGGACGAATCCTCACCAAACTTTGCAAAAAAATTCAGAGTGACCCAACTACTTTTTTGGTGAGGATCCGTCCAGGGAGAGCGAAGTTATAAGCCACCCAAAAAGTGCTCTTCCTATGGAAACAGCAACTTAACCATAATGTGACAAATATTCAGAGGTTGATAAAGATCACTGTTCGGCCCCTCCATTTAATTTGCAGCAATAGCAGTTATCAACATTCTGCAAAAGCACAATCCATGAGATGAACTGTAAGCTGAAGAATGCATTCTCTCATGATCTATAAATATGGATATGACAATATTTTTACACTGGGTGCAATTTGTTAATGTACTGGTATGGGGCATTTGAGGCAATGCTTGGCATAGGATGGTAGCAACTGGATGTGTGAGGCTGCGACTCACTTCTGGGGACTGTGCAATGCATGTCATCAGGGTGTACAGCTTCGGTAATAGCTCAGTTATGACATGGGTCAGACTGCACGTGACTAGTTTGAAACTCAGCCCATCATCTCTCTGAGGTTGAACAATTCAGTATCATTAGTTTGTGTTATAGTGAAAAATATTACTACAACACTGAGAAACCAGAGGAATCAGCATAAAGCACTGTGCATTATTATTATTATTATTATTATTGTTATTGTTATTATTAGGCAATCTACCAGGCAACTGAGACAGTGCTTGGCATTTGGGCGCATCAATCAGACATGTGAGGCATCATGCATGTCTTGACCATACCTACATCAATCCACGTTAGTTGTAATTTCTGCAGGATTTGAGGCTGCACTCATCACATGTGAACCTGCACATGTGAGGCTGATAATTGCACCATTGTAAGGACATTAGCCATTAAACAGCATTATATGGCATTTTGGGCGGTTGGAGACTGCACTGGGCATGTGCTGGCAGAACTTGGACATGTCAGGCTGTACCTTACATATTATGACATCACTGGCATTTGAGGCTATGATAGGCATACACAAGAAGTATCTGCATTTAGTAGGCTACACTTGACACATTATGGCAGCACCTGAGAATCTGGGACTACACTATCATATAATGGCTCCAACTGCTGCATCTAGGGTTGTTTATGTTTTCCATGCAATGGAAGTGAACTACCAGTTAAGGCTGGACTCTTCCCATTGCTGGCAGGAACAAGACAGATTTGTATATGGCTGGTCCCTTTCCATAAGGGTGCAGACAGGCTAAAAACAATGGTGCACATGGTTTCCCAGAGCAATGACAGTGATTAGGGTGAATTCATAACATTCCACTCATGAAGTGTTTGATCATACTTTGTCTCCATAAATGAGAGAGGGTATGGACAGATGCACATCCCTTGCTCACTGCTCATTAAGAAACCAAAATGCACCTCACTGATGAGGTCCAAGAAGGTAGAAACGTGCGTGTGGGTGTTTGTATTTCTGTGCAAAGGAGATGTATCCAGGTCAGGATGAAATGTTCCCATTGGTGGTAGGACCTAAACTGATTTGCATACGACGGGTCCTTTTCTGCAATGGTGCAGATGCGCTGAAGAACAATGGGCCTCATTCCGAGGCTGGCGCTATCCATGGAGTAAATAGCACCATGGTAAGCAACCATGGAGCTATTTACTCCATGGAAATCCGGCATGGTGAATGGAGTAATTACCGGTCCATTCCAAGGTTGGAGGGACCGGTAATTCCCCATTCACCATACCGGTTCCCCATCCCCATTCCTGCCCCCATAGGGGTCAATGGGAATGGGGAAGGAGTAAATTACGGCACCGTAAATTACGGTGCCGTAATTTACTCCAAGGTCCCTTTGCGGGTTGGATTTTTAACGCCTGCTAAAAGCAGGCGTTAAATGCCAACCCGCAAAAGGGAACTCGGAATATGGTGGTAAGTGTTAACGGTCACCGTTGCCATTAACGGTGACCGTTAACCCTTACCTCCAACCTCGGAATGACCCCCAATGTTGTGGAAGGTTATCCATAGCAATGCCAGTGGATCAGATCAATTGATAAACTTCCTCCCATCACATTTTTGTGATTCTAGTTTTCCTCCCTTAGTAAGAGAGGGTACGACAAACCTGGATACCTTGCTTACTGGGGGTGAGAGGGGTGGGCAGAGAACTCATTGTAAGACAGAAGGACGCAAAATGGATCTGTCTTATGGACACATGCTTGACAGGTCTTAATTTTGACAATGAGATGTGCAATTGGCAATAAAACAATATAATAAATTATTGGGAAAAGGGTAGCTTTCTAATCAGAAAGGAGCTTAACTACAATGAAACTTTATGAAACATCATAACATCATAACAACCTTATATGGAGGGTTGTATGAGTATAACACACAACACAAAATGATGCCATTTAGAACTTAAGAATAATGATAATTCAGAAGTGAGATGGTCCGTAAACGGTAATAAATCAGTAATCATAAAACTACTCTCACAAACAAAAGTGAAATTCTAAAATGGCCACCACATGTTCGAACGTATCGAAGTCATCGCGCATTAGACTCAAAATGAATATTTCCACAATTAAAAACTGTATAACATTTTCTTAACGAACAAATAAATGGCAGCGTTGTGAAAAGATTTGGCAATGCTGACGTCATCGCTTGAATACCGTGCTCTCATCATCACGCGAGGTGGGGATATAAATGAGCCGTGATTTTCAATTAGTTCTGCATCCCGGAATGGCGATACTGACAGGGACAGACGGATCGTGAGAGAAGAATTGGTAAGAGCAGCATCCCCATAAAATCTCACTAATCCTTTCCAAGTATCTATGCTTCTTTCTAGTTTAAAACCTACTGATCACTTTGCCACTTTGCAGACCTGAAGATGATCTTACATTTTTTTGCTTTCTGTTCTTTGTTTTTGAGTGATTGTGACTGGGCAAGTAGTAAGTCACACTAACAAATACACGTTTTATAAACTTTATCTTTAAATATTTATTTGTCTCCACCGGAAATACAGTGTAAACTTCAAAAAACCAAACAATTAATGGTTAAACACAAAAAGAAAAAAAGAATAAAAATGACAAAAGTAAAATCTGAAAAAAAAACCTGTAAGGGGCTAAGATCAGGGGTGATTACCAACTTTACTTTTGTTTACCTTAATAATCCCCATTATCTTTTTTGATTATTGTTTAATCTTTAGTGTTATAGATTCTCTCCTGGTGATCCGCAACACAACTATGGAGAAACACGTGTAGAGAGATGGAAATGTGAGAGATGGAAATGTGAGAGATGGGAAAGATGGAAATATTAGAAATGAGAATGAAATTTTTTTAAAAAACGGATCGAATGAAAAACTCTCTTAGTTACTGAATTCACTATATTGCTATACTGAAGATAAGTTTATGGTGGGTGCATCAAGTTATATACCGTTATAAAGGGAAAATGTACATTGGAGGTGTTAGACAGTCACAATACCAGGTATTCTTTGCTGACAACACATACTGTAAAAAATCTACAAAAAGATTCGCCATTTGGAGTGCTGATGGACTGTTGTCTTTACGAAAAAGTGATTTAAATAGCAGGTCTAGGCCCAGGAACAAGGAGTTAAGAGAGTCATGGGGGAGAAGAATGATAGTAAGGTGGGTTGGTGCAAAAAGATGAACAGCAATGTATTCCAAGGTTGTGGAAAGGAATGCAGATGGGTGGATGTACACAGGTATTTATTTAAGAGGCTGACTCCTCCACCATTCTTATTATAGCACTGGAGAATGTAGTGGACAGGATTGAAAGATAAGCTATGCTATGATGGCTGATCCAGGTTTCAGTGAACTACATGAGAGTTGGTGATGATGGTTATCCAAGTGGTCAGGTAGATTAGAGATGTTATGTCAGAGAGACTTAGCATTATAAAGGCCTGTGGTAGGATCAATTATGGTAGAGGAGAAGGTTCGGGGCATTTTGGTTGCTACTTATCAGAGATTGCATAGGTAGATGAGGTTAGAGTGAGTGTGGTTGATGAGGCCAATTGGGGCAGCACCAGATGGATTTGCATATGTTATGTTATGTTATGTTATTTGGCATTTCTATAGCGCTCTATACATCATTGGTATGATCTCAAAGCGCTGGTAGGTTGAACGCCCTTGGGGACCGCAGTCCAGGTCAGTAGAGCGAGAAGAGGTCATAGGGTGCATGGGTGCACCAATTATGTGTGCAGCTGATGTAATTGCCAGATGGTAGTTGTATTCTAGCATTAGGTGTGAAGGTGAGGATATCAGTTGAATGTGGGCATTCTGGTGGGTGGACACCCAGGCTGGTTTCTGGCTGCGTTAGGCCTGTAGGATGCATATGTGAGCAGCTAGACCGGAATGGAATGGGATAGCTACGTTTTTTTAGAGTGATGAGGTATTTCATGGGGTAATGTTCGTATGTGAACAGCTAGGCCGAATTTATCAGGGGTATAGCTGTATTCTAATTGTGTCATGGTGCAGAGTAGAGAGTAAGCATAATTCTATGGAATGGCAGTGTTTGCGTGGGTTTATGAACTAATGCAGCAGGAGCAATTTCTAGGTTGAAGTTACTGATAATATTTGTTCTATCCAAGTATGGCATTTGCTGACATTTACCATCCTGTCTAGATGTGATGAAGGCCAGTGATCACAAATCTAATTAGGTGCAGCATTGCTAACATTCACACTCCTGTCTGGGTCTGGCGCATGCCAACGCTCACAATTCTAACCAAGTGTGGCATTGTTAACATTCTCAGTCCTATCTTGATGTGATGCAGGCTAACATTCACAATTCTAATTAGGTCCAGCATTGCTAAATTCACAATCCTATCCAGATGTGACACAGGCTAGTGTTTGTTCACAATTCGTGCTAAGTGTGGTATTGCTAACATTCACAATCCTATCTAGATGCGATGCAGGCAAATGTTCACAATTCTAATTAGGTGCGGCATTACTAACATTCACAATCCTATCCAGGTGTGACGCAGGCTAGTGTTCTCAATTCATGTTAAATGTGGCATTGTTAACATTCACAATCCTATATAGATGTGACGCAGGCTAATGTTCACAATTCTAAGTGTGGCATTGCTAACATTCACAATTGTATCTAGATGTGACGCAGGCTAATATTCACAATTCCAATTGGGTGCAGCACTGCTAACATTCACAATCCTATCTAGATGCGACGCAGGCTAATGTTCACAATTCTAATTAGGTGCGGAATTGCTAACATTCACAATCCTATCCCGGTGTGACGCAGGCTAGTGTTCTCAATTCATGTTAAATGTGGCATTGTTAACATTCACAATCCTATATAGATGTGACGCAGGCTAATGTTCACAATTCTAAGTGTGGCATTGCTAACATTCACAATTGTATCTAGATGTGACGCAGGCTAATGTTCACAATTCCAATTGGGTGCAGCACTGCTAACATTCACAATCCTATCTAGATGCGACAAAGGCTAATGTTCACAATTCTAATTAGGTGCGGCATTACTAACATTCACAATCCTATCCAGGTGTGACGCAGGCTAGTGTTCTCAATTCATGTTAAATGTGGCATTGTTAACATTCACAATCCTATATAGATGTGACGCAGGCTAATGTTCACAATTCTAAGTGTGGCATTGCTAACATTCACAATTGTATCTAGATGTGACCCAGGCTAATGTACACAATTCCAATTGGGTGCAGCATTGCTAACATTCACAATCCTATCTAGATGCGACGCAGGCTAATGTTCACAATTCTAATAAGGTGCGGAATTGCTAACATTCACAATCCTATCCCGGTGTGATGCAGACTAGTATTCACGATCCATGCTAAGAGTGGCTTTGCTAACAGTCACAATCTTATCTAGATGTGACACAGGCTAGTGTTCACAATTCTAACTAAGTGTGGCATTGCTAACATTCACTATCCTATCTAGATGCGCGGCAGGCTAGTGTTCACAATTCTAACTAAGAGTGGCATTGCTAACATTCACAATTCAGAGGTAAGGTAATGTTGAGTGGCAGAGTTTTCCAAAGTAGAGTAATGGCTCTACTCCCCATCCATGCCACACTTACTTTGAAGGTTGCTGCTAGTTGGTGGCTGGTCGCTGGCTTGCCCTGCAGACACCTGCAGACACGATATGTAGCCGCCTCTGTGGGAGCCACCCTTTACCTTGGCTTGTCCACTTCTGCAATTATGTAGACATGCTAAATAACAGTGGTGTGAAGGATGTCCAGAGCTCTGACATGTCCTACGATTCATTAAAACACCTTCACCAATCCACGTTTTGGTTATATGAAGTGGCCAGAGCGTCATTCAGAGATGTGAGGCTACGGGTGTGTTGTGAGGGTGGAACTCAAATGATTAGTGGAGGACTCATGCAGGGTACTGCACACAGGCCCAAGTGAAGGGTATGGAAATGGCATTTAAGATCAGGAGAAAAATGTGGGGAGCATTGTCCTGCTAGTGACCAGACATTATAATACAAGCGGATGGTACCAATAATAATAATATTAATATGTTTCATACAGACCAATTATAAGATGAAGAAGGCTTGTAGCAGCCCAAAAATATGCTGCAAGTCTGGGAGCGACAAGTTTTCAGACATGGATTGAATTACAGTGAGTCACAGTCTCAGAGGCTGAATACCCAGGAGAGTGTGAAGTCTGCCATCTAATTTGAGTGCTGATGAGGGATGGAAGTGAACAGGCAAATAGGTTAAACCCTTTTCCTTAATGCTATTGTTCTTGCCACCTGGTGGACTGTCCACATTAGGGCAATGCTAGCATAGGGGGATAAGTGACGAGCACACTTCCCCATCTGTGTGCCATGTTTTACAGGGTACTCATAGGCACTACAAAGCTCCAGTCATCTTTGTTTCTTTTAGTTCCAGACCCCAAGATGCATTTCTACTCGTCAAGTTCCTCACTGCCTGTGTCCCTTCTAGTTGCCTGTCCATCTTGCTGTGGCATGTGTGGAAGAATGCAGGCCTGAAACGGTAAGTGAATAAATAAATGAAAGACAGGGTGAAAGAGCCTAAGAAGGAATGAGGGATTTATTTATTTTCAGGAAAATACATATATATATCCTGCACACCCGAGTAACATCAGCCCATATACCCAGCCCTCAGTGTTTATTATCTGTCTTTTTATAGCTGACTTTCCTTACCTGAAGCTCCTTTTCCCTATTGGCATTGGCTAAAACCTGCTTGTTATGAACTGGACTGTGCATGTGACCAATACCTGACAGCAAGCTTTCTGTTTGCTTTGGGGCAGTGGGACAAGGCGTTGAGCTAAGGCCAATGGATCACGGCAGTATAAGCCAACCAAGACAATGAGCCCTTCATCTGGGGTGGAAGTCGTCACGGGGGTGGCGGCACTAGGCCTCGTAAGGACATCATGTGGTCTCTTTCTGCATCAACACTGTTGACAGACTATACATCAGAAGAATGTGTTCTGCTGTTCTGGCGGGAAGTGGGGATAGCATGTTGAAAGGCCTGCTAGAAGCGTTCTGGAAGTTTCTCCGGTCATATGGCTGTAGAGCTATGAACATGACAGGTTTTGAGGGGGTGCAGGTTACTCAGGAGGGAACGGGTTAACGGCTAGGATGCTGAGGATTTGTCTTGCAAGTAAACTAATAAATCTCTTTTTATTTAAACATCGACAGAATTGAGAAGATAAGTCTGAGTACTCTTAAACAATCTATGTATTGCAAAAAAGAAAAAAATATATAAATGGAGAAAAAAAAAACAAAAATACAACAACTTTAAACCTGCAGAGCACACTCTGATTCCATTAGCTGCCTTGTTTAACTGGAAGGAATACTTATGTTTGCATGTTAATATGAAATGGCCCTTCCGAAGTAAAACGTGTGCAAGGGCTAGCAAGATCTAACAATACTGAGAATCATAAAGCTGTTACTGGTCACCTAAGCAGTAATACTTCATGAGCAGCAATGATAATCCACCCTTGATAATATGGTGTGAACTCAATTAACCACTTACGAAAGGGTATGCTAAATAATGTAGAAAAAGTACCCATTATAATTACCATTTGCACAATTTTTAAATTAACTTTCATTCTCTTCTTTTTCGAGAACCTCTAGAATTTCTGAAAATGGTTAAAATGTCTCATTCTATTCAATGTACCAGATAAATCCCTGTGATTAAACGTCAGATATCATCAGTTTACAATGCCTGCATTCCCTGCTCAGAGATAAGGTCCAGAGTGCGGACATCACGTTCAATTCCAACAGAATACATAGTCAGGATTTAAAATGTTAAAGAAATGAATGTCTTACAACTGCCATTGATTGTCTAAGCTTTTCAACTTTCCCATTTGCATGTTTGTAAACTATAGGCTGGAAACGTGTTTTCCAATTATTGATGTGAGATTTTATTTATCCGGTTTTAGATGTTAAATGCACATTCACGTATAGATGCTGGGTCTGAAGACAACGGAGAGTGGGTCACATAAGAATCACCAACACGCAATGCAACAGATACAAACTCACATGCATGCAATGTTCTTCGGACTTCTTGTAAAATAAAGTTAAATCCACTTCTCCTGAACCCCCAGCCACCCCCTGCCGCCCTCCCTGCCCCCAACAGCAGATACCGAGATCACGTTGACCAAGAACCGAAAGGGGGGAAATGGCAAAAGTGCTTAACAAGATGTTGACATGAGCTTCACTTGCACAGGCCTCAGACAGAACATAAATGAGAGAATTGTGCGTAACATGCAAAACAGCCCCCTCGCAGTTATCTAGTTCCCTGTTTGCCACGTTCTGGTATGCTTCAAAGTGAACCATTTGCATCAGTGACACTGTGGATAATAATGGAAGTCACCTCTGAGTACTAGGTGGGCTATGCAGAGAAACGCTGTGCCAAACAATACACAGACATGCATACGCATGCACTAGGATGGACACTCTCGCATCTTCCGTGGCAAGCACTGGAAGAACCATGAGGTTACCTCTTTTGCATTGTCACATTGTGCAAGGAGGAAAGACATAGATTGTGGATGCGTCTCACGCTTCTCCTTAATTCTATGCATACTGGGTATGTCAACATTAAGATGGACCATATCAAATAACAAACTGAGCATAGCATGAAGTAGAATCATTTAAGCCATTATTGTTGCAATCTTAAGGCTCCTTCACATCTTGGCTGAAACATGAGAACAGAACAAACAGTGTGTTTTTCTGTGATTCACGCTTCCCAGTAGGGAGTGGGCTCAGTGGTGGATATTCAGTGTTATTTACCATTGAGCAGGTGGCGGAGAAAGAGTACAATGGTGATATCGTCGACACAAAGGTGTTTCAGACTAGAAGAGCTGTATAGTGCACCTTTATGAGCAGGCCTTCATCAGGACGTGTGATGGAATGGATGGTAGTCCGGGGTCTCTATCTATGAACAACAAATGGGAAGGGGTAAGTGGAACAATGACCTCAAGTAAAATGATAATTCACAAAGCTCCCATAGGATGCTTCATTAAAAAAGAAACAGGAAACTCCCTAGTATAGGAGCCTAGATCTTACCAAAGACTTATCCAGTGCAAGGGTAAGTAAGATAATCCATCATGGGTATAGATATCTTTGGGGCATTCAATGCACCGTTGAGGGAACAAATGTTTACCTGTAACGACATATAAAGATCTGTAAGAGTTCTGTACAGATCGTGGTGCCATGTATGAGTGAATGGAAAATGGATAAAATCTTACCTCAAGTGGTAAGATGTGTCTTCTTGGTTCAAAATGACACCCACTGAGGATAGTGGTTCCTATCCCAGATTGTCCAAACGTGACAGTATCTGTGTACGAAAAACGCACATGGGTAAGGACGAAAAGAAATTTTTCTATGAGAAAAATATTGGTCTGCAGGTATAGTGAGGGCAACGTACTGTGCTATGCCCTGTTTCATGGCCCAAAATCAGAGCGCATTAGGTTTGACTTACATTCGTACCTTAATGTGTTTGTCTGGGCTAGACGAGGTGGCGCAGCGTCTCTGGACACGAACGCCGTGAAAGTGAAACTGTAGCCATGACGACCTCGGGTAATCAAACCCGTCGGTCGTGTTGATTGGCTAGGTGGTGGCACTCCCCTAGTAGGGCGTCATCCGCCCAGTATCCAATCGTAAAATGCCACAGGGGCTCGAGGGGGCGGACCCGCTAGACGCATACGCTTGGGGCGAGAATACTGTGTGCAGTAATAATAATGTGTTCTGCTGTTCTGGTGGGAAGTGGGGATAGCATGCTGGAAGGCCTGCTGGAAGGGTTCTGGAAGTTTCGCTGGTCAGATGGCTGTAGTGCTATAAAAATGACAGGTTTGAGGGGGAGCAGGCTACTCAGGAGGGAACGGGTAAACGGGTAGGATGCTGTGGGTTTGTCTTGCAAGAAAACAAATACATCTCGTTTTGCTTAAAGATTACCAGAATTGAGAAGATAAATCTGATTTACTTTAAAACAATCAATGTATTGCACAAAAGAAAATATATAAATGGAGAAAAAAAAGAAAGGTACAGCAATTTTAAACTTGCAGAACACACTCTTATTTCATTAGCTGCTTTGTTTAACTGGAAGGAACACTTATTTTTGCATGTTACTATGAGATAGCCCTTCCAAAGTAAAACGTGTGCAACAGCTAGGAACATGTAACAATACTGAAAATTATAAAGCTGTTACTGGTCACCTAAGCAGTAACACTTCATGAGCAGCAATGATAATCCGCCCTTGATAATCTGGTGTGAACTCAATTAACTACTAACTAAAGGGTATGCTAAACAATGTAGAAAAAGTACCCACGCGCAGAAGCACGTGCCCCAACTATCAACCTGATTTATGGATTTATTTCCGTGAAAAACGCAAATGTACACGCCTTTCTGCTCGAAAATCCCCATACTTCAAACAGGGATTTTCAGGCAGAAAGGCGCGCACATCTGCATTTTTCACCCAAATAACTCAATGAATCAGGCTACAAATGCATTAAGAGATGCTGCAGTGCTGAAGTTATTTCTAATTACCATTTGCACAATTTTTAAATTAACTTTCATTCCCTTATTTTTCAAGCACTTCTAGAATTTCAGAACATGGTTAAAATGTCTCATTCTATTCAATGTACCAGAAAAATTCCTGTGATTAAACGTCAGATATCATCAGTTTACAATGCCTGCATTCCGCCCTCAGAGATAAGGTCCAGAGAGCAGACATCACGTTCAATTCCAACTCCCGCCAGAGAATACATAGTCAGGATTTAAAATTAAACGTTTAAGAAATGCATGTCTTACAACTGCCATTGACTGTCTAAGCATTTTCACTTTCCTATTTGGATGTTTGTAAACTATAGGCTGCAAACATGTTTTAATTATTGGTGTGAGATTTTATTTATTGGTTTTAGATGTTAAATGCACATTCACGTGTAGATACGGGGTCTGAAGACAACGGAGAGTGGGCCACATAAACATCACCAACATGCAATACAACAGATAAAAACTCACATGCATTTGATGTTCTTTGGACTTCTTGTAGAACAAGGTTAAATCCACTTCCTCTGAACCCCCCAAACCCCCTTCCGGTATCCTCTCACTGCCCCCACCAGATGCAGAGATCACGTTGATGACTATACCAAGAACCGAAAGGGGGAAAATGGCAAAAGTGCTTAACAAGGAGTTGACATGAGCTTCACTTGCACAGGCCTCAGACAGAACATGAACGAGAGAATCGTGCGTAACTTGCAAAACAGCCCCCTCGCAGTTATCTAGTTCCCCGTTTGCCACGTTCTGGTATGCTTCAAAATTAACCATTGGGGCTAAAACAATGCCACAGAAAGTAAAGAGAAGGAAGGGGTGTTCAAAAGCAAACTATTTGGTTTACATGGCTTCTGGCAATGCTGTTGCTAGGCTCCATAGTGCAGGGAGGGTGGTGTATGTTTTTTGCTCAGGTATACATGGGGAATCAAACACCATTTTAGATGGTAGCAGCCATATAGGAATTGTGGCCTAGTTTTGTGAGGAAGCCAGGGCTGAAGCCCTGAGCCACGAAGATAGAAATAAAGCATATACACACGGGAATAGGTTGTAGCCTGGGCACCGGTGAGAAAGTCCAGAGCTGCAGAGATTCATACACCCTTCATTGTCTCATGTTGCCAACATTTTGGATCCTAAAAGGAATGCGCCCTGCAATGCCACGAGGGTATTGAGAGCTCTCTGTGAAAAGCGATCCCACGAGGAGGGCATGAGTCTCTGGCCTTCCCTGTCCCAGCTCTAAGTAATAGCATCAAACAGCCCTCATCCCAAGACCCCCAGCAATCCAAGATACCCGTCAGCCCCAGACAACCAACCATAAAACTGTAAAAATCTGCAAACAGGGATCCGTTGCCTTCACCATAAGTCACGTGATTTGTGCTGCGAGGTGCAGGGAGGGATAAAACAACATAGCTAAAACGAGGGTTGGGAGCTTTGATTGGACGCCAACATGTCTCGAATTGAGCTCTAGTTTGTTAGAAGCGATGGCCTCAAAGAATCCGCTTAGCCCATGTCTGCAGTAACAGGTGCACGTCAGGTTAGAGATAGAGCCCATATTGTTTTTCTTCACATAATTGCCAATCAGTTGTAGCTTCATGCCTGATGATGTGAAAGGAGGAACCCACATGAACGAAGATGAAAAGAAGCGGGTGGGACCAACGGCCTGGCATCTCGTATGGAACAGGTAGACTATGATTAGTTTCTTGAACAACCAGCCATGCAGATTTGTACCTTATGAAATTCACGTCACTGATGACGCTGTGTGCCTTGATGAATTGTTGCTCGTACTGATTTTGGCAGAAAGTTCCATGGCAGTAGAGTCCTTTGCTGCACGTTTCTATTTTTTGTGGATATAACACTTTGTTTTCTTTGTAAGAGGTATGCTGGGCCTTTTTCCCCTAGTGCAATGTATTTTTTCTGGTGTGAGTGTTGAGGGCTTTCTCTACATTTTTGGTGACCCCTGACTTGATCCCAGCAACCCCTGCGAAGACAGAGGATTCCAGGCTGCATCTCTGGAGGGGCTGCGCCCACCTACAGTGACCAGTCCCAAACGTAGTGGTGCACAGCAGCCATTTTCCAGAATTGTTGTCTTTGATGCTGAACACGGCACTTAGGTAGGTGCAGGCGATTGCTGATGACAGAGGAGCTCAGGTGAACATGCAAATGTAAGTACACCTCTTGCGAGCAACAATAAAAGAGGGTAAGAGTGAGTGGTGAAGTGAGTTGTGTGTGTGGGTGTGCATAAAGGCCACATGTAGGTTTTTGTATTTTTGATATTATTATTATTATTATTATTATTATTATTATTATTATTATTATTATTATTATTATTTAGATAAGTAGGAAGAAAAAAGGAGTGTGGGATCCTCTCCGAGAAGAAGGAGGCGCCATTTTCTATTGTGATAAGGAGGATACAAAAGTAGGAGCTTTGTATAATTAGAGAGTTCAGATTCCTGTGCCCAACATATTCCGGGTGGGCGAAAAGGGAAGAGTAGTGGTTGTTGTTTTAGCGCATTATTTTAGCTTGTTGTTTTAGTGCATTGAGATATTATTGTGAATTTGGTGGAGGACGATGGAAGGCCTGTGAAAATAATGTGAGGTGTGAGAAGTGTGGGAGTGAGTGAAAAAGGGGTGGTGGTGAACAGGGGGTGACCGGAAAGTGGGAACGGAGGACTGGTAGTGACGGTTATAATAACACTGGGCCTCATTACAAGTTTGGAGGTAGCTATGCCCTTTAAAAGGAAATGGCTACCCCCAAACTCTGGTCCGGCTCCAGGTCCCGCGAAAGGGGAATAACTGGACCATTCTGACCTCGGCGGGCCCAGTAATTTCCCTTTCGCGGGACCCAGAGCTGGTACGTCCCCATTCCCATTTGAGTCCCCATAGGGCGCAATGGCAATGGGGAGGATTTTAGCAGCGGTACCTTTCATAATGGTACCATTGCTACCATCCTGTTGTGCTCGCGGGTGCTGCTATGCACGCCTGGTCTGACCAGGCGTGCAGAGTGGCACCCGCAAGCAGAACTCGTAATGTGGCGGTATGGTGATAACGGCGCCGGCATCACTACCGGTGCTGTTATCACTGTACCGCCACTATCGTAATGAGGCCCACTGTGTGTAACGAACAACCAGAAGCTTCTTTTGAATGTATCGATATAAGGGGGTAATGACTCCGCTGGAGTATATGTATATGGTTAGTACATTGCCACTGTGCAAGGATAATCACCCCTCTCTCCCAACAGCCCATCTCTACTATCGCCACTCATCACTAACCACAACACTCACCAGCAACATCATGGACATAATTGCAGCAATCTCACTTGCGTCACCAGAGATGCCATCAGTACTCCATCATATACCACTGCATGAAAACTGATACTCGACAATGTCCAATAAGCAACCAACCATTCAGCAGACCTCGCGGACCTCACCACCACAGATGATTTGAACTCCATTTTTATCACTGGCTCATTCAAAAAAAATTCCTGTCACTTCCCACTCTCCCCAATGGACAGAGTCACAGTTCACCTCATCTACAGACCAACCAGGCCTCATACCTTCGTCATCAAAGACTTCACAGCCTTGATCACCACCATGTCTCTTGACCTCATCATGACAGCCCTGACCACCCTCGATCATAGCTCTTTAATTCCACTCAACTGGTCAGACCATCTGGCAATCCCCTTTGATGTTAGTCACACCACACCAGTCCAGAAAACACAACAAAAACCCAGCAAACAAGTCTTCAGATCATTCAAGAACTTCCTAGTGATGGCTCTAATAGACCTATCCAAACTCAACTTCACATGGGATGGTCTGATGAACCTGGACTGTGACTCACTTCTCCAAGAACTCAACATCATCCTCACAAGCAACATCAACCGCCATGTCCCAGTGAAAAAATGCACCATCATCCTAAATCTTCCCCAACCCTGGTTCACTCAAAAGCTCATCTTCAACAAACCATCAGAAAACAAGAAAAGACTCGAATAAAGTCCTACAGTGCATTCAACCTTGCCCTGCTCAAGGAACTACACTCAGACGACTGCTCACCAATGCTAAGGCCATCTACTACCAAAACAGCATAGCCAAGTTCAACAATGAAAGCAAAACCCTCTTTAAAGCTCTCAAGCATTGCATCCATCCTCTGCTGCACCTTCCAGTACCGCACTCCATCCAAGATCAGCATAATCTGCCAACACATAGACACCAATGCTACTATTGGCAGCATACTACACATCCCATCTTGCAAAATCAAAACTACCTTGATAACCTTCAAGACACTCACTATAGAAGACATCACTGCCACCCTAGAATCCCTCAAGGCTGCATCATATGTGGGTGACAACCTCCCTGCCTCTATACTGAGGACCCCTCATACTGTAGCACTTCTCTCTTACCTGACAATCACACACACCTCCATAACTAAATTCACCTTCCCCTTGACCCTCAAGATTGACAAAATCCTGCTACTTCTCAAGAAACCAACACTGACCTCTGACATCCTCAGCAACCACAACCTCAGAACCCATGTACCCTTTCTATGTAAGATCCTTGAGAATGCATTAGTCACATAACTCCTCCAACACAGCAAATCCAACAACCTTATTCAATCCTACTAATCTTGCTTCAGACCCAGATGCAGCATAGACATGGCTACTATCAAGGTGATTGACAATGCCCTTATAATTCTCGGTGATGGCTATCCTTTCCTCCTGGTTCTCCTTGACTTCTCAGCAGCATTTGACACAGTAAACAACCAGATATATGTGAGAAACATTTAGAGGTTGATAAAGATCACTGTTCGGCCTCTCCATTTCATTTGTAGCAAAAGCAGTTATCAACATCCTGCAAAAACACAATCCATGAGATGAACTGTAAGCTAAAGAATACATTCTCTCATGATCTATAAATGTGGATATGACAATATTATTACACTGGATGTGCAATTTGGTAATGTACTGGTATGGGGCATTTGAGGCAATGGTTGGCATAGGATGGTAGCAACTGGATGTGTGAGGCTGTGACTCACTTCTGGGGACTGTGCAATGCATATCATCAGGGTGTACAGCTTCGGTAATAGCTCAGTTATGACATGAGTCAGACTGCACGTCACAAGTTTGAAACTCAGCCCATCATCTCTCGGAGGTTGACCAATTCAGTATCATTAGTTTGGGTAATTGTGACAAATATTACTACAACACTGAGAAACAGGTGGAATCTGCATAAAGCACGATACATATCTTGATATTATTATTGTTATTATTAATTATAAGGCAATCTAGGGGGCAACTGAGACAGTGCTTGGTATATGGTCGCATCCATCAGACATGTGATTCGTTGCTTTGCATGTCTTGAGCATACCCACATCAATCCACGTTAGTTGTAATTTCTGCAGTATTTGAGGTTGCACTCATCACATGTGAGCCTGCACATGTGCGGCTGATAATTGCACCATTCTAAGGACCTTAGCCATTAAACTGGATTATATGACATGTTTGGGCGATGGGAGACTGCACTCAGCATGTGCTGGCAGAACTTGGACATTACAGGCTGTACCTTACATATTATGACATCACTGGCATTTGAGGCTATGATAGGCATACGCAAGCAGTATCTGCATTTAGTAGGCTACACTTGACATATTATGGTATATATGATATATGAGTGGTTATTTATAATGCGCTTAATACCCAGAGGTTTCTAACCGCGGACCGAGGATCGAACATGTGTTGCTCTGTGTTGTCTTGCTTCCAAGGCGACCATGTTGCCCCTGAGCTATCCTCCCTAGCCCGCCTGAGAATCTGGGAGTGCACTATCATATTATGAACCTAACTGCTGCATCTAGGGTTGCTTATGTTTTCCGTGCATGCGAAGTGAACTGCCAGTTAAGGCTGGACTGCTCCCATTGCTAGCAGGAACAAGACCGATTTGCATATGGCTGGTCCCTTTCCAAAACGGTGCAGACAGGCTAAACACAATGACAGTGATTAAGATTAATTCATAACCTTCCACTCAAGAACTATTTGGTTATACGTTGTCTCCCTAAATGAGCCAGGGTATAGACAGATGCATATTCCTTTCTCACTGCTCAAAAAGAAACTAAAATTCACCTCACTGATGAGGCCCAAGAAGGTAGAACGTTTGTGTGGGTGTTTGTATTTCTGTGCAAATGGGATGTATCTAGTTCAGGATGAAATTGCATACGACTGGTCCTTTTCTGCAATGGTGCAGATGTGCCATTGTTGTGGAAGGTTATCCATAGCAATGCCAGTGGATCAGATCAATTCATAAAATTCCACCCATCACATTTTTTGGTCAAAACTTTCCTCCCTTGGTAAGAGTGGGTACGCCCAAACATGGGTCACTTGCTCACTGCACCAGTGGCAGCCAAGCTGCCCCTCACTGATGAGGCTCGTCAAGGTAACACCATATCTGGGGTTGAATGTGTTTCCCATGGTGGTAGGAGCAAGACTGATTTGCATATGGTGTGTTCCCTTCCTCAGTGGTGCAGACAGTATACATAATTATGCCGCAGAAGTTTGCCTAGAGCAGTGCCATTGACTTAGATTAAATCAGAACCTTCCACCCATCTTATTGTTGGGGTATAGTTTTTCTCCCTAAGTGAGAGAGGGTATGTCCTAATGTAAGATGGCAATAACTGTCTGTATGCAAATGTATAGATCTTGGAAGGCAGTGTTGTTTCAGGCTTCTGTTGTTGGATAGAACAATTAGTGATTCCTTGTAGGAGGCAACAAAGTCAGGGCAGTGGGTTTCAGGCCACTGATGTAGAGGCAGACGCATCTTAGACATACGTTGTTAAATGGCTGGGGTACTCCAGTGATAAGGGTGAGAGTAAAAGGAGGCTAAAATGCAATAAGTACACCAATGTACAAAGGGGGTGACAGGCAAGTTTGGTATTGAAATCCAGGAAGAATTGCTTGATTGGACCCCAGAGAGGATGAGGTCGAGTTTGAGTGTAGCCCCAATTTGGCTATCATTGGTTGCTAATGAGTTAGGCTTGATTTACATGCTTTTAGTAGGAAGCAGTGGAGTTGAGAAATGGTTGGTGAAGTGTATAAGCACAGGATAGTATGAAGAGGGATTAATGGAAGCAGCAGGTGGCAGTAGCGTTTTAGTAGGAGAGAATGGTGTGGTCAAGTGAGTAACCATGCATGTGTTTAGAGCAACCAGAGGTGGTTAGAAAGAGTGGAATTGAATTGGAATTAATGAGATTAAGTCATTTTTGAGAGGTTAAAAACTTCCCTGACCACAGCTGACCCTATCATGGAAGTGATTTAAATAACAGGTCTAGGCCGAGAAACAAGGTGTTGAGAGTGTCATGGGAGAAGAGAATGATAGTTAGATGGGTTGGTACAAGAAGTTGAACAGCAATGTATTCAAAGGATGTGGAAAGGAATGCAGACCGGTGGATGTACACATGTACTTATTTAGGAGGCGGACTCCTCCACCATTCTTATTATAGCAGAATGTAGCGTACACAATTGAAAGATAAGCCACGTTCTGATGGCTGATTCAAGTTTCTGTGAACACCATGAGAGTTGGTGATGGTGGGAATCCAAGTGGTCAGGCAGATTGCAGATCTTACGGCAGAGAGACTTAGCATTATAAAGACCCCTAGTAGGCTCAATTATGGTAGAGGAGAAGGTTGGGGGCATTGTGGTTTCTACTTATTGGAAATTACATAGGTAGATGAGATTAGAGTGAGTGTGGTTGACGTGGCCAATTGGTGGCAGCAGTAGATGGATTTGCATATGGCCGGTAAAATTCTGCAATTATGCAGATATGCTACTTTACAGTGGAATGAAGGATGCCAAGACCTCTGACAGGTCTTAAGATTCTTTAAAAAGCCTTCTGCAGACCGCGTTTTGGTTATATGAAGTAGCCAGAACGTCAATTAGAGATATGAGGCTATGGATGTGTTGTGAGGGTGGACTGCGAATGATTAGTGGATCACTCATGCAGGGTAGTGAAAAGAGCCCCAAGTGAAGGGTATGGAAATGGTCTTTAAGATCAGGAGAAAAATGTGAGAAGCATTGTCCTAGTAGTAACCAAACATTATAATACAAGCGGATGGTACCAAACAATAATAATATTAATACGTTTGGTAGAGACCAATTATAATATGAAGAAGGCTTATAGCAGTCCAGAATTGTGCTGCAAGGCTGGGTACGACAAGTTTTCAGACATGTATTGAATTATTACAGTGAGTCACAGTTTGAGAGGCAGAATGCCCGGGATAGTATGAGGTCTGCCATCTAGTTTGAGTTCTGAGGAGGGATGGAAGTGAACAGGCAAACAGGTTAAACCCTTTGCCTTAATGCTATTGTTCTTGCCACCTGGTGGACTGTCCGCATTAGGGCAATGCTAGCATAGGGGGATAAGTGACGAGCACACTTCCCCAACTGTGTGGCATGTTTAACAGGATACTCAAATGCTACTGCCAAGCTCCAGTCATCTTTGTTTCTCTTAGTTCCAGACTCCAAGATGCGTTTCTACTCTTAAAGTTCCTGAATGCCTGTGTCACTTCTAGTTGCCTGTCCATCTTGCTATGACATTTGTGGAAGAATGCATGCCTGAAATAGTAAGTGAACAAATAAATCAAAGACAGGGTAAAAGATGTAAGTGAGTTCAATCCAGCAATCCAACTAAGTCAATGCTTAGGATGGGATGCTCAATGGAAGCCCTTATTTATATATTTTTATGTCAAAGTTCTTAAATCTGGATGATGAACCCTTATATAATGCCCCTCTCTTTGAATCCCCCGGACCTCACTGAGCCAAGAAGTAGGTTTGTTTTGCAAAGTAAAAGGTTTATTTGTAGAATTAAACAATAGATATATCACACTTTTATTAATAAAATAATAGCTGAATAACACACTTATGAATATGGACGATAATCAACAATGGGTAATATTACAAAATTGACACTCTCTTTAATCGCTTAGGAGTATGAATATGGAAGATACTGTAGCAGCGAATACTTATGTGATTCAAGGAAATGCAATAATGCAAAAGAATGCAACACAGAAATAGACTTGATATGATTTCAATCAAAAGATAATATGGTCACTTTTTCCCCTGTGACTACTCACTCCCCCCACTATGCAGTATGAAGAGATGGGAAGGAGGGTACACAGGTTTCAAGAATACAATCAATAATGTAGTTCAATTCCAGTTCCTCCCAGCAAGCTTAGAGAAAACAGGTATGATTTTAAAACACAGGTCAAAATGCATTTGAATGTAATTGCAAAGGATGGGAAAATACACTAAAATGATTTTAATTCACTAAAGGATATTCAGGATAAGTGATAGTTACTTTAGATTGGTTCAGGTGAACACTAGCAATGATACATGAATGATTATCAGATTGAAAACGAAATTCAGCAGTGGATTGCAAGAAGCAGCTATTTTTAACATGTGGTGAAATTGAGCTAAATTGCAATTCACGCACTTTTTCTGCGTGCGTAAATCGCGATTATGGAAAAATTATAAGGTAAAAGCTGAGGATCTTAGCTTTAAAACGACAGTTGAATTTTGCTTCTAGGACATACGGTTCAAAAGATGCAGACGTTTTTGTGAAGGTACATTTTCAGAAATAACGTCAAGATTTCAGAATGACAGATGCGCGTTACAGATTTGGAATCAACAGGATGGGCACAAGATTCTATAATGCAGTTCTGGACAGGTTGAAATGGATGGAAGAGGATTACTTTAAACTAAGAGATTGGTTCTGTACAGTTCTAGACTAGATACTCACTCCTAGTTTTGGAATGGGATGCGCCTCATCAAAGATCTGGTCAAGGGGTTTGGCTTCACTCTCGCCACCGGACAGGTCTCAGGCCCTCTGGGTTCTGCTCTCAGCACTGCACGGCGTCTGGGTCTCTTGAACTGGATCTGATGGGTCTGGATACAGCACTGCTCTCTCTGGGTCTGGGTTCTAGCAGAGGGTTCTTGGCTAGAATAGCAAAACAGCTCAGCCCGTCTGTTGAGAATCAGTTTGCAAAAGTTCTGAGGCCATCTGAAGAGTATTCAGCTTGTGGATTGGGCCTCTCTGCTTCAGGTTCTAGAGCCTGGTTCTAGTGTCTGGTCTCTGGATCTATCTGGAGTCTCTGTCTGGATATTATCTGGATCTGGATTCTTCTGGCAGGGTGCTTTGCAAGGAATCAGTTGAAGAGTGGAAAGTGTGTGTGTCCTTGCCTGTCCTAAGCAGTCTCTTTTTATGTGTTTTCAAAGTGGGTGGGAAGGCTGATTCTACATGCCCAACCCCATAAGGATATGATAGGTTAGAGGATTCCCTGTGACCTGACTGGAGAAAGGATTAGCGTGTCAGAATGAGTCAGAGTGATGCTGTGTTTTACAATTTAGTGAAGAAACTCCCCTTTGCTTTTACTTAGAAAACCATTTTTTTCCGAAAACATATTTCCCAGATACACAAGTTGTTGAGAATACATATACACCTCACAGATGAATTAAGGTAGGTCTCTGTTCAAGCCCTATGTTCCTACGAGCTTGAGTTCAGAAATGACGACTTATTTTCGTTTTTGGTGAATTTCCCAATATTGGTTCTGCACCAAATTTGACACATGCATGCAGATCCTCTCTCGGCATATTACTGTAAGTTCTTATGTTTCTAGCATAAACACCGTATCTACAATATTAATAAATCACGGGGTTTGGTCTCAGAACATCACCTGGCATTTTTCATATTAACCGTCTCAAAGTTTGACATTTTGGTACAATATTTTAGAACCATTTTCCTTAAACATATATTTGGTGCAATGTTAAATCCACCTCCCAGTCTGGTCCGCCCCCCGGAAGCTTGGTGAGTCAGATGGTCACATGGCCTGCCTTCCTGCTAGAGCAGCTGTTGACCAGGCACACCCATATCAGCATATTCTATTCAGCTGAAAGAATCCATTGTCTTGTTTCCAGGCAGCAGAGCATCAGTCCAGGGTGCCACACCCCAGTTCCTTTTCACACCAACTTGTCAATCTCTTGGCTTGGGGCAGGGGATGTTTCCTTTGTCTAGGGATAAGGTGTGAAGGGTTCCCAATGTGGGAAATTTCTTAACTCTGTAACCAATGTCTACAATTTGTCTTTTCTTACAAAATAACCCACATTGTTAATACATACATTAAACAATTGCTTGCTTCAAGTCATTTTAGAATATAGTTTTACATTGTCTCTACCCTTTAGGCTTCTGATAGCCAGTATGTCTTTGGCATAGTTTGGGGTTCCATGTTTAACTTTTACAAAGAAATGGTTTAAAACGCCGGCTTCTGGTAGTGGTGAGTACCGGTATCGCACCCATTTTTGACAGCTGTCTTTACATCAGTATCTTTAAAATGGGATTTAGCTTGATAGCATATGATTCTTGCTGACATTGGGTTGATGTGGATTCTTGCAGTAGAATAATGTGGAACACCCAACAAGAAGGTTGGAACTTTTTGGTGATTTGTGAGCCATGATTTTAGCACATTTTGATAATCAAGAAAATGAATTCCCAAACAGCTCTGGGTTACTTTTGGCAATCAGTATTACTATTTCCAAGTGGTTTCAGGCTACTGTGTGTGTAGCCCAATGGTGGTTTTAGGCAGCGATCTCCTGTTCTCACTAAGATAGGCACAAGTGGATGGCAGCCTATCTTTCAGGTTTGTACTGTGCATTTTTTGATGGTTTTGAGCGAGCAGCATGCTTTCCAGAGGCCATTCTGATGTTTGTGCTGCCAGCAATGCACAGTACTGTTGCAGGGCTTGGATGAGTGGGTTTATGCATCCCACAAGCCCCCCTCTCGCGATGGCCGTTGAACTTTCATCAATGGGACTTCGCAAGACTGGGATGTCCGCCTCATCTCTCCGGATTCCATGAATGGCACAGTTCAGCATCTTTTCCTCCTTCAGGGGTGGATGAATCGGTTCTCCTCGCCAGTCCTGATGGGAGTATTGAGTGATACCCCGGGCCCCTCATATCTCTGCTCCCGGTCCCCGGGTCGCTCTCAATGGTCGGTCTCCATGGTTCCTCTCTCTTAGGATGACAAAGCAAAACGGCAACAACATATTCGTAGATATTTCCCCACCACTATTAATGTAGTGGGGCAGGCATATACATTTTATAAATCAGGAGACATTTGTATTCTTATTATTGTATTTTATAGGCTATATGTGGAATATTTTAGGGTTGGAATTTTATTGATCTGGAGCCCTCCAGTTGCTGCAGAGTGTGCCTGGGATGGCAACACTTTAATTGATTAATATGGACCCACGTATCTTCCCCCTCCGCCAAACTGCCTTTGGGGATGCAGATCTTGTAGGCAACTGGTGAGATCTTGTCTACAATTTCAAAAGGTCCCTTCCAGGTAGGCAAACATTTCCGCTGTTTGGCCTAGTTCCAGTAGAAATTGGATAGATATACCCGGTCTCCTACATTGTATTCTTTCCTGGTAGTCTTCAAGTCATAGTGGGTCTTCATGCTATCGGCAGATCTTTCTAGATTTCGCTGTGCATAGGCAAAACCATGTTGAAGGTGTTTTCTTAAATTTTCAACATACTCATGAGTTGTGGAGGCATTGATCAATGTCTGCTCTTGGGTCCTGTAAAGCAGATACTGGGGAAGCACCATCCTGCATCCAGTCATCAGCTCAAGAAGTGACATTTTAGTTGCAGATGAAGGGGTAGATCTGATGGCCATTAGGACAAGAGGTAATAGGATATCCCAACTTGGCCCAGAATCTGCCACAAACTTTTTTAAGATGCTCTCAATGGTTTTGTTGTAACGTTCTACTACTCCACTAGAGGCTAGCCAATAAGAAATATGTAGCTTCCTTTTAACCCCAAGTATCTATCACATCTTTGTCATTACTTCGCTGGTGAAATGGCTACCTCTGTATGACTCAATCCTTTGGGGTAGTCCAAAACGCGATTGTGGGGTTGATGTTGGACAGTAGTGAGGATGGCTTGATGCATAGCCATCAACTCTGCCACTTGACTACTTTGGGGGCCAATCTTGTACCCAGCGGAGGGTTCTGGGGACTCATTCACCCAAGCATCCCCTACGACGGCCACAAGTTCTTTTTCCCTGTTGTTATCAACATGGTAAGAGCATCCATCCAGATAATCAGTGGGTATTCCCTCACACTTGTCTTCTTCAAAGACTTTGTGGGGGGAATTGAGGTATGCCTCCATGTTGTCCTTGATTTTTAGACTTTCGTCCTCGAGCCAGTTTTCTCTGGCACAATCATGCAAGTCAGCCAGACCTTGCTCGAGGGGACTCTTCTTGTTTTGGCCATATCTGACCTCCACAGGCAAGCCTTGCATTGACAGAATCCAGAAAATAATTCGGGAATTACTCACATTTCCGGCCCGGATTCAGTCACTTTGGAGATATTGCAGAGGCTGGTGTGGAGACTCCACTATGATGTGTTCCCGCTGGATAAATGGGCAGTAATTCTTCAATGCCCACACCGTTGCCAGGAGTGCCTTCTCACAATCGTTGAATTTTTCCTCCACAGAGGATAAAGTTTTACTCGCATAGGAGATTACTTTATTGACCTTGTCATGCTTTTGATATAATACTGCAGTCAAGCATGTATTAGAGAACCCTGTCTCCAAGAAAAACTCCTTGTTTATGACAGGGTAAGCTAGGCAGGGCGCTTGTGAGAGGATTCTTTTGAGTTGTCTTACTGCTTCGGTTTGTTCTGGACCCCATTCCCACTTGACACCCACTTCAAGATATGAATCAGGGGTCTGGTGATCTCTGCGTAGCCCTCAATGAACTTTCTGCTGTAATTAGTCAGTCCAAGGAGGCTCCTTAGTTCCCGCAGAGTTGTGGGGTCTTTTAGTTTCTGAAGTGCTTCCACTTTCTTTTCCTGGGGACAGAGACCCTGAGGAGTACTCTCATGCCCCAAGAAATTAACACGGGTTCTACACCACTGTGCTTTTTGGAAGGAAAGTTTTGCTCCGGTGGCCCTCAACTGTGCCAGAACATAACGGATCTCTGCTATGTGTTCCTTCAACAGTTTTTGATGAGGACATCATCTACAAAAGCCAGGTTGCTCCTTTCACCCAGGTCGGGCATGGCCTTATGCAGAAAAATGTTGAATTCATTGCTGGAGTTGAGGTCTCCGAAGGGAGTCCGGGTCCATGTCTACTGCTGACCCTCAAAGTTAAAAGCCAGCTTGTATTGGTCCTCTCTACTGACAGGCACAGTCCAGTATCCATTGGTCAGGTCTATTGCAGTGAATATCTGTGACCCCTGGATCTGAGCCAGCCCTTGGTCAATGTAGGGAAGAGGCCATCAGGAAGCATGGACACGTTTGTTGAGCTCCCTAGGGTCGGCGCAGAGTCTCCACTGGCCGTTTGGATTCAATATCCCCAGCACAGGATTATTGAAGGTGCTGTGGACTGGACGGATTATCCCGCGGGACTCAAGGCTCTTAATTATTTCAGTAAAGGACTCCATTGATGCAAGAGGCAAGCGATATTCCTTCACAAACACTGGAGTCATGCCCGGGTCGGTGGGAATTGTTGTTGTGTGGATGTCGGTGCGACCACAGTCATATGAGTCCAGCACAAAGAGATCTTGAAAATCCAAGAAAACTTGTTTCAGCTTTTGCTTCTACTCCAGAGTCACGCAGGCATCAGCTAGGTTGACTCTCTCTTCAACCATCTGTCTGAAGCCTGGAAAGACTTCTGGTTTCGCTATCTCAGCAGCCTCCTCCAGCTGGGTGGAGAAGTCCCTGGTCAGAGTGCTGATTTGGACTGGTGGGAAAGGCAGCCCTCATGGACCTGGAAAATCACCTCATCCCTTCTGAAGTCACAAGTCACATCTTCTTTATCATAAGGGCAGGAAGTGTACACCAGGAAATTCCCCCCATGCCGGGTAAAGATCCTGTCTGGTGTTGTGTTGTCATCACTGTCACTGTCAAAACAGTTCTTGGGGATCGAACCTAACAGTTCATTCCCTGAATCAATGGAAAAATGTCGGTCATCAACCGCCATTCCAATAATGGTGCCTGCGGCTAGAGTGATACTCTTTAAGTCGCTGTTATCCACCTCTATTGGAATGGTGCCATGTTCTATATTGACTAATGGTGTTGGGATTACCCTCAACCCTTGCTGTTGGAGAGAAGCATTTAGATGAATATAAGCATCAGGGTTTTTCAATTTCTGTCCTCTTTTAAGTTTCACTTCCAGGGATAATTGTCGGGTCCTTTTTGGGATGGTGACTTCCTCTCCATTCTGAATTTCAACTGCATAAGGTAGCAATTGAGCTGACCTAAATGCTTTCTTTTGGTCATCAAAGCCCATGGGATTATCCACTAATTGGGATCAAGCTTTGAAGTTTATTAGGTCGCAACTAATGGCAAAGCGATTGAGAATGTCACTGCCTAAGTAAAAGGCAGCAGTGACGTCTCACACGACCCAACAATTATGGACTATGCTCTTGTTGCCAATGCTGATTTTGGGCATACACCTGCTTGGCAGGAGATGTTTTGAATTGTGTGCTTCCAAATCCATTTCCCATTTGTCTATCAGTTTGAATGTGGGAATGGCTGGATCTTTTGGGAGTTGGCGGAACATGGCTTCGCTGATGAAGCTCTTACCGTTGTTCACACACACTCGGGCCAGAACAGAGTCCTTCCCATCATTTAACTGAACAGGGATGAACAACTGCTCTCCAATTTGCTGAATATCAGCCATTCTCTGAGCTGATTTCACATCTTTCTGGACTATTGGAGTAGGAATGTCTGATTGTGGATTGGTGAAGAATTTCAGAGTGTTTCCTTCCAGTGTGGAATATCACCTTAAACTGGAGGGAAGGTTGATTCAGGGAAATAGAGAGGACCCCCCATCACCAGTCTGTTGTGTTACTGCGATTACTGTCACGTCTGGAATTTGGTTGTTCTGAAATCGAAAATTCTACTTGGTCAGATTTTTGTTCAACCATGTGGCATGTGCCATTTAAACTAACATTGTTGACACTCTGTTTTAATTTTATTGGTCGGCTCGTCTGGTTCCAAAGGACCTTGTTTATGCAATCTATTAGGGGTGACAACCTTCTCAGGAGGTCACTCCCTAGAAAACAAAGGGGTGCCCTCTGGAGTCACTACTATGACCGGGTGTTTCACCTTGTGTCGCCCAATTTTAATGTCCAAATTCGCAGTCCCCTCGATGGGAATCTCCTTCCCGTCAAAGTTCTGAAGTTGTCCAGGAAGAGAGGTGAGAGGAATTTGGTATTTCTCCCCCCTTCCTGAATTTAGTTCATCAAAGGCCTTTCTGGACAGAAGGGTAGCTTGGGACCCAGTGTCCACCAGTGCCAAAATTGCACCCTGCCCCTGTACTTGTACCGGGGCATAGTATCTTCCCTCCTTCTCCGCAAGGGGGCACAGATAATGCACATTTTTGGACAACTGGCGGGTTAATTTTCTGGTTTTGGACATGGAGAGAGAAGAGATTTGGACAGAAATCTGTGGGGAGTCTTGGGAATATGAAAGAAAAAGTTGGCAACTAGAAATAGGAGAAGTGTTGGGTTCCCCTGGTTGCGGTTCTGGGGCGCCTCCCCCCCCCTTTCGGAGGCAGTCACTAGGATGGGTTTGAACCAGGGGATTTTCTTGATGTTCGTTCTGGGATGGGATGAGGGGCGGCGCTAGCTCAGTCCCCACATCTACCCAGTCTGGATGTGAATCCCTTGGTACCCATTTTTCTTTGGGAGGAGTTCCCCCCATATCTGAAGGAAAAGATTCATTTCCCAGGATCCTCTGAGGATCCCTCTCCTTCAAATTGGAAGATCTGTACCTCCTCCTCAAAGTGGGTCTGTTTGGGTCCTTTGTTTCTCCTACCTCCTCTCTGCTCCTTGGGTGGCAGACTTTCAGGGGTAGGAGATTTTGTTTCCGGTTCCTGGGTTTCCAGGGGCTGTTTACAAGTGGGAAGGAAGCTTCCTCCAAGGCTTTACACCCCCTTCCCCTTATGCCTCCTCCCTGGGAACCGGTGGGTTATCAGGGTGTTGCCCCGTCATTGTTCTGGAGCACCTGGTCCAGAGTTTGGGGCATTCTGCGCCGGCATGCCCATCTGAGGGTTCTGCTGAGCCCTCAGCATGTGACCCAGATCCTGTGCCATATTTTGGACCTGGCGCTCTAACTGTGAAACCCGCTCAGGCTGATACGGGGTTCTGTTTTCTCCCCTGGGCTGATCCCGGGAAGGTTAGCTATCCCTTCTCTGGTAGTACCCCGGGTTGGGAAGATTTGGGTAACCCTCCACCCTTGGACTCCCCTCTCCCGGATTAGGTGGTCTGGGCTCAGGGAAGTGGAGAAAGAAGGATGGATGATTTTGGGGTTGGAAGTTCTGTGGGTACCTGGGGAAAAAGTTCTGCCCAGGAGTTGGTGAATTTCTGCCCTCCTGGGGGAAGTTAGGAGGGAAGTTCCCTGGGTTAGGTGCTTGGTTGGATCCTCCCTTTTGGCAGGAGGAGTCCACACATAACCCAGGATGGGTCGGTTTCCCTTGTAGCGGGGACTTACATCAGGGGAGTGAGGGACCCCATTTGTGGGACTACTTCCTTGACTCCCTGTCTGTGACTGGCCCGAGGGCCTTCTGGGCTTGGAGTAATTCTGTGCAGGCAAGATTTTAGGCCCCCCCATTTCAAAATCCAAAATGGGGGCAACCTTTACCTCTGCCACCTTGGCAGCAGCAGGGGTGCTGGTCGGTTTTTTTTTTTTTTAGCATTACTTTTATTTTCTATAGGTTTCTGCACCTCATAGATTCGGGTTGCCTGTTCAATGACCCAGTCTAGTGACCTTTTCTCATGAACATCTCTTACTAGCTGGGTCATGATGTATTTGGGTAAGGCATGGAAAAACGTATTTACAAACTCTTTACTGTCCGTGTGCACCCTTTTGGTAGTCTGCGCAAAGGCATGCTTCAACTCCTGCACGAATTCTTGTGGGGCCTGATCCTCCCCACATTGCAAATTGTAGGCTGCCTTGCGAGCCTCTTGGGGATTTCGGTGAACAGAAAAGTGTTTCAAGATGGCCTCCCTATATGTGGACCATTTTGAATGATGTTGGTCCTCCAGCCCTGCAAAGAAACTGGAGTATTCTGGGGAGAATGTCCATTTTATGTACTGAATGCAGCTACTGCTGTCTTTCAAATGGAAAGTCTCCATCATTTGCTCAAAGAGTTCCAAGTGTTCCCAAACAGAATACTTGGAGTTCTTATGATAAGGAGTGATGACACTCCTTATTGCTTTGTTCTGTTTTAAGGGGTCCTTAAGCAAGGCCCTTTTTGCCTTATTGGCCTTCTTGGTTCGGGTAACCCTGGTCCATTCATCCTCTGACTCAGAAGCACTGCTCCCAGAGGTGCCTGTCTGATCTTCCAGGTTTTCCCGGATTCTGCGAGCCTGGGAATGGCTTTCTGGCGCTCTTCTTCAAACTCTGCCTGGGTATCCAGGTCTTTCAAAATCAATGTATTGCTCTCCTCTTTTTCTTTATCCAATTTGCTTTGCAGGGTGGCTACCTGCTTTGTGCATGCCCTGTTGAAATCTATCTGTTGCTCCAGCTTTTTCTGGCTCTGCAGTAGAAAGTCCAAACCTTCTTGATACTCCTTCTGCAAGGCCAGAATTCTGGTATCCTGGTCTGCCCTTTCCTGTTGCAGGATACCCATATCCTCTTTTATTTTAATTATATACTGCCTACTATCATTTTCTGACTCCTGGCTCTTCTGCAGCCTCTGCTCAGAAGAGTCCAGATCAGATTGGGCCTTCTCTAATGCCAACAGTTGCCTACTTGCCAGATCTTGGCCTTCAGCGCATCTGTCCTGTATGGTTCCCATATATAAATATAAATATGCCGCTATCCTGACAATCTTGCTGTGATCATCTTTGGCCTTAGGGGCCATATATAGTTCACTCAGGGCCACATGTAAGGGACCCTGATCTCTCCAGATATCTACCCATTTGCAGTGACCTGTTGTGTGATTGCCTGCAACCACACATTCTGGTCGTGCTCAGTCCACTCACCTCTCACAAATAACTTATGCAAGAGGTGTTCTCTAGCTATCTTGATATCTACCAATGTCACCATTCTGGAAATTGATGTCCTTCCTGACTTACAGAAGTTTATTATTTTATTTTGCAAAACAGACAGTTTCCTGAGAGCGTTCCTTTTTGAGGGGTGCTTTTAGAGCGTAACACAGCATGGTAGCCCAACAGGATTTATGTATCCTATTAGTTAGCACACTGTATTAAGCTGCACAAGTGGTAGATCTAATCCAGAAGTCCCGCAACGAGCCCTCAATCTGTAAGTGAGTTCAATCCAGCAATCCAACTAAGTCAATGCTTAGGATGGGATGCCCAATGGAAGCCCTTATTTATATATTTTTATGTCAAAGTTCTTAAATCTGGATGATGAACCCTTATATAATGCCCCTCTTTTTGAATCCCCCTGACCTCATTGAACCAAGAAGTAGGTTTGTTTTGCTAAGTAAAAGGTTTATTTGAAGAATTAAAAAATAGATTTATCACACTTGTATGAATAAAATAATATCTGGATAGCACACTTATGAATATGGACGGTAATCAACAATGGGTAATATTACAAATTTGACACTCTCTTTAATCACTTAGGAGTATGAATATGGAAGATACTGTAGCAGAGAATACTTATGTGATTCAAGGAAATGCAATAATGGGAAAGAATGCAACACAGAAATAGACTTGATATGATTTCAATCAAAAGATAATATGGTCACTTTTTCCCCTGTGACTACTCACTCCCCCCACTATGAGGTATGAAGAGATGGGAAGGAGGGTACACAGGCTTCAAGAATACAATCAATAATGTAGTTCAATTCCAGTTCCCTCCAGCAAGCTTACAGAAAACAGGTATGAGTTTAAAACACAGGTCAAAATGCTTTTGAATGTAATTGCAAAGGGTGGGAAAATATACTAAAATGATTTTAATTCACTAAAGGATATTCAGGATAAGTGATAGTTACTTTAGATTGGTTCAGGTCAACACTAGCAAAGATTCATGAATGATTATCAGATTGAAAACGAAATTCAGTAGTGGAAAGCAAGAAGCAGCTATTTTTAACATGTGGTGAAATTGAGCTAAATTGCAATCTGCGGAGCTTTTTCTGCTTGCGTAAATCGGTTGGAAAGATGAGGATCTTAGCTTTAAAATGACAGTTAAATTTCGCTTCTAGGACATACGGTTGAAAAGATACAGACATTTTTGTGAAGGTATATTTTCAGAAATAACGTCATGATTTCAGAATAACAGATGCGCGTTACAGATTTGGAATCAACAGGATGGGCACAAGATTCTATAATGCAGTTCTGGACAGGTTGAAATGGATGGAAGAGGATTACTTTAAACTAAGAGATTGGTTCTGTACAGTTCTAGACTAGATACTCACTCGTAGTTTTGGAATGGGATGCGCCTCGTCAAAGTTCTGGTCAAGGGGTTTGGCTTCACTCTCGCCACCGGACAGGTCTCAGGCCCTCTGGTTCTGCTCTCAGCACTGCACGGTGGTCTGGGTCTCTTGAACTGGATCTGACGGGTCTGGATACAGCACTGCTCTCTCTGGGTCTGGGTTCTAGCACAAGGTTCTTGGCTAGAATAGCAAAACAGCTCAGCCTGGCTGTTGAGAATCAGGTTGCAAAAGTTCTGAGGCCTGATGAAGAGGATTCAGCTTGTGGATTGGGACTCTCTGCTTCAGGTTCCAGAGCTCGGTTCTAGTGTCTGGTCTCTGGATCTATCTGAAGTCTCTGTCTTGATATTATCTGGATCTGGAGTCTTCCGGCAGGGTGCTTCGCAAGGAAACGGTTGAAGAGTGGAAAGAGTGTGTGTCCTTGCCTGTCCTAAGCAGTCTCTTTTTATGTGTTTTCAAAGTGGGTGGGAAGGCTGATTCTACATGCCCAACCCCCTAAGGATTTGATAGGTTAGATGATTCCCTGTGACCTGACTGGAGAAAGGATTAGCGTGTCAGAATGAGTCAGAGTGATGCTGTGTTTTACAATCTAGTGAAGAAACTCCCCTTTGCTTTTACTTAGAAAATCAATTTTTCCCAAAAATATATTTCCCAGATACACAAGTTGTTGAGAATACATATACACCTCACAGATGAATTAAGTCAGGTCTCTGTTCAAGACCCATGTTCCTTCGAGCTTGGGTTCAGAAATGACGACTTATTTTCATTTTTGGTGAATTTCCCAATATTGGTTCTGCACCAAATTTGACACATGCATATAGATCCTCTCTGGGCATGTTACTGTAAGTTCTTATGTTTCTAGCATAAACACTGTATCTACAATATTAATAAGTCCCGGGGTTTGGTCTCAGAACTTCACCCGGCGTCTAGCTTAGACTTGAATTGTTAGTGAATATTTCATATTAAGCGTCTCAAAGTTTGACATTTTGGTCAGCTTGGTACAATATTTTAGAACCATTTTCCTTAAACATATATTTGGTGCAATGTTAAATCCACCTCCCAGTCTGGTCCGCCCCCCAGAAGCTTGGTGAGTCAGATGGTCACATGGCCTGTCTTCCTGCTAGAGCAGCTGTTGACCAGGCACACCCATATCAGCATATTCTATTCAGCTGAATGAATCCATTGTCTTGTTTTCAGGCAGCAGAGCATCAGTCCAGGGTGCCACTCCCAGTTCCTTTTCACATCAACTTGTCAATCTCTTGGCTTGGGGCAGGGGATGTCTCCTTTGTCTAGGGATAAGGTGTGAAGGTTTCCCAGTGTGGAAAACTTCTTAACTCTGCAGCCAATGTCTACAATTTGTCTTTTCTTACAATATAACCCACATTTGTAATAGATACATTAAACAATTGCTTCCTTCAAATCATTTCAGAATATAGTTTTACATTGTCTCTACCCCTTAGGCTTCTGATAGCCAGTATTTCTAAGAAGGAATGAGGGATTTATTTATTTATATATCATGCATACCCCAGTAACATCATCCTATATCCCCGAACCTCAATGTTTATTATATGCCTTTCCTCTAGCTGACTTTGGTTAGGCAAAGCTCCTTTTCCCTATTGGCACTGGACAAAACTTGCTTGTTATGAACTGGGCTGTGCATGTGGCCAATACCATACAGCAAGCTTTCTGTTTGCTTTGGAGCAGTGGGACAAGGCTGTTGAGCTGAGGCAAATGGATCACTGGTATAAGCTGATCAAGACAATGATACATTCGTCTGGGGTGGAAGTCCCCACGGGGGTGGCGGGTCTAGGCCTCGTAAGGACATCATCATGTGATTACTTTCTGCATCAACACTGTTGACAGATTATGCATCAGAATAATGGGTTCTGCTGTTCTGGCGGGAAGTGGGGATAGCATGCTGGAAGGGTTCTGGAAATTTCTCCGGTCATATGGCTGTAGTACTATAAAAATGACAGGTTTTGATGGGCAACGGGTTACCCAGGAGGCAACAGATTAACAGCTAGGATGCTGTGGGTTTGTCTTGCAAGAAAACTAATACATCTCTTTTTGCTTAAACATCACCAGAATTTAGAAGATAAGTTTGATTTACTTTTAAACAATCAATGTATTGCAAAAAAGAACATATATAAATGGGAAATAAAGTCCAACAACTTGTAACTTGCAAAACACACTCTAATTTCATTAGCTGCCTTGTTTAACTGGAAGGAATATTTATGTTTGCATGTTAATATGAAATGGCCCTTCCAAAGTAAAACGTGGGCAAGGCCTAGCAAGATCGAACAATACTGAGAATTATGAAGCTGTTACTGGTCATCTAAGCAGTAATACTTCATGAGCAGCAATGATAATCCGCCCTTGATAATATGGTGTGAACTCAATTAACCACTTACGAAAGGGTATGCTAAATAATGTAGAAAAAGTACCCACGCGCAGAAGTGCGTGCCCAACTATATGTATGAAGAGATGCTGCAGTGCTGAAGGCATTTCTAATTACCATTTGCACAATTTTTAAATTAACTTTCATTCCCTTCTTTTTCGAGCACCTCTAGAATTTCAGAACATGGTTAAAATGTCTCATTCTATTCAATGTACCAGATACATCCCTGTGATTAAACATCAGATATCATCAGTTTACAATGCCTGCATTCCCTGCTCAGAGATAAGGTCCAGAGTGCGGACATCACGTTCAATTCCAACAGAATACATAGTCAGGATTTAAAATGTTAAAGAAATGCATGTCTTACAACTGCCATTGATTGTCTAAGCTTTTCAACTTTCCCATTTGCATGTTTGTAAACTATAGGCTGGAAACGTGTTTTCCAATTATTGATGTGAGATTTTATTTATCCGGTTTTAGATGTTAAATGCACATTCACTTATAGATGCTGGGTCTGCAGACAACGGAGAGTGGGTCACATAAGAATCACCAACATGCAATGCAACAGATACAAACTCAGCGACACTGTGGATAAAAATGGAAGTCACCTCTGAGTACTAGGTGGGCTATGCAGAGAAACACAGTGCCAAACAATACACAGACATGCACACACATGCACTAGGATAGACACTCTTGCAACGTCCGGGACAAGCACTAGAAGAACCAAGAGGCCACCTCTTTTGTAGTGTTTCACATTGTGCAAGGAGGAAAGCCATAGATTGACGATGCGTTTCGCGCTTCTCCTTAATATACACATTGTATGCATATTGGGTGTGTCAACATTAAGATGTACCATATAAAACTGAACATAGCATAAAGTAGAATTATCTAATCCATTATCATTGCAATCTTAACACTCCTTCACATCTTGGCTGAAACATGAGCAAAGTACAAAATGGTGTGCTTTTCTATGATTCATGCTTCCCAGCAGGTAGTGGGCTCAGTGGTGGATATTCTGTCTTATTTAAAATTGAGCAGGAGGCCGAGAAAGAGTCCAGCAAAGCAGCCAGAGTGCTTTACTACAACAGCAAAATAATCCTAGGAAATGCCAAAAGGAATCAAGATGATTTTGTAAAGATTAAGCCAAGGTGATGTCTTAAAGCACAAAGGGAAAACACAATGACATATACCATCAGACACTTGACACACTAACCTTAGAGAGAACACAGAACTATTTTTCGATAAGGCTATTCTCCACGTGGATAGGTTTTTAAGGTTTGCATTTTTTGCCTCACTTTCCTACCAATCGATGCTGTTTAAGGTACTATTTAAACAAATCTATATAAAATCTGTGTCAGCAGGAGTAGGCTAGATTGGCTGTGGATGTGTAGCTCTCAGACACAGATTGGTTATATATTTACTATGCATTCAAGTGTTTATTTGCTATCCCTTCTGGAAGCCTGATATTCTGTTTTATTCCGTTCCTCAGTACCGTATTAAACCTTTTTTCTCCATTTACTAGACATGTGTCAGTAAGATTTAGTTAGTAGTGCAAGCTTCTATGCCTAGCAGGTGTCCTAGCACACATGGCAGAGCTTTATCACCATATTGGGGCTGAAACAATGCCACAGAATGTAAATAAAAGTTATCCCGGTAGGATAGCTCATCGGCATCGTGCTCGTCTTGGAAGCAAGACAACACAAAGCAACACAGGTTCGCTCCCCTGGTCCACACTTAGAAAACTCACCTTATAAATACAAAACTAAGACAAAACAAACAATCATGCAACTAAAAAAAAAATAATTCCGGTAACAGCGCCCTGATGCTCACGGGCTGTGTGAGCACTGCAAAAATAAATAAATAAAGGGGTGTTCAAAGGCAAACTATTTGGTTTGCATGGCATCTGGCAATGCTGATGCTAGGCGCCATAGTGCAGGGAGGGTGGTTTATGTTTTTTGCTCTGGTATACACAGGGAATCAAACACCATTTTAGATAGTAGCAGCTACATAGGAATTGAGGCCTAGTTTTGCACTTAAGCCAGGGCTGCAGGCCCGAGCTGCACAGATAGAAATAAAGTGTACACACGCGGGAATAGGTTGTAGCCTGGGCACCGGTGAGAAAGGTTAGAGCTGCAGAGATTCATATACACCCTTCATTGTCTCATGTTGCCAACATTTCATATCCCAAAAGGAATGCGCCTTGCAAGGCCACAAGGGGTTTGAGAGCTCTCTGTGAAAAGTGATCCCACGAGGAAGGCATGGGTCTACGGCCTTCCCTGTCCCAGGTCTAAGTAATAGCATCCAAGAGCCCCCATCCCAAGACTCCCAGCATTCCAACATACCAATCAGCCCCAGACAACCAACCATAAAACTGTTAAATCCACAATCAGAAAAGATCTGAAAACAGGGATCAGTTGCCTTCATCATAAGTCACGTAATTTGTGCTGCGAGGTGCAGGGAGGGATAAAACAACATAGCTAAAACGAGGGTTGGGAGCTTTGATTGGACGCCAACATGTCTGGAATCGAACTGTAGTTTGTTAGAAGCGATGGCCTCGAAGAATCCTCTTAGCCCATGTCTACAGTAACAGGTGCACGTCAGGTTAGAGATAGAGCCCGTATTGTTTTTATTCATATAATTGCCAATCAATTGTAGCTTTAAGCTTGATGATACTAAAGGAGGAACCCACATGAATAAAAATGGACAGAAGCGGGTGGAGCCAACGGCTTGCATCCCTTAAGGAGCAGGTCGCCTATGTATAGGGTATTGACAAACCAGCCATGCAGATTGGTACATTATGAAATTCACGTCACTGATGACGCTGTGTGCCTTCATAAAGTGTTGCTCGTACTGATTTTGGCAGAATGTTCCATGGCAGCAGAGTCCTTTGCTGGCACATTTCTATCATTGTGGATATAACACTTTGTTTTCCTTGCAAGAGGTGTGCTGGGACTTTTTCTCATAGTGCATTGTTTTTGTTTTGGTGTGAGTGTTGAGGGCTTTCTCTACATTTTTGGTGACCCCGACTTGATCTCAGCAAGCACCTGCGAAGACAGAGGATTCCAGGCTGCATCTCTGGAGGGGCGGCACCCATCTACAGTGACCAGTCCCAAACGCAGTGGTGCACAGGAGCCGTTTTTCAGAATTGCTGTCTGCTCTTTGATGCAGAGCGTGGCTCCTAGGAGGGTGCAGCCCGTTGTTTATGACAGAGGAGCTCAGGAGAACATGCAAATTTAAGTACACCTCTTTCGAGCAACAATAAAAGGGGGTAAGAGTGAGTGGGGAAGTGAGTTGTTTGTCTGGGTGATGGGAGAGCGTGAACGGTCACATGGCGGATTTTGTATTTTTTATATCATTATTATTATTAATATTATTATTATTATTATTATTATTATTGTTATTATTAAGGAGATAACTAGGAGGAGTGTGGGATCCTCTCAGAGTAATGGGAGAAGGTGGTGCCATTTTTTATTGTGATAAGGAGGATACAAAGGTAGGAGCTCTGTATAATTAGAGAGTTCAGATTCCTGTGCCCAATATATTCTGGGTGGGGGAAAAGGGAAGAGTAGTGGTTGTTGTTTTAGCTTATTATTTTATCTAGTTGTTTTAGTGTATTGAGATATTATTGTGAATTTGGTGGACGGCGAGGGAAGGTCTGTGAAAATATGTGACCGGTAGTAATAACACTGCATGTAATGTACAACCAGAAGCTTCTTTTGAATATATCATTGTTAATAAGGGGATAATAACTCTGCTGGAGTATATGTACATGTATATTCAATGAAAAAAGTGTGTTAAAGGGACTAAGTTGCACTAATAAAAACCTATGAAATTCAAAGAATAAATGTGATAAAGGGACGTTATGGTTTCAAGTAAAATCGAAAAACCCCAGAAATTGGCCAGTTATGGTAAGCTAAACAACCATACCATAACCCACGCCACAACCGTGCACTGCTAAAACTAACACCCAGGACATCAAAGTTGACAACACAAGAAAATAATATTGCTATGTTGCTCTCCACTTGCAGGGTAACAGTAGCAATGCTAAAGTGGGAGACTCTACATCACATTTGGCTACTCAAAATCCTTAGAGCGGAAATTAATATTAGATTTTTATAATGCGTTAACTTGCAAGAGGACCGCTTCAAAGCACTTGCATATCATATGTACAATGATGACAAAGTGTGGATAAGGTTGCACATCCATGTAGTCTGAATACTTAGAGCCAGTATCCTATATTTGAATTGGAAAATCAAGACTAGTTTGTTATTTTAAGAGAAAGAAAATGTCAGGTAATTGCTGTGGTTTGTGCCTTATAAAATCTTTTTGAATAAGTGAGAATTGTTTGTGTGCGCTGCTAAAAATCTTCTGAGCGGCACCCAGAAGGAAGCTGGGCAAGCGCACATGCGCATAGCTTAGAGGGAACATTGGACACCGCATTGCAGCAATCTCACTTGCGTCACCATAGACCCCATCAGTACTCCATCATATACCACTGAATGAAAACTGATATTCGACAATGTCCACTAAGCAACCAACCATGCAGCAGGCCTCGCCGACCTCAACACCACAGATGACATGAACTCCATTTTAATTACTGATAACTGGATGACTTCCACCTCCATGCACATCCTGGATGTTCTCATTCCTAACAGCAACAGAATTCTACAAAAGGACTGTACAAACAAGAGCAGGGGAGTTCACGCCATCATTCACAAGTCTTCATTGCTATGCAATCAACTGGACGTCACCACCACTGGCTCATTCGAAAAACATTCCTGCCGCTTCCCACTCTCCCCAATGGACAAAGCACAGTTCACCTCATCTACAGACCAACCAAGCCTAATACCTCTGTCATCAAAGACTTCAAAGACTTGGTCATCACCATGTGTCTTGACCTCATCATGACAGCCCTGACCACCCTTCATCATAGCTCTTTAATTCCACTGAACTGGTCAGGACATATGCAATCCCCTTTGATGTTCGTCACACCACACCAGTCCAGCAAACCCATCAGAAACTTAGCAAACAAGTCTTCATATCATTCAAGATCTTCCCAGCGGCGGCTGTAACAGACCTATCCAAACTCAGCTTCACATGGAATGGTCTGATGTACCTGGACTGTGACTCACTTCTCCAAGACCTCAACATCACCCTCACAACCAACATCAACAGCCATGTCCCAGTGAAAAAATGCACCATCACCCGAAGTCTTCTGCAACTCTGGTTCACTCAAAAACTCATCTTCAACAAACCAGCAGAAAACAAGAAAATACTTGGCTAAAGTCCTACAGTGCATTCAACCTTTCCCTGCTCAAGGAACTACACTCAGACGACTGCTCACCAATGCCAAGGCCATCTACTACCAAAACACCATAGCCAAGTTCAAGAATGAAAGCAAAACCCTCTTCAAAGCTATCAAGAAATGGATCCATCCTCCGCTCCACCTACCTGTACCACACTCCATTCAATATCAGCATAATCTGCCAACACATAGACACTAATGCAACAATTGACAGCATACTACACATCCCATCTCGCAAAATCAAAACTACCTGGACAATCTTCAAGACACTCACTATAGAAGTCCTCACTGCCGTCCTAGCATTCCTCAAGGCTGCATTGTATGTGGGTGACATCCTCCCTGCCTCTGTACTCAAGACCCCTCCTACTTCTAGCACTTATCTCTTACCTGAATTATACACACCTTCATAACTAAATGCACCTTCTCCTTGACCCTCAAGATTGACAAAATCCTGCCACTTCTCAAGAAACCAACACTGATCTCTGACATCCTCAGCATCTACCACCTCAGAACCCATGTTCCCTTTCTATGTAAGATCCTTGAGAATGCAGTAGTCATGGAACTCCTCCAACACATCAAATCCACCAACCTTATTCAATCCTACTAATCTGACTTCAGACCCAGATGCAGCATTGAAACGGCTACCATCAAGGTGATTGACAATGCTCTTACAATTCTGAGTGATGGCTATCCTTTCCTCCTGGTTCTCCTTGACCGCTCAGCAGCATTTGACAGAGTAAACAACCAGACACTCACTGACAATCAACATCACTGCATGGGGATCAGCAACATCATCCTTAGCTGGTTTAAATCATACCTTGATAATTGCCACCAGTTTGCACTAATAGTTTCCTGCGGATCAACTCCACCTATCACCTGTAAAGACATATATAGATACATCCTCTCCCCCATGATCTTAAATCTTTATATGGAACTCTCCTCACTCTAAACAATCTCCCATCCACCAATATACAGATGACACAACTCTAGCTCAAGATATCCTCCATCAAGACATCCACAGGTTTAAGACCTGCCTGACACCAAAACCTAGCTCTGTTATGCACCTCGAGGGCTTCACATTCCATCTGGCCACCTGCTCCAAGCCCCTTGGGTTCGACATAAACAGACACCTCTCCCTCAAGCAGCACACACCAAGAAAGACACAAACAGCTAGGTACCAGCTATCCCTCCTGTGGAAAATCAAGCCCTTCATCCCAGTAAACAACTTCATATCTGCTGTCCAAGCCTTGGCCCTCTCGCATGTGGATGGTGGCAATGTCCTTTTAGAAGGCCTTCTGGCGACTACCCTGAGACCTCTGAGATATGTCCTGCATGACACATCAAAGCACTCTACATATTCAACCACTTCACCCATTCTCATAGAAATTCAATGGCTATCACTGCAAGCCCATATAATCTTCACGTTCTGCTACATCATCTACAAGGCTGTCACCCCGAAATCCCCAAGCTACCTCATTGTGAAACTCAGCAACTCTGGAGGCCTACCATCCATTAGAAGTAAGGACATGTGCAGAGTTCAACCCCACAAGTGGAGGAAGAAAAGTACCAAAAGACAGGCCTCCCCTGTCTCCACCCCAAGACTCTGGAAGCTCCTTCCCATTACCAGACTTGCCCACTGGCTTCCATAGTTCAGTTATTTTAGGCAGTTGGTTCCATGAATGGACACTCTTTGGTATCGCCTCTCTCTCTAAGCGGTTAGACTCACACAACACAGTTTCATAATTTTTTATCAAAGCGAAAAGTTAACTCTTCTGCTTTTCAGCCACTTCCTGTACACGTGAGCTCGAAGACCCTTTTGGCTAGAGTTCTTATATGTAGTCATATCGGAGTGGGCAATGTGTTCACAACGAAATAACCACCTAGCTAGTGTTTGGTTATGGTAGTAACAGTAAAAACATGTGATATTTTTATTACCTTATTTTAAATAATATACAATATAATTATGTAGTAGGATCACTTTGGATATTTAGGACATGTAGTGGGAAAGAACAAGGACAGTTGCCAGTCCAGGCTCACCCTTTGGTACCCCTGACATTGCCCTTTCAACCCCTCGGTGTACCATGGACAGTAGGCAGTGTCTTTACACATTCATTGAAAGAGGATTGCTCCTGGGCCCAGCTTTTTCCCGTCTCAAAATGCTCACAAGTTAAACGTTGCTGCCAGGCTTGCAAACTTCTCAAACTTCTCAAGTGCAATGAATACATCTTATCTTTACCATGTGTCATCTGTGGGCTGGTCTGGCCTCCTACTTCTCAGCTCTAGCGCTGAGTTCGTGCAGTCCTATTTTTCTCTGACTAGTGCTTTTTTATGTATGTGAGAAACATTTAGTGTTTGATAAAGATCACTGTTCGGCCCCTCCATTTCATTTACAGAAAAAGCAGTCATCAACATCCTGCAAAAACACAATCCATGAGATGAACTGTAAGCTGAAGAATGCATTCTCTCATGATCTATAAATGTGGATATGACGATATTATTACACTGGATGTGCAATTTGGTAATGTACTGGTATGGGGCATTTGAGGCAATGCTTGGCATAGGATGGTAGCAACTGGATGTGTGAGGCTGTGACTCACTTCTGGGGACTGTGCAATGCATGTCATCAGGGTGTACAGCTTCGGTAATAGCTCAGTTATGACATGGGTCAGACTGCACGTGACTGGTTGGGGCAATTGTGACAAATATTATTACAACACTGAGAAACAGAAGGAATCGGCATAAAGTACTGTGCAGATATTATTATTATTATTATCATTATTATTATTATTATTACTATTATTACTAGGCATTGCATGGCAATCTAGGGGGCAACTGAGACAGTGCTTGGCATTTGGGCGCATCAATCAGACATGTGAGGCGTCATGCATGTCTTGACCATACCTACATCAATTCACGTTAGTTGTAATTTCTGCAGGATTTGAGGCTGCACTCATCACATGTGAACCTGTACATGTGAGGCTGGTAATTGCACCATTGTAAGGACATTAGCCATTAAACGGCATTATATGGCATTTTTGGGCGGTTGGAGACTGCACTGGGCATGTACTGGCAGAACTTGGACATGCCAGGCTGTACCTTACATATTATGACATCACTGGCATTTGAGGCTATGATAGGGATACACAAGAAGTATCTGCGTTTAGTAGGCTACACTTGACACATTATGGCCGCACCTGAGAATCTCGGACTACACTATCATATAATGGCTCCAACTGCTGCATCTAGGGTTGTTTATGTTTTCCATGCAATGGAAGTGAACTACCAGTTAAGGCTGGACTGTTCCCATTGCTGGCAGGAACAAGACAGATTTGCATATGGCTGGTCCCTTTCCATAAGGGTGCAGACAGGCTATAAACAATGGTGCACATGGTTTCCCAGAGCAATGACAGTGATTAGGGTGAATTCATAACCTTCCACCCATGAACTGTTTGATCATACTTTGTCTCCATAAATGAGAGAGGGTATGGACAGATGCACATCCCTTGCTCACTCTCACTGCTCATTAAGAAACCAAAATGCACCTCACTGATGAGGTCCAAGAAGGTAGAAACGTGTGTGTGGGTGTTTGTTTTTCTGTGCAAAGGAGATGTATCCAGGTCAGGATGAAATGTTCCCATTGGTGGTAGGACCTAAACTGATTTGCATACGACGGGTCCTTTTCTGCAATGGTGCAGATGCGCTAAAGAACAATGTTGTGGAAGGTTATCCATAGCAATGCCAGTGGATCAGATCAATTCATAAACATCCTCCCATCACATTTTTAGATTATGGTTTTCCTCCCTTAGTAAGAGAGGGTACGACAAACCTGGGTACCTTGCTTACTGGGGGTGAGAGGGGTGGGTAGAGAACTCATTGTAAGACAGAAGGACGCAAAATGGATCTGTCTTATGGACACATGCTTGACAGGTCTTAATTTTGACAATGAGATGTGCAATTGGCTATAAAACAATATAATCAATTATTGGGAAAAGGGTAGCTTTATAATCAGAAATGAGCTTAACTACAATGAAACTCTATGAAACATCATAACATCATAACAACCTTATATGGAGGGTTGTATGAGTATAACACACAACACAAAATGATGCCATTTAGAACTTAAGAATAATGATAATTCAGAAGTGAGATGGTCCGTAAACGGTAATAAATCAGTAGTCATAAAACTGATCTCACAAACAAAAGTGAAATTCCAAAATGGCCACCACACGTTCGAACGTATCGAAGTCATCGCGCATTAGACTCAAAATGAATATTTCTACAATTAAAAACTGTATAACATTTTCTTAACAAACAAATAAATGGCAGCGTTGTGAAAAGATTTGGCAATGCTGACGTCATCGCGTGAATACCGTGCTCTCATCATCACGCGAGGTGGGGATATAAATGAGCCGTGATTTTCAATTAGTTCTGCATCCCGGAATGGCGATACTGACAGGGACAGACAGATCGTGAGAGAAGGAATGGTAAGAGCAGCATCCACATAAACTCTCACTAATCCTTTCCAAGTATCTATGCTTCTTTCTAGTTTAAAACCTACTGATCACTTTGCCACTTTGCAGACCTGAAGATGATCTTACATTTTTTTGCTTTCTGTTCTTTGTTTTTGAGTTATTGTGACTGGGAAAGTAGTAAGTCACACTAACAAATACACGTTTTATAAACTTTATCTTTAAATATTTATCTGTCTCCACCGCAAATACAGTGTAAACTACAAATGAACCAAACAATTAATGGTTAAACACAAAAAGAATAAAAATGACAAAAGTAAAATCTGAAGAATAAGACATAAGAATAGGGTGATTGACACTAAACACAAATTTGCATTTTGTTTTAAAAAAAAAACCTGTAAGGGGCTAAGATCAGGGGTTATTACCAACTTTAATTTTGTTTACCTTAATAATCCCCATTATCCTTTTTGATTATTGTTTAATCTTTAGTGTTATAGGTTCTCTCCTGATGATCCGCAACACAACTATGGAGAAACACGTGTAGAGAGATGGAAATGTGAGAGATGGGAAAGATGGAAATATTAGAAATGAGAATGAAATTTAAAAAAAAAAACGGATCGAATGATAAACTCTCTTAGTTACTGAATTCACTCTATTGCTATACTGAAGATAAACTTATGGTTGGTGCATCAAGTTATATAGCGTTATAAAGGGAAAATGTACATTGGAGGTGTTAAACAGTCACAATACCAGGTATTCTTTGCTGACAACACATACTGTAAAAAATCTACAAAAAGATTCGCCATTTGGAGTGCTGATGAACTGTTGTCTTTACGAAAAAGTGATTTAAATAGCAGGTCTAGGCCCAGGAACAAGGAGTTAAAAGAGTCATTGGAGAGGAGAATGATAGTAAGATGGGTTGGTGCAAAAAGATGAACAGCAATGTATTCCAAGGTTGTGGAAAGGAATGCAGATGGGTGGATGTACACAGGTATTTGTTTAAGAGGCTGACTCCTCCACCATTCTTATTATAGCACTGGAGAATGTAGTGGACAGGATTGAAAGATAAGCTATGCTATGATGGCTGATCCAGGTTTCAGTGAACTGCATGAGAGTTGGTGATGATGGTAATCCAAGTGGTCAGGTAGATTAGAGATGTTATGTCAGAGAGACTTAGCATTATAAAGGCCTGTGGTAGGATCAATTATGGTAGAGGAGAAGGTTGAGGGCATTGTGGTTGCTAGTTATCAGAGATTACATAGGTAGATGAGGTTAGAGTGAGTGTGGTTGACGTGGCCAGTTGGGGGCAGCACCAGATGGATTGTCATGTGGCTGATCCACTTTTGTAATTAAGCAGACATGCTAAATAACAGTGGCGTGAAGGATGCCCAGAGCTCTGAAAGGTCTTAAGATTCATTAAAAAAAACCGCCCCCAGCCCACTTTTTGGTTATATGAAGTAGCCAGAGTGTCATTTAGAGATATGAGGCTATGGATGTGTTGTGAGGGTGGAACTCGAATGATCAGAGGAGATCTCATGCAGGGTAGAGCACAACGCCCCAAGTGAAGGGTATGGAAATGGTATTTGAGATCAGGAGAAAAATGTGGGGTGCTTTGGTCCTACTAGTGACCAAACATTATAATACAAGCGGATGGTACCAAACAATAACACTATTAATATGTTGGAAAAGACCAATTATACGATGAAGAATGCTTGTAGCTAAGATGCTAAGATGCTGTGGGTTTGTCTTGCAAGAAAACAAATACATCTGTTTTTGCTTAAACATCGCCAGAATTGAGAAGATAAGTCTGATTTACTTTTAAACAATCAATGTATTGCAAAAAAGAAAATATATAAATTGGAAAAAAAACAAAGGTACAACACTTCTAGACTTGCAGAACACACTCTTATTTCATTAACTGCCTTGTTTAACTGGAAGAAATACTTATGTTTGCATGTTAATATGAATTGGCCCTTCCAAAGTAAAATGTGTGCAAGGGCTAGAAACATGTAACAATATTGAGAATTATAAAGCTGTTACTGGTCACCTAAGCAGTAATACTTCATGAGCAGCAATGATAATCCACCCTTGATAATCTGGTGTGAACTCAATTAACCACTTACGAAAGGGTATGCTAAATAATGTAGAAAAAGTACCCATTATAATTACCATTTGCACAATTTTTAAATTAACTTTCATTCCCTTCTTTTTCGAGAACCTCTAGAATTTCTGAACAAGGTTTAAAATGTCTCATTCTATTCAATGTACCAGAAAAATCTCTGTGATGAAATGTCAGATATCAAGGTCCAGAGATCAGACATCACATTCAATACCAACTCACGCCACAGAATACATAGTCAGGATTTAAAATGTTAAAGAAATGCATGTCTTACAACTGCCATTGATTGTCTAAGCCTTTTCACTGTCCCATAGATGCTGGTTCTGAAGACAACGGACAGTGGGTCAAATAAGAATCACCAACATGCAATGCAACAGATACAAACTCACACGCATGTAATGTTCTTCGGACTTCATGTAGAACAAGGTTAAATCCACTTCTCCTGAACCCCATGCCCCCCCAACCCACTGCCCTCCCTGCCCCCACCAGCAGTTGCTGAGATCTCTTTGACCAAGAACCGCAAGGGGGGAAATGGCAAAAGTGCTTAACAAGATGTTGACATGAGCTTCGCTTGCACAGGCCTCAGACAGAACATAAATGAGAGAATTGTGCGTAACATGCAAAACAGCCCCCTCGCAGTTATCTAGTTCCCCGTTTGCCACGTTTTGTCATGCTTCAAAATTAACCATTTGCATCAGTGACACTGTGGATAATAATGGAAGTCACCTCTGAGTACTAGGTGGGCTATGCAGAGAAACGCAGTGCCAAACAATACACAGACATGCACACGCATGCACTAGGATGGACACTCTCGCATCTTCCGTGGCAAGCACTGGAAGAACCATGAGGTTACCTCTTTTGCATTGTCACATTGTGCAAGGAGGAAAGACATAGATCGATGATGCGTTTCGCGCTTAACTCTCCTTCACATCTTGGCTGAAACATGAGAAAAGAACAAAACCATGTGTTTTTCTGTGATTCCTGCTTCCCAGCAGGGAGTGGGCTCAGTGGTGGATATTGTTTTATTTACCTTTGAGCAGGAGGTCGAGAGTGCTTTACTACAACAGCAAAATAATCCTAGGAAATGCCAAAAGCAATCAAGATGATGCCAAAGTGATTTCTTAAAGTGCAAAGGGAAAACGCAATGACTTATATCATCAGACACTTGACATACTAACCTTAGAGAGTACACAGAACTTCATCTAATTCGATAAGGCTATTCTCCATGTGGACTGCTTCTTTAAGGCTTTCATATTTTGCCTCTCTTTTCTACCAATAGATGTCGTTTAAGGTACGATTACACCAAATCTAGAATAAAAGCTGTGTCAGCAGGAGTCTGCTAACTCTGGAAGTGTAGCTCTCAGACACAGATTGGTTATATATTTAATATGCATTGAAGTGTTTATTCGCTATCCCTTCTGGAAGCCTCATTTTCTGTTCTTTTCCGTTCCTCAGTACTGTATTAAACCTTCTTCTCCATTTGCTAGACATGTCTCAGTAAGATATCATTAGTGGTGCAAGCATCTATGCCTAGTAGATGTCTTAGAACATATGGTGGTGCTTTACCACCATATTTGGTCTAAAACAATGTCACAGAAAGTAAAGAGATGGAAGGGGTGTTGAAAAGCAAACTAGTTGATTTGCATGGCTTCTAGCAATGCTGTGGGAATGAATTGGCTGTATCACAGATTTTTCTTTTTGGTATCCTGCAACTCTCCATGGTTTCTTTTAACAGCATGTCTCAGTGCAGGCGTATGTAGATGAAGAAAACCTACAGAGCCTTTAGATGTATGAAGTCTGAGTTTCAGCCAGTCATTCATACTATTCTTAATCCATCATACTAGTCCTAGTCCTTCATCCTAGTCCCACCTCCCAATTTCTTATTGAAGTACCGGTCTCACATATTGTCCCATTGTCTACACCTACTAAAGATGTCTCATCCTTGTCCTAGCACCTTTTCCATGGTTGTGTCCTTCACACCAGTCATTTGTCCTAGTTCTAGTTCTTCATCCTTGTGTTTAGTCCTAGTTCCAAATTCTCCTTCTAATCTCTCATGCTAATATCTCATCCTAGTTCCTATTCCTAGTCCCCACCTCTCTTACTAGTTTCTTTTCCAGGTCTCTTGTTCTGGCCCCAAATCTGTTGGGAAGCAATCGTCCCAGGCCCCCAGTGCTTTTGGATGAAGCAGAGGCCTGGGAATTTTGCAGTATGGGCCAGGGGAGGTTACAGGGAGTAGGGGCTGGCGCTAGGAGCCATAGTGCAGGGAGGGTGGTGCACATTATTTTCTCATGGTATACGTGGGGAATCAAACGCTATTTTAGATAGTAGCAGCCATATTGAAATTGAGGCCTAGTTTTGCGCTGAAGCCAGTGCTGCAGGCCCGAGGCACACACATAGAAATAAAGCGTATACATGTGGTAATAGGTTGAAGCCTGGGCACCAGTGAGAAAGGCCAGAGCTGCATCGATTCATAGACCCTTCATTGTCTCACGCTGCCAACATTTCGTATCCCAGAAGGAATGTGCCCTACAAGGCCTGAGGGTGTTGAGAGGGGGTTGAGAGCACTCTGTGAAAAGCGATCCCACAAGAAGGAGGGCACAAGTCTCAGACTTTCCCTATCCCTTCCCTGTTCCCTGTCCCATCTCTAAGTAATAGCATTCCAGAGCCCACCGTCCCAAGACCCCCAGCATTCCAAGATACCAGTCAGCCCCACACCACCAACTGCAAAACTGTTAAACAGTTAAATGTGGTTTCATCGAATGCAAAAACAATTTATTACATTTTAATGAATAAAAAAACAACAAAAATCAAAATAACACATTTCTTTTTCATTGTTTTTGGTTGGGATCCCCCTCCGCCAACACCCCCGTTTAAAAAAAAAATATTTTCCCCAACCCCAGAACCAATATTCCCACTCCCAACCCCATTATTAGCTTTTTCCAAAATTCTTTATTTTTATTTCATTGTTTTTTCAATTATTAAAATTTCATTAGTTGTTTTCTATTCAATGTAATCACTGCATACCCTGTGATTATATTGTAAACAGGGATCAGTTACCTTCACCATAGGTCACGTGATTTGTGCTGCGAGGTGCAGGGAGGGATAAAACAACATAGCTAAAACAAGGGTGGGGAGCTTTGGGTGGACGCCTACATGTCTGGAATCGAGTTGTAGTTTGTTAGAAGCGAGGGCCTCAAAGTATCCGCTTAGCCCATGTCTGCAGTACCAGGTGCACGTCAGGTTAGAGATAAAGCCTGTATTCTTTTTCTTCACATAATTGCCAATCAGTTGTAGCTTCATGCGTGATGACGTGAAAGAAGGAACCCATGTGAAAGAAGATGGACAGAAGAGGTGGGACCAAAGGCCTGGCATCCCTTTTGGAGCAGGTAGCGTATGTATAGGGTCTTGACCAACCAGCCATGCAGATTTGTACATTGTTTAATTCAGGCCACGGGTGACACTGTGTGCCTTCATAAAGTGTTGCTTGTACTGATTTTAGAAGAATGTTGCATTGCAGCAGAGTCCTTTGCTGGCACATTTCTATTTTTGTGGATATAAAACTTTGTTTTCCTTGCAAGAGGTGTGCTGGGCCATTTTCCCTAGTGGTTTTTTTTTTCTGGTGTGACCGTTGAGGAGTTTCTCTACATTTTTGGTGACCCTGACTTGCTCCCAGCGACCCCCGCAAAGACAGGGGATTCAAGGCAGCATCTCTGGAGGGGCCGCTCCCACCTACAGTGACAAGTCCCAAGCTTGCAACCTGGTGTACAGGAGACGTTTCACAGAATTGCTGTCTGCTCTTTGATGCTCTTTGATGCGGAGGCAGCTCCTAGGAGGGTGCAGGCCGTTGTTGGAACCCTATGACAGAGGATCTTGGCTGAACAACCAAATGTAAGTACACCTCTTGAGAGCAACAACAAAGAGGGTAGGAGTGAGTGGGAAAATTAAGTGTGTGTGTGTGTGGGTGAAGGTAAAGTGTGAAAGGCCATGTGGTGTTTATTGTATTGTTTATATTATTATTATTATTATTATTATTATTATTATTATTATTATTATTATTATTATTATTATTATTATTCTGGAGATAACGAGGAGGAAAACAGTAGTGTGGGATTCTCTCTGAGTACTGGGAGAAGGTGGTGCTATTTTTTATTGTGATAAGGAGGATACAATACTAGGAACTTTGTATAATTAGGTCAGATTCCTGTGCCCAATATATTCCGGGTGGGGGAAATTTATTATTATATATTTATTATTATTATTTTAGCTTATTGTTTTAGTGTATTGAGCTATTATTGTGAATTTGGTGGAGGCCGAGTGAGGTCCTGTGAAAATAGTGTGAGTGTGATGTGTGAGAAGTGTTGGAGTGAATGCAAAAGGGTGAGGGGTGAACAGGGGGCGACCGGGAAGTGGGAACAGTGGACTAGTAGTGTTGGTTATAATAACAGTTTAACATACAAGCAGAAGCTTCTTTTGAATATATAATTGTTAACAGGAGGGTAATGACTCAGCTGGAGTATAGGCAGATATATATATATGTATATATATATATATAGTGCATTGCCACTGTACAAGGATAAGATAGAGAGCAATGTGTGGTAGAATCCCAAGGGGGAATGCCCCGTCCCTGGACAGAGCATATTACTAATAACAGAGAGATATTAGAACACATGAGCATGTTCCTAACTTCTAAGTATAAATGTAAACAACAGCAGAAATGAAAAGAGATTCCAGACTTGTGGAAGATGGTAGAGGATGTAGAGGATACCACCGGGTGTTAGCCCCAGGTGCGAAGATAGTGCCACCTCAAATATAGCAACTACAACAGCACCAGAGGAAGCACCAAAGCCCATGCCTATAGAACGGCTTTATCCACTCACTGCCCACCCAGCCACAGGTTAAACCAACCCAACATATGTGCCCCTGCCTGCCACCGCCCCACTCCCATATCAATCAAACCCAAACAGCATTACAAGGCAGAAGAAAAATCACAGAAAGAGTTGGAGGAGGCATTAGAAGCAACATAATTGAAACAAAGAATGAGTGTCCCCTTCGTCGCTGACAGAGGGGAAACAGTGACAGTAATCAAACAAGGGTCATGTCAAGTGGAACAAAATTAGAATCTAATACATGAGTGTTAAACAGACAAAAGTAAGATCGAAAAAAGCCCAGAGAGAGACCAGAAAGGACCAAAAAATTGACAATTTCATGTCTTTTTATTGTTGTGTCACAAAATAAATAAAATACATATTCAGACTGTATAAGCCTGTACCAAATATTGGCTCAATGTATTACAGATAAAATGCACCGTAATCGAAATACATTGTACACAATTAAAGCGGACCAACTAAAAGGTCCACACCGCATGCAAAGGTGCGATGCACCGGAAACCCAAGGTGAGTGAAGGAGAGCACTCAAGAAGGGAACGCGGTGTCCACCCGAATGTCTGCGGAATCCTAACAAAACATCTTGAAAATATACAGTCACAAATTTTAGTTAATATTGATTTTAGTAAAAAGAATTGTGCAAACAATTGAATAGAGGCACCATTCGTCAACTAACCTAGTATTGGACAAATAGGATATTTTTATTTTTTTATTTTTTTTTATTAAAATGCATTTGGTTTGTATCTTAAACCTTACATTTGTACTTCAACAGAATTTACGATAGCATCTAGTCTTTTCCATTTGCTGTTCAGGGTTCTGATATAGTTATCAGACGTGATGTCTTCCCAAAAATGTACAATTGTGGCAACCATTTTTCCGTTGCCCATGAAAATTTGGCTCCATCGTTCCTTGGTTTCCAATTTGAAGAGGGCGCTTAGGTATTTTCCACTGTATGTCAGTCATTTTTGGTTAAGAGCCTCGGATTCCATTATTACATGGTATATGGTTTGTGTTTTTCCAGACATTTTGCAAAATCTATAGTCTTTGTTAGCAGCTTTTTTTTGGGGCCATTTTCCTACGATTTCCCGGGTGGGAAGAATGTTCAACCTGAATCTCAGGAACATGTCACAAATTCAGCGGTCGGGGTAAAGATTGAGGTAGTGTGGTATTTGGTTGAGCGCTCTTAATTCGCCCTCACACTTTATATTGAGTTTGTATTGATCTTTCTTTCCTTGGATCTTGATCCAGTAAAGCCTTGCAAGCTGTTTTTTGGTATTCTGCAGCAATGTTCCCTCTAAACTGTGTGCATGTGTGCTTGCCCAGCTTCCTTGTGGGTGCTGCTCAGAAGATTTTTAGCAGCGCACACAGACAATTCTCACCTATTCAAAAAGATTTAATAAGGCAGAAGCCAGAGCAATTAACTGAAATGTTCTTTCTCTAAAAATAAGCAACTAGGCTTGATTTTCTGCTAGTTTGCATTACACTACTATGCACCCGAACTCCCCAACAGCAAAATACAAAACAAGAGGTTAAAAACTAATACGAAAAACTGGCTCCATGAACAGAAGAATCTAACCAAGATATGCCTGCACACATTAACCAACAATGTTCCCCTCCCCACCCATGACTCCTAAACCTGACCTGACTCTACCAGACTTTTACCGTATTACTCGAACTTCTGCCCCAGAGTACATTACGATACTACCAAACAACCTTGACTCTTCCTCTCTTGGCTCTGCAAAATGTTAGCAGACGTGCACCTACATCCACTTGTTTTATGTTTGTTGTAACATGAATAACGTTCACGTGTCAGAATTTATGTTACTCATTGTGCCTTACCAAAAGCGTCACCCAGACTATATAATCTAACTGCCAGCTCAAATATTGGCTACTGACTGTAAGCAGGCTACTTGCATGTGTAACCAAATCCCATATTTCCTCTTCTTTGTACATGGCATGCAAGTGCTTTGAAGCGGCCCCCTTGTAAGTTAACGCATTATAAAACTCAAATATGAATTTGCCCTCTAAAGATTTTGAAAAGACAAATGTGATTCTCAGCGTCTCCTACTTTAGCATTACTAACATTAACCTATAAGTAGAGAGCAACATTGTAATATTATTTACTTAGCCCACAAGGGATAATGGGTATGGACTATGCCTGGGATTACTCGTCCATAGTATCAGACACCGGATATTCAGACAGGAGAATACTTTCCACACAATCTGCATCGTTTCCAAGTGTTCAGAGTTCCTTTGGGCATAGACCTTCACAAATAATATGGTAATTCGCTTCTATACAATAACAGTTTCACTGAGCCCAATCCTACACAATGATGTACGGGTGGGGTATGTTGGCAAACAATCTTGTATGCACTGCAAAAGAATTGTATACATGCAGAGTCATTCTTAAAATGCACATCATATGTTGATTCATTTAAATATGCCTTGCTTGGAAAGTATTGTGGGTCTGCAAATATCCCAATGCGTGTTTACTGCTCCAATCCCTCAATTTTTACAATGCTCTATCAATTAGTATTGGAGGCAAGCACAGGGGCTGGGGAAGAGTATGGGTCTAAGCAGCACTCATTGCGGGTGATGAACAAAGCAACACATTTCAAAGACCAAGGGCCTCATTACACGAAAGGCGGTAACCATGGCGCTATTAGCGCCATGGTTGCCGCCGGTAATTTACTGATCCCGCCATGGTGAATGGCGGAATTACCGCCCCATTCCAAGGTTGGCGGGGCGGTAATTCCCCATTCACCATTGGCCCTTCCCCATTCCCATTGAGCCCCCGTAGGGCTCAATGGGAATGGGGAATGCGGCAATTACGGTACCGCAAATTGTGGTACCGTAATTGCCTCCAAGGTCCCTTTGCGGGTCCCGTCCTTAACGGCCGGTAAAACAAGCCGTTAAGGAAGGGACCAACAAAGGGACCTCGTAGTAGGGCGGTATGGGATTACTGGCACCGGTGCTCTTACCGGTGCCGGTTATCCCTTACCGCAATCTGTGTAATGAGGCCCCAAGTCAGATGTTTCAGCAGTACACTGAAGGAAATGTGTTGCGTGTTTGCTAAAGGAAAGGAAATTGCAGTACCCATCTAGGGAACAGCACCTTCTTTTTCTTTCTATGCTCAACTGCCGAGGGCTTTTCAATATAACCATGTGTTCTGTGTGTGCAGTCTCTAGCCTCTCTCTGCATCTATTTAACGGATCACAAATAATTACAGAAGAGCGATCCATAGTTACAGAAGAAGGCACTCAATCACTTGTATCTCTGATGAATTGATGCAATTAACTTAACAGGCACATATGTGTGATTTTCTTCAACAGGGCTCCACAATAAACCTCAGTAAGACTCTTGTATAATTTTATCTAGGCTGTGGTGCAGAAGGGTGGGCAGAACTATACACTTTATTATGTGTTTGTCATTTCAATCCCTATGTCAGGGGTACAAGCAGGGCTCTAATCAGATTTTGCTCCCTACTTTGAGGTCAAATGATTTTTCAGGGAGTAAAAAAGTAATTAGCTTTGCCAACAGGGATACTTTTGAGATTGGGCATTAATAGTATTAGAGTTTCTTCCTTCCTATGCCACTGCTCTACTGGTCACGAATTCGAAAAAATATCAGTGGAGCTTGATGGGTTGAAGCAATGATATGTTCATTGTTTCTCGTTTTTGTTAGGCCCATTTTCCTTTTTTAGGGAGTAAAAATGCATGGTGCATATGTCTCTTAGCTCTAAGGTTGGTGTTATCACTACTCACAGGAGAACTTGTGGAGAGTAAGCAGAGGCACAGGAATTTTGGATCATCATATTCTAAGGTGCAGTTATTCTGATGCAATTATCATCCTAACACAAAGTAATAGAAGGATGTTCTCCGGGCCCTTGAATTACTTCATTAAAGTGGCACTAGAACTCCTTTCAGCATGTCTTTGACACATTGCTTTTAATTTCCATTAATCCATCGGCAAATGTATTCTGTCTGAGTTTCTTGACAGCCACATCAGTTATGACAAGAGATATTTGTGTTTTGTAATACAAATGAGTGATTTTGCAGTGGCATAAAACATGCAGGGTCTCATTACGACTTGGGGAGGTATCCCGGCATAAATCGACCAGCATACCGCCCATACGAATGACTGTTACTGCCACTTGGTCCAGAGGAATTTCCGCTGGATTACAACTGGTTGTGGCAGTGTAATTCCTCATTCATGTTGAGTCCATATGGAGTCCATTGGACTCAGTGGCTTTTTTGGTGGAATTACAGCAGCGGAAATTCCAACGATGTTGGCATTGAGTTGGAGGATTTACCTCCAGGATTTTCCTGGAGGCAAATCCTCCACTTCAGGCCCAAAATCGTAATTTGGCATAGTGGTAAAGTTGGCGGTAATGGAGTTCCCGCCAACTTTACCACTTACCGTCAAACTCGTAATGATGCCGATATTCTTTTTCTGCGCAGAAGTATGTTTGCAAGGTACTGTGGCAGATATTGAGGAAATTCCTTTCCAAACTCTCTTCTGCAACGGTAGCTCACAAAGTGGCTTACCTCATTAGTCAGTTGCGCACGCCAACTGGTTCAGCACATAGAGAAAAATAATTAGAGGGAACATTGGTTATAAGTAACAAAACTGTAATACAAGATTTGAAGAAAATTGTGCAGAAATAGTCAAAGAGCCAATGGCCATTCTTCTTAAACATTTAGAGCGACCAAGTGGCTCTGAGTGTTATACAACCTCCAAATTTAACCGGTTTAGATGTTTTCCCGATGTATGTCAAATTACAGGGACAGATAACGGCATATATTACATTTTTAGAATTACAAGTAGTGTGGTCTCTCAGGTTCCATGCCTTGTTGTTAATAGTGAACACACTCGTAGCCGATGTGGATACGCATTGGCAGCAGTAACCAGATGGAAAATGCCCACAGATCTTATTCATCCCCAAACGTTCCGAAATGGTCCGAGGTACTTTTTTAATCTGCGACCTGTCGGCTTGAGATAGCCAGTTCTTTAAATGTTTCCCTTTCCGAAACGCTTTCATCAGGAGCTCCAACTTGTAATTATTTAGTTGTAACAATGGCCAATGTTTGCTAATGGCCTTTTTAGTAGCAGAATGGTGGGTACTGTAGGTCATGGCACAGACCAAGCGTGGATTATCTGCATTGTCTCAAGTATTCTTAGACAGTAGGACATTGTGATGTTGGTTGCATGCCCTCTTGCGAGACTGTCTTAACACATGTGATGGATAGCCTCGACTAGATAAACGACTCTTAATAATGTCTGTCTGAGTCGAGAATCCTGTTTGTCGGTGCAGTTACGTCTAGCTCTTAGAAATTGAGCATAAGGAATACTTATCCTTAAAGATTGAGGATGGAAACTTTCAAAATGGAAAATTGTGTTTCTAGCCGTAGTTTTACATTACAAATCAACACAAGCAGAGCTGGCCCATTTGAGGGCAATAAAGGAAGGGCCGAGCAAACAGGAGTGTAGTTTGGATGAGTGGAGGGCTGGAGAGATTTTTTTTAGACTGGAGAGCACCGCAATTAAGGATGTGATTGTTGAGAAGCATGGTAGTGGAGATCGAGTGGTGGAAAGCACGGGCTATGGGATAGTGAGGTCGGACAGGGAGGCACGCCAAGAGGTACAGGAAGGAGACTGGGACAGTGTGGAAGAATTCGAGGACGAAGAAGGTGAGGCACAAGGGGTGCCAGAAATTATGCCAAGGGTAGAAAGCTTGTGGGGCTTGCGATTGAGGATCAGGTTTGGCCAGGTAGCAGTAGCAAGGAAAAAGCGAAACGATGAATGGAAAGCAAGGCTGGGAGTGGCCAGACAACTGCCATTATTGCACAAGGGACCTGGAAGTGCGCATTATGTGCCGTGGGCACAGATGGATAAGAATCCTTTGATGAAAGTTCTCCCGCAGCTTAAGGTTGGGACTGGGAAGTGGATATATGCCTTTGAAAAGCATACAGCAGGAATTCCCTTGGCAGTGGGAGACACCCACTGCCAAGGGAATGGGAATTTACTTGTCGCAATTGTGCAAGATTAGGCGGGTGAGGCGTGGGTTAAGGCCGGGTATCCAGGGGTGAAGTTAGGTGATGATCGACACAATGGGGCCCTTTTCAACAATATTAGGGCACAAGTGTGGGACACACTGGGATGGACATACCCCGACACATGGGACCTGCAGTCCATAATGCAGTACACCATGGGGGGACAGTCAAGATGCCGCCCAGTACGTTTTAAAAGTTCCAGAGATGAGGGGAGTTGAGGCAGTTCACCAGTGTGACCAATCAGTTTCTCTTTTCTATTTTGTTATTAAGAGGGGATTGTCCAAGGAAGTAGAGCAAGCACTTGACAAGACAGTGGGCATATAGGCAAAGGGGTGGGCCGAGATTCAGACTATAATAATACACAATTGCAAAAGGATTAAAGAATGAGAAAAGGATAAAGCTCAAAGGTTGCAGGTAAAGGAAGTAAAACTAGTGCAGAAGAAGTTAGCGAATATAGCAGTGGAAGTGGCGGTGACAGCGAATGCTGAGGCTAAATCAGCAAAGGAGGCTGCAGCTCATGCAGATGTAAGGATAGCTGCATTTTGGCAAGGTGGAGGACGGGGACAGTGGGGGGGTGGACCCCCGCACCAGTATCCGGAGTAGTACCAAGCAGGTCAGCAGCAAGTGAGAGGAGGGTTTCAAGGGAGCAGAGGAGGCCGAAGGAGGTTTGGTGGAATGGGACCCAGAGGTGGTATGGGACCAACTCAGTGGTAGAGCTGGGGACATTTTTCAGGCAGCGGGTGGGTATAATGCATACAATCAACTTGCCCCAGCACTACCACAGCCACCCAGGTTCACCTCCATACCTTATGAAATACATCAGGCCTACACCCAGTTGCCACCAAACTCCCCACACATGCAGGCCCAAGCACCGCCTAATGTGCAATCACAGCGGGCCCAGCAGAACACCTTGTACGGAGACCAAATGCTCACACCCAATGCAGTGGCAAATGGAATGATAGCACCTTACGGAGGGTTCAGTGTCATTGGAGGAAACCCCTTCATGTTCCCGGGTACCAATACATGTGCTTATTGGGGCATCCCACATAGAGCTCTTGTGTGACCATTCCTGTCCATGACTACTAACCTGATGAGGAGCCCTTGGTCGACACTGAGATAGATAAGAAATGTATCTTTATGGTCGCCACAGGTGCCACTAAATCATGCATCAGTGAGGGACAAGTTCCATTATCAGGTGAAACTCTTGGGATGCAGGGTTCTCTGGGGCTGTTGCAATGGTTCCCTACACAGAAGAGGTAGCTGTAAAAATAGGAGGGAAAGTGGCATGTGCATCCCTGCTATATTCTGAGGACTCTCCAGTTAATTTGTTGGACGAGATTTGTTAAGCAAACTGAACATAGCCATTTCCTTCACAGACCGTGGGTGGTACGTGCCACCCCAGGCATGTGTGTTTTAAGGGCAATGGTCATCATACAGGTCAGAGGAGTAGAGGTGGTGGGTTCACAGCATCCCCATGGATCCGGAAATGTTTGTGTACAGGATTACAGTATTACTTGATGCAGTGCCCCGGATTAGAAAGGCATGTTTGTGGGTACCATCAGATTTCACCTTCCCACCCGTGGTAACCCCAAAGCTTGTGATAGGTACAACAACCTCCCTAGATTAACACGGTCTGGTTGTTTCAACTAAAAGGATTGTTGTGGTGGACACAGACTTGGATGGATGCAAGTGGTGCACTGTATTTTGCATTGATCCAATGGTGCCCCTCAAGGAAGTGACAGGTGCAGAATTGTTTGAGGACAGGGATGACAATGGAGAAATTGTGTTAGCAATTTGTATCCCTTGTGATGTTATGGTACAAATCCAGAAGGTACAGTGGTACTCGATGCTTGAGGGCCCTTGTAGCCCTGTTCCCTTTTAATGAGAGTGACTTGGAGAAAGTACCAGAAAGGCTGTGGACAACTAGCACCCATGATGTAGGGCGCTTGCAGGGAGTGGTGCTGGACCGAATAACGCTCAAGTAAGGTGCAGTGTTGCCCCGAGTAAAGCAATACCCGATGTCCAAAGAAGCAGAGGAGGGCATATGAGACACAATTGTGGCACTCCTGAATCAGGGAATAATAGTACCCTCTACCTCACCATGCAACATGGCTATCTATCCAATAGAAAAGGAAAAAGGAATGCATTGGAGGATGATCCAGGACCTTCCTCCTCTAAAAGACATTGTCCAAGCATAATTTCCTGGAGTTCTAAACCCTACAATGATACTATGCAGCATCCATAAAGGGGAGACCCACTTCACTGTTATAGATCTTAAACATGCCTTCTTTTCCATACCCTTGCTCTCTAATTCGCAGTACCTCACTGCAGGTATGCATGGGGGAATGTGTTTCAAGACTGCATCAATTGTACTGTGAGTCTGCCAGCATTTTCAACAGGCTCCTACATGCTGACCTAGAGAATATCCAAGTACCCAGTACCATCATTCAGTATGTTGACAATTTGCTAGTGTGTACCAACAGTGAACTGCAGTGCAGGAAGGATTCCATCACCCTCCTGCAGCTGCTGGCCTACAAAGGGTACAAGGTAAAAAAGGTGAAGCTGCCATATCGCCTCCAAGAAGTGCTCTATTTGGGCCAGTTGATATCTGTTCATGGGAAAATAATTATACCTGATCATGCTACCACAATGTGCAGCACTCCACAGCCCAGAACTGTCTAAGAGATCTATACATGTCTAGCACTTGTTGCATTTGTGACGAAGGAGGATGGCATCTCAAAAGCAAGAGATAACTCCATTGAGGGAGGGGATGTCCTTCTGACGATGTGTGGTTACTGGTCCTTGTGTACACATTGATGCAACATTTGCAGCAACATTTCTGGTTTGGAGGGGTTTTCCCTCGATGGGGCGTGTGAAGAAGTTTTAAGGTCTGACAACGGCAAGTACTTTCACAATGAGCTCTTCAAAGAGATAACTGTATTATTGGGCATTAAGCATTGGATGTGTACAATTTACCAGCACCAAGCCAACAAAGTTGTAGAGAGGAAAAATGGTCTTCCAAAGAGTAAATTGTCAAAGCTTTGCATTACATTAAAAAATAATTGGATGCACTGCTTTCCCCACGCTCTGTTTACCATGCGCACACAGCACTGTAAGGATCATCACTTATCGCCTCACAAGGTGGTTACAGGACAGTGCATGCACATGCCCCTATCTTCTACCAGCAGAGCAACTGATGCTCACAGGACTGTGTCTATTCTAGAGGAAGAATTTGGGAGTTATTTGCATGCCTTGACGAAAGCCATAAAATGTATCTCTCAACAGATCACACTGCCAAAGACAACCAATGCTGCACTGATTCTCTGACTATGTCACCCCCTCTACAGCTGTTCCCTGGTGATCTTATCTTTGTGAAGAAATTTCTGCCGGTGGAGCGAGCACAGGTACAATGGCCCCTTTAAGATTGTCCATGATACTCCTCTTGCAGTAACATTTTGTGAGTAGCGGTACTGGGTGCATATGTCTGAAGTTCGCAAGGCACCCCAGGCCACACACCCTGCCCTAGCTCAGTAAAGCACTAGTAGTACTGCTGCGTGTCATGACTCTTCCCCCTAGTAATAGTTTTAGAGCAAACGTGTAGCTGCAGAGCCACTGATGTTTCCTTCCTGGCATGTTTTTAACTTTATTTTCTCAAAGTTCTACAACAAACCTGCCTCTGCCTTCTACATATTGTTTGAACTGAGAATGCTCTCTCTCTCTCTCTCTCTCTCTCTCTCTCTCTCTCTCTCTCTCTCTCTCTCTCTCTCTCTCTCTCTCTCTCTCTCTCTCTCTCTCTATCTCTCTCTATCTCTCTTGTTTCTCTCCCTCTCTTTCATCTACTTATCTTGCAATGGATGTAAAGGGGTCCAACAACTCCATTTGTAAAAATAACCATTCTTGTTTTCATAATAATTATTTTATAACAGCATTTTTACCCACCTACAGATGCTTTCTGCATCTGCTTTGGGTAGCTGGTATATTTGCTATTTCTATGTTTGGGCTAGGAATATGTTTAGGGTGTAGTTTTATATGGGATGGTCATATAAAAAGGGGGGGATGAGAAACACAATTATTACTAATGTACCTTTTACTAATGGCCCTTTGGGTTATTTTACACTGTAAATATAACTGACATAATTTTTCCGCAGTGGTGGTCCATGGCACACAGCCCAATGCATCTATTACCAATACACTTGGTACTCAGCAACATATACGGAATGTTACAAATGTGCTCATGTTATCATTGTTTCCTATTGTGTTCTGTACCATAATGGCAAATGATACTTCCTTTTCTAGGGGTTCACATTTTTAAAAGATAAATTAGGAGGGCTAAATATGATAAATACTAAGGCTTGGATTAGCAATACAAGATGTGCACCATCCAGAGTTGGTACGCAGACAATAGCTCAGTGGGGAAAACAAAAGTTTATGGAAGCTGTTATGTATGTTCATTGGTTCCACATGTGTCGAGAGCCCCCAAGGTTTTAATGCCACAGGAAATTCTGATTGTGGAGGCTCAATGTTCGCTCCATCTGTCATCGTGCAGGCTGCAAAGCACTTTCCAGACACAAAGTGTACAACTAGAATTGGCGTACCCCGATCAAACGCATTGTGCCCAAAACCCTAAAAGCATGCAGTGCCTGCAAAGACCATATCTAAAGTTGTAAATCGTGAGGTTTGTGGCAAGCAAATGGCAAGGAGCTACCATGAGCTCCATGGCAGTTGGATTAGTAGGATTCAGAGAATAAGTAATAGAGAAAGTGAACAGTGTGTGCAGTGGGTACTGGAATGAGCAGGTGAAACAACTCACGTGGATCGAAGCAATGGAGAAACCAATGAAAGTGCAAAAGCAGGAAGAATATTAACTGTGTTTTTGCAATGAAGGAAGTATCTTTGGTGGGACCAACAGTAGGTGTAACAAGACATTATTTATTCAATATCTCAAGAAGGGGGCAACAGCCGTGATGGACAGCTACTGAGTGTGTGTCCAGCAGGCTTCCCTGCACCTCTGACCATCATGGAGGGGCACCTGCTTGCTGGCCTCAGTACACTAGGCATTCCTGGTGGTCACTGAAGAACATTAGATAGTGGGACCAGGTGGGCTGTTGGGCCCAACAGCTGTCCCAATGGCTGACAGTACTACCACAGTACAACTTCAAAAGCCTATCTTTCATATTTTGTCAGAAAAGGAGAAGAAAGAAAAGTTGCAGAGAAGAAGAAGATCAAATAACTGAAGATTCCTTACAATTGCTAAAAGAAATACCAGATCAATACTGGCTGTACATTAAAGAAGAAACTTTCTTCGCTTCCCTATAGTTACCATGAGTGCAGACTGCAGCCAACGCCAATTGGCTGACCATTGTGCATCGGGAAGTAATTCAGCAGGCCAATGACACTGAACAGGGTTTCAACCCGATCAAGATGGAAATGCGCATAATCCGCTTGATGATGTTGCAAAATCGTTACGTGCTAGACCTCCTCACGGCTATGGAAGGAGGGGTCTGCAAGAAGATTGGCGATTCTTGCTGTACCTATGCACCTTCTAATGACACAGATAATGGATTCCTCACCAACATAATAGGGGCCCTGCACGTTCTCAGCACTCATATGCAAACAGAACCTGGCATACAAGAGACTGATTAGTTTGACAACCTTTTTTCTTGGGCACCATCCTGCCTGGGGCCTATCGTGAACATGTTGGTTCCTGTGATCGTGTTTGTATGGGTAATATTCTGAACCTGCCAGCTGGGAATTTGATGCTGTGCCAAAGCAATGCTCAGCAGTGTAATGATGATTGTCTCAATTGGGGTACATGAGGCACCTTGCGGTACAAAACATAGCACAGTACAAACTGATGACCCAAACAAGCCATATATGATTGTAGTAGGGCAACGTCTTCACACCACAGGCACCACCACCGTTCCCCCACTTTACCCGGAAAATTACACAGAACACTTGGTAGATTTAGCAGGGGATGGAGGGTGCATATATATGACCTGCACCCCCGAGCAATACGCACACAAGGTGAGACTTTACGGCATGTATGTAAGGTAGGAGTCCCAAAGGAAGAGTCACATACCTACATGGAAGCTGAAATATTGGAAAAGGAAATAATGGGTGAGAAGGACGAGGGGGCCACATGTGTCATGATGCCTGCCCCCGGAAGACCAGACCAGGCCCAGCAGTCCCGGAAGCAGGCATCATGCCACTTGGAGCATGCCCAAAAGCCCAAGTTAGGGGCTGTTTGGGTGCAGTCCTGGCGCCTATGGCGCCAGGCTCATAAAGATAAAGTCAGTCCTGACGCCATGGGCGCCAGGCTCATTATTGATAACTTACCTGAAGCAGACCATGCTGCATACTCACCTGAGGCAGACCATGCTGCATGAAGACTCAAGCCAAATGAGGCTTAGGATGGACTATTTTATTGAAGGGACTATTTTGTTACTTGGGTGGGGCTGTGGAAGAATACTTACCTGGATCTTCTTCCAAGGCTATTTAAACCACGCCCGGACAGCCACAGGTGCTTCGCGTTATTCTGCTTGCTGCAGCGTAACGCTCAACGTGTCTTCAGCAGCTCCAGTCTTCAGCCACGCCCGCTTCAGTCCTGGGACTCCTGAAACAAGAAGAAAAGAAGGATAAAGGTTAGAACAGGAGTTTTAACTTTAATCCTTACCTGAATCCTGATCCATTTCGCCACAGAACTGAAAGACAGAAGTCTTTGAAGCATTGCTTTGCATTCCTACGGCGCCGCGCTGAACTCACCTGCTTGGCGGTACTTCAGCATTCCATCGCGCTCTCTCCATCCCGCGGCCGCCCTCCGACACCTAAGTAGACAAAGACAGCAAGGTGAGCAAGGGGACTCCCTAAGGTTATACAAGCTACCCCCAAGGACTTACCTGATTTACCACGGGAGGTACTCACCTCATCTCGGGTCGGCGCAGTCAACTCTGCTTCATCACCGTACCCCGGCCCCTAAGGGGAGAAAGCAAAGACAATACCAGTTACCCCCCCACAAAACTTACCTGATTTACCACGGGGGTCTCACCTCATCTCGGGTCGGCACAGTCAACTCTGCTTCATCGCCGTACCCCGGCCCCTAAGGGGAAAACCGCAATAGACTTACCTGAATATTACCAATTGCCATTTGGAAATCTTCGAGTGGATTAATCGGCAACCTGCAAGGAATCGGACAGAGCGTAGATCAGACATTTGAACTCTTATGAACAATTGGACTTTAGAGTCAATACTGGAACTCACCAATTCCTCTATGCCAGTGAAGTAACTGGTCATCAACGCGCCCCTGCGGTCGACGCAGGATGGAGAGCTCATCCTTCCAAACCATCAGGTGAGACTAAGGAGGGGACATCAAGAGTGATCTGTGGGAAGACAACGGGAGTGGGGAAGATGGGTTGACACTCAATTCCACGGGTGGTTAATTCCTCTTCTCCTTTGTAGAAGAATATTCTTGCGAGCCAGACAAACTAGGCTGAGCGGGCCAATCCAGTCAGTCATCTCGGCGCTACACGTCACGCTGGTGGAAACAACAGCGACCCAGTTTCGGTCGACGCCCCCGTGGGAACCAGGTGAGCGTAACAGAACGCGAAGCCTACCCACAAATACCCACCTGGGCATCATGGAGACCTCGGAAACTGATCAGTTGGCCCAATTATTAGGGGAATTAAGGGCCAAAGTGCATTCCGCCCGCCAAGACACCAATGCCCTCAGGAGGGAACTGATAGTGTCAAAAGAACGAACTGATGAGTTGGCCAGACAACTATTACAGAGCTAGGCTGGACAAACACCTCTACTAGGATCTGGGGCAAGTCCAGCTCCTGTACCATTGAGTAACCCGGTGCAAATAAATTTACCTGGAGCCGTTCCATTGGCTCCGCCTGAACGCTTTGCCGGAGACCCAAAAGGGTTTGCAACATTCATGAATCAATGCCGCTTGCACTTTTTATGTAGACCTGGAGCTTTCCCAAACGATCAGGGCAAGGTAGCCTTTGTACTGTCATATCTCAGCGGCAGTGCGGCGGATTGGTCCATTCCACTAGTTAACCAGGATGACCCGATTCTTCGAGATTTCCAGGGTTTTCGAACAAGCATGGAAAGACTATTCGCCTGACACTCCCGAGGACAGGCTTTGGACAACAAACTTTTATCCCTAAGTCAAGGTAACCAGGATCTTTTATCTTACATTGCAACTTTCAATAGATTAGTAGTGGAAACCGAATGGCCTGAAGCCAAGCGAATCACATTATTCCATCGAGGACTTCGGGGAGAACTCAAAGATGTTTTGGCCCAAATCGTAAACCCGCCTCAAGACTGTGCTGAATATATAGATCTAGTGGTCCAGCTCGATCACAGACTTCAAACCAGGAAGGCTGACCGAACCAAGTTTGAGAACAGGGTGTTGGTTAAAACCCACGTAAGCTCCAAGGGAGTAGATGTCTCAGAACCTATGCAAATCGGGGGGGTTAAAGGACCCTTAACCCAGAAGGAAAGAGATAGAAGACGGCAACTACAATTATGTTTATATTGCAGAACTACTGGTCATTTTCTTCAGAACTGCCCTGTAAAACCACCCAAAAAAGTTATAGGAGCAGCAGACGAAAACCATGTGAAATCTGCCTCGGGAAACGACCACGCCCGGCAAGCGTAGAGGTCCGCTTGCCGAGCTTAAAGAAGGACACTCTGACCTCGCATTTCACCATACCCATGGTCCTTGTAGATCCAGAGCAGCCATCACGCATACACGCGGTAAAGGCGCATGTAGACAGTGGAGCCATAGGAAATTACTTGAACTGGGAATTGGCTACCAGGATGAATCTATCTCTCACCCGCAAGACCACGGCGGATGTTGTCACCACTGTAGATGGAATGGAAATTGCCTCTGGACCCGTAACTCATTCCACTGCAGAGATGACATTGCTGAGTCAAGATGGGCATCGAGAGGCTTTGATGTTTGACTTAATCAAGGCCCCACAGTTTCAGCTGATACTGGGGATACCTTGGTTGGAAAAACATAATCCCTGTATTGATTGGCGAGAGAAGAGACTAACCTTCCCAGAATGTGCTCACACCTGCTACCCAAGGAAAACTCAAAACTCAGTCCTGGCCCCAGTAATTCCAGTAGCCATACAATTACCTGTTGAATACCAAGACTTTCAGGATGTCTTCCAAAAAGAACAGGCAAACACCTTACCACCTCACAGATCGTATGATTGTCAAATAGATCTTGTACCTGGAGCACAACCACCTTGCAGCAGCATCTATGCCCTTACGGAACCCGAAAATCTCTATTTGCGCCAGTACCTAGACCAGTACCTTGCTAATGTATTCATTCGCCCGTCCAAGTCCCCTGCATCTTCAGCTTTGATATTCGTACCGAAAAAGGAAGGCGACCTTAGAACATGTATAGATTACCGCGCACTGAATCAGATAACCATCAAGAACCGATACCCACTGCCTTTGATCCCAGAACTACTAGACCAGGTGAAGGACGCTTGTATATACACGAAACTAGACCTTCGGGGGCATATCATCTGGTACGTGTCAAAGAGGGTGACGAATGGAAGACTGCTTTTCACACCAAGTACGGACTATTTGAGTACCAGGTGATGCCCTTCGGACTATGCAATGCACCAGCAGCCTTCCAGTTCTTCATGAACGATGTCCTCCAAGAGCTTATCGACATTTGTGTGGTCGTTTACATCGACGACATCTTAGTATACTCTTTATCAGAATCTGAGCATGTAAAACACGTCCGAGCAGTCCTAGAGAAGTTACGCCAGCATAAATTATATGCTAAACTGGAAAAGTGCATCTTCCACACTACGGAAGTGGAATTCCTTGGATTTATTCTGACCCCGAGAGGAATCCAGATGGATACACGAAAAGTGGATGCCATTCTTAATTGGCCTTCGCCAAGTTCAATCAAAGGAGTTCAAAGCATGCTTGGCTTTGCCAATTTCTACCGCAGGTTTATCCCGACTTCTCGCACATTGTACATCCCATTACAACGCTATTGCGAAAAAACAAACGCTTTGTGTGGACAGAGGAAGCCGAGAACGCCTTCCAAGAGTTAAAAGCTAAATTCACATCTGCTTCCATATTAAGACACCCGCTCCCCGAAGCTTCCCTACATAGTGGAAACAGATGCATCCAGTTCAGCCATGGGAGCAGTCCTTTCCCAAAAGGATCCCGAAACTAATCAGCTTCACCCAGTGGCGTTTTGGTCAAGAAAATGTTCAGCCCCCGAATTAAACTATGTCATAACCGACAAGGAGCTGCTGGCCATCAAGTCCGCCTTCAAGGCTTGGCGGCACTATCTACTGGGTGCCAGACATACCATCACGGTCATCACCGATCACCGCAACTTACAATACCTAAAGACAGCCAAAGCCCAATCTTTGCGCCAACTCCGTTGGGCATTGTTCTTCGCCGAGTTTGATTTTGTAATAACCTATCGACCAAGTTGTAAGAATGGTAAAGCAGACGCCTTGTCCTGGATTGGAATGGGAGAAGCAGAAATAACTTTAGAACCCGTACCCATAATTCCGGAACAGAGAATCCTTGGCCTGACATCCATACAGACACTGGAGGACATTCAAAACAAGATCCACCAACTCTTTGATTCCGTTGCCCTACAGGACTGGGCAAAGAAAGGTCCAGAGTACTCTGTCATCGATGATTTACCTTATTACCAAGGCCGGCTATTTTTACCGCAAAAAGAACTACAGGAACTTGCCATTTCCCATTACCATGACACCTTAATAGAAGGGCATCCGGGTATTGCAAAAACCAAAGCTAAAATTAGGAAGCTATTTTGGTGGCCCACCTGGCGAAAGGATGTCAAGTCATTTGTCATGTCTTGTGGCATTTGCGCACAAAATAAAGGGCAAAAGAAAAAACCTGCTGGATTATTGCAACCATTAGACATACCACCTACACCTTGGCATACCTTGTCATTAGACTTTATCATGGGTTTACCCCGTACCAAGGTTACAATACCATTCTAGTTATTGTAGATCTTTTTTCTAAAATGGCCCTCTTCATTCCTTTAAAAGGGATACCTTCAGCTTCAATCCTGGCCAAGGAATTCCTTGAAGATGTTGTCCGCCTGAATGGCTTTCCTTCAGTGTTAATTTCAGATCGGGGCAGTCAATTCATTTCACATTTTTGGAGGAAATGCTGCCAACTGGCACAAATTGATGTTAGGCTTTCGACCAGTCACCACCCTCAGACCGACGGTCAAATGGAGAGGATTCTTGAACAGTACCTCCGTTGTATGCTACATCCGTCTGAGGGGAATTAGAAAGACATTCTGTGGATCGCAGAGTATGCGTATAATAATTCCGTACACTCAGGAACTGGACAAAGTCCTTTTTTTACCATTTATGGGCACCATCCTCGAACCTCGGATTTGGACTCGCCCCAGCATTTAGAGATGCCCGCAGTGGACCATCTCCACGCTGTTATTACACAAGCCTTTAAAGAAGCAACCATCCATTTGCAAAAGGCTAAGGAAAAATACAAAAAGGATGCGGATCAGCACAGAAGTGAAGCTCCTCAATACCAAATAGGGGACCAAGTATGGTTAGCCACTAAGCACTTACCACTCAAGGGGACTCAGACCTTTAACCCCAGGTATTTGGGACCTTTTTCTGTCAAGGCAATTATTAACCCAGTGACCGTCAAGTTGGACCTACCTGCTCATATGCGAATCCACCCCGTCTTCCACGTGTCTCTTTTGAAGCCAGTGCAACCAGGAACTTGGCTAACCACTCCACCTGAACCTATCCTCATAGACGGGGAGCCCGAGTTCGAAGTCAAGAATATTATGGACTCAAAAAGAGTGAGATCAAAACTCTTTTACCTAATTGACTGGAAAGGTTATGGTCCGCAGGAAAGGTCTTGGGAACCTAGTGACCACGTGCATGCACCTCGTTTAGTGAAGAGGTTCTATCGGGAATTTCCAGACAAACCACGGCCAAGGGGGAGAACGACTTTAGGAGGGGCCTTGAGGGGGAGTGCTGTCATGATGCCTGCCCCCGGAAGACCAGACCAGGCCCAGCAGTCCCGGAAGCAGGCATCATGCCACTTGGAGCATGCCCAAAAGCCCCAGTTAGGGGCTGTTTGGGTGCAGTCCTGGCGCCTATGGCGCCAGGCTCATAAAGATAAAGTCAGTCCTGGCGCCATGGGCGCCAGGCTCATTATTGATAACTTACCTGAAGCAGGCCATGCTGCATACTCACCTGAGGCAGACCATGCTGCATGAAGACTCAAGCCAAATGAGGCTTAGGAGGGACTATTTTACTGAAGGGACTATTTTGTTACTTGGGTGGGGCTGTGGAAGAATACTTACCTGGATCAAGGCTATTTAAACCACGCCCGGACAGCCACACGTGCTTCGCGTTATTCTGCTTGTTGCAGCGTAACGCTCACCGTGTCTTCAGCAGCTCCAGTCTTCAGCCACGCCCGCTTCAGTCCTGGGACTCCTGAAACAAGAAGAAAAGAAGGATAAAGGTTAGAACAGGAGTTTTAACTTTAATCCTTACTTGAATCCTGATCCATTTCGCCACGGAACTGAAAGACAGAAGTCTTCGAATCATCGCTTCGCATTCCTACGGTGCCGCGCTGAACTCACCTGCTTGGCGGTACTTCAGCATTCCAACACGCTCTCTCCATCCCGCGGCTGCCCTCCGACACCTAAGGAGACAAAGACAGCAAGGTGAGCAAGGGGACTCCCTAAGGCTATACAAGCCACCCCCCAAGGACTTACCTGATTTACCACGGGAGGTACTCACCTCATCTCGGGTCGGCGCAGTCAACTCTGCTTCATCGCCGTACCCCGGCCCCTAAGGGGAGAAAGCAAAGACAATACCAGTTACCCCCCACAAAAGTTACCTGATTTACCACGTGGGTCTCACCTCATCTCGGGTCGGCACAGTCAACTCTGCTTTATCGCCGTACCCCGGCCCCTGAGGGGAAAACCACAATAGACTTACCTGAATCTTACCAATTGCCATTTGGAAATCTTCGAGTGGATTAATCGGCAACCTGCAAGGAATCGGACAGAGTGAAGATCAGACATTTGAACTCTTATGAACAATTGGACTTTAGAGTCAATACTGGAACTCACCAATTCCTCTACGTCAGTGAAGTAACTGGTCATCAACGCGCCCCTGCGGTCGACGCAGGATGGAGAGCTCATCCTTCCAAACCATCAGGTGAGACTAAGGAGGGGACATCAAGAGTGATCTGTGGGAAGACAACGGGAGTGGGGAAGGTGGGTTGACACTCAATTCCACGGGTGGTTAATTCTCTTCTCCTTTGCAGAAGAATATTCTTGCGAGACAGACAAACTAGGCTGAGCGGGCCAGTCCAGTCAGTCATCTCGGCGCTACATGTCACGCTGGTGGAAGCAACAGCGGCCCAGTTCCGGTCGACGCCCCCGTGGGAACCAGGTGAGCGTAACAACATGGGAGTTTGTTAATGTAGTATTAAGGAAAGGGGAATGTTGGGACGGGAGGATGGTCATCCCATGTCCACCAGTGCTTTTGGATGAAGCAGAAGCCTGAGAATGTGCAGTAGGCACAAGGGGAAATTACAGGTGGCAGGGGGTGTTACTAGGGGCCATAATGCGAGCAGGGTAGTGTACGTTTTCTGCTCTAGTATACATGGTAAATCAAACGCCATCTTCGATAGTAGCAGCCATATTGGAATTGTGGCCTACTTTCGGGCTGAAGCCAGGGCCGCAGGCATGAGCCACACAGATAGAAATAAAGTCTATGCATGTGGGACTAGGTTGTAGCCTGCACACCTTCATTGTCTCAACTTGCCAACATTTATATCCTAGAAGGAATGCACCCTGCAAGGCCACAAGGGGGTTGAGAGCTCTCTGTGAAGAGCGATACCACGAGATGGAGGGCACAAGTCCCCAAACTTCCCTGCCTCAGTTGTAATTAATAGCATCCAAAAGTACCATCAAAAGCCCCCCAGCATTCCAAGGTACCAGTCAGCCCCAGAACAACCAAACATAAAACTGTTAAACCCCCAATCGATCAGAAAAGATCTTAAAGCAGGATCAATTGCCTTCAGCATAGGTCAAATGATTTGTGCAGCAAGGTGCAGGGAGGGATAAAACATCATAGCTAAAATGAGGGTGGGGAGCTTTGGCTGGGTGCCAACATGTCTGGAATCGAGCTGTAGTTTGTTAGAAGCAATGCCCTCGAAGTATGCGCTTAGCCCATGTCTGCAGTACAAGGTACACATCAGGTTAGAGATGGAGCCTGTATTGTTTTTCTTCACATAATTTCCAATCAGTTGAAGCTTCATGCCTGATGAAAAGAAGGAACCAATGTGGAAGAAGATGAACAGAAGGGGCTGGGACCAATGGCCTGGAACTGCTTAGGGAGCAGGTAGTGTATTTATTTTAAAATTTGTTTATTGGCATTTGTGGTTATAAGCGTTTTACATTATTAATGGTCAGGCCTTTATTCAGGATACCTGACAGACTTATTGCAGTTATGCCTTGTTTATAAAACAAAATAACAACATTCATACAACAAATTTAACATTAACTGTCTCCTTACAATGGGCGAATGATGGTTGGTATTGTCGGGGAGGGTGGGTGTACTTTCCTCAAGGGAGCGGGAGGAGTCCTTTCTGGAGTAGTTCAGGGTTTGGGGGGTCTGGTGCTTAGTGTTCTATGCCTTCATGTAGATCAGTAGAACAATCATTTGCGTCATTCAGGGGGGTTTATCATCAGAGGATCCGAACAGTTTAGATATGGTGTCTTTCCATGCCTCTAATGCCATGCTTGAGTCTTTAGTGGATCTAGTTACACTGTCCTCCCAGGCTCTGGTTTCGGTTTTCACCCATCTTCCCAGTTCTTTGCACCATATTTTGTGGCTTGGTCCTGTGGGATTTTTCCAGGCCATGGCGATAGTTCTTTTGGCCGTTATGCACAGCAAGTCCATTAGTTCTACAGCATATTTAAGTTTGGCTAGCCTAGGGTAGCTGCCTAGGAGGCACACAGCTGGAGTCCATTTGTATCTTGTGACTTCTGCTTCTTCGCAGGTTTGTTTTACTTTCGACCAGAGGTTCTGTGCCTTGGTGCAGTTCCATAACATGTGAATCAAGTCTGCCCCATCTGTCCCGCACCAGGTGCATTGTGTCTCAGCGGTTCTGCTGAACTTCGCTATTTTGCTCGGGGTCAAGTAGGTGCGGTATAATACATTGATTTGTATTAATCGAAATATCTGGTTCCTGGAGACCTCTTTAGGGAAGGACAGTGCTCTGAGCCATTCATTTTCTGTCATTTCGTGTCCCATGTCCGTTTCCCAGCGGGTCTTTAGTGCAGCACTGCGAGGGTTGGGGGTGTCCCTTAGAAGACTATATATTTGAGATATCGCTTTTCCTCCTTCGTTCAAGTTGTACATCAGTGTCAAGAAGGGGTCCTCTTTGGGTTCTTCTGGCTGGGTGGTCCATCTCGTGCGGGCTATGCTGCGGTACCACAGGAATTGACCGGCCTGGATATCTTCTACCGCCTGCAGCTCGGGGAATTCTGTGAATGTACCGTCGGTGTATAGGTCACCCCAAGTATATATCCCTTTCTTTTCCCATAGCCTGATGTTGTATAGGTTGGTATCTGTTTTGTCGAGCCCTGAGATGATTGGCACTTGCCGGAAGTATGGATGTTTCAGGCGCAAGACCATTATGGTTGTGTGCCATATCTTCTTGCCTAGGGTCGCCAGTAATGGTGGTCTGTGCATTAGTTTCTGTGGGGCCCAGAGTAATTCTTTCAGCTGGATCGGGGTAATCATGACCAGTAGCAGGGGGGTCTCGGATGTGGCATCATCCGCCAGCCATTTGGACACATGGCTCAGTTGGGCTGCCAGATAGTACTTTTCTAGATTTGGTTGTTGGATGCCACCTTGATCGTATGGTAGGACTAGCGTGGATAGGGCTACCCGGTGTCTGCCCTTTCCCCATAGAAATTCTTTGATTATTGTGTCAAGAAGTTGGAAAAAGGGTTTTGTGATATAGAAGTGGACATTTTGGAATCCATACAGGAATCTGGGGAGAATAATCATCTTGGCTATCGAGGCCCTCCCTAGCATGGATAATGGAAGCTTTGCCCAGAATCTTATGGATTTGCGTAGTGCGGGTACTGTAGCCTTCGTATTGTGTATGTGCCTCAACTCTGGGGTGTGCATTATTTGGATCCCTAGGTAACGGAAGGAGGTCGTCTGCCATTTGACGCCCACCTTGGGGTGTTCTTCATTGCCTCTGTTTTTCAGTCCTGCCAGAGGGAACAAGCAGGATTTAGTTTTGCTAAACTTAATGCCAGAGAATTTGGCGAAATTGTCGAGGACTTCCAGTATTGTCGGCACATTTAGATGGGGATTGTTAACATATATTAGAACATCATCAGCATATAATGAGATGATATGGTCGATTCCTGCCAACCTGATCCCTGCATCAAAAAATTGCTGTCTAAAATAAATTGCTATAGGTTCCAATTCTAAAACATAGAGCATGGGGGAGAGTGGGCAGCCCTGCCTAGTACCCCTCTGAATGTCCCATGCTTCTGACATGTATTTCCCAGATTTCAGCCTGGCCTTAGGTTTGTTGTACAGGATCTTGACCCATCTGATGAATCCCTGGCCGATTCCGAATCCCTCAAGGACTGCTATTAGCCATTCCCAGTATATGGAGTCGAAAGCCTTAATGGCGTCTAAGGATAGTAGTGCTAGTTGTTCGTCACATATGTCAGTCTGGGTATGATATGTTGGAGCCTGCGCAAATTTAGGGACGTGTTGCGGCCGGGTATGAAGCTGTTTTGGTCTGTATGTACTATTTCTCCTATCACTTTGGATAGTCACTTTGCTAGGATCGTCGTCAATATTTTAACGTCATAGTTAAGCATGGCGAGCGGGCGATAAGAATCGCATTTGTCGGGAGGCCTATCGGGCTTGAGCATTGGGATCACTAGGGTCTCTCTCATGCTGTCTAGAAGGACACCTCTTTCGTATGCCTCTGAAAAGACTTGGTGTAGTAGTGGCATTAGGGAGGGTTCGAATGCTTTATAGAACTCGGGGGGGGGGGGAGCCCATCGCTTCCCGGGGTTTTACACGTGGCTAGGGACCGAATAGCTTCTGTTATGTCTTCTAGTGTGATGTCGGAGTCCAAGGTGTCGGATTGTGCTGGCGATAGCTTAGGTAGGCCTATTTCCTCCAGTGTGTCCGCAATTTGTTCTGGTGGGATCCTGTCCGCATGGGAGTATAGATCTGTGTAGTAAAGTTTAAAGTGTCGTTGATACTCTGCTGGGTTCTGTGCTCTGTGTCGTGTTCGTCTGGTGGGATCCTGTCCGCATGGGAGTATAGATCTGCGTAGTAAAGTTTAAAAGTGTTGTTGATACTCTGCTGGGTTCTGTGCTCTGTGTCGTGTTCGTCCCTTAATATTGTGGTTATATGTCTGGGGTGTTCTCGTTTACACAGCCAGGCCAGTAACCGGCCCGGTTTATCGGCTTCTGCGTGTGTTCTGTCAGTCCTGGCGCTAAAATAAAATTTGGCTAGTCTATTCCACGCGCCGGAGCAGGCATCTCTAAGGGTTCTGAGGTTGTCCTCCCTCCCGGGGGTTTCTACTGGAGTGGCCTCCAGTTTCAGGATCTCGCCTTCTCTCTGTCCAAGCTCAGCTCTTAGTGTTTTCCTGATGCCTCCCGCTTTCGCAATAACTTCCCCTCGGGTGACTACTTTTAAGGCTTCCCAAACCATGCTGGTGTGTTCTACGCTACCTGAATTTTCTGTTATGGAATTCTCTACGGATTCTTTCAATTCCTCCCTGAAGGCTGGGTCCTTCAGGGCATCGGTAGGCATCCTCCACATGGGGATGGGTGGTCTGGGACTGTTGTGATGCCAGTCCAAAAGAAGTGGGGAATGGTTAGAGCTAGACCTCCCCAAATATTGCATGCCCCCTACTTGTGGCAGGTGCTCCTTGCTTATGAAAAGGTAGTCCAGCCTAGTGTGGAGTTTGTGGGGGGACGAGTAGTATGAATAGGCTCTCTCGTCTGGATGCAATTCCCGCCATGCATCTGCCAGGTCTAGTTCCTTGACCAGGGTGGCTAGGGACATAGTGGCTGTGGAGGGACCTTTCGCTGGCGGCCAGGACCTGTCCAACTCAGATTCGTGGACACAATTGAAATCTCCTCCCCACAGAAAAAAGCCCTCTCTAAATTGCACCATCTTGGCACTCAGTGTTTTCAAATGAGCAGGGATGTTATTGTTGGGGAAATATGAGTTTACTATGCAAATCTCCCTTTGCTCGAAAGTGCCCCATATTATTAGGTATCTGCCCTCTGGGTCTTTTTCCATATTAGTCAAGTGGAATGGCACCTGGGGGTTGATCCAGGTGTAAACCCCTCTGGCGTATTTGGAGTAGGGTGCTCCGAAACCCTGTCCCCCCCAGTGTTCCTTCAGTTTTGCATTGGCTTTTGTGGTGCAGTGTGTTTCCTGCAGTAGGGCAATGTCCACTAAGTAGGATTTAATCCTGTTTCTACGAAGATAAGTGCCCAGGGCCCTCACATTCCAAGTTAATATCTTAATGTGCACCGCCATCCTGGTATCGGTGGAGGGTTCAGAAGACGCTTGCTTCCCCCCAAAGTGTTTGCGGTCTCGTCTAGGGCCCCAGGGTCCCCACCAGCTCGTGGATTCCAGCCCTTCTTGACCGCTGTCCCAGCCCGCCAGACCACTGGTTGTATTTTACTGTATGGAGACTTACTAACTATTTTAACTATCATTCCGTGGAATGGATTAACTAGGAAAAACAACAAGGAACTGCCCCCAGCAGTCGTTTCAAACTGACAACGCTCAGGGGCTCCCGGGCCTTCCAGTCCTGTCCAGGTCTTTCGGCTCGGGCAGTGTGTAGGTTTTTTGCCTGCACCTTTCCGGTTTGGGGGGGTCATCAGCGGTCTTGTGATTGGGCTTCCAGTTTCCTGCCCAGTTGTGATATTTCCTTGATGCAGCATTTAGATTTGGTCTCAATATTTAGGTGCACGTAGTGCCTTTGTATGGTTTAATCTTTTGTTGTGTTCCATCAATTCCTCAGTGTCTTCTGCAAGGTTATTGTGTTCTAGCCATAGGTTTGATGCAGCCGGGGTCTCTAGGAAAATGGCCTTTCCCTTGTATAGTATTTTAAGTCTTGCCAGGTACAGCAGCATATATTTAAGTTTCAGTTTTCGTAATCTGGCCTTTATGGGTATGAAGGAGTTCCTTGCCCACTGTACCACAGGAGTATAGTCAGGATACATGACTATTGATGCATTGATTCTTTTGATCTCACCTCCCTCCCTCGAGAACCTTAGTATAGTCTCTCGGTCTCTGAAGTTCAATATTTTCGCAATCATTGGTCTTGGGTAAGACCCGGGGGGTGGTCGCTTCTGAAGAGACCTATGGGCCCGCTCCACAGAGAACCCTTGGGTGAGATTGCCCGCTCCAATTTCCTGCATCAGCAGTGTTTCTATGAACTCTGTGGGGTTTGAGCCCTCCATGTCTTCCGGAATTCCCAGAATTCGGACGTTATTTCGTCGGGCCCGGCCTTCCGCATCTTCGGAGCGTGCTTCCAAGCGAGCCACAGTTGTTTCCAGCTCTTTAACTTTCGCTTTTAGCTCCTGTGTGGTCTCTTTGGTTTCCTGTAAAGTGGCTTCTGTGGCAGTGACTCTCTCGGCCAGGTTACGGGCATCTTGCCTTATTAATTGTAGGTCCGATTTTATTTCTCCTCTCATGTCTTCAACAGTTGTTTTCAGTGCTGCAATCGCCTGAAGGATCTGAGAGTCGCGGGGGTCCTCCGGCGGGGTCGGTGGCTCGGTCATGGTGTCCCCTTCTTGTGGCATATGTGTCCTTGATCGAGCTGTGGTGAACGAGTCCATCGTTACGGTTCTGGACCTGTTTTTGGAGGAGACATCGCACCATACGAGGTGTCCGGGTTTTCGTGTAGTGTAATGTTAGCTTTGGCAGTTTTGGTCGGCTGCCTTAATTTGATGTGGGGAGCCCACTTCTAGGGGTCTCTGCGAGTATGAGGTTGAGTTATGCACTGATCCGACTCCTCAACGGCTGACCCTATGTGGTAGTTAAGCGGAGGCTGGTACAAGGCGCTTCCCCTAGCACAATACCTAGTTCGCTGTCCACGGCCTACGCAAGGAGGGTAGTTGCCCCTGCACAACTGGTGACAGTGTGGGGCAGTGAGCTCTTAAATGGGGGCAGCCACTTACTTCATTTTGGGTTGGGTGGGTCCACAGGTGTCGTCGGGGTTCATATTGTTGGGTGCGGGTGCCTCGTGGTGGCCGTCTGGACCACTGCGTGGGTTCCTGGCTGCTCCCTCGTTTGGATCTTTCCGCTTCTGTTACTTGGCCTGTCCCACGTGTTGGGGGGCACCCTCCACAAACGGACCAGGACGGGGGCCCACAGTCGCTCCGTTACAGGCCGCTTGGTGTGATCGCCATCTTAGGTGCAGCAAGGGGGGAATTTTAGGGCGTCTCGTTTCAGGCGCTGCTTGCGCCAATTCTCTCCGCCGATTCGGCCAGGTGTTCCCAAACGGTTCTTCTGTGGCTCCGTTTGATTTCTGCTCCACGAGGCCCGCGGTTCCTCAACCGGGTCGCCCAGTCGCGCAAGGACAGGTTACCCTCGGGAGCGCTCCCGCTGGAAGGCTCGTCAGGGACGGCGGTGAGCTTTGTTCGGCCTCCTCGTCCGGGGCCCCCTGGGTCCTACCGTCCGTTGCCTCTCCTGGGTCGCCTCAAGCGTCCTCGCTCCTCCTTGCCTTGGGATGGAGCTGTGGGAGCCTGATGGTGGTGCTTCCGGCCGAGGCGAGGCGAGTTGTTGTGGTGTTCAGCGGAGGCCTGCGGATCTCGTTTCTGTCCCGCATCGCCTAGTGGGTCTCTCCGTTGCGGGCCGCCATCTTGGATGCCGCAGGGGGGAGTCTCAGGGTGCTTCGTTTTCGGCTTTGCCTGCACCGATTATCTCCGATAATTCGGTCGGGTACGCTTGAAAGGTTCTATTATGGCTCGGTTAAATTTCAGCCCTGGAGCTTCGATATTTTCGCCGCTATTACTTGTGCTGCAGGATCATGGGCAGGAGCTCCTTGGAAAACCGCCTTCACTACATGCGCGCTGGCCACGCCCCTAGGGAGAAGGTAGTGTATGTATATGGTCTCGACCAACCAGCCACGTGAATTTGTACATTATGTAATTCATCTCACTAATATGACTGTGTGCCTTCATAAAGTGTTGCTTGTACTGATTTTGGGAGAACTTTCCATGGCAGCAGAGTCCTTTGCTGGTGCATTTCTATTTTTGTGGAAATAAAACTTTGTTTTCCTTGCAAGATTTGTGCTGAGCCTTTTTCTCTAGTGGGTTGTATTTTTTCTGTTGTAAGCGCTGAGGGGTTTCTCTACACTTCCTAGTCCCTCGTTCTAATACTAGTCCATTAGCTTGGTCCCTCGTCATATTCCTAGTCCTTGATCGAACTCCCTCATTCAGTTCTAGTCCCTTGTCCAGTCCTATTCTCTCATTCTAATCCTAGCCTCTCATCCTGCTCGTAGTTTGTTTTTTTCACCATAAATACCAATAAGGTGTTTGTTCACTAGATCTGAGTATACAGTAAATTGCCTGCAAAAATATGAAAATAAGAAAGCGAAATATGAAAGAAAAACAATAATATGCCTTTGCTGGTTAATAAACAAAAATCATAAAATATATCAAAACAAAATGAAATGGGTGGGGTCTGTATTGTTTACAGCTGGCAAGGAGGGCAAAGGAAGGTTAGAGCTGGTGGCATAGAGTGTAGTCCATCATTTTGAAAGTATACCATCAAAACTGGAATTGAAGTAATTGAAACTAACAGGGTGATGGTTTTACCTGGGCATGATATGGTGGGATTTCTCTACAACTGCTACACCAATAATAAAGCTAAAGCATATTTTTTAAACAAATGCATAAATGTGCACAAACTTTGTTTTAACAAACAAAATATAATAAGATATTAGGACAGCTTCACTTTCTTCATTTAAATTGTCTTTATTGTTACTGTTTACATTATTTTCAATGTAAAAATATAATTTATTTGCATTGCTGCATTTTCAGTATGGGTTATTATTTGCATGATCTTATAACATGGAACCGTACATTTGTGCCTATACACATTCTTTCCTATGGCCAGCATGTCTCAGACCAGGCACAAGTAAACAAAAGAAAATTGCCCAGCTTGCTCACAGGAAACTCACAGTCTAGTGCTATTCACAGTCCTAGTTCATGTGACACAACCAATTCTAGTTGTCATCACAGTACTGATCATAGGCCACATTGCAGTCATATTCTTCATCACACATCTGATCACTGTCCTTGTCACATTCCAAGTCCTCATATGTTCATTTTCCTCATCACAGTCCTAGTTCTCAATTTACTCAAAGTCTGAGTCACTGTCACACTGATAGTCCATGTCACATCCCTAGTCCTAGTTCACATTAGAGTCCTAATCTTAATGCTCATAACAGTCCTAGTCCTTAACACAGTTCTAGTCCTCGTTGCAGTTCTAGTCCAAGTCATAGTCCTTGTCAAATTCCTTATCATAATGTTCATTAAATTCCTAGATATCCAAGTCTTAGCCACAGTTCCCATCAACATCCTAGTCCCCATCACATCCCTAGACTTCATCCTCTTCAGATTCCTAGTCCATATCATAGTCCTAAGGTCTTTTATATTCCTTTTGCCAGTCTGCATCACAGGCATAGTGCTCACCACCTCACAGGCCTCGTTCTCATCACAGTCACAGTCCTAGTCCTAGACCTCATCACATGCCCAGTCCTAGTTCATATCACAGTTCTTGTCACTGTCCTAAACCAAGTACTCATCGCAGACCTAGCCAAGTACTCATCACAATGCTGGTCCGTGTTACAGTCTTAGTCCTCATTATATTGTTGTCACAATCCTATCCCTTGTCACAGACCTAGCCCTCATCCTGGGCACAGTCATTGACCTAACCCCCATCTCAGACCAAATCACAGACTAAGTGCTGGTGCTTATTACAGTCCCATTCACAGTCCTAGTTACAGTGGCAGTGTTTCTCACCACCCTAAACTTTGCCCCCATTGCAATCCTAGCACTAAACATAGCCCTAGTTATAGTCCCAGTCCTAGTCACAATCATTGTCCTGATTAATTAATTAAATAATTGTTCATCACATGCTTAATACCGGAGACCAAACTCTAAATGCTGGACTGGCATTCACACCTGTGTTGCTCTGTGTTGTCTAGCTTCCAAGACAAACATGTTGCACCTGAGCTATGCTCCCAAACTTTAGTCAACATACAAGTGCTAGTCCTTGTCACGAGCCTTGTCCTTGATGCAGCCTAAGTTCTTGTTGCTTTCCTAGTCTTTCTTGTATTCATATTCAGAGTCCAGGTCTTCATAACAATTCTATACCTGAACATATGATGGTGCTCATCACAGGAATACAGGAATATGTATTCCTCATCACAACTCTAGCCCTTTCACAGTTCTAGTCCTAATCACACTGCCCTCATCACAAATCTAGTCCTAGTGCGTGTCACAGTACCAGTACGTATAACCATCCTTGTTACAGGCCTGATATTTGTCTAAATCCTAATCCTCATCCCAGTCCTAGTCCTCATCATATTCTGCCTCACATTGCTAGACCACATCACATTGCTAGTACTAACCTTAATTCTCATTGCAGTCATCACCCTCATCAGATTCTTTGTCCTCATCACAGTCCTAAATCTTGGCACATCTCTCATACTCATTTTCATCACAGTTTTAGAGCAAGTCTTCATCCCCGCCTTAGCCCTAGTCCTTGCCACAGTCCTACTCATAGTCCAAGTCCTTGTCATAGTCCTATACCAAATCCTTGTCTCAGTCATAGTTAGCCCGCTGCACAGTAACAGTCTTCTTCACAATCTTTGCCCTAGTCTTCAGCACCCACCTAATACTTCTCAGAGTCGCAGCCCTTGCCACAGTAGTAGTCTTTGTCACAATTCTGGTCCTCAGCAGAGCTCTTGAACTAGTCCTCATCACATTCCTAGTCCTTGTCCTCATCACAGGTCTCTAGTCCTCTTCACAGTCCTAGGCCTAGTCCTCATCAAAATCATAGGGCCTCATTACGAGTAGGGCGGTAAGGGATACCGGGCACCTTTAAGGAGGCCGGTGCTGGTAATCCCTTACCAGCCTACTACGAGTTCCCTTAGCGGGTCCCTCCTTCAACGCCTGATTTTACCAGGAGTTATGGACAGGACCCGCTAAGGGACTTCAGAGCTAATAACGGTACCGCAAATGGCAGTTCTGTTATTAGCTACTTCCCCATTCCCATTGATCCCTATGGGGGCTCAAATGGGAATGCAGAATGTTTTTTTCAATGGGGATTTACCGGTTCGCAAAGGTCGTACTACACCGGTAAGTCCCCATTGAACGAGACCGGTGCCAGTACCGTTATTGGAGGCAGTCATGGCGCAAATAGCGCCATGACTACCTCCAATCTCGGAATGAGGCCCATAGTCACATTGCTAGATCTCATCACAGCCCTGTTCCTTGTCACAGTTCTACTCCTCATCAAAGTCCTACAGCTGGCCCCAGTAAATGTCCTGATCCATGTCACACTCTGAGTCCTCATCACAGTACTGGGATATACCTAGTCTTTTTCATTTTTTAAGCCCACCATAACTTTGATCTTTTCTACACATTTCCCAATGCTCCAACCACAAGGCTATCAGACTATATTGCACTGATGATCTTTAATAAGCGTGAAACTTTATGCATTTGTCTGCAGCCTTGAAAACTGCCTGTCTTGGGTTGAGAAAGCTGTGTAAAGAATAGGCCTGCCATGTAAGACATAGGCATTATCCCGTTATATCCTTGTTTCAATATAGCAGTACATAAATATATGATAAATCACTTAAGCATTGCATCACACAAATGGCATTATGCAAAACTGTTAAGCCCTGATTCATGGAAATATTTGCGTGTAAAACAGTGATTTGCGTGCTATTCTGCCCACAAATACCCATTCGCCAGGTAGGGATTTGCGTGCTGAAAGGCATGCAAAACCCTATTTTACATGCAAATAATTCCATGAATCAGGGCATTAATTACCATATTGGGCCAGATTACAGAAACCTTGCACTGATGCAAGTGCAAAGTTTCGCAGCATTATCACGAGGACAAACTTTGCCCTATTTTAAAGATATTTAGAAGCAATTCACATAACAAACAGTAGTTGACAAAACCAAAAGACTGAATTTGAGAAAGAAAGTTTGAGTACTTGGGATTGATCTAAGACTCATACCTAGCAGACTTGTAGTGGCCATCTCTGGTCTCTGTCAAAAAAACCTATTGCTTTGTCTCTCTCTTTTCAATTCTTCAGCCAGTCCCTCAGATTACTCAGATATTCACCTAGAAAACTGGACTCTGGAGTTGCTTTTGAAAGAGTGGCGGAAAGGGGCTTTTCTAGTGCTTAACAAGTTTGCCCTAGAGCTATGGTGTCCATTCAACCCGGGGCCTAATTCACAGAAGGGGTTAACCTTCTGTGAATCCCACTCCGAATAACAAACTGTTACTGTGATATTATTGGTATTCTTAGAATGAACATGTGTGATATCTTTCTGATCACCCCAACAAAGATCAGCACCGGTCCAGCAGGAAACTGCCTTCTCCTCTCCATGAAATAAGTTTTAAGGAATCATGTTTCATGTAGCAAATAGGGCAATGTACTTGGAGAGCACAAGGGGGACTCCTCAGGGATTTCCTCTAGGGAGTTTGTAGTGAAAAAGCAAGACAGGCCCAGTTCCAGATTATGTTCTTGGGTAAACTGACTGGTGTGAATCAGTCCAGTCTCCTACACCCACCCATAACAGGTAGCTTTAAAACTCAACCTTTTGGGATTTTTTTTGGAATGGTTTCTCATTCTGAACATCTCCTGGAAACAAGAAAGTATTGCTACCATTTAACACAAATCTATTGTTGGACTGACATGCGTGGCATGGCGTGGGTTTGTCTTCCAGCCAATGGGGATGTTCTGAGTGGGGGCATTACCATATGGTAATCCCCCCGCTCTGAGTCTCTTCAGGGCTGGAGGCCACCATTTCTATGCCAAGAACCCCAGGTAATTGTTCCCCTGCCTCTACCACCCATTTCCCCACAGAATTCTCCACCTCCAGCTCCACATACCTGCTCCTTTCTCATTCTGCACCGGGAGCAGTAATATTCCGGTGTGTCCCGATCCGTGACACGCCACCATGAAAAGGTAGAAGTGGCTAAATAGTCCCTTCTCACCCGATCCATGGTGGGCTTTTCTTTTTCTTTTTTTATTCAGTTGCGAATTATGCAATTGATAAATCACACCATGAGTACCACGGTCTAACAGGCCTGGGTAATAACAGCAACAAGCCCCTCCATAGAGGGGCATTACCACGTCATGATATTCCCTGGGGCCTGCGTTAAGGCACTCGATTGGCTCGTGCCTGTAACTATGAACCCCGGGGCATTACCTGAAGGGGTAAAGCCCTCTCAGCTCGGGGCATTTTGCCTAAATAACTACAAATCCAAGCAAACCTGACTACTAAACTCTCTCTATAGAATGGGAAGATACAGAACCTTTCCCAGTTAAAGTACAGGATCTCTGTGGTAGTGAATGCAACCAAGTTAAATGGAAACTGTGTGTGCTGTTTATCAAGAATATTCCCTTGGGGAGCACGTTTCGCTGAATCAGATTCAGCCTCTGCCACGAACTGGGAGAGAGAGAGAAAGAGAGAGATTGAGATTGTGTCAGCCCGCAGTTTGGGTACTCTCAGGCACGCCCTTTCATCAAAATACCAGGTGTAGCGGAAATGACATCAAACAACCCTTGACTTCTGATGACATCACAGAAAGATGTACATACAATATCACACAACCAACAAGAAAGCCAGCCATTCCAGAAACAAAGCGCCACATGATGCTGGCCACAGTGAAGGCTTTTAATTTATTACTAGGGGTAGTGAGGGAGACAACAGGGGTAGTAAGGGAAACCTAAGGTGTCGCAGGTGCGACCCTTTGTGACCTTCAAATGACGTCCCTGGCTACTCTGCTAAGGGCCCAGACTTCCCGCAAAAGAAGACAAAAAACAATTGGGGTAGAGGTCCACTCTGGAGTTACAAGAAATTAATGAGGTAGGTAAAGGGGGTTGGTTACATACATTCTAAGTATTGTTTAGGTGCACCTGAGCAGGTCTTGGCTACAAGATCAAAAAATAATTCCAGAAAAGAGGTCCACCTGATTCAGGGGACAACAGCAGGGCCCACTGTGGGCTGACGATGCCGGTGGTTTTAAATGAGGTCAATAGAATGTTTTACACAAAGTCAATATATTTAAGAAAACATAGTCATTGTAAATGTGATGGGTTATTTATAACGCGCTTAATACCCAGAGGTTTCTAAGCATGGACCCGGGGATCGAACCTGTGTTGCTCCATGTGCCTTGCTTCCAAGATGAGCGCGTTTCCCCATAGCTATCCTACTGAGACATTATGTAAAAGATGTAACTCAATCATAACAAAATAAAGAAATGGTACATTGTGTGAACATTACAATGACTCGAAAGACATGAGAGTTTGCTCATATTTGTACATAAATCATGTGACATTAGCAAATGAGAAGAGTTCCTTATTAATGTAGATAATACATACATAGATAACTAAATAACACCACTATCTCCTTCAAGGTGCATGAAGTACTGACATGGGTCTGTGATGTTGAGTACTGCTCCTCGTGTACATACTACGCTTTTCTGGCTTATGTGCCCTTCATCAGGTATGAAATGTAGATGAACCTCTGTAAAAAATAGATAAGCGAATACTAAGTGAGGGATATATTCAATACATGTAGTTCAATTGACCTGTGAGGTAAATAACTAAAAAATAGCTGACCTTTGTGTTCAAAAGCTGTTCCATGTCGGAAAATATTCAATGAGCACTTACCATCAATTGGAAAGACTTCTGTTGGCAATACAGTTAATACTGGAAGAAGAAAGTAAGAGGCATGTATAAAATGAATGACTAGGTGGTGGATGGCCAGGCACGGGACCAGTCGCTAAGTGTTAGCACTGGGCCCAATGACAAGGCCATCAAGGTAAGTATGATAGCTGCAGCGTAAGTTACGCCAACATTAGTGCACTCACCAGAGAGAGTGGGTGAGATTGATGAATCTCTGTAAAAAATAGATAAGCGAATACTAAGTGAGGGATATATTCAATACATGTAGTTCAATTGACCTGTGAGGTAAATGTTGAACACTTTAAGGCTGGGATAATAGACTGCCTGCATACCTTTGGGGGAATCAAACTGTTCTTATAACCTATCAGTCTGTTCTGATCTAACCCTAACCTTTCCCTCCTTAAAAACTCAATATTGCAAAGGTCTATATAAATGCTATACTAACCTCAAATGACATCACCTCCGGGTGCTGGAACATGTGTAACATATGTATGAATTACTCACCTGTTGTATTGTTCACTTTTGAATCCTAACTTGGGATTAATGTTACAGCTAATTACTGCTTTTTAAAGAATTCTTTAAATATTTTTGTGTATAAATAAATAATGTATTATATAACTTTAAGTGTGTGAGTGTTTAATTGGATACTCATATTTACTGGGTTCATTGTACAGCTCCACAGCTCACATTACCCCTCTTAGGATGAGCCTGGCTGCTCAGTCACACTACCAACTTGTGTAGCACAGGCCCATATTAAAAGGTGGATCACCTAATAGCAAGAGATATGTCTTGTGTAGTCTTACACCAATTGGACTGCACTAATTCTTACCTAACAGAAAGTTACACAATTTACAATCTTTTTGTATAGCAAAATATTAAACCCCTCATTCCAAGTAAGGTGGAGCTGTAAAAAAGTGTTGGTAACAGAACTACTGCCACTTTTACCGTTCCACCATATTCTGAGTTTGGCCTTGGAATGGAGGATAAATCCCCCAACTTTCTGCAGAAAAATCGGAAAACAACAGAATTACTGCCAGTGGAATGTCCACCAGTGGTAATTCTTCCAAAATCCTGAGGGAGTCCTTTGGACTCCCAACAATCGAGACTAACTCTGCCTACCACCACTTGTAATCCAGTGGTAAATCCACCAGACAAAGTCAAGTGGCAGTAACAGTAATTCCGTTTGGCAGTATTTCAGCAGATTTGCCAACAGAATACCACTAAACTCGTAATGAGGATCTAAATGATCCAACAGATGACAAGTCACCAACAATATTCAGGAGGTTTTTTTCATAGACTTTGAGGATGTAGCCTACAATGCATGTCAGCATTTTCTATGTAAAACTACATTTGGGTTGGCTTTGCCCACTAATGCCAGTACTGCAACTGTATGCACACCCATGATGGCTTTGCCCAATAAGCCGAAGGGCAGTCCTGCCAGACACTATAAGAACAAACCTTCCTTGTCTTTGTCCACCACTACTGTAAATATACACACTTGATATCTTTGCTCAATAAGCATAAAACTAGTAGTACCAGCCACTGTAAGAACATGCTTTTCTTGGCTTTGCCCAATAATGTCAGCACTATAACTGTGAGGACACTTGCCTTGACTTTATCTCCATATATGAACATGCTCATTCTCACTTTCCCCATAACACAGTAATATTGCCAATGTAACAAAACATGTCAAGGATGGCTGTGCCAATATATTCCAGCATTCCCATTTAAGGACACACCCAGTAATGTTTGTTTTGTCCCTGATGAACTAATACCACAGTTAGAAAACCTGCCCATGCTGGCTGTGCCTCTAACCTGCCTCTGTCTCTCACTTCCTCTGCTTCCATTCTAGCACTTCCACCCATCATATTCATGTCCCAAGCAAAGCTGGTCGTACTGCCTACCTGCACGTAAACATTTCCTATGTTGGTTGTCCTTAATGTATGTATGTCCACTTATGTATTGTTCCTAGTGACTGTTCCATGTACTCCCCTCCACAACCTGGTCCGAATTTCCCCTCAAACGTACCCCATTGTAAGAAGCTCACTGCTTCCCGCAAATATGTATTCTCTATTGTGCGTTATTTTGTGATCAAAAGTGTATTGTTCCTCCTGTATACAAATACATAAACAAATAAATAAATAGTGTCTCCACATAGGAACATGTTCATATTAGCGTTGTCCCTTATGAACTTCCAATGCCAGTGTAACAAATCATGTCAAGGATGGCAGTGCAAATATGTGCTAGTAGTGCCAGCTAAGGAAACACTCAATAATGTTGATAATACACTAATGTCACATGGGAAGAAGACATGTCCACACACACACACACACACACACACACACACACACACACACACACACACACACACACACACACTGTTTTTACACTTACATCGTCATGCTGCCTGAACTCCCCACTGTATGCTGGTCCAGATGTCCTGCTGTGCGCCTCTGCATGAGTGTGTGTCCTTTTATTTCAGTCAAAACCTATGTTCTTTGTGCATAGATGACAAAGGCCAGACTTTCAACACCCCACCAACCTCTAGGTATTGGGCTGGAGTTATTTGTCCCCTTACCCTTTTCTCACAGGGATATTTTGAACGAATACAATAGGCATGTGCCACACTGTCCATCCTGGAATGATGACCTTACATCAGAAAGTAACATACATGATACTCTAGGTTTGATTCAGTAAGATAAGTGTAACATATCAGTACGACTAAAATGTTTACTGGAAGTGATCCGTAGAAAAGAATATTGTCACATGTTTTAAAAGAGGCCGTTTACAATGCAAAAACTACATCATTTCATTATTGTTCGATAGATTCTTCTGCAAAAGTACCCAGACCCGCGCCCTCAAGAGACCTGTTTTTTTTTGTCACACAACTGTCAGCAATGGCTTGCTTGGCCCTAATGTGTACCTGAAAATGTGACTCCAACCCACATAGTGAGTACCTTAAGTATAGGGCAGTGTACCAAACGCAGGACACAGTGCACCCCATTTTGTCAGTGCACCCCATTTTGTCTTATGGCATGCGTGTGCATGTGACATTCAGGGATCCATAGGTAGGAAACATTAATTAGTATTTGGCTTACATTAACCTTATTTGGCTTTTAATTCCTAGGGGATGACTCCCACTAACAACCACGGTAGCTGTGTGAGATAATGGACCTTGTTCATGAACGCTTAGAATGGAGCAAAGTGACTTTGCGCTGCCAGCAAACTCGCTGAACAGGGCCTATTCCACAGAGCGGTGTATTTTTGCAGAGCAGAGTCACTTTGCACTTTAAATGTATTCTCTGATCCATGCTAAATGGGCCTAATTCACAAAACAAGCAATAAGGCTACTTAGGTTTTTTTGTTGTTATTTAGGCCCATTTATCTTGGTGCAAAGAGTACTTTTGCATTGCGAAGTGACTTTGCTCTGCAAAAATACACTTTGCACCACTCTGTGAATTAGAGCTGATTCAACATGTTTGTTGGCAGTGCAAAGCGCTAAACGTTCCATGAATTAGGCCCGATAGCATTCAATTACCACCTGGGACTCACAGTCCTCCTCATAATGAGCTTCACGAAGCCTTCAAGGCCTTGACATTGACGCAGCATTCTAATACCCGAAGTCTGTGAGTTCATTTTGCTACATTGAGAGTAGTTGGGGCGGGGTGGGGGGGGAGGTATTATGCTTACCAGGTTTTCCCATCAATGTGATCAGTTAACTTAGCTCTGTGGGCATACACTTATTTGAACCGACATCTTTTGAGTGCTCTTTAAGACCGTGCTGTTTCTTGTAAGGCTTTGCAAGGTCAAAACGAAACCCTGTAATAGCCGAGTGCAGTAGCTTTCTGGTAATTAAGTGCCACATGCTTAGTAAACGATGGGCATTTGTGAAAGGGATGGACATTTAGCTTGGGTAAGCTAAAAGCTTTCTGCATTTTCAAGTGGTTCTGAAAGTCACGCAAGCCACCGTATGTGTGTTGTCCTGAAGTGTTTGTATGTGTGATTGCTATGTTGTTCCATGTTCAGCATGTTATATACACTTATTTGTTCTCTTTAAATGTAGTTGCTTAAATAGATATTAAGGAAAGAAGCAATCTGGAAAGAAAAGGCAGAAGATTTCGATAAGGAAGTTTGGGACGCAGGTGCTTGTAAGACTGCATTGTCACAACATCATTGGCAAAAGGGTCTCTGAGTACACAATCGCAGTGTCATTGTGTTGTTGGGATGATTTGTACGAGATCAGAGAATCAATTTCCTTATGTGTACCATGAAAATCACCATCACCACTAAGCAGGTTTTTTAGAATGTTGCTACCATGTCTCCTGGTGCATGTCCCTACAAGAGGCTCAGCGGCCAGGGATTTCCTGGCAAATCCAGCATATGGTCATATAGAGACCATGGAAGTGAGCATGCGTGCCTTTCAATGCGTGTGTTCCTCCGACCTGGGTCCAGCACACTGCCCTGCTGCTCACCTCCACTCCCTGCTGCTCCTGGGTGTTATGGTACTTTCCGCACCTCAGCGGGTGTTCGTGTGCCACCTCCCTCCACAGACCTCACTCGGACACGTCCGTGTGGTTCGGGCTCCCCGGTCGCTCTGCGTGGCTGGGAAACGCCCCTTTTATTTATAGGACACGCGGCGGAGTGCAATGTCACTCCGCCGCATGCGTGCAGCCCTTAAAACGGCAGCATCACACTCCTCCTTTTTCATAACAAACAAACCAAATGAACAAAGGATTACTATCTATCACACGTTAACTCCACTGCAAACAAATGCAGGAGCCCCTTTAATAGCAGCGACCTGGGTCCCTTGGACATCTAGAATTACAGTCACAGTATTTACTGTAACACATTATCGGTGAGACGGGCAGGTTTCCCTAGCCCAGTCTTCTGGGAGTACCTCCTGCCAACGTCTCTACTCAGAGTCCCTTTGCCAGCCAGCGCACGGGCTGGGGATCCTGGCAGGCACACAAGGCCACCGCCCTCGTCTGGTACCTCCACCACTTGCCCACCGGGCGTCAGTTCAGTTTTCGGTTCTCCCAGCCGTTTGAAGAAGCTGGCATTTCTTGTCACAGAGGTGTTTCCATCAGAGGCGGTCACCATCGACCCTTTTACCGCCACCAATTGAGGGTGTCGGTTTCTCACCAGCACTTTGTCCCCGGGCATCAGTCTCTGTGGTTTCAGTCCTCTCCATTGGTTCTCCTGCACAGTTCTCTCATTGCACTCCCACTCAACTTCCTCATTGTCAATCGCAGCGGGCTCCCGGGCTCCCACTCCCCAATTCCCGCTGGAACATCGCCTCAGCCGGGACCACCCGCGTAGATGTATGGGGAGTGGTTTGGTATCTATCCCCTCAGGAATTTGTACAGCGCCCTTTCCAGGCACTTGCCTTCCCCTTGCGCAATGCAAATACCTTGTTGAGGGTCTGCCTCATCCTCTCCTACTCCCCATTAGCTCTCGGCCACAGCAGGCTTACTGTGCGGTGGTGTACGCTATACTCCTCCATCAGCCCAGCAAAGCTCTCGCCCTGGAAGGGTGGGCCATTGTCAGAGCATAACACCCTGGGCAGTCCATGTGTGGTGAAGATCTTCTCAATCGCCACCACCAACTTGTCAAAAGCCACCGATCTGATGAACTCCACTTCCAGATAGTGGGACCACTCGTCCACCACCAGACTCAAAGTCTGCGTGCACCACTTCCCATGGCTTGGTCCCTCGCGGCATGGTCTCGATTGCAGGCTCCCTTTGGGTGGGGGACGCCACCTGGCACCAAACACAGGATGCCACAAATTCTTCTAACCTCCGCTCAAGGTCCGGGAATCAGACTGTCTGGCATAGGTGTGCTTTGGTCTTTGCCGTGCCTTGGTGTCCTTGATGGGCCAGCACAATCATCTGCTGCATCCAACTCTGTGGGATGATGATGCAGTCTCCTCTGAGCAACAGGTCTGCCTCTGAGAAGGTCAGCTCCCCCGCACTCTCCACAGTTGTTCCAGTGTGGACTTGTCCTCCTGGGTTCTGGCTGCCAGAGAGTCTATGACCATCCACCATGAGTCCTGCCGGATGGCTGCCTTGAGTATCTGGAAGCAGTCGTCCTCCGCTGATGCCTGTTCGAGTTATTTCACCGGCAAAGAGTTGGGTGTTGCGGCTTCTACCACGACCTGCACCTGTTCATCAGCCTCATCGACACATGTGGTCTGCACCTCACCCGTGCCCTCTCGTGGGTGTCTTGAGAGATAGTCTGCAGCATTGTACACCAGCGACACCCCATACTCCAAGAGGGCCAGCATCAAGCATTCTATTCTGGCCGAATCCCGCCTGTACGGGCTGCAGTGGTTCATGATCTGTAACCACTGTCACTGGTCATCCCAGGACATAGAGTCTGAAGTGGCGGCAATCCCACAGCACGGCCAGAGCCTCCCGCTCAATTTGGGAGTACCGTTGTTTGGTCTCTGACAGCGCTTTGCTGGCATAAGCAATGGGGCAAACCTCTTGATTCGTATCAATCTGCGTCAGCACTTCCCCAAGGCCAAACAGACTAGAGTCCAGCACTATCTCAGATTCCAGGCCGGGATCGAAAAACGCCTTTATGTCTTCTGCCGTGAGGGCTCTCTTAACATCATCAAAAGCCGCCTGCTCAAGCGGCCCCCACTGCATGGCCATGTCTTTTTTGGTGAGGACCCGCGGGGCTCCGATCTTGATGCCAAATTCCTGATGAAACGGCCACAGTACGTGACCATTCCCAGGAAACTCCTCAATTCTGAGACGTTCTCAGGGGTTCAGGCCTCCACAATGTCCTTTACCTACACACCACTTGCCCTGAAGACGAACCCAAAGAACTCTATGATAGTCCTCAGGAAATCACACTTATCCTGATGTAAGGTGAGGCCCAAAGACTGAAGGCGTTCAAAGGTCTTAGCCAGCCTTGCCAAGTGTTCCGACTCCGACTTGGCAAACACTAGAATGTCATCACTGATGTTTAGTATGCCATCCAGGTCTGCCAGTGCCCCACGAATGATGTTTTGAAATACTTTGGCTGCTGATGACACTCTGAAGCTCAGCCTTTTATATCGGTAGAGAGCCCTATGAGTGGTAAAAGTTGTTATATGCCTGGATTCAGGGTGTAGCACCACCTGATGATACCCGGCACAGAGGTCCAGCTTCAAGAAGACACGAGCACCCTCGAGCTCCGTAATGATGTCATTGATCGTGGACGTCAGGTGTCGCTCCCTCTTGATGGCCTTGTTGGGCAGGCGCATGTCAACACAGATGCAAACAGAGTCTGGTTGTTCGGCTTACGAGCAACCACAATCAGCGACACGCATGGTGTCGGGCCCTCCACCTTCTCAATTATGTCCAGCCTGAACAAATTGTCCAGCTCCTTGTCCACCAGTTCTCTGAGGTGAAATGGGACCCGTCTGTGTTTGCAATGGGCTGAACCGAGTCATCTATATGCAGCTTCACTGGCTCACCAGCCATTCCCCCAATCCCTTCGAAGAGAGCTTCATACTTCTCCAGAAGTACCTGAGTGTCATCGACGTACACAGAATAAGCAAATTTGACAATGCCCTATGCCTTTTCTGCTGCACAACTCAGCAAGGTGTTGCTGCTGACTGGAGTCACATAGAATCAGGCCATTATTCCTGACCCCCATGTTTCACGTCAGCAATGAACGCTCCGTCGAGTGGGATGGTGTCTGAGCCTGCACCAGTGTCTACCAGGATGGAGACGCAGGAGTCGTTTACGAGCACCTGACATCGAGGTTGTCTCCTTGTTTTCCCCTTCAACACTCCCATGCTGGAGATAAAGAAGCATTTTCTTCCGCCTCCTCCTCGTCCTCCTCCTGGGCTAGGTTGTCTTCGGCTTGGTCAATCTGAGCAACATTGGATGGGAGCTGCTGCCCAAAGAACCCCTCCCTCACTGGGCCTCGAGGGACTATCACTGCAGTAGTAGCCTTGCACATTCTTGCATAGTGGTCAGCACCCCCACACCTGCCACACGTATTTCCTGCCACTGGGGACTCTGCAGGATGAGGTAAATCATACCCACGCTTGAAACATGAGTTGACTGGGGCCGACCCCTTCTCTCGTTGACTCATCCCCCAGCGTCTGGCTCCTCTGCCACGACCCACCGCTCAGACATCTTCAGTTTTGCTGGTTCCTGATCATAGTCTCTGGTTCAACCCATGCACATGGCACCGCCAGCCTCTGCAACCTCCCATAGAAAGTATATAATGTCTCATCATCTTTCTGGTGTGCCGCCCCCATGAGGAACCTCGCATATTCTACGTTTGCAAGGGGGAGAAAATAGTCATGGAGAGTGTCTTTGGCCGCCGCATAGGTGACGTCACATGGTTGAAGAGACAAAAATACTTTGTGCACCGCCGGCCCAGCACAGTACAGCAGAGTGGCCAGCGTGCTGTCATCATAAGTCTCCATCGTGGCCCTAAAATACATTTCTAGTCTATCCATCTGCATCTTCCAGCGTGGCCCAAGGCTCGAAGGTGCACCTGAGATATCAAACTCAGGTATTGTTAGTAGCGCACCTGGGGGTCTTGCCCTGGGTTTTTGTGGTGCAGCCATTGCAGGGGGCTGCGCTGGAGGTTGGACTGGTGGCACAAGAGGCTGCGCTTGAAGTAGAGCAGGCAATGCAGGGGGCTGCGCTGAAGGTTGAACAGCCACTGCAGGGGGTTGTGCTGGAGGTTGAGCTGGCAGTGCAGTGGGCTGCGCTGGAGGTTGGATTGGTAATGGGGGAGCTTGCGCCTGAGGCTGACATTGAGCTGGAGGTTGTTGTTGTCCTACTTGCTGTTGAGGCGCCAACTGTCCATCACCGTCCGTGGCACTGAGCACACGAGCACCCTTGAATTGGCACACAATGGCCGCAACTCATGCCACCTTCCTTGCAGGCTGTATGAAAATCACCAAACCCCTTGACTAGCTGAATTCCACAAGAATGTCCAAGAAATGTCGCCAGGAGGAAATCACCACCAAGTCTATAGTGTTAGTTACACATGCATATGGGTGAGAGTTCCAAAAATTGAGCCAGGTGGGCCCAGAGTCTATCCCACAGGCCTAGCAGGCATCCCCTGGATCCACCATTCAGTCAATGAAAACACGATGAAAATATGCAAAATCATCATCAAAACCGCATCATACGGTATAAGCAGCCTTCTGCTGCTAAGCATTCCAAAACCTGGCCCTGGATGGCCAAGATATACTTCACAATTGAAGCCGCATCCTTCCTGGGCCCGGTCACAAAATGGTCGCTGCCCATGTGGTCTGCACCGTTCCCTTCGGCATATTTGAACAGTGAAGATGTTATCAAAATTAAAAAAATATCACTGTTGAATATCACTGCCCGGTCTTGGATGCAGTCCCACTTTGTCGCCACTTTTGTGGTCCTTCCCGCTCCTCAGCGGGTGTCCGTGAGCCCCATCCCTCCACAGACCTCACTCGGACAAATCCGTGTGGTTTGTGCTCCCCGTTCGCTCTGCGTGGCCGGGAAACGGCCCTTTTATTTATACTGCATGCGACAGAGTGCAACGTCACTCCATCGCGTGCGTGCAGCCCTTAAAGGGGAAGCATCACACTGGGTGCTGGCAGCAGCTCCCTGCATACGTGCCTGTCATCTTGAGCCTGCCAGACTCCATTAGGCTTCCTGCTTCTCGCAAGGACTCCAGGGGCTACTTTCCAGGGCCCCTGCTATAGCCGTTCTGTTTGGGCTTGCCTCTACACCTCCATTTACAGGCAGATGCTTCTTAGCATACACGACTGTCCATTTTTTCTCGCCTTTAATCCACCTCGCTTTCCACTGCAGGTGGCAGCTCCGGGTATATGCAACTGCATTGTCAGACTGTTTCCCCAAACCTTAAAAACCTCCTTAACCCTCACTCATTTATGTGTGCATGAGTGTGCACATGTACAGAGATATCCAGCATACTGTTTACTAATCTCTTTTGAGACGTTTTTGTGTCTCTTCTCTGCTCCTTTCCCTTGCTCATCCCTTCTCCCTTAATGGTCTTTCCCTACATCTCTGAAGAACTCAACAGGGGTGGTTTGACCTTAACGGGCGATGGGGTGCCACCCCGCTATCTGTTATGGACAATCCAAGAGTAAAAACTCTCAGTGCTTGTGCACATCTGGGATGGTTGTATCTGTACAGGGAAGCGTGGTTTCTCTTTGACAGCTTGGTGTATATAGGTGTACATGTGAATGAGAGAGTGTTTGGGTGCACATGTGAATGGCAGATTGTATGTTGTTTGGGTGAAAATTTGAATGAGAGAGTGTATGAATGTTTGGTCTTGCATGTGTGCCAAGCCCTGGAGTGGGCCCCTGATTGGTGCAGCAGCATTTTTTTTCAGGCCATCAAGTCAACATGATGAGTGTTCGTGTTTAAAACATTTCCAAATTGGCTTCACCAAATATAGGCTAGTATGGCCATGCAAGAATACTTTCTTGTTGTGCTATCACATTTTTTACTAGCTTCAAGGCTAGATTCAACATGGTGAATGTTATTACACCTAAATCTAATGGTGGGAAACCCCGTCTTCACCGACACCTGGGGTTAGAACTATTATATATAGAACAAATGGGATGCCCTGTGAAACTGAAACACCATTAATACTATGTTTCTTACATGAAAATGGAAAAGGCTGGAGAGGAGACTAGTGCGGAGCATTAGTAATTCATTTAGTTTAATTACCATTTAATTATAAAAAAATGATAGAAAAATGTATAAAAAATACTCAATAACAAGTTTTTTTGAGGGCATATAATTCCACTCATTTATGCACAAAATAATTTCAAAAATATGAGCCTTACGTCATTTCATTAATAAGGACCATCTTTGTGCAAAAGACATATATAAAGCAGCATACAAATTAATAGAACTTTCTTAAAGTCTTAATGTTAGTTCACACATATCAGTCTTATATTAGTTCAGACATAATAATCAACTATATGTCCCCTAAATAATCAACAAGTTCTTCACATAGGACTTCCCATCTCTGATAGTTTCGACATATCAAATCTAGTTGATCCCTGATGCGTGTCTTCTTCAGGATTGTGAACTTAAGCCGGTTTACATTTTATGGCTTTTCAGGTACTAAAAAACAAATAAAACAAACTATTAACAAACTATTAAAAGACAGTAAAACACTGCAGTCTACTTTTCCTCTCCAATTGGCCATCTTACACTCTTTATAATTAGAGGAGCAATTTTTTGGTTTGTTGCTCTTCTCGAACTTTCAGCAGATCAAAATTCTAAATTCTACAGCAATTGGTGTGCTGTTTAATATTCTTGTTTCCTTCAAACTTAAAGATACATATAAAGAACTTGACATAAATCGGTCCATTTTCCGCTGACTATTTTAACTTGTCTTGCGGGCACTAAACCATAGGGAAAAAAAGCAATTAATTCCTGTATTTGGTAGCTAGGCAGAGTCAACAAATCCCCTCCCCGAATAGTCGAGCAATTAAGGCCTAGCTTCTCAGGAGGTGATGCAGGCTGGTTCTCAAGTACAGTGTAGTCCCCAAGCACCCACAAAGGAATGTCCACACACTGTATTAGTTAAAACACAGTCTTTATATAATTAAGGTTCAAGGTTATATACAACACAATATATCACAAAAACTCACTTTGTGCTCAGCTAATCTACAATGGCAAATATATACAGTTCTAAGTGGTACCACAATCATTATCAGACTTCATTAAAGAGCATCAACTGTACACTGGTTAAATGACACACAAATAAATTAATAAACTATTGGCAGAATACTGGCCCCTACCACTAGACACAGTGATGTGTGGAGATCCCCCCACCTGGGCAACCTGTAAAATAAGATATATCACAAGCCCTGTCCATATATTGTTCTATAAGTCTTATTTCCTTCTCCAATGTTTCTACCACCCCAATGTACATGGAATAGCAGAGTTCGATGATGAGTCGTCAATGGATCCTTCTTGAGTGGCTCCCTTTAAAGCTGGAGCCACGGATCGTCGAGATCCCTCGAAGAAAGTGAACTCGACGTTGAGGCAGCAGCTTCGGTCCCAGTGGTGCTCATCGACGATGGAGCGAAGACGTCCTGCAAGGAAGAGGCTTGTGGGGCACTTTGATGTTGATAGTTTGTGAACAACTGTGGCCCAGCAAGGGCGTTGAGTCGTTTGGCATCCCTACAGTCGTTGGGTGGTGGGAAACCCACCGGCAGATGCTCCTCGACGCGTCAACGGCCTGGCCTTCTCTGGTGGGATAAGGCAGACGGCGTGCGGACGAGCGTGTCCGTGAATCAAATCTCTTAGTCAAAGGAGCGGGCAGCTCTGGTCATCGATGGCACGGCAACACGGCTTCGACGGGCCTCTATAAGTTATGCAAACCTGCGAAACCTGGTCGATGACAGTGGATGGAATGTCCGGTGCTTATCTTCATTCTCCTCGGTGGTCCCCTTCTCCGGTCGGCAGCCTGTCAAGGGTCTGACTTCCAGGGTGCTTCAGGCTAAGGTTAGCAGGGCTCGATGGTCCCTCGGAGCACGGGAAGAGGGCGCCTAACCAGGTCCTCTCTTGGATCAGTCTCGACAGCTTTGGATTTCGGTGAAGGGAGACACCAGTTAAACTTCTTCTTCAGGCTCGGCATCGAGATTCAGCATCAGTTTCAATGTTAGTTTCAACTCCAGCGTCTGGACGATTTCTAGCAGTGAGAGGCCCTCAGATATACTAGTTGATCTCCCATTCGTTCTGCTGGGTCACACTCAGGCAACCAATCACCCAGAAGGGTATTCAGCAGTCAGGCAGCCAATCAGGCATACAGTGCAATCAGGCCATTCTCCTCCCTCTCAAACACTCACAACAAGTAATATGTATTGGGACAAGTACCCTGCCATTCAACACTACACAATGCATTCATACCAGTTTCGGGCAGGGCTGTCTCAGTCATTGTGTCAAACACCAGATACCAGACTTCCACAACAAGAAGTGCATATTGGTCACATACTCCATTCACCCAGGTCCCACCCCAGGGTGTACCCACAACATACAGTCACTGGAAAGGCTCCAGTCAGTCTGGCCTGGATGTCACAACAACACCATATATGGAACTTCCACCCAACAGCCAATCAGGGGGAAGGGACAGAGTCAGGGCTTCCCAGAACTTTGGGAAAACAAGGTAACAGGCAATAAAAAGCAGGAGGCCACAAGGGCCATCTTGTCTCCTATCAGGAATCAACTGATTCCAATGGCAGGGCCTGGGTATCCCAAAATGAAGGATACTCAGAGCACCTGTCAAATCCAGCATGGAGCTGCCACCAGCCCATAGCCTGCTCTGTGGGACACACACAGGTGCCCAAAAACATACACCAGGGGCACAGGGTTGCACCCCCACCCCTGGGTGCCAAAAGGGTATCCCATGGGTCTGTACACCAAACCATAAGCAGGAAGAGCCGCACTGCCAGGAGTCCCACATGGATTCCTGGGCAGAAATCAATACAGAACACAAATGAAAAAGGACTACAGGACAAAGACAGGGATGCCCTGTTCCTCCAATGCATTTCCAGCATCACAACAACCACCATTGCCTACTTTGCGATAGTCTATTGGCCGCATTCGCTGTATTTGTACCCCCAACTTTTTCTATTTCCCACCATCGTAAATCTTGTCCTAATTCGGCATAGTGTATGGCAAAGAATGCGTTCATTTGTTTGTTCCTAATTTTAGACTTATGTTCTGTAATTCTTTGCTTCACTGCCCGGGACGGTTTGCCGATGTAAGTTTTGTCGCAAGGGCATGTTATTGCATAAATAACATTGTTGCTCTTGCATGTATTGTCGTTCCTCAGCATCCATTTTCTCTTATTAGTAGTGACACTAGTGCATGCTGAGGTCAAAGCGCAATTACAACAGTTTCCACACGGGTTGTGTCCTAAAATCGGGGACATTACCCATGTAGTGGTAATTTGAGATTGTTTTTCTTGTATGGAATTTCTATCTGCCAGAGATACCCAATATTTTATGTTCTTACCTTTCTTAAATGCGCACATGGGTTTAATCAGAGTCTGGGTATTTAACTGAAGAAAATGCCAATGGTTGGATGTAATTTTCTTTATTTTATTGTGCTGGGTGTTGTATGTCAATGCACACACTAGACGATCATTATTAGATTTAGATTTATTGTCTTTATTTAGTCATTGATCTCGATGTTGATACCTAGCTCTCTTTTTGGAGTGTCTCAGTAATTTAGTCGGGTAACCTCTATCTTTTAATCTTTCTTCTATGATTTCAGATTGTCTCACAAAATCATTTAACTTAGAGCAATTGCGACGGGCCCTAAGGAACTGGCCATAAGGAATATTTGACCTAAGTGCATGGGAGTGAAAACTCTCATGATGCAGAATGGTATTCCTGTCAGGTTCTTTCCTGTAGAGGTCTAACAGTAGAACCCCTCCATCTTCCTTAATTAGTAAATCTAGAAATGGCCATAGGACTTCCCTTCTCTGATAGTTTCGACATAGCAAATCTAGCTGATGCCTTCTGGGAGCTGATGCGTTGCTTCTTCAGGATTGTGTACTTAAGCCTGTCTACATTTTATGGCTTTTCAGGTACTAAAAACAAATAAAACAAACTATTAAGTGACAATAAGACACTGCAGTCTACATTTCCTCTCCAATAGGCCATTTTACCCTCTTCGTAATTAGAGGAGCAATGTTTTGGTTTGTCGCTCTACTCAAACTTTCAGTCGGTCACAATTCTACATTCTACAGCAAGTGGTGTGTTGTTTAATATTCTTGTTTCCTCCAAACTTAAAGATACATGTATATATACAAATTGACATAAATCAGTCCATTTTCCGCTGACTATTTTAACTTGTCTTGCATATGGGTACTGGCAAATATTGGCAGTGCCTGGATGGACATGATTCCGTGTAATATCATTACTAGCATGTTGGCCAAAGCAAACATGAGTATGATGTTATATGTGAGTACTGGCATATATTGGTGCAGCCAGAATGGATGGGTACAGGTACAGCTAATGATTTGGTATTTGTATACTGGCATATATTCTGGGCAAACACATCCTAATAAAGTGCTAGAAAATGCCCATGTGCACTATTAGTGACTTGGCAGCCATTAGAGATTTTCATCCTAAAAAACAGATTGAACAATGTGTGGTTTTTTACCCAATTGTTCACAAAACGTGTGCTGTTAAATACACAATTCTAATTCTCTAGTGTTCTCCGGTGGAGTACCCCCCTGAATCATTTTAACGTGACTCAGGCTGCCTCACTACCCTTTGTCGCTCCCACAGATTAGTAGAATACAACTACGCTCCTCCAAATAAAATATTCAATAGACAACAATGGAACTCAGTAACTGAAAAAACTGCTAGGTTTTTTTCAGTTAGTGGATTGCCATGCCTAAACTTCTCACTTATGGATGTGTTAGGGTATAGGTTTTTCTCAAGGCTCGGGACGAAGGAGTGGTTGTGTCTCTCCATAGGACCTAATACTAATAGCGCGCTGTTACCTTCACAGTCCCACAGACTTGCTAACATCATTCAGCCCTCTTGTATCCACTCTGTAGCTGCTGCCCACTCTGTCTCCAGGTATGTTCCTGTTAGTGGTCCCTGTGCTTGAAGAGGCTTCCCCACTTGGTTCTGTGGAGTGTGGCCCTGCATGGGTATTTAGACTAATTTAGTCACTACTCACATGCAAATTCTGTGTCCATTCCTAACAATTATATTTAACTGCTTAGTGTCGTGCATACTTGTTTTGGTCATGGGGGCCCTGTGCATGTGGCTTGTGCCACAGACGGACGTGAAGCCCAATGTGCTCAACTAGTGCATGCTAGAAGAATGCGGTGCAAGTGTCCAGCAGAAATGGTTGCATAACTGGAATTTTACGCATGTGCACCCGACAGATGTGTTCAAGAATGCTGGACGGAGAGGTGATACCCCCAGGCACATGAATATTTTATATGCCGCTGCCTCAGTACAATTGTGCCATGGTCAAATGTTGATCAATACTTGAAAGGCCCTGCGCATATTCGGAGGGCTTTTGGTTTATGTGCCATTTTGCTGGGTCCATCTGTCAAGCATGGTAGATGCTGACTCCATGTTTGAAGAGTGGCTAGATGAGTAATGAATAATTCCCCTTGTGATGTTCTGCAGAGGTGGTCCATGCCCCACCTGGATCCACCTCCGACACACCCCAGATGATTGTAGAAACAGTGATCCCACAACAGGAGTGTAAGGCGGGATTATTTGAGTATGAAGTATAAACACTGATATAACTTTGACTGTAGGGAGGGAAAGGAAATCCTGATGTACCACATTGGCTCCGAAAGCCAACGTTTATTGAGGCAGGGATTTGTACTTGTTGAAGAAAATGGGGAAGAAGGTCTGAATATGTATACAAAAGTGATGCAGATACTTTAGAAATATTTTCTCCAAAACCGAGTGTAGTGTTAGCACCAAGTGAACTTTTCAATAGTCACCATAGATTTATCAAGCACTTAATTGGTGCACTATGATTTTAATTGCTCCTTGCAATATTGCGAAACTTCTAGACCAGGCTAACTATAATGACAGCAAACTGAGGTATGGTTTTAAGCATCCTTGCACCGTTACAGCACTATCCAAAAAAAATGATTGGTCAGTTTATGTTATGGGTGAGCATCTCTCAGACAAGAAAGGGGCAGAAAAATAAACAGTAATGTATCTAGCATGGGAAAGAAAACGAAAAACCGAATGTTACCAAACAAAGATAACATTCACATGGGGCAGTGTATTGCCATTGTGAACATGTTATTTATTTGCCTTACTTAGATGTATGTCCTGCTATAGTGAAATAGTGGAATAGGGGGCTACACTTCACAGGGGGTGCAAGAGCAGGAAGGAACTGGTAAACAATGTTGTTTGGGGCAGCTCTTATTGTAAAAACAGTGAGGATATTATTGATGTTGAAAAGATTCAAGTTAAATGATGAATAGTGCAAATTCAGAAGATGAACGTATGTGTGTTAGTTATGTTGTTTTCCTACTCATATATGCATTTTAGAATGACATGATGTGAAAGCTGGGACATTTCTGTTGACCACATGAACAATCACGAGTGTATGGGGGTTATTCATCTGTGGTGTGAGGGTTTCTCAAAGCTAAATTGCACAACAGAAGAACTTCTCAAACAACATATACACCTCACCTGGCCCGAACAAATGGAAAAGTGGCATTTATTAATTATGGCTCACCAAGTACTATTTCTACTTGGGGCAAGAAGATTCTGTTTGCAACCGATCAACAATTTCATAACCACAAGTTCATCTGTCATTGATACTGAAATGAAATTAGCTATAAGAAAGTCTAATTTTGCAGGATGAGGGTAAATGTGAACTGGTTTGCTTTTACTGTTGTTTCACCAATTTTTATAGACACTGAAGACGAGCTACAAAAAAAGAAGACTACACATGTTGGTATTTCTTCTCGCTCAGTTGATCAGCAATCATGACCTCTGGCCTGAATTGCTGAATGGAGTGGATGCGAAGGGAATCTTTGCAGTGAACATGTAATGCATTTCTGTGTCCGCCCATGTTTTTCCAGGCATTGAAGAAGCTTCAAAACTAAATGTTTCTTCACATTCCTTAAAGCATTTATGAAGCTTGACCTCCTGCTCCCGGCTTTCATGTACTGCAAAATTACTTTGTGCAACACTCAGGACATTTCGCTAGGCGTGCTTATTAATGCCCACTGAGAAGGTTAAGCAAAAGGCTAATATATTTGATATGATAATGACTCATAAACTTGACTTATTATTCATATCAGAAACAAGCTTGACAGACTATAGTCCATCGGCAATTGCAGATCTGACTCCACCTGTTGGCAAATCCATGCTACGGGCCATGTAGGCCATCTATCTTTCAATTATGGAGAGCTTTAAATTATGGAGAGACATTCCGCATTCAGTGTAAAAAAAAGGGACTCATTTTCATTTTGCGAAATGTGAAGCAAGTCTTTTACAATGGTGCCTATACTCTACAAACATTTGCATGTTCTTGCCGATCTACAGGCCCCAAATATTTCCAGATGATGTTGCTGATCTAATCTCTCCTCTTAGTCAAGCACCTTACCATTTTTACCTTCTCGGGGGTCTCAATTTGGGTGTTGACCAAAAAGACTTTCAGCATGCACTATGTTTATTAGAGAATCAAATCTCTTTTCAATTCAAACAATTAGTTTGCGGCGCTATACTTTAATAGGAACACATCACAGATGTCCTTACTTCAAGAGAAGTTCTCGTTTCACCATTTAGTGAGCTTCGTCTTCTATGATCTGATCACTTTGCCATTTCCTGACCTCTAAAACATTTATCTGTAGGTTTTAAGAAACAACTTAACCTTGCAACATAGTCGGTTTATTTTTTGCAAAATGTATCTCCTGATCAGCACTATTCTGACCTCCCTACCTCTCCCATTAGCTTGAAATCCAATAACTGGCGTGATCAGTGCTTTGACACCCTTGATCCAATTTGCCCTTCAGCATAAAGGCTAGATGGAAAGTGTTTTACTTTAACATTAAAGGAAGTCAAAATGAAATGAAATGAAATAAGAGAAAAAGAAAACTTAGTTGCTGATGTGGTCCATTATTAAAAGCTGATCTGGTCCAAAAAACCTCAGTACCATAATAATTGCAGGTGTACCGGCAGTACACAGAGCACTTTTCAAAATAATCAATAAACGTCATATTCCTCAGCTATGATCACAAGCGTCTCTCCCTCCCTCGAACTGAGCAATACATTTGTATTAGGCTTTTCAAACAAAATTTAGCACATTTATAAAGGTATGCTCCTCTAGGGAACCGCCCAAGTCAAGATTCCAGAAACCTCAATTTCATACGTGTGTACATCTGATAACTTAATGGATTTCTCTCCATTAGATATGGAGCAGTTCATGCGACTAGCCAGAAGATGAGATAATCTGGATCACTTTTAGATGCTTACTAGTCAAAACCTTCTTTGCAATTAGAACAATCCTAAGTGCTGGCGGATCCCCTTTTTGAGAAAATTAACTTCTCATTATCATCCCCAGTGGTTGCACCCTACTTGAAGAATGCCTTGGTTACTCCCGTGTTAAAACAGGTTGCCATCGTTATCAGGGACTTATCAAACAGGAAAGCTGCTTGCGAAGGTAGTGCCACCCTCTATTGTGCCATTGAACAGTCTGTTTTGATAGTGCTGCTCAAAGACCTCAATGTCGAAGTGGACTCAAGGAATATGACAGCCCTAGTCTTCCTAGATTTTTATTATGATAGCCTTTTATACCGTTGATCACATTATTCTATCACCCAGGGATGGAAAACCTGGGTATTGGTGACTTGCTCCTCAATTAATGTATCCTTTTTTTCTAAAGGACATGCATAAGCTATTTCACTCCCCTCTTTAAGGTCAGAGGTTTGTAATGTGGGGTTTCCTTTATCTCTCTTTCAGTGCCTTTTTAAGGATCATAGTCTTCCGCCTTTAAACCAAGATGAAGAGCTGTACAATTATGCAAATGTAACTGGGCTCATTGTCTGACTCTCGAGGACTGAGGAACCTCTTCATCTCTCCCTGCTAGTCTACTTGCAATCAACACATGAATAAACAACATCCTCTTAAAATGAAACCAGACTGAACTAGAGAGCCATTTTGGTGACTCTCCTCCTAATCTCTGGTAGAAATGTGTTTTGAAAATTGAAAACAAAGAAAGAGGGGGGGGATTTGCCCCATGAGCAGAAAAGGAGGGGACAAAAGACCAAAATAACACCGTAGATCCCTTACTGCTATGTATCAAAATCAACATGATTAAATTGTTCAAAAAAGTACCAAACTCTGGTATCATGCATTTTTATGAAATTCTCTGAAAACAAAAAGGGCAAATTTCTAGAAAGTTATTTGAAATATTTATTATTTAGACAAAGAAAATCCTGATGAGCATTTAAATATTGAAATATTTATTATTTAGACAAAGAAAATCCTGATGAGCATAAAGGTTGTAATAACAAAGAAGTATAACAGAAATTGTTAAAACACTCACAGTTGTAATTCACAATTTTGTTTAAAGAACAGAAAACAATCAATTATTCTTTTTATGAGAAACAGAAAAAAAAAAAAAAAAAAAAAAAAAAAATATTTTTTAAAATAGTTTCTTCTTTGTTGTAAAGTCACAAAGAAGAAATAAAAAAGGAATGGAGTACTAGTGGAGAGAAGATATATAGACGGTTCTTAAGGTAAAAGAATTCTTCCTTCTCTACACAGAACAACCGTATCCTCTCAAACTCTAACTCCAATATTCCTACTGACAGGTCTGCCTACGTGTAGGTGTCAAAAAAAAATTTCAAGAAAAATCAAGGTTGACATCATCACAACAACGTTTCGGCTGAAATGCCGCCTGTCTGGCCATAGTTTCTTTACATAGTTGAAAGTTGCCTTCCTCAGGGCGAAAGAACCTCACAACAGTTTAACCCTGTGGGGAAGCAGACATGAAAGAAAATGGAATTAAATTTAAAAGCATAATGGGAGTGAACTCCAAAATTTGAGTAAAGTTGCCCTTGTTGTTTAAAAGAGAATAAATTAGGAAATCAATTACCTCAATTTTGTAGGCTGTGGAAAAGTTAGAAATACAGGCGTGAAAACGGGCTCAGGGGCCCACAACAGTAATGCCTGAAGAGCGGAACCAACAGGGCCCTTGGTGTAACTGCATCGGGTCAGGTTGGAAAAAACAACAACTGAAAGGGAAGGGGGAACTTATCAGAATAAAAGTGAGGAAAAGTACAAATAGAGGTTATCCAAATGGGGAGAGGAGTGTAGAGGTATGTACTCACATGTGGATTAAATCCTGTAACTAGATAGCATGCACAGTTGAAAGGTGCAGTCTGCGGAGTATATAGTGCGGAGAGCACATGCGTCGGGTAGGCTAGTGTGGTCCCATATCACTGGCATAAAAGGTGTACAGCCTCTGAAAAATAGAAAATGATGAAAAAGTGTTAGAGGGATGAACAGATATATACTGTAAACACTAAACTGTGTTTAAGAAAGAACCCACGAGAAATCGTGTTAGAAGAATGGACGGATATATGCAGTAAACACTAAACTGTGTTAAGGAAAGAACCCACGAGAAAATCGCGTCTTACCTATAACGACTTGACCAAAGTATAATGCAGATGTACGAGGGGAACAGCCTTTCTTGAAAACCTCTCGCAACACTCTGCAAAGCGAGCACGAATGTTCATATAGCCTAAAGAGGGCAGGAGGCCTAACTCGCCATTTCATTGGGCCTGAAAATAAGATGTGTGGATAGGCTGAGAGCTGCCCCACCTGCATGTCACTCACTTGGGTGGATACAAAAGGGCGCCATAACAGCGGCCTCTGTAACGTCAACTAAGAGAAGCTGCCGCGCCGGAAAGCAGACAGAAACCTGCGGAGAAGCGTCCGGCTGGGGAGCAGAACACATGCTGCTGGAAGGAGGCAGCCGCCCGCAAGGCAAAACCCAGGTGTGGGATGGAAGCCAAAACATGTTAAATTGGACTGAAATCCTCATTAAGTCCATTAATGTGAGTGGATAAACGATGGATCCATCGAGCCTCCTTCTGTAGGAGGCAGTGGGTTATGTTGGGCGTATTTTTGACCACATCCAGAATCCACCATAATATGTCATTAGCAGAGTGCTGTAGCTCAATGTAGTGACTTACTAGGGGTGCGGTAAGTGTTTTACACCTGATTCTAGATCGATGTTCTGATATTCTAATATGTACCGGTCGTGAAGTTTGACCAACATACCGAAGGCCACACGGGCATTGGATGCAGTATACCACATGTGCGGTTTTGCAGTTTGTCATAGTGGTAAATGTCCATGTTTTTGGCCCAATTTTGAACTCCTTCATTTTCCTGGTGAATTGACAGACAGAGCAAGATCCACAAGGGAAATGCCCTGTGGTGGTCCTCAGATCCCACAGTCCTATTCTAGGGGCGGCTTTCTTAAGGGAAGAGTGCACAAGTTTGTCACGAATATTGCTGCCCCTCTTGAAAGCAAAGCGGGGAGGAGGTGTGTCTGGCAGATTTATTTTGACAATGGGCCAGTATTTCGAGATGAGTTTTTTAATCTCGAAGGTCTGAGGCCCATGGGTCAATACACATGTCATCTGTGAATTGTTCTTATCCAGTACTGAATTGGAATTTTGTTTGGGCGTTAGCAAATTGTCACGGTCAGTAAACCGAGCCCTTTTGTACGCTTGTGTGATCAATCGTTTAGGATAACCTCTGTCTCTAAGGCGACTGCTAAGCTTATCTGCTTGTTCATAATAATCAAATAACTCGGAACAGTTTCGCCGGATCCGGAGAAACTGGCCATAGGGTAGATTATCCCTAATATGTCGAGGGTGATTGCTGGAGTAATGTAGGAGAGTATTACGAGCTGTGGTTTTACGGAATAGCGAACACTTCAATTTTCCAAAATCATCTTAGAGTTTAGAGTTGTCGACTTAAAGTCGTCAAAGAGTTTATTAGTTTTCACTAATTGTTCACGAGCATTAGAGATAGTAGTGTTCTCTAAAAAGGTTTTCTCTTCCTTTTCAAGCTCCTTCTGTATTTCTGCCCCGAGACGCTGGGCAGTTGTTATGGTAAGGACCATAAGGTCCCTACTGCATTTAATGGCAATGTGGCTAAAGGTAGTAGTGTATTCCTTGTCTGTAAGAAACAGACAAGGTTCATTGCGAACTATCAATCCCGCTCGTCACATTCTATCTTCCACCAATCCCTTCCGCTATTCTATCACCAAATGGAAGAGATATATCGATGACATCATATTTATTTGGACAGGCACCAAAGCCGAGCTAATACTCTTCTTTGAATGGTTGAATAACGTTGATCATAATATCAAGTTCACCATGGAGTCTAGCAATAGTCAGATCCCTTTTCTAGACTTAATAATTAAAGATGATTTTGGAAAATTGAAGTGTTCGCTATTCCGTAAAACCACAGCTCGTAATACTCTCCTACATTACTCCAGCAATCACCCTCGACATATTAGGGATAATCTACCCTATGGCCAGTTTCTCCGGATCCGGCGAAATTGTTCCGAGTTATTTGATTATTATGAACAAGCAGATAAGCTTAGCAGTCGCCTTAGAGACAGAGGTTATCCTAAACGATTGATCACACAAGCGTACAAAAGGGCTCGGTTTACTGACCGTGACAATTTGCTAACGCCCAAACAAAATTCCAATTCAGTACTGGATAAGAACAATTCACAGATGACATGTGTATTGACCCATGGGCCTCAGACCTTCGAGATTAAAAAACTCATCTCGAAATACTGGCCCATTGTCAAAATAAATCTGCCAGACACACCTCCTCCCCGCTTTGCTTTCAAGAGGGGCAGCAATATTCGTGACAAACTTGTGCACTCTTCCCTTAAGAAAGCCGCCCCTAGAATAGGACTGTGGGATCTGAGGACCACCACAGGGCATTTCCCTTGTGGATCTTGCTCTGTCTGTCAATTCACCAGGAAAATGAAGGAGTTCAAAATTGGGCCAAAAACATGGACATTTACCACTATGACAAACTGCAAAACCGCACATGTGGTATACTGCATCCAATGCCCGTGTGGCCTTCGGTATGTTGGTCAAACTTCACGACCGGTACATATTAGAATATCAGAACATCGATCTAGAATCAGGTGTAAAACACTTACCGCACCCCTAGTAAGTCACTACATTGAGCTACAGCACTCTGCTAATGACATATTATGGTGGATTCTGGATGTGGTCAAAAATACGCCCAACATAACCCACTGCCTCCTACAGAAGGAGGCTCGATGGATCCATCGTTTATCCACTCACATTAATGGACTTAATGAGGATTTCAGTCCAATTTAACATGTTTTGGCTTCCATCCCACACCTGGGTTTTGCCTTGCGGGCGGCTGCCTCCTTCCAGCAGCATGTGTTCTGCTCCCCAGCCGGACGCTTCTCCGCAGGTTTCTGTCTGCTTTCCGGCGCGGCAGCTTCTCTTAGTTGACGTTACAGAGGCCGCTGTTATGGCGCCCTTTTGTATCCACCCAAGTGAGTGACATGCAGGTGGGGCAGCTCTCAGCCTATCCACACATCTTATTTTCAGGCCCAATGAAATGGCGAGTTAGGCCTCCTGCCCTCTTTAGGCTATATGAACATTCGTGCTCGCTTTGCAGAGTGTTGCGAGAGGTTTTCAAGAAAGGCTGTTCCCCTCGTACATCTGCAGTATACTTTGGTCAAGTCGTTATAGGTAAGACGCGATTTTCTCGTGGGTTCTTTCCTTAACACAGTTTAGTGTTTACTGCATATATCCGTCCATTCTTCTAACACGATTTCTCGTGGGTTCTTTCTTAAACACAGTTTAGTGTTTACAGTATATATCTGTTCATCCCTCTAACACTTTTTCATCATTTTCTATTTTTCAGAGGCTGTACACCTTTTATGCCAGTGATATGGGACCACACTAGCCTACCCGACGCATGTGCTCTCCGCACTATATACTCCGCAGACTGCACCTTTCAACTGTGCATGCTATCTAGTTACAGGATTTAATCCACATGTGAGTACATACCTCTACACTCCTCTCCCCATTTGGATAACCTCTATTTGTACTTTTCCTCACTTTTATTCTGATAAGTTCCCCCTTCCCTTTCAGTTGTTGTTTTTTCCAACCTGACCCGATGCAGTTACACCAAGGGCCCTGTTGGTTCCGCTCTTCAGGCATTACTGTTGTGGGCCCCTGAGCCCGTTTTCACGCCTGTATTTCTAACTTTTCCACAGCCTACAAAATTGAGGTAATTGATTTCCTAATTTATTCTCTTTTAAACAACAAGGGCAACTTTACTCAAATTTTGGAGTTCACTCCTATTATGCTTTTAAATTTAATTCCATTTTCTTTCATGTCTGCTTCCCCACAGGGTTAAACTGTTGTGAGGTTCTTTCGCCCTGAGGAAGGCAACTTTCAACTATGTAAAGAAACTATGGCCAGACAGGCGGCATTTCAGCCGAAACGTTGTTGTGATGATGTCAACCTTGATTTTTCTTTAAATTTTTTTTTGACACCTACACGTAGGATGACCTGTCAGTAGGAATATTGGAGTTAGAGTTTGAGAGGATACGGTTGTTCTGTGTAGAGAAGGAAGAATTTTTTTACCTTAAGAACCGTCTATATATCTTCTCTCCACTAGTACTCCATTCCTTTTTTATTTCTTCTTTGTGACTTTACAACAAAGAAGAACCTACTTTAAAAAATATTTTTTTCTGTTTCTCATAAAAAGAATAATTGATTGTTTTCTGTTCTTTAAACAAAATTGTGAATTACAACTGTGAGTGTTTTAACAATTTCTGTTATACTTCTTTGTTATTACAACCTTTATGCTCATCAGGATTTTCTTTGTCTAAATAATAAATATTTCAATATTTAAATGCTCATCAGGATTTTCTTTGTCTAAATAATAAATATTTCAAATAACTTTCTAGAAATTTGCCCTTTTTGTTTTCAGAGAATTTCATAAAAATGCATGATACCAGAGTTTGGTACTTTTTTGAACAATTTAATCATGTTGATTTTGATACATAGCAGTAAGGGATCTACGGTGTTATTTTGAAAATTGAACTCAGTAAATGTCCCCCTCCAGTTACATGGGTTAGAAATCCATTGGTCATTATGAATTGCAAATTGTCCATGATATCCTATGCCCCTGCACTGGTACAAGCACATGTTGTGCACCTCACTTGATCCAGACCTACACTGTCACTATTAGTCACTATTAGACGAGGAGCATCCGATCTTGTCCATGCTGGCACTAGTACTGTCCAGAATTGACTATGCCATTGGGATCAACATTGGCCTAGCTACCTTTGCAATTCAGCAATTGCAACAACTTCAGAATGCAATGGCTCACACTATCACTTGTACCAGACACTGGTAGCCTCTCAGCCCTTTCTCAGACCATTGTATTGGCTCCTGGTTTTGACCTGTATTGCATTCAAGGCTATTTGCACTGCACACACAGATTATCATGGACGGGATCCTGCTTTCATTTAGGAGAAACTCTGCCAGTACTCAGCATCCAGAGTGTTACTATCTGCCTCTGGTCTTTACTTTGTGTAACCATAATGTCACAAAACCTGAATACAACTCTGATATGTCATCCATAGTTCACCACCCTACTCCCAAAGGCCACTTGTGCTTGGAATATGTTCTAAGAGTACCAACACCAAACATCACATAACTTCCTTGAAGCTCAATCTTGCTTGTTTACATTATTTTTGGAAAAGTGCTTAACATGTTCTGATGTTTGACATTTGCACTCTATTAAGTGTACACTGGCTCACTGTACCCCATAAAATCAGCCCTTATCCTCATAATACAAAGTCTGTCAACATTTGTGTTTATTCGTGATGTCCTCAAAGGCCTTCACCACTTACAGCAATGTTCCTGCTCAGTCTAACAATACAGTAACTCAACACTGTTTATTTATACGTAACAGCAAACATTTTATAAATGGGACATCAAATACAAAACACCATAAAAAACAACATTAAATCATTCATCTTTCTTCCAATTTTATACAGTACTGGGTATTGAGTAAACATGAGAATATGTGTAAATGTCATCCAAGAGGGGAAAACCACTAAAGTGCCAGTGCTTCTATACAACATAGATACAGAAAAGAAAACACAGCAGCATAAAGCAACTTTGTTAACAACAATATCGATTTTCACAAATTCAATCAGAATGAATCATCCATAGCCGCTTTTGGGTTCTAAATTCCCTAAACAGCAACGGGCACAATTGGTCTACTTCACAATGAAGTTTTGGCATTAATAATTTTTTTACGCCTTCTTCAGGACACTTTGAGTCCTTTTGTTCATGTATAGATTTTATCCATAAATACATCTGGAAGTCTTCTATAAGTGCTGTTGTCCCGGAGGATGGCTCAGCGGCAACATCCTTGCATTGGAAGCAAGACGACACGAATCCCCGGGTCCGCACTTAGAAACCTCTGGGTATTAAGCCTGTTATAAATAACCTATCATATCATTCATCGGATACCGGAGACAAAAGAGACATATAATTAGCCTCTCTATACATTCATTGTTATCCTTTACATTTATAACTCCGGCTGCCAAACTAATATTTAGTGTATATGGATACAGGCCATGTCTCCATGAACACACCTAAATTGAGGAGGTAACCAGCACACCTCTATGGTCTGCACCATACACATAGGCCCATCAATGCTGAGCTCCATACATGTTTGTCAGAGAACAGACAACAGCCAGTATAATGAATGTCACCCAGAGAATACGTATCCTATCACATTTAAATATTATTCCTACAGCGTTTAAAAGCCTTCACAATAATGATGACAACATTTTTTTTTTGGTAAAATGTACAGTGTTACCATGAAAGCGTATGTATAGTATCATGGGACTCAATGTTAGTTCAAACAACCGACCAGGTATCATCTTGAGAAGAGTGCTCTTATTTACTGAAGAGGTTTGTTCTGAACATTTGAAACATATTGGTGTCTATCAACTCACTTATGCTCATTAACACATTATCTTTCAGTGTTCTTGAGACATTTTGATCACTGTTGGGCAGGTTTCAGAAAGTTATTCGTATATCACTTAGTGGTCTTTCTGTCTTGTGGTCCCATTTACATTTGGGAAATAAGAGCCTGTATGTTTATGAGGTGTCAATGATGAACTCATATTTGATAGATTATGTACTATTGTTTACCATTTTCAAATATATTTCTAAAACAATGTTTGTTTGACTGACCTCTCGGTTTTGTTACACTGTTTGACACGGTTGCATTTAATGAATCTTACAGTTCTTTTTTGTATTTTACATACCTTTGTATCATGTTGAGTTTCCATAAAAAAACAAAGGGATGTGTGTCTGATAAATGGAAACCGGTTTGAGATTGAACACCAGAGAGGCCTATAGAATATTTCAATTCTATATGCTGAAAAACAAGTTCTACATGATGATAGGATAGCAGCATTAGCTCAAGCTCCACCCAGAGTTTGTGTCCATTGATAACATTCTTAACTCTAGAATGTCTTCTTTGCTCCATCTTCTGGGTTATGAAGGATTATAATTTACATAATTGGACACACACCACAAACCACCTATTTTGAAGAGTGCATTTTCATTCATAATAAAGATGAAAGACACAAAAAAGAGGTTTGTCAAGAAGTTCAAGTGTGTTAGTTAAGGCTTAGTAGGTGTCACAGATGGCCCGAATAAAGTCACCAAGAGGTTTAAGGGTGTTCATTCAGATTTACAGGAAGAGGTATGTTGACTGTTCTTTCTTTAATACACAATTGTCCAGTACAAGAAAGATAGATAGTTCAATGGGGTGCATTCTCTCATTTACCTTCCGTGGGATCACCAACCTAGCACAGCCATCTGTAACACCCAGTTAGCCATTATTTCATGGTAAACCCTACTGTCCGTTAATTGTTCTGACAACAGTAAATTCCTAGCTGGCCCTACGCTGTCAATGATGTTAGCTCTAATTGTGTGGTGTATGTGTGCCATTCGATCTTCAAGCCCTCTATCCCCTTACTACTCTCCTCCTTGCCCTACTTTCCTTTGTCTGACTCTATGCGCCTTCTCTCTTTCAAACGTCTCTCTCCTTTGTCTCTCCAAAGCTTCACTCTCACCTACGAAGTTCGCCTTCCCTCTGATGTTGCTACCCTATTTCCTTCCCCTATCCTATCTCTTCTCTATGACTATTCTCCCTTCTCTCCATCCCTACTACTCACCTTCTCTGGACTACACTACACTAAGAGTGGTCCGGTTAGGTTCAGAACCTCACTCTACTCCGGAAACCTGATCATTTAGCATACTCTCAAACTTAGGTATGTTTTTTTTTCTCCTGTTTTAAAATGGCATTGTGGAAGTACTTACAATTGCATTGTGAAACCTAGGCCTTGTTCCCACTATTCAGGACCCTCAAACTTAGGTGTGTTTTCTACTGTTTTAAGATTGCATTGTGAAAGTAGTGCCTTTCTGTGGCTTGCCTCCTGCCAAAAGCACTCACCTAGTGAATCTTTCTACCACTATCTAAGCGCCTGTCATTTTGTCCAATTGACTACTTGTCTTATCTCTTTGTCTCATCTGCTTGCACCCTGACCAGTGTCCTTCCCTAGTGTTCTCAACCTACCCCATCCCACTCCCTTCCTTCTCTCTCCTCTCCCTACCTACTCTATGGTGCTCTCCTGTCTCTCCTATCTTTTCTAAGTGCTTCTCTATCGACGATACAGCTCTCCTCACTAAATCTGGTAGGAAGAAGTTTAAAAAGGATATCCTAGTCCCCAACCCAGGTCTCCCTATCACTGACACCTATACCAGTGCCTTCACAGACTTCCTATTTGTTGTACCCTCGCCAGACCTATGGACTCTACATATGGCCCCTGTGCTCTCTCCCTTCTCTTCCTCTCCCATTAATTGTGGCATCCAGTGGGAAGCACTCCTGGCCTCCTTCCGCTCCTCTAAGGTCATCATTAATGTTTACGTGAACGGTACCGTCTTGGTCCAAGGCCCTCAAGCCAACCTTCTTCTCTTTGATAGACACTTTCTGCGCCTCATCAATTTCCTTTCTTTACCTGCTGTCCCCTCTGTCCCCTCCATGGCTTCCTTGCCTCCCCCTTCTGTCCACTCCTTGCCCACCTTTCCCTCTCCTCCTTCCTCTCTGCCCCCCCGGACTGCTTCTACACCTCTGCAGGGCATACCTCTGATTTGTACCCCTCCCAGCAAACTTCTCCATATTGCGACTCTCAACTCTCACTCTGGTGTCAAACACTCCTCTGACATCTGCCGTCACTAGGAAGAATTTAACCTCGAGGTCCTCAGTCTCACCGAGACATGGTTCACTGCCAGCTCTGTCACAAGCTTTTACACTCTCCTCCCTGATGACTACAAGATCCTCTCTGTGCCCAGGTCCAACCGTTCTGGAGGAGGTGTAGCCCTGATCTTCCCCGAGTAGATTCCTTCCTCTGTCATTCCTATGCAGACCTACTCCTCCTTCGAATGCCTCGTCTGCAGGCTCTCTCTCTCTCTCTCTCTCTCTCTCTCTCTCTCTCCTAGCCATTCCCTTACTGTGGCTACCATCTATTGGCCACCTGTTCAGATTTCCGCCTTCCTCTCTGAGTGGGCGGATCACGCCTCTTCCCTCCTGGTCTCAACCACTCAACTCCTCCTTCTTGGAGACTTCAACATCCACCTGGATGCTTCCTGTCCTTCCGCTGAACTCTTACATGACTTTTGCGACTCACTCTCATGTCTCCCCTCTGGCCCGACTCACTCTGCAGGGCACACTCTGGATGTTCAGATGTATTCAGACCTTCTCCTTTCGTCCCCTCGGACCACTCCTCTCTCCTGGAGTCATCACTTTCTCCTTTCCTCCCAGCTCACCCTCTCTACCCATCAGGCCAAGACAATTCCAGCATTGCCACCTACCTTCTTGGTTATCCGACCCATGAAGCTTGTGTCAGTTGAGGCTTTCACCACCACTTTCTCACTCCCCGCTGCCCTTGGCTGACTCACACCCTGACACAGTCCTTTCCATCCTCCACTCTGCTATATCTGATACTCTTTATGTTATTTCCCCTGTCATGAGGATCAGCTTGAAGCCCAAAGCCAAGTGCAACTCCTGGTATGACTCAGACCTCGTCACCCTTAAACGCAAGTGCAGGGTGGCTGAGAGGAAATGGCTTGCTTCTGGTACATCCTCTGACAAACTCATCTGCCGCCTGCTCCAAAGGCAAAACTGGCTCTCGGTCTGCACCAAGAAGAGAGCCCATATCCAAGCCCACGTCTGTGTTGCATCTAACAACTTTGCCAAACTCTTTAAAATCTGCAAGGAGTTGGATAATCCTGCTGCAGTATCTACCTCTCCTGTCGCCTCCCAGTCCCTCTGCATGGCCCTGGCTTCTCATTTCATCGCTAAAACCCAGGACATTGTGTCCTCTCTCTGTTCTTAGACCCTCTGCCGACTCTACCTGTCTGGCTAACTATCATCCAATCTCCATCACTCCTTTCCTGGGCAAACTCTTGAAAAAGCTGGCCATCTCCCAGCTCAATCTTCACTCTGAATCTATTGGCTGTCTTTGTGACCCTCAGTCTGGCTTCTGAGCTGCCAGAAGCATGGAAACTGCTCTACTGAACATCCGCAAAGACCTGCTATCCAACCTCAATTCCAACACCCACTGTGTCCTCATCATACTTGATCTCTCTTCTGCCTTTGACACGGTCAACCATGCTATCCTGCTCCACCGTTTCCGTGATAACCTGGGTATCACCGATCAGACCCTGGCTTGGCTGACCTCCTTCCTCTATGATTGACCCTCCCAGGTCCAATTTGGGTCCTTCCTCTTCTCTATCTCTTTCTCTACCTGTGGTGTTCCCCAGGCTTCTAACCTCTTTCGCTGGCTTTTCAACCAATACCTGGCACTTCTTGCCCACCACGTAGCCGCTCTCTGCCCCAACTTTTAGTGTTATGCGGATGACACTCAGCTCATTTTCAGTCTCCCTTCAGCGACCTCTTCTCCTTCTTTCATCTCTGTCTGGCTGCCACCCAGGAGTGGTGTGCCGCCAATGATCTATGCCTTAATGCCAGTAAGACTGAGATTCTCCTCATCGGCACACCTGCTCCCTCCTTTCCTGTCATTCTCAGGCCGGCCTCTCTTGGCCCTCTTCCTGCTCCCACATGTGAGGCTAAAAACCTCAGACTCATCTTTGACTCCACACTTTCCTTCTCTTCTCACATCTCTGTCGTCTCAAAGAAGTCACACTACCAGCTGCACCTACTCAGGGGTATTCTTCCTTTCCTCTCTTTCACTGTCTCCAGAGCTCTGGTTCTCTCTAGACTGCACTACTGCAACAGCCTCTTTCTAAATCTGCCTGCCTCTACTCTCTGCCCTCTGCAACTCATCCAAAACAGGACTGCAAGACTTGTTCTTGGCCTCAAGCTCAGGGATCCCATCTCTTGGGACTGAAATCTCTGCACTGGCTCCCAGTGGCAGTGAGGCTTATGTTCAAACCCGTCTGCATTGTACACAAGGCTTTCTGGGGCTTGGTACCTCAATACCTTCAACTCCCTCTTCCTAAATACCTTCCTTCTCGAGCTCTTCGCTCATACGCCTACAACTCCCTCAGGGTTAGTCCCTTCTCCAAGCAGCAAGTTTGTGGTAGATCTCTTTCTTCTGCTGGGGCCTGCCTCTCCGAAACTTTTGGAGAACCACCTCTGGTTCTGGAAACACCTCAAGACCTTCCTCTTTGCTTCTGCTTTCCTCTCCTCCTCTTCCCTGCTGAACTCCTGGCTGAATCTGAAACTGCACTGGTTTACCTGGCTACAATCTGATCTCGGGCCCAGGTCCCCCCCACCCCTGCCAGTTGCACACCTACACTGCCCCCCGGCAACTCTTGCACTAGGGGACTGTTTCTGTATACCTACAGCCCCTACTAGCACTTGACACCTGATGTTTGCACTTACCCTTGCCACCAGCTGGCTGCACTTCTATTTATTCAATTTATTTTTCTAGATTTATTTCACTGTCATCCTATGTACTGCACTGTCCCCTCCCCTTTCCCCCTGCACTTTTTCCCTTCCCCTCTCCCATGCACTTGCGCAATATCAATGTCACCTGGCCTATTCGGATCTCTCCCTCCACACTACACTACACTACATGGGACTACTTCTGTTCCATTCTCTTCAAACTCAGGGATATGGTTACCTTCTCACCCTTCCAATGCACTCACTGTTCCTCTCACTAATCTTACCCCTTCCCCACTTCTCTCATGCACCTCTCTTCTTGCACCCCACTCTTATGCCCCTCCCTACAAGCTTCACTCTCATAACACTCACTCCCTCTCACCCTAACTACTACACCACTCCCCTACTCCTATCTCCCACACTATCTCTATCTCTCTCACACACATTCTATACAGCCCCTTCCCCACTTTCTGCTCTACACTACACTACACTAAAAACAGCTGGTACCTCTCTCTCACACATATCTCACCTTTACTAAGCTTTACCACCAAAACTGCACTCTGCATGGTCTCTTGTTCTACCTTCAGGTCCTTTTGTGACCTTACCCGTACAGCGCACAATCTGCCTTTCCTGCTGCCTGTTTTTATGTTGTGGGGCTGGTGATTCTTTTCTTCTTTTCCCTTCTCATTGGCTCCGACAGTCATCTGACTTCCTGCATCAGTCGGTGCCCATCTTTCCCCCTGGTGAGAGGATTCAAAAACTCTCGAAACGCTCCTTCTTTTCCAGCATGTTTTTTCTGACAATCGTTGTGGGTTTCTCTGCTGTTGCAGTGGCATTCCGATGGTCTGGATGTGGCACAGGATGTATATTGGGTGTGTCTGAGGCAGGAAGACAATTTAATACAGTTGACAATATTCAAAAGAGGTTAGGCTAGGTTCAAAGTCAGACAAGGTCAGCCCAGTGGCCATCTCTAGACTGTCTGTCTCTGCTGCAGCCATCAGAACAATGGGCAGGGAGAGTTGTCTCTCTTTCATCCTCTCTTCAGCCCAGTAAGCTCCCAAACTGAAATGAGGCACACCCTAAACAAAAGGGCCAACCTCACATCAGGGTGTTGCACACCAAAGAGCCGTTGAAGCAGCAGACTTGGGAAGGCTTGGGAAGGAGGCGGGTTTAGATAGTCAGGCAGAGCAAAATGGAATGGAGGAAGGAAAAACTTGTTTTTTTTGTGGGCTTCTCTTTCCTTTTCTTTCCTGTCTCTTCCCTTTCCAGCACAGCAAAGTACTTTGGGTAAAATGAAGGAAGGTTAAAGTCACTTGTTATCTGAACAGGGATTGAACCACATAAGGCAGGTTTACATCTAGCAAATCCCTCGAGACCTTTTGCATTTATAAGGAAGGGCCCTCTAACTTCTTCCTTGATTCATTTTGAACCTTCAAGGACTCTATTAGAATCTGTTTGGACCCTGTTGTGCGAGCAGCCCTTTCCAAAGTACCTCAGTTATGAGGTGTAGGCAGGTGTTCCAAACCAGAGGCAATAACTTCTCATACCTGTCCCGAAGGGCACATTGGATATGAACTACTGCTGGATCAAGACCTGAAGTCTCTGCTGGCTGTATTGGTACCCAGGCTCCTCGCTGGAGTTGAAGAACTCCTGCAGTTGATAGCTATCTGTCCGAGTTTGTGTGAAGAGAAGATAGAACAATCTTGTCCTGAGTCCCTGGAATGGGACACACAGAACAAGAAGAATTATCACTTCAAACCGTCATTGAACCATAGTCGACAATGTCTGAAAGCCTTCAGATCACCAGGATCCATAGTGCTGCTTTTGGTACTTTACAAAACTTTCTTATAACCTTTGTTGCTGCATCCACTAAATCACCTTGATGCCGCATTGTACCAAACACAGTATGTCACCTGTTGGCTTGAACAACCAGCTCATTGCTGTGGACAACTTTGTACTGCTGTCTCTTTGAATATGGGCATTTTCCCATCGGGATTACAGGATCAAAACTCTCCAGACATTGAATTTAACCACTGTAAACATGTTGTCACCCGTCGACGTGACCAGCGGCCACCACCATCTCAAAATGTCTTGACCCTCAATCCAAACCTGGTAAGCCCATTGAACTACATCACTCAAACTCTGATTTCCAACTGCAAGGATATTTTGCTTCCAACAGACTCAGCATCCCTAAGTTAGGTACAGTGGCATCAAACCTCCAAAGAACTGAGAAAGGTACTCTTGAGAGGCCCTAGTCCCCATGCCTCACTTCTGGGATCCTCTTGACTGATGAGACACCCATCTTCTGTTTTAAACAAGACATAGGGCCCCATTACGAGTTTGGAGGTAGCTATGCCCTTAATAAGGGCATGGCTACCCCCAAACCCAGGTCCGGGTCCCGCAAAAGGGGACTTACTGGGCCATTCTGACCTTGGAGGGCCCGGTAAATCCCTTTTGCGGTACCCGGACCCTGTACGTCCCCATTCCCATTTGAGCCCCCGTAGGGCTCAATGGGAATGGGGAGGATACTAACAACAGGCCCGTTAATGACAGGCCCGTTGATAGCATCCTGGTCTGGTAGCGGGTCCCGCTAAGGATGCCTGGTCTGACCAGGCGTTCCAGAGCGGGACCCGCTGCAGACCTCGTAATAGGGCAGCCCGGAATTAATGGTGTCAATCCCTTACCGGCACTGTTCATTCCGTGGCCGCCTACCTCCTAATGAGGCCTATAGGCTTTTTAATGACATCCCCGCTTGGTTTTGCTTTGTCACCCCGAGTGGGACGGGTATGTCCAGCTGTAGGTTCATTGTATGCTGTACACAAATAACCAAGCTACTCCTCATTAATGATGCCCAACAAGGCTGAAACATGCCTGAGTATGCTTGTGGCCCGTGCAGAAGGGCTGTGACCTAGTAGTTCGAGATGGATTGCTCCTTTGTGGGTGAGGGCAAGCTTGATTTGAATATGGTCTTTCTCTATATGCAATGGCTTGGCAAGCAAACAATGATGGTCTGGAGGGTTGCCCACATCAACAGCCAGAGGAGTAACATTAATTCTAAACCTTCTAATCATCACCTAATTGGTTTGCCTTGCCTTTAGCACCTTTCACATCAAATAAAATAAGCACATCAAACTGTTGCACACACCATCAGTTTAATTTTGCTCTGCCCCTTATCATGAAAATACTATAGAAAACTCAAGCTGGCCAATGTCAAATGTGAGCAGTTCATTCAGTCCAGATGTTGTGTTTTATTTGCATTTTAGTACCTATAGTTAACAAAGTATGGTAGAAAAATCACACTGTACAAAGGGACATGGTGTGGGGAAGTAAGCATCTCTGCTCAAAAACCGCCAGATAGAGCAAGTAGTGGCAGGAATGGAGCTATCCGTCTGAAAATGCATGTTGATGTTGACTGGACAGCTGGCGTCTGGATATGGGCATCACAGATGTCACAGGGCCACTTAGCAATACTTAGAGCTTTGTTGGAATACAGTCCCTCCCTCTGCAGATCCCATACCTCTCAACCTCAACTTCAAAGGCTGTTAAATATGTTGTTTATTATTCTGGGAGGATAGGACGGTACTTACTTACCATTAGCGCAAAATGAGTGCAAGGTAGATGATAACTGCAAAACATGCTTGTGCTGTGAGGAATGAAATGTGTCAGTCTGTCCAATATCAAGAGTTAAATCGATTATATTGAGAAGATTTTACTTCAATATTCTAAAAAGTAGAAAAATGGCATGACCATAAAAAAGAGACAATGGGCCTCATTACACGGTATTAGCTATTAGCGCCATGGTTGCCGCTGGTATTTTACCGTGTCCGCCTTGGTGGATGGCGGTATTACCGCCCTACTCCAAGGTGAGCGGGGGCGGTAATTCCCCATTCACCAAGGCACTTCCCCATTCCCATTTTTAGCCCCATAGGGCTCAATGGGAATGGGGAAGGAGCTAATTACGGTACCGCAAATTGCGGTACCGTAACTAGCACCAAGGTCCCTTTGCGGGCCCGTTCCTTTACGGCTGGTAAAACCAGCCGTTGAGGTCGGGTCCCGCAAAGGGACCTCGTAGTAAGGCGGTAAGGATTTACCAGTACCGATGCCCTTACCGGTACCAGTAAACCCTTACCGCATTCCGTGTAATGAGGCCCAATATGTCATATCTTCTGTCAGACAATGCAGTAGGTCTGGTTCTGCATGTTTAAAGGGATTAGCGCAAAGGAAGGAATGACATTAAATGGCAAAAGTGGCCCTTCATTTGTCAACATTGCTCGTCTTCAAAATGTTCTGCCTAACAGTAAACTACTATTAGGTGGCAAAACATTCCAAGGTATACCACTTCCTTACGTAGCTAATGGGAAATGGCATCATAATTGCACCACTACATTTTTTGGCTAGTATATGCCCATGGCAACAGTTTATCACCCAAATGACTGGTATCCGTCATTCTGTGTTCGCCATGAGCAAAGGAGAATGGATCTATCAAATGACAATTTGTGGTAAGTTTGCCTTTAACAGAAGTATAGTGGCAAAATGTATGCACATTATAAACCGACCAACACTATTTTTCTCTCTGTGTATCTCTGCGTATCTCTAAAAAGGTGCTAAGATTACTTGACATGATAATTGCTTTCTTTACCTTAGAAGCATGAAACAACATGTCCTTCATCCTAAGATTTAGAAGGCACACACCCACACCATGTTCTGTCCTAAAGGCGAGCAATTTAGTAGCCAATTTGCACTGCTAACTGTTGAATTACCCCTGAGGCCAGTCATTTCAACATGCAAGGGAGGATTGGGAAAGGCATTCAAGTAACAGATGGCAGCAGGCCCCTAAATGTTCTTTGACTGTGTCAGAAAACTGAAGGCTCTGCTCTTGTTGGCTCATTTTTAATGGAAATAAGCTTAACACAATATTTTCTATAACAGTAAAAAGCATTTAAAAGAAACATTTGACCTACATCCTCATAATGGTTAGATCAACTCTGTTGTATTTTGTTGAAAATGAGGTGCTTGAACCTACAAAATATTGCAGCATAAGCCCATCTTCTAAGCACTGAGCTACAGTGACATTCCTTTAGTGCTCATAGATATTTTATTAGGACATGTGTAAAAGAGGACGAGATAACCACTGACGGGCCCATAGGCCAGTGCTCACCCTCTAGTACTTGTAAAACACGATAGCTGTACCATGTGAGGAATGGGGGTGCAGGATTCACTTACTCCAACATGACTCAATAAGGAGGACTCAGTAGTTTGTCAAAGGGAAGTCCGTTTATTGACAAGTACATCAAACAGGGAAACAATTGGAAATCAGCATTCTTGCGATTGCCTGTCTCGCTCTGACTTCCACGAACTTCAGTTGAACAGTGATGTTTAAACACAAAACTCGTCATCATTGACGTCTAACTCTACAAAACTCGTCATGCAATATATTATTGGTTAGGAAAGGTAACTTAAGGTGCTATATCTGTATATGGTAACAGATATATTATTGGTTAGGAAAGGTAACTTAAGGTGCTATATCTGTATATGGTAACAGAGCATGTGGATTGGATAACTCTTATCGAGTGGGCGTCTATGTCCAAACCTCTACATCACGCGTGACAGGCATCATGACAACTACAACGTCTCATTGGTTCTACAAGCTATAAGACCCTAGATTATTTGGTCCATTGTGATTGGGTGGGTTCCACCCCTAGACATAAATCTCCACTTTAATTAGCAGCATGCAGAATGGACACCCAGGTGCCTTATGCCCTAGGATTCACCCTGCCTCTTTTCTATCAATCAGTATCTTTGGCTATGTGTCAATTAGTTGGCTGGGTATGGCCTTGAAACTGTAGCCTTTTATCAGGAAAAATTATGGCACCCTCGGGTTCTGGGTGACATCAGACGTTGTTGCCTCCTTGTAATTGGCAGGTCACGTGTCTGTTCACCATGAATTTGCTTCAGTTTCCAGTTTTTCGTGTATTTGATTCTCCCTTAGCCTCGCCACCTGCCTGGGCCCCCTTTATCTTGACCTTCACAGGGCAGGCTGGTATGCTCTTAAGTTTCGGTTCTCCAGAGTTGCCACTCACCTCCCTTCCTGGAGTTGACCTCGAATTCTCAAGCATGAGCTACTTCTTGCTGAGTTTCGATTCCGCTCTTCCCTCCTGGCTTTAGCTGGAATATGAATCTCAGCCTTGGTGGCCCTCTTGCAGCCTGGGCTTAGTTCTGCTTTACAAAATGGAGTTGCACTAGTATAGTGTGCTTCATTGAGGTAGATATATATATGGGGCATGCCCCTCTATTCTTCTACTAAGCATTGCAAGCAGTGCTGTTTTCTTAGCTTCTTGCGTTCGAAGCCTATTTACACGCATTAACTGGTTGGTTACCTCCATCTTGTTTCATAGCAACGTTTCCTTAAGTTTTAACATCGTCTCTTTCCTGTGTCCATTACATCTATTTTCATAGCTTCTCGCACTTTTCGATAGCCGGTTTCGTTCATTCGCAAGTCTGTCCAGGCCCTTGTGTCATTTTCACTGGCCTTCCATTAAGGCTCTTTGGGTTTCTTCGTGGATCATCTGTAGGTACTCTTCATTTTGTCTCAGTTGCTGGAATGGTTGTCTAAGAGGGTAATGTGTAGCCCATGGTTGTCTGGTTATGGGTGCTCCAACAGGTACGGCTCTTCTGATGTACACTGGGCAGAGTCCCAACGCAGCTCTTTGTTGGTTCATTTGCTCCTCATACGTCATATACCTTGGCGAGTACGCTCCTGGTACCTCGTAATGGGGGGTAGGGGTGCAGGCCATGTCTGGGACCTCCTCTACACGTCTATAAAAGGTGTAATGGATGAAGATACATCTGGGAACTAGCAATGCCAGTTGGGATAAACAAAGGTGCTGGTCTCTCTCTCTCTCAGTCATTTGTAATGAAAATAAATATAAATGAATGTTCTTATAAGAGTGAACAATTTTAACGACTACACCTTCCAGTCCAAGAATTTTGAAGCCAACAATGCTGTTTAATCTGCAAAATTCCTATTGAAAACCCCTTGCATTAACCACTCAGATATTGAATCTCTCTTCAGTAGGTATAGCTTTTGTATTTATGACTTTTAAAACATTATTTAATTGCATTTTGTTTAATCAAACCTTTGCAATGTAAATAAAAATTACAAAATTAACTATCAATAAAACAGTTCCGTAACAATCCAGTTCATCCTTAAAATTCATACACTAGTCTCTTTAAAACAACAATAGTAAAAAGTTGTATTTCAATTTTTCAAATGCTAACAGAAAAAACACGTTTAAAAAACCTAACAGCAGCAAGAGGTAGTGCACATGTTTTCCCCTCTAACATTTTCCCCACAAGATTCCCATCTCTACAATAGCCGAAATCTCTAACAATATATCCGTAGATGTAAAAGGGCAGGACAAACCAATAAAACATGATATAATTTCTCCCTAGTATACCAATCATTACAATATCTACAATGTGCAAGTTCCAATCGAATACCCCCTCTCATACATATTATCTCATGTGTCTGAAGAACATTAACACACAACCTCATGAAGCAATCTCTCCACCGTCGATATGGGAACTTTTTCAAATATGGTTCCGATACACTTATCCTCTTATAGCACAACCCCAAATGATCATTGAGAGATAACTTCATAAGAGTCCCTCAAGTATCTATCCAATCAAACAATTGAATGGCAGTTTTCACTTTGCCCGAATTTACAATAAGAATTTCAGTAGTGAGACCTATTTCAGTCAGTATCATCAAACAGTAGTCTCTAAAATCATCCAATGGTGTTTTCATTCCTGTCAATTCTATTTTAGCCATCTCAGCGTATAATGTATGCCAAGGGGAAGTTAGAAATGTACGGAATAGTGCCAATTGTTTCCACTTTATACAGCTTCTCAAAGATTGCAGACCTATCTCATGCTGCATCGTCACAATCGGAACACTTTTAGGTAAACAGTGCAGGACTCTTCTCCACAGAATTGCTTCGTAGTAATCCATTTCAGCAATAATCCGAACAAGAAGTCACTCTAGAACATAAAGAATACTTGGTATTACTTTGCTTACATTATACTTAATTACTGGAATCATTGAAAATCTGCCATATTTAGTATTAACCCTGGCCATTTGGGCACCTGTTATTGAATCTCAAATATTTCATATTATATTTTACTGTCAACCTAATATCTTCAATAAACCAAGCAAAATTACACTTTTTTTTCCACACAACAGATCTTCATTGCTGCATTAATTTTTAACCTATTCTCTTTCATATACTTTACAAAGGCATTAATAAGACACTGCAAGCCAACCTGTGTTTTGGCCAAGAGGATCATCTGCAAAAGCCAACCATGTTAGTCAGGTTTTACCAATTTTAGGTGTTACAAATGTGGCCCCCTTCAACGCCTCTCCTACACCAGCAACATAGTAGTTGAAAAGACAGGGGGCCAGGATACAACCCTGTCTAAAACCATTTTGAGATTCCGCTCTCCTGGACAACACATCATCACTGCTGAGCCTAACCTGCACATATTCTCATGTAAGTAGATCAGTATTGACAATAAACTAGATGGTAGCCCCCATTTTCCCAATTTCTTCCATAAAATGTGTCTATCTAATAGATTTAATGCCGTAGTCAAGTCAAATGATAACACATAGGTAGGCATTCTTGAAAAACCAGTCTGGAACCTACTCACTATTCTTTTTTCCACCAGCCTTTCATTTATTTTTTCTTAGAGTAGCCCAGCAAATATCTTAGAATCTGAATCCATTAATGTTATTGGATGATAATTGCAGGGAGAAATTCTATTTCCTTTTATGAACACTGGGATATCATAGGCACTTTTCCATGATTTGGGAGTATTCTGTGTCATTATTATATCTCTAAACAGAATAAACAATATTCCGGACCAAATTGCGGGGGACTTTTTAAACTCAGTATTGGACAAGAGATTCGGACATCCTCAATTTTTCTGTTTTCAATACCAAAATTCATACACGAACTACCAGTCTCACTCCCTATTTCTTCTCCTTTTCTTTTATACAGTTGAAAAAAATAAAGTACCCACACTTCTTATTGTATAGGATTTACTTGTGCTTGACTCTGTGTAGCTTCAATAGTATTTATTAATGCCCAAAAATGTGCATCTTGGCTTCCACATCCAGCTGATATAATCACAAACGATAATTTCCCCCCAATATTTTCATTCTTTGTTTTTCTTTTACGATAAGGCCACCCTTCTGATCCATACATTTCTCGCTCTTGTTAATAGTCCAAATTATCTTACAACTAAACTGTTGGTGAGGTATGGTATGCCAGAGGTCTGGGGGTTACTATGAGCTCAACCTTTCAGCTGCAAGGGGCCCAACAACCCTTTCCCCAGAATAAACAGAGGACTCAGCCAAGTGCAACTTAGAACTGTTACTTATTATGAAAACTGACAGGGATCTTAAAGGACATTCACACATCTCCAGAGTCACAATTCCAACAAACATATCACCCCTTTTTGATGCAGAATGGTGTCAGCACCTGGGCCTTCCCCAAAAAACATATCACACATACTCATTGGGTGCTCAGTGTGGTAGACACTATAGATCGCCTATATATATCTTACCCAATTGGTCCTTCCATGTCAGGTGGCTGTCCTGGCCTTTCCCCAGGAATCTGTCTATTACATTGTTGCAGGGTCACAGAATACCATTGGCCCTTGTCCTCTGCCATCCACCCCTTGGTTTCTGTCCTCTGATTGCCTGGAACTGGTCTCCTCATGCCTGGTTCCCAGTTCTGTACTCAGCCCTCTGTGCACCTCTTCAAGATGATGTGAATGACTATGCGTCCCCACTGTATCTGGTAGCAACATCACTTTAGCCTGTGAGAGTGCTCTCCATGGTGCAACATCGTTAACCTATTCATGTTTCGTTTCATGACTGGGTTGCTGAGAACTGCTCGTCTTCCCACCGCGGTGAATGACCATTGTCTAGCTCAGCCGGATCACATGATTGAGGACCACAAAATCACGTTCTTCTGGTCTGCATCATGAGGATTTATTCTGTTTTTCTGCAGATGGCCCCTAATAGTCTTTGGTTTGGAATGTGCTGTTTGTCTCTGACCTTGGCTATGAGCCCTGGCCTTCCTGCTCTGTGCAGCCTGGTCTGCTTCCCTCATCTCTTGTCCTGCAGCTCAAGGCCTTGTCTGATTTTCATAAGACATATACTATGATTTCTACACACTTATATAGTGCTGTATTTCCTATATGTTAGTCATATTAGGTCCTGACAGGTTCCTTATGTAATGTTGTAGTTCCATAGGGTTAGTTGCCATAAGCATCTGCAAGCTTGCTCTGCATCGCTTTGTTGTTTTGCGTTCAGCGTTTCTGTACTTGGCTAATGAGAAAAATAATGAAAGCTTTAACAGTATGTATATGTATATGTCCTCTATCTATCGAACTGTATAAGGATGTTCTTCATGTATACGAGTGTGTTTGTGTAAAGCTGTGCATGGTTGTGAGTGTACTTTGTGACTAATGTGACTATGTCGTGGTGTCACTACTGATGTCAGACCAGAGGTTTCTTGGTATTAGTCAATGTCACCCATCATGGCATTTGAATCCATGACCAGTGTTGAAGCACCTGTATCCATAAAGACATTCACTAGATAAGGCTTGCATGGCTGCCTGAGAGCCTACTTCTCTGCATACGTGCCAGTCACTGGTGCTCCTGGGGGCTGTCCGAATAATGAGTGACTTTGTGCATTCTTGACTCTTTGGGCTTTCGTGTTCATGGGGATGAGGGGGTAATCCTGGGACCCTATGTTCAGTCTCCAATCATCCATACTTTGTCACTCTTGCTCTTGGTAGCCATATCTTTGTTACTCCTCAAAGAGGTCTATAGTAATTTGAATGGTCATATAGCTACAGTCTCTTTCTGGGTTGCACCAAACCCATTTCCCCGGTACCTCTTATTGTCAAATGGATTGTCAAATGTTATCATCTCAGTCAGGAACAGTGGACATTCCTTAATCCTTGTCCTCAGGTTATGTCTTTCTTCTACTATCTTGTGATCCCTAGTCTTCACAGTAGTTTTGCGTCATTGTGCAATGCAGACCTTCACCACACACAGTCCCACTAGTACTAATATTAGTGCCCCTAGTAATAAGTTCAATCTGTCTGCTGGCCATGATGGCATCCAAGACCATATGTATGACAACCAGCTCTGGTCTTTTCCTGTCCCGTTGGTTTCTTCCTCCATCTTGGCATGCATTTTTGATAATCTTGTCACTGCTTCTGTCAGTGTGCCATTCTCTGCATCATTGGCAGGCCTGAACATGCAACAGGAACTCCGATCTTGGGGCAAGCTCCTCTTTCCATCGCTGTGAGAAGGTCTAGTACATATCTGTTTTGGAGTCCCATTAACCTTACTGCTCAGATCTCCTCTTCTATCGCATTGAAGACATTTACTGTAGAGTTAATTGTCTGCATCAGCTTCCATCTGATTATCTGCAACCATTTTGCGTGTGCATATGTCTGGACAGCTGGAACTACTGATGCAAAAAAACATCTCTTTACAGCTGAATAATCTATGTTCAGGTGGTACATCGTCTAGTGATGCTTCTCATTCTGATGAGAAATAGATGTCTCTCTTCACTCTGCTCACTTTTACAGACCGTTTCTTTCTTCACTTTTCTTCTACTTCCACGGATCTCTTCTTTCTTTTGTTAGTGTCCATCTTAGGGAAGTCGTCTGTCTTGATGTCCTCCTGTGGAACTACAAGTGCTGGCATATTGATGTGTACCAACAAGCAAACTCCTCCCCAGTTGGGTGGCAGCTTCTCATGTGCCATGGATCCAGACGCCCAATAGTGGTCCATTAATACTGCTGTGATAACCTTCATTGCTGGATGCTTCTCTGTGTACCTACACTCTGTGTTGTCTTCAACCTTAAATACATCTCCATTCTGGTAACATAATGCTGGTTTCTTCAGTGGTATTATAGGCATTGGTCTTGCTTCATTGTCTACCCAGGTGAGCAACTTTGCTTGCATCCCATTCTTTCAGGTACTTGCCAATTTCTCCTTGCACTGTGTTCACGGGTGTTTGCACTAGGCTGTGTGCTTTGCTTCCTACTACTCTCACTTTCCATCGTTCAGCTGTGTATACTTGGCCATACACATCTGTGGTCTTTCCCAGCATCCCGGTTCTCCTCCTATTTCCTTGACCCCCCTCTTCGGGCATGGTAATGTTTTTTGTGTTATTGTTTTTGTCTCTCTATTCTGAGGGCCATCAGTTATCTATTGTATAGCTTGGTCAAACTTTCAGTAATTGCTCATCATGTCAAGAGTCTTTATATAACTGTATGCATAGGGGAACTTTCCTGGGACATCCATCTTAATGTTGCTGTCTTCCCTTGGAATCTCCCCCGTGGTGTCAAAATGGATAGGTACATAAGTCATTGTGCTCTTGCTGCTGGTATTTCAGTTGCTATAAATGTTCTGGAAGCACTCATGGCATAGGGGATTAGTGAACAGACATAGCAGCTCTCCCCAGTGGTTTCTTTACCTACTTTGGTCATGTGCTTGTACCACATATTGTTAGACACTCGAGCAGTGTCGGTGAGTTATAGGTCCACCCCTCCATTGTCTCTGATAGCACTGCAGTTACCTCTCCTTACAGTCCTTACAGTGCACCCCTGTCCACCTCACATGGTTGTTCCACCTGCTGGAGTTAGGGTAGTGTTAGTAGCAGATACAGCAGCAGAACTAGATACAAGGGATATTTGACCAAAGAGAAATGCCAAAACACCACTTGGAAATAAGAGACAAGACCAGATGAGCATGTTTTTAATAACCTCTTCCGTTACTTATGCTGCTTGGATCATTGTGCAGTTTGAAGATATCAGTTGCCCGCCTGAAATGCACAAAAAATGAACATTACTTTGTTAGTGTTGTTCAAGCCCGGTTGATCAAATAATCTCTCATGGCAAAAATGAATAGTTGTTCCCACACAGCCTTAAATCTAGGGTCTCTGAGGACTGCAAAGAAAGATAGGTTTCCTCTTTCTAGTTGTAGGTAAGCTTGGGTCATATATGCTATGAAGACATGATAATACACACTAGGAGGACTTGCTCGGACTGTGTTGGATCAAATTGGCATTGGAAGGTATCAGGTTGGGGATCATCAGTGGGCATCATGGAGGAAATGCAATAAAAAATAGTTGCACTTTCATGATGAATGTGTGTGGAAAGAAAAATAACAAACAGACATTGTACCCTCACTCTGGATGTGTAGGATACCTTGCCCTAACTCTGCTGCCCGTGAGCGAGTAACCATTGGGTGTCTTCTGCTCGGAAGTGCTGATTCCTAGTGGTCTCTTTGTTCTTCTTGTTCAGGATCTTTGTCCCTGTTGATTTTTTTGCCAGGTGAGGCCACAGCTTTGTAGGGCTTGATGTCACCCAAATGATTTCAAACGCTGTTTCCGATTAATTTTACAGCTCTTTTAGTCACTGCTCCAACTGTGTGGGGAGCCGTGAACATGGGTGCATCCCACAATCTAAAAACATTCATAAGGAGATCCTGTTCTCCTGGTTATCCAGGTGGCTGCTTAAGTAAGTCCTCTTGGCTCTTGACGCTGTCACTTTCCTCTCCGGCTCCAGGCCCCTCCTGTATGTATAGCACTTCAGTCTGGCAATATTGTAGTTTGGGTTTGCCCACCTAGTATCCTTTGTCTGCTAACACTGTGAGCATATGTACTGAGTCATTTCTACACTGTTCTTCTGTCTTGCTGAAAATCAACATGTCAATTGTGTACTGTATGACTAGGCTTTCTACCTGTATATTGCCTAGGTCCATCTGAAGGAACTTGTTGAATATGGAAGGTGATTCACAGTACCCTTGAGGAAGTCTTGTATGTTTCCACTTCTTATTTCTATATAGAAAGGAAGTTAAGCCTTGTGATTCTGGGTGAAATGGTAAAGAGAAGAAGGCATTCTTCAAATCTATGACCATGAGATAGGTAGCTTCTGTGGCAATGCTGCCCAAAAATGTCGCTGGGTTCAGAACTAAAGGATATTCTGCATCATATGATTAAGAGGGCGCATGTCTTGTATAAACACCATGACCCCCTGTCGCCTTTTTGACAGGGTAAACAGCGGTGTTGCATGGTGATTCTGATGGCACTAGAATGCCTTGCTTCATTAGTGCTGCAATGGTTTCATAGATACCTTTGTATGCCGCCCTTGAAAGTGGATATTGTTTAACTCGTGTTAAAATTGCTCCTGGCTTCAGCTTTATCTTCACTGCTCCTATCCCTTTCAGAAGCCCCACATCATAGGGACCTGTAGTCTATAAAATGCCAGGTTCCCTTGCCATGTCCTCCTCGAGAAAGGTTGGTGGTGCTCTCAGCACCATCCTGAAGCACCCAGTGCTCACTGTTTGCCTCGTGTCATGAGGCTAAATTCAGTACTTGAAGCTCAATTCCATTCTTTGTTAAATCAGTTAATTGGTTTTTGAAGAATCTGTGGAATTATTTGATTTATTTCTCTCAAAAAAATGCAATTTTAGCTACCTTCTCTCGGTTAAACTACTGTTTCCAAGAGCAGTAAAGTGAAATTGACTTTACTTACATTTGTAACTTTTCTAGACCCAGCGCACACATTCTTACAATTGGGTGCTGGAGGGGTTACTAAACATCCCCTTTGTCTACTTTCTCATGTAACATATTTCTGTTACCCTTTCTACAATTAATGGCTGGTGGCAGTGGTATACTTTTTACTAACATTGAGTGTTTCTACCGCGGGCTGCGATTGCAGCTGCAGTAAAGCACCTATAGGTGCCCATTTTGTCAAAATGGCCCATGTCTTCTTTTTTCGCCATTTCTTGTTGGAAAGCTCTTTGTTGAGATTTACTCTGCACACCAAAGCAGGTTTGCTCCCTTTGTTCAATTCGTCTTGGGCGGGATTCACTGGTGAAGCCCGCCTCTGGATCCAGCATGTCTGGCAGGGCAGGAAGTGAGGGAGGTGCCCAAAAACTCCCTGCGCTTAATCCCCTTGGTTACAGGAATGCACCCAAAGGTGATTGGCTGGCTGGCTGTCCTCTAAGGACAGCCACCCTGCTGTGTGAGTGACAGCAAGGCTACGAATGAATGGGAGAAACCTGCATAAAAGGCGAGGTCTTTTGCATGGAAGGCAGAATCGACCACTGGACGAAGAAATCCGAAGAAGAACTTGGAAGAGACGCTGGACTCCTGGACCATTGGTTTGCCCCATGAAGCCCGGCTGCAGTGTCAAAGCTCCGAATTCACCTCGACTAGAGAAGCCCTGCATAGGACGATTTCTCCCCTTGGGCTGTTGGGACCAATCGACCCCAAGAGGAACTCATCTGGACATCCTCTCGAAGCTGGTTGTACCTCCACTGCTGCTGCAGGAACCAATTGCCAGGGAGAGGAACACCAGAATCAAGTGTCTCGTCTTTAAGTCAGACCCGAGCTCCAGACGAGCTGCAGACGAGCTCCAGAAATATCCTACGGAATCCCATGAAGCAGGACTGACCAAGCATGAGCCACCTCAACAAAGTGCGGGACCCAAGATGCGAGGAAAGTCCATAAGGTATTCGAGAACCGCAGTGGTGCTGTTTGCGAGAAGCTGAAACTGCAAAGTGCTGATGATCTGAAGATTGCCCATTGCTGCCACCGACCTTGAGTTCGTAGTGCAGGAGACCCCAGACGTCAACCCTCTTGTCCACATGACTGAGGCCCAGGAACAACAGCATCTACCATACTACAACTGGAACAGAAGCCAGCTAGAACCAATTTCCTTAGACCTAATGTTAGGCAGAATCATATGCAGGACCCTTTGGGGACACCACACACAATTAAGACTACAAGTGCAAGTACAAATTCACCTTTGGTACAAGCCTGTACTACACAGTAAAGTGGTAGCGATGGCTGAGCAGCCAGACTTATCTCAACCGTAAAGTGAGCAGTATCAGAAGTTACACAAAGGACAGCAATTGCTATGGTTCAAACAAACACTGACTCAAGGTTTCTGAGTAATAGAATATACATTTATTTACGCCATCAGTTATAAAACAGTTCACTAATATAAAACAGCAGAAAATCACAATCTTAATACACTACACACCACCCAATGAATTCTGGACAAGTTAATCTCAAAATGAAGTGTGAGCAAAATGGCACTCCAGTAATTTAAAAAGGGAGGGAAAGACAGGTTATTTAAAATCAAGCAGCACTAACACGTAAGTAGGCAGGGAAATCTAGAAAAGGCTTACTACAACTAGGATTCAAATCAAAAGGACTGGGCCAATGTTAATGGTTCAGAGTCTTTGCAGAGGATCGCAAAGTTCAGAGTAGTTTGTGGTTAAGTCTTTGCCAAGAGTTCGAAACAAGGTTGGTCGGAAGAAAAGTTATTTAAAAGAGTAGAGAAGGACAAGCCCTTGGATTAGCGAAAGATTTCAAACACTTTCACTGCGTCGGTCGGAACAAACGACCGGATTTGAACAGTACCTTAGTAGAAGAAGAATGCTGTAGCTGAGGTAGAAGTTCCTGGCAGGTCCTGCAGGCTCGCGGTTCCTGAAGCGACTGTCTGACTGACAAGAAGGAGGAAGACTGGAGGGTCCTGCACTGCCCAGGGAAGAAACCAGCAGCAGAGCAAAGCGATAAATTAAAGGTGCGCTCCATGAAACCCAAACAGGGTCCGGTCCTCCTGGCTATCCGGTTCACTGCAGCAATGCACAGCAAATTCGACGAGGGGAGGGAGGCCTTGATTGGTGTTTGGCGAACTGGTTGTTCCCACCAGCTCAAGGGAAGAAGATTCCTTGCAGATCTTCTCTGTTGTCGAATTTTAGGAGATTCGGACCCGCAGCAAGGCTTCACCAGGAGGTTCAGTAGAAGCAGTAGTCCTCTTCCTTCAGCTTCTATTCGGTTCTCTCGATCCAGTGCCAAATCTGCCTTCCAAGTCCCAGAGACCTGCTTTTTATGTAGTTTTCCCCCATTCACACAGCCTGGCTGTCAATCACACAGCAGGGTGGCTGTCCTGGAAGGACAGTCACCTAGCCAATCAAACAAGAGTGTGACTTGGGTCTCCAAGGAGAAAACCCCTCCCTCACATCCTGTCCACCCAGACACTCAGGCGCCTAAGGAGGGCTTCTGTGCAGAAGGCCGCCAAAGGACGGCGAACAAATGAACCAAACCTGGTTTGGCACGCAGAGTAAAACATGAGAAAGACCTTTACAAAAAGAAATGGTGAATAAACCCGCCGGAACCAAATAAAATTAAAAGGGGTCCAGTGGATTAACATAGCCTAAAACATAGCCTAAAACAGTACCAAGGCTATTTTCATAGTCCGCTGTAGGAAAAAAATAGTAGATACCACTGCTACCAGCCAAATCTTAAAGAAAGGGGAACAAAATAATGTTCCATGAGAAACAAACAAAATGGGATGACTATTAACCCTTTCCAGTACTCTATGGAAGATTTGTACTGGGTCCGTGAATTTAAAAAGTCTGATAAAGTCAATGGCAAACTTGACATGTTCTCGGAGAAAGTAGTCAGTCCCAGAAAATGGAGTTTAAAGTGGGAAGCCTGAAAAAGACAACCCTGTGTCGCTGCACTAAAGTTGCTGTGTGAGACACAGTAAAAAGATGATGCCTATGGAGTAGGTGAGACTCCACTGTCTATGAACACAAAAATGTAAAACACATGTAATAGTGGGGAAAAAGGCTCACACTCTTACCAGGTGAAACTAAAAATCCCACAAATCCAGCAAAGCTGCTGAGGGACTCAGTAGGTAAGGGAAATTAGCCATTCTGGAGAATACTCCCTAACACTTAAGGTATTGTAAACTAAGGGGAACTTACCTCGTGTTGTGTAGCCTTGCTAGCTCTCAGTTGAGGCTTGTCTTGGTTGCCTTTTTTAGAGTTGCTTGCAACTTTGCCCCTCACAAGCCTCCCAGCTTGTGGCCCAACAGTGATTCCATTTTCTACAAAGACTTCTAAAACATTGTGCAAAACTTTTTACTTACCTGCAAGAAGTGTTTCAGCTCACCTAGACTTTTGCTCAATTAACATTGGTTGTCCTGACTCCCTAAAATACTTTTCTAACCTCTGACTCTGTGCTTTAACCATCCCTCAAAAAAAGTCACATATTCTGTAACTTGTGTAGCTGGAAAAGGCTTAATTAACTTTACATTGGGGGGTTTCAAAAGTACTTACCTGCTTAAGAATATTTGTTAACCATTGTTTTATTCCCTCATGTTTTCTTTTTGACATAACCTCAGTATTATTTATTTATTTATTTATTGTATTTAACATTTATATAGTGCATAATCCACTGACTCTAAGGCTTAAGGGCGCTGACAAACAAATAGCATATTCAGCTAAGCAGCCCAAAGGGAGAAAGAGAAGTACAAAGGAGGGATAAAATCCAAAATTTTAGAATACCAGCGGATGTTTATTTAAACAAATATGTCTTCAAACCTTTTTTGAATACATGAATGGAGTTTTCCGATCTCAATTTCAGAGGCAAATTGTTCCAGGCCACTGGAGCTGCAGAAAAAAAGGCACCAGCCTTAGTCTGCGATAATCTACATACCGGAACCATAAACTGAAATTGGTTGTTGGATCTCAGATTATGTTTACTCACCTTTAGGCGTAGTTCCTCATTGAGGTAACTAGGGCCAGAGTTTTTCATAAAATAAAAAGAGGTAGATAGGAGCCGAAAGAGAATATGTTCCCTAATAGGGAGCCAGTGACATTCCCTTCTCGCCTCAGAGATATGGTCGGACCTTTTCTTGTCCAGAACAACCCTGATAGCGTTGTTCTGCACAACCTGCAGCCTGTTCAGTTCACCGTTTGCGAGACCAATCAATAAGCTGCTACAATAGACAAGCCTGGAGCTAATCAATGCTATGGCAAGTGTTTCCCTGCTAGCATAGGAGAGGAATGGGCGGGCATGTGAGAGCAATTTGATGTAGTAAGAGGACGAAGCCACCAGACTACCGACCTGTGCTTTCATGTTAAGATTACTGTCAAGATAAATGCCCAAAGTCTTGACTTTTTTCTTCACCACTATAACACATTCATCAATAACCAGTTTGGAATATTGATCTTCAAGTTTACAAATCTTAGGGACACTGCCAACAAGCATAAGCTCTGTCTTGCTTGTAATAAGAGCCAAGCCATTGGAACACATCCAACTTTAAATGAGCAGATACATTCTGTTGATGTTAGTTTCATCATCTGCAAAGACACCTGTGATGGGTAAGATACACTGAGTATCGTCGGCGTAATTGGTAAACTCTATGTTGTTAATGTCCAGGAAATCAAGAAACGGTACTGTAAAGATTTTGTAGAAAATGGGAGAGTGACAGGCTCCCTGAGGGACACCTTGCGTCAGCACCTTGATATTGGCATCTGCCAAATTGCTTCTCACTCTCCAATGATGATCTTTCAAAAAAGAAGTGACCAAATCAGCCGCTGACGAGGAGAAACCCGCCACCTCCCTCAATTTGGAGACCAATACAATATGGTCTATAAGGTCGAAGGCGGCGGATAGGTCCAACAGCATCAGCATGCTGGGGGTACCTTGATCCATGTGTCTAAGGAGCCTTGATTTCAAATCCAACAGAGCAGACTCTGTGCCATGTTTTTCCCGAAAGCCCGACTGTCTCTTATTCAAGATGTTACCATTTCTTAAGTGAACCAGTAGTTGAACATAGGCCACTTTATCGAGAATCTTAAGGAGAAATGGAAATAGGACGGTAGTTAAGTGGGTCATCAGGGGAAAGATCAGGGTTTTTTTTAATAAGGGGGTCACCCACCAGTGCTTAAAACATGTGGGAACCACACAATCCCTAAAAGATGCATTAACAAATTTACAGAGTATGGGGATAAGTGAGGTAGCACACGCTTTAACTGTTAGGGCAGGACAAACATCTGCCTTACAATTAGACGGTTTGAGATTTTGAATAATGGTTGTTAAGTCCTCTTCTGTAATCGGTTTGAAAGAGAAGAGTTCATCTTCCTTCCAACATTTAGCAGGAGTAATAGTATCCTTGAGACTTTTACCAGATAGAGAGGCTATGTCATCAGTGATACAGTTGTTCATTTTGTTGAGTTTATTATCCATGGCCTCCTATACTAGGTTACACCACCTGGCATCTTTAATAATAGAGTCCTGTGTAGTGTTCTTTTTCTTTGAACACTTTAAAAAGTTCCCTGGGCGTAGACTGCTTTGATGATATGATCGTCCAGATAGGCTCTTATTGCAGTGATCACTGCTTTTTTATAAGCCCTGACATGACTATTATAAGTTTCTTTGTCGACTTCCGACTGAGATTTTTTCCATTTATAGAGCGCTTTAGTTTTCACACTTTTAAGCTCTTGAAGATCATGAGTAAACCAAGAGTTAGGTTCCCTAGTAACACATTTTTTATTAAAGATGGGTGCTAACATGTTAACGGCGTATTGAAGCGTAACTTGGTAGGCTGTAGTGATAATTGCTCTAAATGCATTGCTCTAAATGTGCCAGTGATATCTCAATGTCCACAGTGTCCTAGTTATTTAAGTCACCCCAGGGTGTAGGAAGTGTCTGTGTGCCATCCCAAATGGGTCTCTACTGATTTAAAGAAACTGAGAGGGCCTCATTACGAGCATGGAGCTAATGAAAAAAGAAGGCGGAATGCTATTACCGGCATCATTAACGGGTCTGGGCCATTACGAGCCAACAACCCGGCAATTCCGCCACCGGCCATACCGTGCCCCTTCTTATCGGAATGTGCGCATAGACGCGCCCCTTCACGGCGGAAATACTGGGATGCCGCTAACAGGAGGACATCACAAGTTACACGGGCATGCACTTACTGGCATCCCGAAGGTGGTAATTAGGGCCTGCACGACGGCGGTAAAACAGGCATCGCGGACCACCCGTAAATAGCAACTTGCAGTGTAGGCAACTGTCACAGGTGCACACAATCACCATAGGTGGAGACAATGGAGCCTGTCCAAGCACAAAAGGAGCATACCCACAAACCACACCCCTTCCAACATCAAAATGATCCCACTAGCTGTAGCAATCCTGTGGCTGGAGGACATGGCTGCACTGCTACACCAGCAACAACAACTACAACTACAACAACAACAACAGGCAGCACAGAGGAGACGCAGGAGGAGAAGGAGGGTGAGACCGGCCCAGCAGGTTCCACCAGTGCAGCCAGTGGTACCACATAGGCAGCCACCAATACCTCAGCTCAGAGCCAGTCCATTCAACCTAACCCCCATGCAGATCCACACCCTGCACCGTTTGGACAGGTACACCATAACCACCATAGTGGACATGATACACAACGACATCATCAGCATGATAGAAATCCGCACAGCCATCCCTCCTCTACTGAAGGTGGTGGCTGTGCTCCACTTCCTGGCCACAGGCACCTACCAGCACACAGTGGACCAGCTGCATGGCATATCACAACAACTATTTTCACGCATGCTGACCCAGGTGCTTGATGCCCTCCTGAAGCATGCAAGCATCCACATATCCCTACCACGGAGTGGCCAGCAGCTCGCTGACAGTAAAGTAGGCTTCCATGCACTGACGGGCATGCCCAATTGCATTGGTTCCCTCGACTGCACCCATGTAGAATTGGTGGCACCACATGCCAATGAGATGATGTACCGCAATCGCAAGCAATACCACTCCATCAATGTGCAGATGGTATGTGCCTCCAGCAAGATCATCACACATTGTTGTGGCCGATATCCCAGATCTACACATGATGCCATGGTGCTGCGGAACTCCACGCTACCCCGCTACATGGAACAACATGCTGGACGGCGTGCCTGGCTGCTTGGTAAATTGCCTGACTGGGCCATGGCAGTGCAGTGGGGTTGTGAGATGGGGGGATGCATACTCCACCTGGGTGAGATTGGGGGGGTGGATACTCCACCTGGGTGAGATTGGGGGGGATGCATACTCCACCTGGGTCAGATTGGGGGGGTGATGCATACTCCACCTGTGTGAGATTGAGGGGGGATGCATACTCCACCGGGGTGAGATGGGGGGATGCATACTCCACCTGGGTGAGATTGGGGGGAGATGAATATTCCACCTGGGTGAGATTGGGGGGATGCATACTCCACCTGGGTGAGATTGGGGGTGGGATGCATACTCCACCTGGGTGAGATTGGGCGGTGAGTGGACAATGTACTTACAGCTATACACTGTTCGCCTGAATAGCCCAACCTGAACATGACACATCAATTCCATACATAGGACCAATGCTGCACAGCAACGCCAACATGCCAGACACACAAGCAGGCCACCATGTGCATGTTAATACCAAATTGCTGCAGCCGCGGCAGTGATTCCTAAAGGTGTCAGGTAACATTTTGACTCACACATACCTCATTGTGCTCCCATGCAGGTGATGGTGGCGATCCCTTGAAGCCGTGGCTACTTACCCCTGTACGAACCCGCAGAACAGGCACAAAGAGGAGTACCATCGGGTTCATAACCATACTCGTGTTGTGATTGAGCAGACCTTTGGCCTGTTGAAGGCACGGTTCCACTGCCTCAGCAGGTCTGGTGGAACACTCCTTTATGGGCCTGAGAAGGTGGAAAAGATCACCATGGTCTGTGTCATGCTGCACAACATGTGCATCTGGAGAAACGTACCACTGCCACCTGACATTGACCTGCATGCACCGGGTGAGCATGATGAGGATGATGATGGAGGAGAAGCAGCACCCCTGGCAGTTTGTGATGCACAAGATGGCCGTGCTGTGCGCCATTTACTGATTGACGATTATTTCTGAACCACAGGGACATTGATGGTTATGTGTCAGTACTACATTGGGCATTGGGATCGTGTGGAGATGGACACAGGGTGTGTGGGGAGTTGGGCACTGTGCGCTGTCATGAATTGATTAAACACACACAAAATGAACAATGTCCAGTCATGAAATGAATTTGCACACAACGGGTGTATTAGAAAAAATATCAATAGAGTGCATCATCCCTCCACCTCTCACACGCCCTCCCCTTCCCCCAAAACCCCCCTGAACTCCCATACCCCCAATGAACACCCCTAACACCCCCCAATGAACACCCCTAAAGCCCCCCCAATAAACACCCCAAACACCCCCCAAACACCACCAACCCCACCTCCCCCCTCACCCATTGTCATCCCACACACGATGTGGGTGGACTGGCTATTTCCGGCCTCTTTTCGAGTCTGGGGGCAGCATGTCGGTGTGCCTTGTGCTGCGCCTCATCATCCACACAGGGCTTGAGGGAGTTGAGCTGGCAGGTGTGGATGACGGGGTGGAGGTGGTTGGTTGTGGCACTGCCGGTGCAGTTTGTTGCTGTTGAAACTGGTCCAGCATCCTGCTAAGGACCTGCCTTACCGCCCCTAGACTGTCATGGATGAGTATGGTGCTCGTGTTGATGGCATTTACGGTAGCAGCATTTGCCTACCTTATTTCTCGGCATGTTTGCTCACCCTCGGCCACATACTGGCGGACCAGTTCAATCAAGGAGTCCTGGTGGACTTCTACCCTGGTCAGGTGTGCCTCCATGTCAGTGGGGGCTGTGGAGGTGTATGGTGCTGTGGCTGGGTGGACCATTGCAGGGCTGCCCTCTGAGGTGCTGGATAGGTGCGGACTCCTCAGTAGAGCCGCTGGTACCTGCATGGGGCCTGCAGGTGTGCCCTGTATGGAGTGGTCGGGGTGGACTGGGGGCTTGGTGTATGTAGACATTCCACATGGATGGTATCATCAATGTCCTGGAATTCCTCCACTTGCACATCCAGGTCGCTGAGGGGGGCTGTGGCTGCTGCCTCACTGACCAAACTGGTGGCAGCGGACTGGGTACCGTCAGCCTCTCCCTCTGCAGTTGTTCCCAACTCTGTGTTTGCAGTCTTGTTGGCTACTGTGATCTCCTCCTCAGCCAGCCTGTCTTGGCCTGGACTGGTTCCCTGGGTTGCAGTCTGGCCCACGGTGCTGCCCCGGAGGTGGAAGGCCCAGGGGCCTATGGTCTGGCCCTGTGTGTAGAAGCCCTTGGGGCAGGATCCTGCCCTTCACTTTCTGTATCAGTGCCTGTGGTGGAACAAGAGATGCAGGGCATCAGTGATGGTGTTACATGCAAGATGCATGAGTTGGTGCTGTACAGTATTTCATTTCTCATGCATGCATTCTTATAGGTTAGTCACACAGGGTACTTTAAAAGGGGGGGGGCATATTGGCATAAGCCGTGGCCTCTCCATTCGATACTGATGTGTACCAGGTGGCATACCGTTGTATTGTGGTTTGTGTGATGTGTGACATGCGAATGGTTCCTTTGTGTTGGGTGACTGTTGGTAATCGGATTGGCATGCAGCATGCATTTTATTGTGCCAGGGTTTGGGCCTTCATCTGGACATGGATCTGTATATGTGTGTATGATGGGCCATGCATTGGCTTGGCTCACTTTCACATATGTTGTACTACGTCATGGTTTGACCTACTGGGGTTTGTGGGGTCACTCACCTCCATCCTCCCAATGTCGCCACACCAGTCTCCATTTCACCAACGCCCTCTATGCACTCCATATCCATTGTGGTGCTGCAGGTCTCTTCCCAGCGCATCGATTTTACTGGTTAGTGGGCACCCCCGCCTGTTGTCATGGCCTCCCTGCGATTAGATGCCAGGATGTTATGGACACGGGGACGTAGGTCATCCCATCGCTTTTTACAGTCTTTGACCGTGCGGGGGGTGCTGCCAACCGCTAACACCTTACGCGCAACCTTCTCCCATATTTTTTTTTTTCTTAGTTGGACGTCCCTTTTGAGGTTGTTTGCAAACACCTCATCTGCATGGGCTGCAAGAGTATCAGCCGCATGTTTAGCTCCTCGTTGGAGAAGCGCTTCTTGCACAGGAGGGGGGGTAGTCTTGTGGGTAGCATTGGACAGGATGGATGGTATGTCACTGCTGGATTGAGAGGATTGCAATGGATTGTGTTTTTAAAGATGGCCGCCATCCTATTTCCTGTTTTGACGCAATGACGTTACTTGCGGGTCCGGTATTACGAGCCCGGTATTTGCATGATGTTATTACCAGGTCATTATTAAGGGGTTGCTCCTTGGTGGAGGCGGTATCGGCTGGTCCCGTGATGGTGCTATCAGGGGGTTGGCGGGCCTTTAGCGGCATGGTGGTGCAGCCAGTACTGGCATGGAGGTTTGCGCGTGCTCACGCACTCGTAATCAGCCGTTTTTAGCGGCGTCAAGGGTGCACAGACGCGCTATTACCACCATGCCGGTAATGACTCCGTTTTTAGCTGGATTCTCATAATGAGGCTCAGAGTGTGTATATTGAAGTATACTTTTGTGTTACATATATTTGCTACTTTCTAAAGAAAGCTTATTTAACTGACTGTTAAATTAATAAATATCTGTTTAATCAAGAAACCTTGAATATAAGTGTTCCTTTGAATACCTGTCACTGTGAATCTCTATGTTACAACCCTACAGCTCACATTGACCCCTCTTGAGATAAGCTTGGCTGCTCAGTCACTCTACCAACTTGTGTAGTACATGGTTATACCAAAGGTTGGGTTAACTATTGCCAAGAGGACAAGGCTGGTGAAGTCTCCCACAGGCTACTGCATACCATTTTACCTAACAATCGCCTTCTTTTTCACTCGCAGGAGAAGGTGGGGGAGCGTTGGGCGAGGTTGCTGGCCCCAGTGTCTCCTGATGGCTCAGCACCCATTGACACCTCACTACTCCTCCCTCATGCTCTTGGAACATTAGCCAAAGTCCAAATATCGTCATACGATTGGCTAATTCCTTCCCCTTAGAAGTGCACTGTAAGTGTGTCAGTAGTGGTTGCCGCACATTTTTGGAGAAACTTCTGCATTGTGGCCATGGCTTAGTCAATTTACCCTTCGTACTTTTCATCCATTCTGCGCTATATTTACAATTTTTGTCCTTATAGCATGGAAGGGTATTACACAGGTGCTGTAGAGGCATGTCCCCCCGCATTTCCCTTGATGCATTGCTCTTTTACTTACTTGACATCAAGTTGAAGCTTTCGACACTCCATTATTACACAAGCACAATGAAATAACTGCTCTTAACAATTAATCTTGAGACTCTCTGGCCCCCAAACAACCTGTCAGGCTTGCTCCGTGCACCGCCCTTCTGCAGTTCTCCAGGCACACCCACAAATCTCGTGCATGCGCCTTCCGTGCACCCCCACTGGACGACTTCCTCTGTCAACTTTGAGTTTCTCAACACCGCTTCTACAACACCTTGTGCTCTCCAAGTCCTATGCACAGACCTAATGTGTGACGTCACCAATTCATCAAACAAGGAAGCGCTAGAAATCCCTTACAAAGTGCATAATGCTAAGGTCCCGCTACACAAACATTTATAAAATCCCAACATGAACCCACAGCTGTCTTCCTGCCTCCTAACAGGGGATACCAACATTCTTCATTTTCAATCTGTATCTACAGCATCGTCTTGTAGATAAAATGTATCCTCAAGACTTAACCAGACAAACACCTTCCGCAATCTAGGCCAAGGTACAGTGAGCAAAAAACGTGTGCTGCAAACTCTCATCTCAGGACAGGTTATCATGACATGTTCTTTCTAGATAGGAGCACCTGCTACCTTTTTTGAAACAATGAGCTACTGTGACTCCCCTTTAAAGAAAACTTTAAATGGCGCAAATATAAAACATTTTGGCCAACCACCTATGAAGTGAAGGGGGGTCCATATTTTTCCAATGTTGAGCGATGGTGAGTCTGGCCCATGGTGCTGCCCCGGAGGTGGAAGGCCCAGGGGCCTATGGTCTGGCCCTGTGTGTAGAAGCCCTTGGGGCAGGATCCTGCCCTTCACTTTCTGTATCAGTGCCTGTGGTGGAACAAGAGATGCAGGGCATCAGTGATGGTGTTACATGCAAGATGCATGAGTTGGTGCTGTACAGTATTTCATTTCTCATGCATGCATTCTTATAGGTTAGTCACACAGGGTACTTTAAAAGGGGGGGGGCATATTAGCATAAGCCGTGGCCTCTCCATTCGATACTGATGTGTACCAGGTGGCATACCGTTGTATTGTGGTTTGTGTGATGTGTGACATGCGAATGGTTCCTTTGTGTTGGGTGTCTGTTGGTAATCGGATTGGCATGCAGCATGCATTTTATTGTGCCAGGGTTTGGGCCTTCATCTGGACATGGATCTGTATATGTGTGTATGATGGGCCATGCATTGGCTTGGCTCACTTTCACATATGTTGTACTACGTCATGGTTTGACCTACTGGGGTTTGTGGGGTCACTCACCTCCATCCTCCCAATGTCGCCACACCAGTCTCCATTTCACCAACGCCCTCTATGGACTCCATATCCATTGTGGTGCTGCAGGTCTCTTCCCAGCGCATCGATTTTACTGGTTAGTGGGCACCCCCGCCTGTTGTCATGGCCTCCCTGCGATTAGATGCCAGGATGTTATGGACACGGGGACGTAGGTCATCCCATCGCTTTTTACAGTCTTTGACCGTGCGGGGGGTGCTGCCAACCGCTAACACCTTACGCGCAACCTTCTCCCATATTTCTTTTTTTCTTAGTTGGACGTCCCTTTTGAGGTTGTTTGCAAACACCTCATCTGCATGGGCTGCAAGAGTATCAGCCGCATGTTTAGCTCCTCGTCGGAGAAGCGCTTCTTGCACAGGCGGGGGGTAGTCTTGTGGGTAGCATTGGACAGGATGGATGGTATGTCACTGCTGGATTGAGAGGATTGCAATGGATTGTGTTTTTAAAGATGGCCGCCATCCTATTTCGACGCAATGACGTTACTTGCGGGTCCGGTATTACGAGCCCGGTATTTGCATGATGTTATTACCAGGTCATTATTAAGGGGTTGCTCCTTGGTGGAGGCGGTATCGGCTGGTCCCGTGATGGTGCTATCAGGGGGTTGGCGGGCCTTTAGCGGCATGGTGGTGCAGCCAGTACTGGCATGGAGGTTTGCGCGTGTTCACGCACTCGTAATCAGCCGTTTTTAGCGGCGTCAAGGGTGCACAGACGCGCTATTACCACCATGCCGGTAATGACTCCGTTTTTAGCTGGATTCTCATAATGAGGCTCAGAGTGTGTATATTGAAGTATACTTTTGTGTTACATATATTTGCTACTTTCTAAAGAAAGCTTATTTAACTGACTGTTAAATTAATAAATATCTGTTTAATCAAGAAACCTTGAATATAAGTGTTCCTTTGAATACCTGTCACTGTGAATCTCTATGTTACAACCCTACAGCTCACATTGACCCCTCTTGAGATAAGCCTGGCTGCTCAGTCACTCTACCAACTTGTGTAGTACATGGTTATACCAAAGGTTGGGTTAACTATTGCCAAGAGGACAAGGCTGGTGAAGTCTCCCACAGGCTACTGCATACCATTTTACCTAACAATCGCCTTCTTTTTCACTCGCAGGAGAAGGTGGGGGAGCGTTGGGCGAGGTTGCTGGCCCCAGTGTCTCCTGATGGCTCAGCACCCATTGACACCTCACTACTCCTCCCTCATGCTCTTGGAACATTAGCCAAAGTCCAAATATCGTCATACGATTGGCTAATTCCTTCCCCTTAGAAGTGCACTGTAAGTGTGTCAGTAGTGGTTGCCGCACATTTTTGGAGAAACTTCTGCATTGTGGCCATGGCTTAGTCAATTTACCCTTCGTACCTTTCATCCATTCTGCGCTATATTTACAATTTTTGTCCTTATAGCATGGAAGGGTATTACACAGGTGCTGTAGAGGCATGTCCCCCCGCATTTCCCTTGATGCATTGCTCTTTTACTTACTTGACATCAAGTTGAAGCTTTCGACACTCCATTATTACACAAGAACAATGAAATAACTGCTCTTAACAATTAATCTTGAGACTCTCTGGCCCCCAAACAACCTGTCAGGCTTGCTCCGTGCACCGCCCTTCTGCAGTTCTCCAGGCACACCCACAAATCTCGTGCATGCGCCTTCCGTGCACCCCCACTGGACGACTTCCTCTGTCAACTTTGAGTTTCTCAACACCGCTTCTACAACACCTTGTGCTCTCCAAGTCCTATGCACAGACCTAATGTGTGACGTCACCAATTCATCAAACAAGGAAGCGCTAGAAATCCCTTACAACGTGCATAATGCTAAGGTCCCGCTACACAAACATTTATAAAATCCCAACATGAACCCACAGCTGTCTTCCTGCCTCCTAACAGGGGATACCAACATTCTTCATTTTCAATCTGTATCTACAGCATCGTCTTGTAGATAAAATGTATCCTCAAGATTTAACCAGACAAACACCTTCCGCAATCTAGGCCAAGGTACAGTGAGCAAAAAACGTGTGCTGCAAACTCTCATCTCAGGACAGGTTATCATGACATGTTCTTTCTAGATAGGAGCACCTGCTACCTTTTTTGAAACAATGAGCTACTGTGACTCCCCTTTAAAGAAAACTTTTTTCCCCATTATGGCATGGCTGCCAACGATGCTGTGGATGAAAATGCATATGGGAACTAGCAATGCCAGTTGTGATACCTGTAACCTTGCTACTGGCAAATCCATACTGTAACCACTGAGCTACTGGGCCTTCCTTCAAAAAGCAATCAATGCTTTTTCATTATGACATGGCTGTCAAATGTGTAAAAAGAGGAAACAATGTTTTAAAAGGATAAAAAGCATTACAAACCAACAATATGATAAAATGTATCCCAATAAACAGATCAACCTATCAGTGTGTGTACTATCTAATCAAGGATGGGCGTCAACCAATACTCTTGCTATTGATTAGCCATGCTTTCAAAACGGACTACTGGGTCTCCCTTTAGAAAGCATTATTTTTTCTTCATAACATGGCTATCAAAGACCTAATGGATGAAGATGCATATTAGAACTAGCTAGCAATGCCAGTTGAGATATACATATCGTTTGCTCTCTGTCTGCGTTGTTTGTAAAATACAAATGATACAATAAAGAAAAGACAATGCTTTAATGACAGTAAAAAACATTACAAACTAGAATTGTGACATACTTCACTGATAGAAGAAGGAATTGGGTGCTGAACCCGGTTGAGCTACCACATCTTAAAAATCTACAACTGAATTTAACTTCAATCCTACTGTTACTGTCCCTTAGATATTGGTGACCAAGTAAGGGCCAAGGTTAGTAGCAGGCTCAGACCCAAACCTGTACAGAAGAACAAACAAATCTATTAATCTAACTGGCCACCTGGCCACTACCATTACAATTGAATTATTAGGAAATACAAGTAATTTTGTTACTATAAATGTGGACACAGTTTATTATGTTATACACATTGTTTTGCAGCCAGCCTACATGTGTTTCAACGTTTGAGAGGCCTTCTTCAGGGAAATTGTATTTTATGTTGTTTTGCTACTATTATTCAGATGCTGCACAACCATGGATTTTTGTTCTGCTCAACATTAGTTTTTGTGTCTGATATTGTGGTCTTCTATAAATGTCTGTCAGCAAAAAGCTGGATGTAAAACTCCCATTTTCCACCACACTCCTGATTGGGCCAGCCACTAAATGCGGCAGTAATAGCGTTATGACCACATTTAAGGGATACCGCCCAACTCGTGATGGGGCTCAAAGATGTAATGCAAGAATATAAATATTGGAACTAGCATTACCAGCTGTGATAAACATATCAGCAGCTATCTCTTTGTCTTATATGTAAAGAATATAAAGAGAAAACAATGCTTTTATAACAAACATGAAATAACAAAAACATATTTCTTTTGAAATTATGTTTATTGTATTTTCAGGTAAGTTAGAGAAAGGGAAACAAATTAAGAACAATGAATCAAGTCAAACAAACAACAAGGAAGAGATCCAGCAGGAGAAAAAAAAACATTTCATAAATAGACGCTTTCCAATACAAGAGCAATTACAAGGGGTAAAAGAAAGCAAATACAGAGCAAGAACACTGGGATAAACTGCGGCTGTCGAGAAGAGTTTAACACAATGTCATGGAATACAATAATAAAGGTTACAAGGCAAATCCTCAGAATGGCGCCCATTTACTGTGCTTGCCACGTCTCTTACTTAGAATAGCGAAAATGATTTCCATTGTTGGGCAATCAGAGCGCTGTAATCATCCGAAGTAACAAAGGTGATAAAGGGATCCCATAAACGCTTATAGTTGGTCAAAGTATCGGGGAGGGTAGCAGTGATTTTCTCCATGGCGCAAATATAAAACATTTTGGCCAACCACCTATGAAGTGAAGGGGGGTCCATATTTTTCCAATGTTGAGCGATGGTGAGTTAGCGGCACTGAGCATATGGTTGGATAAAACTGAGTGAGGGGCACCAATGCTAAAAATATCCTGATCGTCTATATCTCCCTACAAGATTACCAAAGGATCTAAGGGAAGCCAAATTCCAACAATTTCTTGGTTTAGAGTAACAACAGCCACCCAATAGGGTTTTATTATGGGACAATATCACCATGTGTGAGCCATGGGTCCAACAAAGTGCACCCCCTCCAAAACCAAGGATGTGCCCGGCGGTTGGATACAAGGGAATACACAGTATGTAAATGGCCAGGTTTAAGATAGCATTGATAAAGGATTTGTAAGAGTTCTCTGATATTGTGTTACATATAGATGCCCTCCTCCATATAGTTTCCCATAATGTAACTGGAATAGTGTGACTCAAGTCTTTCTCCCAACTATATGCCTGCATCTGCTCGCCTATGCCTTCTGCTAAAGGTTTCTATATATTAGAAACCTTGTGACAAGAGAGGCTAAATAATACCGGCTTCTAAAAAGCCATCAGGTCACTCCCCCCTCCACTGTTGGTCTCAGGCTGAGATACCCACAGCCTTAATTGTATATAATGAAATCTCTCTGATTCTGGCAACGTGAATGCCGTCTTACATTGTTCAAAGGTGAGGGGGGTCCCCTCATCATACAGTTGACTTAAATCACAAAGTCCACGCTACCTCCATCTAGTAAAGTCCCCGCTAGCCAATCCACGGGTAAAACCCAGAATATGAAAAACTGGTGTTATTGTTCAGGGGTGAGTAGTAAGCCAATATCTACAAGTCACCCTATCCCAGTAAGATAGACTAATCACAGTAGAGTGTGCCTTAGGGGCTGGCAGGGTGATGGTAGCCAAGGCAGAGAAGTCAGAGTAATGCTCAAGAGATGACAGTTCAAATTCTGTCAGGCACTTATTAAGCTGTATGTCGGAAAAGTTAAGTATCATTGACACCTGAGCTGTCAGCAGATATTGATGCACTTTGGGCACTGGCACCCCTCGCTGTTGCTTCGGGTGGACCAACACTTTCCTGTATATCAGGGAGATTTCCCTTGCCAAATGAAATCCCAGATATTAGATTTCAAAGTTTTAAGAGTGTGAGATGGGGCCAGTACTGAGAAAGCCTGGAAGGCATAGAGCAATCACAGATGTAAGTTCATCTTGACCTCAGGGCACCTGCTGAACCAAAATATCTCACTGTTTTTCCACCGATTAAGGTCTTGGCAAAGTTCACAGGGGAGAAATTTGGCTAATTATGGCAAAACAGATTATCATGGGAGTGGGTGAGGTAAATCCCTAAATACTTGAGCCTATCCTGAGTTTGCAATAAATATTGCAGAGGCACCTGGGGCATAGAGACATTAAAGGCTACTGATTTAGTGTAGTTAATGCCACATCCCGAGATCCACTGAAACAGACGCAACTTCATAGTAATCACTGGGACTGTGGATACGGGACTGGTCATCATGGAAATAATGTCATTGGCATGAAGGGCCAATTTATGCATAGTCCTGCCTGCGTCAATCCCTGTGACCAAAGGGTTACCTCATAATTTTATACCCAGGGGTTCAAGGACTAAAGCGAATACTAGAGAGGACAGGGGACAACCTTGGTGCATGATCTGGTGAACGGAAATCGGGTCAGATAGCCTGTGATTCATATTAATAGATGCACGCGGGCAGGTAAAGTTTGCGAGGACAATTTCACAAAGTTAGGCCCAAAGCTGAAAGCAGTTAAAACCTCTGCTAAGTATGATCTGCTTATGCTATCAAAGGCTTTAATTGCATTAAGCAACAAAAGATCCATCGAGAGCTTTTTTGTTGTTGCAACAGTCTGCTGCACTAATCACCCTGCAGATATTATTGTGCGTTTGACGATTAAGGATAAACCCTGACTGAACCGGACCAATCAGTTTAGGGAGTAAAGGAGCGAGGTGGCTTGCGAGTACCTCAGAGTAAATGCGTGAATCATAATTCAAAATGGCTAGAGGCCTGCACACGAGCAGTCCCGTGGGTCCTTCCCAGGCTTAAGTAAAAGGGGAAGAGTGGAGCCCGCCATAGGAGAGGTTATGCTGCTGGTACCAGAAAATTGTTAAATAACTTTGTAAGCAGCGGCACTAGTTGGGTTGTAAATGTTTTATAAAAAGCTATAGAAAATCCACCCAGACCTGGAGATTTGCCAGAGAGAAGTAGCTTAATGAGCTGTAGGACATTGTCCTGTTCAATAGGGTACTCAAGCTGCAACCTGTCCTCTGATGAGAGAACTGGAAGAGGTAAATGCTGGAGATAGTGTCATTGTTGCCCAACATCTAAGTATTCAGCCTGAAATAAAGAGGTGTAATAGTATGTGAGAATGTTCAACTTAGTTGGTTTATCAGAACGATGTTCAACATTGGGGCCCAAAGACAACTAATATGGTTTTGAGTCCGGAGGTCATGCAATTTACCAGCCAATATCCTATTCGCTTTATTACTCTTAGAGTAATACAACTGCTTTGTGCACAAGAGAGATTTAGTTGTCTCTCCAATGAGTAGAGTTTCCAACTTCCCTCTTGCAGTTCTTAGTTGATGATAGGTTATCTGCAAACCCGTCCGTTTATGCTCCAGAACCTGAGCTTCAAGGGCAAAGATATGTGTGGGCAACAATCTACGATGTGCAGCAGTTAGGCTAATAAAATCATATCAGCTTCAGTACCTTCAATGTCAACTGTTTTTTTTATGGGTTTCCACTCTGCAGTTGCCATGTGACTTTCCATGGCTTGTCGCAGCCAGAATCCACTGCAGGTGTTCCAAGGGACTAATCTACACCTCACAGACATTGCAGGTATCTCCTTCTGCTTGTTAGAGTTATAGCACCATATGCTCTTGGTAATCTCTGGCTTTGCTAGTCTATTTTGCAACAATCCATTAATTGAGATGTTCTTCAATTGGCTGATAAACCTGTTTTCACAGATATTCAAGCACTGATCCACCTTGCATGTGAACCTGCAGCGTGGTTTGCAGCATCTGATTTCTTGGGGTGACGGCTACAATTCACCTGCTTTCTCTATGTTGTCTGTGGCCTGCACTGACAGAGGAGCTACAGGAAGGGGGCAGTGAAGAGCAGTCCATCCTAGTGAAATGCACTGGAAACAGTCTGGTAACAGTGGCCCCATGGGCGTGAGTGTCCCAAGCTGGCCCTCGGCACCGCTAAATGAGCTGTGATGTAGATTGAAGGCGCTGTGCACAAACAAGCCTGTTTCCACTCCAAAGCTTAGCCGCATGTCCGCCCCTCCTCCTCCCGAGCGACACACACAGCGAGCGGACAGGCTTGCAGGCAGCAGCCCACTGCTGAAAGCCTTTGTCAGGCCTGCTATGGGAAAGGGTCACAGTCCGCTCCGGCTCCAGCCTTCAACCTGTAGCTCCAATCTGCACAGAGCAGGCAAGCGGCGGCCAGCTCAGCAGCTCACCAGCCCATAAAAAACATACTGCAGGGGGATACCATCTTTTGAGTACTGCGGCCCATGTCCTTCAGTGACAATGGGGAACAACTTGTGAAGGGGGACACCTCAGAGCCCCAGATTTCACCTGAGTGGAACCAAGGCTGTCCTACACCACGTTGCACCACACCACGTTCATCGACAGCGGGAGGAACCAGCTTCCCTGTTAAAGCTGTGCAATGCTGGAATAAGCTTCCACTTGACCTCACACTAGAACAGCCTTACCCTAAATTTAGACATAAGGTACTCAAATGGCTGCGTACCAACGACACTTAACCTGATTTACCTTACTCCTACCACCCCCGGCCTTCACCTGACCTTGCACCCGCTGAGTCATACTTTACTGTAGGCGAGTATGTATATACAAATTATATATGTCAATGTGTCCTTAGCCCTCTAAGGTCACGCTCTGTATTATATGTACTTATGCACCTGTTGTACTTTTTTGTATGCACCCGTTATGTACTGTAACCAAGCTTTAAGACTTCTTGTACTGTACAAACCTAAGGGTTTGGTGCGTATTACCAAATAAATAAACAAACAAACAAACAAAGCAGATGCCCCAGCTGGGCAAGGGAATGCAGAAACTGCAGTTGTCATCCCTACATGGCGCTCTGCATTAGCCATACCCCCTCCACAATAACTAACATTTTGAGCTATTTCCTTCCATTGAACATCTCATTCTTCCAGCTTGTGTATTTTGCAGTGAAAATAGGCTGGAACCTGCAACATTGCTATTGGTAAACCCATGCTCTGACCAGGTAGCTACTGTACCTCCCCCATAAGCAACCTATCCTCCTTCATTAGGACATGAAAGTCAAAAGTGTAATGGATGAAGATGCATATGGGAACTAGCAATGCCAGTTGTGATAAACATATCTGCTTCTCTCTCTCTCTCTCTCTCTCTCTCTCTCTCTCTATCGCTCTCTCTCTCTCTCTCTCTCTCTCTGAGTTCTATGTAAAGAAAATAAAGAGAAAATAATGTTTTATAACAGTAAAAAGCACTGATAACTAAATATTTGGCCTCATTCCTTCCAATTTACAACACTACTTACCAGTTTGAGTATTTATTAGCCAATGACAGGCTTCAGCATGCAACACTGCTATTGGTAAATCCATGTTCGAACCATTGAGCTTTCGGTTCACCCTCTGGAAAACATAGCAATGGCAGTTGTGATAAACATATCAGATGAAATCCCTCTCTGCCATGTCCTTCCAATTCACACTTCAACCACACCGTTTGAGAATTTTGTGTCCAAAGTGGAGTATGAACCTGCAGCATTTCTTTCGGTAAAACCATGCTCTAAACACTGACCTACTAACAAGTAAAGGATGGACCCATTTCTTGAAAAGGGCTCTCTCAACCTAACAGTTTGAGTATTTTGCACTCCTTGAGGGGCTTCAAACTGCGTCCTTGCTACTGTTAAACCCTTGCACGAACCACTGAGCTACTGTGTCTTCCTGCAGGATACTTTGCTTCTTCATTGTGATATGGCTATCAAAGGTGCACTGAATAAAGATGCATAAAGACACTAGCACTGTCAGATGTGACATGCATTTAAGCTCCCATATCGCTGAGTTATTTATAAAGAAAAGAAAATGAAAACAATATTTTTATAACAAGAAAACACAACGGGCATCTCACATACCAGTTAAAGTATTTTAATTTGCTGTTGCCAAACCAGTGCTCTGACCATTGAGCTGCTGGTTTTTCCTGTTACAGAAAAAGCATTTTTGTCATTATGTCATGAAGGTTAAATGTGTAGTGGATGAAGATGTGAATTTGAACTAGTAGTACCACATGTGATAAATGTGTCATCTGCTCTCTCTTTGAGTCATGTGTATTGAAAATATAGTGAAAACAATGTTTAAACACATTAAAAATTGATAACATTACGTATTTCCTCCTGGTGTACAATACACGCATTTTGCAGTCAATGGGGGACTTCAACCTGCAACCTCACTATTGGTAAGCCCATTCTCTAACCACTAGGCTACTGGGTCATCCTATACAAAACCTAGCTTTTTCATTATGACATGCTTTAAAAGTTGAATTTTATGAAGATGCACATGGGATTAGTGTTAGAAATGGTGGAATCTGTAGCCAACCCATTTCAAGGTAGCAGTGACGAGAGGTCTATGCTAAGTCTCAAGAGGCGGTGAGTTTATAAATGGTCCACAATGAGTAAACATAATGGAAATCACAAATTACACTAAGACAGTATGTATAAAAATACTGTTATTTATTCATGGCCAAATATCACTATGTAAAAGGACTATTAACAGGTCGAAGTATCACACAACACTAATAATAGATTACACATAGACCATCACTAGAGCAGGGCATAACACAAATCAAACCCCTGTAAAAGAAAGTGCAGATCAGTTTATGCACCACAGCTCCACAGAGAATTAATTAACCCGAACCTCAAAAGTCCTTCCCTAAGTTATCTGGGGCCTTACGCCCAAAAGTTCAGTAAAAGTTCCGACACAGTTTGTGATGCAGGGAAACATGAAGGTAGGGTCTCTGAGGACCAGTGAACAATTCCAAGGGTGAGAGGACAGTTTATTCTAACTAATCAAAGTGTCCCCAGAAGGCTTGTGAAAGCAATGGCAAAGCCAAAGTATAGCAAAGGTTTTATAAAAGTTAGGAAAACTTTTAAACGGAATTTAGGGGCAAGTAAGTGTCACGCTTTGTCCCTGGAAGGTATGGCACCAATGGAAGCTCCATTGAAGGGCCGTTAAATTACTACAGTGTTAGCGACCTAGTCTTGTTCTGTTTTGGTGGAATAAAGCTAGGCCACGGCCCCTGTTCCGATTGTTGCACCTCTCTCAGTTCTATAAGCTCATAGCTTGCTACTCTGTCTCAGTTATTACTTCCTTATTCCCCGTCTTGGCAGGTACCACTGTACTCCCTTGGAGAGTGTTCACCGGCTCTTGCACTTTCTCTTTTCTCAGCGTGGAGCCGGTACTTCCAGGTCTGTCTCCCCCTTTCAGATAGCTCCGATCACAGTACACCGGCTCTCGCCCTTTTGTTCCTTTCACCCACGTGGAGCCGGCACTTCCTTGTCTGTCTCCACTCTCTGTCTGCTCTGTTTATCATACGCGGGCTCTCACCCTTTGGTCCATTGTCCCACGCTGAGCCTGGTGCTTCCAGGTCTGTCTCCGTCTTACCAGGGTCACTGTTCTCCTTGCTCCCTTTTCTCCTGCTGGTTTAGTTGTTCTTCTCTTCTCTTCTCTGACTTTTTTCCTTCAAGTATTTGGCCTTTGCTCCACTTAACAACCAACGGAGTAAGCTTTGTGTCCTTGCTCTAGTACTTTGAATACTCTCTCACTGGCAGCTCTTTCTCATGGTCGCTGCACCCGTGTTCCTTTCTCTTCCCTTCTGACTGTGGTCGGACTGGTCTTCTCATCCTCCCTCTGCCTCTGCACCATACCAACCTTCTCTTTCCCCCATTGTCTTTCCATTACCTATGGACTCGCATGGTAGCAGAGACTGCATTTCTCCAAGCCACCATTGAAGGTGCTGTATCCTCATACAGCCAGCTGTACCTTCCAACTGCACAGGGTTTTTTCTGCCTACATTGGCTTTTTCCCTGTCTGGGGGCTGGCTTCTCTGGGTTCCCCTTGTACGTAGTACCAATCTCGGTTAAGGTGGCCTCTGGGGGAGCCCGTCCCTATCTCCACAAACGAAAGAAGGAGAAGAAAGAAAAGAAAGGAAAACAAGAGGTGGATTCCATGAAGGTTATAAGAAAGAAGAAGTCTGTCACTCCAGACAGCTCTGCATAAGATCCAGGTGAGGAGAGTCAGAGGGAGGATCTTTCAGAGCTTGATAGCAAGAACCACTGTAACTCACCCCCATACTCCGATTCTTCCCAGGATTTGGCAGATCGATGGAAGAAGGTTTGAGGTTGCTTTTCCCGCCATCAGCCTCAGTCCTTGATTCGCAGGGGTTGCAAGTTCGAGCTGATCTCCGGTTGGTATCTTTCGCTGGTGCAAGGACTCTTGGATGAAGAATGCAGAAAAAAACGATGCAGGACTCCTCTCAAGACCGGACTCAAGTCAGGTAAGCTGTTTCGGACAGTGGTCATGACAGAACGGCAACACAAAGGGACTCACTTGTTACGTTCAGACTATCCCTCCTCTCAGGTCCCTTGGATGTTAGGACTTCAAAGTTTCACTGAGGTAAGTCTTGTAGGACAAGCTGTGGATCCCCCAGGTTCCAGGCCTCAATGCAGAACGGCAAAGTTGGCAGCACAGTCGCTCAAAGTCAGAGCTGGTCAGCCACAGGATGGTCCGGGGACACTTCTGAAGGCTCTTCTTCATAGGGTACCGAGCAGACATCAGGAGTGGATGTTCCCTCAACTCCAAGGGTCGTAGCTCCCTCGCAGGCCTGCTGAAGATCAATAGCAAGACAGGGCTCCTCCAGGACAACAGCAGAAGTTGGTCGCCCGGCCTCCTTCAGATGGGTTTCCGGTCTCTTCACAGGTCCCAAAGCTGGACAGGAGTCTTGGCTCCTTCAGGTTACTCCAGGATAGCAGAACTAGCCCCACACACACCCCAGCAGTTGTCCAATCAGGACCACTGGCAGGAACACTCATGCATAACTCTCAGACACACTGAAATCAGTTTGTGGATCAGGACCAGACAATCCCAGCCCACATCCTGGCAGAAAACACACATAGCCCTCCAGTAGCCTGCCGAAAGCCACTGCTTTCCCAGGCATTGGAAGTCATATAAGGATTTGTCTGGCCTCACAGGCCAGGAAGAAGGCAAAAAAACAAGATGGCCAAAGGACAAGCGAAAAACATTGTGGCATGGCCATGTTTGGTCAATAGCCACAATTAGAAGCGTAATGCTTCACTGCACTGTGAAAGGCACAAAAATAAAAGCAAAATGTTTGGAGGGCCATAAAAATGGAAGTAAAGGTGCATTAAGTGAAATACTTCCTAACAACTAGCAATGCCAGTTGTGATAAACCTATTAACTGCAATCTCTCTGTTTCATTTCTATAGTAAATAAGGGAAAACAATAATTTACTATATCCGTCACTTCGAACCTGAGTGGACTGCTACAAACAAAAATACCATAGCCTTTTTCTACGGAACGTATGTGGATATTTTCATGCATTCCTTGTTAGATTCAAATTTTATACAAAATAATAGTATGTGCAGGTACATTAAAAAACAGTATCAAAAAACAGAATCAACTATTCATACTACCAATACAGTGATTCAATCATCATATATCAGCATTATACTAAAAAACTGTACGTAACAGTGCTTTGAGATTGTTTGTTAGAAAGAGCATTCAGCTGATCTAATAACCTAAGTGTTCTCTTGTAAGGGTATGTCTATGTACCCCTATATTCAGCCCAACATGTTTAATTCCTATCCTGTTGGCACATGTCTATACAACTTCTTCAGGGACTACTTATCCATCTATACCTCACATACAATCTGTGATACTGTTCATGTTTGATGTGTTTTAAGGCTATGCTGTTAACAGCCTTAGATTCTTATGTAATTGCCTTTTTAGCCTAAATAATGTTCATGTCTGTACTTGGTCTATTGAATGGCCATTAGTATTAGAAAAACAATCCTCCATGTGGCGATGATTGTCTTCCTTTTTTCGGGCTTCCTTATTTAGCCCTACAACCTTGGATAACATTGTTGCTGTTTGTAATGTTTTCCTGTTTCACACTGCAGGGGCAATGTAAATAACAACCTGTTTGTTTTCATGCTGGCTCGTGTATTCAGCATATCACCTCTCCGACCATGGTGTAGGACATCGGGGAGAGGGGGGACTAAAACCCCCCCAATTTTAAGCAGGGGGGATAAAATGTCATTTATCCCCCCCAGAGTTGCTCAAACCGGACTTGAATTCCCTTGTATGCATCCTGATCACTTGTATGCATCCTGATCCAGAGAAATATATATGCTGCATGAATCTGACTCCACCAAACATTCATTTAAACCTGTTTGGTCCAATTAGGTAAGGTAAATTAGTTCGTGTTACTTCCTTAGCAGGCGATTTTTGTCTGCATTGCTGTCTTTGCTTTTCTGCAGCTTATACAAGATGGTCCATTTTAACTGTTGGGCATGTAGTGTTCCACCATTGGGCCATCCAGTTTTATTGCGGATACAGCTCTTATGTTTGCTACTCACAAGACCAATCTGGTGTTGTTAATTGATGTGTTCACCTTGTACTCTAGGATGGCCTCTCTGCTACTGTTACTGGCTCTTTTAAACGCTTTTTTGAGCAGTGTTTCCAGGTATCCTCTTGTTCTTAGTTTCTTTGTGAGTGTATTGGCCTCTCTAATATAGTCTGCTATAGTCATAAATTGTTAGATCTAAAACATGGATGGTGCAGTTATTAGATTCCAAAGTTCTGCCATTATGACATGGCAGAAGAAAATGTAGTGGATGAAGTTGTGAATTGAAATTGTAATGCCCGCTGTGATAATCGGATCCGCTGCTCACTGACTGACGCATATGTAAAGCAAATAAAGAGAAAACTATGTTTTATAGCAGTCAAAAACATGAATAACTATAAATTCGACCTTCTACTGAAAGCCTAGCTTTTTCATTATAGCAAAGGTGTAATGGATGAATATGGAAACACATTATGCTGGTTGACCTAAACTTACCTGCTGCTCTCGCTTTAAGTAGTTTGTAATGAAAATAAACATAAAACCATGTTTTTGTAATAATAACATGCATTAAAAACTAATCCTTTGATCCATTTCCAGCCAAAGGACAATTCAACGTATCAACGATGGGCTGGAACCTGCAAACGTGCTAATTATAAAGCCATGCATTAATTACTGAGCTCACAGGTCTCCCTTTAGAAAACACGGCTTTTTTCTTCATGACATGTTTGTCAAAGTTGCAATGAATGAAGATGCATTTTGGAACCAGCGGGCCAGTTCGAATAGAAGAGTTCAGAAGCCATCTTTGAGCCCCGACTAGAATATGGGCTTGGTTAAAGTCAACCTTTTTTTCCAGCTTCTTACCCATTTCCGTTATTTCGTTCCTCTATCAGATTACAAAAAGATAGTTACGTTTGGAGGCAAGGTCACTAAGAATGCTAGAATACCCTTTAGTCTAGCATCAGTAATTAAATATGAAAGCCTGACTCTGCACTTCATTCTTCCAATTTCAGTCTTTTGAGCATCGTTAAAGCGGTAACAATGACAGCAATTATTGTAATGTGTAGAAATTAGAGGAATCTAGCATTAAGTGTTATATAATAAATACGATTGTTATTATTGTCGTGTTGGCCGCTCATTACAGGCTGACCTTTTATTTTCTGTTAGGTGATGTAAATTATAGACACAGAACATACACAAAATAGAAAAACAACCATCAGGAAACCCTCACCGAACAGGCAAAAGAAATGCATTAGTTGAACTACGCCTGGAATAAAGGGCGATTACATTTTCCAAACAGAATACCTGGAACTTTTGCAAAATCAACATATTAGATATTTAAAGAGAACATATAAATGGACAACTACACCAGATAGATAACGATGTGTACAGCCAAAATTCGATGTCAATGTCCAGTATATCAGAAAAGTGAAATAACCATAGATTTGGGACATCCTTACTCTATGTCACTGCTATTTTCTGTCCTTGCAGCCATTTCAGCAGACATTTCTATAGTTTAAACTTCTTCAGGCACATTTCAGATGTTTTGGGTAGAATTCTTGCGTTTACAATTAATGATCGATGTGAGTGGTGGCACATTTGGGCAGTATTGGAGCAACAGGTGCACATGCAATTTCTATCACTGCAGTGATTTATTCGACTGTGCATCCGTACTTTTTATTTACCTTCTGTTTCATCTTCACTCCTGTAGACATTTTCCTTCTTTTCTATCCCATCCTATTGTTTCTACAAACTTTCGTTAGTCTAGTCCTCTTTTTTTCCTGATCATCTGCCACCAATAAAAGATGCCTATGATGATATGGCCTCTGCATCACACGTGGTTTATTGCAGCTGTAATTTGTAATTAAGCCCCTTTTCAAGAGAGAATTGTTCTTATGATTTTTAAAAATTGGAAATGTCCCTATTTTGCAGAAACCTGTCGAGACAGGGGGATATGTGCCTATGAACTGAATGGAGATCCTCATAAGTACTTCTCATGTTGAGACGAGAGACTGACACTTTGCATCTCATCTACCGCGCATGTCTCTGATCACATCACATCAGTGTTAATCCCACACTCAGCAGCCATCTTCCTTGGTGGTCTCAACTTACTAGGAACCCCAGCCACCAAAGGCACCAGGAAGGCTGACTCTCATCCCATGAAATCCATGAAAATAAAACAATATGTACTGAACCTCACCCAGGGAAAACAAACCCAACCTTGTCTTCTCCATGTCTAGCCTGGAAAAATGTCTGAACCTGACCACATTTGACTGGACAGGCCACAATGCCATCCTTTACTCCTTATGCATACCCTCTTAGGTGATAAGGGACCGCACACTGTGTCTTCCCCCGCTACTTTAAAATTGTTCTCTCTCCTCACAGGGGGCAGGGTGGCTTGTGAATCGCTGTTCCTAGGATAAAGGGATTTTGCCTCAGAGGCACCCATTCAATTTCTCTAAATGGGGCGGCCTGATGCCCTGGGGACAACAGAGGGTCCTTTGCTCAGCTTGCTGGTAGTCTGCTGAGTGCCACTGGAGCCACTTTAGTTGGACTTACCCATGCCTCTGAGGTGCGCCGAGAGCCGTGCTTGGACGCTCAATGACTCTGGGTTAGGAGCTTGCATATAGGATCACGGACGCTGTGGTTGAGGTTTATTCACCCAGGATCTAATGCCACACCACACCTGTTATGTACCTACCACCTGAGAGTGACCAACTACCAGCCTTGAAGGTAGGTGTGGGTCACTGGTGGGGGTTTCATGTGTATGTCTGTGGCAGTGATCTGTTTTTTCCTTTTTGCCCTGGTATTTCCCCCCAAACTGGTGTTTTTGGTCTGCCTGTGGGCCTCCCCAGCTCTCCATTTTTATTTTGTGATCTTGTTTTGGGGCTCCTTTGTTGGCCCTGAGTCTATGCCAGTTTAGATGGGTTCTGCCTCCAACTTCTACAACTGATCAGTGGTCAGTACTTACCTCTGGGCGGTTGGTGGATATAATCATCCTGAGAGGGTCAATTTGGCCGTGGGGAGTAGTTGACCGGAACTTGGCATCTCCACTCCTGCGCCTGGTCGGTGGGTGTGAGACAAGTGATCCCCACAGCTGGGTTAGGCTGGGCAAGCGGGCCGTGCAGCAACTAAGTGCATTGCTGTCTGGGGTGCTGCACTGTTTGCTGTCACTGTTTGCTGCTGCAAAGATGCTGCTGCCAGGATGCTGATGCTGGCTACGACCCCCACCCGAGTTGACCCTTAATATATTATCAAGTTGTCACTGTCAAAGGGTAGGGTGCCGCAGCTGGGTTTTGTTCAGGGTATGTGGGCTGCAGGATAGATAAAAGGAAAGAATCAAGGAAACAGAAGCAACCCTTAAGTGCAAGGACAGAGTGACTGCAAGTACTGCAGCTCCTTTTGGTCATTCTCAGTGAGTTTCTCTGCACATGTGTGGGGGAGGGGTTTGGACTCCACTTGGCCCCCAAGTTTGTTTGATGGTTTGTGCAGGAAGGTTGCTAATAACTATTGAGTGAAGTGTAGAGGGGATTTCCATCTATCATACTATTAGTGACTTCAAGGTAAGAAACTTGGCTTGAACCCACCCAACCAAATGGCAACAAAAAGGAAACTCTACCCTATTTCACACCCTGGCATCAAAAACTAGACATACTTCTGCATTAATACCCATTGAGGAGGCTAATGAGATGCTCCGTGATATTCTCTGTGATATTGAGTTCTGCTAAATGATTTGAACCCAAACATAAAACCAGCGGGTAAATCTCCTGGGAATTACAAAAAGAAACCTCCCACAGTCACTGTAGCCCCAAACTTAAACAACAATTGCTCTCTTTTAATAAGACTCACAGAGTCGCTCATGGCTCTGAGAGAGATGGCACTACCCCTTCCCCATTACGTTCAAAATCTTTCTGTATATGAAGTACCCCATGACGCAGTGCAAGAGGGCAGATGCAACTTCCTAATTTTTGCACTTTTACACAACCTTGCTGATGGAGATTTGGCCTATCACTCAAGGGGGGGGGGTCTCTGCAGAGTCTAGGCACACCACAAGACGTTGTAGATCCAGAATAAGTCTCTCCAATATATTCTCAATTTTGGAGTGTACCCAATCTAACAACAATGATCTAGAGCCCCATGAAAGAGAAGAAATCAACACTGAGTTGATCAGACCCTATAAATAACATGGGTGATAAAACACTAAATTGAAAATCTCCTAGCAGTAATATGGACCAAGGCACACAAACACACACCCGTATGTAGTGGAAGAAATGCAAAGCAAATGTGGGTGCAATTGCTTTATTCCATCTTCATCTCTGACTCAAGAGTTTTTAGGTCTTCCGGATACAATCAGAGACTTAAAGAAGCCAGCTGAAACCTTAAACACAATATCCACTGGGAAAGGTGGAGATGAGCTTTTCCTACTCCTGGCTCTGCCAGACTCCAAGAACATGTATAACACTAGGAAATAAGCCCTTTATAAAGCAAAGGCCTGAGCAGTACTAACTTAGAGGACCAAGACTCTGCCTGCTGTTACATCAAAAGACATTTATGCAGTGAAAACTCAGAGGTCACGATTCATCCACTGCTCAAAGTCATTAACGAATATGAGGCAACAACATCTTTTAACAAAACCCTCAGATTGCATTTTGCCCACTCAGATGTACTCACGGGCACAAGTAAATATCAAACCTCGCGAAAATACCAACCCTAGAGACGCATTCTGGGCAGGCACTACGGGAAGCAGGGGCAAGTATCCATCAGACACACCTTACTGAGAGGTTGGTCATATCTCAAATTCATTGCCCGGCAACTCGTCTATAATGATTAATGTTTCCCAACTCAGGAGTGATCTAAAAGAAAGTCAGGAGTCCCTTGTTCACACGGTTTCACATTGGCTCTGACACAAGAGAGGGTATCTGTCAGTCATTAGGTATGATATCATTGAGGTTCACAGAGTAAAAGATATCAGATAGTTGACTACATAAAAATTGCATCGAGAAACACACAACTCGTGGAAGGGTTACTCTCTAAAAGACCGATGACCTCTTACCTCAAAAAGAGCTCCAAGTTGGCCTTCGATTCTGTTAACAAGAACACAGATCTGAACTTCCAGGCAGTACGAGTTTTGGACATTTTAGTGCAATAAGACCCGACCCACAGTTATCTCGCCTAAATAGAGGAATTCTATTGGCTGCTGTGACATTGATTGATCTCATAGCTCCCATACCATTATACTCCATCTTTCACCCAAAGGCAGAAGCCCCCAAGACCTTACTGTTATATCATAGAATATTGCAGTTCACCATGAAATGGTCAGAAAAAAAGATCTACTGAGAAACGACTACATTTGTTTTATCACATATTTTTAATAATGCGGGGGAGACACCCATGCTCCCCCCACTTCCTCCTACCTTAACCTATACCCTTCACCCCACCCCCATCTATTGTTAATAAAAATGAACAATGATTCCTAATGAATTCGACTAAAGAAATTCAGCATTTTCTCAGTAGGTATTTTTGTATTCAATCTTTCTGCAGATACCGACTATTGCTGGGGCAAAGAACAAAATGTTGGACATAGACTGGCATACCTTTATGGAACACTATCAGGAGATCTGTTTATAAAGGTACATGGTTAGTCGACAATATACATAAAGCGGGTATACAACCCATTCTATACCCGCCATCTACTGTCCTATCGAATGACCCATTGGGGGCCATCTGGCATGGGTGGACATTAAATTGTTTAAGTACAAACCTAACGATTTTATGTGTTAAATGATAATTTCCTTTTAGGAAATTGTTACTCTTCAATATCTGCCTGCAAACTGTTTAATCGGGCAATGTAAGTGCAGTTCTGGGGGAACTGGAACAGATAACAAATCATTGTATTTTAATGGATAGCGAGTCAGTTTACAATCAGAAAACTGTAGTGGGTGATTTTAACACACAGATTGAGCCTCCTTGTATTATCAATAATGTAATAATTTACAAAGATGAATGTTGCAGTATACAAGAATTAGACTGTCCATTGCCTAAACACCCTAATCTCCAACCTAGAGAAATAGATGCCTTTATCTATATCGTCAGTATGCATGGATGCAATGGTCGCCTGTCTGGTGACTGCCCATCTAAACCAACATTCAGAAGAGGAACTCTGACAAGCCACATTGATTACATCGTTTTGCAAATTGGGGATGTGTCAAAACGATCTCTGTAATACCACAGGATGAAATCTACCAAGATCTGGCCCCCCTGAAACTATACAGGGAGCTATTTATCAATACAATGGCATTTGAAGAATCCAATAGCAACAATATTATACCAACTAACAACAGAAGGAGGATTAGCTGGGCTGATTTTCAATATATACCCATGTGAACTGCACTATCATCCCTGTGGGATGTTTTATATCCATTAACAAGAAACCTATGACACTGTTAATATAATCCCACTCAATCCCTATGGGGACTCTAGTATAATCACACCCCATAATATGAAGGCATATAATAGCATCACCAATCATCGTTCATGGATTTCATTACTCACACTCAGGGTATCTAGCAAAATAGAAATGCAATCACACTCCATTACTGTCAGGACTTCAATATCATCATACATTATCTCTGTGAGGATTCAGTATCATTACACACCATCCCCATGGGGTCTGCAACATCACCACATACTATGGGGGACTGAATATCATGATGCAACCTCTAGGGATATTTCAGGATCATCTGGCATCATATTTGAGGGTCTTCAGCATCATCACACTACATCTATTGGGGGATTTTAAATCATCACACACCATTCCTGTCAAGATTTTAATATCATCGCACATCATCCCTTTTAGGTCAGTTATCGCAAAACATTCCTGCAAGGACTTCCTTATCATCCCACATTCCCTGCCGAGATTACAATTTTTTAACACACTGTGCTTGCACAGACTTCTGCACTGTCACACAACATCCCTTTGGGAAATTCAATATCATCTTACACCATACATATGGGGACTCAAAAATGTTCACATACCAGAATGTATTGATTGGAGCATCCTCACACACAATCTCATCTGGGACTTTAGATCATCCCTGTGCAGACTGAAATATCATCACAAACCCCTTTGTTATGTGAGAATTGTATTTTTTATTTTTTTTATTTGAAAAAAAACGACAGTTTATGCACAAGGCACAACTTTTGTTTCAAAAAGAAAGAATTCATCATACATACATAAAGCCGAGCAATTTTCCTACGTTCACGCCCTCATTTATTTTCACCAAGAACCACCCAATTCATTTTTGTTCATTCTCCATTCATGCAGCTGCCCAAAAGAAAAAGGGTGCAAAAATGCGAGTGATATGCTACATTAAACATCTAGTGCCAAAATCATGTCCAAATAGTTCACGAGTGCACAAACCAGTTTTGTGTTGTTCCCAGAGATACACCTTGCCCACTACTCATCCATGTTGTTATCTAGTGGGGCAAACTTTCCAAGAGGTAGAGAGCGTTGATTTGTTAACTGAGTACATTCAATGAGTAATTGTCTCAAAGTTTCAACACACACTCCACAAAAGTGGCAGAGATTGTCTTTTATGGATCTGTCGTTCCTTTGCCAAAGTATTTATCCGAAACCTGAGAAATTGGTCGCGATGATGGCGAGATGGACAAAGCAGTAGATAGCGTGATTGTTCATTCAATTTTTTGTGGGTCACCTCTCATAGATTTTACTGATTCCATGGTTTGCCGATTTTCTTGATTCACAATCCAGGCCCAATTGTCAAATTTATTTTTTGCACATTGTGGGCGATCTATGATCTCTCGATTACTTATGTCTGCGGCTTCTAAGAATGACAGTAGTTTGCGAAACCACAGGTTAAGTAGATTTTTGTTATTGGGAGCATACTTGTTGGCAAAGATTTGATAAGCTGGTGCTGGTGCCTTTAAAGCCATCTTGCACATTGACATAATAGAGTTCCAAACCACTCTATTATGTATTGAATTTAAGGATAATTCATGTCGCAGTATTGTCATTGATGTTGATTGTGGCAGCCTTAATACATAACGCCAAAAGAGCCCTTCTAGCATTTGCCAAAATTTCATCGCCTATATTCCATCCTGCCTCGGCGCCAAACGTTATAAGTGGCTGGGATTTACATTATCAATGATAATTAACCTTGTGTGTTGACCTTACAATCTTTCAGTGAAAAATATGTAATGGTATCAGTATATTTACATACCATCCAGGAGGGTTTGTAGGAACCATCGCCATCTCTTAAGCAATTCACTGTCATCACAAACAATTCCTGCAGGAACCAAAAATCAGCAGATTTACCACAGCAGAATTATTGCTTTCCCTGCATCTGCAAAAGTCCCCATGCAGTCCTATGGTCTCCAAAATGGGTATCAAACCACTTTATCACCACTCGTAACCTGATGGAAAATCTGCCAGACAGACTGATAGTAACACTACACAGGTTTGGTGGTAATTCTAGAGAACAATCACAGAATTACAGCCATACTTGGAATGAGGCCAGTTACATTATTAATATGGTGTCTAGTCTTTTAATATAATCTCCATTCAGTATCATCCTAAACAGGTCCTGTGGGAACTGCATTATCAACCAGACTTCCCTCTGAGGTCATCAACATCTTCACTGCCCACCACTAAGAGACTTCCATATCTTCAGTCATTATCCTTGTGGTGACATCTACAACACCACCACACACCATGCCAATGGGGACTTCAATATAGTCAAAAAACCTCACTGTGAAGATATTAGTACGGTCAAACAGTATCCCTACATAGTGCTTCAATATCATCACAAACCATTCCTTTGGGGACATCAATAGAATCGCACTTCATGTTGATTTATATGTACATATATCTTCACACATTACTGCATCTACTTCAATAATATGACACACCAACCGTGTGGAGACTTCATTAGAATTACACATCCTTGTGTAGGTACATTCAATACAATTCTAATTCATCCTGAAGGTCATTCAATATCATCACTCACATTTGAAGTATATGTAGACAATGATCTCACTTTACACTCTGTGGCGACATTAGAGTCATCAACCATTATTGCTGTGAAAACATCTATATCAACACACACCACCTCTTTGGGGGATTCAACCATATCATACACCATCCATGTGAGGACTTAAATAGCACAGCACACCATCTCTTTATGGACTTCAATATCAGTACGATCCCCTTTGTGAGCATCTAACTATAATAAAAGGCCAGATGTATGTTTGTCCAATGCAGTCATGCGCAGTCGATGGTGCCCGATTCGCCTGTTGTCACTGCTAGATACCAAGAAAAGCATATTTTCAGTCACAAACCGGATGAACTTTTCTATGCAAGGAAAATCTCTACTTCCGCCTGAACCTGTTTGGGAAAGATGCAGGGTGGGGGGCTGTGCAATGCATACATGTGTCCTATCTGCCCCTTCTGTGTATATTTCTTAAACACAGTTGAATACATTGACTGTTGTATATGCATAAAAATGTATGCTAGCTGACAGGGTGCCCTTTTCTTTGAAAATACTCTCCTGACTGCTACAAGTTTCATTATCAGAATTCTGAAATGCGTTTAAATTCCTGTGAGTGCGTTGAAGCCTGCAGCACCAACTCCGGCCTACAGAGAGGTGCTGAGAAAATAAACACACAATATTAAACACAAATCCCATTAAGGACTTATTAAAATGTTGTGAAAATTCTCACAGATGTTTTTCAAGTAATGTTTTAAAATCATTTGAGGTGGAGGGGCGCTGTTGCATGGCGTACAAGATGGCTGCATTCAGATAGAGCTCCCACATAGCCACTTTGACCATTTGTGGGTTCAGAGGTTCCTGCTCCATATATTTATACAGCAATGAAGAATATTACCCCCTTCAGACTCGTGCAATTGATTTTGTGGAGGCCGTTGATAGAGGAAAGGCAGCTGCAGCATTGTGGTGTCGACTGTGGTGTAATGGTTAGGCCTGGCCATCAGAAGGATGCCATGGCCAGCAGACAAAGGCAGACCCCAGGACTGCAGTGATCCGTTGATGTCGTTTGAATGGTGAGCCGGGTGGTCGCGACCCTGTGGACCTACGGAGGGCTAACTACAAATGAGGTGAGGGCCTGGCTGGCCTGGAACCCCAGCGTGGGCGAAGCAAGCCCATATGTCGGGCAGCGGTTCTTGGGCCGAGATGGCGGGGGAGGCTGAAACTGAATGCTGGGACCGGACTAAGGGTCCACAGCAGCCGATGTTGCCTCGGAGGAGAACAGGATCAGGAGAGGCACCACATAGCCACTGGATCAGGCGGCTGCAGAAGGCTGCAGAGGGTTGTCCATGCGTTGTAGGGCATATGAGTTGAGCCCCTAGAACTGGGAACATGGACACTTTGTGAAATTTGGGAGCTGCAGTGCTGGAGATGCAGTTGTGACTGCGAATACCTGCTGAGTCAGCTGTATCTGGACTGTTTTCATCCTCGATCAGTGTGGGGCTGGGGTGATTTTGGCTGCCTTCCCTGAGAGGGACATGCCACAAGGGTACCTGCATAACTGGAGGAAGAGAGAACATTTTGGAGTCGGAGGGCATACCAACTCATCAAAGTAAGGGGCCCCAGTTGTTGCTCTGAGGCAGCATTGCAATCATTGGCTCCAGCACTAAGGAGCAGGGCAGTATGGATGCCTACACCAAACACGGGGCAAAACCAAGGAGGGATACTTTGCCCAGGGACACTACGGAGGCTTCCTCTTTGACAGATTCTGCAGACTTGAAGAAGTTACTCACCAGTATGCAGACAGGATCCACATCAGTGAATGGGAAGCTAGATGAGATCACAGCTAACATCACCACACTGCACACTAAACTGGATAAGGAAAGTGCCAGACTAACAGAAACAGAGTCCATAAGTAGTGCCACGGAAGACGATGTAAGTGGAGTCAAGACCCGAACGATGGCGCTGGAGGAGCAAGTGAGGCAGCTAGCCCTGAAATACAATGATCTTGATTTCTGTTCATTGTTGGAATCCCTGAGTCAGCAAGTAGCTTGCAAATGGAAGAATTCATAGAGGCCTTCTTGAAGGAAATTCTGAGTGACCATGTCCTTTCCATGCAGTTTGCAGTGGAACAAGCTCATCAGGCATTGGCCCCTAATCCTAGGTCAGGCGTGTGCATTGCACCCAATCATCGCAAGGCTGCTCAGCTACAGGGACACATATCTCATCCTGAGACTAGCCAGAAAAAAGGGCACACTGCAGTACAGCTCAGTAACCGTTCATATATATATCCAGACCTCTGCACGCTGGATAAATCAGAGCAGACTTTTCTTTCAGGGTCAAGAAGATGTTGAGAGAGGAGGCTGTGCAATGTGTGATGCTCTTCCCGGGCCAAGCTCTGTCTACACCACAATGACAAACTCTACTTTTTGACAATGCCCAAGGAAGCTGTACATTATCTAGAGGCCAATATAACGTTGCCAGGGCTGGGGAGAGATCAGAGCCCCATGAAACCTGTGGACACTCTAAGTGGTAGCAACCCAGATTAAAGAATGGGTTCAGGAGTTCACCCATTGTTCTTGAATGAACACCAGGACGGAGGTTACATCTGATTACCCTTAAAGTTACCAATTTTCCTATTTTAGGGCCTTTAAGATGAGTTGGAGTGGCAAAGTAATGGAGGGTTTTTCCAGCAGCTCCCCCTGTGCTGAGTGACAACCTCTTTTGTTTGGGTTGTAGTTGGATGAGGGGGCTGGGGGGTTTACCTTGCCCTGTTTAGGAGGATGGTGAAGGTGTGGAGGATTGTTGGGGGATGCGGAGGAGTTAAAGTTAAAATGGACTCAATGAGCTCTGTACTACTTGTATTGCTATGTAATTTCTTGCATATTTCGGTGGAAGTAGGTACCCAAAGATGGCTGGTCTCCAAGTAATGTGTTTGAATAACAGAGGGATGGGGAATCCTGTGATAGTGCGTGAATTGCAGGCATAATTGAGCGGTACCTAATAAACGTACTGTTTCTGCAAGAAGAGCAAGCCACACTTAAAATCATCTCTGGCTTTGCCAGGTCTTGGGGTACTAATGGGTTCAACACCACTTACTCTACGAAATCCCAAGGGGTGGCCACACTTATACATAAAAGCATGTTTTAAGCAGCTCACAGGCCAGGAGGGGAGATTTGTCATTGTGCATTGTAGGTAGCATGGGATGGAGTTGCTGCTGATTAATACATATTTCCACACGTAAGGTGATAAGGAATTCCATTCAAGTATTTTGGCCATATGTGATGCATATCCACTGGCGATGCTCACAATGGATGGATACATTAATACAATCCTAAATGTCATGGAAGTTCAGACAAGTCAGGGATCCATATCCCATAATCAAGCAGTGCACTCAATGTTACAGTGCACGACATCTCTTGCCCGTTGCGACGCTTGGTGATCTGTGCATCCTCGGGTACAGAAAATATGTTCTATTCCTCATTGCATGATATGCCATCAAGGATAAATCTGGTTTTGATCTCCAAGGCATTGTTGCATAACATTCAGGGGGTGGAGATACTACTCAGGACATATTCCAATCATTCTCCTGTCACCCTGCATATGTGGCAGGGACAGGCCGTGGACCACTTAGTGATTTAAATCCGTGGTGTTCTAGGATGTGGCTTTTAAGGTGACTATTCATGACCACATACAGCTGTGCTTTGATTTAAAAATGGGCCCGTTACAATGGTAGGCATAGCATGGCCTGTATTTAAGGCATATATAAGAGGGTTGGCCATGGCAACAGAACTGGGGGTGCTTAAATCTATACATTGGGAGATCTTGACACAAGAGGCTAAACTGCACAAACTACAAATAGCACATGAGAGGGAGCACGCAGATGGGGATCTCCAACTCATTAACGCAGCACTAGACTGCTTTCGGGTGGTGGCTGGTAGGGAGACTAAATCTTTCTTTCACCCACAAGCAGGAACTACGAGGAGGGGGATAGGCCCAGGAGGACACCAGCTTGGTTGATAAAACAGGAAGGTGGTCCGGTAGAAATAGCACATGTGGACACAGAAATACTAAAAATATAATTCGAGAGTTCTATGTTAAACTTCATACAGAACCCACCGTCGGGATTTAGAGGATATAGATGTGCTCCTGGACTCGGTTCCCCTCTCTGTTGTTTCTAATCAGGGAGTGCTTGGATCAGCATTTGAGCACCACTGAGATTATCTGAGCCATTTAGGAGCTATCCACGGGCAAAGCATTAGGTCCAGACAGTTTGGGCCCTGATTTTTACAGGGCGTATAGTGTATACCTTGCCCTGCGGCAGGTCTGGGAGGAGGCACTGCGTGTCGGGGTCCTACCTTACACCATGCAGGAGGCAATCATTATTTTATTACTGAAGCCAGATAAACCCACTGAGGAGTGTGTTTCATACAGACCACTGTCACCTATCAATACAGACATGAAAATATTTGCTACGTCCTTAGTGACCAGGTTGATGCCATCCATAAGTTGTAAGGGATCAAGAGTAGGACTCGGACACCGAGGCATGTTACGTGGTGGTTACAGACATTTATTTATCACAAAATAATAAAAGGGTTGGGGAGAAATTCTATCCATCCCTAATCCTAAAAGGGGTTTCCCTGCAACAACAAACCTAAGGAACATCTTTGTCAGGATGTGAAACCAAAGAGCATCCTCCATCCTGTGTCCAAGTACCTAAACGCACCCTTATACGCTAAACTCAATGTAATGCGCAGCCTGGGGATTTCTGTAAGATATTTACTTGCTTCTTTCTTTGAAAGTTCCAAACATTAAATTTCAAGGTGCAGAAAAGAAAAGGAATAAAGATCCACCAGGAAAGGGGGGTTCCCTTTCCCTAGATTTCCTCTGGTGATTCAAATGTCTCTTAATCACAGTTCCAGTGTGTTCCAAGGGGGGGAGACTCTTCCCATGATTCGCCTTTCAACCCAGAGTAATAAATATATTCAGTTTCTCACTTGCTGGATCTCCATTAGCCTTAAAGGTGTACTCTTCTGCTAGGGTATTCACAGCTTTATTACTTGCCTTGTTTTCTGGATCTCAATTATCTTCCAAAGGAGTATGGTTCTTCCCTTTTGTATTGATGGTCACAGTCTGCTCGCTTCCGGTGTCCCAACCAGCGTCAGAACAAGTTGGCTTCAGCTGCAGTCTCCCCTTCTATCCCTTGTGCTGTTCAGCTTTGTCAGTTTTAAACTTCTGCACATTGGTTAGTATTTTCCAAAGACTAGAATGTGACATTGGCTTACCCCTTCTGGTCATCCACATTACTCCACCCCTCTTCCTCGTCTCAGTACTATAAACGGAGGGGGAAGGTATATAAGGTTGTTGGCTACGAAAAACAGTGAATCCTCCATCTAATCTGCAATAAGCCTTACAGGAATGTTGTAAAGGTTCATGGGTATCTTTAAGAATTATAGTTGAAGGATTCTTTTGATCCAGTATTTTTCTTTTCTTTTAAAAAAAAACTTTTATTTAACATACATTGTTATAGTCAGACAGGTGAGTAGTTGACAGTTACTATATGACATCTAGCATATCATTTCAACTTGGATGTCCTCATTTTCATTCCTTTCCCGCAAATATTGTCTAAATTCCCCCCATATGTCCTTCGGCTGGTGCATTGGAGAGAGAAAAGTAGCATACACCTCTTAGTTGTCATTTTCCCAAGTCATGTCAACCATCCACTCTTTCAATGTAGGGGGGGCCTTACTCTTCCAGCGCATGAATACGGCTCTCTTAGCTAGTAGCAGGCCAAGATTCAGGAATCTGCAGGGGATTGCGTTCATTTTCCCTACATAGTCCAGTAAACATATACCGTGCTCCCACAACATAGGAAGGTCCACCATTGCATCATTGCACATTGCATGGCATACGTCTGCCCAATAATCTGTGAGTGCACTACATGACCACAGCATATGCAATGTATCTGCGTCCTCGCTCCCACATCTGGGACATTTTCCTTCTGATGCGGGATACATCTTCTTGAGGCGGGCTGGGGTGAGATGCAATCTATTCACTATTTTATAGTGGATTAATCTGTACCTGGAATTACAGGAGATGTGTTTGGTTAGTCTGCAGAGTTGGGACCAGTGTATGTCTGTGAGTGTCACTCCCAAATCCTTTTCCCACTCCCCTTTAGTATCTGGTGCCTGTGATTTCCTAGTTGTCATTGTGAGTTTATATAGCGTTGAGGCCATTTTCTTTGCTACCACCGGGGACAATTCATAGCTTATGCTTGGAAGTGAGGTTGGCTCACTGGGGAACCCATCCCTCATGGTATCCAGTGCTGAATGCAGTCTGTGGTATTGCAATTACTGTAATGTGGTATCCCCAATAATGTTCTTAATCACATCCCAGGTAACAAATTGGCCATCGCTAAATAGGTCTCCAAACTGTTGTATACCCCTCTCCCTCCAGTGCATGTCCAAGGCATGTTCATTGTTGGGGGCTGGTCAGGCGCACCACAGATAGGCATGCATGATTTGTACATTATGTTATTTCTAAGCTGTCCAAACCAATCTGGTCCATTCCCGGTGCGTGACTCGTACTGGGTCCTTTTGGTTATCTCCCCCAGTGTCCCTTCCGCTAGTTCATGTAGAAGATGGGCGAGGTACCTCCCTGTGTTTCCAAAGCCACATGGGGTGCATCTGGACCTCCCTCAACCCAATAGACTGCATAGTGAGCTTGCACGGCCAGATAATAGAGCTCAAAGTCTGGGGCCATCAGACCTCCTCAGTCGTACGGTATTGTAAGAAGGTTCCAAATCGCACGTACTTGCCCCTTCCATATGAACGCTAAACATGCCCCTTTTAATATGGACAGTAAGAGTCTCCCCGGCTACAGCGGCACAATGCTAAATAAATAAAATAGTTTATGGAGAATAATCATCTTGACCAATGCAAGTTGGCCCATGAGTGAAATCGGGAGTTGATTGCACCGGCTCAGTTTACTGCAGAGCACGTCCGTTAATTCACCATAGTTCAGGGAGTGTACCAGCTGCTGTGTGCGTGCTATTTCCCCTCCCAGATTTTTTACCCATTGTGGGGCCCACTGGAGTCCTTGTAGATCCACTGGCTCCTTTGGCGCTTCGGTCAGTGGGAATATTTTGGACTTACTTACATTCAGCCTAAGGCCTGAGTACTCCCTGAATTCTTGCACTGCTGCTAATACCCTCTGCAAGTACCTATTGGGTTCCTGCACATACAGCATGATATCATTGGCGTATAAGGTTATTAACTCCACCTTCCCAGATATAGTTATCTCTGCCCGAGCGTGGTGCACTCTAGGAGATCTGCCATGGTTTGATAACTAACGTGAATAGCAGTAGAGATAGCGGACAGCCCTGTCTCGTACCCCCCGCCAGTGCAAGAATGTGAGATAGTGCCCGTTAATGCTTACCCTCGCATACGGTTGTGTGTAGAGAATGCACACCCATTTGATGAAGTTAGGACCGAACCCGTAATTACTCAGTACTCTAAATAGAAATGGCCAGTACACCGTATCAAAGGCCTTTTGCATATCTAAGGCGACAGCAGCCCCCTTGGTGTCCTTTGGGATTTTTGCCAGTATATCATAGCATCTCCTTATGTTAGTAGCCATTGATCTGCCTTGTACAAATCCTGACTGGCCCTCATGCAACATGTAGGTCATCAGAGGGTTCAGCCGAACCACTGGCATTTTAGTGAAGATTTTCGCATGAGTATTGATGAGTGACAGGGGGCAGTATGACCCACACTCCTCAGGGGGCTTCCCGGGTTTCAATAATAAAGTGATAATTCACTTCACGAGTTGTGTCTGATAGCAGGCCAGTCTCCAATGCCTCAGACCAAATCATGAGGAGGTGAGGAGCCAACTCATCCACAAATTCTTTGTAAAATTCTTCACTTCAGCCATCTGAGCCTGGTGCTTTCCCTCTAGGGAGGCTCTTGATAGCCTCTTTTATTTCTTGCAGCAATAATGGTATGTCTAGTGATTCTCTGGCCTCATTCGACAGTAGTGTAGTAGGTATCCTGGCCAGGTAGCTATCTATTTCCCCTTCCGTGGCAATGCTCTGGGGGGAGTATAGTTTAGCATAAAAATCATAGAACACGTCGCCTACCTCCTCCTGTTTCGTAACCACCACCCCATCCGCCCTGGTTATGCATGGTATGTTTGTGCTACTTCTCTCGTTGCATACCATATATGCCAAAAGCGTGCCTGGTCTCTCATGCTCTCCATACCTGCGTACTGCAGCAGGCCTGTCAAAATAACGCAGCTCCCTGTCAGCTTCATCGCGGAACCCATCTAGCTGTGTTGTAATGTCAGCATTGATGTGTGCGTCGGTGTGAGCTCATATTGTGACTGAAGGTCAGCCAGCACTACATCCAACCTTCTGAGATCCCTGCGTATATCATGTAGTACTCCTAATTCGGGGACATTGAAATACCTCCTAGACCTTAAATGCCTGCCATAGGATTGCCTGCCTGGACACAGAGCCCACATTATTTTCAAAGAACTCAGTGATATGTTGCAAGAGGTTGGTCTTATACACAGGATCTGTCAATGCTGCCGCCTTGAACCGCCAGGTTGCCTTCCGAGGGGTCCCATCAGGGATGTCTAATAGTAACATTATTGGTTTGGTAGTGTTCTGGGAAATATCTTGGGTTGAGTTACCCATCCCAGCACCCTATGGGATACGAGCCAGAGGTCTATTCTGGAGTGCATATCGTGCACTGATGAGTAGAAGGTAAAGGCGCTATGCGTCCCATGTATCGATCGCCAGGCATCCCTTAATCCCAGGTCAGTGATATGTGTCTGTATCATGCACACTGCGCTAGTTAGGAATCTGGGTGTCGCAGACGTTCTGTCCAGATTCACATCGAGTATAGTATTGAAGTCACCCCTGCATATAACCTGTGCCGTGGGGTACTTAGCGCACTTCTGGAACAACTGTGTACAGTACTCTGGATCATCTCTGTTTGGGCCATAAATGTTAAGCAATAGGACTTCAGCACTACCCAGTTTCTCGTGGACCACCACATATCTCCCCCTGGGTCAGTCTCTGTAGCATAGTGAAGAAACGGCAGTGATCTATGCACCACAGTCATGACTCCCTGCGCCCTGGTAGAGTAGGAGGTATAGTATCGACGGTCCCCCCACCCAGGAGCAAATTTGCTGCTTGGTGGTCGAGCAAGTGCGTCTCCTGCAAGAACAATATTCGTGCCCCTTGCCTATTTACATTCGCCATTACTTTCCTCGTCTTCACTGGCATACCGAGGCCTCTCACATTCCAGCTAAGCAATCTGATACCCGCTAGCCCTTTATCCACCATCCTTTCTCGTTGGTGTCCATGACATTCTACCACCTTCTTGCAGCTCACCAGTAGTAAGTACATAAGTGTCCTGTGAAACGTCTGTGCCTTTTCCCACCATTTTCAACCCAACATTCCCTCTCGCCATCCTCCCCCTCCCTCATGGTTCCCAGAACTTCAACTATGCATGACCCCAACCCCCCCCTTTCACAATCAACTAAACTATGCATTGTCTTGCGGGGCAGCCACTGCAGTGGCGGCCAGGGTCCCAGTTTACATTAATGTCTCGTTGGTTAAAGTTTTTCTACATTATCAATAATGTTACCAATACACATATTGAAGAACTTCAGTCTACCAGGCCCTGCAGGTCTTCCTCATTCTCGGCCAGGCTCCTCTCTTCGTTAGTTTCCATCTTCCTCCTCTGGTGGCTGTTTGTCGGGCAGGGGAATGTTCGCTTCCACGAAGGTGACTGCATCATCAGGGAAAGTGAAGAAGTAGGTTTGTTTTGATATTGCATGAGTAGCCTGGTGGGGTATAGCATTGCGTATGGTATCTTGAGTTCCCTCTGCATTTTCTTCACTCCTGTAAATCTGCTTCTTTCCTGCTGGACTGCTAGGGTGTAATCAGGGAAAATACGAATCACATTGGTCCCATCTTTAGCTCCTGCTTATCACAGGCAGCTCGTAGCACCAGATCCCTGTCCCGATAGTTCATCACTCTCACTATTATCGGTCTAGGGTACGCCCCTCGCTTAGGTTTTCGGCACCTGGGATCTATGCGTCCGTTCAATAATAAACATTGGTGACCACCCGGGGTCTCTCAACAGGTCTTTCAGGTGCTCTTCAGCAGCAAGTTCCATCGGGCGTTTCAACGCATCCTCAGGAACCCCTACAATCTGTATATTATTCCAGCGGGATCTCAACTTCACAGTGCTCAGATCTTTTTCCATGGTCGTCACAGTGGCCTGCAGCCCTACCAGCGTCTGTCTCCGTTATGTGTTGTGTGGCCTTTTCCATTTTTCCAATTGGGCGCGGATCATTGTGACATTGATGTTTATGCCGTCAAGCTTGTCATTTAGAGCTGCAAACCCTGGTTGCATTGAAGTGAAGACAGTCTGCGAGTCTATGTTGGTCGGTGCTGAGATTGTTGGTTGTAAGTCTAGGGTGTTAGAGCTGCTGTCTCTGGCATTTCCTGCCGTGTCGATGGGTTTGGTGAATTTATCCATTGCTCCTTTTTTCTTTGAAGCTGCCCCTCTGGGCATTCTATAGTGCACCTGAGATAGGCCCTAGCAGCTGCAGGGCCTCCGCTGAGCGTTGAGGAATTGCGATGCGGTCTTTGTCTTGGCCTCACTTGGGGTTGCGCTCTTCTTTAAACTGTTATATAGCAGGATGTGCACATGCGGCCCAACATTCACCTGTTCCTTGTGTCGGCTTAGGAACGCAAAGAGGGGTAACCCCAAGGTCCTAATTCCGTATGTCGTGTCCCTGTCCCAACATCTCATGAGTACCGATGTTTGTCTCATTGTGTGGGTCCTTTGTGAAGTTAGTTTGAAAGGTCGGGTCCCAGCGCCCTTCAAGATGTGGGTTCCTTCAGCCACACACGCTCTTATGTGTATAAAATGTCGTCCCGTTGCTACCTCTGGGTGCCCACAATCCACTTTGCTGCCCTGTTGTGTGGCTTCCTGTGACCTGATTAGAAAGCTTAACTGGGGCACTGTCCTTTGTTCTGGGCGCCACAGATGGCAATTAGAGCACTTCAACATTATTCCTTTTATTAAAACTGCTGTCCGTTGGTGCACGTTTGCCGTAGTGTAAGTAGTCTCACTCAGATGCTATGGCACATGTTATCATGGACATGAATTGTCTTATAAGTGGTTACACGTTGCGTCGCGCCAGAGTGTAAAGTTTGCCCATTAATGTTCACAGGCAATGTCTGGGCCACAGTGCACTAATGTCCGATCCAGTGGCGGATCAACACTGATGTGTGCCTTCAGCTGGTGTGCGGGTTAAGATATGTGTCTGCGGTCGAGGGGTTCCATTTATGCTCATGTCTCTGGGGGGGGCTGTACAGCTGTTGTTTTGGCTGCATCCCAATCTTAGGGGCACGAGACCCCTTCCCTGACTCACCGCTCACTGCTCCGTGAAGTGTCCCTCGCTAGCCCGCTGAGCATCGCGTCGATCGCGGCGTCTCCGGTAACAGCCCAATCTCGTCACCAGCAGTTTCCGGGGTACCGTCCACCCATTTCACGTAGTGCAGGTTCAATTGTTAGAAGCTCCCAGGGGGAGAGGGCCTGACTGCAGTCTGCCCTCAATACTATGTCCAGAGCACCCTTCCTGCACAGGAGGCCGTAGGGTGCCTGTGCTTATTCCCGCTTGGCTCCGACAGCCGAAAAGGTCTCCTTTGGAAGCACAGACCAGTTAGAGAGCCTGAAAGGCGGGCGAAGGGTCCAGGTCACCACAATCCGGACGCCGCTCAGATAATCATTCTGAGATGGTGCTGGGCTCCATGTCCGATTAGACGTTGCAGGCCAAATTTGAAGGAGGACTATAACTTCGGACGTGCTAGACCGTTTCTTGCGATTGTTCAGCTAAGGTTGCCTGGGACCTATATGCACCACTCCATGTAATTTGGGCTAAAACTGAGCAGTATATGAGCAGTTATTCATCCAGGACTCAGGTTCCTCACTGGAGCTCACCCACAAGGCTGCATTCAGCTTCGAGCGCAACAGCGCCCTCCCAATCCAGTATTTTTCTGCCTCTCTGGAGTTTGTCCTCCTCTATACGGTCCTCCTGCAGATAGTCACCCCCAGGGTCAGAGCCAAGTAGCTTCTGCCTTTCCCTGGCCACGTAAGAAAAGCTTCCCTCCAGGGAATCAGTGACGATGTTGCTTGATTCGTCACAGAGTCATATCATCCACCCAGAATGATCGGGGTTCATTCCGAGCAGGACCACAGCCTATAATCTGCAAAGACTGTTCAATATTATGGTGCAAATAGACCCTGGAGTTAGTGTATTGCACTGTCAATAGACAGCCAGAAGGCATTTGACATGGTCCCGTAGAAATGTCTATTTGAGGTGCTGGCCATATGTAGACTTGGCCTACAATTTGTGAAATACGTTAGACTCCTCTATACGGGGCCTTCGGCTAAGTTGAAAGTAAATGGGTTACTGCCTGAATCTTTAAAGATAGACAGCCACTACTGTTCGCAATCTGTATTGAGACTTTAGCTGACCTACTAAGGACACAGCACGCGACAAGTGGGTTACTCCTGGATGGCAGATCCGAGATCATCTCATTATACGCAGATGATACCCTTCTATATACGAAAGACCCAGAAACGAATTTGGATGTGATTATGTGGAATTTAGCCAGGTTTGGGCAGTTATCCAGTTAATTACACCAAGACGGAGATGTTTCCCATAACTGATCTGACATGTGAACCTCACAACACCTACAACCTGTCCTGGTCTTGTGACAGTTTCAGATACTTGGGTATTAACATTGCCAGGTCACGAGAGGTCCTCTACGCTCGTAATCATGATGTATGTTTACAACAGGTTACCTCCAACATGCAGAGGTGGGCATATCTACAGAAGTCCTTGGCAGGACGAATAGCACTAACTAAAACTATCATACTACCTAAGTTGCTGTAGGTCATTAACAATATCCCGATATAGCCAAGTAACCACTACACACAAATCTGAACTTCAATCTTTTCTTAGTGACCACACTCTCCACTCTACTCATAACCTATTTACCCATACAGGGGGGAACTCTTTGGATCTATTATTAATCTCCAACTCTCTCTCAGCCACTAATACTGATATAAAACCATCCATATCTGATCACTCAATTGTTTCCACCACCATCTCCTTTCCACCCTCTGACCTTTCCTCACCACTGTCTTCACCTATTACTAAAAGGAAATGTAAACTTTCTGCCATTCCCCCCTTTCTCTCTGAACTTCACTTCTCTTTCTCCTTCAAATCCACTGTCTCGTCCACCAACACTGCCTTCTCCAGCTTCCAATCCTTACTATATGACTAATTTTCCTCTCACGTTCACCCCTAAGTCTCAGCATCCTCAGCCCATGGGTCACCCCTTTCATACGCTCTTTACGCACACATGTGTCAGCTGCTGCGCAAATGGAGGTGTACCCACTCGCATGAGGACCTGCAACTCTACCGCGCTGTCTTGAACTCTCTCAAGTTCACACTTGATAGAGCAAAAAGGGAATTCTACCTAACCCTCATTGACTCTCTCTCCAACCATCCTCACTGCTATAGGGCACCCTAAACTCACCCCTCATTCCTCCTAAGTCTATGACTATCAACTCCACTCCCACAGCTAATGACATAGCAGAATACTTTGTTACAAACATTTCCAAAATTAGACACTCTCTTCTGGCCTTCCTCACATTCCCTCTCCCTACATTTTACACTCCACCTACTCTACCATAATCCTCTGCCTCCACCTCCCACTTTAGTCACACTTATACTGACAAAGTGCTATCTCCACTGATGAATGCTCACGCCATCAGACCTCTTGCTCCTCAGCTATTCAAGCTTATTGCCCATTTAGTGGCCTCTCACCTAGCTGAAATCTTCAACCTGTCGTCAACCTGTCCTTTGACTCTGCTTGCTTTCTCTCTGGTTTCATAACAGTCACGGTCATCCCGCGCCTAAAAATGCAAAGGGGTTTCCATGAACCTACCGGCTTACTTTGCCCGGTATCTGTGCTTGAAAGGGTTGTTTTCAACCGCCTTAGCAATTTCTTAGACATCCACAACCTTTGAGACTCCCTCAAGCAGATTTATGATCCTGTCACTCCACAGAAATTGCTCACAGGAATGTGTCCAACTCCATTGCCACTTCTAAACACTCCGACCTATCCTTGATTCTAATTCTCCTTGAACTTTATGCTGCCTTTGATACCGTTGATCACTCTGATCTCTTTAATACTCTCTTTCTTCTTCGGATTCTCGATCAAGCCCTTGCCTGTATTGAATCCTATCTTGCACTTTGCCAATTCCCTGTCTCCTGGAACAACAACACCTCTAAACTCACTCTTCTAACTGCTGGTGTTCCACACGGCTTTGTCTTGGATCTGCTTCTCTTTACACTCTACACTTCTGCTCTGTCGGGGCACTAATCTCCTCCTTTGGATTCTCATACCAACTCTTTGCGGATGACATACAAATCTTCATCTCTTTTCCTGGAACTCTCCTCTGATCTCTCTATCAAAATATCAAACTGTCTCTCTGCCATTAAATATTGGATGGCTTTGCACTCTCTGATGTTAAACCCTACCAAAACAACAGAGGCAATCTTCTTCCCTGCCAAAGCTCTCTCTCATCTCTTCCTCTGCCTATCCAGTTCCCACCTAACACTGTCCCCTAGTCTTCTTGAGCTAGAAACCTCAGCATCATCTATGACCCTTCTCACACTTTCTCGACTTTCATCTCCAAAACTGGAACAGCAACTCGCCCCAACCTCGCCCCAACCTCCTAAATAATATGAAAATCAGGCACCTTCTTTCTTACAACACCAACAAGCATCTCTTAACCACTCTTGTCTTCTCTGAACTGCAATACTGTGCCATCACCTCTTTGGTCTCCCCAACTATGCTTTCTGTCCTCTAGGATCATCAACTTCACTACCAGGACTCTCTTTGAACTCCCTCACTTCACACCAACGTTCTCATACTGTCACCAAGCTTGATGGCAGACGATGCAAAAGAGGGCCAGATTTACATTTCTTCTCCTGGTTAAAAAATCTATCCATGGTAAGGCACCACTGTATTTATCCTCCTCTGTTGAACTCTACAAGCCTTCTCGTAATCTCTGCTCTGCCTCCTTGACTACCCTTTGTGACTCCTTGCCCCCCAGCCCTGTGCTCCCTGTCACTTCCGTTCCTTCTCTCTTCGTGCTCCACTTGCATGGAATTCTCTTCTCCCTGACATCCGAGAAAAGGGTCAGGCACGGATTTGTTCAAAACCAAACTAAAAGCCTACCTCCTCGGCTCTGAGTTACCCTATTAACCTACTTCTCATCTGCCTGCTTGCTGACATTTTTCCCTCACCTTTAAACTGCCTCTGTCCCTTACTTCTTCTACCTCCACTCTAGCACTTCACCCATCATGGTCACATCCTGAGCACAGCTCGCTATACCGCCTACTTACATTTAAAAAGCTGGTCAAGTGGCACAGCGAGTAGAGCGCTCGCTTTAACATCCGTGCAGAGCTTGTTAACGCAGGTTTGTATCCCGGCGGGGTCAAACTCAGCCTCTCAACCTTTCCGAGGTCAATAAATGAGCACCACACACTGTGGGTGATAATAAGCAGCATTCAGATACCTGAGGGTTCGTAGCACTATATAAATGCGAAATTATTATTATTATTAAAAATATGCAATGTTCATTGCCCTTAATCTATGTATGTATTGTCCACAGTGACTATTCCATGTACTCTCCTCCACAACCTGGTCAGAATGTCCCTCAAATTGTTAGAAGCTCACCGCTTTCCATCAAATCTGATTTATTATCTATTGTATGTTCTTTTGAGATCAAAAGAACATTGTTCCTGCTGTATTTAAATAAATACATACATACATACAAAAATAGTTCTTTCAAGACTTTCAAGGGACATTTTCTAGATTCTTGTGGCACTTCGGGGCTGCACAGAAAAAATGGTAACTTCTTGCTAGACCAATTTACAAAGTGGGCATGTTTATTCTGGGTAGCCGCTCAGGCACAGTACTCATCTTACTGGTTCTATACAGAGCAGACACCTCTGCATGTGGGGCTGGAGAAACTCACTGCGGGTGAAGCGGATCACAGAGTCCACCTTAAAAGCAAGGGGAAGTATAGGGACAACTTCCCTTATGCGACGCGGGGAGCTACCCTGCTAGCATGAAAGAGGCTATTTACCAAAACGGGTGGCAGACCAGTATTATAAAAGGGCAGCACTATGGGGGTTACCGGATATGGGCTGAAGATGTACAAAAACAATGGGACAAGTTACAGGAGGTGGTTATTGATACAGGATATGTTTCTGGATGGGGTATTTCTGCTATTACAAGATCCAAATGCGATCAATGAACTGCTATAGTATTATTGGCCCTCATTACAAGTCAGGCGGTGCACCATGGTGCTGTTAGCACCATGGTCCATGCCGGATTCTGCCATGGTGGATGGCGGAATTACCGCCCCATTCCAAGGTGAGTGGGGCGGTAATTCCCCATTCACCATTTGCCCTTCCTCATTCCCATTTTTTCCCCATAGGGCATAATGGGGATGGGGAAGGCGCTAATTACGGCACCGTAAATTACGGTGCCGTAATTAGCACCAGGGTCGCTTAGCGCCTTGTACTTTAACGCCTGCAAAAAGCCTTTTTGACTTGTAATGAGGGCCATTGACTATGGGCCTCATTACACGGACTGTGGTAATGGTTAGCGGTCACCGGTAATGGTACCGGTGACCGCTATCCCTTACCGCCTTACTACGAGGTTCCTTTGTGGGTTGGTACTTTAACGCCTGCTTTTTAGCAGGTGTTAAAAACCAACCCGCAAAGGGACCAGGGTGCTAATTACGGTACCGTAATTTGCAGTACCGTTATTAGCACCTTCCCCATTCCCATTATGCCCTATGGGGCAAAAATGGGAATGGGGAAGGGCAATGGGGGAAGGGGGAATTACCGCCCCACCAACCTTGGAATAGGGCGGTAATTCCCCTTTCCTCCAAGGCGGTGCCGGTATTTTACCGGCATGGACCAAGGTGCTAATAGCACCTTGGTCAACCGCCTACCGTGTAATGAGGCCCTATGTGTGGTCTTCAAGGCTAAATGGCCTGCATTTCCATTGGATCCACCAGAGAACGTTTGCGCTACATACATTTCTAATTCAAATGATTCTGGTGTTCACGCTGTATAGAATGATGCAGGAACAGATTCCTGTAAGTAATAGAAAAATGTGTACTGAATGAGGGAGGCCATTGGTGGTGAGATCAATGATGAAGAGTGGGTAACGATGTGTGAGCTGACGGAGCAGATTTCGTGTAATGCTAAATTTAAACATATCCAATATAAGATATTGCATAGAGTACATTACACACCAGCAAAACTAAAAATGTTTGATCATGACTGTGGCGGGTGTGTTGTCCAAGATGTTAATCGGCGGATGCATGATATTTTCACGTTTTGGCAATGCTCTGTCCTGTGCAGCTTCTGGTCTGGGGTATGCAAAAAATTGTCAGAGATATCAGGCTTGCCAAGAACCAAAGCGGTGTCTGTTTGGACTACGGGATGCAATTCCCAAAGGTAAGCATAGATCTGTTAACCTGGGGCCTACAGTTGCAAAAAGAAGCATACAACACAATTGGAAAAATAAATGTCCACCCCTCACAACGAGAGATGTCAAATGGCCCAATGCAAATGTATACTGCGACACTCGCAGAGTCCTCTAGACCTAAGGGTATCTAAGTCCATTTTAGAAGATATCTCTTGGACAAGGAGGCTATATGGACAGAGGCAGATAGGCAGATACTGGTGACGTTACTGACCAGCGTTCAGTCATGGCATAAAATGGTAATATATTGTAATGAGGTTATGCAGGATGAAAATGTTTTGCCATGATAATATGGTTCAGAGGAAAATTGAGCAATAAATAAAGGTGTCAAAAACATAACATCATTTGAAGTAATTGCCTTGTGGGGACTCAGTATCAGGTCTTCAGAGTGAAATCAAGTCCCACAGTGTGTATTTGTTATCATATTCAAGTTCGCACACAAGGATAGGAACCCAAGCACGCACACACACAAACACACTCTTCCTACAGCAGGCACTCACCTCAGTGAGCTATATATGGGCATCATAGTCCTGAATGTTAAGGTATACTGTTCTACGTATCTGAACACACCACACTAATCAGTCCCTGAATGACTGTGATGAATTGAATTCTGCTCTGCAGGAGTACAAGGATGAGCACAGGTAAAATGGCTCAATCAGCCCTCACACTTCTACAGGTAAAAGAGGGACAGTTAGGATGTATACCTCCTTTTCCTTGTGTGCTAACTTTGGTAGAGGCAAGGCTATGCTCTTAAGGGGGGTGTGAATGTGATCTAGTAGTGAGCCAACCAACACACAAACACAGACAAAATTAAAGGGAAAGTCCAATCAAGGTTCTAAGAAAATATATATATTTTAATTAAACACACCATTGGCAATTGAACGAAATAGAAAATGTTGTAAAAATCCCCAGGCCATGGAAGAACAAAAAAGAAGAAGCGACAGACTGACTAAAGTAGCCCCCTGAGTGTGAGTACAAGGCAGATATGCAAATATCAACAACAAAAGGATATGTCAGGTGAAAGAAGGTGCTCAGGTGACCAAACCTGCTCTAGGGTCCCGGTTGCACTGAAGTCACAGTTTGTGATCAACATTATCTAGTTTTAGTTCTCTGGTGGGCTGACGATGTCGAACCTGGTCTCGAAAATTGATGCAAGTAGGTCAAGTCCAGTTCGGGCATTTTCCATAGTGTGGGCCGAAGTATGAAGCAGGCATCAGGCAGGGACAAATGTAGTTGCTCTGTGCAGTGGAAGTGGGGCCTCTCAGCAATGCAGGTCGCGGCGGTCCCAGAATCTCTTCACAGTTGGGTCAGGCTGAGTCAGCTTTAGCTGCTGGGAGGGGTCAACATGTGATGCTCGAGCGGTTCGAGTCGGTGGGTGACGGTCATCGAAATGGTAATCTGAGGGCACTGATCTGTGGGTCTGTGAGGTGGCTGTTCGAGGGCTAACCAGGTCAAACAGTGGTTGTATCTCCTGGCCAGGTTTGGCATGTGACTCTCCAGTAGTTTGGATCGGGTCTAGCAGGTGGTGGGCTCAGCTAGTGCAGGATGCATCATTGAACTAGTTCAAACTGCAAGCAATAGTTAGAATCAGTGAAGGAGTGTAAAAGCCAATGCCAACGCCTTCCCTCTTGTTCAAGGTGTGGTGAACATGGTGTGACTGGTTCAATGAGGCAGAACAGGCAGCCTCTCAGGACCACTCAGAGGGACTCGAGGATAGGGTGTTTCAGTTCAGTGTCTGCTCCCCCAGTGTTAGGACATTCCGGTGCAGAGTGGCAGGTCCTGGTCCACAAAAAAGGTGCACCCCCAATGTACCCTGGGAGTGGATAGGGGCAGATCTCTCTTATGCCTTGGACCGCTTCTTCGCATCAGACTGAGGGCTTTGGAACATACACCTTTCCCAAAGGAGGTCCAGTTACTTCTTCTCAGATGTTGTTCCAAATCAAGTCTGCTGAAGGGGTGTGAGACCCCTTCTTTTAAAGATTCAAGTCCCCACGTGATTGGACTAAAGCAAGCCTGCCTTCGTGGTCCAATCCCTGCCCTTCGAAGAAGGGGAATTGCCTTTCTGACATCACGTCGAGAATGCTCTGCTCCAGAGGCAGTGGAGGGGACAGGAAAGAGAGAGAGAAGCAGATAAAAACAAAATGGTGGACGTCTACTTCCCATGAACATAGCCCTCTTGCCTTCTCTAATCCTGTCCCCTTATCTTCCCACTAGGAAGAAAAGGTCGTTAGAGATGCAGCACCCTAATGTGCGGCTACTCCTTCTGAATGGGTGTGCTCATTTGATGCCCTGATGCCTTGGCCCAGGACAAAGGCTTGCTGTCAGCAGTCACAACCCATCAGACCAGAATACACATCACCTTCCACAGCAAAGCTGAGCAACAGGAGCTGACACATGCATGATATCAATTTGGATGTGGTAGTCAAGACAATAAATAGGACCATGCACTATGCCTAAATATAGACATATCTTGCTGTTAGTGTTTTTCCTTCAACCATCATGGGTTACCTATGATGATCATAGTTTTGGTCTGGGGAGGCATGTCTTGAATGATGCCCCTATGCTACAGAGACTTGGCTGTCACTGCTGCTGTTGAGGGGACATCTGTGCCCTCTGAACCTGCTCTGTGATACTGATCAGCCTAGTGATACAGCAGAGCACAAGCACACTATACATTTGGCATGGAGTCTACGAAAGGTGAATCTGATCAGATTACCTTTCAGAGATGGAATTACCTGCCTAATTTTATATATTAATGAAAAGCAAAAAGCCAGAGATGTGACCCTGGCCAGATGGCAATTCCTCACACTGACAATTAGACATATGGATTTTTTGCCAGGTTTGTCTCATTCTCAAATATTTATGCATGGAAAATCACGTCACTGATTTTAATGCACACATGGTTGTTTCCCTTCCTTGCATTGTAGTGTTGAGACCAACAGATGCATTTTTAATCCAGCTACTTTGCTGGATTGCCTTGTACTCATCGTGCAGACACCCATTCTAAGTTGTGCCCATTTGCACTTTCAGATTGTATTTACTGTCAGACTGATTTACCATGGGATTTGTGCTTTGCAAGTCGTTTTTATTGTACACACAGTACGATTGTATCATTCTAAAGGCAAGTATGCAGAACACTTTGGATGTTGGTGGTATTCCAGGAAGATGTTCAGCTGAAAGTTTGCTTTTTTTTTAACCTTTATCTTAGAGGTGGTGGTTAAAATTCCAAATTGCCCACAATATTTTTTAAACAGTGTTTGTTACATAGAAGGGACGCATGGGCATTTTTTTTCAAAAAAAAGAAAGAGCAGTTTTTTTCTATGGGCCATGATAAGGGAGTTAAAAGGTTGCCACTTCTGAGACCCTCTCACCCTACCTTACACACGTAATGTACAAAAGGACAGTATGGAATTGTTTCTGCATCCACAAAATGTATGGTGGCACCATTAACCATTACTGCACATTACCCTGTCCCACCTGAATATTGAAGGTGGAAATAGGAAGAAAAGAATATTGAAACTAATACGTTTTATGGTTACTGCTAGTGTAGGTTTGTAGCATACTTGTGGTGAAAATCCAAACATACTACCTCCAGCAATGAGCCGGGTGTATTTTGTGAAATGCCACTCGTGGAGGTGGGAATTGCTGATAGGAGTATTTAACAAATCAAACTGCCCAACTCGTAATGACCCCCCGCCCCCACTTAATTTGTGTAGATGACAAATGTGTTATTATCTTGAAGTGATTATGTGAGGTATGCTCTACATAGAGACTCACTTGTGATTGGATTAAAAGACTGCAGCATTGTAATATATAAACCAATATCGATCATTTGCATAGTGAAATCCACAGGCTGGCTATCATGTCACTCTTAGTTACAACAATTGCTGCAATGAAGCCCTGGTTCCCTCCTCATGGATTAAGTGAAAACTGATACTTCAATGCTTGTATTGTGGGTGTAGGATGTTGGAGTGGTGGTTTAAGAGTGCAAATGATAATTGTATGTAAGAGTTGTAGTAGGCATGAAGTATGCGATTAAGATTGAGATACGTTCTGCAAAGGGCAGGAATCACAACAAAAGATCTGAAGACACAGCAGTCAGAGTAAATAAATAGCTATTATCTATTATTTGTACATGAAGGGCCTGATTAATGGCATTTTTTTGTGGGGTGCAAAGTGACTTTGCACTGGTATACAGTGAGTTTGCACTGCCACAAACACCTTGATTCATGGCGATGCAAAGTGTATTTTTGCAGTGCAAAGTGACTTTGCACCAGTGCAATATCAGTGCAAAATCGCTTTGCACCACACAAATAATTCCATGAATCAGGCCTTACGTGGCAGTTACCAACTCACCAGGCTCTCATTTCTACGTGGGTACTGCATAGCTTATTGGAGAGCAAAGCATCAGAGGAAGCCCCTACCCTCTCAATATTGTTGAGGTGGCTACGGGCCCTGCATATTTTGTGGAAAGGATTTCTCAGTGCAAGGGTCATGTGAACCACGAACCTGCCTATATGTATACTGGGTTGGCCTGAATGAGCCCTCGTCTTGGCTGAAATGCGCTAGTGTGAGTACAGGGGTGGCTCGTCCATAATGGGCGACGGGGCGTCGACTCACCGGGTCTTGGTCCCGTCTCGCTCCCGTCTCGCTCATTATGGTGGAGCCAGCCCAGTAAAGTACAAGCACTCCCTCAGCTGTTAATTTTCACAGTTAAATTTCCCCAGCCATGCAAGCTCAATGAGCCATGCAAGGCTGGGTGCAGTTGCTTCCCCAGCCTCGCATGGCTCATCTGAAATTGTGGCTATAGAACTGCACGTCTGTATGTGCAAGGGAGCACTCCCGCACCTCCTTGCACATACAGACAGAGCACAGAGCAGGCTGGAGAGTGGCATCTCCGGACCTACCCTCAGGCCCCTTGCAGACATGTGCAGGAACCAGGAAACTTCCAGATTCCTGTTCATGCTTGCAGGGGGCTGGAGCACTGGAACCTCCGGACCCGTGGCAGAAGGTACGTTTGATATGTGTTCATTTTTTCAATTTTAAATTATGTGTATGGATGCAGGCATGCTTTGTGTTGTTAGGTGAATGTATGATGATGGATGCTGGTGTGAATGAGTGAGTGCTTTCTATGGCCCTCATTACGACCCTGGCGGAGAACCATGGTGCAATTTGCACCATGGTCCATGGCGCTAAGCTGCCAACTCCGCCATGGTGGTTGGCGGACTTACCGCCCCATTCCGACCTTGGCGGGGCGGTAAGTCCCCAATCCCCATTTACCCTTCCCCATTCCCATTTTTGCCCCATAGGGTATAATGGGAGTGGGGAAGGCGTTAATTATGCCACCGTATATTACGGTGGCGTAATTAACAACAAGTCCCGTAGTGCCATGGATTTTTCCACCTGGAAAAAGCAGGCGAAAAAAGCACCATGGCGCTACGGGAACTCGTAGTCAGGCGGAAAGGTACGCCATGCTTTACGCCGGCGTAAACCCCTTTCCGCCAGGGTCGTAATGAGGGCCAATGTGTTTGTTGTGTAAATGTGTGTGTTTGTATGTTCATTTATTTAGTATTTAAATATGTGTATGGATGCGTGTATGCTTGTGTTATGAGTAAGTGAATGATGATGGATGCTTGTGTGAATGAAACAGAGTGTTTGCTGCATATGTGTTGTGTAATGTGTGTTTGTATGCTCATTTATCTATTATTTAAGTATGTGTATGGATGCATGTATGCTCGTGTTATGAGAGTGTATAATGTGTGCTCATTTGAATGAAAGTGCTTGTAGTGCATATATTGTCTAACTGTGTGCATGTGTATGCTCAATCATTTATTTAAATATGTGCATGGATTCGTGTATGTTTGTGTTTTGTGGGAGTGCATGATAATGTTTGTGTGAATGAAACAGAGTGCTTGCTTTGTGCATGTTCTGTAAATTAGTGCGTTTGTATGTTTATTTATTTAAATATGTGTATGGATGCATGTATGCTTGTGTTATGAGTGAGTGCATGATTGGTGCTCGTGAATAAGACAGCAAGTGCTTGCTGTGTGTATGTTGTGTGTGTGTGTTTGTGTTTGTACTGGTTGGAGATGATTTTGGTGAGTGGGGGTAGGAGGTTTGTACAACAAAGGCAAAATGCCTTTGTTGCACAAATCCCCTCCCCATCGGCCAAAAATCAGCTCTCCGTCAGAGGTGCTGTTCGGCCCATGGGACAGGGATGGTATTATTTTACTGGACATCTATGATAAAAGTCCAGTAAAAGATAGTGTCCCCGCCTCCTGGTCCCCCAGTGACTGGCATACACACATAACAACATTGATTGTGTGTATGTGTGAGGAGATCGGGACCCAGGGGACAGGCATGTCATTTTTGTTTCCTTGGCATCCATGATAGATGGCCAGAAAAAAAACCAAGAAACATACCTCACCCCAGTGCACCCCAACGTCTCGCATTCACACATAATCACATTCATCATTATTGTGATTATGTTTGACTGCAAGGCGTTGGCACACCATGGAGCAGGCATGGCATTTTTTACTGTGCATGGTTGATAAAAACAAGTATGATAAGTGTTTTTATGTAGCTAAACTGCAAATTCAATGCAGTCTGTCTAGCCATTTCTTAATGTGGTATGACAATTTCTGTTGGGCATCTTTGGTAAAGCAAGCATGCTAAGTGTTATTATGAAGCAAGACTGTGATTTTTTTATGCAACCAATCTAGCCATTTCTTACTGAGGCATGACATTTTGTATTTAGCATATTTGATAAAGCAAGCAGGATCAGTGGTATTATTATTACTGTGGCATGACATTTTGTATTAGGCATCTTTGATTTAAAAAAGAAAAAAACATAATTGTTATTATGTAGCTAGCATGGCATTCCAATGCGGCCATTCTAGTCATTTCTTATTGTGGTATGACATTTTGTTTTGGACATCTTTAGTTAAGCAAGCATGATAAGTGTTATTATGAAGCAAGACTGGCATTTTTTATGGGACCAGTCTAGCCATTTCTTAATGGGGCACAACATTTTGTATTGGGCATCTTTGATAAAGCAAGCAGGATCAGTGGTATTATTCTTACTGTGGCATGACATTTTGTATTAGGCTCCTTTGGTTAAACACGCATAAGTGTTATTATGTAGCTAGACTGGCATTTCATTGCAGCCAGTTCAGTCATTTCGTATTGTGGTATGGCATTTTGTATTGGGAACCGTTGGTAGAGCACGCATGATAAGTGTTATTATGAAGCAAGACCGTCACTTTTATGCACTTAGTCTAGCCATTTCTTATTGTGGTATGACATTTTGTATTGGGCATCTTTAATCCCGGGTCTTCCATGCACACCCTGCCTCAGAGCCTTCTTTAGCTCTGGGCTTCTGAGGCAGAGGTACATTCAGTGCCCAGTTGGCCTTCAGCCATTTCCTGATGTCCCAATAATTTTCATGTAAAAGAGAGCCTGTCCTGATGCCCCCTACCTACCCTCCTCCGTGTGACAGCCTCCCTCCCTCCCCTGATTTCGGTGATTGGGCCGCAGCCAGTTTCAATAGAATCCCGGGTCTTCCATGCACACTCTACCTCAGAGCCGTCTTTAGCTCTGGCTTCCGAGGCAGAGGTAAGTTCAGGGCCCAGTTGGCTTTCCGCCATTCCCCCATGTCCCAATGAGTTTCATGGACATGAGAGCATCAGCACTACAGCGTGCGCTCTGTCCTGATGCCCCCTCGCTCCACCCTCATCCGTGTGACTGCCTCCCTCCCTCCACTGATGTCAGTGATTGGGCCACAGCCCTATTTTAAATTCAGGCATTAGGGAAGCCGCCCTGCCTAGCAGGCCCCTCGGCTAAAGACACAGAGGCAAAGGACTGCTCCAGATGATGTCTGCAGATGGCCGCAGAAGTCGCAGCATGCCTGCAGCCGTCAACCAGCAGCGACTACCAAGGTAAAGGGGTGTGGCCGGGGGATGACAGCAACCAATGCCCCCCACTAAACTGTCTCACCTCTCTCCTACCATATCTTAAGCCACCACACTTTAGCTTGAAGCCTTCACGATGTATCAATCCCTTTTGGCAACTGTTAATCACATATATATCCACTAAACTGTCAACTGTTTTGCCGTCTCTTACATCTAGATGAACTGTTCCCAAACTGTGCTAGCCACCCCAGAAAGAACTGAGAGCATTAGCTTGCATCGCATCTAGACAGATATGTGAAGATTAGCTCGTGTCACACCTAGACAGAATTGTGAATGTCAGCTTGCATCACATCTAGATAGAATTGTAAAGATTAGCACTGTGTCACAGCTAGACAGAATTGTAATACTAGCTTGCGTCACATCCAGATAGAATTGTAAAGATTAGCTCACGTCACATCTAGACATAATTGTGAATGCCAACTTGCATCAAATCTAGATAGAATTGTAAAGATTAGCACTGCATCACATCTAGAGAGAATTGTAATACTAGCTTGCATCACATCCAGATAGAATCGTAAAGATTAGCTCACATCACATCTAGACAGAATTGTGAATGTCAGCTTGTATCACATCTAGACAGAATTGTGTAGATTAGCATTGTGTCACATCTAGACAGAATTGGAAAGATTAGCACTGGTTCACATCTAAAGAGAATTATTTTACTAGCTTGCATCACATCAGATAGACTAGTAAAGATTAGCTCACGTCACATCTAGACAGAATTGTGAATGTCAGCTTGCATCACATCTAGACAGAATTGTGAAGATTAGCATCGCGTCACATCTAGACAGAATTGTAAACATCAGCACAGTGTCACATCTAGACAGCATTGTAATACTAGCTTGCGTCACATTCAGACAGAATTGTAAAGAATAGCTCACGTCACATCTAGACAGAATTGTGAATGTCAGCTTGCATCACATCTAGATAGAATTGTAAATATTAGACTGTGTCACATCTAGACAGAATTGTGAATGCCAGCTTGCATCACATCTAGATAGAATTGTAAAGATTAGCATTGCGCCACATCCAGACAGGATTGTGAAGATTAGCATGTGTCGCTTCTAAATAGTAATGCCACTAACCAACTCCACTAAACAATCTCACCCCCTGCATACACCTCTCACACTCTACACAAACACAACCACACCTCCAAAACACTACAAACTGCACACACTTCACTACATAGCAACAACAACACATAACACACATAGGGCCTCATTACACGGACGGCGGTAACCATAGCGCTGTTAGCACCATGGTTGCCACCGGTATTTTGCCGATTCCGCCTTGGTGAATGGGGGAATTACCACCCCATTCCAAGGTTGGCGGGGCGGTAATTCCCCATTCACCAAGGCCCTTCTCCATTCCCATTTGAGCCCCCATAGGGCTCAATGGGAATGGGGAAAGAGTAAATAATGGTACCGCTATTAGCGGTACCGTTATTTGCCCTGAAGTCCCTCAGCGGGTCCCATCCTTAATGTGTGGTCTGACCACACGTTAAGGACGGGACCCACTGAGGGACCTCGTAGTATGGCGGTAAGGGATTACCGGCACCGGTGCCCTTACCGGTGCCGGTGATCCCTTAGCGCCATCCGTGTAATGAGGCCCATAGTCTCGCACAACCACACATGACGGCTACCAGCCGAAAAGCACACCTAAGCCCAGCGAACAGTGTTAACCGAACTGCCAAAAGCACATCACAGCTCTCTTGCTCTTTTTCCCACTCAGCCTTACCAACCCATCCCACCCTCTCTCCTTTTCAGATCCGCCAGAGCACCATGGGTCCACTCCGGTGGTAATAGAGCACAATAGAAATATCCTTCAACATAACATAACATCTTTCATAAAGCAACCATGATAAGTGTTATTATGTAGATCGACTGCCATTTTAGTACAGCCAGCTCGGACATGTTTTCACACTTTGTCACGCATTTCTAATGGTAAAGCCAACTGGAGTATGTTCTTATGTGGGGATACTGCCATATATTGGCAGAACAAACATGGACATGTTTTCTTAAAGTATCATCACTGGCATTATGCACAAAGCAAACATTATTATGTTCCTATATGGGACTAATAGGGTACAATGTTGCAGTCCGCATGGAAATGTATGGTCACAGCTAGCATGGAACATGTTTTAGACTGGCACATATTGTGGGAAAAGGCAACATTAAAATTGGTTAGAGAAATGCTCCTGTGCACTGTTGGTGACGTGCATCTATTTTCATGAGTTACCCTACAAAAACCCATTTGCAAACTGTTTGGCTTTTTATCTAAAAAGTGTGCTCTAAAATGCACCATGTTCACCCATCATCACCCATTATTTTTTTTTAAACCCTCCTTGAGTGGTGTGCCTCACTCGCTACGCTCGTTCACTCGGCCATATCAGGGACAAATATTTACGCCCCTCCAGTTAAAAAATGTACCAGCCGCCACTAGTGAGTACTGAAGTATGGCCAAGGGGTGATTTTACTGGGTGGGACTAGGCTAATAATATTTATTCGCAAAACAGTCATGCAAAAATATGTATCATCAACCTAAGAGCTGGGTTCACAAATGGCGTCCAGCTATAATACAGTGAGATTTATTATCAGGAAAGTACCGGGGAGTATTAACATATTTTTCAATTAATGCACACTTGAAGGTCAGTTCGCAATTTGTAATGCCAGTTGTCGTCAGAGCCCCGATGTGTCTGGATTATTGCCATTTAGACTTACATTTCTAAAACATTTGCCCGAATGCCAATGCGTATAAATATTCATAAATCAAATGACCTTGGCATTTCATTTCCTCCCGCGGCTGCACATTATAGATGCACTTCTTGCAAAAAATATAGTTTGTTCTTATTGGTGCGCTCAAACTGTTGTATCATGGTACAAAAGCATTTATTCTTTATCCAATGATAAAATAACATTTAAAGTTGACGGTTGATCTGGAACCATGCACTGAAACCGGCCTCGTTTAATTCATGTGTTTATTTTTGTTTCGAGCTTAAAATTGCAGGTATTTTCTATTGTGACTATTTTGACTGCTACAAATACTCTTATATCAAATACTCCTATAGCAGCAAGGGATTTGAGTTTGTGTTACATAGTATAGTACCTGAAGGTGCCTTTGACACTCACCACTTTTCGTTCTCCTGCCAAGCTGTGGAGCTGCTGACTCATCCCCATCGCAGCCTGCGCTCCAGGTGTTTTTGAGGCGATCCACAGCAGGTTAAGGGCCGTATTCATGAAAAAGTGCGCATTGATGCCACACAGTCTGTGTGCAGAAAATGGCGCTGCGTGGCCCTACACGTAAAGTGTCCAATGCGCGGTCAACACATTCATGGAATCAAAATCACAAAGCAACCCGACCCGCAAAGACTGTGCAAGGAATGCCCACAACACGCCCCCGTGCAAACCAAAAACAAAGCCTTCGACCAACCTTTGCGCAAAACTGTGTGCCCACCTCTGAGCCAGAATCCAGTACCCCTGCGAAAATGCGCAAGCTCCCTCTTAAGTCAAAGCAGCACCCCTGCGAAACCGTGTGAACACCCTGGCAAGTCAAGCCTGCACACCTGCAAAAATGCGTGACCTCCCTTGTAAATTAAGGCTGTACCCCTGCGAAAATGCACGACCTCCCTCTTAAACCAGGATGCACCACTGCGAAAATGCGTGAGCTCCCTTGTAAGTCAAGGCTGCAATCCTGCAAAGCCACGCAAGCTCCATCGTAATCAAGGCTGCACCCCTGCAAAACTGCTCGAGCCCCCACGTATATAATGGCTGCACCCCTGCAAAACTACAAACCATCCCCCTAATCCCAAGTCATCCAAACTGCCACCATATACTCCTACTGTACATCAGCCCCCTCAAGCCCAGACAGCACCCACCAGCCCCCCTCACCTCCGACAATCCACCAGCCAATAAACCAGACAGCCCCCTCAAGCCCAGCCAACACCCACCAGCCCCCTCAAGTCCAGACACCACCCACCAGCCACCCTCACCTCTGACACTACACCAGGCAGATCCCTCATGCCCAGACACCACCCACTAACCCCCTCACCTACAGCACTACACCAGTCAGCCACCACAAGCCCAGATACCACCCACTCGGCCCCTCACCTCCGACAATATACCAGCCAACCCCCTCAGGCCCAGGCAACACCGACCAGCCCTTCACCTCGAAAACTACACCAGCAGCCCGCTCAAGCCCAGACACCACCCACCAGCCACCCTCACCTTAGACACTGCAGCAGGCATCCCCCTCAAGTCCAGACACCACACATCAGCCACCCTCACCTTCAACACTACACTAGGCAGCCGCCAGAAGCCCTGATACCAGCCCTTCTCACCAACAACACTACACCAGCCAGCCCTCACAAGCCCAGACACCTCACATCAGCCCCCCTCACCGCCAACACTACACCAGCCAGGCTCCTCAAGTCCAGACACCACCCACCAGCCCCCTCACCTCTGACACTACACCAGGCAGCCCCCTCAAACCCAGACACCACCCAGCAGACTCCCTCATCTGCGACACTACACCTGCCAGCCCCCACAAGCCAAGATACCACCCACCAGCTCCCCACCTCTGACACTACACCAGCCAGTCACCACAAGCCTAGACACCAGCCCCCCTCACCTCTGACATCACACCATCAAGCCCTCTCAAACCCAGATACCACCCACCAGCCACCAGCAACCTCAACACGACACCGGCCAGCCCCCTGACAGTCTACCACCGTACCAGTCCAATGTATAGCTGCAACTCACCTGTACCTCTGTGGGCTGCCTCTACCATGAAGCATACCTCCAACATGTCCACCACCAACACGATCAACTGGAAGCACTGAAGAGCAATCCAAGACCAAAGCATCTCCTAGCACTTCCTGGCAGACCTGAATCTGCAGCACCTCATCTGGACAGCACAATATTGCACTAACAACACTGTGTCCACCCCATTCACATGTGACAAGTGAATGCAATGTAAAGTGGCATGTGCATATTGGCCATGGGTCATAGCAAAGGCATCAACGCACAGCAAGTGAATGCGTGTTGAGGGCAGAATGACTAGGTGCATTACAGCCTGAGCATAAGTAGCCTGGGTAGCAGGGGTAGCTAAGTCCCTGTCAGGGACGACAACATGACAGGCCTGTACATTGGTGATGGGAGGTCGGTTAAAGAGTGCATGACACAGTGAGACTGGAAATATGTGCTGCCACACAGAAACAGCAAACATAGGACACAACTGCATTCCAGTGGCAGAGGTGGAGCACGACATGAGAGCAGGCAGTGTGTGACTGCACATGCTGGTGGGCGTGTGAGCATGACAGGGGAGTAACACAGCAATGACAGGTATCAGGTAATAATATCGCCATATATATGGTCGCCATAAATAATATCGCCGGGAAAATGTTGTGGCAATATTATTTAGGTGACCATATATATGGGGACAGGGGCAAAAAAAAAAATGTAAAAAATAAAATAAAATTTGGGGGTTGCGGGGGTGTCCCCCGCATGTTGCAGGCAATCATGTCGCCACAAAAAACGGCAATTTTTCGGCGATATTTTTGCATGGTGAGATTTTAGTGGCAACATTATTACATGGAACCCAATGACATAAGAAATGTGCAAGTGATGTGTCCAGGCCACCCATCCACAGTGAGCCCACCTCCCACTGCAGCTCCCACAATGCTTCCCTCTCCCCCTCCACTCCTTCCATCCAACTGACACCTATGGCTCCACATCCTCTCCCTGCCTTTCTCTCCTCTATCTCTCCTATCACACTGAATGAGGTGACTGGAGTTGTCTGCTCTATGAAGGTCTCCTCCAAACAGGTCTCCCATTGTTCTTCCAGAACTATTAAAGACAATATTGGCTCCCTTGCCCCTGCACTTGCTGAATTCTGCAATTACTCCTTTGCTACTCGGTCTTTCCCCTCTTCCCTCAAGCAATCTCTAGTGTGCCGCCTCCTGAAAAAACCTTCTGCCGACCCATCATGTCCAGCTGATTACCACCCCATCTCACTCTTGGAGAAGCTGATCTTCCCCCAACTGACCCAGCATACTGAGCTTGTTGGTTGCCTACATGACCATCAATCTGGATTTGAAGCATCCAGAAGCACGGAACCTGATCTCCTAAACACCCGTGATGAAATGCTTGCATCTCTTGACTCAAACACTCCAGCTGTTCTCATTCTACTTGATCTCTCCTCTGCATTTGATAGGGTCAACCACTTAATCCTCCACGATACCCTAGGCATTTCAGAGTGGGCACTGGACTGGCTGACCTCCTTTCTCACTGATCGTCCCTCCCATGTTATCCTGTGCTCTTTCTCCTCTCCCACAGCTATCACCACCTGTGGCATCCCCCAGGGCCCCAACCTTTTTCCCTGGCTCTTTAACATCTATCTTGCTCTGCTTGCACACCTAATTTCCACTTCCTCCCCTTACTTTGAGTGTTATTCAGACGACACAAAACTCTTCTTCAAACTTCCCTCTGATCCGCTCCTTTCTTCCTCCATCATTCCTAACTGCCTATCTGCCATCCAGTCTTGGTGTGCCTCCACTGAGCTCTGCCTCAATGCCAGCAAGATTGAGATCCTTCCCATTGGGACTCCTGCTCCCTCTTTCTCCCCTTCACTCTGGCTTCCCTGTATGGGATCTCCCATTTCTCATTCATCTGAAGCCAGAAACCTTGGAGTCATCTTCGACTCCTCTCTCTCCTTCCTCCCTCACATCCAGGACCTTGCCATGAAGGGCCACTTTCAACTCCACCTCCTCAATGGAATCCTTCCTTTCCTCACTTTCCCTCAGAAACTCAATGTCTCTAGAGCCCTGGTACTCTCTAGGCTGGGCTACTGCAACAGTCTCTTCCTTAATCTACCCTCTTTTAGTCTATGTCCCATCCAGCTTATCCAGAATAGGGCTGCAAGAGTTATCCTTTGCCTCAAGCCCAGGGACCACATTTCTACAGCCTGAAATCTCTCCACTGGCTCCCAGTTGCTGCAAGGATCAAATTCAAATCCCTCTGTATCATTCACAAGGCTCTCTGTGGTCAGGGACCACGCTATCCACAACTGGGTCTCACCAAATACTCTGCTTCCAGATCTTTATGCTCCTCTGGCGCCAACTCTCTTCATGTCAAGCACCTTTAAAAACAGCAAGCTGGTGGCCAATCTCTTTCCTCGGCTGGCTCCCTCCTCTGGAACAGCCTCCCGCTTCCTCTCTGTCTTGAGCCGGATCTTCTCAAATTCCAGAAGTACCTCAAGACTTGCCTTTTCACCTCCTCCTTCCCCCTCTCTCTCCTTTGCTAATCACCATATTCACTGAGATAGGTGACCAGGACCTTCATGTATCCTTCTGGGTCCTGGCCTCCAACCCCAGTCACCTCCAGCCTCTGCCCATTCCCAGCACTTGCCTTTGGGTACCCAATGGAATGTGCTTCCTCATAGACATGCACGCATTACTGGCAGTCGACCACTCTCACCAAGTAATCACTGCCAGGCACTTAACAGCTACTGCAACTTACTCCCTAGCATGTCCTCAGTGGAACACTGAGGACATGCTAGGGAGCACTTATACCCCTCCCTTCTCTCTCTGCACTTGCACGCTCTGAATTCTCACAAGGCCTGATAGGAGCACCTCTTTCTTTCTCTTCATTGTCATTATAATTTCCTTTCATTCTCATGTTCCCTCCCTGGTGAGCTGTTGGCACTTTGAAACACAATTTACTTGATGTATAAGCGCCTTACAAATGCAAAATAAATAAATAAATACGTGCAAAATGCATACTACAGTGAATAGAGTGTGGGCACATCTACAATCCCAAGCATGTGCGAACGGAACACATGAAATACAGTGGACCTGAAATGAAAACGATGTGAAAGCGCTTGAACCCATAGACCTAGGGCCCCTTAAGACGAGATATCAATACTTAGAGATGGATGCTGATGCAGAATTTGCTCAAACATTAATAATCAAAACCGACTCAGTAAGTTGACAAAACTTTGTTCTGTTTTATTTGCAATTATCTAAAACAGGGAGGTTACAACAGATATCATCCGACGTTCGCTCGAGCTCTCAATGCATTTCATAAAAGAACATAACTTTTACAGTCATCAATGACATCACAGCATGTGGCAAATGACAAAAACCTACTTTGGGATGTGATAAGCTTACAGTTAACATCTAAGTATACATTCCATATTAACACGGGTAGTGTCTCTAACCTAGGATGGACAACTAAGCTCTCCTCTAGTACAAGTCATCTACATCGTCATAAAATACACAACGATTCATTGGTTACACAAACTATAGGGCTCTCTTAATATGTGGCTCTCTACAATTGGTTTGCACCCTTGTACCTTTCTGGAATATTCCACACGCTAGAAGCATGCAGGCTATCACTCCAAGTGCATGGAGGTTCGGAATGGTCATGCCTCCCCATCCAATTAGCCAAACATCTGTTATCACTCTTGCAGTTTGCCATTCAATTAAGGATTTGAACTTGGCCTTGCAAAGGCTCTCTGTGCCCGAGAATTAAAGGGAGTATGGCATGGTTTTATCTTCTGGTTTCAGTGTGGCTCGACTGAATGTCTATTTTCATCAGACCATATGACTGGAGACCACGTTTTCAAGCTCTTTGCTGAATATAATACTATTACATGATGAACTCTTGGCACCTTCAGTATTTTTCCATTTCACCTCAAACAGAAGTTTTTTTTTTCTCATGGTCATGTAACTGCTTGATGGACAACCAGGCTCACTGTGGCCTTGACTCTTGGCGCTGGACCAGCCAAGCCTTTCTTGAATTTCTCCTTCGCCATTAGCTGTTTTCCAACTGCAGCACACTAAAAACCCTTGCCAATCATGGGGTTTGAAGCCTTGCTAAAGTGTGTTGTGGAACATCCAGGTTCTACACATTCCTATGTATATACATTGAGGCATCGCTGCAAACTATTCGCTACTTAGCCAGCCTTAAGATCACTTTGTCTACTTGCGTTACTGCATCTGTACAAGTGTAAAATGACTGCATTTTCTTCAGCATTTCTTTGCATGAGCATCTTCATCTCGAGCCCGAAATGTTGCTCATCTTGAACACCTCCTCTTCAGATCTTATAGAATGTTTATGTTATTCTGTCTTGTGCATCTTTTCAGGGTGTGTCAGTTTTGCTTCGTATGACGTCACCATTCTTCTTTCTTGCTCATTTTCACACTTCTTCCAGGAACCTCTTCCAGAAGAATGTTATTTCTTCATGCATGCATGTAGAGTTTCCTTAATGGATACCTTGTTTCAAAGATGAACCAAAAATACATAACACATCCACACATCACTACAACCATACCTGTATGTACATCATCACACACACAACAGAAGCCTCCATGCCAACCACATTGACACACTGATGCCAAACACGCAATAATGTTGCACATGTAATTGAAAATGAAAATTATCCAGTGCAGCCTCCAGTTGTCTGACGGCCTCACCCCCACATGCCAGGCACATGTGCATCCCTCCACCCTGAAACATCACATCATCAACATGACAGACACTGGCATGCCGCAATACATATGACCTGCAATGAAGAGATGCACTGGGTGTAATTTAAACAATCAAATGCACAGGCAGACAAAAGAACTTAATGAAGCATGGAAGGTACTCATAGAAAACCTGTATTGAATAAAACTATGTACATGAAAAACAGGGAAGGTATGTTCCAGAAGTCTGGGGTAAAAGAAGAAAACAGAAATTAACCTAATTCTTGAGCAACTATATACATGAAACACTGGGAAGGAAATTGACTGAAGTCTGGGGGAAAAGAAAAAACAGAAACTAAACCTATACCTAAAGAACTGTATACATAGCAGCAGGCTAGTCCTCACCAATTTCCGACAACCTGTCGACCAGGGCTGATTCACAGGCCATGTCCTCCTCCCTCAGGCAGGCCTCTGTTGTTGCCTAGGGTGTTTGCAGAGTGGAAAACAACTCATGTTATGTGTCCCATGCTGACCTGCAAGTCACCTCCAGGATAACAGCCCACCTCCGTGCCCGACACATTGCCACCGCAGCCCTGGCCACCATCACCTGCGCCTCCCATGCCCGCTGCCTCTCTTCAAGCAGCTGCCTTTCATATTGCTGGAACATGGAAGAAATGGCTGTCGAGGCCCACCTAAAGACCTCCTGCCTCATTGTTGCCACTTGCCTCTTCAGAGTGGTTTGCCCTTTGACAGTCTGCCTCCTCAAATTTGCCACCTGCTGACGCCGTGCCCAGTGCATGCTCTGTTGGTATGCCCTCCAATGTGATGATATTTGTCAGGGGCGAACGGAACATGCAATTCTCCAAGGTGCCTGCTGACCCTCCATTGCCTGTGTCAGTTTGTGGGTAGGCACAGGGACCAGCTGGCGTACATGGGACTCCCACCTCAGGTGGGGAAGTTAGCTCAACCAGATGGGGTGTTGGTGGTGGGACTGGTGCACAGGTGGCCCTGCTGGTATGTGCCCTTTAAGGCACCCTGGAGGATGACTGGTGCACAGAAGAGGAAGCAGAGGAAGGGGACATGCCAGTGAATAGCCCACCAGATAACAAGCACTAAGGGGATGCTGGTCTGGGTGGAGGCATCCCAAAAGATGTGCACTGCTGCATTTGATGGCCCAGGTACAGGATTTTTAACAGACACCTCCACAGTGGCCTGCACAGCCTCATGCCCCTGGCACAGGGTTGCAGCATGAACATCCACCTGGACTCCCCCACCTGACCTCATGTGCTGGGCTGCAACTGCCACCTCCTCCGCTTCCACCTCCGTCAACCTGTATGACTCTAGGATGTCTTCCCCCAAGGGTGGCCCCTGTGTGGCCTTACCCTGTCCCACTACTGCTGAGGCGTCTCCTGCCACCTTCACCTCCTGAGACTTACCCTCAGCAGCCAAGCCCAATGTTCCTGGTGCTCCCTCAACCACTTCGCTCCCCGATGATGAGCTGTCACAGGGAAGTGGAATGATCCCCGCTTCCACGCTCCGCAGCACTGCTTCCGCCCTCTTCTCTAGCTGCAGCAACTTCAGTAAAGGAGATACAGAACACTGACCTAAGTTTACAGTGTCAAAGCCTGTGTGCCATACACAACATTTACATTAACATGAAGTCTGCATGGTACAAACAGCAACATCCACACTCACACACATGGACCTGAAATTCCCATTGAAACAGACACAACATTCCAGGGCCAATGATGACCACAGTCATGACACATGCACATGTAACAAAGCACAAATAGGACAGTGCGCAGACAAATACCAAGAGATATGACATGGCACAATGGCAAAGGCAACGTGACCCAACAGCAACCTTCTGCGTTGCTACAGGATACATGGCACAGGGGAAATGGGGTGGGCAGGGAGTCCACTGGTAGATTAGCCAAACACTGAATGCATTTAAGCACAGATGGGCTAGGGTACCGCTGTGCACACATTGGGAGCAAGACATGCAGTGGAATCCTGGCTCTCAGTAGACACTCATGATTTCACCACTCACAGCATGGCCATGCCAACACCTGCTCGGGCATCTGTCCACACAATACCTTCAAACAACAAGCCTCCCTGACAGCCTGACTCTGAGCATACAACACATACATGCATCAATTGCAGAGGCACACGTGATTGTGCCATAGCCCCAAGAACATACACATGGCATGTGTACACAGTACACATGCGGCGGCATGACAGATCACATCAATGTTCCCGAAATGTCAATGCCACAACTTGAGGCTGCCAAACATCCATGCACACATGTCTCCTCCATATGTTGAGTGTGGATAGCCACACATTGCAATGGTCCACATGATATAATGTCCATCATGCCTGCCCCTCACATGGGCACAACATTTCCATCTGGCACCCTTGCTGTTCAAGCAAGTCTGACCATCAACTGATATTGCATGGGCACGGTTTGCGCAACTGTACAATTTCACACACTGCAAATACCAGTGCAGTGCATGTCCAATGAACAGATGTCACACTTCACACATGGGGAGCATTGTCTGGGGACTGAATGCCGCTGTGGATCACTGAAACACACATGCCACATACATAAGGGTGTAACTACAAACATGCAGGCCCATGTGCAATACACATGTACTGTAGAGCAGTGCACCACATGGCTCACCAACAGCCTACAGACAATGTTTCCAATCACAGATCTGGGTATACAGCTTTGGGTTTAACCTTACCAGCACCCGCATGTTGGTGTTGCATAGCTTGCACCTGCCTGCACAGTGCACCTCCATGGTTGCACCAGCCTTCAGGGCGTGCAATGCCTTGGTGTGGGTCCTGGATTTGAGGTCCTCCCATCGCTTGTGGATGCTCTTGGGGCAGCAGACTGTCAGCACCTCCATATTGAAGGGCAGCCGTTATGTCCACCCAGATCTGGGTGTGTCCTTCTTTATCCCGTTGCGTTGCTGTGCTGAAGAGGGCATCATAGTTCTCCAGGACCTGATCCACCAGGATGCCATCTTCCCTAGAGCTGAAGATGGCAGCTCTCAGCATTGCTGCCGTGGGGTTGCCGTTCTGTTCAGAGGAGGATGGTGCAGACATGTCAACCCCGGAGGCAGATGTGGGTGTGCAAAGTGGTCCTGGAGATGGGCTGTGGTACAGTGGTGGTGAAATCGAGAGGTGGGAGTCTGACGAGTCTGACACAGCAGTTGAGCTGGTCACAGGGCTTGACATCGGAGCACAGGCAATGGCAGGTCAGCAGGCACTCCCATTGCAGTACAGGTGGCAGCAGACACTCACATTTCTTTCCATGATCCTCATCTTCACATAGTCCTGTACATACGTCAGCCTGCTCCTGCATCTTCCTGATCTAGTCAATTCCAGTCTGCATGCTATCTATTGCCTTTGTCTTCTTTTGTCTTGAGTGTCCACTTCTCCCCTTGGTAATGTATTAGTGAAGGAGTTTAGCTTTTGTTTGATCCCATATCCCCATGCATCCTAATGCATTCCCTGACACAACACCAGTCTCTCCATGGTCCACACTCTCCCATCGGCTGTCTCGACTGCATTACATAACACTCTTGTAATTTGTACTGTATGTGACCATCTCAGCATGCTTTTCCTCATGGCATTTGGCAGGAGTATTCACACACAATCCCAAACTTCGACATGTGCTTGCTTGTTTCTTAGTTGTGTTTCTCTCATCGTTCTACCTACTCTCTCATCATTCACAACCACAGATCTAGACTTATGCAACCATGGGGTGTAATCTTGGTGTTGAGCTTTATTCTTCTACTAAAGTCAAATGTTGACATCCCCATCATTGAGTGTGGTGTAAACATATGCATGGCTATGTTGTCCTGTATTGTGAACTTCTAATCCTTTCTGTTAGCCCCCACCCACCTTATGGTCTCATTCAGTGCTCTATTAAATCTTTCCAGCAGTTTGTTGATCTGGGGGTGATATATTTCACGTGTGCGATACTCAATAGCATTAAGCTTTAGGCATTCCTCCATTTCCTTTGATTGAACTGCATGGTGTTATCTGAAAACGTTCATATAACACCATGCTGTGATTTCCTTCCCTTCAAAATGTCTTAGATGTAAAGAGAGGGGAGGCTGTTCCAGAGGAGGGAGCCAGTCGAGGAAAGGGAGCGGCCTCCCACTCTCTACTTAGAGAAGCGCTTAACAAGCAGAGAGTTGGAGCTGGAGGATAGGAGGGATTTGGAAGGAGAGTATTTCATAAGAGGACGTTGCAGATAGCATGGTCAGCGGCCCCGACAGCCTTATGGATGATGCAAAGGGATTTATATTTGATCCTTGCAGGAAACCAGGAGCCAGTGGAGAGATTTTAGGGTTGGAGAGATACGGTCCCTGAGCTTAAGGCCAAGGATAAGTCTTGCAACCCTATTCTGTATTAGCTGGAGGAGACGGATAGAAGAAGAAGGTAGATTAAGGAAGAGGTTGTTACAGTAGTCCAGACTGGAGAGCACCAGCACTCTGCAGACATTGAGCTTCTGGGGGAAAGTGAGGAAAGGGAGGATGCACTTGAGGAGGTAGAGTTGGAAACAGGCCTTCTTGGCAAGGTTCAAGATGTGAGCAATGAAGGAGAGAGAGGAGTTGAAGATAAATCCCAGGTTTCTGGTCTCAGAGAAGGAGAGGGGGGAGAGCCCATCGATGGTGGCCAGAGTGAAGGGAGAGAAGGGGAAACAGGGGTCCCAATAGGAAGAATCTCAGTCTTTCTGGCATTAAGACAGAGGTTGTTGGAGGTGCACCAGGACTGGATAGCAGACAGGCAATCGAGAATGACAGAGGAGGTCAGAAGAGCTGCAGAGGCTAGTCTGAACAAGAGTTGGATGTTGTCTATGTAACACTGGAAGTGCGGGGGAACAGTGGAGAAAGGGTGAGCAAGAAGAGCGAGATAGATATTAAAGAACCAGGGCGAAAGGATAGAGCACTGGGGAATGCCAAAGGTAGAGATAGAGGGGGTGAGGAGAAAGAACACAGGATAACCTGGGAAGGACAGTCAGTTAGGAAGGAGGTCAGTGAGTCCATGCCCGCTCCAAGATAACAAGGTTGTCATGGAGCCATTTTGTGAGGATGGAGTGGTTTACTGTGCCAAAAGCAGAGAATAGATCGAGAAGAATAAGAACAGCAGGTGAGTTGGAGTCGCGAGATGCAAGCAATCACAGGTGTTCAGGAGAGGAGTTTCCGTGACTCTCAATACTCAGAATCCAGATTGATGGTCGTTCAGGCAACCAAAAAGCTCAGTGTGTTGGTTCAGTTGCGCAAAGAGAGAGATGGGCGGGAGTTAGCCAGATATGAGGGGTTGGTAGACAGCTTTTTCATGAGTGGATGCACAAAAGAGTGCTTGAGGGAGGAGGGGAAAGACCCATAGGCAAGAGAGTGGTTGCAGAAGTCTGTGAGTGCAGGGACAAGGGAGACCATGTTGTCTTTAATAGTTCTGGAAGAACAGAGGGAGGCCTGTTTGGCAGAGACCTTCATAGAGCGGACAACTCTAGTGACCTCGTCATGGGTGTGAGAGGAGAAAAGGAGGAAAGAGTTGTTAGGCAGAATCATATGCAGTACCCTTTGGAAACACCACACACAATTAAGACTACAAGTGACAGTACAAATGTACCTTTGGTACAAGCCTGTACTACACAGTAAAGTGGTAGCGATGGCTGAGCAGCCACACTTATCTCAAGAGTAAAGTGAGCAGTATCAGAAGTTACACAAAGGACAGCAATTAGTATGGTTCAAACAAACACTGACTCAAGGTTTCTAAGTAAAAGAATATACATGTATTTACACAGTCATTTGTAAAACAGTTCACTAAGTAAAGCAGTAGAAAACCATAATTTTAATACACTACACAACACCCAATGAATTCTGGACAAGTTAAGCTCAAAATGAAGTGTGAGCAAAAGGCACTCCAGCAATTTAAAAAAGGAGGGAAAGACAAGGTTATTCACAATCAAGCAGCACCACCAACAAGTAAGTAGGCAGGGCAATCTAGAAAAGGCTTACTACAATGAGGATTCAAATCAATATGGCAGGGCCAATGTTAATGGTTCAGAGTCTTTGCAGAGGATCACACAGAGTAGTTTGCAGTTAAGTCTTTGCCAAGAGTTCGAAAACGAAGTTGGTCGGAAGAAAAGTTACTTAAAAGAGTAGAGAAGGACAAGCCCTTGGATTGGCGAAAGATTTAAAACACTTTCACTGCGGTCGGACGAAACGAATAACCGGGTTTGAAGAGTACCTTAGAAGAAGAAGAATGCTGTAGCTGAGGCAGAAGTTCCTGGCAGATCCTGCAGGCTCATGATTCCTGAAGGGACTGTCAGACTGATAAGGAGGAGGAAGACTGGAGGGTCCTGCACTGCCCAGGGAAAAAACCAGCAGCAGAGCAAAGCAACAAATAAAATTTGTGCGCTCCTTAAAACCCAAGCAGGGCTGGTCCTCCAGGCTATCCGGTTCACTGCAGCGATGCACAGCAAATTCGACCAGGGGAGGGAGGTCTTGCTTGGTGTTTGGCAAACTGGTTGGTCCCACTAGCTGAAGGGAAGAAGATTCCTTGCAGATCTTCTCTGTCGTTGAAGTGTAGGAGATTCGGACCTGCAGCAGGGCTTCACCGGGAGGTTCATTAGTTGCAGCAGTCTTCTTCCTTCAGCTTCTCTTCGGTTCTCTCGATCCAGTGGCGACTCTGCCTTCCAAGTCCGAGAGACCTGATTTTTATGCAGTTTTCCGCCATTCACACAGCCTGGCTGTCAATCACACAGAAGGGTGGCTGTCCTGGCAGGACAGTCACCTAGCCAATCAAACAAGAGTGCGACTTGGGTCTCCAAGGGGACCCTGTGCAAGGGGCCTAAAACCCTTCTCTCACATCCTGTCTAACTAGACTCTCAGGTGCCTAAGGAGGGCTTCTGTGCAGAAGCCCGACAAAGGACGGCGAACAAAGGAACCAAACCTGGTTTGGCGCACAGAGTAAAACACAAGAAAAAACTTTACAAAAAGAAATGGCGAAAAAACCCAGCCAGAACCAAATAAAAGTAAATGGGGTCAGGGGGATTAAAGTTCAAGGCCACTAACTTAGCCTAAAGCAGTACCAAGGCTATTGTCATAGACCGTGGTAGGAAAAATATGGTAGATACCACGCCCACCAGCTAAATCTTAAAGAAAGGGGAATGAAATAATGTTCGATGAGAACAGGCAAAAAGGGACAACTATTAACCCTTTCCAGTACTCTATGGAAGATAGTTTGTACTGGGTCTGTGAATTTAAAAAGACTAATAAAGTCAATGGCAACTTTACATGTTCTGGGAGACAGTAGTCAGTCCCAGAAATGGAGTTTAAAGTGGGAAGTCTGAAAAAGACAACCCTGTGTCACTAAAGGTGCTGTGTGACACACAGTAAAAAGATGATGCCTATGGAGTAGGTGAGGCTCCACAGTACATGAACACAAAAAGGTACAACACACAGAAAATCACATGTAAGAGTGGGAAACAAAGGCTCACACTCTTACCAGGTGAAAAAATGAATCCTAGAAATCCAGCAAAGCTGCTGAGGGACTCAGTAGGTAAGGCAAATTAGCCATTATGGAGAATTCAAGAGTGGATGAGGGAGGAGGAGGGCCCAAGGGTGGCAGGGGATTTTAATTTTATTTTAATTTTTTATTTTATTTGCATTTTTAAATCTCACAACTGCCCTACGGCATTGTGACACTGTTGTAGAAAGCTCACTTGACATAGGTACAATATGAGGACACAGTAGAAGATTGGGTACACAAAAGTGATGGGTGGAAGGTTTTGAATGAATCTGTACCACTGGCGTTGCTCTGGGCAACCTTCCACACCACCGTTTTTTAGCCCGTCTGCGCCATTGCAAAAGGGGTCCAGCCATATGCAAATCAGTCTGGTACTGTCACCAATGGTAGAAGCCCAGCCCGAACTGCTAGGCCAGGTCCGCTCTGCACGGAAATACAAGCAAAACCAGACATGTTTCAGCCTTGTTGGGCCTCCTTAGTGAGGTGCAACTTGGTTCCCTATGGTGCAGCGAGCAAGGGACCCACGTCTGGGCATACCCTCTCTCACATAGTGAGACAAACTGTGACCACAAAAGTGATGGGTGGAAGGTTTTGAATGAATCTTTACCACTGGTGTTGCTCTGGGCAACCTTCCACACCACCGTTTTTTAGCCCGTCTACGCCATTGCAAAAGGGGTCCAACCATATGTGTCATGATCTCTGCTTCCAAAAGGTCAGGGTTTTCCCAACTCCCTTGGAAGCAGATCCATAACCAGGTTCCGAGTGCCAACCAGTCCCAATTGGGACCTTTTGGACCCAGTCCTGGCGCCAGTGGCACCAGGCTCATAAATATGCCCAGTCCCAGCGCTGGAAGCGCCGGGCACATAATGCTTGGGTGGACTTACCTGCAGCAGACCATGCTGCTTACTTGCCTGCCAGTTGAGTCTCTGATCCTCTTCTGTTTGGAACTACTTTTCCTGTTGGGTGGGGCAGGAGCCACTCCCTAGATTCAGAACACTGGAACTCTTCTGGAAAGCAGGAACTCTTTTCTTACCTAGGCGTGGCTGTGGAAGGAGACACCTAAGCACTACAGGAGGCTATTTAAACCACACCCGATGGATGAATCTTGCTTTGCGTTATTCTGCATCCTCAGCAGCAGAACGCTGATCGTGTCTTCTGCATCTGATCCTGGGCCTAAGGAAAAAGGCTTACCATCCTGAATCCAGTCTTCAGCAACACCTATAAAGACAAGAAAGAACAGGTTAGCATTACGGTCTTCAGTGACAGCTCTTCACTTACCTGGTCCATCGGCTGTCACCAACGCCTCGCGCTGCATTCCGGCATCTGAAAGACAAAGGCTTACCTACTCTTCGTGCGCTCCGGAGGTCTTCACACTGCATTCCGGCATCTGAAAGACAAAAGCTTACCAACTCTTCGCACGCTCCGGAGGCCTTTGGCGCTGCATCCCGCATCTGAAAGACAAAACAAGGTGCGTTTAAAGACATTGGGGAACTTTAATACTCACGTGCCATTACTCCTTTCCACATCTAACCCAGTGGGTATTCCGGCACCCTGCAGCCGCTCCGAACTTGTACCTGCAAAATAAAAAGACAGTTAGAGCGCATCGTGAAGCAGGCAACAAGCGCTTACTTACGTGCTTCCAGGCGCTTCTATTCATCACACGGGCTCCATCTTCAACTCACTTCAGTCGGTCATCCGCCATCGCCGGAACCCTGCAAAACAAGAGACATCATTACTAAAGACTTTAAAGACATTAGAATTACTCGAAACTTACCGTTCGTGCAGTAAACGACGGACAGCAGTCCTCTGAAGTCAAGAGGCCTGCTCCCCTTATCCAGTGAAGAAACTGGTTACAGCACCCTGCCTCGAGGCAGATGGAGAGCACGGCGTTCACTTACCTAAGGTGAGAGCGTTAACCTTTGGGGTTCTACAGGAGAAGAGAAAGGGAAGAAGAGAGAGACATTCAATAACCCAGTTCATTAATCCCACATTTTCTATCTGCAGACATCTTACCCTTCGAGCCAGACATACAGTGCACAGAGGTCCAGCCCAAAGAGCCAGCCGTGTGTTACACATCACCTTTGAAGATACGGTATACGCCCAGTCAAGACCGGCGCCTCTACGGGAATCAGGTGAGCGTTACAGAACGCAAAGCCTACCACAAAACTCCCGTCCAGGCGCTATGGAAACCTGGGATACCGACCAGCTAGCCCAGTTATTTGGGGAACTAAGGGCAGAAGTGCATGCAGCCCGTCAGGAAACGAACGCTCTAAGAAGGGAACTGATTATTTCCAAGGAGCGAACAGATGATCTCGCTAGACAATTGCTACAGTCACAAGCCGGACAGACCCCGTTACCCGCATCTGGGGGAAATCTTCCTTCTACATCCTCTATGAATCCAGTGCAGATCAACCTACCTGGGAATGTACCTCTGGCTCCGCCCGAACGATTTTCTGGTGACCCAAAGAGGTTTGCAGTATTTATCAATCAGTGCCGGTTGCATTTCTTATGCCGGCCAGCAGCCTTTCCAACTGATCAAGCTAAAGTAGCTTTCGTGCTTTCGTACCTTAGTGGCAATGCGGCAGACTGGTCGATCCCTCTAGTAAATCAAGATGATCCGGTCCTCCATGATTTTCAAGCTTTTCAGCTCAGTATGGAAAAACTGTTCGCAAGACATTCACAGGGGCAGGCCTTGGACAATGAGCTTCTTTCGTTACGACAAGGTAATCAAGACCTTTTGGCTTATATTGCGTCTTTCAACAGACTGATAGTGGAAACTCAATGGCCTGAGGACAAAAGGATTACGCTGTTTTATAGAGGTCTACGCGGAGAGCTCAAAGATGTGTTAGCCCAAGTAGTGAATCCCCCACAAGATTGTTCGGACTATATAGACTTAGTCGTTCAAATAGATCACAGACTGCAGAACAGGAAGTCCGATCGTTCCAAGTTTGATGCTTGAGTATTTTCCAAACCGCCAACTCCTTCCAAAGGAGTAGACTCCGGGGAACCCATGCAAATAGGGGGCCTGAAAGGTCCTCTAACACAAAAGGAGCGGGAAAGGAGAAAACAGTTGCAATTATGCCTCTAATGCAGAAACTCAGGGCACTTTCTTCGAGACTGTCCGGTGAAACCTGCCAAGAAGGCAGTAGGAGCTGCAGTTACCAAAGTTACAAACTCTGAGCAGGGAAACGACCTCGCCCGACAAGAATAGAGGTCCTCTTGCCGAGCGTGAAAACCAGTTTCGTGACCTCGCATTTCGTGATACCTATGGTCCTCATTAGCCCTGATAATCCGGATCGATTACATGCAATTGAAGCTTACGTCGACAGCGGTGCCATCGGCAATTATGTGGATCATGAAATGGTTTTGAGGATGAATCTAACTCTTTGTCCCAAGGCTGTAAAGGACGTCATTACTACGGTGGATGGTACGGAGATAGCCTCCGGGCCAGTAACGCATACCACTCAAGAAGTGACGCTAGTAAGTCAAGATGGACACTTGAGAAGATCGTGTTCGATGTGATCAAGGCCCCTCAGTTTCAGATTATTCTAGGAATACCTTGGTTAGAGAAACACAATCCTCTGATCGATTGGCGAGCAAGAACGGTCCAGTTTCCAGAATGTGTCTCTACTTGTCACCCTCCACCTGGTGTTGCACTGGCAGCAATTTCTTCAGAGACTCCCCAGTTACCTCCCGAATACCTAGAATACCAAGATGTTTTCCGGAAGGATCAGGCTAACTCTCTACCTCCTCATAGGTCTTATGACTGCCAGATAGACCTGATACCTGGATCTACTCCTCCTTGTAGTAGAATTTATGCCCTCACCGAGCCTGAGAACCTTCACCTTCGACAATACCTGGATCAATACCTGGCAAATGGGTTTATTCGTCCTTCCAAGTCCCCTGCTTCTTCAGCTTTGTTCTTCATTCCAAAAAAGGAAGGAGACCTTAGAACTTGTAAAGATTATCGCTCCCTGAACCAGATCACCGTTAAGAATAGATATCCGTTACCTTTGATCCCTGAACTCCTGGACCAAGTCAGAAAAGCATGCATATATATAAGGCTGGATCTTAGAGGAGCTTACCACTTGGTACGAGTAAAAGAAGGCGATGAATGGAAGACGGCCTTCCGCACCAAGTATGGGCTATTTGAATATCAGGTCATGCCCTTCGGACTTTGTAATGCCCCGGCCGCCTTTCAATATTTTATGAACGATGTCCTCAGAGAGCTCATAGATGTGTGTGTTGTTGTTTACATTGACGACATCCTCGTTTATTCTTCATCGGAATCTGAACATCGGAAACACGTGGAAATGGTCCTCGAAAGATTGCGTCAACACAAACTTTTCGCTAAGTTGGAAAAATGTGTTTTCAACGTGACTGAAGTTGAATTCTTGGGATTCATATTATCACCTGGCGGAGTGCGTATGGATTCAAAGAAGGTTGATGCAGTTCTCAAATGGCCATCACCATCCTCCGTAAAAGGTGTGCAAAGCATGTTAGGCTTCGCTAACTTTTACCGCAGGTTTATCCCCGAATTCTCTCGAATAGTCCAGCCCATCACTGCCTTGTTAAAGAAAAACAAACGTTTTGAATGGTCTACCGAGGCGGAACAAGCTTTCCAGGATTTGAAGACTAAATTTATCTCTGCACCAATCTTAAAACACCCTCGCCCCGAACTCCCCTACATCGTGGAAACTGATGCTTCAAGCCTTGCCATGGGGGCAGTTCTATCACAAAAGGACCCGGTAACCAATCAGTTGCATCCCGTGGCATTTTGGTCCCGCAAATTCTCGCCTCCTGAAATCAATTACACGATTACTGACAAGGAACTTCTGGCTATCAAGTCTGCCTTTAAGGCTTGGCGGCATTATCTGCTGGGGGCCCGACACACCGTTACTGTGATTACGGATCACCGAAACCTGCAATATTTGAAAACCGCAAAAGCCCAATCCTCTAGACAACTCCGTTGGGCATTATTCTTTGCCGAGTTGACTTCATAATTACCTATCGACCTGGTACAAAAAACGGTAAAGCTGATGCCCTTTCTCGGATGGGAGTGGAAGAACACTTGATCAACCCTAAACCTGTACCAATCATTCCCGAACAAAGAATTCTGGGTGTAATATCCACAGAATCCATAGAGGAAGTTAAGGATAAAGCCAGGCAACTTGTAACTCCAGCAGACATACAGAATTGGCATCTGCAGGGAAAGGACTTTGCAGTAAAGGACAACTTATTGTATTTTCAAGAACGATTATACCTACCCAGCACAGATTTACAGAAAAAAGTAATCTCTTGTTATCACGATTCTTTAATGGAAGGACATCCCGGTATGGCCAAGACCTCAGAAAAGATCAAGCGCTACTTCTGGTGGCCGTCTTGGAAAAAAGATATCAGAGACTTTATAATGTCCTGTGGAGTATGCGCCCAAAACAAGAGTCAAAAGGAAAGACCAGCAGGCCTCTTACGCCCTATTGACATCCCACCTCGCCCTTGGCATACGCTTTCTATGGACTTCATCACCGATCTACCTCCATGCTCCGGATACAATACGATTCTAGTAATCGTGGACTTATTCTCCAAGATGGCGCATTTCATTCCGCTCAAAGGCTTGCCAACAGCAGCAACTCTGCCCGAGAATTTCTCGAAAACATCGTCCGACTGCACGGTTTTCCTTCGGTTCTAATTTCGGATCGAGGTAGTCAATTTATTTCTTATTTTTGGCGAAGTTGCTGTCGGTCGGCTCAAATTGATGTGAGACTATCGACCAGTCACCACCCTCAGACCGACGGACAAACCGAGAGGACCAATCAAACTCTGGAACAGTATTTATGCTGCATGCTGCAACAAACTGAAAAAACTTGGAAAGACATCCTTTGGATAGCCGAATATGTCTACAATAACTCTGTCCATTCGGGAACTGGGAAAACCCCGTTTTTTCTTTTGTATGGCAGTCACCCTCGAACCTCGGAGTTGGATCCCCTCCAAGATCTTGAAACACCAGCAGTAGACTACCTGCATTCTACAATCACCCAAGCCTTTAAGGAAGCTGTTTCTCACCTTCAAAGGGCTAAAGAACAATACAAGAAAGGAGCAGATCAACATCGGAAGGAAGCCCCTCAATATCAAGTAGGGGATCAAGTCTGGTTATCCACCAAATATCTACCTCTAAAAGGGCCACGCACATTCAACCCAAGATACCTTGGTCCCTATTCCATCACTACCATAGTAAACCCAGTAGCGGTCAAGTTGGACTTGCCCCCGCACATGAAGATACATCCGGTCTTCCACGTCTCTCTATTAAAACCCGTGCAACCTCAAACCCGACTAACCAAATCTCCAAAACCTATCCTAGTTGATGGAGAACTCGAGTTTGAAGTCAAAAGCATTCTGGACTCCAAGATCTCCAAATCTAAACTATTCTACCTAATTGACTGGAAAGGCTACGGCCCCCAAGAGAGATCCTGGGAACCTGCTGAATATGTCCACGCTCCTCGCCTAATCAAAAGATTTCACCGAACATTTCCTGACAAGCCAAAACCCCCGGAGAAGCCCGGTTTGGGAGGGGCCTTGAGGGGGGGTACTGTCATGATCTCTGCTTCCAAAAGGTCAGGGTTTTCCCAACTCCCTTGGAAGCAGATCCATAACCCAGGTTCCGAGTGCCAACCAGTCCCAATTGGGACCTTTTGGACCCAGTCCTGGCGCCAGTGGCACCAGGCTCATAAATATGCCCAGTCCCAGCGCTGGAAGCGCCGGGCACATAATGCTTGGGTGGACTTACCTGCAGCAGACCATGCTGCTTACTTGCCTGCCAGTTGAGTCTCTGATCCTCTTCTGTTTGGAACTACTTTTCCTGTTGGGTGGGGCAGGAGCCACTCCCTAGATTCAGAACACTGGAACTCTTCTGGAAAGCAGGAACTCTTTTCTTACCTAGGCGTGGCTGTGGAAGGAGACACCTAAGCACTACAGGAGGCTATTTAAACCACACCCGATGGATGAATCTTGCTTTGCGTTATTCTGCATCCTCAGCAGCAGAACGCTGATCGTGTCTTCTGCATCTGATCCTGGGCCTAAGGAAAAAGGCTTACCATCCTGAATCCAGTCTTCAGCAACACCTATAAAGACAAGAAAGAACAGGTTAGCATTACGGTCTTCAGTGACAGCTCTTCACTTACCTGGTCCATCGGCTGTTACCAACGCCTCGCGCTGCATTCCGGCATCTGAAAGACAAAGGCTTACCTACTCTCCGTGCGCTCCGGAGGTCTTCACACTGCATTCCGGCATCTGAAAGACAAAAGCTTACCAACTCTTTGCACGCTCCGGAGGCCTTCGGCGCTGCATCCCACATCTGAAAGACAAAACAAGGTTCGTTTAAAGACATTGGGGAACTTTAATACTCACGTGCCATTACTCCTTTCCACATCTAACCCAGTGGGTATTCCGGCACCCTGCAGCCGCTCCGAACTTGTACCTGCAAAATAAAAAGACAGTTAGAGCGCATCGTGAAGCAGGCAACAAGCGCTTACTTACGTGCTTCCAGGCGCTTCTATTCATCACACGGGCTCCATCTTCAACTCACTTCAGCCCGTCATCCGCCATCACCGGAACCCTGCAAAACAAGAGACATCATTAATAAAGACTTTAAAGACATTAGAATTACTCAAAACTTACCGTTCGTGCAGTAAACGACGGACAGCAGTCCTCTGAAGTCAAGAGGCCTGCTCCCCTTATCCAGTGAAGAAACTGGTTACAGCACCCTGCCTCGAGGCAGATGGAGAGCACGGCGTTCACTTACCTAAGGTGAGAGCATTAACCTTTGGGGTTCTACAGGAGAAGAGAAAGGGAAGAAGAGAGAGACATTCAATAACCCAGACATCTTACCCTTCGAGCCAGACATACAGTGCACAGAGGTCCAGCCCAAAGAGCCAGCCGTGTGTTACACATCACCTTTGAAGATACGGTATACGCCCAGTCAAGACCGGCGCCTCTACAGGAATCAGGTGAGCGTTACAATATGCAAATCAGTCCGGTACTGTCACCAATGGTAGAAGCCCAGTCCGAACTGCTAGGCCAGGTCCCCTCTGCACGGAAACACAAGCAACCCGAGACATGTTTCAGCCTTGTTGGTCCTCCTCTGTGCGGTGCAACATGGTTCCCTATGGTGCAGCGAGCAAGGGACCCACGTCTGGGCATACCCTCTCTCACATAGTGAGACAAACTGTGACCACAAAAGTGATGGGTGGAAGGTTTTGAATGAATCTGTACCACTGGCGTTCCTCTGGGCAACCTTCCACACCACCGTATTTTAGTCCGTCTACGCCATTGCAAAAGGGGTCCAGCCATATGCAAATCAGTCCGGTACAGTCACCAATGGTAGAAGCCCAGCCCGAACTGCTAGGCCAGGTCCCTCTGCACGGAAACACAAGCAACCCCAGACATGTTTCAGCCTTGTTTGGCCTCCTCAGTGAGGTGCAACTTGGTTCCCTATGGCACAGGGAGCAAGGGACCCACGTCTGGGCATACCCTCTCTCACATAGTGAGACAAACTGTGACCACAAAAGTGATGGGTGGAAGGTTTTGAATGAATCTGTACCACTGGCGTTGCTCTGGGCAGATTGCTTACAGACATTGCTTGTGTTCCAGGTTACATGGTAACAGTGATATAGGTACAACATGAGGACACAGTAAAAGATTGGTCACAGACATTACTCGTGTTCCAGGTACCTGGGAACAGTGGGGCAGGTATATGTGTACTTGAATAAAGTGGTTTTCAGTGCCTTTCTGAAGGCCATGAGCCATGGGAAGAGGTGAAGAGAGAAGGGGAGGAAGAGAGAGAATTCAGAATGCCCTGAATTCTGGCAGTGAAGTGGGTGGCCATTGCAGTGCTGAGGGCCTGGGAAGAAAGAAGGGAGGCAGAGACTACAGATGGATTGGCTAGTTCCTTGTAGATTTTAAAGAGTTCAGCCGTGTTGCTACAGACTCCAGAGACACGGGCCTGCATGTGAGCCCTCTTCTTGGAGCGAATGGAGAGACAATATTGCCTTTGGAGACGGCGACAGGCCAGTTTATCAGAGGACAAGCTGGAGGTCTTCCACTTCCATTCAAAAGCTCTACACATGCATTTCAGGGCTGCTAGATTTACACCAGTAACAACCCCAATATTTTTCAGCCCATTAATCCTTACATCACGCAGACCTTTGCCAGGTCAATCAGTACCAGGCATGTGACTTTACAATATAGCAGATGTGTCCAGCATGAAATAAAAAGAGCATTGTTTACAAGATTGCTCAAGAAGCCATCACTTGATCCGGATAATTGGTATAGTTATTTTCCATCTCAGATCTGCTCTCTCACCACATGCTGCTAGAACATGTGGCTGCCTTTCCGTTTCAATTGTATTTTGATGATAAGCACTTTCTTGATTCCATCATGGCAGAAGCACTTAATCATTATTAAAATTCAGGACAGCATTGAGGGTTAAGGATAGTGGGGAGTAAGAGTATGTGTGCTGTTGGATCTTTCTGCAACCTTTGAAACTGTGGTCACTCTATCATGTTTTCTAGGCTCAAAGGGTTTGGCATAGATGGGCCAGCATTGCATTGGATTGAGTATTGTCTTACTGTCCAACAGCAGATAGTTTCTTTGCCCGTTCCTTTTCATGTTACTCTTGTGTGGCTTAAGTGTCCCTCCGCGATTCATGTTTTTTCCATAACTGATCAATATTTATTACAGTCCTCTAGAGAACTTTTTTCAGGTCGTTTGTTTTACATTTTTCTATTATGCCAATTACTCACAAATACACTTGTAACTTATGGCAGGACCCTCTCCTGCAGATCTAGGGATATATTTGTAAAAGTGTATGCTTACCTTGCAATCGTGTTTAATGCCAGCCAAAACACTTAAACACCTAGGTGCAGTGATTGACTCTAAACTGTCTCTGGAGCCACAAACCTACTCACAAAAGTAGGCATCAATTGCCTATGTATGATCTAAAAAAAAGTATTGCCATACCTGGAATAGTCTCACAGAATTCAAGCCATGGTAGCCTTTGCTCTATCAACCTTGGCTTATTCTAATACAATGCATACCAGTTCCCTCAAGTCCCTGTTAAAGAGATAACAGAACATACACAGAACACTGCTTAGGATGAAAGATCAAATATGTCAGTCGAGGCATGTGGTAAATGGAAGATAATAGGAGGCACAGGGAGAGCAAGTGAACGCCAATCATTCGTGAGTTTTAAAAGCAAATGATAAGAACAGCCAGTCTATTTTCACCTTGAATGAGGCTGTCTACAAATATCATCGGATGACTTATGCAAAAAGTTGGTTGGCCTTTAAAAATAGAACTCAGAAGGAGATATGGAGAGCACATACACAAGGAAAGATGGGAGCACGCTGGCCAAAAGGAGAAGGGGATCCACTCAGCCAACTTAAAATCCCTAAGCAAGAAGATGGTGGAGCTGAGATCAGACACTTATAGACCTGATGAAGGGAAATGACAGCAAACATATGCAAAGGTTGAGCCCACAAACTCTGCACCAGGCCAGTGATTGAGAAGGAGAAAGTAGCATAAAATCAAAATGAGGACGCTAGCTTCCAGGAGAACTCTGGTGTAGAAAGCCTTTCAGAAAGTGGAGAAATAAGGGTAGGCGGTGGAGAGGTGATGAGAGCAATAATGTGCTGGCTAAATTGGTATGTACACCTCGTTAGTCCCTAAGTATTTATTATCCAGGTCCCTCTCAGTACTGTTGTATGAGAGCAATAATCCCCCAGAAGGGGGAGAATGTCAAAGTGTAAGACAGAGAGCAGAAAGCAGGAGCAGAAACCCTCAAGGTTAAAGAACTGGGAAGAGGAAACAAGTTGGAGAACAATGTCCAGTACCTAGTACAAACCACACGAAACAGTTAGAGAACGCCTGTGTACTTCTGATTCCTTTTGGACAATCAAGTCTAATAACCAGTAACAGCATAATCTAGATTGTAAGAGAAAACACCTTTGATGCACGCTGGGAAATGAAGTGCATTACCCATTGCAAAAATATGACAGACAGTGCACGGAAGCCTGTCACCTTTAATGCATGCTTTGGAAGGAAGTCTGAGTCTGGCGATTCTTGTGTCAATTTATGTTTAAATGTCCTGCCATTACAGTGATTCACTCAGAATCAGATCACTTTCCCACTGAGTGGATTTAGAAATCTGCAATAGGTTATGGAGAATCAGGCACATGTACCTCTCTGTACTCAAAAGCTTTAGATTCTAAGTATTCCAAGTAAGAAGGGGAGCATGGATAAAGAGGGCTTAATCAGTGAGGTAATGAAGAAGTACATGATAAGAACAGTCTGTGTATTTTTGTCGTGCATTTGTCTGAATATAATGTGTCTGGAAAAAAGGCGGCACAACTTTGCCTTTGCTCTCTCTTCCTAGTAACAAAAATTAGCATACATTGGGATTGTGGTCACATTGTACTCTCTTTATCACCTGGAATGTCGGTATCTTTGGCCAAAGATTTAAGTCAACAAAAATAATCTATAGGTGAGGACCTTGAGTGGGTTCTGTATGTAGGTTCAGCATGAGCATCCTCTGGGAATCTGCACTTACTGGCCCTAATTCCTAGTGTGAACAGAAATTAAGCAACAGAGGGGGCCAACGAGTAACAAGATTTGGTGGCGAAGGATGATGACAACGGAACACCTCAAATGGTGCTTTCTTCTTCCATCAGTGCTTTGAGTTGAGCTCTACAGGTGGTTCCAGCAACATGTTAAAATTGCCAGCTGTTATTAACGTATCGTCTATTGACCTAATGAACGTTCGGAAAAAAGATGTCAACATTTTTTCTCTAACCATGTCGATATTGCACAATCCGGGCAGAGATAGATATTAATGTAAAAGAGCAACACCATATTAGGCCGAATGAGCCTCTCTACCACAACCTTTATACGTTTTGCTTTCAAAGAGTGATTAATCCAAACTGACTGCCCCTGAGCCCTTTAATGCCATAGCAATGTAAACATCAAAACCAGACATTGTTACATCATTCAAAGCCAGAGTCACCTGCGGACCTACAATTTTATGGGAGCAAAGAAAAGCCAAACAATCTGGATCCTTTAACTTGCTACGAATGCCTTGTATGTTCCAAGAAAAAATGTAACTCAGCTGCAAACTGCAAAGTGGTTGTGAAGTAGATGGTAATGGACAGAAAGAGGGTGTTTGAGTAGTTTGTGGGAGTAACAGTAGTATTTAGGTGGGAGTAGTTTTGGGTAGGTGGGAGAAGTGGTGTGAAGGAGGGGAGTAGTAGTGTGGAGGAGAGAGTAGGGGTGTGGTAGAGGGAGCACTAGTGTGCATGAAGGATTAGTCGTAGAAGGGGGTGGTGGAGAGTGGAAGGAGGAATAACTTCAAAGTAGGGGATACCTAGAAGGAGTGAGAACATCTTAGGGACAGACAAGTGGTAGGAGCAGTGAGACTGAGGAGAGAAGAGGAAAGGGTAAAGGAGGCAGATGCAAGAATGGGCATGTTAGATTAAGCCTGAATGTTACAGGTTGCTTATATGATACCATCCCACATACTAGTACATCACTAACGACTTGATAGAGTAGGGACCACTAGGATGTGCTTAAGAGAGTTTCGTAAGTCTGCTTTTATATTATCATATTTAGCATAAGTCAGCTCTTTAAACAGTAGGGGCCCACCTATAATAGGACTAACCTGAGGTATAATGAGGTCTGGGTTAGAGAAGAGGTGCATTTTAAGACAAGACAAAGCGGGATGACCATAGGGGTCATCAAAACAACAATAACAATCTTTGACATGTGCTTGCATTTTGGGCCACCTTTTAATGTAGTGTCAGAAGTGGGGTTCATCAAGCCTCAGTACAGAGGCTTCCCATGTTCAGACAGAAAAGAAGGGACTTCTTGGACCATAGATTATTTTGGACTAACAGCATTGAACCCCTAGATCAAGAGATTTGGAAAATAGGTGTGGATGTATAGGTCCTAACTTGATCCAGTGCCGGCAGAGGTAGAAGATTCCACATGATTCTGCTGAAACGGAACCTACTTGTCCAAGAGGCAAGAGGTCTTTATGATTGTCCGGGGCAGATACAGAGACGGCCTACTAAACAGAATGATATGGAAGCTGATTCGTATCACCAACACCACCAAGTTTCTGACCAGAGTTCACCCCAAAGCCACAGGCTGGGATTTGTATGGAAATGAGGAGGTGAGGACCCCACTGAGCTGGAGAACACTGGTCAAGAAAGGTCTTTGCATAGAGGTTGCAATGGACTTTCATGGAAGGATTACACCCAGGTGCAGTCTAGCACACAGACACTCACTAGATGTGGGGGTTGGAGTCGTCTGTGGAGACTAATAACGGGAAGAGAAGGGCATCATCTTCAATATGGGAAAAACACCTATGTCTTTAAAGCTAGACAACCCATTGCCCAGGTAGTGTGTGAAAGGCTACTGGTCCCGGGGATGGAGAAGGTTGTGGGTGCAGAAGAAACAGAGATTGACACAGTGAGACCATATACGGTTGAGAAAAGTCCCAAATAAACACACAACTTGTTGGGGTTACTGGACCCAATCCTGTAGGAGGCTACCATTGGGAAAAGAGTAAGTGGATCCCAATCCTAGTCCCCAAGACCAGTCACTATGAAATCTAGCAGGTCCCAAGGGACAAAACTCATTGAAGAACAGGTCAAAGAAACTCTACTATCAGAGGAAACCACAAAGTCTCCAACTGACCTAAGTAAGAGAGAGGCTTAAGGGACACCAACACCCATGGATGATCAGTTGAAGGCTTTAGTGGAGAGCCAAATAGCCACGTCTCACCAGCACAAGTGACCCTGACCACACAGAGAGGAACCATATTTGAGAGAAAAGACAAACTACAGGTAATGCCTACAGATCGAGAATCGAGTAAGGACAAAGCAATACCTGGGTTTTGAATGGAAAAATCGAGTTTACCTAGAACGAAACACAAGTCCACAGCAGCTTATTTCAGGGATGGAGACCAGGTCTCCCCTGTCAGAGGATATGCATGGAGGAAGCATAGGCAGATTTACATACTGTGCCCCGTGAAGGCCAAGGCAAAAACACCTCCAGATGAGATCCTGCCAGGGAATAGAAAAGAACCTGGCCACCTTGAATCCTTAGGCTTTTCCCGGGGTGGGAATGAGAGTCCACTTCCTACCCCTTCGACTGTCTGTATGACAGGGGAAAGTGATCAAAGATTTAATTTGCCAGTTCAGGGACTTCAAGCAAGAGCTCTGTTGGATTCATGAAGTAGATATCAGGGCAGAACAAGTGACCACAAAGGAGCTCCATCATAACTCTCTCACTCATATGTGTCTGCTAGAACCTTAATCTGTACCCACATGCAACTGTTACCTACTCTGATACTGCATTTTCTTTTGGTTTCTTTGAGGCCCATCTGATGCGATCAGACTGGCCTACAGCTGAACACCTGTGCCGCATGCGGTCTCAGAGCTGTGGAATGCATGTTATGCTTCAGGCTGCCCGGGCCGGCTCATGAGTCCCTTCTGAGAAGTACACATCTGATGATGCTGCTGAATCACAGATATGGCAGAGAAAGCATTTCGCTCTCTGAAATTGACCTTTTAATTATTATACATGCTGTTTCATGGGTGGAGAATTAGTTTAGCCACTCCATTTGTATTTAACAATGAGCAAGGCATGGGGGGTAGAGTAGTGAACATGCCATTTCTCTCTACTTCTGGTCTCCTGTGTATTATTTGTGTCTGATTGCCTAAGGGGTCATGGGGTAGCAGGATGAGCCTGTAACAGCAACCCTCACACTTCACGTCATAAACCAGACGATCATGATGCCAAGCATAGTCCTGCCTCGACTACCTGAAGAAATACTTCCAGTGAGAGAATTCCCTTTATTTTACCAAAGTGTCAGGGAGATACAAGGTTCATCAGCTATCTAGAGCTTTTTGAGTCCTCTTTTTAGGGGCTGTGTGGGTGAGGACAACTTAACATAAAATAAACAATAGCCCACAAAACAGCTTCCTTTGCCTTCTGTTTTGGCGAGATTCCTAGATGCCTACAGACCTATTCATGTTTTACCCCTTGACCATTAATGCTTATTAAACTTCTGTGTATGATAAACATTAGATTCTATCAATATCTTCCCTATGCAGTTTTATCCCTAAACCAACAAGTGTTTGCACATGCAATACAGTGGCCCTCATTACGACCCTGGCGGAAAGCGACTGACCGGAGCGCCACAGCGTAAATAGCGTTTCCGCCATTGCACGAAGGAGCAAAGTGCGGCCCATTCCGACCCATCGGGCACGAGCACCACGCCACGGCGGAAGTGCAAAGTCCCCGATGGCGGAAATGACCCCAAAACGGCCCACACCGCCGCCGTACGTCGCCCTAGGTGCAATACCGCCACCCCTCTTAGCGGTCACCGCAGTGTGCGCCTACCGGAAAGTACGGTGACCGGAAATATACGGAAACGGAAGTTAAAACATGGGCCCGGAACGGGAAACATCCCGGCGTACACCTATAAAAACACTAAAACCACACAACCACTAAAATCACTACCCTGAAACACACCCCAACCCGTCAACCACCCTAGCGAAACCAAGAAAAATGGGAAAAGTAGCGAAGAAAGCGTGCGACCGCAAGCGGCAGGTCCACTTCTCCCGTGAGGAACTCACCGTGCTAACAGAGACCCTCCAGGAGAATGCTGCCGTCGTCTTCTGCACGCAAATGACCAGGACGGCACTTGCAAACAAGAAGGCCATATGGGCTCTGGTGGCACAGCGGGTAAGTGCGGTGGGGACCGCACCCCGCACCCCACAGCAATGCCGCAAGCGATGGGACGACCTGCGGATACGCGTCCGCAGCATACTCTCTGCCAACCGCAACATTGCCACAGCCACCGGGGGAGGTCCTGAATCACCCATCAAGTTGACCCCCTGGGAAGAAATCTGTGCCTCCACCATCGGAATGGAGAGCATAGAGGGAGTCGGAGGGATGGAGAAAGGAGTGCAGACATCCGAAGATTCAGGTAGGTGGGCCAGATAAAACAATGCCAAATCCACACAGTCCATCCATGTGAAGTACCATGCGTCCACATAGTGCAACAGAAACACATGTCCAGGAGAACGTCCACACACATCGGCCTGATAGCGCACGTTAAAACCCACAATAAATACATAAATAATTAAAAACCCCTAATACACGCACTACACGTGCAGCAGGCACACCCTAACTGCAGGCTGCCAAACAACTGCACCCTCACTCCACACACAAATCAAAGCACCTCCAAGGCCCCGACCCAAATCACCCTCAGGTACCACCCCAAAGCATGTGATACAATGCCATTCCAATTCCCACAGACCCATCAATAACCCTCGCCCTCCTTTACTCCACCACAGGGTCCGATCCAAACGACGAGCTACAGGACACCCCTACCAGCACACCTGCAAAGAGGGCCAAGACCAACGGCCAGAGACCCTCCACCTCAGCTGCACGCATCAAGACACGGCAGCAGCACAAATCAGGTGGCAGCACAGAGGAGGGAACATCAACAGGCACCCCAGCAGCCAGCATGCCCACAACACCACCACCACAGGTCCCCCCAATGGATGCCACAGAAGGCACTGCCTCTGGTGGCAGCAGCACCATAGGTGACACCCCATTGATGGCAGCATGCTCGGACACAGAAAACGGGGATGCCGAAGTCAGATCCATCCATGACCTGTCCCAATCCCCCTGTCTGTCCCATCCCGTACAACATGAGGATACCACGCAGGGGCACCCACAAGACGACGACTGGCCATCCCCCACAAGCCCTGTGGCAAGGCAACATGAGGACAACAGCCCCTCTGTGACACCCCCGCAAATGGCCATGGCCCAGCAGAGGCAACAGTCCCTCGACCAGTTGATCGAACAACAGCAGCAACTGGCCACACTCCTCAAGGACCATGCCGATGAATGTGGGGGCACTAAGGCAGACATAGAAACATCAACTGAGACACTTAGGGCAGAAATGGAGAGAGGTACAGAGACGCTAAGGGCACAAATTGAGAGAAGCACCGAGAGCCTGAGGGGGGAACTGCATGCGACGTCCAAAGACGTATGTGCCGAACTTGCCGCAGTGCGCCGTGTGCTCACTGAGCTCTCGCAAACCCTTAGGGACATGCATGGACGTGAGCAGGCAGACACATCATCCGTTGCAAGTTCCGTCCAGGGCAGCCCCCAACGTAGATCTGGAAGGAACCTGCGCTCCACAGGCAGGGGTGCCCCTGATACCCGCAGAGGGGGCATGCAATAGCGACAGCCCACTGACAATGAGCATCTTGGACACTGGTGTTCGGGGGGGAGGTAGGAGGGTGGAGGGGGTGTGTTGGGCTCACTTGGGTGGCGGGTCGATAGGGTGTTCAACATGATATCACATATGCCATAAAAAGTGCACGATCAACCAATGAGAAGTGTGGACATTGATTTTTGTGTACTAGGCCATCATAGGCATACAGTCCATATTGTGCATGTCCCAGACACACGCAGTTCCACGAGTCCCGTGTCCATGTATCAGCCACCAGGCGTGAGTGCTAGAAGCATACATCAATGAGATGCTGACGAATGTCACGGGCCTCCGGTGCCTCGCAGACTCCATGAGGTGCTGCCACATCCCCACCCTCATCATGACCATCATCAGGTGCTTGCAGTTCTGCGTCAGGGGGCATGGGCACATTTCTACGTACGCACATGTTGTGGAGCATGACACATGCCATCACCATCTTTGCAACCTTCTCATGGCGGTACAGGAGTGCCCCGCCAGACCTGCTGAGGCAGCGGAAACGGCCCTTCAGTAGGCCGAATGCCTGTTCTATGACTACACGGGTACGTGAGTGGGCATGGTTGTAGTCCTCCTCATGCTGGTCCCGTGGGTTCCAGACTGGTGTGAGGAGCCATCTCTTCAGTGGATATCCAGCATCACCTGTATGTGGACGAGAAACGTATGATGTGGAATGCCATTGATACGTACGCACACCCCCCCCCCCTTCCTGGCAGGTCATTGCCAATTCACATACCCCACATCATCATGCATGTAATGAGACTCACCGAGTAGCCAGGATCTGTTCCCTGCGTGTCGCTCCATGTAGCGTGGTATTGTAGAGTTCCTCAAGACCATAGAATCATGGGTTGATCCAGGGAATCGGGCACAACAATGTGTAATGATCCTGTTGGAGTCACACACCATCTGTACATTCAGGGAATGAAATTGTTTTTGGTTGCGGTACTGGGCCTCCATGGCATGTGGGACGACCAATTCAACATGGGTGCAGTCGATGGCACCAATGCAACCCGGTATGCCGGCAAGTGCATGGAATCCCACTTTTGTGTTGGTTATTTCCTGCTCCGAGCGTGGTAGAGAGATGTAGTCGTCTGCGTGCTGCAGGAGGGCATCGAGCACTTGCAATAGTGTCCGTGAGAACAGTGGCTGAGAAATGCCATGCAACTGTCCGACTGTGTGCTGGTAGGTGCCTGTGGCCAGGAAGTGTAGTACAGACACCACCTTCAGTAGGGGTGGGATGGCGGTTGGGCTATCTATCATGCTGACAAGGTCAGCCTGTGTCATGTCCACAATGGCGGCTATGGTGTCCCGGTCCAGACGGTAGAGGGTGTGGATCTGCTCATCAGTGAGGTTGAACGGATGTGCTCGGAGGCGTGGTATTGCGGGCTGCCTGCGTGGTGGTAGTGGCTGTGCTGGTGGGCCTTGCTGGCCCTGCCTTGGCCTCCTCCTCCTCCTGCGTCTCCTCCGTGCGGCTGGTTGTAGTTGGTGTTCGTCTTCTTCTTGGAGTCGGAGCACTTGCAGTGCTATCAGGTCCCCCAGGGCCAACATCGCGAGTCCTGCCGGTAGCATTTCAGTGTGGTTGTGGGAGGAGACTGGCTGTGCAATTTATGTGTTTTCAGGCTGTATGGCCTCCACCTGTGGTGATTGATTCCACCTGTGCAAACTGCTCTCCCCTTTGGCCGAGCACGTCCCGCGCACAACGCTGCAATTCGGGGAATTGTATCTTGCTATTGCAATCATGTATTTGTACCCGATGGCCGTGTAAGATTGGTTGATATGTTCATTCTGCTGTGGTCCCATTGTTTCACATACTATCTGTGCAGTCGCGAACAGACTTGTGAGGGGTCAGTGGAACGTAGTACTCGAGTAACGGTGGGCCCTCATGCATCACTGTACCGAGTTGCAACGACGGGCGGGGCGTCCCATTCGTGGGTGAAGGCAGTTGCCATTTTCACACACAGCCGCACTCGATGGAATAATTAGTGATTTCAAACGGCCACAGATGCCTTTTCGACGTGATGTTGCAAATGAGGAATTCGAAGGGCGGCGCTTTCGGTTTCCAGCTAGCGGCGAGGAGATGCCCACAGGTCTGACTGCAAATATAACGTTCTATTGTTCTATGTCCTTGAGACAGGGCCCATGGCGAGGGAGCAATGATTGATATGAATAGTTTGGGATGCGCAATAGCTACGTGGGCGATGAGGCCGTCCGTTCCCAAATACATGTTACTTCACAACACTGGAATTACGGGCTGGGGCACTGTGGATTTAGCAGGCTGCATAACGCACAGACTCAATGGATGTTTCTAATGTCATGTGAGTAATTATTCAGGCGTTTTGATCCCGGGATGAGGGAATGATGGATGGATGCATGGGCAGGTGATTTGATACAGAGTTTGCCATGTACAGGGCTTCTTGGGATCTATCCGCCTCCCCTACGCTATGTGATGCAGGGCTGCCATAGTGGGACCATCGTCCATCTGGCCTTGTTGAGCCCTCCCTGTCTCGAGGCGCCCTCAGACACTTGTGTCCATGCACGTTAACATTCCCATCTGATGGAATCTGTTTTGACAGACGCATGCACAGGTACACTCGTTTGTGATGGTGTTTGCACCTCGATATAGATGGTTATGAGTCGCAAGTGGTTTTGGGGTGGTGATGATCCTTTTGAGTGGGCTAGCATGCATATGGCTGTGGATTTCGTGTGATCATTGAAGTGAGTTGTTGGAATGTAGTTCTGATGGCCATTCTGTTCTTTTTCTTTTCTTTTGGTTGACAGGTATCTCCTCCCCTTTTGCCACTGCCATCTGTATGCCACTCCTGCAGATGGATTTTACTCCCGACACCTGCTGCTTCGTGTTAATCAGTGGAGCAGCATTACGATCTTATGGGACGATCGCCAATGGCCCACATGCCCTTACGCAGTACTGGTGGCTCGGAGCAACATTTCGGCCTTTCAGCTGGACTAGTGCCTCCCCATTGGGACGGCCCTGCGGTTCTGTGCGCTTCCATGTTGCCTTTTCGTACGTGAATGTGGCTCTGTGTACCATGGGGGAACAGGGCGACACACAGGTAGTGGCTGGTCATTTCTTGCGGAAGCAGCCCACAATGGTGATTAGTGTTTTGGAGTTCATGGCCTGATGGCTGTATGGGCTTGGTGATTTTGATGTGCATAAAATTTCTATTCTGATTTGGCCCGTGTAGCGTTTTTCTTTGCAAGTGATGTGGCATATGCCTATTTGGGGGGCGATGTATTGTGAGGAGATCTGCATTGGGTTCCAGCTTCGGGGTTTAGTTGCGTGGTACTGTGCTGGGCGCGTTTGCCTACGAAGCCCAGTGAGGTCAGGGATGGGAGCTGCCAATATGACTGTTTGAATGTTGTCATGCTCAGGGGCGGGGGATTGGGTTTTGTGTAACAGATGCCGGTCAGCCAGGTGGACTGGTGGAATGATGTGATTTTCGGAATATTGCTGGTCACAGGTGCCTGTGTTTGCGTGCGTTTCTTGGTGGGGGACTGTGGTCATGTCCATTGGGATGGCTTCTGTATTCGTGCCATCTGTGCCCTGCAGCTCCCATTGGCCCCTCTTGTGTTTCTTTTGTTCGTTGCCATGCATGGGTGACTTGTACATTTCAATGGTTGCATTGTGGCTTCATTGCACCTACGGGGAGTTGTACTTTGTGGGCAGGGAGCGGTGTACAGGCACTCAGTGGGGCCGTTTACGGTTGATTCGCGATGCCGTACTTCTCGCCATGGCGGAATGGTACATTACGCCATGCCTGATGGCGTTAGGTACATGTCCGCTAGGGTCGGAATTGGCGTACCGTTGCGCCATGGTGGTGTTTGCGGTTTGGCATGGCGCGCGCGCCCGTGCTTGGTGCAGTTAGCGTTGGCGTTCACTACGGTGTCGCTAATGGCTTCGTACTTTGCGGTGACGGGTCATAGTCGCACCGAGCGCTATTCGATGGCGGTATTGCATTTCCGCCATCGTTTTTCGATTTCCGCCAGGGTCGTAATGAGGGCCAGTGTGTTTTATGGGCATACATAAACACACAACAAAGCTGTTCTTGTTCTCTTGTTTAGCATTCAAATATATTTTTTCTCTTTTAAACATAGAATATGAGCATTAAAATAGAATAGCCAAACACTATACAGTTTCAAATATTAACAATAAAGTAGTTGAGTAAATACACAGAATTGTACTCTTCTAAAGTGTTAAAACTACCAACAACCAATCATCAATTTGTATGTAGTCATTGTAAATCGAGTAAAACTTAAAATCATACACTTGTGATGCTGTGGATTGGTGAATCAGAGAATAGGTCAGGTTATGCCTACCAACCTGTGGATAACTCATTAGGGGGAAAGGGTTAAAAACTCTGTAAAGAATCCATGGCTTCAATGTTCAGTTAGCTACAAAAAATCTAAAAGCGATCTACTGCCATGAGTTAAAAAGATTACAGGTAAAGCAATTAACCCTCTCCCCAATGCAAAGGATTCCTCTGTGCTTCAATGAATCCACTTATACTAGGTAAAGAAGTACAAGGGCTGACACAAGTTATATACGTACACAGTGTTGAAACTCAGTATCATCCTAAACTCAGTGCAGCACCAGCACAGGGAAGACTGAAAGGTTGACCTAACAAAAATATATCATGGTGTTCCCTTGTAGTGTACCAATGGAAATGAAAATGCTTGAAACAATAAAAATATATCAATTGGAAAAAAATGGCAAATTGTGAATTTGTAGCTCTGTTAGCAGTTTATTGTCTTGGGGTGAAGGCATATGAACTCTGTTTGCTGCTTGTTTCTGGGGCAGTTGAGCTTTGTAATTTAGTTTTTTCTTCAATTTATTGAACCAAGCACTAAAACTCAGAACCTGTTAAATTGTCAAAATGCCAATTTTTAGGCCTATAGACTAGAATTACAGTTTTAGCCCTCTCATTGAATCTGCTTGCTTCCTTACCCAGACAGGTCAATATCTTGTGGGCCAGAAGTCATTCATGCTCTTGCACCTCCTTGGTGCACAATGGCATTGCCTTCAGTAAAATCTCAGGAACTTTATCAAGTCTGCTGAAACAGCAATTTTTTAAAGGCTAATCACATTCTATCAGATAGAGATGTCATTCATGTAATAAATAGGAACAGTAGAACAGAATATCTTGTTTGTTTACATTTAAACTGAAGCCAAGGCTTTCTGGGGTCAGGGCCCACACTGCATCCAACTTTCTTGGCTGAAATACCTTCCTTCTAGATCCCTTTGCTCTGCAACCTCCAACTCTCTGAGGGTCAGACACTTCTCTAGACAGAGAGTGGGGGTAGATCTCTCTCCTCTGCAGGCGCCTCCCTCTGTAATGGTCTCCCTGCACCTCTCAGACTTGAGCCGGACCACCTGAAGTTCCAGAAGCAGCTCAAGACCTTCCTTTTCGCCTTTGTCTTCTCTCTCTCCCTTTCCTGCTAACTTACGTGTCCTGTGCCGACTGGCGGCTTGGTACCCTCAGAGTTTCACTGGATACCAGCTCCTCCAAGACCAGTCTTCCTTGCACTGCCTCCTGGCCTACTGCACACTCAGGGGCTGTAAACTGTAACCCCTTCACCCCCTGCCTCCTTTCACTTACCAGAGCCGTGCTCTGCTGGTTGCTCTTAATTAGAGCCAAAGTGCTCTGTTCGCACTTCCCCTTCCCTTGCACTCCCCCTCTCCCATTCACTCCTCGTTGTCTCACTTGCACGATCCGAATGACACAAGGACTAGTATGATAGTTTGTCTTATCTTCCCTCTGTCTTTCCTACCTTGTCTTGTGGTGCCTAGAAACAATTGTCTGCAAGCGCCTTATAAATGCCATATCATATCATATCAATCTTGTAATAATCTCTCACTTAAGTAAGAACTGCTGTATGTTAAAAAGATGGACAAATGATAAGACATCAGTGCTTTATCCATGACTGTTTCTGCTATCATGTTTGCAATTCAATCTTTGCAAAAAATGTTCTTGTTTAACAAAATATTGCATATGTTTTTAAATACTGTGTACTCTTCTACTGCTATGCTTTAAAAACAATACTTATAATGTTAGCACAAGCACATTAAAACAAGACAAGGAAATTGTTTTACAAAACAATATAGCACACTGTTCAAGGCTTACAGATATACTTGTTGCTTAGGCAATCTTTAATCTTGTGCTTTCTTCACAGAAATAAAGAAATTCATTTTTTTCTAAATGCACTAGACTTATTTGCCAGTGAACACATAAACCCCATAATGCATTCTGAAAAGGTTCAGTAATGTTCCATATATTTCCAATTGTCCTGAGGAAGAGAAAGCTGGCAAAGACAATAGTTGGAATGCATATTCGTATCATGTATCACTGATTTGTGTCCGGGGTCCTTATGCATCCTCGGGCCGCTGACCTCCCACACCCAATCGGCCCAGCTCTAGTCTCCTCTAAGCACTTTCCTTGGTAGACCCTCTGTCCTGGAGGTTTGCACTTACACCTGACATGGCTCCAAACCGGGTTGCACTCATCAACCTAAACACTTCATCTATAGCTCACCACTGAGCTCGGACTCCCCAGCACTTACCCCCTCTGCCCTCTTCCTTGCTGCACTTACACGTTCTGAATACGCACAAAGCATAGTAGGTACGTCCTTTCTTCCTTTACCCCGACTGCTCTATACAATATTGTGTTTTGTAATCTATTTAATTCCTGTGTTCAATCCCCTTGCCTTGTGGACGCCTTGAAACAGTATTTTAATTGCTGTATAAGTGCATAATAAGCAAGCAGTAAATAAATAAATAAAATAAACATAAACATGAATGTTTCATTTGTCGCTACAGGATAATATTGCCTGGCTTGGAGTTTAGACTGCTCACATTAAAACCATATAATGCAATTTATAACCAAGGTGTGTGACAAGGCCAGTATTCTAACCTTGTCAGAGAGTGGTAAGAGCCAGTCCCAAGGCTAGCGGAGGCGGCGCTATTCATGTTTTCACCCAGGTGTCAACATATATTTTTGCAGACCCATAGACGCCCCAGCCTTGCCTCCATTACAAAGTGTTTTCCAGTATCTCTCTTTTTATTTCAGATAGACAGCTACCAACTGTACAGCCAACTTCAAGGATTGACAGCAAGAGATGAGTGAATCTGGAAGTGAAGTCATAACACCTGAACACTCCAACACTGCTTGCAATGGGAAGCTCGAACAGAGAGTAAGACTAAGAGCGTGACCTTATAAAGACACAGCAGTGCGCTGCCGGTTGCACTGGCATGTGGGCACTAGCCCTCAAAGTCTCCCTTGACCACCTGGGACATAACTGGGAGCCGTACCCATCCTCCCCAGACAGACTTATCTTGCAACTCGACTTGAACGAGTCCTGGAACACAACCTCAAACATGGACCTTGCCGGCCCACCATCTTTGGTATGCATCAGGCCCCTACAGAGAAACTGTGTGAGGCTTAGTCCACTACGTATGGCTTTCAGTTACACATAGATACCACACGTGGAGAAGGCAGAGCTGGATTGGGTAGGGCAGGTACCCAATCTCAGCAGATGGAGGTGGATTTAAGCAAGGGACAGGAAGCAGGAAGTGTGGGTTTTTCAGGTGCGGTCATTGGTGTAGGTGGAGAATGACCAAGAGAACAGCATGAGGAAGGTGGAGTTGTGGCTTGTGGAGGACATTCGTAAAGCAGGTGATGTATTTGCTTAGGAGTGAAAGTAGTTCTGCAGAGTCTGTGTCCGTGTTTGTGTGGCAACTGATTAGTGAGATTAGAGTAAAGAGTTGTGAAGTGAATGGTACTGGGTGAAATGAGGGTATGTGTAACTGGAGGAGAAGTAGTAGTAGTGGTTAGGGAGTAGTAATGTCGAGGAGGCAGTAGTGTTTTAGAGGAGGGGCATAGTAGTGCTGAAGAGGGGGTAGTGTGTAGGAGGAAGTAAAAGTGTAGGGAGGGAGGAGTGGTGTGGAGGAGGGAGTAGTAGGAGAAGAGGAGGTTGGAGTACTGGAAGGAGGAGTAACATCAAAGGGTCATGGCAAAACCTTGGAGGAGTGAGAGAATCTAAGGGAGAAGAGGTAAGACTAAATGTGGAAGAGGCAAGAGTGGGTGTGTTAGAACAGAAATTAATCTTAGAGGGTGCTTCTAAGGAAAAATCCCACATCTGAGTGGATCACTAAAGACTGGATAGAGGATGGATAGTTACGAAGTCCCTGCAGTAGGATAGTCAGCTTGCTTTTAGAGTGCCATCTTCAGCATAAATCAGCTCTTCGTACAGCAGGTGTCAACCTTCACTAGTATTGAACTGCAATTTAAGTTTGCCTGTGCTAGGGAGGATGCGTGTTACAAGATGAGAGGGACAGAGGGAGTGGGACAGACTAGGGCCCTTCAAAACTTCAATAACTACCCTTGAACTATCTCTGTGACTCAGAGTGATTATTGGGCTATTTGTGACAAACAATAATTCCCAAAAATATAAAGAAGAGGTTTGAAGCCATTAGGTTTATCAGAGAGAAGACAATGAGTAGTTTTCAGCTTTATGTTTGAGGTATTTAGATATCAAAGGGAAGATGCACACATTAGATCCTAATATAGAGGAAGTGCGACAAGTCACACAAGAAAACACGCATACCAGTACCATTTCATTTTTCTCAAAATTCCTGGAGCAAAAAATAAATATAATTTTTTTTAACTATGTGCATATTAAAATATTAAAACATACTTTAAAAGCTGATATGTGCATTCAAAAGCAGTAAGTAGGCCTACAGAAGTAGTAGAGTGTCACTACTTTTAAGTCTGTATATCAAATCAAGATAGAGTGAACGCGTTTGTGTAGGCTGTCATAAGGAATAGCATTTAATCTTTGCTCAGGTTACTTCTATTTCTTCTGAATGGTTGCCAGATGTCGAAACAGACCACTTTGTGAAACCATGTGAAACAAATTCGCTCTGTCCGTTAACAACATCTAGTATTCACATTATTCAGCAAGTAATCTTGATTCCAATTTCCTGGACAACGCATCATTAATAATCATTAATAATGGTTTGTTAAAACAGATTCTGGATTCTGGCAGATAGACATCAAAAATGATACCTAAACAATCAGCAAGGCAGGTCACTGCCGATTCAGCATGGAATATGTAAGTCGACAAAGTGGGTGAAGTGCCTGTTGTTCACCAAAGAAAAAATAATTTGCAGGTTTCTGGTGAAGTCAGGCCTGTGAGTTTCACAATTTATTAAAGAAGAATGAAACATGTAGGACCATACACGTACTCACAACAAGGCCAACTAGGCCCAGGCCTAGGGCAGCAGATTGGTAGAGGAGCCCCATTTTATTGCTGTTTATTTTCATTTTTTTAATCTACAGCAAACTTTGGACTCTGGGCAACCCACAAAACTGCAAGTCATTTTGAGCTATTAGCGTTCATTTCACTCTGGTCGCTAAAGTCTTTGATGGCCAAATTTGTATACGTTTTTGATAACTGCAAAGGCTTTATTGTTAAGGTGACTTTTGTTTTAAAAAAAAAAGGGGAAAAAAAGGAAATGTGTACCAAACCCAGCATGCTTCAGGTATTTAGTGATTCAGTAATACAACTCTCACAGACATATATGACAGATATAAAGCTCTTTGGTCATTCATATCTTCCCAAAATGCTCTTTAATATGCAAAACAGCCAAAACCTCATTGGTTTTATTTGTGCGACTTGACATTATCGTTGTACTTCTTTTTAATCAATACACACATACACTGTGTCAAACAATCACTTTTATATTCAAATACATGACATGCTTTTTTAGACCGCTGCAATAATGAGGATTTTCCCTTCAGAAAAGTAAAGTTTAAAAATTGTGCACCATTTTACAATATTAAAACGCATGCCTATGCTTCAGCCAAGGACATAGTTCCCCAAGGTGTCACTAAAATGATGTTCAGAAGCAAGCACTCATTTCCCTCCTGAGCCCCACCTTTCAGAAGTCCGTGGCTGCCCAAAAGATGCACGCATATAATAGATCATAGAGAAGTTAAAATGGCGAAGAGTAAATCTGAATGTGCAAGTACATAAAGAAACCTGTGAATGGATACCCAAAGCCATAGAAGGGTGGGACCAAAAACTGTGTGCCAAAGGTACACACTGTTTCACAGCCATGAAGTTGTCCCGTAAAGCTATTTATTCATCCATCTTTACAGAAGCTGCTCAGTGCTAAGCAGGCACATGGCATCCCTGCTGTGTTTATTATGTCTTTGATGTCATTCTGCTGCACGCTCAGCACTACCAGGAGAACCAACTGAAAAACATGTCACACAATGCATAACTGTGATGCTTATAAGTACATTTACATTAATTATATTTTCAATAAAAGGTAAAACGTTTACTGTGAAACAGTACTTCAAATGACAGCAGTACATCTATATCTAAACCCACACATTTCAAAATGTTTCTATATATTGTACAATCCAACTAACTCTACGCAGTTAAACATTTTAAATTACCTTAAACACAAGCTGGCAATACCCATAGTCTAAGCCACACCGACAAAGGTACTACTGTGCTGGAACGCCCGATCCATTGCTCAGTTTTACTCTTGGAGTGTTGGGTATTTTGAAGAATTGCACAAACAGCAATGATGTGAACAATATGTACCTCTTCATTTATTATAAAAAAGTGCCTGCATTTTGCAGCTACAAGGAATGCTGTTGCTTCCCACACAAGATTGTTTAGGTTCACTCTTATCCATTACGCCACGAGAATTCACAGCCAAATATACTGTGGTGTTTATGCACAGGCAGAGTTTACACATTTCACTTGTGATTGTGCTATATTTTAATGGTGGTCCAGCCCAAGAGATTAGAGGTACATACGCTGCAGCAGGTAACTTGCCTTATTTCCATTTTGCCCCATGCTAACACAAGAGCTGTGCCCATGAGAAGGGGGTCAGATTCCCCTTTCATAAGCTGCTAATAGCAGAGTGTGTACTTAGGCCCTGCTGCATCAGTTTCCTGATCTGCAACACCTGCTCTACCAGTGGCACAGATCAGGTTTAGAGGTCGCAGGTGCCCATTTGACAGTTGCAGTTGCAGCCAAGTTTCTGCAATGTGGGGGCTGAATTTAGGATACGCACCCCTGTACCAAAACCCTATATTTAAGAGGACACTGTTCTGGTGGCAGATAATCTTTAAACAAAAGTCGTACCTGATGCTATGATATGGCATGGTATGTTGAATGGTACTTCTCATAATTATGACAACCACAGCAATTTGATATTACACATGTCAGCCCTGTGAGCCGAGCTTGGCTGTGAAGGGATTATGTATATGCTTCTCATACAAGGCTGTTCCTGCAGGGCTGTATTTTCGGGATTCCTTCTCTTTGTTATTTTGTAAGGGCAGGTAACACCTTCCCCAGAAAGACAGTCACTCCACAGGAAGCAGTACTGGGAACAGAAATCAAATGGCACACCCATTCACAAAAGGCTTGGTCTCACACCAAGGTGCAGCATATCTAAAGGCATGTGTTTCTATTGAGAAGAGAAAAGGGGTCAGTGTAGAGAAAGAAAGTTATTTACATCTGGAGAAAGATTCCACCATCTTGTTTCTCTCTGATTCTTTCTTTCCTTTCTATCCTCTCCACTTCCTGCAGCACAAAGCACTTTGGGTGTGATGTCAGAAGGCAATGTCCACTTGTTCTAAGAACCAAAATTGGACCCCTAAGTCAGGCTAGCTTTAGTCCAATCAAAAGGGGGCTTCTGCCTCTAAAAGAAGGGATATCCCATCAATGATTTGATTCACTCTGGAACAAACACCTGAGAAGAACTCATGTGAAGCTATTTTGGGACAGTTGTACTTTCCAAACCCCTCACCCACTGAGGTGAAGAAGGTGCAGTCCAAGGCAGAGGGAAGTTATGTCCCTACCCACTCTGACAGCATATTTGAAGTGAGTCCTGCTGTGGACCATGAACTGACACAATGCACCTGAATCTCGCAAAGCTGGGAGAGCAGACCCTGAAAATACTCATTCTGTTTTAGAGCCCCTCGAGTGGGTCTCACAACATCTCAATATCAGCTAGGTCTCTGTGTTTTCTTTTGTTTGTGGTTTATGGAGGTCCTTGTGCCAGGGGCGTTGCTAGGAGGGGGCTAAGGGGGCTATAGCCCCTGATCTTTTGGTTGTAGCCCCGGATAGAATCTCAGGAGCTACAGCCAAAAGACTAGCTAGCCCCCAGTCCAAACAGTTCCAACATCAGTGTAGCCCCGGGTCTTTTCCAGACCTAGCAACTCCCCTGCCTTGTGCTGTAGGACCAGTTTAAACTGGCAGCTCCAGGTCAAAATTATTGGAAACTAACTGAGAGATGTACACATTGAATAGAAGTGAGTAAACATTGTGGTGCCCACCTCTCCGGTATTTTTTCTAGTTTTTTCCTCAGCACAATTGAGGTGGAGGCACACCGATCTTGAACTTCAAGTACAACAAGACGGAAGAAAGAATGTCATTTATAGAAATTGAGGCTTTAACAAGCAAAATAGCAGATACGTTGGGCTTCACAACAGAAGAAGCAGAATCAATTCTCGGGCTAATTAAAGACAGCACATTTGGGGCAAGCAGCACAAAAACACAAGATCCTAAACAACAGAATAAACAATTGGAATATATTATACGCATAGAAATAAATTGCAAATTACATGCCATCACGTTAGGGAGATACCATAACAGCCAAAGGATCCCTAGAGGGTTAAGAATACAACTACGACCAACATTGTGTAAAGAGAGTAAGAGCTTTGTCAAGAAATGGGAGGCTATATTAAATAAGTGTTCCCTGCACCTCATACTACTCACCATACAAGAGTTAGCCAACAATTTGGCCGACCTTAATAACGAAATTCAAGAAATAGAAAAAGAACTTGTGGCAACACTAAACAGAGAAGAAGTTGACATAATCCTGGAAGAGATTAACAGTAAGCTAGCAGACTACAAGGCAGAGCTTGAAACCAAAAAGATCCGAAAATTCAAAAGGGATACATATGACTATTTGAAGGATGAAGTTTATACTTGGATGGATAAATATGGCCCTCCAATAAGAAAACCAAAACCTACAAATACCAGAGAGACATCCAGCTCAGGAACAGATACTGAAAGAGAGTCTACTAACGTAGAAGAAGAGAATCTACCAACAGCTTCAGGATATACAAGGCCCTCAGAAACTTCAACAAGAGGAAGAACATCTTTTTTAGAGAAAGGCAGAGGCGAACAAGAAGGGGGAAGAGAAAGACAAAGAGGGAAACCGAACACAAGGTTACAACAGAAGAAACAGAAGAAAACATTGTGATAAATCTATCAGCAAGGATATTGACGACTCATGAACTGCAGACACTACAAAAAGGGTTAAGCTTTGTGCCTACGTAACACAGCACCTTATTTGAGTCGAAAATTGAACTATACAAACTAATCAGAAAAATGAAGCTAAAAGTGTTTTTTAGCGAACTAGAAAATGAGGAAATAGGGAACAAAAAAGAAGAAGAATTGAAGGAATTCAGGAGCAAGAGCACCTTTATCCCTCCTATTAGTGTCCCATCAGTAGACATTTTTCAAAAACAGGTAACGAGAGACTTTGAAAAAATGCATTTTAAATCTAAAACTGGACGCAATATGAAACCACACAAGTTAAAATTAATCCAAGATTTGTATGGTGATCCAAACATCACAATAAGAGCTGCAGATAAAGGTGGTGGTCTAGTTTTGTTGAACACGGTGGACTATGATGAAGAATGCGAAAGACAACTGAGAGACATCAATACTTATGCACCATTAGAAAAAGACCCAACAGCAGAAATTAAAGAAAATCTGGGGATCCTTCTAGATAAAGCAGAGGAACTTGAGTGGATAAACCATCACACGAAAAAATTCTTGACGAATTCTTACCCACGGGTAACACACTTTTATACTCTCCCAAAGGTACACAAAAACTCAGTTAAACCGCCAGGCAGACCAATTGTTGCAGGGATAAATAGCATCCTAGAACCTCTTGGGAAATATGTGGACTACTTCCTACAACCTTTGATTCAAAAAACAAGTACATACATCCGAGACTCTACACACTGAACTCAATACCATTTGACTCGCAAAACATTTGCTTTACAATTGACGTTAAGAGTTTGTATACGTCCACCCAGATACTAATCCCTATCTCAGGTGACTCCCGCGCTATCAATGTCATCTACCAGGTCATCCAGGCGTGGATGGCTCAACACGGACTCTGTCTTAATGATGAAAAGACTGAGCTCCTTATTCTTGGTTCGCCACAAAAACTTACCAAACTCGACCCTGCGTTCAAGTCCTTCATCATCGATGGGAATATTATCCCAACCGCCAAGGACACAAAAACCCTAGGGATCTACATTGACTCGACCCTATCCCCGACCAGACAAACTAACTCAGTCTCTTCCGCAGCGGCATATACCTGCAAGCTTATTACCTCCTGTCGCCTTTTCCTTTCCGCAACCAATTGTGTCACCCTGGCTAGAACTCTTGTATTATCCAAGATTGATTACTGCAATGCACTGTACCTAGGCACCAATTGCTGCAACCTAAACAAGTTGCAAATTGTCCAAAACAATGCGATTAGAGCTGCCCTCAACATTCCCAGGCGCCAACACATATCCAACACCAGACGAAATATTCGCTGGCTCTCAGTCACACACCGTATCTCCCTGAAAACCCTGGCTCTTACCCACAAGTGCTTTCATAACCAAGCTCCCTGCTACCTGGCCAACCGATTTGCCCTCCACAACTCCATTAGACCCCGCAGAATGGCTCATTGAAACTGCCTTGAGGTTCCACGTTTCAATCCCCAAAGATCAGGTGGAATTAGCTTCCCTACCTTGGCAGCTAAACTCTGGAACACGCTTCCTAATGAGCTTAGAGCAGACCCCTCATTCCCGAGATTCAAACACCTTACGAAAACCTGTCTGGCCGCCCAGGACATTTAGCTCTGGGTTCTCTGCTTAATTTGTACATGTATATATAATCTGCTTGTCCTCTCATTGCTATTATTATACCTGTAAATTCTGTATTATACTTGTAAACTTTGTAATTATAGTTCTGTCTGTTTTTCTTATGTTGTAGCTAAGTGATGCGCCTGGTTGCCCCTGGGACTGGTGCGCTATACAAATAAATAAAATACAAATACAAATACAAATACATCAATCCCACACGATCTGGGTAACGAAGCAGTGGAATGGATACTTCTGAAGGCAGAGGAGATAAGTACTCAAAAAGAATTCATAATGGCACTGCTGGAATTCAATAGCAACAATTCATACTTTAGATACAAAGATAATTACTACCTACAGGTGGCTGGCACAGCTATGGGGGCCATCATGGCCCCTTCGTATGCAAACTCATTCATGCACAAATTTGAAACCGAAAATGTTTTACTTAACCAACTGTGGCAACAACATCTGGGTATCTGGATAAGATACATCGATGATATCTTTGGGGTATGGAACGGCAGTGAATGAGAACTACTTGAATTCTTTGATAACCTAAACAGTAAGGACACGAGAATACAGTTTACACATGAATACTCTCGTGAAAGTATACACTTTCTGGATGTACAAATCAGAATAACCGACACAGGATACCAGACCACCATCCTTCGAAAGCCTATAGATAGGAACAATCTACTCCAACGACTAAGCTTTCACCAACCAAGCCTCATCAAAATTTTACCATACAGCCAGATGCTTTGTGTAAAAAGACTAGTGAGTGACCCTGTAGAGTACGAAAAAGAAGTCAAAGAAATGGGTAAGAAATTTCTGGACCGTGGATACATGAAAGAAGAAGTGACAGCAGCAGAAATATGCATAGCAACTCAGAAAAGGGAAGATCTTTTGAGAACTAAAACCAAGAAGGAAGATGAACCCCCCCTAGTATTCGTATCCAAGTACTCAAGACAGAGTAACCGCATTAAAACTAACATTAAGAAACACTGGAACACAGTCACCTGTGACCAACGTGTAGAACATTTATTCAAAAAGGTCCCAACATTCGCTTATCAACGGAGTCATAATTTGAAAGATAAACTTGTAAAGACCAGACCAGCACAAAAGAAGAAAGCCACCAAGAGAATAGGTACTTTTCCTTGCCTAAATTGCAGCAATTGCGGTTACATCATGAAAGGTGATTCTTTGAAACATCCAAATACAGGAGAAAATATAAAACTAAAAAGCTTTGGAACATGTGACTCCCAAAACGTGATATATACCATAAAATGTCCCTGTGTCTTGCATTATGTCGGACAAACTGTAAGAATGACTAAGACAAGATGAAACGAACACAGATCCTGTATACGTAACAACAACAAAACTTTGGCTGTGGCAAGAAATTGGCATGACAAAAAATATAACTTGGCACAGATTCGATTCGCTATCCTATAAATAGTGCAAAAGAGAGATCCACATGAAAACTTTCAGAAAACAATGGATCAACGAGAAACTTTCTGGATAGATCGTTTGAGTTCCCTGATTCCTAAAGGAGTGAACGAGGAGATTAACTTCATGTGTTTTTTGTAATTAAGCATTCATGATTGCGTATGAACTCCCACAGCAGCCATCGTAATGGCCTACCAGGTCTGGAGACATCGACAGATGAAACGGATGTAATTTGACACTTGGAATGACATTTATTTCTAATTTAACTAACACCATGTGCGAGATTGTCTAAAACATTGTTTGGATGAAGGTTTTCTGCTTGTCCTTTTAGACGAAAAATCCTACGTGACGTTTTATTATAAACGCTACAGTTCTATTTTTGTACATTTACACTTGTGTCTGTTTTATTTAAGACCTACCGTTTGAAACCTGCAAATGAAGAACAAAAATACAACACATAGTAAGCTAATGATAGTTAGCTTCGTACATAACCTGCAAGCATTAGCCAGTAGAGGTAGGGATACCTGGTTATCCGTAATAATGAGAAATTTAGAACAGCACAAATTATACAACACCTATTACACTTATAACATGCATTTACGCTACAATGCACACGCATTCACAGTAACAGTCCGAAACTAATGTCAATCACACGAGAACGGCGCTGACAGCTTGGCAACACATAGCGTTTCAGGAGTTGTCATGGAGACATCCCCGCCCCAGGGTAATAACCTGGGGGTGGGGCGCAAGGCGTACGTGCTCCAGCATACCTGTCGGACCTCGGCGCCTCGACTCCGTCTCCAAGGCAACGTTTAAATAGAAGAAAGAGATATGTGCGTACATGTCTCTCTGCAGTAGGCAGAACAACGCAGGAACTAAAAGTAAATGTTGGAGAACATTCACCGATTTGATTCATACAATCACTAAAGACATGTTAGAACGGCCGTTTAATAGCCTGTTTCTTTCACAGAGACACAATTGACTTATGCGTTTCACCACGCATCTGCAACACACGTGGCTGGAGCTGTGAGGGTTGCAAAATAAAAGCCTTTGGGGCTTACCAGATTTGACACAGAGAGCGCATTGAAAGTTATCAGGTAGGACACTCTTCTGTCCTTAAACTGTGTACATAGAATTTTGTAACGCTGTTACTAAATGAAAATGTCTGTTTTGCATGCATAGCTTGATGATGTAATCAAGAGCCTATATACAGCCCTGATGAAGGTTTTCACCGAAATGCATTGGCTAAATGTATATTGATGGGAAAATATGATCGCCCAACAGATCACATTCAGAATAAATCTAATTAGAAAAACAGGGATGTGAATAAAACATTCCTGGCCAAAACTGCACGGATCATACTGATGCTTTGATTTTATTAGAACATTGGATATAAATACTTTGGGAACTTGCAGCCCTCTCTAGGGGACAACTGAGAAGCGCCAGTTATAATAAGGCAAAGTTGCCTTGTTTTCTTTTGTTTGAGGTCTCTGTGTACATAGAAATTTGTAACGCTGTTACTAAATGAAAATGTCTGTTTTGCATGCATAGCTTGATGATGTAATCAAGAGCCTATATACAGCCCTGATGAAGGTTTTCACCGAAATGCATTGGCTAAATGTATATTGATGGGAAAATATGATCGCCCAACAGATCACATTCAGAATAAATCTAATTAGAAAAACAGGGATGTGAATAAAACATTCCTGGCCAAAACTGCACGGATCATACTGATGCTTTGATTTTATTAGAACATTGGATATAAATACTTTGGGAACTTGCAGCCCTCTCTAGGGGACAACTGAGAAGCGCCAGTTATAATAAGGCAAAGTTGCCTTGTTTTCTTTTGTTTGAGGTCTCTGTGTTCTGCCACATTGAACTGGTTGGACTGCCTTTGAGCCACATTAAATGCCATTGACTCAGATGGACCCGGCCTGTGCTACCTTTACCACTCTTCCAAATAGTTGAGCAAGAGTGCCTGCATCTCGAACCAGCTAGACGCTGAATTGTGATGCTCTGTGATGTTGCTGATCCCATCACCTGCTCAGCTCCGATCAAATGTACATCACCGGGGCCCAATTTACCACTGGACTGCCACACATCACGACACAACTCAACTTTGAACTGCTGCTTCGTCTAACCGCACACCCAAGTAACAGGATCACCATTTCAAACCATCGCCGTCTGCCAACTCAAACCCTTCTTGGCAAATAAAATCCTACTCATTCTGGCTCGATATTTGAAGAGATCCTTGTGAGTATTCTGACCTGCATCACCAAATTCTACCTTCGAACTGCAAGAAGCTACTGCCTTAGAATCTGCTTGCTGCTTGAGCTTACACAATTCAGTGTACCACCAAGGACCCGAAACAAGGCACTGTTGACCAATAACTGTCCCCTGCCCATTTTGCACCACAGACAGTGGTTAGGTCACTTGTGCACCTTTTTCATCCAACGATATGTTATTTTTGTGATTATTTAAATTGCTTATCATTCTGGTATTCATATGCAGGGGCTACATTTCTCTATCTGTTTCATCTTCTCTGTTCTGCCCAGAGAGATGGGTTTTGAACAGTGTTTTCTATTTATTTTTCTTGCAGAGTTTGTGTTTAATTACAATATATGAGTTAAATCTGTGGGATCGATCTCTGTAGGTGCACTAATAACCACCCTAGAATAGTTAAAAAAATTCAGAGCCTGAAGGCTAAAACTAAATGTTTGGCAGCAAGATGGTCCAATCCCCTCAAACTTCCCACAAAGTTTGTAGATAAATGTACAGAGTAAAATTGGTGTTCGGGAGAGTATCTCGCGCACAAAACCAGTCTTTTCAATGTGATTCTTAGGATAATTCAAACAAATGTTCCAAATGTCCAATCCAAAAAGTAAAGGATGTGTTGTTTTTATTCTCCAATGATAAGAAAAAGCCAGCTGACACATGTTTGGACCCCTGGTCGTTGATGTAAAATTAACATAATGGGTGGCTACAAAACCTGTTATTTTGGTCATTCAATTCTTCCTTTTTTTATTTTCTGAATTAATGCATTCATCCACCACTGACTCCATCCCTCCAAACCTGGCCTGACGTGTGACACACTATGGTATGACTTATCAATAGCTTTTTTGCAATATATGTAGTACTATGATTTTGTCTTCACGTGTTGAATGGAATGGACATATATGATATACTTATGTTTGATTATTGAATGTACAGCCTTGACAACGACCAAGGGTTGAAACACTTGTTGGCTGGCTTTTTCTTATCATTGGAGAATAAAAACAACACATCTTTTACTTTTTGGACATTTGAAACATTTGAATTATCTTAAGTGTCACATTGAAAAAACTGGTTTTGAGCTCCAGATACTCTCCCGAACTCTAATTTAATTATTTAATTACAGTATATATATATTTATAGAACCTTGATTGTATATTCTCTTTATTTTGGACTGTGATACTTTGCCATTTGGGTCACTACTGTATCACATTCAAACCCCTCTTGAAAGTATAGTCTCAAAAGGCAAAGGAAGTATATCTCTTAACTGGGCCTGTTTTACCTTTATGATTGTGTTGGCTCTTGGTTAGTAGAAGTGTGGGAGTTGAGTGGGCATTTTAGCCTGTACTCATTCTTGTTTTCTGGCAGGGCAGAATTCGAGACATCCATTTAAGAGTAAAAGAAGCTAACAGCAGAACACATTGCTCATTCATCAAACATATCTATGTGAAATCTGTTGGCATTGCCATGTTTACTTGGATGATTATTTCAGTAATTTGTCAGTTCCTATGCTGCTAAAGAAATGTTATTAAACCTTAGACACTTCGACACTGGGCCTTCAGTTGTGTCAAGTGCGTCCCATAAAACTGCCTCTGAAGTCACACACGGTATTAACACCTAACCAAAACAATAGTAACCTGAGGTAAGCCTCATAAATAATAGGACACAGTGCGAGTTCAAAATACACCAATATTGTCGATAGATAGTTTTTAAAAAACCTTTTTTCACCAGATTGCAGTGGCGAAATCTGCCCCACATAAAATGTCAAAAAGCTGATATATAGACTAGCAGGTGTGCCCCTAAATCTATGTGCAAACAATAAAGTGGCACAGATGCTTTGTGTTAACATGTGCTTGAGGTTCTGAATAGGTACCCCTGTGAGGCACAATCCCTCAGTAAGTGTCTGGACTTGTATCTAAATTCAAACTGTAACCAAGTATTAGGTTTATGTACCCATTTAGCTTTATTTCCTCAAATGCCCATATGTTTGACACGTATTTCGACGGTGCTTGGGTCTTTTTCAAAAGTGGGCTTGTTGTCCTTTTTAGCTGAGAATTGAGGAACTGCTCATTAGCAGAGAGGTATGGGATACATTCCCTTGAAACCTTATACTCCTGATCCCCTTTATAGGGAAGGATAAGAGGCCACAGAACCATTAGTCATTTTAAGGTATGGGTGCACCTCATGGTACCTGCATAAAGCAACATCACTTGACATTATTTGATTAAGCAACTGGCGCAGAGTGACAAGACATACCCGGCATTTGTGTCCATTTAACTGGAGGCACTTGGTCTGATCTTGAACTATTGGCTGACACGACTATATGATGCAGTGACATCTAGGAACGAAAAATAATACAGGTATATTGCATCCAAGGGTCCTCCTACAAAAGTGGGCTAAACTGTACACATAAGTTAATAGGCAAATATGGTTTACTTACTTTTGGAGACTATATGCTGAGAGACCCAAGTGTGTTCCACTTATCGTTGATGAAGAACATTTCCTGCAGAGCTGCACAAACCCTTTGACATTTTCAATAAAGGAGGTCGAGTTAAGTTCTCAGATGCTAGCCAAAGCAACAAGCCCTCATAAACTGCATATAGAACTTATTAAGACCCATCCCAATATTTCAGTACCACTCATATGACAGCTATATAATCAGATGAATAGGCCCTACACCCTACCCAAGCACTGAAATACTGAGGGCGCGATTCTCAACCTGGTCTTAAGTACCGAAAAGGTTGTTGAAAGGGTTAACGACCTTTTCAGTACTTACGACCTATTCTGAAGGTGTCACATTCTTTCCTAAGTCGGTAGGAATTCACCACTTTCGGAATACATGTGGTGGTTGCTAGGATGGTTTGGAAACCAACCTAGCAACTGCCCCATTTGTTACCTTGTTTTTAGAAGGGTATTCTTGTGGCACTCCTCCAGTTTTATATGTGCGCTAAAATCACGCACACATACGGTACCATTTTGGTGCTGTTATACTGGAGGAGTGCCACCAGAAGACTTGTTTGGTGTATAAACAAGTGTTCAGATACACCAGTATGGTGTATATGCACACTTTCATATACACCAAAGCAAGCAGCTTCAACGTTGCATTTTTCAACATTGAAGCTGCTTACTTTGGTCTAAATGAAGGAACACTTTCATTTACACGGGTGTATATGAACACTTTCCTAAACACTAAAGTAAGCAGCTTCAACGTTGAAGCTGCTTACTTTGGTGTATAAGAAAGTGATCATATACACCTGTGTTCTTGGCAGCATTTTTGTAAAATCACGAATATGTTGTTATTTTACACAAATGCTGCCGAGATTTCAGGATTGCGCCTGTTATAACTAAAACAGGCGCAATCCTAAAGGTGCACTGTTGTGCTCTACGAGGACGCCCAGGCACACTTGAGAATACTGGGGGAGCCTGGGCGTCCTCATTTGGCGCAGTGAATCCTGCTCTTTAGCACGTTCACTGCGCCAAGTTATGAATCGGGCCTTGACTGACCTTTTAAGAAGGGAGGACAGAAGAAATCCCTCAAATATTGCTGTATCGCCATTTTAAATTGTTTAGCAAAGGTATACAGATTTTGAAAATCCTTTTGCCAATATTGGAGGAATAGGATGCAGAGTATAAAATCCTCGTAAATAACCCAGCATCCTTTCGTAATGGGGTTTCAACGTAGATCAGGCATTTTTCTTGTATTTGACACTTTTACAGGATACAATATTAAACAACCAGATTATTTATTTAGCCTTTGTCGATCTTAAACAGCGTTTACTATGCAGCCAGTTTGGTAACCCAATATTCCCACAATCCCTGGTGTCACCAATCACTGATGTATATGCAGACAATTGCGCTGTTATTCATTCTGGTACAGGTGAAAACAACACATTAATTTCCTGTGACAATGAGTCTTAGATAAGGTGTGTGATAACCTCTCCTGTTTTATATATAGCGTTAATACCCAGTTCCAAGGCCTGGAACTGTGGGTAATGGGCCGGCAACTCAAGTTATCGGCACAAGAGAAGTGAGGGCAGATAACGCGGAGACTGGGCTGTTACCCCTGTCCAGTCCTTGGAACAGGGGATTAAGCCAAAATGATTACCCGGGGGCTAAAAATAAGTATTTTCCTTTGTTCAACGGGACACGCGCAGCATCCCGTTGAACGAAGGAAAATATTTTTCCAAGATGGCCACCATGGAAAGGGAAGCGGGACTCAGCATGGAGCACCTCTTCTCTTTCCATGGTGGACTGCAGAAGCAGAGAGGAAGGAGCGGTTGTGGCGGGTAGCACAGAAATATGGTAAATTGGAGGTGGGAAGGGGCAACAAAGAACAAATGGATGGGATGAGGTTGGGGGTGGACGGCAGCGGGGCGGAGGTCTGGCTTTCACCAGCAGTTCAAGCCTGCCTTCCCAACCTCCTGATCGACAGGCACTCCCACCAGGGTGCTGATATACATTAATGACACCTTCTTCTGTAACTTCTTCAACATACAACTGATGCCCATTTCAATAGCTCGCATCAAGACAGGTGTTTGGGGGTACACAGGATTGATCAACTGATGAAAGAAAACATTATTTTGGGTAAAACATTGGAAATCCCATACCTTCTAGACTATTGGAGGTCCGGTAGACATTTTCAGCCAAGTGTCTTCCCTTTGCTGCTCGAGCGTCTTCCCTTTGCTGCACAAACACAGAAAGGCAATTACTATCTGCAATGAATCCCCTAAAAACGGACCAGCAGGAGATGATGTACCAAAGTAGTTAAATAACACTTTGATGAGTAATCCCTGAGGCACATGATGCAAAGACACCACCTAGATGGTCTGTTCTATAAGTATATTGTCACCAAAGATAATCCTGGCCTCGAACAGCGTACTGATTACATTGCTCTTACTCAGGAGTGTAGCTTGTTTAATAAAATGAGACTCGGTATTTTGCCAATTGCTGCTTTCTGTGCACACCAGAAGGATGATGCAACTAGCACCTATCCAAGCTGCACTGCTGAGGAGGAGGACTTTGTACACTTTATTGTTTTTTTGTCCAACATATGCAACTTGAGGAGGATTGGGCAGTTCTCGGTTGTGTGAAATTCGGGCACCCATACTTTCAGGATTATCTATATTATGCATGCGGGTTAGTTAGTTGCAGCACAGAGCAAAATGTCTTTGTCATTTTAAATTGATCTTAAATATGCTGTTTCTAAATGGTTGTTATATTCTGATGTTGGAATTGTGTGATGTTTTATGACTAACATGTTATTCGAAACATACAAGTATGACTGACTGATAGCAGTAGATCTGTCTGCATACATGTTTAGAATGATATCTATGTGCTGTGTTATCAGCGAGCTGGCAACCATACGAATGGAAAAAACAAAAGGGGAAAGGCCACAACCAAATCAGACTTTTTCCCACCATGAAAGGGGTAGTCAACCTGAACTGCTTGATCACACTCCTTCAGCACGAGTCAACAGTCAACCCCAGACATGATCCAGTCTCATTGGACGTCGTCAGTGAAGTGTAGCTTGAGACTCTATGGATGCACCTTTCGTTTATGGCTATGGCTTGGCAGAGAGTTATGTCCGAGGGTAAGAATTATTCTAAACCTTCCAGCCATCCCCTCTTTTGTTTTGCTATACTTACAAAAGGTGCGATTAATTGCAACAACTTTAGGTGCCTATTTCAGAATCTGAGAGGACCAAAACGAGGTATGGCCAAAACACACCCATGACTTTAATGTGCCACCAACCTGCCTTACAGACTTCGTTCTGGAAACAAGATGCCTGATTTTAGATTCACACACATTTACCAATCATCCTCAATAAACCATGTAAGAAGTGTAAGCAACCACTGTGAGTTGGGGAGGTCCAGGGTTCTTGCTAACAAGAGGATGTCATTCCTACACACACATATTGGGAGAGAACACCTCCTCAAACAGGGACCATCAGACATAATCTCCTCTCGTGCACTAGTTAAATAATGAATATGTTCTTTTAAAAGACTGGGTACAGGAAACAACCCTGAGCCTCTCCTTTTGAAGTAGAGAACAGCTGTTTCATATTTTACCCTGGCAAAGTTATCAAGAGGTAAAGACAAGAGGATGGCAAGTAAGACCATGATGTGCTTTGATGCACAAAAGCCAATCTAGACATGCTTGAATGCAAAATGTGGTGCCTGGCTCTTCACGTGCAAATATTTAGCTATTGTGAGGTGAAAGTTGAGGCACTGCAGTGTAGTCCCTGAAGCTTTGCGAAAACCATATGGTGCATCTAAAAGAATATTTGCACTTTGCCAATATTTGGACTTCGATATCCCTAATATGTAACTTTGCGGTCCCATGAAAAAGAGGCATGGGACGATAACAAAAAGGATTCACCCAGTGCCCCTTATTTTTATTAAGAAATTGGATTATCGTTGTGTCCCACCAACTACGAGGTGGCATTGCAACGCTATGGTATGATATTGATTATTTATAAAGGTAATAAATGTATAAAAACAGCTGTCCAATTAGGAGTCCAGGTTCTAGAATTATGCTTCATAAAATCAAGAAGTGCATTAACTGATCTCCGGCTCACATTTGATATAGCCTTGTTAAGTACCTCCAGAACCTCCTTCAGCCAAACACGAATCACTTCCTTATTAACCTCGAGGTTTTGGGCAAACAGGGCATGAACTGGTGACCCACTATTTTCAATTAAAAATCCTTTTTAGGCAGGTGAAATACCTTGAAGTTGAAAATTAGTAAATAACCTCTTTGGTTACACTCCCACAATCCTGAATTGTATTCTTTCTGATATCAAAAGGATAGCAAATGTAATCTGCTGGAAGACAATTGTACACGATTCAACAAACCAGGGCCTTACAGTGAATACATGACTCCAACATTGGGAAGCATTTAATGTCCCTTCAGGTCATAAAATACACTGACATGTCTTGTAAGGTTTCTAAGATCCACTGTGTTGGTTCATACCATTCCATTATCCCTTAATCCCTTAATCTGAAAGATAAAACTAAGCAAAATAGAATCATTAATGTGCATAATGTGTTCTGATATCTCCAGTCCAAAAAACTATTGACAGGTTCGACGGTAAAAGTATGATACCCATGTAGGCTTAATTTAAAGCTCCTCTGCAGTACAACCATCCATCCTGGACGACCTTAGAGGCCCTGCTGATGTTATTGCTTCCGTCTAGGTTGTCAAACGTTATACCATTCTTAGATCACTGACGCAGGCTGGCATCTCAGGCTTTGCACTAAATTGAATTCACTGCTTCATTGACAGGTTTCGGGAACAGTACTTGAGAGTGTTAGGGGAATTCTCCAGAATGGCTAATTTCCCTTACCTACTGAGTTCCTCAGAAGCTTTGCTGGATTTCTAGTATTTATTTTTTCACCTGGTAAGAGTGTGAGTCCTTCTTTTTCCCACTCTTACATGTGTTTTGCTGTGTGTGTTTAACATTTTTGTGTTCATAGACTATGGAGCCCCACCTACTCCACAGGCATCATCGTTTTACTGTGTTGTGTTGCACAGCACCTTCAGTGCAGTGACACAGGGTTGTCTTTTAGACTTCCCAACTCAGACTCCATTTTCTGGGACTGACTACTGTCTCCCAGAACATATAAAGTTGCCATTAATTTTATTAGCCTCTGTAAAACCACAGACCCAGCACAGACCATCTTACATGGAGTACTGGAAAGAGTTAATAATTATCCCTTTTTGTCTGTTTCTCTTGAAACATTTTTTTTTCCCCTTACATCAAGACTTGCTGGTGGCAGTGGTAACTGCCCTATTTTTCCTACCGCGTTTATCTTAAATAACCCTTGGTATTGTTTTAGGCTATCTTGGTAGCCTCGACCTTAAACCCGCTAGACCATATATGTTTTATTATGGTTCCAGCTGGGTTTTTTCACCATTTCTTTTTGTAAAAGTCTTTCTCATGTTTTACTCTGTGCGCCAAACCAGGTTTTGTTCCTTTGTTCACCCTCTTTTCACGGGCTTCTACGCAGAAGCCCTCCTTATGCGCCTGTATGTCTGGGGGGGACAGGATGTGAGGGAGGGGTTTAGGATTCCCTGCACAGGGTCTCCTTGGAGACCCATGTCGCACTCTGAAATGATTGGCTGTGCTGACTGTCCCTGCAGGACAGCCACCCTGCTGTGTTTTTGACAGCCAGGCTGTGTGAATGGGGTAAAACTGCATAAAAAACAGGTCTCTGGGTCTGGAAAGGCAGAGTCACCACTGAAACAAAAGAACCGATGAGGAGCTGATGGAAGAGGACCATGACTGAACTGCCCAGTGAAGCCCTGCTACAGGTCCAAATCCTCGAACTCCAACGACAGTGAAGATCCTCCAGGAATCTTCTTCCCCTGAGCTGATGGGACCAACCAGTTCACCAAAACTGCAAGCTAGGACTCCCTCCTCTGGTCAAATTTGCTGTACAGAGCTACAGTGGGCCGGATAGCCAGGAAGGTCGTACCTTGCTTGGGTTTTAAGGAGTGCACCTTTTATTTGTTGCTTTGCTCTGCTGCTGGTTTCTTTCCGGGGTAGTGCAGGAGCGTCCAGTCTTCCCACTTCGTGTCAGTCTGACAGTCGCTTCAGGAACTGTGAGCCTGCAGGAACTACCAGGAACGTCCGCCTCACCTAAAGCTTCTTCTACATTGAAAGGTACTGTTCAAATCCGGCTGTTCATTTCATTCAGCCGCAGTGAAAGTGTGTAAAATCTTTCTCCAATCCGAGTGCTCGTCCTTCTCTACTCTTTAACCTAACCTTTCTGCCGAACAACTTTGTCCAAGACTCTTGGCAAAGACATAACCGCGAACTACCCTGAGCTGTGTGATCTTGAGCAAAAGACTTTTGTCCTATTGACTTTGGCCCTAAGCCTTTTTGATTTGATTCTATCACTGTAGTTCCTCTTTCTAGATTGCCCTGCTTACTTACCTGTTGGTGCTGTTCAATTTCTGCCTAACTTTGTCTTTCCCTCCCTTTTAAATTTCTGGAGTGCCATTTTGCTCCCACTTCATTTTGTGAGCTTAACTTGTCTTGAACCTATTGGGAGTGGTGTGGTGTATTGAGAGTGTGATTTTTAAACTGCTTTACTTGCGTGAAATGTCATACAACTGATGTGTAAATGAATGTATATTCTTTTACTCAGAAAACTTGACTCAGTGTTTGTGAGTAGTCTACATACTCACTCGATGACATACACAACTTGCTTGCCAACTTGCTTGGTGTTACAGTTGGTGTGATCATGGAGTGTCCCCGAGATGGCATTGTGTTTGAAGTTCATCCTGGTTTCAGTCAATTGGCACACTACACATTGTCCACATCGGTAGTGGCCTTTTACTGGAGGCAAGTCCCATAATGTGAATTGGGCTGTGACAGGTTCGATGAAAGTATGTACCAGAGAGTCCTTTAAATTCTGTTTTTTCTTAAAGGCTAAAAGTAGTATTTTGTTGTGGGTGCCAGTGTTCTTTAGGAGGTGCTAATTCTTCTTGACTGTGCTCCTTATGAGATCATTCATTGGGCTATAGGTTGTCACACAGATCAATCTGTCTAGGTCCTTTCGGGGTTTCTTCGTAAGGCAAATGGTTCTATCGGTGTTATCGGCTCGTTTGTGGGCATTTCTCACTGCTTTTTTGGGGTATCCTCTCTCGAGCAGTCGTGCCTTGAGGTCCAAAGCATGTTTGTTGTAGTTCGCCCTGTCGGTGCAATTTCTCCTTACCCACAAGAATTGACCATAGGGTAAGTTATATTTCAGTCCTTCCGGATGGTAGCTCTCGAAGTGTAAGAGCGTGCTACGGTCTGTGGGTTTATGGTACAACTCTGCTTTCAAGACATCAGCTGATCTGCAGATGTGTAGGTCCAAGAAGTCTACGCAGTGGAAGTCCCACTGCATTGTGAACCGGATATGTTGGTTACTTTGATTAAGCAATAGTAGAAATGAGGCCAGATCTTGTGGATTGCCATGCCACAGGAGGAACACGTCGTCTATGTATCTTTTCCATACTACAATGTTGTTTTTGTATGTATTCTGTTGAGACGTGATGTAATCAGTCTCATATTTTGCCATGTAAAGATTGACAATGCCTGGGGCAAAGGTGGCCCCCATACTCACTCCTTTGATTTGCTTATAGAGTTGTTTTCGAATCAAAAATAAGTTTTTGAACATTGCTAGCCTGATACAGTCAAGTATGAAGTTGGTGGGCATGGATGTGGTATCACTCCTTTGATCAAGGAAGATCTTGAGGGCTTGTAAGCCTTCTTGTTGGGGTATGGATGTGTGTAAGGCCTCGAGGTCCTTGATAACCAAGATGTAGTCATGTTGCATGATGATGTCGCTCAACATGATGATAGTGTCAAAGCTGTCCTTCAGGTAGGATGCCATCTGGTTCACAAACGGTTTTAAGAAAAAAGTCTGTGTATAGAGACAGAGGTTCCAAAACTGAGTCACATGCTGATACAATAGGTCTGCCCGGTGGTTTAGTTGCATCCTTATGTATTTTAGGAAGAGGTAAAAGGCCGGAGTACGTGGATGTACTTTGTTGAGAAAAGTGTACTCTTCATCACAGATCCAGGTTTGTTCTTGGGAATGTTTTTTCAGGCTTCTGATTTCATCCTGTAGATCTTTTGTGGGATCTCGTATGAGGGGCAAATATGCGTTACTATCGCCCAGTAGAAGTAGGCATTCATCATCATAGTTCTCTGTGTCTAGGATCACTATGCAACCACCTTTGTCGGCTGGCTTGATTATGATGGCTTTATTATCTTTTAGTGCCGTTAATGCTGTCCTTTCTTCCTTTTGTAAATTATCTGGGTAGTAATTCTTATTTTTAATGCCTGCAGTGATGGTCCTAGTGACAAGTTTTTCAAATGTCTCAAATTCACACAGGATTGTGTGTAGAGGGGGTTGGAACAGAGATTTGACTTTGAGACCCGTGGTGTTGTCATCTGCCTGCCTGGGCCTCGGTTCTTGGGTGTTTTGCTAGTTCTGGAAGATAGATCTCGAAGAAATATTTTAACCAGATGTTACGGTAGAATCTGTTGAGTTCCAATTCTGTATCAAATTCTTTAGCTTTGGCAGCTGGGACAAAGGAAAGTCCTTTCTCGAGGAGGTTTTGTTCCGCCAGAGTCATCACATGCTTGGATAAATTGAAGATTGGTATTGTCCCCTTTGGCCTTGGTTGAAGTACCACTGCCTGGTGCGCATTTGTTGCCCTGGCGGCATCTGTCTCCTTCTTGGTTGCCCTCGCTGGCCTCCCCTCTTGCCACATACACACATGCCTACTAGCACCTTGTCATACATGGCTTAGCCCATATAGTAACTTCGAACTATGCGAGCCACGCATGGTATCAACACTGATGCATATAGAGTTGCACCCTCAAGGGTATAGTCTTATTCAACTCTTCTTTGGACTTCCCTCATACTGTCAGACCACGCCCGCTGCCGAAACTTCCACTAGGAAGCAGCGTTTCAGTTGCAATAGCAACCGATTTCCTAACAACTTATTTTTATGCTATCACAATTCAATTAACACATTTGTGATTCCTCCAAATTAATTTGGACCTCTGCCCTGATGGCGTTCGCCCGCCAACACACTTGTAATATGCCAGCAGTGTATGGTATCAACACCGCCGCATATAGAGTTGCACCCCCAGGGGTACAGTCCCATTCATCTCCATTTTTGGACTTCCTTCTTATTGTAAGACCATGCATGCTGCTGAATTTTCCACTAGGATGCAGTGTTTCGGTTGCCATAGCAACCAATCCCTAACAACATTTTGTTATGCTATCACAATTTAATTAACAAATATGTGATGCCTCAAAATTAATTTAGACTTCTGCTATGATTGGCGTACGCATGCTAGCACACTGGCAGCCGCTATTTATATGTTGCCGTGGCAACCGTCTAGCCCATTTCAGGCAGACCCAGGACGTTAGCGTTCATGCGAGGCCGGTTCCTGAAGATTTACACGTCAGGTATGACTACTGCAACCCCTGTTAGGATCTGACTCAGTAGATCACTGTGGATGTCCTGAGAATTAGCCCTTTCTATGCTGATTGCCCCTAGACACGAAACTACACTCACACGCTGGCGACTGAGTGGGGTGTACTGCATACTGGTGATTTTTGCACAATATACATCCCAGCACATCTTCTTTAATTACTACCAGTCACGCTGAGGATGCCACACACGATCTGTGCGTGACACTTTGCCCTGTCTCCCTCAGTCCCATCGACAGGCATCTATAAACGAGGTGAATTGTCCACCACGTTGGAGATTTACAGGATCAGTCCAATTGTTCGTGAAAATTAGTGTTACAAACGGCTAAGAGGCAATTACATTATACACATTATATAGTGCCTCTTTTTACTATCAGTCAAGATGTTATTCTGAATCACTGCCCTTGTTACAGCGATCTACCATGAATGTTAACAGCTCTGGATCACACCGACCGACCGATCCCTGATGATTTACAGAATCAGTTTTTGAGCCATTGTGCCTCTTGATACAGTAAGATCTGTTATCTTAAGAATCTCCTCTGCTAAGATCTCAGCATTAGATGCTTCCACAAATCACTGTTTTAATATCTGAATCCCTCACACTTCTGATTCTCGTTTTCTGTCCATTGCTCTGACAGATCACATAGAACCTTCTTGCTTTAACTCTCCCCGTCCTGATGAAGGCCGTCAAAATTACAGCTTCGCAAGAACCGCATTGAGGCCGAAACACAGTTGTGTAGACCTTTTGCTATGTCATATTATTTTTATACATGAAGTGTTGAATGCACAACAGCTGCATTACTTTCCATTTGGGATCCCCGACAAGGGACCCTGAAGATTGTTACTGTTTTTTGATAAACTTTCCAAAAGGAGTTATTTTGGCCATGTATTTATTCATTGTTGTATGTACGTCAAATATTTTTTAATGAACGTCCTATGTCCTTTTTTACATTTCTGTAAAACTTGATAGATGCATTTAATTTGTTCACACGCAATATTTTGTCCCTACCATTTATACGTAGCTTCACTATCAGAAGGAGTGTGCTATGTGTGTTATGGGTTCATAGTACCTTGCTCAATTGTACTTGATAAATTTTGACCTACCATGCATCACGAAACGTGTCAACATCAATGCCAAGATATCTAGGAAGGCTTTTGTTTATGTGTGCCAAATTCACAGTGAATACTGCAATTCTTGTTTAGGCTGAGGCATAGAATGCATTTGTCCTGTGATTGTGGGAAATACAAACTCTAGTATCTCAGCTTAATCGAAGGTAATTGGAAACACAATCTTCGCAGCTTCCACAGATTCAAAGGAAATGGGGTAAAGTAAGTTCATATCAGATGTCGTTGGTCCCACACCAAATATATATTTCAAGCCCTTCTATTCAAGAATGTACCAAAAAGGATTTTCTTAGGTAATTCTTCTGCTGAGTGATTACTTCATTAAACTTCTTCCTTTTGTGCATACATATTTCAGAGTGCTGCTTCACTTTCTTAATTTTATTAAAACCTCAGTTACATGGGCCAGCAAATCTTCCCCCTCCTTCCCACTGCAATGTGGTGTCACCAAGGTTCAGTTCTCAGTCCCCTTCTTATTTTCACTCTATACCTCTTCTCTTGCTGATATTGTCAATTTGTTTGGTCTATCGTCCAATATCTATGCTGATGATTCACAGATCTTTCTATCTTCGTACTCTTACTCCATCCATTATAAGATCACTGCCTGCTTATTCTCTATCCAATCATGTATGATTTCCAGATTTGTACATCTCACCTTCGTAAAAACTGAAAATCTCTATTACCATTCCACTTCTTCCCGTTTTCCCGTTCCTTTATATGATATGATAGGTTATTTATAACGCACTTAATACCCAGAGGTTTCTAAGTGCGGACATGGGGATCGAGCCTGTGTTGCTCTGTGTCGTCTTGCTTCCACGTTGCCGCTGAGCTATCTTCCTGAGTCATCCTCCCGACACATTTCTTTACACACTGGTAATCTTGGTGTTACCTTTGACTCTTCTCACTCATTCTCCTTCCACATCTCTAACATTGCTCACCCTGGTCATCTATCTTTCTACAATATACAAAATTGTGTCCCTTTCAGTGCAAAGAAAAGTCTTATCTCTACCTTGGTTTTCTCACATCTTGATCACTTCTCTGCACGTTTCATGGGTCTCTCTCCCTCTAGAATAGCTCCTCTTTGCACAATTTTCAATTCCTCTAGTTGCACCCTTGTTCTTCACTCTGATTGCTCTCCTATTTATATTCCCTTCAATCTATCTCTTGGCTCTCCTTTGAATCGCGCCTACTCTTTGATATCTTATGCATTGTCTATAATCTACACATTGTCTTGCCACTCGGTACCTCTTCTCTTCAGTCTCGTTCCATGCTCCTACGCAATCTCTAGTCTCTCAATCTCTTTTCCTTTTATCTGTTCCTAAATCACCATGAGTGCAATCCCACTTCTTCTCCTTTTCCTAACTTGCTCCAAAACACTGTAACTCCTCACATTTGCTTTTCTGCCACTCTGCCAACCTTCTGTTCCTCTCTCAAAGCTCACCTACTTTTACTTCAAATGTAAATTGTTCCTACTTTTGGTTTTTGTATTGCTTTTTACATAATTTGTACTAGTCTACTACTTGTAATGTGCTTTGGAGAAAGCACTTTATAAATGAATAAGTTAGAAATTGAAAAATTACAACATTAAAATAGACCCTTAAAACAATGGAACTCAATGCATTCCGCACTTCTAAATGGCTTGAAATGTCCTCAAATGAAAGCTGTGTTCAATCATTTATTTTAGGATTTCATACAATTTAATTTTATGAGAAGACCTCTTTGTTGTAAATGCATCGCCTCACAAGTTCAAACAACTGAAAAGCCAGTCCATGTTTTGAAATGAATTTGTTAAGGTCTGTTGACTTTTTCACAAGCCACACATTTATTTAAATACAATCACATTTAGGACATTAATCTCAATTTTATTCTCATTCATTAGAAAATAGAAAACTGTGGAAGATAACCTTATAAACAATCTGATGTTCATGAACCTGTCCAATGTAAGGTGTTGCAGAGTCAACAACATTCAAAATGAATGTATATACGTATACAACCCAGCATTCCATTTTTTTTTATTTTTTTAGAGGAAAGAATTAAATCCTAATTTATTAATTATACATAATCATTTTTTTAATTAATACACATATTTAATCCAACGTGATGCAACACCATCTACATGGAATGACAGAAATGTAATCATAGATCCTTAGTCTTATTCAGTACATCAGCAGAATACTCATTGTGTGATCCCCATGACCGGTATATACAATTATTCTAGCTGTGTAAAAAGAGCTCACTGCAAATACATTCAACAATCAAATTACATAAGCTTCAGAACTTTTATCAGGAGCAGGCTTTAATGAAGTATGATATGGAGGAGATCCACTCCACAGGGGAAAAAACAAACATGAACATCTGCAAATAAAACTATTTTAAAATCACTGCTATTCTACTACCCAGCTATGTTTATTAAATATATTGTTAATAGACATAAAGATAGGGCAAGCATATTGTTATTTTATGGAAATTAATTCCCATACATCATATGAAATAGTGTCATATGGTTCCACCTTTCTGATAACAAAGGGATAACAATTTATGTAAAATCCAAAGCAGTAGGTATAGGCATAAACAGTATTTATATCCAGAAATGGGCCTTTCACCTTGCGCTATTCATGATCCTATTCCTTATTTATTGAGGATTACCTTCCTTTCTTTACGTGGCAGTTCTCAAGGTGGCACTTCAGGTCATCTCCTATTTATACACAGTGGGCCTCATTACGACCCAGGCAGTAGGGGGTTAACGGCGCCAGTAGAGCTGCCCACGCCGTTAACCCACTACCGCCTCATTACGATGTCTGCGCGTAAAACCAGGCGTCCTTAGCGGGTCCCGCGAGCAAACCAGAATGCTAACAATGGGCCCGTAATTAACGGGCCCGTTGTTAGCATCCTCCACATTCCCATTGAGCCCTATGGGGGCTCAATGGGAATGGGGATGTACCGGGTCCGGGTTCCTTAAATGGGGAAAAAATGGGCCCTCCAAGGTCGGAATGGCCCGGTATTTCCCCATTCAAGGATGCTAAAAGCGGCATGGCTACCTCCATACTTGTAATGAGGCCCAGTATCTTCTATAAAGGCACTGTACCCGTTGAGTTCAGGGACGAGCTGCACAAAGGTCTTACATTCAGACTATACAAAACCTATAATGGACTCCTCACTAGCTCAAAAAGTATGTTAAAGAGGGTCCAAAAAAGGTTCTCAAGATTAACACAATCCCATCTGAAACAATAAGAAAGGATGTGTTTGACTGCACTCACAACATTATTGAATTCATCTAAATTACAGAGTGAGACTAGGTGGGAGTTGTGTAATCATCAGAGAACTAGAGGAAAGGAAAAAGGGGAGAGAGAAAGAGAGAGAGAGACAGACAGAGAGAGAGAGAGACAGAGAGAGAGAGCGTGAGAGGAGAGTGGTGAATGGGGTAATGTGTAGAAGGCAGGGAAGAATAGCTAGAAACATCAGGGAAAGGGGTCCAAGGGTATGAAGGGGAGTGAATACGGGAAAACTGAGCTTTTGAAGAGGCACAAGATCCTTCTGTGAAAACCAGATATCTCTGGGAGATATTAGGAGAGTTTCCACATAGAGACATCCTTGAGTGAGTGAGCTTGAAACGGCTGAGGCATTTAGGCTATCACTAGAGTCAGCACACTCGACATAAGGTTTTACCAATCTTTAGGTACCAATCAAGTGGATAGGGGAGATTGGGCTTGGGTAGTGGGAAGCCTATGTGAGAGGAGAAAGGAATGAACTTTAGAGTGTTCTACATCCCTCAGACACCATCAGACTCCAGCTTCATTTGTTTTCTACTAAATAAAACTCTTGAATCATCTTTTGGAGTAATGGTATTCTCAAGGCCATCTATGAAACGTGGTGTCAATGTGGGATTTTTTGGGACCCGATACGGGGGTCATTTACAACCCAGAACAATTCTAAGACTCGTCTGCCACACAAAGACTTCCTGATTACCCACAAAGGCTGCACCAAGGGCCATGGGATGTGCTCTATATAAAATTGAGGAAGTGGTGGTTCCGCCCAGCATGAAGGCTCTAGTTAAGAATAGTCAATGTATGGAGGAACTATAGGGCACATATGTTGAATCACACCCACGTTTGTACTAATTCCTACATGCTCCCTGGATGTCGGGCAATATTGTTTGGGGCTACAGAGGCGCGATGAAGGGCTCATCTTCAACATGGGAAACTTCACCTGTGTAATAAAACCCAGTCAGCATATAGCCCAAATGGTATGGGAGAAAATACTAGTCCTGGAAATTGTGGAGGTTGTAGACCTCGATGACTCTCAGAGGGCAGACACAGGGATTGGAGAAATGTCAGTAGCACATAATGCTGAACCTTGAAGAAACCCACTTCATTGACAGGAGTGGACTCCTATACTGAGTAGACATGAATCCATATGAGGGACCATGAAACTGAATGAGATACAACCCAGGAATCAAACACACAGAGACAGTCCAGCAATGAAGAAGTAGATCCTTCCCCTAACTTCAATTCCTCAATTAATATAATTATAATGTTCTTTTATAATGCACTTAATACCAGTGAGTGGTTTCTAAGCGCAGGATTGGGATTCAAACCTTTGTTGTGCTGTGTTGTCTTGCTTCGAAGACCAACATGTAGACCCTGAGCAATCTTCCCTCCCCAAGAAGCCAAGAGTCGTCCATCCTCAGCTCCATGCCCAGAAGTGGCATTATTGTAGCTATGCTTGCGACACAATGAGTCCTAGAGAGTTATTCTATGCAGAGCAAAGGAAGGAGGAGCCTATGGAGATCAACTCATAAGTTCTAGGTGCCAGGAGGAGTACCCACCTAATCAAGAACAAGATTCAGAAGTGGAATTGATTGGTGAACAAGTCCTGCCGGAATTATTCAAAGAAGAACAGGAACAGTCAGACGATCAAACATGTGTGGTTTACACTACAGGAATTTCAGATCAAATATTCTACCTCCCTATAGCTGTCCAAGGGAAACCAGCAATAGATCTTCTAGATTCAGGAAGTAAGTGAACAGCAATGCACACCATTCTGGTTGCCCTACTGGAAGTTAATACAAGCCCTTTATCTCAAATCATTTGTTTGAATGGGGAAATGGATCTATATACACAAGTTCAAGTAAAAATCCAAGTATTAGGCTAGAAATTGATGATCTCTATCATAATCATGCTGAGTCTACCAGAGGACGTCCTCCTCTGGACTGATTTACCCCTATTTGATCAGTGTGTGAAGCTCTACAGGGCAATGTATGATCAGGCAATTGGAAGCTATGTGGAACAGAAGTTTTAAAATAAAGGGTGGAGGTATGTGACAGGGTCAGGGACATGACCCTGTCAATGGTGGATGGGGACTTCTCTCAGACTGTGGCAGGAGGTCGCCCAGAGTGCTTTCTAGAGTCTATTCCACCCCACTGGTGTAGTTCGTGAGTTGGAAGGGCCTCAGTCTCTGCCTCCCCCTTCATGTGCCTAGTTACAAGTGCAAAGTACCACTCTCAATCATACAATGCCTGCCATACCCCTTGCTGGATAGTGTTCTATATGTTTGTTTTCTGAACTACAACCTCCAAAAATCCAAGTTGCAGAAGATTAACTACCCAACCCACAAGAGAGAAACACAGTGAGGGACACAAAGTCTACAGAAAGAGGCGTACTGCTTTGAAGCCAACAATCCCTGTTTAAATCATCCTTCAAAAAAGGCAGCGGACTTACATTGGGAAAATGGACAGGGCTTGAAGTACTTTTGATCATATTACACCTGTGTGACATAGCCCCCGGGGAAAGGCCAGGTAGGGATTGGCCCTTAGTGTCAGGTGAGCGCTCCAGCCAAGTGTACGTTATGGGGAATCTGAAACCCAGGAAGAGCAATATAAAAGGAGGGAATGGAAAGACTGAGTGAGGGTTGTTTTGGTGAGGTCAGATAGAGAGAAGATGGTACAAGAGACCAGTCCAAAGAAAGACAATGTATCAGAGCGTGGAGGAGACTGCAGGGGAGCATGTTAATGGGGAGGCATTAATTGGGAGGGAATATAATACTTGTGTGTAAGTACACATGTATGGTGATTGGCTGCTGTGATTTTTAGAGAAAGAATAGGAGAATAGTGAGTGCAGATGTGCAGAGTACATGGGAAAGAGAAAGGCGTGAATGTACGTAGAAGGGGAGGAGGGTGGAAGAGTAGAGTAGGGAGGAGAGGAGAAAAGATAGGGGAGTGTATGGGAGAGGGAAGAGGAGAGTGGAGCATAGAGGAGAGAGGGGAGTCAAGAGTAGATGAGATGGAGGAGGAGACTGGAGAGTTGAGGGTAGAAGTGAGTAAAGTTTGTAAAGTAAAAGGAAGAGGGGAGGAGAGAGTGTAGAGGAGTAGTAGGAAGAGGCAACAGGAGGGAGAGAGATAGAAGGAAAGCCAGAGTGAGAGTTGGTGGGAGTTTTGTAATTATCGGAGGGACAGATGAGACAGATAGGATGAGAGAGCAAGAGAGAGAGAGCGCAGATGGAGTAAGTAGGTAGTGGGAGGGAAAGCTGAGCGAGATTGAGAGTGGCAATATGAAGAAGGTTGCCAACATTGAAAGACTTACGGGAGGGGTACAAATCAGAGGTATGCCCTGCAGATGTGTAGAAGGAGCCCGAGTGCGGCAGAAGAGGAAGGAGGAGAGGGCAAGATAGCCAAGGAGGAGGCAGAAGGGGGAGGCAAGGAAGACAAAGAAGGGAGAGAAGGGACAGCAGGAGAAGAAAGGAAATTGATGAGGGGGGGAAGCATCTATCAAAGAGGAGAAGTTTGGCCTGAGGGCCTTGGACCAAGACGGTGCCATTTAGGTAAACATTAATGATGACCTTAGAGGAGTGGAAGGGGGCCAGGAGGGCCTCCCACTGGGTGCCACCATTAATGGGAGAAGAAGAGAAAGGAGAGAGCACAGAGACCATATGAAGAGTCCATAGGTCTGGCGAGGGAACGACAAAGAGGATGTCAGCGAGGGTCTGTCTGGAGGAAGCAATGGTATAGGCGTCAGTGATAGGGAGGCCTGGGTTGGAGACCAGAATATCTTTTTTGAACTTCTTCCTACCAGACTTAGTGAGGAGATCAGGATAGTTGATAGAGAACCACTTTGAAAAGATAGGAGAAACAGAGAGCACCATAGAGTAGGTGGGGGAAGAGGAGAGAGGAAGAGGAGTGGATGGGAAAGGTGGGGGACAGTAGGGGAGGAAAAAAGAAGGGGTACAAGCAGATGAGACAGAAAGGGACAAGACAATAGTGGACAATTGACTAAGTAGACAAGCGCTCAGATCGAAGAGCAGGCAGAAAACAAGGCAGTGTGGTAAGCAAGTCAGGTTACCTGGGCATCAGGAACAGAGCCGTCATTAAAAAGAGAACCTACAGGAGGGTGGAGCACAGCAGAACACAGAACAACATACAAAAGAACAAAGCAGTCGACAAATATAAACCTAGATGAATTGTATTTATTGTTTTAAAAATGTATTTATTGTTTTTGTTTTTTATTCTCTTGGGTGAATCCAGCAGCTCTACACAAATAAAGACATGTAAAACAATATTTCACCTTGCTTTTTAAATAAAAATCAATCTTTTTCTTGTGCATTTGTGCAAAATGGATATAAGCATGGATCTCCATTCCTGTGAATGTGTACAGAACCTCTGAATTGAGCAGGGCATTGGTAGTTGAGGTTAACTGACTGTGGCCTACTGGAAGTTCCAGTACAGTGTTACATTAGAAAGGTTGGGCAGGGCATTGATCCCCAATCACACTGCAATGACTTCCCCATTTGCATACTATGGTTACACTTTAAATGGGCACATGTTAGGAATTTGAATGTTATAACCTCTGACGATATGACAATGCCCCTTGCCATGCATTTAACTGACTTTTTAAGAGTTTGCCAAATGCAGTATTTCACATCTTTCAATTTTTAACAAAGCATATGCCAATGCCCAACCTGATCTGACGGCACTGATCTACAAATATACAACAATACCAAGAAACAGGCCACAACACTCAAAACGCTCTCCCTCAAGGATTGTAATGAGGTAAAATACAAAGCCCTATGTATTGGTTATGAATCTGGAATGCCCCTTCTCTATTAGTGTACAAAAGTGATCTAGAAGTTCTAGCTATCACAGAAACAAAATTCCTTCCCTTGCTACACTATATTAGACACAGGCTTTGTATATAAATCTAATATGGCTGTGGGGAATGTGAGAAATGTTGCATTCTCTCATCATAAAAGGCTTGGTTTCTCCTGTGAAGAATTATTTGTAGCATGTGAACTTCCAACTTGATTTTAAGAAGGTTTATAATGTTCTTACTTTACCAGAAAGCATTTAATTCGTTTTGAAACCTACTTTTAAAGCCAAAGTGGTGTATCTACATACTGATTATGTTGGTTGCCTCCATTACCACCAGTCTGGCTTCAGAGCTGCCAGAAGCATGGAAACTGCTATACTGAACACCTGTGAAGACTTGCTCTCCCATCTTGACTCTAGACTCCCTTCTGTCATCATTCTCCTTGATCTATCCTCTGCTTTTGACATGGTCAACCGTGCCATCCTGCTCAATCGTCTCCTGGACAACCTTGGTATTACTGATGAGGCCCTGGCCTGGTTGACCTCCTTTTTCACCGACTGACCCTCTCAGGTCCAACTGGGGTCCTTCCTCTCTTCTATCTCTCTCTCTCTCACTCTACTTGTGGTTTTGTCCATGGGTCTAACCTCTTACCCTGGCTCTGTAACCACTACCTGGCACCTCTTGCCCAACACATCGCTACATTATGCTTCAATTTTCAATGTTATGCAGATGACCTCAGCTCTCTTTAAGGCTCCACTCAGCCACCTCTGCTTTTTCTCTCATACCAGACTGTCTGGCCACAATTCAGGAATGGTGTGCCACCAATGATCTCTGCCTTAATGTCAGTAAGACTGAGGTCCTCCTCATTGCTCCCTCCTTTCCCATCTCTCTCTCTGGTCGCCCACTCTGGTCCCTCTTCCTGTGAGGCTAAGTACCTTGGTGTCATCCTCTCCTTCTCTCCTGATGCCTCTAAGACATCAAACTATAGGCTGCACCTCCTCAGAGGTATTATTCCTTTTCTCACTTTCCCCAGAAGCTCACTGTCTCCGGAGCTAGCTCTGGTCCTCTCTAGGCTGGACTATTGCAACAGCCTCTTTCTAAATCTTCCTGCCTCTACTCTTCGACCTTTACAACTTATCTAAAACAGGACTGGAAGACTTGTCCTTGGCCTCAAGCCCAGGGATCGTATCTCTCCAGCTCTGAAATCTCTTCACTTGCTCCCTGTGGTTGCAAGGATCAACTTGAAGACCCTCTGCATTGTCCACAAGGCTTTCTGGGGCCTGGGACTGCTCTACCTACAACCTTCTCTTCCAAAACATGTTGCTCGAGCTCTCTGCTCATCCTCCTCCAACTCTCTGAGGATCAGATGCTTCTCCAAGCAGAGAGTTGGGGGCAGATCTATCTCCTCGGCTGGGTCCTCCCTCTGGAACAGCCTCCCTGCCTCTCTCAAACATGAGCAGAACCACCTCTGGTTCTGGAAGCAACTCAAGACCTTCCTTTTCGCTTCCACTTTCTCTCTTCCTCTCCCCTGCTGATGCACCTGACTGCTCTGCGCACTGGTCGCATGGTCACTCTCTGAACTCTGACCGAGTTGCCCTCGCACTGCCTCTGGGCTCTGCAGCACTTAAGGGTCTGTATCTGCAACCCTACAGTCCCTTCTCTCTGCACTTATGAGCCACCCGCTGGCTGCACTTGTGAGTTAACTACACTTACCCCTCCTGCTCCCCCCTGGCACTTCTCCCCTTCCCTCTCCCCCACACTTGCGCGATCGATCTGAATGACACAAAGCCTAATAAGATCGTTATTTTGTCCTCCCTTTGTTTCCCCCTCCTTGTCTTGTTGCGCCTAGTAATACTTGTGTACAGACACGTTATAAATGCCACATCATATCATATCATGTCACTCTGTTATCCTCATCCCTCTCATCTCTACTCAATCATCAGCCTTGGGATACATGAATTGGAAAATAATCCTATTGATTGTGGAGTACCTCAACCCTCTCTGTACTGCTTTTTAATATTTATCTGCAACCCCATCCAGGTTGATGCATTTCTATGACACACATCTGTATACCTAATTGGATGATCTGAAACATCCTGCTCAGAATACATAGGTCACATGCAGCATTTACCTGGATAACCTCCTACATGATAGAAGTCAACAAATGAATGAGCAAAAACGAGTTGAAATGTGGGCATTCAATTCAAAGATCAATGTTATATGGCAATGCAGATTAAAAAAGCCCTGCAGTCATGTTTTGCTCAAAGTCAATCAGTGCATACGTTTTTAATTTGTTTTACATACTTGCACATTCAGTTTACCTACAATAAACCTTGCACAATAACAAAATAGCAAACGGAAGATAACACATTTCAATAAAACTTACATCCCAACAGTACACATCACAGATTCAGTTCATACAATACAGTTTAAGAGATTTACAGTAAAAAAAATGCCATTAAAAAATGAAGAACTATTATAAATAAATAAAATCATTTTAGCACCAATCAGTGATAAGTCCATTAAAATTCAACCATTTGCGTTCTAACCTAGAATTAATACAGAGCCTTCCGATGCGACCAGGAGGGGACATCATGCAATTGAGCCCATACAAATACCCAAGGGGAAAGAAACAGATCCTAAACATGGCTATTAAAACAAGTCAGTCGTAGGGGCTCCAAGGTTTCATATCCAAGAATAATGTGTTTAATGGTTTCTACCTCTCTCTCACGATGGCAACACAACTCATCTTCGGAGGTAGACTTCTCCCACATGATGGCAGTAAGTTCAGCCTAAATCGCAAAAAGGTGAGGCCAAATTTCCTGGATGGAAACCGAACCAAAGTGGTGCACATACTCCCAACCTCTTATGCACTTTAAAACAGGCATTCGTTTGTAATGTTCCAGGGTATCGCGAGTTAAACACCAGCCATTCCGATACTGAAGGATTTCAGCTGCAGAGGATTCTGGATCAGTATCTGGTAATCAAAACCTCGAGTTTCCAGCAGTGAAGTAATGTAGCAATTGACTACATCAGTTTTTCTTATTTTAAATTGTTCAAATGTTCACTTCTTGAGTTATATGGACTAAGCCACACGCTGGCTGCATTTTTGAGTTACTTGCACTTCTACCCCTCGCCCCCGCACTTCTCCCCTTCCACTTCCCTGCACTTGCGTGATCTGTTTGTCACATGGCCTAGTAATATCGTTGTTTTGTCCTCCCATGTTCCCCCTCCATGCCTTGTCGCGGCCAGAAACACTTGTGTACAGGCGCGTTATACATGCCACATCATGTCATATCATATTTGAAATTGAGAATGGTAATTGTACTGCTAGTTGTGGAGTCTACTTTTGGTGCTCTGAAAATAGAAAGGAAGACATCCAGCACGTTCCTATATTTTGTCCAGCCTTATGGACATCCTGTACTAAGAAACTGCCACTAACTTTTGTTTAGCCATAATATGCATACACCCGAGACCTACAGTTATTCTACCAGAGGGATGACCAAACAACATCTATTGGGGTATTTACCTTTGTATGGAACATATCAAAAATCCATTTAGAGGAACAACATAGGATTTAGCATCAAAGAAAGCTGAACTAAGGTAACAACTGATGGAGGTAGTGCTGCTAGTATGGAAAACAAATGCCACATAATCAATGCATATATACATACGTTTTCTGTGCGTCCTGAATTACATTATCATATCAATTTGTGGAACTCATATGCTGTTTTCATAAGAATTTTAATTGAATAATTTGTGCATTTTGCTATGTGATGGCTTATTTTATTGTATATAACTAAAATGTGGATGTATGGCTCTGCCAAGATAAACCAATTTTTGATTGATTCAATGATTGCTTCATAGGCCTGTCTTTGGATGTGAGGTGCCTGCACTGAAAAGCAAGAGACCTCAGAAAGGGTAAGTGCAATGTTTCCCTAAAGGCCACGAAAATCTTAGCACATCTAAAGAATTGCAATGTCTGGTTCACTGCCCAGTGTAATTTCCTGCGTTCAATTTTACTCAGTGCTATGCCTCTTTTTGATCGCTTCTATTGTCAACCATTAAATTTTCAATTTCTGTATTAGTATCGGATGGGTATGATACTCCATGTGGATATATGTATGTTGCGTTCTTCCCTTTACAACCCATTTAAACCCGTATGAATTCTTCATTAATTTTCAAGTGGAAGTGTTTCATACTGCATGGGCTCCGGCACTATTTGTAGTGTTCTTTTAATTTGTCAGGACACATGACATTAACATGTTGCATGTTTTCTTTTCATTAGCACCAACACCGCTGTTGACCCTACCACTGCCAGTATCATTTTAGGGAGACATTGCCACTGGAAAGCACCAAGGATTTCTGAAAGATGTTAGGAGCTAGAACAACATGATCTCAGTGATGGATTGGTTCCGCAAGCAGTGCACAATAGGCCGCAGCATGTGAACATGGAAGCAGGGGATTGAATCTGACTACATTCCTAAAGATGTGGTGAGGTTCACAAAGTGCAAACATGTCCTGTATGTGTAGAATATGGTCTTTCAAATGCCCCAAAAAAGCCTGGGGCAGGCAGTGCTCTCCCTGCATTTTGCATTCATGAATGCAGAGGATGTTCACCACACTGTGTAGCCTGGACTGCAATGCACACCTCCCAAAGACAATGTGCAAGATAGACAGTGCAGTTGAGCATGAGGATCTGCAATCACATGCCCAGCTGCAGCAGGGGGCATTTCCTCCTAGTCAATTGGAGTTTGTCAATGAGGAACAGCCCCAGCATGAAGAGCCCTTGACCATGGCGTGTACCCTACATTCCATGACTTCTGCCCCAGCAGCCTCAAAAGCCACTGGAAGTGTTCTTTGTAAAACCATCCCTTCCATTCCTTTCACAGTCTTCTAAGTACCTTATCCAATCCTCGACACTCTACATTCATGACCTGACATGTTCCACTCATAACATACGTAATGACATCTATCCTCTTGACAGCATCCCATGTGACAGCTTCCCCCTGGCCACTATAATAATGTTTACTGAACAGGACATCCCAAAAACTTCAATCCTTCATTTCAATCCCTTGACCCAATTGCTCTGTTTTAGCATGAATCCCGCACTCCAGGATTCCAAAGAAGAAGAGCACAGGTGCCCTGTTGCCCAAGTGTCCAATGCTAACGACTACCCTGGAGGGTGAGCAGGTCATTATTAGCATTTACATGTGTTCTCTTGGTGAGATCAACTACATTCTGTTCAAACATGTGGTTACCTTTGAACAATATGAATAATGGGATGAAAATGCCAACTTTGACGGGTTGCAAAAGAAAGCTCCTCTGCCTCTTAATCTTTGGCAACAATGCTCTCCTTTGTGCAAGCAAGATTCAAGGGTATGGACTTGCATGATTCCCCACTTTTTCTATGCTTGCAACGGCTTAAGGGAATTCTAATGCAGCACACCTGGTGAGCCAAATCTTGTCATTGTCATCATTGGTTATTTAATAACGCGCTTAATACCTAGCGGTTTCTAAGCACGGACCCGGGGATCGAACCTGTGTTGCTCCACGTCGTTTTGCTTCCAACGCGAGCGTGGCACCCCTGACTTATCCTCCTGAGACAACCACTCCCACAAATGAACTCAGAGTACAGTATAGGCAGAGCACACGCCCCTGTACCATGCCCCGTTTCCCTCTGGCATCACTAAAAAGTAAGGGGAAATTCCACACCTACACTACTGTTATGGCTAAAGCATGCACTGTATGATCATAACTGCAGAATAAGAGCATAATTTATTTATTTTTTAAATCTGAATTATAAAGCAATTAGAACTAAACACTGGACATAATTAAACAAAATTAGACACAGAGTAGTTAAGTAAAACAAAGTGCAACCAACATGAAGTAGCAATCTTAAATGTATCCTAGGAAACAAAATAGACACACATGGAGCAAAGGGAAGCAAGATTACAGGGTGAATGAAGAGAGAAAGGTAATGCATTTCAAAGTTTACGAACAATGAGAGAAAAAGAGTCAAAATGGTACTGGCACGAGCAGGATAGAGACAGCGAGTAAAAATCAGCAAAATTACCTCAAAATCTGAACAAGGTTATGCCCTGAGATGATTGAATAGAGATAAAGCTGGAGAAAACAAATACATTTTTAGACATTTTAGACAATGCAAAGTATACAAAAACTTGGGGTGAGCAGAGAAAACAAGCAAACACAAGTTGTAGAAGATGAGAAAAAAAACATAGATGAAATAATAGATTATCAACAGAATTTAAAATCGAGTTCAAGGAAACAGTAATATAAGCGGGAAGACCCAGAAGTAGAGAGAAAATTAGATTTTTTTGTAGCTGGGAAATATTAAAAAATGACATATAATGTAGATATTGAAGAGTTGATAGCTGCCCAAACGAGCAACAAAAAGAGGTGTATGGAAAAAATAAAAAGAAAGAGAGAAGATAACACCAAGATTATACATAGAAGAGAGTAGTTTAGGTGCAAACAGAAATCAAAAAGGATCATGCCCCTTAAATTGGTTTATAGGCAACCTGTGATAAAAAAAGTATCTTATGGGTGCTTAATCCCTCATTCCCCCTACCACCAAGAGAAATTAGGACATGAGTCTGAAAACGGTGCCACTCTAGATGTTTTGGACTGTAACTCCCATGATCCCTCGCCCTTGATGATGCTGACTGGGACTGATGGAGTTTCAGTCAAAACATATGGCAAGCCAAAGGTTGTACACCCTGTTCTCACAATTAAAAGCAGACAATAGTGCAATCAAAGCCCTTCCCACTTGCCCCGTTCCCCTCTCACCTCTTAAACACCTGTATAATAAAGAGAAAACCACACACCAACTGTGCTGCTACAATGTGCATAGTCTGCTCACAGTTAACACAGGGACATCATTTAACCAGAATGCCAGGGGTAGCGGAAGTGACATCACATGCCCCTTGACCCCCTGATGACATCACAGGAAGTGATGTAATTTGACCCCACCCCGATTCGATATCGCGGGAAGCGATGGAACACAATATTTCACCCGTTGACAAAAAAGGAAGTGGCATCACATTGCATTGTACACTACGAAAAATATGGTTACTATATCACTATAATGTGATGTACATTTCATACAAGAATGGATCGCCACATGTATCGTTAAGGTCAGTGTGTATAGGCCCATGTTACCAAATTACTGTGAATGCAAGCAGATGTCCATGACCAAATGATAATGTTGTGTTATTATATAGCACTTACGCTGAAGCGCTTTATATAGAAAAAATATACACCCATTATCACCCATCCTGTGTTGGTACTAATTTATCGACCTCAGAAGGATGCAAGGCTGAGTTGAGGCGTTTAAGAACAGACTAAATCAATGACTCACCCCCTGAAGTGTACCTGAAATAAACCTTTATTGAGTCTAGCAATTATTGTATAGACTTCCACAAAGACATATTATTTGGTGTTCCTGTTCTTTCTTATTTAGGGTCAGTGCTGAAAGTGTTAGACTTGTGGCACTCCTGTTCTTATATTTCTTCTTTTTTAAGGGGCCTGAACAAGAAAGCCAGCCACTCCAGAACTAAAGAGCCACATGGTGCTGGCAACAGCCGAGGAGCTTGCATAACAAAAAAACAAAAAAAAAACGTTTTTTTTTAGACGTTGCAAGGGAGACCACAGAGGTCGCACTTGCGACATCTTGCAACCGATAAATTACATCCCTGAGTTAACATATGGTGTATTGCTAAGCAGAATGAGTTCAGCTCGCAGCCAAACCGGTGCTTATGCTTTTAAAGTCATGAGTAAGGTGTGCCCTTTAGTCAGATTTACAATCAAAATAATACAGTGCATGCCATTGGTAAACACTATAATTCTGTTTCATGGACAGAATGTGAAGGCATATCTAAAGTTCAAAGGGCCAAATCCTGCATTAGTGAAGCATGCAGAATCACCCTTCTCTGTGTTGGACCACAATGCAATGCAGCTAAAACAAACGTCTTTCACCATTTGCCTTAACGGAATTACTGACAATGTACCCGCACCACCATACTACGAGTAAAATCCTCCAACTCTCTGGCAAGAAATCGGCAAAATCGTCAGAATTACAGTGACAGAATCACCACTGCAGAATTACCAACGAAGCAATTCCACCAAAAAGCCCCATTGAGTCCTATAGTCTCAAAGAAAATGGTGATTTACATCACAACCACCACTTGTAATCCAACGGTAATACAGCCGTACCAAGTGGTGGTAATAGTAATTCATTTTAGTAGTATCTGGGCAGATTTACCACCCAGATACCACCAAACCCGTAATGAGGCCCATAATCCTTACACATAAAAGTAAATAGCACATTAATGTAGCACGCTTATTATATGCCAACCAAGAAAGCATAATACAGTCATTGACATTAAACCCCAGTCATGTTATAATACAACGATCTGTGTGAACAACTGCCCTACACGTTTCTGTCCCAATGCTGTCATCAAATACTGGACATTCCTCAGGGGCTGAGATATTAAGAGGCATATATTCCTTCTTATTCACTTGAAGTGCCACATCTTCTGTAAAGGTAAACAGCAGAGGAACAATAACTTTTAAATATCAAACTAAATTTCTTTAATTCTGGTGCTAGTCCCCTAATTTAGAAAGTGCCAGGTAAATAATCCATGGCAACACAATGCGCTCAAAGTTCGCTCAAAATCTTCAAAGTGAATGTGGTTTAATTCAACAAATGCCATTCACTTGGCTATTCTTCATACAAAAGCCATAACAAGGTGCCCTTTAATACATTTGGATTACTTGCATCTCAAATATTCAAACTAATGTAATGAATCCCTTACCTATACATTTCTTGAGGAACCGCAAATAAGATCACTTAGCCACAATATCCGCCCACAGACAAACCTTTGGTTCTTTCCAAGACCAGCAGAGTCAATCTACAAGCACTTCACTAGTGTATAAGCGCTGTACAAATAAACAATTACAATTACAAGTTGAAAAGTTGGAAATCCACACCTTTTCAAGAGACTAACATCCAACAAGCACCAGACCTCAAGTACCCACTGCTTTGCAGGAGGTAAAGACATTAGACAAGAGTTCAAATCAGTTCAGACTGTAATAGAAAACATTTACATAAGGAAATAAAATCACACACTGACCCATCACAACATAAGAAGGAGGTTGAAGGAGAGGGTAGGATACAGGCCCCAATGGAGAGTAATGTGCTATATGATGATAGTGCTCAGCCCATGTTGTAGTTCTGTGCCTCATCACGCGTTGGACGGAGCAGTAAATACTGCAGTAACGTTATTACTGCTGCATTACCACTCCACCAAATTCCGAGCTTGGGCGGAACGTTGAAGATTTACCTCCAGCTTTGAGCTGAAGGTAAATCTCCAGCTTTTTCCCCATTTCCAGCTCTATTAGCACCAGCACGATTGCCGCCAGCCATAATATTGCCAGAAAGCCCCATAGACTCCTATGGACTCAAAATAAATGGGGATTAACAGCATCACCGCAACTTGGATTCAGAGCAAATTGCATCGGACTGAATTGCGGTAGCACTAATAGCATTGGGCGGTTCCCTGACACATTTACTGCCACGATACCTGCCTACTCATGATGAGGTGATCTGTGTTTTAGGCTGCTTAGGGATGGAGAAAAAAAAGTATCAAAATAAAATAAAATAAAAAGTCAAATAAAAGAACATTGCATCGTAAGAGGTGAGAATCAAAGCCAGCTTTCTTTGCAGCTCCTTTTATCGCTGCACGCAGGCATACCACTTCACTATCAGTGCCGTGAGTATGAAGAACAGATAAGTGTACATACACTGTAGCACAGCTAGGAGCATCAGGAAAACCTTGTTTATGCGCATTGCTGTTTGCAGACTCATGTGTCTGTAGTAGGCTAACAGTCTCCATACCAATGGAGGGCACTCATTTGAAGGCTACTCCCTTTGTCAAGATGAGCATACAAACACCAGCGCAACATACACCGAATTATAAATGGGTACAGCAGTTATCAGCTAGAGGCATACATTCCACCGAGGGGTGCCGATTGACATTAGATAGGCAATGTCCCTTTCCACCTCTTGCGTGGTCCCCAAGGGACAGCTTTGCAGGGGTTTTAATGGGGGGACATGATAGAACCACACTATATACACCATAGTAAAGATGCCCCTCACCCACAACTATGCACAATTCAAATACAATAAATGTAAGACGTTAACTGAAATTGCAGCTCAGATTTCAACAAAGAAACTGCTTTTTTAAAGTGCTACGCTAATGTGAAAGTGTGACACATTTTAGAGAGACAAAAGAAAAATAGCAGTGGTTGTGAAGGGTCTTTAAGATGCAATTAGCTTGCCATCAATGAAAATTAGCCGCTGAGCACACATGCAGATTCCATTGGCTTCCAAGCAATGAAGCAAATTGCTGGCCCAAGTATACATACGCATCAACCTCATATTCTTTACCTCTGTTTTCTTCGGATTTGTATTATTTGTGGTTGGGAAAACAAACACAAAATAAACTATAATACAACATTGAGCAATAACAAAGAATCTATTGGAAGTGGTGTGATTGAAGCCCTGTTGTCCTGGCAGCTTCCTTTTTGGAAGTGAAGATACATGCCACTTCACTACCAATGCCATGGATATGAAACTCATTGATGTGTGCATAAATATTAATGTGGCCTGGCTTGTCTACACAGCCTTGTGCATTGGCAGTACAGTTTGCGTCTCAGGAGCTTCTCTTTTTGGCAGATATGACAAATGTGAGCACTGTATTCCCACTGCTGACGATAGTGTTGCTCTTGTGCTCATAACGGATTTAGTTAATGTTCCTATTTTGTCTTCATACCTACATGCTAAAAGTGAATTGATTTTTTTGTTAGCTTTTCTTTCAAAATGTTTCTTTATATGCAATTTTGTTTATGCTAAGAAGTTTGGTATATAGTCGATTTATAACTGTACTTAGCTAGTGTAAAAGCTTAGATAATGAAGTAGGTATGCCTTCCAGTTATTTTTTCACAAACACCCCTCTCAAAAGTCATTAGTCCTCGATATGAGCGATGTGGCCAAAAATGCTGGTAATGCAATGGTAACAGAGTTACCATTGCATTAATTCCGCATTACCACACCACCAAACTAAGAGATTGGAGGTAAGGCCGAGGACATTTCTTCCATTTTACAGCCAAAAACCTACCAACTCATCAGAATTACCATCTGACAGAATTACCGCTGGTGGTAATTCCACCAAAATCCCCATTCTATGGACTCCAATAAATGGGGGCTAACACCACCTACAACCAATTGTTATCCTGTGGTAATTCCGCTGGACCAAGTGGTGGTAACAGTAAATCAGTTTGGTGGTATCTCAGTGGATTTACTGCTGAGATATCACCAAAAATAAATTGAGGCCCAGGTCTATTGCACCTATTTCAAAACACTTTTATATAGCAACATTGATAAACTATTCATCCTCCATCTGCTCAGATTTCATCTTTCAAATGTGTGAATGATCTTGTTAGCATAAATCATTGCACCGAAGCCCATCTCCAGCCCGAACTCTGTAGGTAATCATAGTCGTCATACTTGTACTAATTATAATAAGCAACTCCATGTGCACATTCCATGGAAATATTATTTCTTTGCACCACATACTCTTCATTCAACCTTATTTATTGAATTTGTAGGCATGAAGAACATACATTACTACTTACACCTTTTGAAACCAGTGTGATTTCTGAATACAGCATCTGCAATATATTGATCCGTTTGTGGAAACTGCTTCTGTCCTTAGAGTAAATACTGAAAAAGGTTCAAGAAAGGTACAGCCTCGTCACAAGGTTAGTGGTATCTCTGCAATAAATATGCCAAGATACCAAGTGCATTTACCGTAACCACTGCTTGGTCCGGTGGAATTACCACTGGATTACAAGTGATGGTAGACAGTGTTAGTCACCATTTATTGGAGTCTAGGACTCAATGGGGATTTCAGCAGAATTAAGAATTACCACCGCTGGTTATTGTGCCGATTTGGCTGTGTTTTGATTGTAAAGAGGAGGAATTACCTCCAGCATTCTGCTTGGGGTTTTTCCTCTGCCTTACCTCCAAACCCATAACTCTGTTACCACTACATTGATAACGTTTTTGGTCACACCAGTGAACTCGTAATGTCGCGATTCGTCCAACCTTTCAGCTGTGTATTTTCTAATGCTGTTTTTTTCATTGATGTAAATCCTGTCAGTCCAGAAAAACCAAACACCCCTTGAGGGTCCGGAAATGAATAATAATTGGTTGGCCAAAGACCAACCGCCTCATTTACAGTGTTAAGAATATATATTCATTAGTTATAGCATTGAAAGACCAGCTAGACATGTTAGAATTACCAGCAGACTGTGTGTTGCTACAATACATTGACGATTTACTAATCACTGCTGACACGGAGGAGATATGTAAAGAAGGTTCTATTATTGACTCATCTAGATACGAATGGCCATGAAGCGAGCTTAAAGAAATTCCAGTACTGTCAGAAAGAAGTAGCTTATTTGGGTTACCTACTTTCAAAGGAAGGGAGAAGATTAACGCTAGAGAGGATAAAGTGTATTTCTGGTATGCCTATTCCAACAACACAGAAAGGTGTGAGAGCGATAATAGGGATGGCTTCTTATTGCCGTCAATGGATTATAAACTTCGCTTTAATTGTAAAACCAATGGTGGAATTGACAAAAAAGGATGCTGTGATGCCTTTGCAGTGGAATGAAGAAAGTCAGAAAGCATTTGATTCGCTAAAAACCATTTTGAGTTCTGCTCCAGTTTTGGGCACACCGAATTATGAAAAGGTTTTTAGGCTATTTGTGCATGAGAACGAAGGATGCGCGTTGTCTGTCTTAACACAGGAACAATGTGGAAGAAAAAGGCCGTGCAGCTATTTTCTTCTGCGCTGTACCCTGTAGCGCGCGCACTACCACGATGTTTGCGAGCTGTTGCAGCGGCTGCTGCGTCAGTGAAACAAACAGAAGGGATGGTTTTGGGGAATACCTTCATTTTGATGGTGCCACATGCCATAGATGTTCTGCTCAATAGAAGGCAGACGCAACACCTCACCTCTGCTAGATTGACTAGATATGAAATTGTATTGTTCGCGCCCCACATCCAAATTATGAGGTGTAGCGCTTTGAATCCAGCAGAATTAATGCCAATGCCGGGGTAAACAGTGGTGGGACTGAATTGCCTCTCTATGATTTCCTAATGGTTACTGAGGAAGAAACAAAAGGGAGAATTGATCTGAGTGACACACCACTAAAAGAACCACAAGGGGAACTGTCTTGGGACGGCTCCTGGTTTAAACTACCTGACGGCACATCAACTGCCACATACGCTGTTACGACATTAAAAAGTGTTGTGGAGAGTAAAAGAATTCCTTATAACTCTGCCCAGGCAGCAGAGATAATTGCCTTAACAAGAGCTTGTGAAATTTCAGAGAACTTGAGTGTAAATATCTATACTGATAGCCAGTACGCCTTTGGCGTTGTCCATAACTTTGGCCGATTATGGGCCGAGAGAGGTTTCTTAACATCCCATGGGGCTAGAATTCAACATAGCCCTCTGATTGTGCGATTACTGTCTGCACTTATGTGTCCAAAGCACCTGGTAATAGTGAAATGCGAGGCGCATAAAAAGGAGACATGTAAAGTGGGAGAAGGAAATGCATTTGCAGACAAGATTGCGAAACAGACTGCCACTGATTTGAATACAAAAATGTTGACAGTACAATCGGAGGAAGTGCCCTGCATGATAGAAAATGGAATTGTGACTGCTAACGAAATGCAGGCGTAAGCTACTGCTGACGAAATACAGGGATGGGCCAAAGGCTCATTGGATTTGGAGGGTTGTTGGGTGGACAAGAAAAGCGGGAATTGGATGTGGCCAAATGCTTATGTAAACGCAATGGTTACAATGGCTCACAGTCCCACACACATCTGTGCAAAGAAAATAGTCCAACATTTAGCCACAGTCTGGGAAAATCCACTCATAAAAAAGAATGCCGAAAGGCTGGTACAAAACTGCATTACATGCCTACAGCACAATGTGGGAAAGCGAACGGTTACTCCAAAAGGAAGTTTTGGACCTCCCTCTATGCCATTCGAAGTGATTCACTTTGACTTCATAGAAATGGAGAGATGCCAAAATCTGAAGTATGTTTTGGTGATCATATGTGCATTCAGCAAATGGGTGGAAGCATATCCATTGAAAGACTGCACAGCCATGAGCACGGCGAAAGTAATGGTAAAAGAGTATTTCTCTCGCTTTGGTCTGCCCCGTGTCATATGGTCGGACAATGGTCCGCACTTTGTAGGTGCAGTGATACTGCAGATTTGTGCAGGATTACAGATCGATAAAAGATTCCATTGTTCGACACATCCGAGTTCAGCTGGTCTTATTGAACGGCATAACGGAATCTTGAAGTCCAAAATCAGTAAGATCTGTGCAGGCAGCAAACTAAGTTGGGTAGATGCATTACCAATAGCATTACTGTGTATGCAAACGTCAGTGCAGGCCAGAACTGGGCTCTCCCCCTATGAAATCATAAGGGGGAGACCGGCGAATGTGTGGTGCGCACCCCAGCCTAGGAGAATGAGAGAAGTAGAATACCCTGTACTCAACATTTATTGTAATGTGTTAGTAAAAAAACTGCATTTGATTCATCAGCAGGTGCAGGAGGCATTACCGGTGCGGTATACTGGCCCAGGACATGTATTGGAGCCAGGAACCTGGGTACTAGTAAGAAACTACGAACGGAAAACATCACTGGCTCCCAGGTGGCGTGGGCCGTATCAAATACTCCTGACCACGCAGACAGCGATACGCGTGGATGGACGCAAGGCATGGATTCATGCCACGCACGCCAAGAAAGTTCCATCGCCATTCGACATGTCAACTGATCGAGACAAAGACCAGAAGGAGACAGCAGCGGTTCCAGAAATGAAAAAGGTTGTTGCCAGTCCTTTGCCACAGAAGTTGCCTGATCGTGAAACAGAGCCTGATGAGATTGCCATAAAAACGGAAGAACAAAGAGTCCCTCAACGTTGTCCAGCAGATTCTGCATCTCTGCTGGCTGACATCAAGCGCATACCTCTGTGGCGCCCACCATCTTCTGTTGCGCCACAGCCTGCATTGTCACCTGGGCACCCATCATCATCTGCCATTGTGCCCCAGGCTGACTCCAAGCTTGAGACCGGAAGTGCACCCGCCTATTTGTTGATCACACGGTACCAGGAGCAAATCGGTACAACCCGCGGAGCAGAAAGAAGGAGTGATCACATTTTCATCTCTTGGTGAATTTCTTGCCTCTGTTTCCTATTTTCGGATGAAGTGGGAACCGGAGGCCTAGAGGAGGGTGGCGTAAGAGTTGTGCAAGTTAGACAGCTCATGAAACGCAAATCCTCGGTGCTAAATCCATGTGTCAGGAACCCGAGAGAACAAGCGGGGCACACGTGGTACAAAGGCAGCTGCTCTGAAACTATAGGGCAATGTGAAAATGCACAAAGGCCTTGCCAAATGAAAAAGCAATCCAGGCAGATAGCAAACTGGCATAGAAAGACTGTAGATATTGATTGAACTCTTTCAACATCCTAAGAAGCACATGAACAAAAGATATTCATGACAAGCACAGCAGAAGAAGAAGGACGAGAGAAGAATATTGGAACCAGCAAATGCCCCCTTCTGCACCAATGCTGATAGAGAATTAAACGTAGTACATAGAAAGGCGGAAAAAGGACATGGTAAAAAGAATTGTATGCTTGGTCTAACCATAGTAATGTGCATAATGAGTATATTAGCCCCAATGCTGACCATATCAGTAATATGGTACCTAGAGGAAGGATATGGGAACAACACATTGCTATTAATAATGAATATGACACATTCAATCCTAAGGAAAAAGCAATTGCTGGGTTTGTGCCCATTTGCCTCAAAATGGTGGCAAAGGAATAGGATGGTATGTACAGCCCCTGCCATTGACTTCCCCATGTTATGCCTTTCTGAGTGCCCTATATTATGGGACATGGAACGAAAGTGAAACTGGTCAACTAGATAAAACAAATATGAATGAATTCGAGGAAGCGATTATGAAACCAGGGGGTTGCTACATGTTCCATAAAAGACGATTAATTACACCAGCAATAATGCCACAGGATAGATTGTCTGTACCTTATAAAACTTCTGTGATCACGTTCCACACGAACCCACAGGGGAATAAGGATGCGGAACCCCCTTCATATACAGTGAATTATAACCCTCATTCTGTCCTATTCTGTTTTAAGAAAAATGGTTCTTTCCAGGTAGGAACATTTACCAGATGCAGGAACATAGCATTCCTTGATAAAGAAGTGGATCCAATATATGTGGGAGATCATGTGTATTTCATATATGGAGAAAAAGCATATCCTTGGTTACCTAGGAACTGCGGAGGCACGTGTTATTTAGGTTTCCTGTTTCCTGTGCTGTTACTTTCAAAAACAGCGGATATAGCCAAGCTGACCAGGTCATAACCTCGCCGGAATAATGGGGACGGGTTGATTGCAGAAGACATAGCGAAATCATATGTACCATTTTGGGGCCAAGCGATAAACTTTTATAACATAAGACGACTGTCTAGGATATTAGAAGAAACAATAAATGGTACAACTGACATATTATATGATATGACTCTCGAGGAAAAAGGAATTAGATTAATGTCACTGCAAAATAGAATGGCCCTTGATATAATCTTAGTTGATCGCGGCGGTGTTTGCAAAATCGTGGGATCAGCGTGTTGCCTATTTGTAAGTGACTCCTCCCCCACTATTTTTGAGGCGATAAGAAAATTGCATGTGTTAAGCTCTGATCTTCACCCCCCTGAAGGTGGTTGGGAATTGAACATAAGCTCCTGGTTCTGGGAAGTGTTCCGGTCCTGGGGATGGAAGCTATTTGCAATCCTAGTGGCAATCCTAGGAATATTCGTGACATGTTGTTGCATACATTGCCTCCCCATAGTATGTACTGAAATTAGCGAAGAGTGTGTACAAATGATGAAACGAAAAAACATTACTAAATCAAGCACTCGCCATAGTAACGAATCTGAAACCATTGAAGAATTCATGGCAATTGATATTGATAATAATAACGAGGAGACAACAAGTGTACATGAGTCAGAATTTGAATCAGATTCTGAATCTAATACAAATACTTGGTCGGAGGAGGATGCAATGTATGGATGAGACGTTTGGCATACGGCCAAGAGGAGGGTTTGTCAGTCCAGAAAAACCAAACACCCCTTGAGGTTACGGAAATGAATGATAATTGGTTGGCCGAAGACCAACCGCCTCATTTACAGTGTTAAGAATATATATTCATTAGTTATTACGTAGCTATTAGTTCAACTAGAGTGAGGCCATTTTAAGAGGACCAGAATCTCCATTTTGTTTTCTCTCTCTGCTCTCTCTAACGTTGCCACTTTGCCTCATGTAAAACTGCTTTGCTGTAGATATTATTTCGCTTCAATGGTCCAAGGCTAAGAAACATGTTGAAACATTACACTGGAGAGCCAGACAGAAATGCCTGATTCCCTCCCTCACATATCCTTGAAGACAGGGAGCGAGGCATTTAATCAGTACACGAATGCCAGCGGGTCTCCTGAAAGAATAGCAATGTACGAAACTAGCATTGAAAGAGTTGAATTATGCTCTTCTTTACGGCCCCCCGTTCTGAGCCCAGTGAGGCCCCGCAGAGCGGGTTGACCTCTAGAGCGAAAATCGGAACTAAGAGATAGTGAGGTCTGGTATGTGCCAGTCTCCTACGCGCAGCTTGCCCATGAAAAACAGAAACACTATGTTCTCGCAAATAAAGAATGGTGTCTGTAAAATTGAAGATTGCAAACCATTATTAAATATGGTGATCTAAGGTGTCATATTTGTCACACTGGTCAATCATAGCCTCTAATTCAAAGGGAACTGGGGGCGGCAGAAAATGTGTCATACTGTGTCATTGCTGATTTTAAGGTGCTCGGTTTGTATATATGTAACTGATGTACGTTTCATTATCTCTTGCATCCCCCGAGGTCTGTTAGACACACGTCACGGGGCGTGGGAGCATTTGGCCAACTGGGACTTCTTTGTATTGCAATAAACCCTAGATTTTGGGAACGGAACCTTGTGTCTGGTGTATCTATTCGAGTGTGGTGACTGTGCCTTGTTTCCACATCCGAGGGTCCCTCAGGGGCCCCTTCAACCCCACGTTTGGGTAAATTCAAAATGTCATGGTGTGTCTTATACTTTTCAGTTTGCTCTTAACTTCATCATCAAAACACTCGACCCAGGTACTCATTGAACACTTACACTCATTTCACAAAAAGAAAATGAGTAGATTGCATGGAGGGCACCAGTGGCATTTGAAACCAGTTGCATGAAGTTACCCGCCTTGCAATTTTCGTTACTTGCACTAAGAAGTGAAAAAAGAAGGAGTAAAATCAGGTTAAAACTGCATTCCTTCCTTATTTTTTCCATCCATCATAATGCATACTGCTTGGCAGACGGTATTTATAAAGGATTCCTATGGAATCCATCTGCTTTTAGGACGTTAAAAGCAGCTGTATTGTATGGGATTCCATTTGTTTTCCATCAGTATTAAAATACCATGCTGTCATAAAAACAAGCTGTAGGAAATATGGAGGTGGAGACGGTACATCGATTATGCTCCCTTCCAAAAACCTTGTAAATGCCATGGAGCATAATAAAAAGGTGTTACAACAGGCATCAAGGTGCCACTTCTGTCTTTCACACCTTTTTTAAGGCGAGAGGGACATAGACAATGAAGTTCCAAACATTGCTATGGCCATTCATTTCAGCCACTTGATGTTTGATTGTGTATTAATTACAGCCCACAGAGAATATATGCACACAGAGGCCAATTTGAAACTATCTGTCGACACAGTGTTGTGAGTGCCCCTTGCCTTGACACTGTTAAGTGACCTCAATTCAGCACTCGAACTAAGTCAATGCCGAGTCTGGGATACCCAAGGGAAGCCCTTAATTATATATTTTTATGACTAGTTCATAGATCTGGATGATAAACCCTTGTATAACACCCCTCTCTTTGAATCCCCCTGACCTCACTGAGCCAAGAAGTAGGTTTGTTTTGCAAATTAAAAGATTTATTTGAAAAATTAAACAAGATTTATATCACACTTTTATAAATAAATTAATATTTGATGGCACACTTACGAATATGACAGTGATCAACAATGGATACTATTACACTAGCACACTTTTTTAATTACTTAGGAGTTGGTATAGAGAGGATAAAGTAACTGAGAATGCTTTTATGGGTTCAAGGAAATGCAATGATGGAAAAGAATGCAGCACAGAAATAACTGAGATGGTTTCCACAAGAGATAATATGATCACTTTTTCTTTTGACAATCCACTCCCCCCCTATGCAATATAAGGAGATGGAAGAAGAGCACACAATTTTCAGGGATGCAATCAAATGCAATACCAATTCAGTTCCCCCCTAGCAAGCTTAGAGCAACAGGGATGATTTTAAAACACAGTCAAAAATACTTAAATGTGATTTGCAAAGAATTGAAATACGTTAAAAATGATTTTAATTCCCTATAGGAGATTCAGGGTAGGTGATAGCTACTTGAGATTAGTTCAGGTCAACACTAGCAATGATTCATGAGAGATTATCAGGTTGAAAACGAATTTCAGCAATGCAAGCAAGAGGCAGCTATTTTTTAACGTGTGGTGAGATTGAGCTAGTTTTCAATTCGCAGCACTTTTTCCGAGTGCGTCGAGCGCTATTACGGAAAAACTATAAGGAGTAGAAAGTTCGAAAGATACGGACGATTTTGTGGAGGTAGATTTTCAGAAATAAAGTAAGATTCAAATGGCAAATGACACTTTCACAGGTTTGAAATCACAGAATGGACACACGATTTCTATGCAGTTCTAAATAGGTGGAAATGGTTTGAATTAGATTATTTTAAACTAAGGGATTGGTTTGCACAGCTCTGGCGGGATACTCACTCCTAATTTTGGAAGGAATGGGCCTAGTCACAGATCTGGTCAACAGGTTTAGCTGCGGTTCTCTCTGCTCTGCTGGTCTGGATCTCTGGTTCTGGCAAAGGTTCTGGCACTGCACAGCGATCTGGTCTGGTCTCTGGTTTTGGCAAAAGTTCTTGGCACAGGGTTCTAGCCAGAATCACACAGCTTGAATGGTTTGGTTAGGTTGCTGGATTCTGAGGCCTCTGGAAAGGATTCAGCCTGTGGACAAAGCCTTTCTGCTACAAAGTTCTGGAATCTGCAGTCTGGTTTTCCAAGTTCTGGTCTCTGAATATTGTCTGGATTTGAAGTCGTCCGGCAAAGTTTTTTGCAAGAAAGTGGAAAGAGCAGCCCCTACCTGGGTTTCAGAGGATCTTTTTATGTTTTTTGAAGGTGTGTGGGAAGGCTGACTTTCTATGCCCAACCCTCTGAGGATCCTGATAGGCTATAGGATTCTCTGTCGCCTGACTGGGGAACTGAATTGTGAGTCATCCGGCATCCTTTTTATGGCATACAGAAAGAACACTCCCCTTGTCTCTTTGCACACAAATCTATTTTTGACTTGAATGCATATTTATCTATGTACAATTTTTCTGATATTATATGTCCAGTTAACATATTTTCTGTAGCACCAAACCATCCGATCCCTGTCTTTGTAAGATGTTGTGTTCACTTCTGACAGAATTCTGCCCTTTTCATCCAGAAACACAACCTCTAAACTTTTCCAGAATTTACACAAATGTGCGCAAGGAATATGGGCATCAGATGATGAAGTGTTAGATTTTTAACATACATACATTTGGAGTAATACCCTATTTTCCGCTACTACCCCCCAGAACATAACACAGAGTCCTAACACCTCTCAAAATGTGCACAGAAAAATCACAGGAATCATGATATTATTGATATAATTTTGACAATTATGTACTATGAATTATCCATCTTTCTAAAATTATGCTCTGGCCCAGATGGTTGTGGTTTAGGTCCCAAAGCACATGGGGAATTCCTTGTTCGTCCCCGCCTCCAAGCTCGGCTGGCTCACAGAGGCAGTGCCCCTCCCATTTCCTTCCGGGAGGAAGCCATTTACGACCCCCTGATTTAGCATTTGCCTGAGCCAGGGAAAGTTCATTGTTCTGTTTCCTGCAGTCTCAGTTACCCCTGCCCTAATTCAATCAGAGTGGTGTAATCTCCTTTTGATGGGGGCAGGAGAAGACAGGCCAGGCCTGTGAATGCAGTTGCTGGGCAAGTTTCAACTCCTGTCGGGGGTAGTTGCCGGGCAGCATTCAATCTCTTTAAGCCAGGCTTCAGCCAAATGTCAGTTTTGTTCCCATTTTTCTTCATTCAAATCAAACTTACAATTTTGACACATGCAGCTAGAACACTGATTCTAAGTTCAAAACTATGACATTTAAACAGTTGCAACCTATGTGACACTCCAAAGTAAATCACTCATTTATTTTAAACATTTTGATTTTAGTGGCTTTAAGTCCAATTTCACTTAAGCTGCTGACATCCACAGCTCAGCCAGTTTTGTTATGAACATTATTTTAGGCTCTTCATCTTTCCAGATTTTGTATGCACACACGACTTCATTCTGCCAGATGTCTGATGGTGTTCAGTAAGATTTTTGAATATCTTGCGATGTTTGAAATAGGCATTTTGAGCTTTCATTCAGAGAAACAAAGGTGATTTCAAAGTGCTTTTTGAGCTAACAGGCACTGCTGTTTTTCCTTTGGCACGACGTTTCACTCATGGCGCTTCTGGCCCCTCACGCTCGCACTGGTGGGTGGCAGGTCAGGCAACCATTTTGGTGTGCGCAAAAACTGCACGGTTTTCCTGGATTCTGGCGCAAATGTGGGCTTTTTGGCCATCTTGGATTTTCTAAGCCCAAATGTTGTAGCATAATGATTCAAACGTGGGTCAAGACACCTGACAAGCCCCCCCACCCAACTGCACTTTGATTTCGAGTCGAGGGGGAGTCAGGTTCAAAGGATGTTTTGATCCATGCGCTGGGATGTCCCCATCATCTTCTTCCGTTTCCGCAGATGGCAAAGTTCAGCATCTTTTCCTCCATCAGGGTGGATCGATCGGTTCTCCTCGCCGGTCCTGATGGGAGCATTGGGCGGTACCCCGGGCCCCTTAGACCTTTGCTCCCGGTCCCCGGGTTGTCCTCCTTGGTCAGTCTCCATGGTTTATCTCTCCTAGGATGACAAAGCAAAGCGGCAGAAACATATTCGTAGACATTTCCCCACCACTATTAATGGTGGGGCTAACATATACATTTTATACATCAGGAGACATTTGCATTCTTATCATAATATTTTAGAGAGTTTATGTGGGATATTTTAGGGTTGGAAATGTATAACTCTGGAGAGGCCCCCTCTGGGATTGCAGAGGACTCCTCCAGTTGCTGCAGAGTGTGCCTGGGATGGCAACACTTTAGCTGATTTATATGGACCCACTTGTCTTCCCCTTCCGCCAATTTACCCTTGGGGATGCGGATCTTGTAGGGGAGATCTTGTCTACAATTTCAAAAGGTCCCTTCCATGTAGGCGAAATTTCTGCTGTTTGGCCTGGTTCCTCTTCAAATTGTATAGATAGACCCGGTCTCCCACATTGTATTCTTTCATAGTAGTCTTCAAATCATAATGAGTCTTCATACTATTGGCTGATCTTTCTAGGTTTCGCTGAGCATAGGCAAAAGCATGTTGGAGGTGTTTCCTTAAATTTGCAACATACTCATGCTTTGTGGAGGCATTGATCAAGGTTTGCTCTTGGGCCCTGTAGAGCAAATGCTGGTGAAGCACCATCCTGCGTCCATTCATCAGCTCAAACAGTGACATTTTAGTTGCAGATGAAGGGGTAGATCTGATGGCCATTAGGACCAGAGGTAATTGGATATCCCAACTTGGCCCAAAATCTGCCACAAACTTTTTTAATATGCTCACAATGGTTCACTTGTAACGTTCTACTGCACCAGAAGAGGCTGGCCAGTAAGCAATGTGTAGCTTCCTTTTAACCCCATTATCTCCCACGTATTTGTCATTACTTCGCTGGTGAAATGGCTACCTCTATCTGACTCAATCCTTTGGGGTAGACCAAAACGGGAAAAGATGTGGTTGATTATCAGGGCAGCTGCTGTTTCTGCCTTACAGTTTGGGGCCAGGAGACATTCCACCCATTTAGTAAATAAGCATGTCACCGTCAGCATGTACTTATTTAACCTAGAGGAGCGAATCACGGAGCCTATGAAGTCGACTTGCAAATCTGACCATGGCAGTGTCATCCCCCTCTTTTGGAGAGTCGCAAGGTGTGTGAGGGATGTTGGCTGAAATTGTGCACACACAAGACACCCCTTCAAGTATTGGTCGAGGTCCTGCCCCATGTGTGGCCAGTATGCAACCTCTCTTAAGATCTCAAGTGTTGTGTGAAACCCCCTAAGACCGGCGGTGGCCGCATCATGGGCGTGACTTAACATCAGGCTTCGGAATAAGGTAGGGACCACCCACTGATCATGGCCGGCTTGGGATTTCCTTACCAACAAACCGTCTTGGATCCGGAACATTTTTGGACATTTCATCAATACTCTAAAGTCCTCTTTCCCAATGTAATCGGTATCCGTCATGGGAAAGTTCTCAGGGTCCTCAATGTGTTGGTAAAACTTACCAATTATTGGATACCCCTTCTGAGCCATTATCAAATCAGCATCTGGGGTCTCCTTACTCCATTATGCAGTTGAAAGATCATTGTGAGCATTTGTCTGGGACCTAGTGATAGACGTGACCTGGATTTCCCCAAACAGGGACTCAATATCTATTAGATTCCCTTGGATGGCCCTGGTTTTGGCCAGCTGATCAGCTAAGTCATTTCCAGTTTTGTCTGGTCCCTCTACTTTGGAGTGACCATTGATCTTTTTCCAGTAGATGGTCATCCCTTTCGAGGTGACCAGATCATCAATGTTTTGAATTAACTTCCCATGTTTCAAGGGTTTGTTATTAGCACATAACATGCCTCTGGTTTTCCAATTCACCAGGTACTCAGCGAACCCTTTCTGTACATAATCCGAGTCTGTGATTATGACCAGTTCGCGGAGTTGATGTTGGACAGCAGTGAGGATGGCCTGATGCACAGCCATCAACTCTGCCACCTGACTACTTCGGGGACCAATTTTGTACCCAGCGGAGGGTTCTGGGGACTCATTCACCCATGCATTGCCTACGCCAGCCACCAGTTCTTTCTCCCCATTGTTGTCAACATGGTAAGAACATCCGTCCACGTAGACAGTGGGCATTCCCTCACACTTGTCTTCTTCAAAGACTTTGTGTGTGGAATTACGGTATGCCTCCATGTTGTCCTTGATTTTTAAACTTTCATCCTCGAGACAGTTTTCTCTGGCACAATCATGCAAGTCAGCCAGACCTTGCGCGAGGGGACTCTTCTTGTTTTGGCCATATCTGACCTCCACAGGAAAACCTTGCATTGACAGAATCCAGGAAGTAATTCGGGAATTACTCACATTTCCAGCCCGGATTCTGTCACTTTGGAGATATTGCAGAGGCTGGTGTGGAGTCTCCACCATGATGTGTTCCCCTGGATAAACGGGCGGTAATTCTTCAATGCCCACACCATTGCCAGGAGTGCCTTCTCACAATCGTTGAATTTTTCCTCCACAGTGGATAAAGTTTTGCTCGCATAGGAGATTAATTTATTGACCTTGTCATGCTTTTGATATAATACTGCAGTAAAGCATGTATTAGAGAACCCTGTCTCCAAGAAAAAGTCCTTGTTTCTGACAGGGTAAGCTAGGCAAGGCACTTGTGAGAGGCTTCTTTTGAGCTGTCTTATTGCCTCGGATTGTTCTGGACCCCATTCCTACTTGACCCCCCCTTCAAGAGATGAATCAGGGGTCTGGTGATCTCTGCGTAGCCCTCAATGAACTTTCTGCTGTAATTAGTCAGTCCAAGGAGGCTCCTTAGTTCCCGCAGAGTTGTGGGGTCTTTTAGTTTCTGAAGTGCTTCCACTTTCTTTTCCTGGGGACAAAGACCCTGAGGAGTACTCTCATGCCCCAAGAAATTAACACGGGTTCTACATCACTGTGCTTTCTGAAAGGAAAGTTTTGCTCCGGCGGCCCTCAACTGTGTCAGAACATAATGGATCTCTGCTATGTGTTCTTCCACAGTTGAACTTTTGATGAGGACATCATCTACATAAGCCAGGTTACCCCTCGCACCCAGGTCGGGCATGGCCTTATGTAGGAAAATGTTGAATTCATTGCCGGAGTTGAGGTATCCGAAGGGAGTCCGGGTCCATGTGTACTGCTGGCCCCCAAAGGTAAAAGCCAGTTTATATTGGTCCTCCCTACTGACAGGAACAGTCCAGTATCCATTGGTCAGGTCTATTGCAGTAAATACCTGTGACCCCTGGATCTGGGCCAGCCCTTGGTCAATGTAGGGAAGAGGCCATCGGGAAGTATGGACCCGTTTGTTGAGCTCCCTAAGGTCGGTGCAGAGTCTCCACTGGCCGTTTGGCTTTAATATTCCCAGCACCGGATTATTAAAGGAGCTGTGTGCTGGACGGATTATCCCCCGGGACTCAAGGTTCTTAATTATTTCAGTAAGGGACTCCATGGATGCGAGAGGTAAGCGATATTGCTTCACAAACACTGGAGTCATGCCAAGGTCCATGGGAATTGTTGTTGTGTGGATGTCGGTGCGACCACAGTCATATGAGTCTACCGCAAAGAAAATCCAAGAAAACTTTTTTCAACTTTTGCTTCTGTTCCAAAGTCGCACAGGCATCAGCTAGGTTGACTCTCTCTTCCACCATCTTCCTGAAGCCTGGAAAGACTTCTGGTTTTGCTATCTCAGTGGCCTTCTCCAGCTGGGTGGAGAAGTCCCTGGTCAGAGTGTTGATTTGGACTGAAGGCTTCAGGTGGGAAAGGCAACCCTCATGGACCTGGAAAATCACCTCATCCCTTCTGACATCACAAGTCACATCTTCCTTAGCATAAGGGCAGGAAGTGTACACCAGGAAGTTCCCCCCATGCCGGGTAAAGATCCTGTCTGGTGTTGTATTGTCATCACTGTCACTGTCAAAACAGTCCTTGGGGATTGGTCCTAACAGTTAATTTCCTAGATCAATGGAGAAATGTCGGTCATCAACCGCCATTCCAATAATGGTGCCTGCGGCTAGAGTAATACTCTTTAAGTCGCTGTTATCCACCTCTATTGGAATGGTGTCCTGTTCTATGTTGACTAATGGTGTTGGGTTTACCCCTAACCCTTGCTGTTGGAGAAAAGCATTTAGATGAATATAAGCATCAGGGTTTTTCAATTTTTGTCCTCTTTTAACTTTCACTTCCAGGGAGAATTGTCGGGTCCTTTCTGGGATGGTGACTTCCTCTTTAATCTGAATTTCAACTGCATAAGGTAGCAATTGAGCCAGCCTAAATGCTTTTTCTGGATCATCAAAGCCCATGGGATTATTCGCTAATTGGGACCAAGCTTTGAAGTTTATTAGGTCCAAACTAATGGCAAAGCGATTGAGAATATCACTGCCTAAGTAAAAGGCGGCAGTGACATCTCGCACGACCCAACAATTATGGACTATGCTCTTGTTGCCAATTGAGATTTTGAGCATACACCTGCTTGGCAGGAGATGTTTGGTATTGGGTGTTTCTAGATCCATTTCCCATTTGTCTATCAGTTTGAATGTGGGAATGGCTGGATCTTTTGGGAGTTGGCGGAACATGGCTTCGCTGATGAAGCTCTTACCGTTGTTCACACACACTCGGGCGAGAACAGAGTCCTTCCCATCATTTAACTGAACAGGGAGGAACAACTGCTCTCCAATTTGCTGAATATCAGCCATGCTCTGAGCTGATTTCACATATTTCTGGACTATTGGAGTGGGAATGTCAGATTGTGGATTAGTAAAGAATTTCAGAGTGTTTCCTACCACCTTAAATTGGAAGGAAGGTTGATTTTCAGAAATAGAGATGACCCCCCGTCAGCAGTCTGTTGTCCTACTGCTATTACTGTCACGTCTGGAATTTGGTTGTTCTGGAAGTGAAATTCTACTTGGTCAGATTTTTGTTCAACCATGTGGCAGGTGCCGTTTAAAATAACATGGTTGACGCTCTGTTTTAATTTTATTGGTCGAGTAGTCTGGGTCCAGAGGACCTTGTTTACGCAATCTATTAGGGGTGACAACCTTCTCAGGAGGTCATTCCCTAGTTAACAAGGGGTGCCCTCCGGAGTCACTACTATGACCGGGTGTTTCACCTTGTGTCGCCCAATTTTGATGTCCAAACCTGCAGTCCGCTCGACAGGAGTTTCCTTCCCGTCAAAGTTCTGAAGTTGTCCAGGAAGAGAGGTGAGAGGAATACGGTAATTCTCCCCCCTTCCTGCATTTAGTTCATCAAAGGCCCTTTTGGACAAAAGAGTAGCTTGGGATCCAGTGTCCACCAGTGCCAAAATTGTACCCTGCCCCTGTACTTGTACCGGGGCATAGTATCTTCCCTCCTTCTCCTCAATGGGGCACAGATAATGCACATTTTTGGACAACTGGCGGGCTAATTTTTTAGTTTTGGACATTGCGAGAGAAGAGATCTGGGCAGAATTCTGTGGAGAGTCATGGGAATCTGCAAGAAAAAGTTGGCAACTGGAAATCAGAGCCATTGTGGGTTCCCCTGGTTCCGGTTCTGGGCCACCCCCCCCTTTTTGGAGGCAGTCAACAGGATGGGTTTGAACCAGGGTATTTTGATGCGGTTGGTTCTGGGATGAGATGATGGGTGGCACTAGCTCAGTCCCCACATCTCCCCAGTCGGGATGTGAATCCCTTGGGACCCATCTTTCTTTGGGAGGAGTTCCCCCATCTCTGAAGGAGAAGGTCATTTTCCCAGGATCCTCTGAGGATCCCTCTCCCTCAAATTGGAAGATCTGTACCTCCTCCACAAACTGGGTCTATTTGGGTCCTTTGTTTCTCCTACCTCCTCTCTGCTCCTTGGGTGGCAGACTTTTAGGGGTAGGAGATTTTGTTTCCGGTTCGTGGGTTTCCAGTGGCTGTTTACAGGTGGGCAAGGAAGCTTCCTCCAAGGCTTTAAACGCCCCTTCCCCTTGTGTCTCCTCCCTCGGAACCGGTGGGTTATCGGGGTGCTGCCCCCGTCATTGTTCTGGGGCCCCGGGCCCAGAGTTTGGGGCATTCTGCCCCAACATGCTCATTTGAGGGTTCTGTTGAGCCCTCAGCATGTGACCCAGATCCCGTGCCATATTTTGGACCCAGCGCTCGAACTGTGAAACCTGCTCAGGCTGATACGGGGTTCTGTTTTCTCCCCTGGGCTGATTCCGGGAAGGGTAACTATCCCTTCTCTGGTAGTACCCCGGGTTTGGAAGATTTGGGTACCCCTCCACCCTTGGCCTCCCCTCTCCCAGATTAGGTTGTCTGGGCTCAGGGAATTGGGGAAAGAAGGATGGATGAATTTGGGGCTGGAAATTGGGTGGATACCTGGGAAAAAAGTTCTGCCCAGGGTTTGGTGAATTTCTGCCCTCCTGTGGGAAGTTAGGAGGAAAGTTCCTGTGGTTGGGTGCCTGGTTTGACCCCCACCTTGGGCTGGAGGAGTCCACACATACCCCAGGATGGGTCGGTTTTCCTTGTAGCGGGGACTTACATAGTCAGGGGAGCGAGGGACCCCATTTGTGGGACTACCTCCTTGACTCCCTGTCTGTGACTTGCCCGAGGGCCTTCTGGGCTGAGAATTATTCGGTGCAGGCAGGTTTTTAGGCCCCCCCCATCTCCAAATCTAAAATGGGGGCAACCTTTACCTCTGCCACCTTGGCCGCAGCAGGGGTGCTGGTCGATTTGGGGCTTTTCTGAGCGTTATTTTTATTTTCCATGGGCTTCTGCACCTCATAGATCCGGGTAACCTGTTCAATGACCCAGTCTAGTGACCTTTTCTCATGAAAATCTCTCACTAGCTGGGTCATTATGTATTTGGGTAAGGCATGGAAAACATATTTACAAACTCTTTACTATCCGTGCGCACCATTTTGCTAGTCTGCGCAAAGGCACGCTTCAATTCCTGCACAAATTCTTGTGGGGCCTGATCCTCCCCACATTGCAAATTGTAGGCTGCCTTGCGAGCCTCTTGGGGATTTCTGTAAACAGAAAAATGTTTCAAGGTGGCCGCCCTATATGTGGACCATCTTGAATGGTTTTGGTCCTCCAGCCCCGCAAAGAAACTGGAGTATTCTGGGGAGAATATCCATTTGATATACTGAATGCAGCTACTGCTGTCCTTCAAATGGAAAGTCTCCATCATTTGCTCATAAAGCTCCAAGTGTTCCCAAACAGAATACTTGGCTTTCTTGTGATAAGGGGTGATGACACTCCTTATTGCCTTAATCTGTTTTAAGGGGTCCTTAAGCAAGGCCCTTTTTGCCTTATTGGCCATTTTGGTTCGGTAACCCTGGTCCATTCATCCTCTGACTCAGAAGCACTGCTCCCAGAGGTGTCCGTCTGATCTTCCAGGTTTTCCCGGATTCTGCGAGCCTGGGAATGGCTGGCAGAATGTGGGGATCTGGTCTCCTGTGCCCTGTGACGCTCAGAGGAGTCTTCAGATTCCTCCTTGCTGCCAGGATTTGATGGGTACCCCCTCACTGACCTAACTGGGCAGAGGTTTTCATGATGCCCTTAGTGGGCCTACTCTCCTGGGGTTCCCCACTAAATTGCACTGTACTTAGGTGCCCATACCCAGATGCCCGCCCATCCATTTCTGGGTGGTACTGGCCTATGAGCCCCATACTTTTGGTTGGATAGTAATCTGCCATCCCTGTGGCCCTGTGCTCATGTGCGCCAGGGGACATGGGGGTAGCAGAGTCCAGGGATTGGGAGAAGTGAAGGCCTCTGGTACTAGGGCTCCTGACGTTATGCTCAGGTGTTTTCCTTTCCCAGCGAACCTCATCTCTATCAGCCCCTGGTCCCTGTTGCCATGCAAGAGCCTGTGCTTTCAGTTCCTCAGTCAAGGCCTTACTAGGCTTTATCAGTCTCTCCTGCATGGCTACCTGTTGCTGGAGCCTATCATTGTGCAGACAGAGAGCCTCATTTTCTCTCTGTGCCTCCTGGTTGGTCCTGGAATACTGGGCCAGTCTTTGCTGCAGGAGGGTTACCTCCTGAGTCCCATCCCTACTGGCTTGCTCCTTTCTTGCCAGAGCATCTTCCACCCTCCTGGTGTGCTCTATCAAGTTCTGATGCTCTTTTTGGAGGTCACTCAGTCCCTGGAAGGCCAAGTGATTTTCTTCAATTTTTTCTTTTAATCGGCAGACTTCCTGGCCTAAGGTGTACCTTTCCTGACTAAGAGCCTGCATCTGTGCTGCCAGGTCGCCCCTCTGCCTTTGAAAGGCACCAGCTTTCTGGCGTTCTTCCTCAAATTCTGTCTGGGTATCCAGGTCTTTCAGAATCAGTTTGTTGCTCTCTGCCTTCACTCTATCTAGATGACTTTGCAGGGTGGCTACCTGCTCTGTGCATGCCCTGTTGAAGTCTAGTTGTTGCTCCAGATTTTTCTGGCTTTGCAGTAGGGAGTCCAAACCTTCTTGGTACTCCTTCTGCAAGGCCAGAAATCTGGTATCCTGGTCAGACTTTTCCTGTTGCAGGATACCCATATCCTCTTTTATTTTAATGATATACTGCCTACTATCATTTTCTGACTCCTGGCTCCTCTGCAGCCTCTGCTCGGAAGAGATCAGGTCAGATTGGGCCTTCTCTAATGCCATCAGTTGCCTATTTGCCAGATCTTGGCCTTCAGCACATTTGTCCTGTATGGCTCCCATATATAAATATAAATGTGCCTCTACCCTGGCAATCTTGTTGTGCTCATCCTTGGCCTTAGGGGCCATATATATTTCACTCAGGGCCACATGTAAGGGACCCTGATCTCTCCATGTATCTGACCCCGTTACAGTGACCTCTTGCGCGATTGCCTGCAACCACACATTCTGGACCTGTTCCGTCCATTCGCCTCTCACAAATAGCTTATGTAAGAGGTGCTCTCTGGCTATTTTGATATCTACCAAGGTCGTCATTCTGGAAATTGATTTCCTTCCCGACTTACAGAAGTTAGTATTTTATTTTGCAAAGCAGACCGTCTCCTTAGAGCGTCCTTCTTTTGACGGGTGCTTTTACAATGTAACACGGCGTGGCGATCGAACAGGATTTATGTATCCTGTCAGTTAGCAAACTGTATTAAGCTGCATAAGTGCTAGATCAAATCCAGAGGTCCCGGCTCCAGCCCCCACTCTGTTAAGTGACCTCAATTCAGCACCCCAACTAAGTCAATGCCGAGTCTGGGATGCCCAAGGGAAGCCCTTAATTATATATTTTTATGACAAGTTCATAGATCTGGATGATAAACCCTTGTATAACGCCCCTCTCTTTGAATCCCCCTGACCGCACTGAGCCAAGAAGTAGGTTTGTTTTGCAAATTAAAAGATTTATTTGAAAAATTAAATAAGATATATATCCCACTTTATAAATAAATTAATATTTGATAGCGCACTTATGAATATGACAGTGATCAACAATGGATAATATTATACAAGCAAATTTTTTTAAATTACTTAGGAGTTGGTATAGAGAGGATAAAGTAGCTGAGAATGCTTTTATGGGTTCAAGGAAATGCAATGATGGAAAAGAATGCAGCAGAGAAATAACTGAGATGGTTTCCACAAGAGATAATATGATCACTTTTTCTTTTGACAATTCACTCCCCCCATGCAATATAAGGAGATGGAAGGAGAGCACACAATTTTCAGGAATACAATCAAATGCAATATAAATTCAGTTCCCCCCTAGCAAGCTTAAAGCAACAGGGATGGTTTTAAAACACAGGCAAAAATACTTAAATGTGATCTGCAAAGAAGTGAAATATGCTAAAAATGATTTTAATTCCCTATAGGAGATTCAGGGTAGGTGATAGCTAATTAATATTAGTTCAGGTCAACACTAGCAATGATTCATGAGGGATTATCAGGTTGAAAACGAATTTCAGCAATACAAGCAAGAGGCAGCTATTTTTTAACGTGGGGTGAGATTGAGCTAGTTTTCAATTTGCTGCACTTTTTCCGAGTGCGTCGAGCGCAATTACTGCTTAAATCTCGTTCCTAGCAGGTATGGTTCCAAAGATACGGACGATTTTGTGGAGGTAGATTTTCAGAAATAAAGTAAGAGATTCAAATGGAAAATGACATTTTCAGAGGTTTGAAATCACAGAATGGACACACAATTTCTATGCAGTTCTAAATAGGTGAAAATGGTTTGAATTAGATTATTTTAAACTAAGAGATTGGTTTGCACAGCTCTGGCGGGATACTCACTCCTAATTTTGGAAGGAATGGGCCTCGTCACAGATCTGGTCAACAGGTTTAGCTGCGGTTCTCTCTGCTCTGCTGGTCTGGATCTCTGGTTCTGGCAAAAGTTCTGGCACTGCACAGCGGTCTGGTCTCTGGGTTTGGCAAAAGTTCTGGCACTGCACAGCGGTCTGGACTGGTCTCTGGTTTTGGCAAAAGTTCTTGGCACAGGGTTCTAGCCAGAATCACACAGCTTGCCCGGCTGTTGAATGGTTTGGTTAGGTTGCTGGATTCTGAGGCCTCTGTTAAGGATTCAGCTTGTGGACTAGGCCTTTCTGCTACAAGTTCTGGTCTCTGAATATTGTCTGGATTTGAAGTAGTCCGGCAAAGTGCTTCACAAGAAAGTGGAAAGAGCAGCCCCTACCTGGGTTTCAGTGGGTCTTTTTATGTCTTTTGAAAGTGGGTGGGAAAACTGACTTTCTATGTCCAACCCTCTGAGGATCCTGATAGGCCACAGGATTCTCTGTTGCCTGACTGGGGAACTGAATTGTGGGTCATCTGGCATCATTTTTATGGCATACAGAAAGAACACTCCCCTTGTCACTTTGCACATAAATCTATTTTTGACTTAAATGCATATTTATCTATGTACAATTTTTCTGATATTATATGTCCAGTTAACATATTTTCTGTAGCACCAAGCCATCCGATCCCTGTCTTTGTAAGATGTTGTGTTCACTTCTGACAGAATTCTGCCCTTTTCATCCAGAAACACAACCTCTAAACTTTTCCAAAATTTACACAAATGTGCGCAAGGAATATGGGCATCAGATGATGAAGTGTCAGATTTTTAACATACATACATTTGGAGTAATACCCTATTTCCCGCTACTACCCCCCAGAACATACCACAGAGTCCTAACACCTCTTAAAATGTGCACAGAAAAATCACAGGAATCATGATATTATTGATATAATTTTGACAATTATGTACTATGAATTATCCATCTTTCTAAAATTATGCTCTGGCCCAGACGGGTGTGGTTTAGGTCCCAAAGCACATGGGCAATTCCTTGTTCGTCCCCGCCTCCAAGCTCGGCTGGCTCACAGAGGCAGTGCCCCTCCCATTTCCTTCCGGGAGGAAGCCATTTACGACCCCCTGATTTAGCATTTGCCTGAGCCAAGGAAAGTTCATTGTTCTGTTTCGTGCAGTCTCAGGTACCCCTCCCCTAATTCAATCAGAGAGGTGTAATCTCCTTTTGGTGGGGGCAGCGGAAGACAGGCTAGGCCTGTGAATGCAGTTGCTGGGCAAGTTTCAACTCCTCTCAGAGGGTAGTTGCCGGGCAGCATTCAATCTCTTTAAGCCAGGCTTCAGCCAAATGTCACTTTTGTTCCCATTTTTCTTCATTCAAATCAAACTTACAATTTTGACACATGCAGCTAGAATGCTGATTCTAAGTTCAAAACTATGACATTTAAACAGTTGCAACCTATGTGACACTCCAAAGTAAATCACTCATTTATTTTAAACATTTCGATTTTAGTGGCTTTAAGTCCAATTTCACTTAAGCTGCTGACATCCACAGCTCAGCCAGTTTTGTTATGAACATTATTTTAGGCTCTTCATCTTTCCAGATTTTGTATGCACACAAACTTCATTCTGCCAAATGTCTGCTGGTGTTCAGTAAGATTTTTGAATATCTTGCGATGTTTGAAATAGGCATTTTGAGCTTTCATTCAGAGAAACAAAGGTGATTTCAAAGCGCTTTTTGAGCTAACAGGCACTGCTGTTTTTCCTTTAGCACCACGTTTCACTCATGGAGCTTCTGGCCCCTCAAGCTCGCACTGGTGGGTGGCAGGTCAGGCAACCATTTTGGTGTGCGCACAAACTGCACGGTTTTCCTGGATTCTGGCGCAAATGTGGGCTTTTCGGCCATCTTGGATTTTCTAAGCCCACGGCACCAAATGTTGTAGCATAATGATTCAAACGTGGGTCAAGACATCTGACAACACCTTTGCACCCATATGTGTCACCTCACAAATCCCCACTTCACATAGGGAGATAGAGAGTGAGTGAGGGGCTGAATGTGAGTTTGAGGTACTTAAAGCCAGCACATCATATTGAAACGTAGGATGCTCCTGATACTTGAATATGCATTGGTTCACAGATCCTACACTGGTGCGGGGGCAAATAGCATTTTTATTTCATACAGAACAATGCTGCTTAAGATCTTTTCAGAACCCTTGCAGTAACAGCGATTTGACTTCAGGCAGGGAAGTCCAGGAACAGGGGAATGTGGCAGATATGTCAAAGATCAAATTACATGGGGGCTCATGTTGCCCAAAATCATAATTTGATGGCGGTTAGTCTTTACGTTTACACTGTAACGTAAGCGGCTTCCCGCTGCCAAATTTTCATCATTTGCACTGCGGGGTGCAAATGTAAAGAGAACAAGGCGGAGTACAAGCATGTATGTTCCCTTTTGTCCTCCACATTTGCACTCTTCAGTGCAAAGTGTGGAAACGCTGTCTGGCATGCTGGTATGCAAGTCAACATTTACCTTTGTTTGGGAACACCGCTTACCATGTATACATGGTAAGCGGTGTTCCCAATTGAAATTAAACTCTTCCTGACATGTGAGCATGTTGGGCAGGGTTTAATTATAATTGTAAATGCTGCCTGCCATGCTTGCATGAGAGAGCATGTACAATGGATCCTTATGGTGCACGCCTGCTTTATGATGGTGAATTAAGCAGGCAGACCCCAAGAAAATCCCTGCCGGGGCAGAAGCTGGAGCATTTGTATGATGGAGAGGAAGGAGGTGGCGGAAATAGATAGTTTTCTGCCACTCCTATCAGCAATACAAATGCTTGAAAATGGGGTGTGACATAAATGAAAGGCGTTAAAGCCTTACTAAGGGCTTTTACGCCTGTCATTCACCTTACACCACCCCTTCACCCACCCCCAAGAGCATAAGCTCCATAATGTTGTGAATGTGTGTGTTCTTTCATCTGTGGTATAATGATAATATTTGGTATTTATATAGTGCTTTCACAAAAGCACTTTACAAAGAATATTTATATACAATTATATGGAATAATAATATATTATGGTATACAGGCATCTGGCTCCATTCTGTGCATGATTCTCAACAGTGAAAAGCACTTTGCGTGGGCAGATTCACTTTAGTCAATCAGCCCATGTGCACATAAATGCCAGAAAAAAAGTGAAACAACTCTAAAGTGTTCTAATCACAATAAAGCAAACAAACCAATAGAGAGCAGATAGTTGCATAGCTGGGACCCACATTCAGAAAATATCAACAACCCAGGGGGGTCAGTTTAAAAGGAGGGCTGTGCAAAATGAACATGTAAAGCAAAGCACAATGTTCATTTGCCTCCCCGTCAAGGCATACGAAGAGCACAAAGCAGAGTGTGCACCCTTCATGTGCTTGCCTCCTCGGTTTTGACAGAGCACCAGGTTTTACGCCCGCCCACATGAGTTTTCGATGCAGGCATAAAAGAAATGTGTTTCCATGAAATCGACCCCAGATTAGCACTTTCTAATGAGATAGTACTCCATTAGTAAAGGCCACCTGCAAAGCATAATTTACAGCTGTTGTTTACTTTTTGACATTGCAGAGGGTAGAAGAGTAAAGGTGATTTCACCAGGTTTTACTCTTCGGTTTTACACCATGCTTCATAAAGGTTCAGAATTGCATGCAGGGGGGCCGACAGCATGTTGCTGTTTTGGTGGTCCCCTGGTTGCAATTACCATGTTTTATGAAGTGAATCCAAAGTGTCATAGCAGCTCTCCATCGCTTATGTGTTGTTGGAGATCTGGGTGGAGCACGCATTAAAGGATTGTGTTGAAAGGTACATGCACCTGGTGCTGGGTGGCGCAGAAGTCTTTTTCTGAGTTTGCAAGTCACAGAACCTGAAGGCCAGTGTTATTTAAAATGCATCACATTTTATTTGACACTTCAATAGAGGAAACACTGCTGATTCTGCAATGATGAGGCAGTCTTCTCTTTGCAATGTCAGAAAATCATGAATATTAAAACCCTGATGCACGGTGTCAAAAAAGGATTGAGAAAACTGTCCTAACGATGTTTTTCAAAATCGCAGCAGGCGATGACTGAGCATTCTAACAGAGTGAACTCAGTCCACGCTCACACTGACTGACAGTGACAGATAGCTGGCGTTAGGCACCTGCGTTTGCCGATACACGTTGTTCTTTCTGTTTGTAAAATTAGAAGTGTTTTCATTTTAGAAGTACACAATTGAAAAGTGTGCACCTGAAGTTATGTTTATGATGAATATGATAGCTGGGTTTGACACAAAACCCAACAGATGGGCACAGTGCGTGCACTGATTCATATTGATCTCATCCCGCGCGCAACAGGGAAGCTCCAACATAGCATTTATAATATCAGGGTAAAAGTGTATGACAAATACGTCAAATTGGCTTATTTTTTTATTGAACTTTTATCATATCTAAAAGCAGGGGGGTGACTGTGGGGGTCAAGTGCTATAAAATGTGAATTGCATGTAGATGACTTCCAACCGTTAGCAAATAAGTGACGTTGCTTTTGCCCTACATGCAATTTTCAAAACTCACAAAATGGAGTGTAAACGTGAAGAGTAAATCAAGGCAAAGTCGTCTTTGTTATTCACTTTTACTCTCTGCTTTGTCAGAAATAAAACGATGCATGCAAATTACACTTTGCAAGCACGTGTTTTATAATGGACTGCAAAGGAGTCTGCCTGCTATTTACACCTTTGAAAATGCAATGCATATGCCATTGGAAAACATTTGCTTGTCAACTGCATTAAAATCTCATAAAACTGTGATCTCTCCCAAGATGGAGGAGGAAAGCAAACCGGAGATACAAACTCTGATTTGCAGTCATCTTTTGTAATTACACGGCCCTGTAGTTACGGTTAAGTTGCTCAACCCATAGGAAGAGCACCTTTTGAGCAGCTTATAACTTTGCGTCACCTGGATGTATACTTACCAAACTTAGCAAAAATAGTACATGGCCCTGTCAGATTGATTCTGTGACGTTTAGTGAGGTTTTGTCAAGGAGGGAAATATTATAGGGGGGTCCCAAAAGTTCTGTTTTTTCAATCGACGCAATGGAGAAAAGAAAAAGATTGCTCACATCTACAGCCCAAACCTCTCGAAAGGTTTTCACCAAATGTGTGGCAGGATCGGTGGCTTGGTCTCCAGCATTCTGCTTGAGGTTTTTCCTCTGCCTTATCTCCAAATCCATACTTTGGCAGAGTGGTAGTGCAGAGGTAATGCAATGGTAACTCTGTTACCACTGCATTACTAACAGTTTTTCGGTTACAATGCTGAACTCGTAAAGTGGCGATTCATCCAACCTTTCAGCCTTGTATTTTCTATTGCTGGTTTTATTCATTGATGTAAACCCCACGTTTGGGTAAATTCAAAATGCCATGCTGTTTCTTATACTTTTCAATTTGCTCTTAACTTCATCATCAAAACACTCAACACAATATGATCATGGTACTTATTGAACACTAAATTAGCAGATTGCCTGGAGGGCACCGGTGGCATTTGAAACTAGTTGCATAAAGTTCCCCGCCTTGCAATTTTCATTACTTGCACTAAGAAGTAAGAGTAAAATCAGGTCAAAGTTGCCTTCCTTTCTCATTTTTGCACATCATAATGCATGCAGTTTACATGCTGCCATCCATTTCGGCTTGGCAGACACAGAAATTGACATCGGTCTGCAATCACCATGGAAGCAAAAATAAACACAACAATTGTAATTCATCCATGGTCATATATATTATCACGTGTCCCTGCAACAAAATATATATTGGCAAGACTGACAGGAAAATAAAATTAAGAATGGGCGAACACAAGAGTTGCTTGAAAAACCACACATTGAACGCTCCAATGGTGGACCATTGGATAGAAAGAATACATTCACCTGAGGATTTAAAATGGTCCATCATTTATAAAAATCAAACCTAGTATGGATATAAATAGAGATAAAGTTGTTCTGCTAAAAAAAGAACAACAGCAGATCTTCCTGACCAAAAGTGCATACAAAGGCATTTCTATGTGACAGCATGGGTATTTGATTACATTTTATACATAAGGCCCTTATTGCAAGCTCTGAAGAAAGCACAGGCAACCCAAGAGAAAATAGTTTGGACTGAGGAAATGGAAGAAGGGTTTAATGAATTGAAAAAGTCAATTTGCACAGCTCCAGTTTTAGGGATCACTAATTATGCTGAGGAATTCTTTTTGTTTTCGCAAATGAATGGCAATGTTCTGACAACTGTAATCACAGAGAGAACCACATTGGGGTACAAGCCCCTTGCATATTACAATGGGATTCTAGACTTAGTAATAAGGGGTCCTTTCCTTGTGAACAGTATTTGGCAGCCACCGCGTTCGCCATTGAGAAGGCTGCTAGTATAGTAATGGGGTGTTCCATGACGTTATTTGTTGAACATGGATTATTTGCCATTTTGGCGAAACCTAAGGGCACGATGACATCTCAAAAGGCTTCTGCCTATGAAGTAGCTAAATCAAATCTGGCAAATAGTCAGGTGCAGAAATGTGAATTCTGCCATGTTTGCAGCAGAATCACTGGCAGAGGACGAGCATGCACATGATTGCTTGAACTATGAAGAGTTCTATGATGAAATCCCAATTGTAAAAGAGAATGTGTTGGCAGCTGGGGAGAGTCTTTTTATTGACAGTTCTTTGAGAATCGATCAAAATGATGGACAAAGATATACAGGTGTTGCTGTGGTAAAGCACACAGCCAATGGGGAGTTTCAGGTACAAATAAGTGCACGACTACCGTCTAATTTTTCGGCACAGGCTGCAGAATTAGTGGAGCTGATTGTCACGCTCGAAAATCAAGCAAACCAGGAAGTAACGGTGTACAGTGACTCTTCCTATGTGATGTTGATGGTGCACTCAGGGCTATCACATTGGAAAAAAGGGCCTACCTGTTGGACAGGCTTATTAAAGCACTACAACTCCCAGTAGCCATGGCAGTCGTTAAATGTGCAGCTCACACTAAAAGGGCAGATTTGATCTCACGAGGGAATCAGGCAGCAGACGAGGAAGCCAAACGTGTTGCATGTTCAGATGACATTATGTCATTTGAGATACCGAATGTGAATGAAAGCATGGTGGTGGTGATGAGTGTGTGTCATGATGCCCGCTCCCGGGGAGCCGGTTCAAGCCCTGCGTCCCCGAAAGCGGACATCCAGTCCCCAAGGAAGGACCCAGCAACCCCATATAGGGGCCCTTTGGACAGTGTCCTGGCGCCTATGGCGCCAGGCTCATAAAAGACATCAGTCCTGGTGCCATAGGCGCCAGGCTCATTATGGAAGTGCTTGGGTGCACTTACCTGATGCAGACCATGCTGCAGGATCCCGGCCTCCTTGAGGCCTGAAAGGAACTACTTTACCTGTGGGACTAATTTACCATCCGGGCGTGGTCGGGGAAGGATACATACCTGATTGGAGGAAGGATACATACCTGGAACTTCTTCCAAGGCTATTTAAACCCCACCCAAACAGCCACACGTGCTTCGCGTTGTTCTGCATCTAGCAGCTGGACGCTCACCGTGTCTGCTCCTGCATCCTGACTTCTACCACGCCTGCCAGCATCCTGGATCACCTGCAAAGGAAGAGAAGAAGAGAACAGAAGAAGGAAAAGTCCTTACCTGCTAAATCCGCATCCCGGAGACATCCCGCCGACAATCCTGAAAAGGAAGACTTTTATTTAAAAGCTCATCGCTTCAATCGCTGCAGCGCCGCATTCCACTCACCTTTACAGGGCGCCTCCATGTTCAGCAGCGATCATCCGGATTCACAGTCACGCCCCAGCGCCTAGGGAGAAAAAGACCAGAACAAAAGGTGAGAGAGAGAAGGGAATAAGGAAAGCTAAATCTCCATGTTAAGACTTACCTGTTGATTCATTCCCTCTTCATTTCGGGTCCGCGCCACATCCTGGCATTTCCGGACCCCGGCCCCTAAGGGGAAAAAGAGACATCAGCATTAATGAGCGAATGAAAAGACATTACCAAAAAACGCTCATTAAAGACTCACCTGATTTCTACAAGGATTTCACCTCTTATCTCGGGTCGGTGCCTGTTCACCGGCATTCCGTATCCCGGCCCCTATGGGGAAAAAGACACTAGCATTAGTACATTAATGCATGGACACAAGGGGAACCTCTTATCAAAAAACTTACCTGGAAGCCAAACAAGTTTGGTTCTCACCAATCCGAAAATCCAGTGAGGTAACTGGATACCAACGGGTCCCTGCATCAGAAGCAGGATGGAGAGCTCGTCCTTCCAGACCCTAAGGTGAGACGCTACGAGGAATCACAGAAGGGTTTCGAGGAGGGTGAGAGGGGAAAGTGGGAGGCTGATTGCATTACCCCGCAGACAGTTAATCCCCTATTTTCGCCTACAGAAGGATACTTCTGCGAGCCAGACAAGCCAGATTTGGGGGCCCGGTCCAGTCCGTCTTCCGAACCGTGCGCATCACCTTAGAAGAGGTCACAGCAGCGCGAACCAGGCCAGCGCCTCCGTGGGAGTCAGGTGAGCGTTACAGAACGCGAAGCCTTCCTACAAATTCCCACCCAGGCGCTATGGAAAGTTCTGCGACTGATCAGTTGGCCCAATTACTGGGGGAATTACGGGCCGAAGTACATGCCGCTCGTCAAGAGACTAATGCCCTCAGGAGGGAATTAATAATATCAAAGGAAAGAACTGATGACCTGGCCAGACAGCTTTTGCAAGGTCAAGCTGGGCAAACTCCTCTACCCGGTTCCGGAGGGAACCCCGCTCCTGTGGTTTCCAGTAACCTTGTGCAGATTAATCTACCTGGAAACATGCCGCTGGCCCCACCCGAACGCTTTGCTGGGGACCCCAAACGATTCGCCGTATTCATGAATCAGTGTCGTTTGCACTTCCTATGCAGACCTGGGGCCTTCCCTAATGATCAGACCAAGGTAGCCTTTGTATTGTCATATCTCAGCGGCTGCGCTGCCGATTGGTCAGTTCCACTGGTTACTCAAGATGACCTGATTCTCCGTGATTTTCAAAGGTTTCAAGCAAGCATGGAAAGGTTATTTGCTCGACACTCTCAGGGGTAGGCTCTGGATGACAAACTTCTATCCCTGCGACAGGGCAATCAGGACCTCCTATCCCATATTGCATCCTTTAATAGACTAATTGTGGAAACGGGATGGCCAGAGGATAAAAGAGTCACGTTGTTTTATCGAGGCCTACGCGAAGAACTTAAAGATGTCTTGGCCCAAGTTGTAAATCCGCCCCAAGAATGCACCGAGTATATAGACTTAGTGGTCCAATTGGATCACAGACTTCAAAACAGAAAAGCAGATCGGTCCATGTTTGAGACCCGGGTGTTGGTCAAGACCCATGCTAATCCCAAGGGAGTTGATGTCTCTGAGCCTATGCAAATTGGAGGCGTTAAAGGACCCTTAACTCAAAAGGAACGTGAAAGGAGGCGGCAGTTAAAATTATGTCTTTATTGTGGGAATTCTGGACACTTTCTATGAGATTGCCCGGCAAAACCGCCCCGAAAGGCGCTCGGAGCCGCTGATAAAAGCCATGAAGACTCTGTTTCGGGAAACGTTCCGCCCGACAAGTGTAGGGGTCCGCTTGCCGAGCTTGAAAACTAACTCTCAGACCTTGCATTTCATTGTGCCAATGGTTTTTGTAGATCCAGAACAGCCTAAGCGGTTGCATGCAATAAAGGCATACATCGATAGTGGGGCTATTGGAAACTATGTGGATCGTCAATTGGTCTCTAGGATTAACCTCCCTCTCCGTCCTAAAACCAGCAAAGATGTCATCATCACAGTCGATGGAACTGAAATTGCCTCTGGACCGGTAACACATTCCACTACTGAGGTGACTCTTATTGGTCCCGACGGCCATCGGGAGGGTGTTGTGTTTGATGTAATCAAGGCTCCACAGTTTCAGGTTATTCTTGGAATCCCTTGGTTAGAGACACATAATCCTCGAATTGATTGGCGAGCTAAGAGAATAACCTTCCCGGATTGTACACAAACCTGCTACCCAGAAAACCTGAAGATTAATCTAGCATCTGTAACCTCTGCCTCCATGCAACTACCTCCGGAATACCAAGACTTTCAGGACGTCTTCCAAAAGGAACAGGCCAACACGTTACCTCCTCACAGATCGTACGATTGCCAAATCGATCTGGTGCCTGGTGCACAACCCCCTTGTAGCAGGATTAATGCCCTTACCGAACCTAAGAATCTGCATTTGAGACAATATTTGGATCAATACCTAGCTAATGGTTTTATTCGCCCGTCAAAGTCCCCGGCATCCTCGGCTTTGTTCTTCGTGCCCAAAAAAGAAGACGACCTTAGAACTTGTATCGATTACCGCGCATTGAACCAGATAACGGTTAAAAACCGTTATCCTCTGCCTCTGATCCCTGAACTCCTTGACCAGGTGAAGGACGCTTGCATATACACCAAGTTAGATCTCCGGGGGGCTTATCATCTGGTACGAGTTAAAGAAGGCGACAAATGGAAAACTGCCTTCCATACTAAATACGGATTATTCGAGTACCAGGTGATGCCTTTCGGATTGTGTAATGCGCCGGCTGCCTTCCAATACTTCATGAATGATGTCCTTCTGGAACTCATCGATGTTTGTGTTGTAGTATATATCGATGACATTCTGGTGTACTCCTCTTCGGAATCTGATCACAGAAAACACATCAGGGCAGTACTTGAAAAACTGCGCCAACACAAACTATTTGCTAAATTGGAGAAATGTGTTTTCCATACCACAGAACTTGAGTTTCTAGGTTTCATCCTGACCCCCAAAGGAGTCCGAATGGACTCAAGAAAAGTGGATGCCATCCTCAAATGGCCATCACCTAGCTCTGTAAAAGGGTTTCAAAGCATGCTCGGCTTTGCCAATTTCTATCGCAGGTTTATCCCGGAATTTTCACGCGTGGTACAACCCATTACTGCACTCTTGAGGAAAAATAAACATTTTGAATGGTCTGAAGAAGCCGAGCAGGCCTTTCAGGATTTAAAAGCTAAGTTTACCTCTGCACCTATATTGAAACGCCCGCTTCCAGATCTCCCTTATGTCATCGAGACTGACGCATCCAGCCTAGCCATGGGAGCTGCCCTGTCCCAAAGAGATCCCGAAACCAACCAACTGCATCCCGTAGCATTTTGGTCCAGAAAATTCTCGGCACCCGAGGTTAATTATGCAATCACGGACAAAGAACTGTTAGCCATTAAGTCCGCTTTTAAAGCCTGGCGGCATTATCTGCTTGGCGCTCGACATACCATCACAGTGATCACTGATCACCGGAATTTACAGTATTTGAAAACCGCCAAGGCTCAGTCATCACGGCAGCTCCGATGGGCTTTGTTTTTCGCTGAATTTGATTTCGTGATTACCTATCGATCTGGCTGCAAGAATGGCAAAGCAGACGCCTTATCCCGAATTGGAATGGGAGAATCTGATACAAACTCAGAACCAGTACCAATAATTCCCGAACAGAGGATTTTAGGCATGACTTTGTTACAGACGCTTGAAGACATTCAAGCCAGAGTGAAACAACTCCTGGACCCTACAACTTTACAGGATTGGATACAAAAGGGATCAGACTTTACCATAGATAATGGTTTACCTTATTTCCAAGGACGCTTATTCCTGCCACATAAGGAATTACACGAACTAGTTATTTCCGGTTATCATGATGCATTAATAGAGGGACACCCCGGTATTGCCAAGACAGAGGAAAAGGTGAAACGACAATTTTGGTGGCCCTCTTGGCGAAAAGATGTTAAATCTTTTGTGATGTCCTGTGGTGTTTGCGTCCAAAATAAAAGTCAAAAGAAAAGACCAGCCGGTCTCCTTCAAACTCTAGACATACCGCCAGCACCCTGGCACACCCTATCAATGGATTTTATTACGGACCTGCCTCCTTGTTCGGGGTACAATACTATTCTGGTAATTGTGGATTTGTTTTCCAAAATGGCCCACTTTATTCCTTTGAAAGGTTTACCTTCAGCTTCTGTCCTAGCCAAAGAATTCCTCGAAAATATTGTTCGGCTACATGGATTCCCATCTATACTAATCTCTGACCGGGGAAGCCAATTCATTTCCCACTTCTGGCGCAAATGTTGTCAAATGGCGCAGATCGACGTAAGATTATCGACCAGTCACCACCCTCAGACCGATGGTGAGACCGAGAGGACAAATCAGACCCTTGAGCAATACTTACGGTGTATGTTACAGCAATCTGAAAGCAACTGGAAAGACATTCTTTGGATAGCCGAATACGCATATAATAATTCGGTACACTCTGGAACTGGCCACAGTCCTTTTTATACTTTGTTTGGGCATCACCCTCGAACCTCAAACCTTGACTCACCTCAGAACCTCGGAATGCCTGCAGTAGAACATCTGCATTCTACAATTACCCAAGCCTTCAAAGAGGCAACTACGCATTTACAACAAGCCAAGAGAAAATACAAGGAGAATGCTGATCTACATCGGAGTGAAGCACCTCCGTATCAGATTGGGGATCAAGTGTGGTTAGCTACCAGACATTTACCACTCAAAGGACATCAAACTTTTAACCCAAAATATCTGGGACCTTATTCTATTACGGCAATAATTAACCCAGTGGCTGTTAAACTTGATTTACCAGCTAGTATGCGAATTCACCCTGTTTTTCATGTGTCACTTCTGAAACCAGTGGTACCCAGAACCCGACTACTCAAACCTCCAGAACCTATTCTAATAGATGGGGAGCCCAAATTCGAAGTGAAGAACATTTTAGACTCAAAAATGTTTAGGTCAAAACTGTTCTACCTAATTGATTGGAAGGGGTACGGACCTAAGGAGAGGTCGTGGGAACCCAGCGACCATGTGCATGCACCTCGATTAGTCAGGAAATTCCACCGACTCTTCCCAGACAAACCAAAACCCCCAGAGGGAACAACCTTGGGAGGGGCCTTGGGGGGGAGTGCTGTCATGATGCCCGCTCCCGGGGAGCCGGTTCAAGCACTGCGTTCCCCAAAAGCGGACATCCAGTCCCCAAGGAAGGACCCAGCAACCCCATATAGGGTCCCTTTGGACAGTGTCCTGGCGCCTATGGCGCCAGGCTCATAAAAGACATCAGTCCTGGCGCCATAGGCGCCAGGCTCATTATGGAAGTGCTTGGGTGCACTTACCTGATGCAGACCATGCTGCAGGATCCCGGCCTCCTTGAGGCCTGAAAGGAACTACTTTACCTGTGGGACTAATTTACCATCCGGGCGTGGTCAGGGAAGGATACATACCTGATTGGAGGAAGGATACATACCTGGAACTTCTTCCAAGGCTATTTAAACCCCACCCGAACAGCCACACGTGCTTCGCGTTGTTCTGCATCTAGCAGCTGGACGCTCACCGTGTCTGCTCCTGCATCCTGACTTCTGCCATGCCTGCCAGCATCCTGGATCACCTGCAAAGGAAGAGAAGAAGAGAACAGAAGAAGGAAAACTCCTTACCTGCTAAATCCGCATCCCGGAGACATCCCGCCGACAATCCTGAAAAGGAAGACTTTTATTTAAAAGCTCATCGCGTCGATCGCTGCAGCGCCGCATTCCACTCACCTTTACAGGGCGCCTCCATGTTCAGCAGCGATCATCTGGATTCGCAGTCAGGCCCCAGCGCCTAGGGAGAAAAAGACCAGAACAAAAGGTGAGAGAGAGAAGGGAATAAGGAAAGCTAAATCTCCATGTTTAGACTTACCTGTTGATTCATTCCCTCTTCATTTCGGGTCCGCGCCGCATCCTGGCATTTCCGGACCCCGGCCCCTAAGGGGAAAAAGAGACATCAGCGTTAATGAGCGAATGAAAAGACATTACCAAAAAACGCTCATTAAAGACTTACCTGATTTCTACAAGGATTTCACCTCTCATCTTGGGTCGGTGCCTGTTCCCCGGCATTCCGTACCCCGGCCCCTAAGGGGAAAAAGACACTAGCATTAGTACATTAATGCATGGACACAAGGGGAACCTCTTATCAAAAAACTTACCTGGAAGCCAAGCAAGTTTGGTTCTCACCAATCCGAAAATCCAGTGAAGTAACTGGATACCAACGCGCCCCTGCATCAGAAGCAGGATGGAGAGCTCGTCCTTCCAGCCCCTAAGGTGAGATGCTACGAGGAATCAGAAGGGTTTCAAGGAGGGTGAGAGGGGAAAGTGGGAGGCTGATTGCATTACCCCGCAGACAGTTAATCCCCTATTTTCGCCTACAGAAGGATACTTCTGCGAGCCAGACAAGCCAGATTTGGGGGCCCGGTCCAGTCCATCTTCCGAACCCTGCGCATCACCTTAGAAGAGGTCACAGCAGCGCAAACCAGGCCAGCGCCTCCATGGGAGTCAGGTGAGCATTATAGTGTGTCTGATTGTTATAATAACCTGTCCAGGACTCAATTGATAGAGATCCAGGGTGAAGCACCCCAAGATGAGAAGGACCTATGGACGTGGACAGGGTGTTATTTAAACCCCTCTGAAGCGATGTGGCGACAAGGCAGTACTGGTAAACCATTGATGCATGTAGCCTTATTGAGGGTGGCGTTGGAACAGCTACACTACCCTGTGCAAACAACTAGGGAGAACCTTGCTGCAACTATTGCAGAAGATTGGATCATTCCAAATTTGGTAGATCACGTTGCATTTTATGTGGTAAATTGTATTGTATGTCAAACGTTTACTGCTGGGCAGACATTGCGCACAATTTATTCCTAGACATAGTGGTTCCTTTCAGCATTTGCGTATCGACTATGTCGACATGCTGAAAGTATGTAATGGATATATATATGATCGTAGTGGTATGTCCTTTTCCGAGGTGGATTGAAGCTGGACCGTGTACACGTCCATAATCCGCTGGTGCATCAAAATTTCTAGTATGAGAAGTGTTTCCCAGATGGGGAATATGTGAAATATTGAGATCAGATAACAGTCCTCATTTTGATAACACAGTCTTTGAGCAAATAAGCTTGTTGCTTGGCATAAAGCACAAGTTTTCATCGGCTTATCACCCTCAAGCTAACAGTTTCTGTGAGAGCCACAACGGCTTGCATAAAGAAAGAATCGCCAAATTGAAGCTTACTTTCAAAGAAAGATGGTTGCATTGCCTTTCACGGACATTGTATGCATTGAGAAATCAGCCAGGTTCGGACCACCATCTTACCCCTCACGAAATAGTGACAGGGAGTTCAATGAGGGCACCTCTCACACCTCTGTTCAGGGTTAGAAGTGATGCCCAGTCAACTGCATAATTGTTAGGAAAGGAGCTATGTGATTACCTTATTTGTATGACTTCAAGTATCTCTTTCATTTCAGATCAGCTCAAGCGAAGAGGGTGAGGGGCAGTGCAGAACACAGAAAGAGATGCTTCAACAAGTGGAATTAAAGAGTTATGTCTTCCCAAACTTTTTCCCAGAGATGCAGTCCTAATCCGCAACTTCACTAGAAAGTGGCAAGAACCTCGCTTCAACGGTCCTTTCATAGTGGAGGAAGTCATGCCCTCTGCAATCAACGTATAAGGCAGAAATGCTTGGACTTTCCTTGGTGACGTAAAAGTCTATGCTGGAGAGTCCCTTTAACCACCACACCCATTGGAAGCAAGCATCGGCGAAGAACCACAGCATATGCAGACTAGAGCTATGGTGAGGAAGAAGGATGCAGAAGCTGGTGAATAAAGATAAAGAGTTAATTGGACTGTGGCTATTTCTGGACACTCTTTTTCAGTCATTTAAAAAGGAGTCAAGGGAAGTTATTGTTTTCTTGAGCCACTGGAGTTTGTTGATATTGGACTGAGGAATGCTTAAGCCTTGATTGAAAATCAAAGATATGCCAAATCTGGGAGTCCCTTTTCGACGACTGGAAGAGAGAGCAATACCCAGATTAATTTCTCACTGAGTTCTTGTTCTTAGGCACGCATGGTGGTGCCTAATGACAACGTTTCATGGGTAATTCTTGCAGTTTTTGTATTATTTTTGCGCGCATAACCTGCACTCATGGGGAGAACTACTAGTGTTCATGTTTTCTTGCAAGATCCTAAGAATGGTCAAATCGTGAGGAGATTGCTCATAGTCATTGTTGAGCAGATTCTCCAGCTTCCTGAGTTCAGTGGGGAGAACACAAATTCCCCTGTCACCGGATAATGCACACAGACTGGTCAGCTTGGTATTCTACTGCCTGATTGAGGAGTGCCTGCATCTTTTTGGAAGGCAAACCAACATTTCGTATGTTCCTGAGAGACCCGAGAAACAATGCAGCACTTATGGAAATATTGAGAGACATAATGCAAGTGAACGGGTACTCTAAAAGTCCATTAAGAAATGAAGAGCCGAGGTCTACTGGTTAAAGAATTTTTGTTTCATGCTGAAAAAGAATCATCATGTCATCTGGTGAAAGGCCAATTCATGGCATTCATTGGGAATTTGTGTTCATCATCCAGTAAGCAGTCTGCTAATCAAGAAGTTTTATAGAACCGACTCAGCAGCTTCCAGAAATATCGCATATTGTTGCCCCATTACAATTGATTGGGCAGCTTTAATAGCAATATCATCATGCCAGATCCTGCGAGACATCCACGATGGATATAAAGTCATTGCTACAAGTGGATAATATCTCTGCATGATTTCTGTTTGCATTTTGTTCATAGTGATATTGTTCTCACTTACAGTGCACACTTCTTAATATATAGATGTGAATGGAGCAAAGACTCCTGTGTATCGTACTGTACAACAAAAGGGTATCAATATGGCAACTCAAAGCATACAAGACCTTTTGTGATTATTAATACTTTAGTTTAGAGGTACACACGAGAGCACTTGGTCCTGTGATGAATAAACCTGGGTTACCTTTTAGGAAAAGGCACATATGGAGATTATGCAAGACATTTTTATGCCTATATCTTATGTTGATAGGATGAAACTTCTGGAGCTTTCTGCTACAGGCCACCTCTTTTGATGTCCAGCTTTTGCAACCATGTACTATACAGATTGCTTTAATGTGACTGTTATCTACTGTAACTGGAGGTGAAGGATTTGTTCACTACTAGCACCAAGTTGCATTGAGTGTTTGCTGTATATATATATATATATATATATATATATATCCACAAATTACTCTGTTCTAAAGATTATAAACAGAATAAAAACATTAATAAATACTTGTTAATTTTGACAAAAACCTGTGTGTTCCACTGCTTAGTTTGGTTGAAATCAACAGGGATGGTACACGTAAATCTCCTCTTAGTGTACCCCTCATGACATAGACATAAGCTTATTTTACATAAGCAATGGTAGAATAGCAAAACAGCAAGGGAAGGCCACACCCCCTGTACCCACACAAATTCTCCTACACAGGTAGCACATGTAAACACACCCAGTCTACTGACAAATGTGTCTATAATTGGTCTAGTAAAGAAGAACTATGCTGACATGCTACATGAGATGGTTAAATAAGCTAGTAAGAAAAAAACAGACCTAAAAGAAGTGCTAGGGAGGATGATAATGAGTTAAATGACTACCTGGATGGTACAACACATTCGAGGAATAACATATGGTATCAGCATATGAAAGAAGTGGGAAGAAGTCCTCAAAGGAGGAATGCTTTGTATGTACACACCTGACTTATAGCACGGGGAAGTCTAAAATCTTCATAGCTATTGAATTAGACGTCCAGACATCACATTGTCTACCACACATAGCACTTTGCTGCAATAGAGGCCAGTTCATGGGTCGAGATGCCTATCTCAAATGGGCAACTTAATGGACAGATCCAGATGAAGATGACTATGGGCCTCATTCTGAGTCGGGCGGTAAGGGTTAACGGTCACCGGTAACAAGACCGGTGCCATTAAACCCTTACCGCCCTATTCCGAGTTCCCTTTGCGGGTTGGAACTTAACACCTGCTTTTTGCAGACGTTAAAAAACCAACCCGCAAAGGGATCTTGGAGCTAATTACGGCACCGTAATTTACGGTGCCGTAATTAGCACCTTCCCCATTCCGATTGAGCCCTATGGGGCAAAAATGGGAATGGGGAAGGGCCCATGGTGAATGGGGAATTACCGACCCCGCCAACCTTGGAATGGGGCGGTAATTCCGCCATTCACCATGGCGGTGTCGGAAAGATAACGGCGTCAACCAAGGCGCTAATAGCGCCTTGGTTAACGCCAGGGTCGGAATGAGGCCCTATGTCCAGGACACAAAGACAAGAAATGGGGTGCATACTAAGAATCATGTGATCAGATATGAAAAACCTGGAGTGAAAGGAGCTGGAATCAGATGGGAAGTAAACAGAAGACTTGAGAGTCCAGGAAAATCTGCAGAAGAAATTCGTAGATGGAAAAACAGAGGCCAAATGCAGATTAGCGGATCAGTGCTATCACCTGATGAATGGGAAGAAGGAGTGGTCATCTACAGAGTTTGGGTGGTCATTGGTGTTATTGTTATGCTCACCTGGTATCCACAGGGACGCCACCCAGCTGGGTTACTCGCTGGTATGCTTCTCAGCTTTGCCCTGATGTGGTCTGCGGGGAAGGTTCTGCCTGAAAATACAGGAGGGCTGTGTTCAAGACTGACCGACTGGGGTAAGTATCCTCTCTCCACCCCCGTATGATTTCAGTCCCTCTGGTGCCCTCTCCTCACCTTGTGGTAGAATTAGGCGTGCTCTCCGTCCTGCCTTTTTTGCAAAGGCGTGTTGTCTTTCATGGGCGAGTGCGGTCCAGTTACTTCACTGACGCCGGCCCGTTTGATATTGTTCAGGTAGGTCTTATTGCTGTTCTTTAGTTTTGTTGCGATCTTGCATGCCTTTCTTTGTTTAAAATGTCTCTTTTTTCTCCCTTAGGTATGTGGAGCTTCCGCGCGGCGAACTGGCTTGGTTGAGCCCTGCTGGTAAATGATGGTGCATTAAGAGCGCTATGATGCGGTAAGTAAGCGCTATGCGCAGTGCTGCAAAGTCTTGCCTTTGCTAACCTGTGTTTTCCTTTCTTGTAGGTCACGGTGTTCTTCAGCACGAGTGGAATGTCCGGAGTGGTGCCAGCCGAGAGGCGACCAGCCAGGTAAGTCTTTTGAGCAGTACATAATTTGTAAATGTCTCTACTGCTTTCTTTAATGTTGCCTCTATCTTGCTCTTTCAGTTCGTTCTGTCCGGGAGGCGTGCAGATTCGAGGAAGCTGTTCTCATAGCTGCAAGTGTTTAAAGATGAAGACTGCAGGTAAGATGCTGCTGCTAATGATGTTCCTTTTGTCTCCTTGCCGGTTCTGCTTCTCCGAGGTTCGAGGGAATAGCTGAACATGGTGAGCGTCACGTTGCAAGCTGCAAAGTAACGCAAAGCATGTTGTCTTGCTCGGGTGTGGTTTAAATAGCCCCAACAAAATATTCCAGGTAAAGTAGTCCCTATGCTACCACACCCAAAACACTAGACCGCATAGCTTGGTTCTTAGGAACCAAGCTATGTGGATGCCTCCATGTTGGCTGACAATACAATAAAGAAGTTCCCAAGCACATTGTTTTTCATGGTGTATGAGCCTGGCCCCTAGTGAAACACTTTGAAGAAAAGGGTCATACATATAGCGATTTTGAATGGTGCATCCTTAAAAAGGTAAAAGGGAGGTCTCAAGATGAAATTAACAGAAAACTGGTCAATTTGGAAAAGAGGCTTATCTTCCTCACCAACAGTCATGTGACAGGATTGAATGAGAACATCGAGTGGCACAATATTAGATAATTGTGTTACCGACTCAGGCTCTGTGCTCTGGGCAGTGGGTTAATGCACTTTGTGTTACTACCAGCTGTTGGGTAAATCAATTTCATTTGGTTGATGTAAAATACCATGGGACGATAAGTATTAGATTGTATGTTCATTCAGAGTTGATCCAACACAGTACTTACGAAAAGGGTCAGTGAGTCCCTCTTAATATGATAGAACATTGGACATCATGACTTGACCCAAATAAGGCAGAGCCTTGTTGGTAGGTTTGATTGCTGTTCATGGGTAGGTTTCGGATATTGCCAGAATCCATGATTTCATGAAGTTGTGCATTGTTGTGCACTTGTCCCATTATAAATTGCCGTTTTTTTCTCCCTTTGAAATCTTCTGGGGAGTATGTCATTTTTCCCTTCCCGGGTTGGTTGCCTAGCTACAACAAAGCTAAGCTTCCCTGACAATAGTGGATGTTTTTTCACGGCCCGTTTTTGGACGCGTGACGTCATCACGCAACGGATGACGTGATGACATCATCACAGAGAGTCAAGACGCTACGCCAAGGGTTTTTTTAGTAATTGCTAGCCGTGGCAAATGTGTGTATCCCGCCACTCCTAGGATTCTATCACTGGCTGGACCTTTTCTTTCTTCTAGGATAATTACAGCTCTATACTAGGTAAGAGATTGAACTTGGAGGCTGGGAAGTGTGTTATCTAGAGGTTGATTCTTGGCACCTAGATTAAATCTTGTCTTTGTATTTGATTATTATTTACAGGGCGAGAGGTGTGATACCTCTGCCGTTGGATTACCCCATTGGAGGGAGAAGAGACTTTTCTCTTTTTTTATGTTTAAGAACAGTCCTGTGTGGTGTTGGCTGCCTTTGGATGTTAGCAGCATAAGAAAGGTAAGGGACCTCACTTGAGGTTTCTCCCCTTTTCTTTCAATAATACATAGAGGGTTGTAACTTATCGAGACCTCTCTGTTTAGGTAACCAATGGCCAAGTGGGAGTTTGAGCGGCTTGTAATGTGAAGACTCTACCATTAATGAGCCTCGTTGAAGAGAAGAATAAGCACCTATATTCCAGGGTTAGCTGTCTTTCCTATGAACCCCCCCCTTTTTTTAGTGGAAGTGGCTTGGCAATAGATTTTATTGATTAAAGGCTACTTTTTTTTTGGAATTGGTTCTAGGTATTCAGCATGTATCCCCCTATCTGCTAGACAAGTGAAGAGCAAGAATTCGTTTTGCTATCAAGTTTGAAGACATTGACTTCTTCTTACTACTGGTTCAGGTATATTATTTATTTTATACCGTCCACCCTATTGGTGATTAGGGTTTGGCTAGGTCGATTAACTAGACCCATAATGCCCATGGAGTAATATGTTCTTGTTTTATACCCTTAGATATAAGAATCTGGTGTGTGAACAAAAGAGATCTTTCGGAAGCACAATATTACTTCTGCCCCTGAAGAATGTCCAGTTATCTGTAACACATAGGACAGAAACTGATATAAGTTGGGCTTGTCTAACGCAATGGGGAATAAGAATAATTGAGTTGCCATTGTCGTTCTGTGATCAAGTATTTTATGACTTGTGATGTTGTGAGGTGGAATAATTTTATCATGTATATTACTATGTGATGTGTATATGTTTTTTAATGTTTGTATTACTTGTGCTGAAAAAGAATAATGTATTAAAAATGATATTTTTTGGGTAACACTGTCTGTTATTTAGGACACAGAACACAGAATACAGCCCATATTTGTTAAGAGGCTGTTTTGAGATTCCGCCATCCGAGGGTATTTTTTAACTATTTAGTGCAGAGATCTATGTGTATTCCTTCCTTTGGTTAACACATGTATGAGCCTGGCGCCGTAGGCGCCAGGACTGGCCCCATGAGGGCTTTTGAAGAGGCCCGAGTCCTGACTCCACCTGGCCAATGGGTTTGCCAGAGGGGGTTTTGGGTGAGGGTCGTAACAGTTATCAACCAACCATTGACATAGTTCAAAATGGATGCAAGCCATTGTGACCAAGACTTGCTAAGATACTGACCTGGGTCGAAGACAGAGGAGGACCCTTGCAGGTAGTACTTTTGGAAAGTGCAAAGCTCTGCTTCAGAAATAATGGCACAAGAAAAGTTAGAGAGAACCAAAACTGTGGCCGAATCTTTGATATACCAGGAATGAAACTCGGAATAGCCGTGATCATGGATCACTATTGGGCATGTGAAGCCAGAACTCATATGAGGCTACACAAGGATTGGGGAGTACAATGTACTATGGTGAATGTTCATGTTCCAGAGTTGGTGATTCCTAAAAGTGACCTGAATATTGACAGTTTCCCGAAAGAAGATGCACACCTGAGAAAGAAGAGATCTTTGGAGCTGATAAATCGAATGAAGAGGGAAAGTTATTTCTCTGCCAAGTCCGTAGAAGCTTTTGACTCTATCCCATATGAACGCATACTATTCAGCTAGACTTCGTTAGTCTTCACATTGTTATTCATGCTGAAAATCCAGGTTGGAGCAAATACCAAATGGCTGCAGATTACCAGATGGGAATTGCTGCCAACGATCAACACAACCATGAAGGGATTCCATGCTATCAGAGAGGAGATGAGAGCCATACGAATAATGACACTCCAGAACAGGTACGTCTTGGACATGATCAGAGCTATGGATGTAGGTGTTTTTGCAAAAATCGGAGAATCATGTTGCACATTCATACCTGCTCATGATGACGAGAATGGTATCTTTACAGAGGCCATAGAGTTGCTAACAAAGCTACATGTCCAGATGATAGACAAATTAGAAAATATTGCTAATGAAAGTTGGTTTGGATCACTCTTTTCTTGGGTTCCACAATGGATGGCAGACATGTTCAAGTTTCTTGGAGTCCTGATCATGTTGGTGTTGCTTGGATTCTGTGTAATCAATATAATAATTACACAATGCAAGAAGACAGCATAGAAAGCCATAGGGGTGAAAATCATGATTGATGTCGAATCAGGATGGAAGGCCAGAGACTTGACAGTTGAAAAAATCAGAGACTTTGTGAAGGCCAGTATCCATACACCTGAGGGAACGAAGTTTCTGTATCCAAAGAACTGTAAGAAGTATGTGGGAATATGGATTTATTGCAGCCCAAGTGGACAGTGCATGCTCATGACGTGGAACAAGGATGAGCATGTGAAATCAGCTGGATGCCATAAAGATATGGGTCCCTAAGAAGCATTTCTTCAGATAAGGATGTCTAGATGTGAAGGACGATGGGAGATTGGTTGATGAAGCACGCAGAGGGGTGAGAGTAGAGAAGGAGCCAAGTACCCCCACCTCAACCACGCCACCCATATTGCTTATATGTTGGAAGCCAGAGTGTGAGACATGTGCGTTACTACTAAGAATGCTGATACCAAAGAGAATCCTGGAAGCAAGGTTCCCATTGAGAAAACCATACTTGCATAAAAGAAAATATGATGGCCATTTGAATGAAATCCCGGTAGAAGCAGAGCAAGTGAATGACCAAGACAAATGGTGACATCATATACAGTTGAGCTGACAGACATAGAAGAGTTGCAGAGACAAGAGGATGCAGATATTCTATAAGGCATCAAGAAAGTATCAAGGATAAGTGACATCTTGGGATCAAGGTGAAGAAGCTTATGCCACAGAATGGATGAAGACATCAAGTCATTTTACACGTGTACAGATGCAAAGAAATGCAAGCAGACAAAGGATTCTTGAGGCTAGGTTTATAGTGAATAGATTGCGGCATGCGCCAACATATACATATATGCATAAGTGAGTAAAGGATGGATGTTTCCACTATGTGTTATAGCAGAGCTGGACTAAAAAAGAGAGGTCTCTTTTCCAGTGTGTCACAGTAAGAAAAAAATGAATTACAAGTGAATCTCAGAAAGGCAAGGCTGGATGAGCCATGACCCCAAGACAAGAAGCCAAGGTATTATTAGCCTGGGGTGAGCTGACATTGGATACAAATTGTGTGAAAGAACAGCTCCTGTTTAGGAGGCATGAACAAAACAAGGAAGACTATAAAAATAAAATATTATTTTTATACACTAGAAGCTTGAAATCATGGTCTTCAGTCACGTGGATGGATGAAGTTGGACGAACAGGACTATCACAACAACGCATGAGGGCAGAATGTGCCTTCACTCCCCTGAATTCTCCAGAGCTAAGAACACACCCAAGGACAAGTTCAATTCTTAATTGTCAGCAGATCACTGATGTGATGATAGATGTATACGCTAATTGTTGGGAAGCTCTGTTTGAGACGAGCTCACCAGCACCTGGAAGTACAATCTGCATGCTGCTAGACATAGTTTGAAAAGTACTGCCAGAGGTTAGAGTGCCAACCAATTGTAGGGGACCACATAATTAAGGGTCCTATAGTTTGTGTAGCCAATGGGGCCTCGTGTATTTAGTGACTTTCATAGTGGCCATTTTCAGGGGAGGGCTTAGTTGCCCCACCTGATGTTAAGAAAGTAAGTAATTACTTTCACTCACTGTCCCATACTAGTATATAACATATACTTAGATATTCCCTTAAACCCTATCCCTTCCTTGAATAGGTTTTTGAAGTTTGCCACGTAGGATGACGTTAGTTAAACATAGGTTAATGTCATCAATGACAATTGTTTGTTATAAAAGACTGCTTTTTTCAAAGATGCATTGAGAGAATTTGCACTGAGACGTCTGTTGTTGTCCTGTTGTCCGTTGTACTCCCTGTTTTAAATAATTGATATTAAAACAGTTATCTTTTTGCCAACTACCTGAGTCGTTTTGATTATTGATGTATGAATAAAGTCTACATCCCCATCCATCTCAAGGGTATTGCTACTCATTTTAAAGGGCTGGAGCTCACCCAGTTCACAGCCGCCAAGCAGTCACAAACACTTTGAGAGACCTAAGCAAACACAATTCGGGTAAGCCAATTTAGTTAACTTGGTAAAGAGCAAGGTCTGTTCAGTCCAGTTCAGTGGGAACTAACAGAGAGCTTCTTTTCCACTTGTGTTCCCATAAAGTAGGCTGTTAGAGCTCGGAGAGGCATTTGTAACCCGACGCCATAGTTACACAGCTTTTAAAACAACCTACAAACACGATCGCAGTGCAGAAATCCAGAGCAGCCCAGTCAAGTGGACGCCCGCCCCTGGATATAGGAAGGGTTTTCTGTTATGCGGTGCTCCGACTACTTCAGGTAAACAGAAAGAGCCTTATTACTTATGTAGCAGGTTTATGTAGCACTAACGCTAAGTACCATAACTTAAGTCATGCATTGAAATAAGTACAGGTAATCCACGAGTGTGTCGTATTCCTTGTGTATTTTACAGAGTGTGAAATATAAAACCGAGCCCCACACACACGGCACGAGTGGTTTAGTAGTTTTGCTTTGAAGTGCCCATTTGAATAACCATTCTTTCCGACATTGATTGTCATTGGGATAGACGGTTTCACAGCACTTTCGAGGGTAAGTTGAAGAGTGAACACGCACACGCGGTATGTGTTCTATTTTAGTTGGTAAACCCGTAAGAGGTGGGTCTTCGATCGCTAAAGCTCTGTTTCCATTGTGTTGCCCGGGAGAACAGTGTTTGATCACGAGGAGTGAGCATTTGAGAGGCGCTTAGGCACATGCACGCACCCTTACATGGGACAGTGGTGGAAGCAGCATTGAAGTTGGAGACCCTAAGATTGGTAAGCCATGACATACATGTTCCCCGTTTTTTCTGAGGGGGGTTTTCAGTGGCTTAAAATGATTTATGCTATAGCATCTAGCAGGCTATTTGACCCCCCTAACTGCTGTGGAAATATGTTTTAAAACTTTACTCTGGAGCATGTACCACACTCAACGCCATTTGGTGTTTTGAGAACACTGTGGGTCTCGCATAGTTAATGGTGTAATTGAAATACACTGTCATAGTTCAGTGGAAGAAGTGACAGTAAAATTAATAATAAGGATACCAATGTTTATTCTGTTGCAGGGGGTGGTCCCTTGCGCTGGCCAGGATGAGCTGTCAATCCTGTTAAATGACAGTAATAGAGCAAAATCTGTTTTTCACTAGTAAATCAACTGAATTTGAGAAATAGTTTCTGTTGTGTTTGTTTTTAGAACACAAAAGTGTATTGTGTACAGACAGACAGCCCCTCAAGAATTTCTTACACTGGTTAAGTTACTAATGTTTAGAAAAGAAACAGGTTGGGTTATGATATATTGTATGAACTGGTATGATTGGTATGTGATGAGTAGAAATGGAGTGCTTGATCTGTTTTACTGTATTAATCTTGTTGCACATACCAGACACTTTATTTAAAAGAATGGAAGCCCTCATTCTATAGCAAGAAAGGAGGCGAGCATTATGCTTTTCCTTCTTTATTACTGCAAGTCAGCAATTTCAAATCTTCAACATTTTTCAACTTTTTTAAACACTTTAACTGGCTAAACATTTTGTTTCTCCTATGCTGAAACCAAAACAGGTTTGACAGCCCAAGTTCTTTTTTAAAAAGTTTCCTTTAACTACAAATCCCATGAGTCCTTGCTTTCCTGTATGCTCTCTCTGACTCCAGCATCCAATCAGGATCCGACCTCAGGTATATGTCCTCTGTCTCTATAGTCTTTCTCCTCTTTCTTTGTTGCTGCTGAGTCAGTTAAGTGCCTTTATGTTTTACAGAGCGTTGGCTTTTATATGTGTGTATTAGGATCATACATGAGATAGCAGTGCAGCGTTTACACATCGATGTAATTATAGGTGGATGTTGTTTATACTGAGTAGGTTCATCGTCATATATTTTTTCTTCGTTGAGAAGGTAGGAGCCGGAGCCGCGGGCGAACAGACCCGCGTGAGGCATCCGGCTCCTCCTTCTCCCTCAGCAGTGCAGAGGAGTTTTCTCTTTTGCCTTAGGACCCCGCGAGCACCTGTGAGGAAGTCCCCTCACGCCTTGAAGGCGTTGCGCGCAGACTGCACATATGCCATCAGGGGGATTTCCCTTGCAGGCTCGGCACGCGAAGGGCTTTAGGACCCCGCAGCCGCCGGCAGGGAATTCCCTCTGCACACGACGCAACGTATCTCAGTTTTGAGATTTCGTTCTCGCTCGTGGAACAAGCGTTTGTAAAGGCTGACTACTTCTCTCCACAGCGACTGACATTTCATTAAAAAAATTTAAAAAAAGATAATTCAAAGCGTTCAATACAGCTGCGTGTGGGCATTAGCCTGTGTTCCCTCCAACAACTTTTCAGCTAGATTGAAAATGGCAAAATATAGCCACACAGCCTCACACAGCACATCTCCTGAGTGGAGTGCTGAGTAGTGGGAAGAGCAACATGTCCCAGAAGAGAACCTCTCACTCAGTTTCAAAAAGGTTCTGGGTGATTCTCTATCACAAGCAGTGTCGCAAGGCATGATGCCCCTGGCACAGAGGCTAGACCACCTTGAAGCCACCCTGTACAAACAGAAGGCAGAGGACAAGACACCCAGAAGTACGAGGGCTTTGAGCCTGGGGGAGGGAACATCAGGAAGACACCCCGATACAGGGGTAGAGCTGGGCGGTAAAAAAGCTTGGAAGAGGACTTCCTCTGTGACGCCCCAAAGCACAACAGAAAGGGTGGACCCTACACCTCAAGAGTCTTCCGACCTAGTGAGCAGGCTTAAAAAAGCCTTTATGATGAGGGCGGTGGTGCCAGACTCTCGACCCCGTGCCCCAGAGGATAATGAAGGGGATGAGGAGGATCCAGGTTATTCGCCAGATGATGAAGGCGAAGAAGACATCGTAATGCCACAGCCAAAACAAGCTACCCCTCCAGAAGAGGAGGAAGAGGGTCTTCTTGAGATGTTTGACCCAGAGGCCATTGCACACCCTAGATCCTCGGAATGGGTGCTTTCACCGAGAGTGTCTCAATATATGGCGCAGCACCTACGAAAGCCGCTGGACAGAGAAGTAAGGGCAAAAATGAGGGCAGAATGCCTGCGCCCACTACTACCAGGGAAAGTGGTGAGGACTCCCTCACCACCTTCCGCAAAACACTGAAAACTACCCTCTTCACATAAGGACCGACACATCAGGACGAATACTTATCATATATGTTGTAATATACGACCAAATGCAATATTTGTAACAACAGTATGATTTCTTGTACTATTCATAATGTGTCAACAATCGCTATCATGTGTACCATGTAACTAAGTTATTGCAAGTAACAGCGCCTCAATGCCCCTGGGCTGCTTGTGCGCTATATAAATATAAATAAATAAATAAATAAATAAATAAATAAATAAATACATAAATAAAGTCACAGACACCCCGGAGCTGGACCCCAAGATGGTGACGTTTGTCACCAAAGCAACCAAAGATATAAGAAAAGGAGTAGACAGAGCTTGGCGAGGGTGCCAAGAGAGGGTCCTCGGCCTGGCGGGCCGCTTGCCAAGATAATGGATTTGGCAGAGAAGGCTTCAGACACTGGGAAACCAGTAGACGTAGTGGCCCTAGGTAACTGGGCACAGAGAGCCGTTTGCCTCCTAGGCAATGCTAATTGCGCTATCTCAGCCGAAACACGCCGAGGAGTTGAGTGACCTCGCCTCGTACGAAGCGGGAGGAGAAGCAAAGGGTCTACTGTTTGGCGACACGTTCACAAAAGAAATGTCCCAGTTCATGGGAACTTACTTGTCGCTAGAGAAGGCGCAGAATTGTATTAGACGTATATTCACAGGCCGTGTTTTTGCTGGGACCGGACAGCAGAGAGGTCGGGTGTCCGGTCGCTTTGGACAATTTAGAAGACCTCCAAACAACAGAGCCCAATACTGGGAGAATCGTCAACAAGACAACTTCTTCCCGTCCAGAGCTCGCTTCCCTAGGAATCGCAGGAACAGGGGAGCCTACAGACAAGCCAACGCACCACACGGTTCACACGTTTCACCGTGTTGAAACGCTGCCACTTCCTATGATCGGAGACAGGACACGCTGGTTTTTGAATGCATGGCGGAAATTGTTAAGCAATGCTTGGGTTCTGCAAGCAATAACAGGGATGCGCTTAGAATTCGTAGGCAATCCTGCGCAAGCGCGAGAACCAGTGACAGTTCATATGCTGCTAGAAGAGCAACGGCAGCTATTCGCCGAGCTATGCAGTTTAGCAGACAAGAAAGCCATAGAAATAGACCTCACAGAGGAAGTAGGTTTCCTCAGCAATATGTTCTTGGTGCGCAGAGGGGAGAAAGTAAGGCCAAGTATGAACCTAAAAAAGTCTCAACAAGTGGGTAGTATATCGCCACTTCAAGATGGAAGGTATTCACCTTCTGTGAGACCTGCTCAGAGCAGGAGATTGGTTAGTGAGACTAGATCTAAAAGACGCTTACCTCACCATTCCGATCACAGTACACCACCGGAGATATCTCCGTTTCCGTTGAGGAGCGGGAGTGTGGAGGTTCACATGTCTCCCATTCGGTCTGGCATGAGCTCCTTGAGCCTTTACCAAGATCATGCGTCCAGTAGCAGCAGCTATTCGACAGAGGGGAATCAGGATGATCCTATACCTAGATGATATCCTCATTCTAGGACAAGATGCCGCAAGTTTACAAGAGCAAGCGTCTTGGGTATGTCGGCTTCTGTCCTCACTCAGATTCATTGTGAACGAGGAGAAGTCCGACCTACAGCCCTCTCAGAGGATGGAGTTCTTGGGCTTCATGATAGATACCAAGAAAGCCACCTTAGAGCTCCCGCCAGCAAAGATAAAAGGAATAAAGAAGGAGCTCCGAGCGACAGCAGCGAAGAAAGTAGTTTCCCTTCGCAGCCTAGCCCGTTTAGTAGGATTGCAAGCAGCATCCATACAGGCCATATTTCCCGGACCCTTACATTACAGAGCTCTTCAGAAACTGAAGATACGCGGCCTCAGAGGAGGCTTAGGCTATCACCAACTGGTAACGTTGGATCAGGAAGCTATCACCGAAATTCATTGGTGGTTGCACAACATGGAAGCCTGGAAGGGCAGGGACATTTTCAGAGACACCTCGGACCTTGTGATTGAGTCAGACGCGAGCAGAGCTGGATGGAGAGCACATTGTGGGTCTTTAGAAACAGGAGGGAAATGGTCCGAAGAAGAATTGTCCCTTCACATAAACTGCCTGGAACTCCTAGCGGGGTCCTTCACGGTTCAAGCTTTTATCAAAGAGCGAGTGAGATGCTGCGTACTGCTCAAGATGGACAACATTTTGGCAGTGCGATACATCAACAAACTAGGAGGCACCTCCTCCAGGATGTTGGCCGAATTGGCAAAGGATTTTTGGCATTTCTGCCTCGATCATCAGATATCAGTATCAGCAGAGTACTTGCCAGGCAGTCAGAACACCATAGCGGACTGGAATTTGTGCTATTTGGTAGACTCCAGTGACTGGAGACTCTCAACAGACGTGTCCCAGAGACTCCAAGAATTATGGGGCCCTCTGGACACAGATCTGTTTGCGTCCAGACTGAACGCCCAAGTCCTGAGATTCTTCAGTTGGAGGATAGACTCAGCTGCAGTGGGGACGGACGCATTCCTACAGAACTGGGAGGGAGCAGTCCACTACGCCTTTCCCCCATTCATAATGTTGACAAGAGTGCTAGTGAAATTCCGCAGAGAGCAAGCGGAGCTAGTGATAGTAGTGCTGATATGGAAATCACAGCCATGATTTCCAGTAGTGATGGAACTTTCTACGGATTTTCCGAGAGTGATTCCTCACAGAATAGACATTCTGCAGGGCCCGAACAGGCAGTTCCATCCACTAGTACTGGAAGGAGCACTGAGTTTGATGGCCTGCAGGATTTCGGGCAGAGATGGCAACTCCCAGGCATTTCGCAGTTTTCTGCCAAGTGCATCAGAGATTCGTGGGCTCCATCAACCATTAGGAGCTATGGTGCCGCGCGGAGGCAGTGCTGCACTTTCTGCACAGGAGTTAATGCAGATCCCGTTTCGGCCCCTGTAGTGCAAGTGTTAAACTTTTTAGCTCAGAGATTTGAGGAAGGAGCAGCCTACAGAAAAATTGGAGTGTACAGGTCTGCCATCTCAGCCGGCCACGGGAAAGTAGCAGGAAAGCCAGTGGGGGAGCATCCTATAATTTTGAGATTATTGAAAGGAATGAACATGCGTAAGCCACCAGCTCGCAGATATTCGGCTTTATGGGACGTGAAAGCAGTCTTTAGTTTATTCCTCTCATGGCCACATAACAAATATCTCTCTCGATCTCAACTATCCGGGAAGCTAGCCATGTTACTGTTCCTCATATCGTGCAGAAGAGTATCTTATCCATACTTGCCCGATAACAGCAAGTTATGCGTAGCGCAGTGCATTAAAGATTACGAAGCAGCGACAGCTTCAGTTAGGCCGAGAAGGTTTACACAGCTCTTGATAGAGCGCAGGAAACCCTTTCATGCCGTAGCAACAGCGATGATGGTGCGATGGGTGCGAGAAGTAATGCATAGGGCGGGCACTGATTTATCACAGTTTGGAGCACACTCAGTAATGGGCGCAATGGCTTCTAGGGCATTTTCAGCAGGCGTACCATTGCAGGATATCATGAAATTGGCAGATTGGTCTAATGAGACTACGTTTAAGACTTTCTACTTCAAGCCCATATCTCAGATAGCGAGCACTGTGATTAACAGCTTTGAACAAGCATAATGCTCGCCTCCTGTCTCACTATAGAATGAAGATTGCCCATGCTGAGAGCGCTGGACAGTCTTGATTCAATTAAAGACAAGGGGACAAGCATTATATCCCGCCCAGGGATACATGATATGGATTGAATACTTGTATTTTGCGCTCAAAGTGTTAGTACGATGACATTATATGTACCGAACTGTGGGAGAGACCCCCCCTTGTAATTTTTATCTATTGGTTTCAGGGGAAGATCAGAAGCAAACTTAACGACAGTGAGCTCGAGAACGAGTGGTTTATTGTTCAATTCCGCCAAAGCAGGGAGCTACAAGAGGGAGTTCCAGTTGAGCTTAAAGCAGAGTTATGGTTGATTTAACAGTTACATAGACTTTAACAGCAAAGAAAAAGGAGAAAGACTATAGAGACAGAGGATATATACCTGAGGTTGGATCCTGATTGGATGCTGGAGTCAGAGAGAGCATACAGGAAAGCAAGGACTCATGGGATTTGTAGTTAAAGGAAACTTTTTTTTAAAAAAGAACTTGAACTGTCAAACCTATTTTGGTTTCAGCATTGGAGAAACAAAATATTTAGCCAGTTAAAGTGTTTAACAAAGTTGAAAAAATGTTGAAGATTTGAAATTGCTGACTTGCAGTAATAAAGAAGGCAAAACATAATGCTTGCCTCCTTGTCTTTAATAGAATCAAGACTGTCCAGAGCTCTCAGCATGGGAAATCTTCATTGTATATGCTTCCCCTGTACGAACTGTCTGCTTTTTTGCACTCTGTAAGCCCTAAACAATTGAATTGTGGTTTTGTTAATGGAGCAATTTTGTTCTATGTTTTATCTGTAATTTTGATATTAATAAAAATTGTACGAAATTATTTGTTGCATTGAGTGTTGGTGGGATGCTTCTTGGTTTTTTTGGTCGGTGATTTGGTGTTTCGCTCACAAGCCCTTTGTTGTTTGTATTAAAAGGTTGTTCAACCTATTTGAGGGATCGCTTGGGGGTAGGGTTCCCTCATGCCTCCTATAATTGTTGATGGATTCTATGGGATTCCAATTGTTTTGCATCAGCATTAAAATGCCATGCTGTCATAAAACCAAGCTGCAGGGGACATGGCGGTGGAGAGGGTAAATCGATTCTGTCCCCCTTCCAAAAACCTTTTAAATACCATGGAGCGTAATATAAAAAGGTGTTAAGACAGGCATTAAGTTGCTACTCCTGTCTTTCACACCTTTTGTAAGGCCACAGGGACATAGAAAATGAAATTCCTAACCTTGCTATGGCCATTCATTTCAGCCACTTGATGTTTGATTGTGTATTAATTACAGCCCACAAAGAATATATGCAGACAGAAGCCAATTTGAAACTATCTGTGGACACGTAGGGGAATTGAGAGTGAGTGAGCGAGGGGGCTAAATGTGAGTTTGAGGTACTTAAAGCCAGCACGTCATACTGAAATGTAGGTCGCTCCTGATACTTGAATATGCCTTGGTTCACAGATCCTTGACTGGTGCAGGGGCCTTAAGAATTTGTATTTTGTACAGAGCAATGCTGCCTAAAATCTTTTCAGAACCCTTGCGATAACAGAGATTTGACCTCAGACAGTGGAGTCCAGGCATAGGGGAATGTGGCAGATGTGTCAAAGATCAAATTACCTGGGGGCTCATGTTGCCCAAAATCGTAATTTGATGGCGGATAGTCGTTACGTGTACACTGCTACCCGCTGCCAATTTTTCATCATTTGCACTGCGGGGTGCAAATGTAAAGGGAACCAGGCGTAGTACAAGCATGCATGCTGCCTTTTAACCTTCACATTTGCACTCTGCAATGCAAAGTGAGTAAACACTGTCTGGAATGATGGTACGCCAGGCAGCATTTACTATTGTTTGGGAACACTGCATACCATGCGTGCATGGTAAGCAGTGTTCCCAATTGAAATTAAACCCTCCCCAACATGCGAGCATGTTGGGGAGGGTTAATTGTAATTGTAAATGCTGCCTGCCATGCTCGCATGAGAGACAGCATGTACAATGGATCCTTATGGGGCACGCCTGCTTTATGATCGTGCATTAGGCAGGCGAACCCCATAGGGATCTCAAGCATCTGCCTCGGCAAGAAAATCCATCCCGGGATAGATGCTGGAGCATTTTTATGGTGGAGAGGAAGGAGGTGGCGGAAATGCAACATGTGTTCCGCCCCTCCTCTCAGCCATACAAATGCTTGATAATGGGTGTGACGTAAATGAAAGGCATTAAGACCTTACTCAAGGCATTTACGCTTTTCACGCAAGAGCATGAGCTCCATACTGTTGTGAATGTGTGTGTTCTTTCATCTGTGGTAAAATGATAATATTTAGTATTTATATAGTTCTTTCACGAAAGCTCGTTATGAAGAATATTTATATACAATTATATGCAATAATAATATATTATGGTATACAGGCATCTGGCTCCATTCTGCGCATGATTCACGGCAGTGAAAAGCACTTTGCATGGGCAGATTCACTTTAGTCAATCAATGCCAGAAAAAAAAGTGAAACAACTCTAAAGTGTTCTAAGCACAATAAAGCAAACAAACCAAGAGAGAGCAGATAATTGCATAGCTGGGACCCACATTCAGAAAATATCAACAACACAGGGGGGTCAGTTTAAAAGGAGGGCTGTGCAAAATGAACATGTAAAGCAAAGCACAATGTTCATTTGCCTCCCCGTCAAGGCATACGAAGAGCACAAAGCAGAGTGTGCACCCTTCCTGTGCTTGCCTCCTCGGTTTTGAAAGAGCACCAGGTTTTACGCCCGCCCACATGAGTTTTCGATGCAGGCATAAAAGAAATGTGTTTCCATGAAATCGACCTCAGATTAGCACTTTCTAATGAGATAGTACCTCATTAGTAAAGGCCACCTGCAAAGCATAATTTACAGCTGTTTACTTTTTGACATTGCGGAGAGTAGAAGAGTAAAGGTGATTTCACCAGGTTTTACTCATCAGTTTTATACCATGCTTCATAAAGGTTCAGAATTGCATGCAGGGGGGCCGACAGCATGTTGCTGTGTTGGTGGTCCCCTGGTTGCAATTACCATGTTTTATGAAGTGAATCCAAAGTGCCATAGCAGCTCTCCATCGCTTATGTGTTCTTGCTGATCTGGGTGGAGCACGCATTAAAGGATTGTGTTGAAAGGTACATGCACCTGGTGCTGGGTGGCGCAGAAGTCTTTTTCTGAGTTTGCAAGTTACAGAACCTGAAGGCCAGTGTTATTTAAAATGCATCACATTTTATTTGACACTTGAATAGAGGAATCCCTGCTGATTCTGCATTGATGAGGCAGTCTTCTCTTTGCAATGTCAGAAAATCATGAATAATAAAACCCTGATGCACGGTGTCAAAAAAGGATTGAGAAAACTGTCCTAACGATGTTTTTCAAAATCGCAGCGGGCCATGACTGAGCATTCTAACAGAGTGAACTCAGTCCACGCTCACACTGACTGACAGTGACAGATAGCTGGCGTTAGGCACCTGCGTTTGCCAATACACGTTGTTCTTTCTGTTTGTAAAATTAGAAGTGTTTTCATTTTGGAAGTACACAATTGAAAAGTGTGCACCTGAAGTTATGTTTATGATGAATATGATAGCTGGATTTGACACAAAACCCAACAGATGGGCACAGTGCGTGCACTGATTTATTCATATTGAGCTCATCCCGCGCGCAACAGGGAAGCTCCAACATAGCATTTATAATATCAGGGTAAAAGTGTCTGACAAATACGTCAAATTGCCTTATTTTTTTATTGAACTTTTATCATATCTAAAAGCAGGGGAGTGACTGTGGGGGTCATGTGCTATAAAATGTGAATTGCATGTAGAGGACATCCAACCGTTAGCAAATAAGTGACGTTGCTGTTGCCCTACATGCAATTTTCAAATTCACGAAAGCGGAGTGTAAACTTGAAGAGTATATCAAGGCAAAGTCGACTTTGCTATTTAGTTTTACTCTCTGCTTTGCACAAAATAAAAGACTGCCTGCAAATTAGGTTTTGCAAGCACATGTTTTATAAGGACTCCAAATGAGTCTGTCTGCTATTTACTCCTTTGAAAATGCAACGCATATGCCATTGGAAAACATTGGCTTGTCAACTGCATGAAAATCTCATAAAACTGTGATCTCTCCCAAGATGGAGGAGGAAAGCAAACCGGAGATACAAACTCTGAACTTGTAATGTGGTGATTCATTAAACCTTTCAGCCTTTTATTTTCTAATGCGGTTTTCTTTCATTATTTGCGCTCCCCAGCGCTGTTGATCCCCCTCCTCACTCCCTCCCCTGCATCCACTTCATCGATTCCCTTGCCTCCCGCATCCCTGCCCGGCCACCTCCCCTGATTGGCAGCCTGTTCTCAGTGTTTCAGACCTCCCTGCCTCACAGAGTCCTCAACTCGTTACTTTTGCTGTGCAGCTTCCAGGTGAGCGCCTTGTTGCCACAGCCCCTCCTGGGTTCTTATTTGCAATTTTTCTGGCCTTAACTTGTTTGCGCTCCCCATCGTTGTTGATCCCCCTCCTCCCTCGCATCCACTTCCTCGATTCCCATCCCTCCCGCCTCGCCTGCCCGCCCAACTCCCCTGATTGGCAGCCTGTTCTCAGTGTGTCAGACCTCCCTGGGCAGCCCTCTGCCCGGCAGCCCCTGCGGCTAAGGGCCCCAAGGCAAAGGGCGGCTCCAATTGATGCTGCTCAATACCGTGTCCGCCGGTGTCAGCAGGGGAAGCCAGTTGCCAGCCGTCAACCCGCAGTGACTAGTAAGGTAGGAGTGGCTCAGGTTAGCAATAGAGCCTGAACTCTACCCTGACAACCCTGCCTCAGAGCAGATACTCAGTCTTAGGTGTGTTTTTCTAGGTTTGTTAAAACATTGCATTGTGCAAGTATTTAAAATTGCATTGTGAAACCCACACATTTTTCCCCTTACTCAGGACACTCAGATTTAGGTGTGTTTGTTTTCCCCAGTATCTAAACGACATTGTGAAATTGGTGCCATTCTGTGGTTTACTTCTTAGCTAAGCATTCAACTATCAAACTCTCTACCAGCATCTGAGTGCCTGTCATCCTGTCCAATTGTTCACTTTGTCCCATCCCTCCCTGTCTCGTCTGCTTGCGCCCCTCCCTGCTTCCGTCCCTAGTGTTCTCCCCACTCCTATCCCACCTTCCTCTTCTCACCTATCCCCACCTACCCTATGGTGCGCTCTGTCTCTCCTATTTTTTACAACTGCTTCTCTATCGACTATCCTGCTCTCCTAGTTAAATCTAGTAGGAAGAAGTTTAAAAAGGATATCCTGGTCTCTAACGCAGACCTCCCTATTGCTAACACCTATACCAGTTCCTCCTCTAGGCAAACCCTCGCCAACATCCTCTTTGTCGTTCCCTCATCAGACCTATGGACTCTTCATTTGGTCTCTGTGCTTTCATCCCTCTCTTCTTCTCCTATTAATAGTGGCACACGGTGGGAGGTCCTCGTGGCCTCCTTCCCCTCCTCCAAGGTCATCATTAATGTTTACTTGAACGGTACCGGCTTGGTCCAAGGCCCTCAGGCCACTCTTCTCCTCTTTGATACATGCTTCCTAGGACTCATCAATTTCCTTCCTTCTCCTGCTGTCGCCTCTCTTCCAGCCTCCGCTTCCTTGCCTTACCCTGCTGTCTCCTCCTTGGCTACCTTGCCCATTTCTTCTTCATCTTCAGCCGCCCTCGGGCCTCTACTACACCTCAGCAGGGCGTACCTCTGATCCATACCCCTCCATGAAAGTCTTTCAAGGGTGGCAACCATCTCCATATTGCCACTCTTAACTCTCGTTCTGCTGTCAAACACTCTTCTGACATCTGCCACCTCCTGGTGGAACTTGAATTTGATGTCCTCAGTCTCACAGAGACATGGTACATGGCCAGCTCAGTCTCGAGCTTTGACGCTCTCCTCTCTGACAGCTACAAGATCATCTCTGCGTCCATATCTAACCGTTCCAGAGGGGGTGTAGCCCTGATCTTCCCTGTGTGGATTCCTGCCTCTGTCATTCCTACGCAGGCCTAATCCTCTTTCGAATGTCTCGTCTGCAGGCTCTCTCTTTCTCCTAGCTATTCCCTTACTGTGGCTACTATATATATCGGCCACCTGGTCAGATCTCCTCATTCCTCTATGAATGGGCAGACCTCTCCCCTTCCCTCCTGGTCTCGACCACTCAACTCCTCCTTCTTGGAGACTTTAACATCCACCTGGATGCTTCTTGTCCTTCCTCTGGACTCTCCTGCGACCTCAGCGACTCTCTCTCACTCTCTATTCTCCCCTCTGGCCCAACTCACTCTGCAGGGCACACTCTGGACGTTCTGATCTCTTCTGACCTTCCCCTTTCTATCCCTCTCACCACTCCTCTCTCCTGGAGTGATCACTTTCTCCTTTCCTCCCAGCTCACCCTCTCTACCCCTCAGGCCAAGCCAACTCCAGCACTGCCACCCACCTTCTCGGTCATCCGACCCATAAAGCGCATGTCATTTGAGGCTTTCGCCGCCACTTTCTCACCCCCTGCCCCTTTGGCTGACTCACACCCTGACACAGTCCTTTCCATCTCCACTCTGCTATATCTAATACTGTCAATGTTCTTGCCCCTGCCATGAGGATCCGCCTGAAGCCCAAAGCCAAGTGCAACTCCTGGTACAACTCAGACATTGTCAGCCTCAAACGCAAGTGCAGGGTGGCTGAGAGGAAATTACGTGCTTCTGGTATAGCCCCTGACAAACTGGCCTGCTGTCTGCTCCAAAGGCAATACCGGCTCTCTGTCCGCACCAAGAAGAGAGCTCATATACAAGTCCGCGTTTCTGCGGCATCTAACAACTCAGTCGAACTATTTAAAATCAGCACGGAACTGGCCAATCCTGCTGCAGTCTCTACCTTTCCTGACCCTTCCCAGGCCTTCTGCATGTCTCTGGCTTCTCATTTCATTTCTAAAACTCAGAACATCCTGTCCTCTCTCTTTTCCTCTCCCACTACTCCCTGCTCTTCCTCTGGCCCTTCTTCTGCCACCTCTCCTCCCTCCTTGTCTGCCTTTCCCCTTTTCTCCCAGATGAGGTTTCTAGACAAGTCTGATCTATGAAAATCTCATCAAAACAGGTTCATCCCTGTTCATCCCTGTTCTACCAAAACTATCAAGGACCACATTGACTCCCTAGCACCTGCTCTGGCTGACTTCTGCAACCACTTCGCCAATGAAGTCTTCCCATCCCCCCTGAAGCACTCCCTGTGCACCCTCTTCTTAAGAAACCCTCTGCCAACCTGTCCTGACCGGCTAACTATCACCCAATCTCCATCACTTCTTTCCTGGGCAAACTCCTGGAAAAGCTGACCATCTCCCAGCTCAATATTCACACTGAATCTGTTGGTTGTCTTTATGATCATCAGTCTGGCTTCAGAGCTGCCAGAAGCACGGAAACTGCTCTCCTGAACATCCGTGAAGACCTGCTCTCCAACCTTGATTCCAACACCCCTGTATCCTCATTTTACTTAATCTCTCCTCTGCCTTTGACACGGTCAACCATGCCATCCTGCTCAACCATCTCTGTGATAACCTGGGTATCACCGGTCAGGCCCTGGCGTGGCTGACTTATTTCCTCTCTGATCGACCCTCCCAGGTCAAACTTGGGTCCTTCCTCTCCTCTGTCTCTTTCTCTACCTGTGGTGTCCCCCAGGGGTCTAGCCTCTCTCCCTGGCTGTTCAGCCAATACCTGGCACTTCTTGCCCACCGCATTGCCTCTCTCTGCACCAACTTCCAGAGCTGTGTGGATGACACTCAGCTCATTTTCAGGCTACCTTCAGCCACCTCTTCTCCTTCACTCATCTCTGACTGTCTGTCTGCAATCCAGGAGTGGGGTGCCTCCAATGATCTCTGCCTTAATGCCAGTAAGACAATCTCCTCATCAGTACACCCACTCCCTCCTTTCTAGTCACTCTCTGGCCAGCCTCTCTTGGCCCTCCTCCTTCTCCCACCTGCAAGGCTAAAAAGCTTGGGTCATCTTCAACTCCACAATCTCCTTCTCTCCTCACATCTCTAACGTCTCTAAGAAGTCACACTACCAGCTGCACCTCCTCAGAGGCATTCTTCGTTTGTTCTCCTTCCCCCAGAAGCTCACTGTCTCCAGGGCTCTGGTTCTCTCTAGGCTGGACTACTGCAACAGCCTCTTTCTAAATGTGCCTGCTTCTACTCTCCGCCCTTTGCAACTCACCCAGAACAGGACTGCAAGACCTGTCCTTGGCCTTAAGCCCATTGATCGTATCTCTTAAGAACTGCACTGGCTCCTAGTGGCTGCAAGGATTAAGTTCAAAACCCTTTGCATTGTCCACAAGGCCCTTTGGGGGCTGGAGCTTCAATGCCTTCAACTCTCTCTTCCTAAATATCTTCCTTCTCGAGCTCTTCGCTCATCCGCCTCCAACTCCTTCAGGGTCAATCGCTTCTCCAAGCAACAAGTTGGTGGTAGATATTTTTCTTCGGGTGTGGCCTCCCTCTGGAACAGCCTCCCTGAAACTTGAGGAGAACCATCTACGGTTCCGGAAGCACCTCAAAACCTTCCTCTTTGTTTCTGCTTTCTATCCTCCACTCCCCAGCTGAATTCCTGGCTGAAACTTCACTGGTTACCTGGCCACCCTCTGATCTCGGGCCCAGGTCACCTCCCCCGCCAGTTGCACACCTGCACTGCCTTCCTGGCAACCCCCGCTACTTGGGGACTGTTTTCTGTATCCCTACAGTCCCCCTACCAGCACCTGACACCTGATGTCTGCACTTACCCTTGCACTTGCCCCCAGCTGGCCATATTTTTTATTTATTGTTTTAGTTATTCTATTATCCCATGTACTGCACTGTCCCTCCCCCCCTGCACTTTTCCCCTTCCCCATGCACTTGTGCGATCTGAATGACACCTGGCCTAGTAATATCGTTGTCTCTGTCTTCCCTCTGTTTGCCCTCCCTTGCCTTGTCTCGCCTTGAAACACTTCTGTATAGGCGCGTTATAAATGCCATATAATATCATATCATTGATGTAAACCCCACATTTAGGTAAATTAAAAATGTCATGCTGTTTCTTCTACTTGTCAGTTTGCTCTTAACTTCATCATCAAAACACTCGACCCAAGATGAACATGGTACTCATTGAACACTTGCGCTCATTTCACAAAAAGAAAATGAGCAGATTGAATAGAGTGCACCGGTGGCATTTGAAACTAGTTGCACAAAGTTCCCCGCCTTGCAATTTTCGTTACTTGCACTAAGAAGTAAGAGTAAAATCAGGTCAAAGTTGCCTTCCTTTCTTATTTGTGCACATCATAATGCATGCAGTGTACCTGCTGCCATTCTGTTTGGCAGACGGTATTTATTAATGATTCCTATGGAATCCATCTGCTTTTAGGACGTTAAAAGCAGGTGAATTCTATGGGATACCAATTGTTTTGCATCAGCATAAAAATACCATGCTGTCATAAAACCAAGATATAGGGGATATGGAGGTGGAGACGGTACATCGATTCTGCTCCCTTCCAAAAACCTTGTAAATGCCATGGAGCGTAATAAAAAAAAGGTGTTAAGATAGGCATGAAGGTGCCACTCCTGTCTTTCACACGTTTTTTTAAGGCCACAGGGACATAGAAAATGTAATTACAAACCTTGCTATGGCCATTCATTTCAGCCACTTGATGTCTGATTGTGTATTAATTACAGCCTACAAAAAATATATGCACACAGAGACCAGTTTGAAACTATCTGTGGACACAGTGATGTGAGTGCATTTTGCCTTGACACCTTTGCACCCACGGGTGTCACCTCACAAATCCCCAGTTCACGTAGGGGAATTGAGAGCGAATGAGTGAGTGATGGGGCTTAATGTGAGTTTGAGGTACTTAAAGCCAGCACCTCATATAAAATATAGGTCACTCCTGATACTTGAATATGCCCCGGTTCACAGATCCTACACTGGTGGGGGGGCCATGAGCATTTTTATTTTGTACAGAACAATGTTGCCTATGTGGGGGCTCATGTTGCCCAAAATCGTAATTTGATGGCAGTGAGCCGTTACGTTGACGCTGCAATGCAAGCGGCTCCCCGCTGCCAAATATTCATCATTTGCACTGCGGGGTGCAAATGTAAAGGGAACAAGGCGGAGTATTTGTGTTTTGTATTTGTATTTATTCATTTGTATTGCGCGCCAGACCGGAGGGTAAGAGGGCGCAGGAGCACACAAGATTATTCTCAGCTTAGTTACAGTGCTGTACAGTAGTTACAGTGAATACATTGTTTGGAACAGTTACAAGAGAGGCAGAGATATACAATTAAAATAAAATAAAAAATTAAAAAAAAACATTTTTTTTGAAAATTTTAAAATATACAAATATAAATGTTTATATGGTTTACAGTGGCAAGGTAAGTTAGGGAGTCAATTAACAGTCGTTCTGTTTTATCCACTGGATATAGTTATGTCTGAAGTGGGTGAAGGACTGAGGAGTCCTTAAGGAGGGCGGTAAGGAGTTCCAATGTTGCCCTGCTTTCACCTGAAAGCTGTTGCCGCCCGTTTTGGTTCGTTTGAACATGGGAACTATGAGCAGATTTGCATTGGAACTCCTGGTCGGTCTGTTCGGGGTATATCTATTCATTCTGTCGACTAGGTAGCAGGGGGCAGCATTGTTGAGGTATTTATGAGTTAGGGAAGCTACTTTTAGCATGATTTTGTCTGAAATGGTGAGCCAGTTGTGTGCTCTCCTGATGTTGGAGATATGTTCTTTCTTAGGAATGCTAAGCGCTGCTCTGAGAGCGTTGTTTTGCAATGTTTGGATTTTGTTGGTGACCTGTTTGTTAGCACCCACGCAAAGGGCTTTGCAGTAGTCTAATTTTGATAATACAAGGGCTCTGGCAAGAGTAACGCAACTCTGTGAGGATAGGTAGGGTTTAGCTGCTCTAATAAGCTTACATGTGTATGCCGTGGAAGATGACATGTAGCTGACCTGTTTGTGGATGGAGAGGGAGGAGTCAATGTATATTCCTAAAGTGTTCACTTCTTTGGCTACCTTAATCGGGTTTCCGTCGATGATGACGGTGGTTTATCTGTGGTCCAATTTGTTGACATTGGGAGTGGAGCCCAGGATGATGAGTTCGGTCTTGTCATCATTCAGGCACAGACTATGAGAGGCCATCCATGCCTGGATGAGGAGGTACACCCTGTTCACCAAGGCCAAATCCTGGTTGTAATCTCCCGTCAACGGGATGAGGATCTGGGTATCATCGGCATAGTTAGTGTAGGTGATACCCAGGCCATCGAGATCGTCAAACAGGGGCTTCGTGAACACGTTGTACAGTGTGGGGGAGACACAGGATCCCTGGGGGACTCTGCAGGTAATTGGGATGGGGTCGGCAGCAGCTGAGGTGGAGAAGACGTGCATAGATCTGTTGCTCAAGAAAGACTCGATCCAGCGGATGGCTTTTTGGGAGAATTGGGCAGCTGAGTCCAAATGGTTGCATAGGATTTTGTGATCTACTAGTTCGAAAGCTGCCGAGAGGTCTAGGAGAAGCAATAGGGTAGTTTTCCCATTATCTCTCAGGGTGTCAATTTGCGCCTTTAGATCGATGAGGGCTGTTTCTGTCCCATGTTGGGGTCTAAAGCCTGATTGCCGAATGCCCAGGAGATGGTTTTGTTCAAGGTATTTTTGTATTGTTGGTATGCTGTCTTATCTAATATTTTGAGCAGGAAAGGCACGGTAGTAATAGGCCTGTAGTTAGTAGGTATAGAAGGGTCTTGGGAGGGTTTTTTGAGAAGAGGGAGGACCCAGGACTCTTTAAAGTTGCTAGGGATGGTGCCTGAGGAAAAGGAAGCGCTATTGAGTTTGGTAATGAATGGTGAGAGGTCTCTTGCTGCATCTTTAATGATTTGTGAGGGGCAAGGGTCACCCTTGCAGTTAGATGGTTTGAGGCTGAGAATGATTTTTTCCACTTCTAGGGTTGAGACTTTGGAAAAGCTAAAGCGGGTAGGTGGGTTGGGCAAGGGGTGTTGGGGTCTGGGCAGCGGGGCAGTGTTAGAGGAGTTTGTCAGGTTAGTTGTGGATTCTTTCTTTTTGTTAATTTTAATTTGGAGGCCTGCTACTTTGTTAGACAGTGCATTTTGGACACTAGTGCACCATTGTTTGTTTTTTACTCATGTATCTGGGATAGAGACAGGTGTTTCTAATTCTTTAATGATGGTGAATAATTCTTTGGTGCTTGACTTGGCTTGTGATATTCTCTGGTTGTATGACTCTTGTTTGGCGGCAATGATTTCTTTTTTATAGGTGGATGTTATTTATTGAGAATCAACTTATTGTTGTCTGTAGGAGATTGTCTCCATGTTTGTTCCTTTTTGTGTTTCTCAAGTCTAAGGGCTTTAAGGTGCGAGGAGAACCAGGAGTTCAGGTGTTTTTTCGGCTTGCATTTTCTAAGTTTTAGTGGTGCAATAGAGTCATGGGCTGAGCTCATGATTTGGTTGTAACCTTCTACCAGGTCATGGGGGGGTGGAAGTAGCTGGGAATTGGTTTAGCGTTGGTAAGATAAGTGGAATTAGTTTTTCCACTGTGATGTTTTTCTTACTTCTCGTAAGGATAGCTGAGGCTATCACATTATTGGTGATAGGGCTTGAAGCTTCAATGGCAAAGGAGATGAGATGGTGGTCAGACCAAGCTTGAGGGGAGTTAGCTGAGATGGATGCCACACAGTTATGGTCTGCTACCCAGTCGAGGGTTCTCCCTTTGTTATGGGTGGGGGTGAACACTCTTTGGGTAAAGCCTAGTTCTGACAGTGTATTGTTGATGAGGGTAGCCTGGTGGTGTTTGGGGTCTTTAAGGCCTAAATTGAAGTCACCTAGGAGGAGGCACTGGGAGGTGTTTTTTAGGTTATTGCCAATGATAGTAGTGAGGTCTTCCTCAAAGGAACCTAAGGGTCCAGGAGGTCTGTAAAGTAAGTGAATGGATATGGTTTGGGAGTTAGCGGTAGGCAGCTTGGCTGTGAGTGATTCACAGGATGGGAGGTGGTTCGAGGAGTCCGGTCTGATGTTAAGATAAGTTTTGGCAATTATGGCCAGGCCACCGCCTCTAGATACTATTCTATCTGCTCGGAGGATGGTGTAGTCGTCGGGAATGGCTAGTGAAAGGGCTGGACCTGCGGCTGCATGGAGCCAGGACTCGGTAATGGCTATGAAGTCTAGATCTTCTGCTAGAATGAGGTCTGCTAAGGCTGTGGCATGGGCTACCATAGAACGCACATTAATCAGGGCTCCTTTTATGGGTGAGACAGTGCTTTTGGAGTGTGTAGGATTAGAGTCTGTGTTATGCACCTTATGCTTGGTCGTGGTGTTAGTTGGGTTGTGCTTGGGTCTTTCCATGAGAAAGTTGGTGGGAGTAGTCTCCATGTGCGTAGTTGGGGAGCGGTTAGTCTTGGTGGCGTCTCTAGCTCGAGGCTCGTATAATTTAGGAAGTCTGGCGCGTATTCTGGTATTTCTCGCACAGAGATTGCATGGTTTAGAAGAGTAGGGCAAAGATGTTGTGAGGTAGGGCATACTGGAAGGTGTTGGAATGGTACCTATGGGGGCCATGCTAGGGGTAAAATTTGGTACTGTAGTGGCGTTGATAAGGTGGAGAATGACTCTCAATAGTACTGAGTAAATGCCTGGCAAATACATTTTGTTGGAGAGGAGTGGGGTGAAGAAGTCAGGTTGCGTGTCTGGTCTAGGGTGAGTATGCAACAGTCAGAGCAATCAGAGATTAGATCCCGCATGGATAGCTAAGTATGACAATCAGGATACAATATCGAAATACAGTGTTATTCCAGGCAGGCTAAATGCAACTATCAGTGACAGGCAGGCTAAATGCAACTAGCAGTACAAGCATGCATGCCTCCTTTTGCCCTTCACATTTGCACTCTGCAGTGCAAAGTGAGTAAACGCTGTCTGTCATGCTGCTATGCCAGGCAGCATTTACTTTTGTTGGGGAACACTGCTTACCATGCCTGCAGTGTTCCCAATTGAAAATAAACCCTCCACGACATGCGAGCATGTTGGGGAGGGTTTAATTGTAATTGTAATTGCAATTGTAATTGTAAATGGTAAATGCTCCCTGCCATGCTCTGTCATGCCTATGGGGTCCGCCTGCTTTATGATGGTGCATTAAGCAGGCGGACCCCATAGGGAGCTGCAGCATCTGCCCCGGCATGAAAATCCATGCGGGGCAGATGCTGGAGCATTTGTATGACAGAGAGGAAGGAGGTGGCGAAAATGCAACATGTGTTCCGCCCCTCTTCTCAGCCATACAAATGCTTGAAAATGGAGTGTGACATAAATGAAAGGCATTAAGGCTTTTCTCGAGGCTTTTACGCCTTTCATTCACCTTACACCATCCACCCCTCAACCCCCAAGACATGAGCTCCATACTGTTGTGAATTTGTGTGTTCGTTCATCTGTGATATTATGATAATATTTGATATATATATACTGCTTTCACCAAAGCGCTCTACAAAGAATATTTATATACAATTATATGCAATAATAATATATTATGGTATACAGGCATCTGGCTCCATTCTGCGCATGATTCTCAACAGTGAAAAGCACTTTGCGTGGGCAGATTCACTTTAGTCAATCAATGCCAGAAAAAAAAGTGAAACAACTCTAAAGTGTTCTAAGCACAATAAAGCAAACCAACCTAGAGAGCAGATAATTGCATAGCTGGGACCCACATTCAGAAAATATCAACAACACAGGGGGGTCATTTTAAAACAAGGGCTGTGCAAAATGAGCAAGGCGCAATGTTCATTTGCCTCCCCGTCAAGGCATACGAAGAGCACAAAGCAGAGTGTGCACCTTTCCTGTGCTTGCCTCCTCGGTTTTGACAGAGCGCCATGTTTTACGCCCGCCCACATGAGATTTCGATGCAGGCATAAAAGAAATGTGTTTCCATTGAATACACCTCAGATTAGCACTTTCTAATGAGATAGTTCTCCATTAGTAAAGGCCACCTGCAAAGCATAATTTACAGCTGTTGTTTACTTTTTGACATTGCGGAGAGTAGAAGAGTAAAGGCGATTTCACCAGGTTTTACTCTTCGGTTTTACACCATGCTTCATAAAGGTTCAGAATTGCATGCAGGGGGGCCGACATCATGTTGCTGTGTTGGTGGTCCCCGGCTTGCAATTACCATGTTTTATGAAGTGAATCCAAAGTGCCATAGCAGCTCTCCATCGCTTATGTGTTGTTGGAGATCTGGGTGGAGCACGCATTAAAGGATTGTGTTGAAAGGTACATGCACCTGGTGCTGGGTGGCGCAGAAGTCTTTTTCTGAGTTTGCAAGTTACAGAACCTGAAGGCCAGTGTTAGTTAAAATGCATCACATTTTATTTGACACTTGAATAGAGGAGACCCTGCTGATTCTGCATTGATGAGGCAGTCTTCACTTTGCAATGTCAGAAAATCATGAATATTAAAACCCTGATGCACAGTGTCAAAAAAGGATTGAGAAAGCTGTCCTAACAATGTTTTTCGAAATCACAGCAGGCGATGACTGAGCATTCTAACAGAGTGAACTCAGTCCACGCTCACACTGACTGACAATGACAGTTAAGCAATAAGCCCCTCGCCGCGGGAGCATTACCGAGTCAGGTAATGTCCCGGGGCCCGTAGTTAAATGCCCAAGTGAAGTGAGGGCCTTAACAAAGGCCCCGGGGCATTACCTGATTCGGTAATGCCCCTGCGGCAAGTGGCTTATTGCTGTTAGTACACTGCCCACAAGACTGGGGTACAATTTGTTACGTTTGTTCATCCTGCTCCTCTCGATACTAGTGCTCATCTAGCTCCCTCACACCGTCGCACGCATTCCAGGCACTCCGCACTAGGCACTTGGACACAAATAATCTGCAAAACCAGAGATTTGGGTGTAAAAGCTGTAATGTTAACACACACACCAGGCTCTAGTGGGCTGCATCGACTCTACCCCCTCCCAGGCCTGGCTCATACCTATGTACAATGCAAAGCTAGACATTAATCTCCTCCCATTAGCTGTATGTATTCATAACAACAGGTCATTTCGCCGAAGAGAGGGAATCAAGTACATCTCAGATTGTCTTTGCAAAGCAGGCACTTATCGACCTTGGGACTTCAGCCAGCAGCTTCAGGTTCAGCGCCAACGTGTACTTCTCGAAGAGGGGGTTGTTGATGCCCATCTGCAAGGTCTGGCTGGCAGACATTCCACAGCTAGCTTGGCTGGTTGTGCTCTGGTGGTTCTCTGCAACATCTGCTCTCATGGATGAGATGTTTAGGCCAGTCCTTATGCCAAATCATTAGGCCAGTCTTCCTGCTTCAGATGTGATGTATCTCAAACCAAAAGAAAGTGCAGAATCCGAAATATGCCAGGTAACACAAATAGCAGACATTTTTCTTTAAAAAATGTCCCAAAAAATGTCCGTCGGGAAATGGAAAACAGAGATCGTTTGCAAGGGAGGGGGGAGGAAGAAAGAAAACACTTACCTGAATCCCCGGCGGGGGAGGATGGCAGTCTCCAACCGCGTGAAGGCTCGGAGCAGGGATTGCCCCGTTTTGAGCCTACTCATTGGCTGAGGGGCTGTCACACCTCGCTGCCGGGGAGGAAGATTTGAGGGATTCTGAGTGGGGTATGGAGCGGGCGATAGTCAATCAGATTGCGTCTAACAATCTGCTTGTTGTTTCTTGCCGGCTACTAATTGGCATTAGGCGCCTGCATTTGTAAATACACGTGTTCCTTCTGGTTGTAAAATTAGTAGTATTTTCATTTTGGAAGTACACAATTGAAAAGTGTGCACCTGAAGTTATGTTTATGATGAATATGATAGCTGGGTTTGACACAAAACCAGCAGATAGGCACTGTGCGTGCACTGATTTATTCACATTGATCTCATCCCGCGCGCAACAGGGAAGCTCCAACATAGCATTTATAATATCAGGGTAAAAGTGTATAACAAATACGTCAAATTGCCTCATTGTTTTATTGAACTTTTATCATATTTAAAAACAGGGGAGTGACTGTGGGGGTCATGTGCTATAAAATGTGAAATGCATGTAGATGACTTCCAACCGTTAGCAAATTAGTGACGTTGCTCTTGCCCTAAATGCAGTTTTCAAAACTCACAAAGCGTAGTGTACACGTGAAGAGTAAATCAAGGCAAAGTCGTCTTTGTTATTCACTTTTACTCTCTGCTTTGTCAGAAATAAAACGCTGCCTGCAAATTACACTTTGCAAGCACGTGTTTTATAATGTACCCCAAATAACTCTGTCTGCTATTTACACCTTTGAAAATGCAATGCATATGCCATTGGAAAACATTTGCTTGTCAACTGCATGAGAATCTCATAAAACTGTGATCCCTCCCAAGATGGAGGAGGAATGCAAACCGGAGATACAAACTCTGATTTGCAGTCATCTTCTGCGTTCCAACAGCAGGAAAATGGGTTCGATCATTAAGTGGAGGTGTTAAAGCAATACGCCTCACTTTTATACCTCCATTAAATAATGGAAATGACCCCCGTGATATGCAGCATATTGCAGAAGTGTAATATATATAGGTATGATATCATAGTCCCAGCCAGTACATCCATGCACCACAGCATGCAAGGATCCCCTCTGGACACACATGCTTATATGCTCTTGACGCAGAACAGTTTTAAGTGAGGCATAAGTTAATTGTGTGCGTAAAAGTCATGCATAAGACTTTTATGCATTAAATATTCTCCATTTTCAATAATTTGAGGGAGAAGGGAGGCAGATCAGAAGTTTCAATTCTGCCTCTGCCTTTCTCTCCAGCATATCTCCAGGAAATATATTAATAGTTATGATTTTTTACCCCTTTGTTCTATTAGAAGGATTACAACATCTCAGTATTCTGAAGAATAACACAGATCATTTGCATGTAAAAATGAGCCTCAGCTGCTGGATGCAGAAAAACATCATTTTTTTCTAGATATTCTTTTTCTAGGATGATCAAATTCCTTGGTTTATTGCTTTTCCAAAAGTATCAGTTATCCATTGTTGATCCTAAACTCCCTGTGACAAGATCGGTAATCTGACCTTGTCAAGAGGGGGTAGGGACCCCTCTCAGCCTGGGGTGGGAGGCCTACCAGGGCAGAGGACATAGCCATTCCTATCCCAGAGAGGAAATGTGGCAGATTAGAGGGTCCGTGCCCCCTCCCCAAGTCCCTGTATGTATCGAAACAGTAGCCTTGTTAGTCACCCCATACCCCATGACAAAAATGCTTGCAAGTTTCTATCTTTCTCTTTTAGGGAACACATTGATGCAACACAAGGCTGGGCAAACCACTCACAAGAGAGTGACCCACCAGTGTCTGCTATCAAATGACTCCAATCATCGGGCAGCAGCTGTCAGCAGAGGGAGGGAGAACCGCTCTGATCAGAAGGCCTGCACAGCCACCAGGAACATTGGGAACTGCTTTATTTCCAACACCACCGTACACCGCGATCTTAGAGCTGCTCCAGACTGGCCTCAAATGAAGCTTTACGCAGTTGCTGTGTAGCAGCTTTCTCGTAAAAAAAAAACAGACAGTTTTTGCTTACCAGTGATTTTTCCACAAAATGTTGGCCTAACATCGAGTGGGAAGCTCTCCAATGCAGTGCCCCATCGTTGCAGTACGCCGGCCCCATACTGAAGAAAGGGGCGTGGGCTAGTCCCCTATTTGAAAATGTTAACCATTGAAACACCTCTGGGGTGTGTAAGTCAGGATCAGATTGGTTAGGGCAAAGAGTCCAATGGGAGAAGGACGGGGAGGATTAAAAGGGCAACAGGAAACAGATAGATGTTGGATTGGTCAAGTGGGGTCAATGGAGGAGAAGATGGCAGACCTAAAGGCCAACAGGATTATAAATGGTGGACTGGAGTGTGGAGGTGATTTAGATTAAAGTTAAGGTACTGGTTGGTGAGCGCCAGTGGTACTATGCTGTCAGTCTGCATGCAATATAGGTGAGTGAGAGCGTTAGAGGCAGTGTAGGGAGTAAGTGGAAAGAGATTTTGAGAGTGAAACGAGGTTGACTGAATACAAGGTGGGATGGAGTATTTGTAATGTGGAGAGGGGAGAGTAGTAGTGGTGAAGAGAGGGGGAGCAATAGTGGTATAGAGAGGGGAAAGCATTAGTTGTGTGGAGACGAGAGAGTAGTAGTGCTCTGGTGAAGGGAGAGCAGTCGTAGAGTGGAAAGGGGAGAGGGGTAAGAGAGAGAGCAGAAGGGAGCAACAAAGAAGGGTGGAGGTAGAAGATAGAATGAGAGAGATTCAACAGAGCACAGAAGGAAGAAGTACTGGGAAAGGAGCATGGGTGGAGTCAAAAGGATGAGAGTAGCGTCAGATCACTAAGGAACAGGGAAGGGAACATCAGGGCATGACAGGAACAATAATGCACACCCTTGCAGTGATTTTAGGGAGGAAACTGCTTCATTTAGATGAGAGAGTGAGGGACAGCCTCTAGTGCCCTTACAAAAAACCTAATAAAAAGCTGTTAGGCAGAATTATATGCAGTACACGTTGGGAACACCGCACAGAATTAGGACTACAAGTGATAGTACAAATTCACCTTTGGTACAAGCCTGTACTACACAGAAAAGTGGTAGCGATGGCTGAGCATCCAGACTTATCTCAAGAGTAAGTGAGCAGTATCAATAGTTACACAAAGGACAGCAATTACTATGATTCAAACAAACACTGACTCAAGGTTTCTGAGTAAAAGAATATACATTTATTTACACATCAGTTGTAAAACATTTCACTAACGTAAAGCAGTCGAAAAATCACAATCTTAATACACTACACCAACCCAATAGATTCTGGACAAGTTAGGCTCAAAATGAAGTGTGAACAAAATGGCACTCCGGCAATTTAAAAGGGAGGGAAAGACACAGTTAGTCAAGAATTGAGCAGCACCAACAAGTAAATAAGAAGGGCAATCTAGAAATAGGAACTACAGTGAGGAAATCAAATCAAGAGGCCAGGGTGAAAGTCAATGGAGCAAAGTCTTTGCTCAAGATCACACAGTTTAGGGTAATTCGCGGTTAAGTCTTTTCCAAGAGTTCAGGATGAAGTTGGTCGGCAGAAAAGTCAGCTTAAAGAATGGAGAAGGGCAAGCCCTCGGATTGGCGAAAGGTTTCACACACTTTCACCGTGGCTTGATGAAACGAACAACCGGATTTGAACAGTACCTTAAATGGAGAAGAAGGCAATAGCTGAGGTGGACGTTCCTGGCAGGTCCTGCAGGCTCATGGTTCCTTAAGCGACTGTCAGTCTGACACAAAGTAGGAAGACTGGAGGGTCCTGCACTGCCCAGGGAAGAATCCAGCAGCAGAGCACAGCAACAAATAAAAGGTGCGCTCCTTAAAACGCAAGCATGGTCCGTTCCTCCTGTCTATCCGGTTCACTGTAGCTCTGTACAGCAAATTTGACCAGAGAAGGGAGGCCTGGCGAGCAGTTTGGCAAACTGGTTGTTCCCACCAGCTCAAGGGGACAAGATTCCTTGTAGATCTTTCCTGTTGTTGGAGTCTGAAGATTTGGACCTTCACTGCGAGGTTCAGTCATGGTAGCGGTCCTCTTCTGTCAGCTCCTCTATGGTTCTCTCGTTCCAGTGGTGACTCTGCCTTTCCAGCCCCAGAGACCTGCTTTTTATGCAGTTTTCACACAGCCTGGCTGTCAATCACACAGCAGGGTGGCTGTCCTGCCAGGATAGTTACAACAACTAATCAGATCAGAGTGTGACATGGGTCTCCAAGGAGACCCTGTGCAGGGAGTCCTAAACCCCTCCCTCACATCCTGTCCCCCCCAGACATACAGGCGCTTAAGGAGGGCTTCTATGCGGAAGCCCGCGAATGGGTGGCGAACAAACGAAACAAACCTGGTTTGGCGCGCAGAGTAAAGAAAGTGAATGACTTTTACAAAAGAAATGGCGAATAAACCCAGCCGGAACTGGACAAAAATGTATATGGTCTAGCTGGTTTAAGTTCAAGGCTACCAAGATAGCCTACAACAATACCAGGGCTACTTAAGATAACTGTGGTAGGAAAAATAGGGTAGTACCACTACCACCAGCCAAGTCCTAATGAAAAGGGAGTGAAGCAATGCTCCAAGAGAAACAGACAAAAAGGGATAAGTATTAACCCTTTCCAAAACTTTATTTAAGATAGTTTGTACTGGGTCTGTGAGTTCTAAAAGAGACTAATGAAGTCAATGGCAACTTTACATGTTCTGGGAGACAGTAGTCAGTCCCATAAAATGGAGTCAGAGTTGGGAAGTCAAAAAGACAACCCTGTGTCACTGCACTGAAGGTGCAGTGTAACACACAGTAAAAGGATGATGCCTATGGATTAGGTGAGGCTCCACAGTCTATGAACACAGAAATGTTAAATACGCACAGCAAAACACATGTTAGAGTGGGAAAAAGGGCTCACACTCTTACCAAGTGAAACAAATAAATCACAGAAATCCAGCAAAGCTGCTGAGGGACTCAGTAGGTAAGGGTCATTACCCATTCTGGAGAATTCTCCCTAACACTCGCCCCCCCCAGACTAAGGGACAGAAGGATTTAATCCACTCCTGGTTGAATCTCTACCTCTAGTTGGTTAAAAACATCCTAGAGAGACCATCAGCATTTTCGTGCTGACATCCTGCTCTGTGCTCAATGGTGAAAACAAACCCTTGCAGGCAGAATGACCATCTCAGAGGTTTTGGGTTCTCCCCTTTCATTTGAAATAACCATCTCAAGGGTTGGTGGTCTGTCTGAATCACAAAAGTAGATACATACAAGTATGGCCTAAACTTGTTCACAGACCACACAATGGCAAAACATTCACGCTCTATGGTTGCCCACCTTGTTTCTGGTTCCTTCAGTTTCCTAAGGATGAAGAAAATTGGGTGCTCCCTACCTTTCTCATCCAGTTGATTAAGGACTGCATCTATACCTGCATTGGATGCATCTGTCTGCACAATGAAGGGTTGGTGATAATTAGGAGTTCTTAGGACTGGAGCTTGACAAAGGGCTTTCTTCAGGTTTTCAACGACTTGAGTCCACTCCTCATTCCATGTAACCTTTTTAGGGAATTTTAGAGAGGAGATCACATTCAAGGGAGAAGGTATGGTCCCATAGTTCTCTATGAAGTTCCTGTAGTACCCAGTGAGACCAAGGAAAGCTCTCACTTGGGTTGGAGTAGTAGGGGTGGCCCAGTTTTGTACAGCTCGTACTTTTCTAGGCAATGGCTTTATTTCATCTCCTCCTACCTCATGACTAAGGTAGACCACTTTGCTCTGACCAATTTGACATTTGCTTGCCTTTATGGTCTGATGGGCCTGCTCAAGAGCCTGCAAAACATATCCTAAGTGATCAATATGTTCTTTCCATGTAGGGCTGAACACTGCAATGTCATCCAAGCATGGCATGCAGAAGTCCTCCATCCCATTCAGAACTTGATTGACCATCCTTTGGAATCTAGCAGGTGCATTCTTTAGTCCAAAAGGCATAACCATAAACTGGCAGAGGCCTGCTGGGGTTGAGAATGCAGTTTTCTCCTTGGCATGGTCTTTCAGGGCTGTTTGCCAATAGCCTGACGTCAGATCAAATGTACTGAGGTACTTGGCTGTTCACCAGTTCATCTGTCCTTGGCAAAGGATTGGCATTAGTCTTAGTGACTGCATATAGAGCTCTATAGTCCACACAGAATCTCAACTCCTTGGATCCTGCCTTTGGTACTAGAACAACTGGACTAGACCATGGACTTGTAGAGAGCTTTACAACCCCCGAGATCAAGCATCTTGTTGACCTCTCCTTTGATGTGGGATCTCACATGTTCTGACATTCTGTAACCTGTGCTTTCACAGGTATACAGTCACCAGTTAAAATATCATGCTTGCCCCAAAGGGTCAAGCCTGTTGAAAGTGAAAACAGGGCAGCAAACTGATTTAACAGAACTTTCAACTCCTCCTGTTTTTCAGATGTCAGTTGAGAAGAGAGATTGACTCCTTTTATTTTCTCATCCAAAGGTTGGCCTCTTAGGAGGTCAGGTAGAGGTTCACTCTACTCCTCCTCTTGAGCTGAAGCTAGAAGCAAAGCTCCCACTTCTGGTCTCGAGATATATGCCTTTAAACAGTTGGTGTGAAAGTCTCTGGGAGCCTCCTTAGGTCTGACTAATCCCACCAAATCGTTCACCTCTTCAAGTTTGTCCACAACCTTGAAGGGTCCTATCCATTTGTCCCGCAAGGCCCTCTGCCTTGTTGGCACCATAACTAATGCAAGCTGGTCTTGAGTAAACTCAACCATGCTGGCCTTCTGGTCATGCCAATGTTTGACCAGAGCCTGACCTGCTTTTAAGTTATCACTAGCTTCTGCCATCATGTGTGACATTCTCCTCCGGAGACCTATCACATAGTCAGTCACTCTGACTGGCTTGGGGGAAGGAGCACTCTTCAACCCCTCCTTATTCAGGGCCAATGGACCTCTGACTGGATGGCCATAAAGAAGTTCAAAGGGACTGTATCCAACTCCTTCCCGAGGGAAGAGAAGGCATGCCAGTAGAAGTTCCCAATTTCTTTTAAGGGGTTCCTCTAAAGCACCTATCATGCTCTTCATAGTTCGATTAAACCTATCTACCAGTCTGTTTGTCTGTAGATGGTAGGCTGTAGAGAACTTGTTAGTGACATCACAGTTTTTCCACATGGCTAGCATGTAGTGGGACATAAAATTGGATCCCCTGTCAGATATCACTTCCTTAGGAAACCCTACTCTTGTAAAAAAAAATACCTTGTAGAGCCTTAGCAACAGCCTGAGCTGTAACAGTCCTCACAGGTATTGCTTCTGGGTATCTTGTAGCATGGTCTACTACAACCAGGATAAACCTGTTCCCTGAAGATGTTGGAGGGTCAAGGGGTCCAACAATGTCAATGCCCCCCTCTTACAAGGAACTCCCACCACTAGGAGAGGCACCAGGGGTGCCACATTCATGCCTCCACTCTTGCCAGAGATTTGGCAAGTGTGACAGCTCCTACAGAATTTTTCAACTTCTGGACCCATCTTAGGCCAGAATAATTATAAGGAGAACCTTTCTTTGGTCTTTTTGAAACTCAAATGACCAGCCAGAGGTATCTCATGGGCCAACTGTAGAAAATGGAGTCTGTTGCAAGGGGCACTACAATTCCTTTGCATTTTCCAGGGATATACTTAGTTGGTTCACTGTAGAAGAGGCCATCTTCCCAGCTTAACTTATGTTTTCCAACTTCTTGCTCATCAAGTTTAGGAGCAACCTTCGTGAGTAGGACACTCCCTTTGTCCTTTGCTGAAGTCTGCCCTGTTGGGTCCACCTTCTGCCAGTAAGGACTGCAGCTCAGGATGGTCAACAGGCTCAAGATCTACAACCAAAACAGTGTCTTTCTCCAGATCTGACTCTTCAGAAACTGGATCAACCACACATGGTGGCGCCTCACACTCTGCCTCCGCAGGTGGGGTAGTCACTGGTGTGACCTTGGATAACCTTGGTGATGTCCTTGTTGGTAGCACAGGGGGTGCTGTCTGACTTTTTCTTTGAGGTTTTGTGTTTCCCCTTTGCCTCCTTCTTTCCAGAAATTGCAGTGAGCAACTCATGTTGAGTGGGAGTGATAGTTTCCTCTATCAACTCCTCTGGAGAGCCTCTTAAGGTCCTCTCCCTGGCAGGCCTAGTGAGCTCATGTTTGATTTTACTGGGAGGCCTGAGGGTACTAGACACAACTCCAAGAGTTTTCAGGTCATTACCCAACAGGACTCTCCCAGGCACTTCACTCTGCACACTAACAGGTATCTTGACAGTCATATCATTACACTGGATGAGAGCTGGTAACTGGGGAAGCATTTGCAAATCCTCCACCTTGAAAAATGATTCATCCACCACAGTTATGCTGGCTCCATTGTCTCTGATGGCAGGAGTCTCCTGGCCATTCACAAGAACACTATCTTTATAATACTCTTTAGTATTATCTGGGATGGAATTATAGACATCTAAATCCACTAGCCCAGCTACACTAAAGACACACTAGCTGAGACTCTCATGAGTTTTAGTTCTGATGCTTCTCCATGTAATATTCACCAAACCAATCCAAATTATTCAGTCACACAAAAGCAAATTCAATAGGTGTGTGACCATTCCTATGCAGACCTGAGAAGGGTGGGATATACAAACGAAGTAAGATTTCAGTACCCTAGCCACCAAGTTTAATATGTGTGTAGATGGATTGGAGTATGTTCCTAAAATAAAAGGGCCTCTGCCCCTATAATGCCATCATATTATTGAAACATTTTCTTGGTAATTATCTTGGCTCACATCTGCTATCCATAAATGATTCTGTTGTGCTTGGGTCCCTGTTAACCACAATCAGCAAATAAAGCAAATTTAGATATAATGCACATCACTATACATTGGGGTGTTTAATCCCTATTACAATCCTTTTTCACAGTAGATCGCGCCAGGGTCAAAACCCCCAGTGAACAGAAAATGCAATTCTGTTGCACCACACACAACTAGTAAAGTTCAATGGTGGATATATTAAATGGGTTGCTCAATCCATGTTAATACTAAGAAATATCATGGCCTTAGCCTTCCCAATCACCACAGTAAACATATGTTACATGTGTAAGTGGCACCGATCTCCAAAAGCCCTAGGCAGCAATTTAAGCGCATGATGAATCATCAAATGAATCATGGTATTGAGACCAACCCCCTCCCCCGATTAATATTAAGAAGAATAAAGTGTAAAGGCAACAGTTGGGTAGTGGGTGATTCCAAGGCTTCAACACTTATCATTCCCACATGTGTCTAAACCACACCAGCAGAAATGGCAAATAGTATGGATAATAGTACACAATGCCGACTGCAGACAGGGCTTCTAAAGTGGAAGTAAATGGAATTAAAGCACAAGTGAAAAAAATACCAATTGAAAGCAGTTACAGTGGCACTAGACTTTCTATTTCCTATTGCCTGGAAAGTGTAGTTACACTTTGCTAAATTGATCCAGTGTTGAAGAGGCCAGTGATCTGAATATAAACGCAGGGATGACATAATATCATAAGAATAGAAATAATATAATTCCCCATAATATAATTGCCCAAAAGCATAAAAGTTAATAACACAGTTAAACTTTCGACACAAACACCATCGCCATATTTATTCGTGCTGAGAAGATGAGCATAGCATATGGAATAGTGGTCATTAATATACTAATTATCAATCTTTCTATGTCCAAGCTGGTTAAACACTTTATTATATTGCTAGAAATTCAGAGTCATTGGAAAATTACTGCATTTCCTGGTGTCCTTGTCTTCATGTTCCAGTTAGTGTCACTGCTTCAGCTTCCAGGCGCAGGAGTGGCACGAACCAACCACCCCCCTCTGCGGTCAAGGCGCTTGCAAGACAATGCTTACACAAGCCTCCAAGACCCCAGTGGGGAAAGAGGGTTAGGGACACGATGGTTGGATAGGTACTGGTGCAGAGAGTAACCGGAAAGAGGGTTAGGAGAGGAGAGGTGGACAGGTAAGGGGACACAGGGCGACATAAGAACAACTATATTGTACACTGACCCACAGAATACGGTTCACATACACACTGATATTGATGTTTTATTTCTATGATGCTCGTACACAATTGTTTCAGAGCGCGACAAGGCAAGGGAGGGGAACAGGGAGAACAAAACAACAATCTTACTAGGCCCAGTGACATTGAGAACACGCAAGTGCATGGGAGAGGGGGAGGGGAAAAGTGCATGAAGGGGGGAGAAATGGAAAGTGTGAAGCAAAGGAGAATCAGATAAATAATAAATAAATAATAAAGGCAGAAAACACAATACAGCAAGATAGCCAGAAAGAGACTTATCTCTGGGGTGAGTGCTGGCCTCCTGCCTGCACACTCTCAGGTCTGGTGTCTGGAGCAGTTCAGATGCTGCAAAAGAGCTTGAATTACAAGTCTGTTTGTTTCTTCACACACATGGATTCCAGGCAAGCAATGATCATGCAGCTAGTTAGTGACACCCCCCCAGGACTGGGTTAACAGGCTCATGCAACCTAAGCCTAAGCATTATCTGCAGACTCTGAGTTACTCTGTGCACCAGGACCCCAACCGGCCCATAAAGCTGGGGGTTGCCCAATAGCACTTTAAGATGGCATAGGAGCACCCGTGAGATGGATGGGGATGCAAATTAATACTCAAGCATCAAATCAATAATGACAACTCAATGGTTTGGCAAAGGGAGTCAGTTTAATGACAAGTACAAAAAACAGGGAGTTTCATGAATATCAGCGGATGCGTGATCTTCCTTCTCACTTCACAACTCCAACGAACTTCATAAAAAACACATAATTTATACTAAAAACTCGTCATCACTGACGTGTAACCCTTAAAAGTCGGCATGCAATTCTATTGGTTCTAGGAAGGTAACTTTAATACAGGCACTATATCTGAATATGGTAACAGAGTAAGGGGATTGGGTAAACACTGTCAGGTGGGACATCTAAACCCTACAATAAAAATGGCTACTGTAGACGTCACTAAAAGTACGATATCTGATTGGTTCTACTAACTATGGAACCCTAGATTACTTGGTCCACTATGATTGGATTCGCTCCAGCCCCACTTATACTTTACCACTTTGCCTAGCAGCATGCAGAATGGTCGGCCAGGTGCAGGGTGCCCATCAGCTCCTCCGGCCTTCCTCCAATTATTGCTACAATCAATCATCACTTTAGTGGTCATGTGTCAATTATTTCACTGTGGTTGGCCCTGAAACTGTATCTCTGTCTGGAAAAAGTTCTGATATCTTTGCATGACACTCCTCCATGAGTAGGTGTGAGTCTCACTTCTTCTCACTCGGCTGGTCACCTGATTCAGACACCGTAAAATTGCCTTCTTCTCCATGTAATTTGTGTATTTGATTTTCGTTTTGCCCACCACCTGCGTTCAGTTTCTTATCTTGACCTTTCTGAGCAGGATATTCTGTTCCTTGCTTCATTAATTGTAGCTACTGTTCGTTTATTATAGCTGACACGACCTTGGCTTTTTGGCACGATTTGTCTCTGTTGAGTTTCGTTTCTGCCTTTTATTCTCAATTTGTTAATTATGAAGCTCTCCTCATGCGGCCTCTAGTAACCTTTGGTTGGTTCTGCTTCTTGTGCATAGTGGAAGTATACGTATATAGCATGCTTCTTTTGAGGTAGATATGTATAGATGACGCTTGCCGCAATCTATCTTACTACTAAGCATAGCAAGCCGCATGATTTTCTTAGCTTTCTTGTGGTTCCAAGCATATGTACATGCGTTAACTGGTTGGATATCTTCTTCATGCTGATGGCATAAGCTTCTTACATTTGACATCGACCTTTCACTTTAGGTTCACTGTGCCCCTTGTCCATGGCGTTTCATCTCTTAACGTCATTCTCAGGTCGTCATATCTTCTATATGTGCGTCAGTCTGGATTCTTGTGACGTCACCATTCGTCTTCCATTAGGACCTTTTCGGCTTCTTCAGGGACTGTACTCAGACAATCTTCATTTTGTTTAATTTGTTCATATGGCTTTTTCAATGGGTATCTTACTGTCCATAGTTTCTTTGGTGTGGGTACTTCAATAGGTGCTGTTCTTCTGATAGGTACTGGACAGAGCCCCACTGCGGCTCTCTGCTGGTTTATTTGTTCATCAAACGTCACATTCTTTGGCGTGAACGTTCCTGGTACTTCAAAATGGATGGTTGAAGTGTGGACTATACTTGGGACCTCCTCTACACTCCCCCCTCTGGGTGATTCATCGACCACTCTCATTTCTTCCTTTTGTCTCCCTCTTTTTTGGATCCTCTGCATTCAATTTCACTTCACCGTCTGGGTCTATTTTTTCTTCATCTTCTGGGTCTATACATGACGGCCATAAGCAATGTCTCTTTGGGGGTCCATATTTTTATAACTCCTTATAGACTTCCTGCTGTTCTTACATGTTCATCTTTGTTCCACCTCATTAGTTGACATTGTCCATTTGGGCTGCAATAGATCCATCTTCCCACATAATTTCTATGCTTCCTGGGATATAGAAACTTTGTTCCTTCTGGTGCATAAATGCTGGCTTTCACAAAGTATCTTATTTCTTCATCAGTCAGGTCGTTGGGCTTCCATCCTGGTTCAACATCAATGGCCTTTTTCACAGTTTTCTGGCACTGAGAGATTCTTATCTTGATGACACAGAATCCGAGCAATATCATCACTAGTAGAGCTCCTAGGAATTTGAATGCATCTGCCATCCATTGTGGAATCCATGAAAATAGAGATCCAAAAAGCTGTCATTGTCCACTTCGTCAACTTTATCAATCATTTGATTGTGTAGTTTCATCACCATACCTATGGCTTCTGTTAGAGTTCAATTTTCTTCATCGTGAGAAGGTATAAATGTGCAACATGATTCTCAGATTTTTCCACAAATCCCTCCATCCATGGCTGTAAACATGTCAAGGACATAGCTGTTCTGGAGAGTCATTAGTCGAATCGCTCTTAACTCTTCCTTTATGGCGTTGAATCCTTTTATGATTGTGTTGGTGGTCTGCAGTAATTCCCATCTGGTTATCTGAAACCATTTAGTATTTTCTCCAACCTGAATTCTTGGCATGAAGATTGTCGTGAACACTGATGAGGTCTGGCTGAACAATGTTCATAAGGGATAGCATCAGATAGCATCAAAAGCTTGTATGGATTTGGCAGAAAAGTAATTCTCTCACTTCATTCGATTCATCAGTTCCACAGATCTCTATTTCCTCACGTGAGCATCTTCTTTCGGGAAACTGTCAATATTCAGGTCACTTTTCGGAATCACCGTGGACATTCACTATTCTGCATATACCTCCCCAGTTCCTTGAATCCACATGCCCAATAATGATCCACGATCACTGCAGTTCCATGAACCATTCCTGGAGCATCAAAGACTCATGCACAGTTCTGATTCTCTCCCATCTTCCTAGTGCCATTATTCCTGAAGCAGAATTTTGGGCTTTCCGGGGCGCTATCTGCAAAGGTCCTCCTCTGTCCTCGACCCATGTTAGCAGTTTTGCAAGCTTTGGCCACAATGGCTTGCATCCGTTCTATACTATGTCAATGGTGCCTCGGTAACAACCAATGATCATCCATACTCTGCAAATCACTATTCCTTTCTCCCATCCGTCTGGTGAAAGCACTGTTCCCAAAATCTGCATTTGGCCTCTGTTCTTCCAACTTCGAGCCTCTTCTGGAGTTTTTCCTTGGACATTTAGCTTCTGCTTTGCTTCTCTTCAGATGTCTGCTCCTTTAACTCCTGGCTTCTCATATCTGATCACAATGTGTTTCGTTTTTCCATTGTTTCTTGTCTTTATGTCCTGGACATAATCATCTTCATTTGGATCATTTGATTCAGTTGCCCATTTCAGTGAGGCATCACTTCCCATGAACTGGCCTCTGGTCTTGCACATTGCTACATGCGATAGACAGTGTGCTGTCTGGACATCAATTTCTACAGCTACAAGGATCTTTGGCTTCCCCATGCTGTAAGGTAGAAATGCACAAACAAAGCATTCCCCCTCTGACCTCCGTCTTCCAACTTCTTTCATATGTTGGTACCATATGTTGTTTCCCAAATGTGCAGTGCTGTCCAAGTAGTTGTTTAGTTCACTTTCATCTCCTTGTATGCTTCTCGTGATCCTCAAGGTTTTCATGTAGTTTTCTATAACTACATCTTTGAATGCATCTGTATGGCTTCTTCTTGCTGGAGGATTCTCAGGTATCCTAGTACATGGTGCGGGCCACTTCATCTGCACAGATTGAGTAGGTAAAAGTCTGGCAATTCTTTCTTTTTCCTCTTGTATTTTCTTGGCTCTGGTCATGAACGGCCATATTGATTCTGCTATCATCTGGTCCTGTGAGATTTTCTCTGGTCTTACCTTTGTCTCCATCAGTGCTGCACCAGGGGTGTTCATTAATGTTGTTTCAGTTGGTTTCCTCTCCAACTCCTTTTGTCTCTTCAAGAGCTCAGCATTCCCCATTTGGCTTTTAACTTCATTGATAGTAGAGCTTCTCATTGTTGGCTGTCCAACCTCCCTTTCTTCTTTGGCTTGTGGTTCTGTAATTATTGACACTAGACCTGGTATATGTGCATTCATCGTTTGCATACGTGTGGTTGTCAGTAACCTTCTTAAATTCACATTCTGCCAACCCTGTCTCCGGCTTTTTAATTTGCTTGTTACCATAAATGTGTGTGTGTCATTGCTAATCACATCCATCTCAAGTTCACTCACTCCATTATCAGACCTTCTAGGGACTGGTATGACTATGTAAGATCTGGGTGCCTTTGTGGGCTTCATGCGTGCATCATTACGTGGGTGCACTGGAATTGGAGTGCTTTGTGCACCTATAAAAAATGCAGTTCTAATCATCAGATGAGAGAAGGCCAGGAGAAAAGGCCTCGTGTGCTCTTTGCAGCTCTGCTGCGAGCACATCTCCACCCACTCCAGCTGGATGCTGGATCAGCTGTTATTTCATTTGGAACAACCGTGTATTCCTTTGTGAAGCTTCCCACCACGTGTGCCGACTGAAAGTCCTCCAAAATGGATGCCATAGCTGTTGCCATGGACGCATCCACAACATCCACAGCAAATTGTGCCCATTCGTCAGGTCGGCTTGCCTGCCCCTCCCCTCCTGCTTTAAATGGAGGGGGAGAGGACCGTGAGGTGAAGCTGACGAGAGAAGGCCAGGAGAAGAGGCCTCCTGTGCTCTTTGCAGCTCTTCGCTGCTTGTCTGCCGTTTGCCCCAAACCTATGCCGCATCTGGAAGGTAAGAAGCACAACCTTTGCAAGCTTCGCTCTAACCCGTGCTTTACTTCAAGGCGTTTCAGATTGCGCGCCTGTACTTTGCAAGCCGCCGTCAGCTCACAGCCCATCCCCACGAGCATACGTAATGCCCTGCTATGCTCACGTACTGTACAGCCCTCTCTACTTGCTAATAAGGCCAGGCTCCTCCGCCCAACCTCAAAGCCCACATCCACTACAAGTACTACCAATACAGCGGCCAATAAAGTACTTAACCCCTCATACAATTGTACTGCCTCCATACCAAATGTGATTCCACATGTGTCCACCACCACTGAAAAAGAGCCCCCAGTGTAAAATCGGTGATGTGCAATTCTTCCACCACCATTTTGAATGCTATTGTGCCAAATGCTACTCCACATGTGTCCACCACCACTGAAAATGAGCCCCCCAGTGTAAAATCTGTGGTGTGCAATTCTTCTACCACCATTTTGAATGCTGCTGTGCCAAATGCGACTCCATATGTGTCCACCACCACTGAAAATGAGCCCCCAGTGTAAAATCTGTGATGTGCAATTCTTCCACCACCATTTTGAATGCTATTGTGCCAAATGCTACTCCACATGTGTCCACCACCACTGAAAATGAGCCCCCAGTGTAAAATCTGTTATGTGCAATTCTTCTACCACCATTTTGAATGCTACTGTGCCAAATGCTACTCCACATGTGTCCACCACCACTGAAAATGAGCCCCCTAGTGTAAAATCTGTGATGTCCAACTCCCCAAACACCCACAGCGCAACCACCCCCTCCACCTCACCCTCTCTCCTTGTGAACCCCCCGCAGCCACTACTGAACCCCACCTGAAATGCACCATGATTAACGCTAGGTCCGTCAATGCCCACACTCTAGACATCCACAACCTCCTAACCCACCATGACCTAGATTTATTCATGATCTCAGAAACATGGCTACATGATGCCTCCGGCCCAGCGCTCTCCCTCGCCCTACCCACTGGCTATTCCATCACTGGACAAGATCGCCTCTCCAAAGGTGAAGGTGTAGCTATTATTACCAGAGACTGCCTCTCTATTAGAAAGGTAGAGAAATCCCTGAACAACAACAGCGACTACCTCCAAGTCAAAATAACCCTCTCTCCCCACTGCACCATTACTATGCACACTGTCTACCACCCTCCATGCCCAACAGGAGACTTTCAAGCCTCTCTCATCCACCTCCTCTCTGACAACCTCAAAAAACAGTCTAAAGCTATTCTCCTTGGGGAAGTCAACCTAGGGCTCCTGGATAGGTAGGACGTAGCAGCCAAATCCCTTGACTCAGCCGTCAAGACTCTAGGCTCCAAGAACACCATCCTTAGCCCAACTCATACCCAGGGCAGAACGCACAACTGCCCACTCATCATCACAGGAAACACTCCCACCCCATGGTCTGACCACCACATAATCACCTTTAGCATCCTCACCACTAGCTCCCCTGCTGCCCCCTCACCTGAACCGCTCCCACCCTGCCTTGCCAGAAGCTGCCGCCAGCTCATTAAGGAATAGCTACTGCCCTTCCTCCAAGGTCCAGCCTTCAGACCACCTGTTTCTTCAGACCCAGAAACACTCGCAACAACCTATGATGCTGGCATCAAAGCAGCTATCAACTCCATTGCCCCTCTCAAACCTCGCAAATCCAAATCCACTACCCACTCCAACTCTTGGTTCACCCCTGACCCCCTCACACTCTGCAATGAGAAAAAAGCTGCACTCACACAGTGGCAAACGTCCCACTCTGACAAAGATAAGATGATCTTTAAAGCCCTATTCAGCAAATACAAAAAGGCAATCACCCAAGCAAAGGCCAAATCCTTTGAATCCAAAATCTCGGAAGCCCAATCTAGCACAAAAGAGGGAGCTCGAGACACCCACTCCCGCCCCCCAGAATTTCACCAAAGACAAAGACTGGTGTGATGAAATACAAACGGCCATGCAAACCAAATTAAGCCTCCTCAAAACAAAATACTAGCCACTAAACAAGCCCTACCTAGTAAGCATATCCCTTTCCCACCACCTGCCCTGGACCCCCCCTACCCTTCTCCTTCAAACCCATTAAGGAAAAAGACATCATCAACATAATGAGGAACATCAAACCCTCTAACTGCAATGGTGATGCATGCCCAGCCTCCATTATCAAAGACTGCACGGAAGCGCTAGCTCCCTTCCTAACAGCCTTTGCTGATGCCTCCTTTACCACAGGGAAAGTCCCTGCCTCCCTCAAGGAAGCTTGGGTCCGCCCTCTTTTAAAAAAGCCAACTCTCGACCCCACCTCCCCCAACAACTACAGACCAATCACCACTGTCCCATTCCTCCTCAAAATATTGTCAAAGCAGCCTACCTGCAGGTTCAGCACTTCATTGAAGAGAACAAACTCCCTGGACTCCGCCAATCTGGTTTCCGCCCCAGACACGGGACCGAAACCGCCCTACTTGACCTGAAAAAGCAGATGGACGATGCTAGAGACATGGGTAAACCAGCACTTCTCCTACTCCTTGACCTATCCGCGGCCTTCAACCTCGTTGATCATGGCGTCCTATGCCACCACCTCACCTCCACTGCCAAATTCTCCCCAGAGGCCACATCATGGATCACCTCCTTCTTACAAGACAGAACCATGCAAGTATTCTCTGACCTAGCCGCCGCATCACCAACCATCATACTCTGTGGTGTGCCCCAAGGCTCCTGCCTCTCCCCCACCCTATACACCCTATACAACATCTTCACACGACCCCTCTTCCTCATCCTCGGCGCTATGGGCATCTCCTACACCAACTATGCCGACGAGACTCAGATCCTCCTCACCCTCACAGGTAACTATGACACTGACTCCCTGACCCTCAACAACCTCTACAACACCATCCAAGCTTGGATGGCAGAAAACGGACTATGCCTCAACTCTGACAAGACGGAACTCCTCCTGGTAGGTTTCCCCGACACGCTAAAAAATCTAGATGCCCAATTCAGTCACTTCACTATTGACTCCATTAAAATTCCTTTCTCAGATTCTGTCAAAAGTCTACCTGGATTCCAGCCTATCCATGGATAGACAAGTCAACGCAATAGCCTCCGCAGCTGCATATCATGCCAAACTTATCAACGCAGTCAGACCCTTTCTCTCCAAAGAGAACTGCACCAACATAGCCAGAGCCATCACCGGCTCTAGGCTAGACTACTGCAACGTACTCTTTCTAGGAACCTCCAATAAAAACTTAGAGAGACTACAAGTACTACAGAACAATGCTCTCCGGGCAGCCCAAGGCATTGCTAAAAGAGAACACATTTCTGAGGCCAGAAAATTAGCCCACTGGCTCCCAATAAAGGAAAGGATCGTATTCAAAGCCCTGACACTGACCCACAATTGCATTCACCTCACTGCTCCTGCCTGCCTCTCACAAAGGGTCCACCCCGTCTCCACTACCAGGCCAACCTGATCACGTACACCAACATGCTCTCTGTGTCACTAGTAAAAAGAGTCAGAGCGGGTGTATCCAGCTTCCCTTATCTCGCGCCCACTCACTGGAATGCCTTACCTTCCACTATCCGAGGTGAGACCTCCCTCACCACCTTCCGCAAAACTCTGAAAACTACCCTCTTCACATAAGGCCCGACACATCAGAATGAATACTTATCATATAAATTGTAATATATGACCAAATGCAATATCTGTAACAACAGTATGATGTTTTGTAGGGTTTATAGTCATAATGTCGACAGTCAAAATGTCGACAGTCAAAATGTCGAAAAAAAATGTCGAAAAAAAAAATGTCGACTTTTTTTTCAATGCATTTTTTTTTTATATGGGGGGGTTCCCCCCCAACCCCCTTTTTAATTTTTTTTTTAATTTTTCCCTTTTTTTTAACTCCCAAACCCCTAAAATAAATATATAATTAAAAAAAGAGAAAGTCGACATTTTTTTTTTCGACATTTTTTTGTCGACATTTTTGTCTGTCAACATTTTTTTTTCGACATTATGACTGTCCACCGTTTTGTAGTATTCATAATGTGTCAACAACCGCTATCATGCCTGTACCCTGTAACTAAGTTATTGCAAGTAACAGAGTCTCAATGCCCCTGGGCTGCTTGCGCGCTATATAAATACAAATAAATAAAATAAATAAATAAATCAGTGACAGTAAAACAATAATGAATACAATGCATAAGTACATGATACCCCTATAGGTTAATCTGCAGCATTTAGTTCCTGAAAAATAAGAATCTCTCTCCTCCTGAGAGAGGACAAGGTTGCTACTTTGATTTCCCATCTTGATCATCTGCTGAAATAAACTAACTTTTTATACACTCTTAGACGATGGTATTTCTGGATTCTGCTGGTTCTCTTTGTGGGTAGAAGGTACTGAAACAATTGTCCCTCTTTGCCTGAACAATGGATTGTCTATTGTCTCTGGCTGCAGTTCCTTTTTCTGCGTATGAGGAAATGTCAAAATCGAGTAAAAATTCAGCAAGTCTCTTTACTGTGCATGTTCAAAGTACAAGAGTTCCCAGGCGGTGCCTCTTATTTGCTTCACTCCAGAAGACATGTCGTGTCCTTGTCAGTATAACAAGAGTGAAGTCTCTGGTAGTACCTTCTCGATCTGTCCATTGGCAGAACATTTTTAAATCTTCTCAGATAGTTCTGCCAGTCTGCTATCTTCTGGTGACAGGGACACTTGTCCTGCCCTTGCTGAAGTTTGGAACTGTTTGGCCCTCACCCACTGTGAGCAGTTTCTGCAATTTCGGTGCGTGTGGAAAAGTAACTTGGATGATAATTCCGTTCAGGATTATACTTAAACGTTGTGTGTTTCCAGGATCTCGAAGAAATGTCAAAACGTCTGTGGTTCTCCAGACACGATCTGGACAGTCTTCAATTAAGTGAAAGAACAGTACGTTGATAAGCCTATTCACTTCTTCCTCTGCTTGAGACATTTGGTTTTTCCTCGCTGTACTCCGGAAGCAGGATGAACTGCTCGGCAATCACAGTCATCAGCCTCCTTATTGTCTTTTCGTTTTCAAAATCTTGAAGAAATTCAGTGATGCTGGTGAGCCTCTCCACCAATGACGGGTATTATCTCAATACTAACTCGAAATATATCAAAACGTCCTTAGTGATGTCACTACTGTGGGACACCATAGGTGAGTCCGAACAAAGTCTCTGTGTTGAAAGAATCTGGATATTGTATTTTCTTCCAATTTATGTGTCCTCAATCAAAATTTGGCATCTCCTTTTCTAATCAAGGCTTCAGTGTGCCTCAGTCCAAAGTTCAATGTCAACAGACTATGTTGTGGCTTATACGTGCACTTTTCTTCTTTACCCTGCAACTAGGATGCACAGGGTGTCCATTTTTATGTCCTTATCCCCTTTTTTGCTCAGAGGAATGTCCACAATGAAGCCACAACTTTGCACAAAAGTTCCTTATCTTTGCTTTGCTGCTGGTCATGCGTCCTTCTTCCTCGTCATGTATCTCGCCTGCACGTGCTTTGGTTCTTCCCCGTCACCTGTAGTCTCTATGCATTGGGGTGCGGGCAGAGGGCCTTCTCCGATGTATGTCTTGATGTCACCTGCAAAGATCCAAGCTCTCCTTCCTTGTAGCTTTACTGCAGAGGGAGTGACGTCTTCCACTGTAAAGGGACCGTTAAACCTTGGTTCGTCCCACTTCTTTCTCGTATGATTCTTCAGCAGGATGGTGTCTCCAGGGAAGACTGCTGGAGTACATAGACTGTGACCTGTGTCTGCAGTAGTATCTCCTACTGTGATCTGTGATTCCCTGCACCCTTTTCGTTGTCGCTGCAGCTGGCCTGAAATTACAGTAAGACAAGATGTCATGCAATTCAAGTAATTTTGCATTTCAGACCCTAGGATTTCTCCTGTTGGCTGGGCATCACATCTAGCTCTGTCTCGGGGTGTCAGCAGAGTGTGCATCCTTCTCCCTGTTGCTATTTCGTGCAGTGTAAAATGGTCAGAACCAGGTTAGTTTTGAGTGTGTACAGTGCCAGTGGAAGGCAGTGTAGCCATCCCTTCTTTAGCGTAAGCTTCAACTTGGCTATCCTTTCCTTCAACAAGCCGTTGAGCTTCTCACATAACCCATTACCTTGCAGGTGATACACCAACGGGAACTTGTCCTTTATACTAAGCAACAAGCTAATCTGTTCAAAAACCTCTTTGACAAAATGAGCCCCATTATCTGATCTCATGACTTCACATACTCCCCACCTGGGAAACCTCTCTCAACAGAAATTTGGCCACACAGGTAGAGTCTGGGGTGTACATGGACCTGCTTCTATCCATCTGGAGAATGGACACACAACAACAGTTAGGTAACTGTACCCGTTACATACTTGAATCATATCGACGTTATCGACATGCAAGTGCTGAATAGGTCCATTGGGTCTTGGGATGACTCCTCTAATTACATTTAGCGTGTGCCCAGCCGTGAACTGCTGGCAGATTTTACAGTTCACCATAAAAAATGCAACATGCTCTGTTAAGTTTGGTATAAACCAGTCTTCAGCGAGCGGGACGCCCAATTTTCTTTTGTCATGTGTGCGGGATAGTGTAACTGTTCCAATGCTATTTGTAACAGGGATGTAGGCATTACTGGTTTACCAGTACTGTCTTGTCGCCACAAGCTTTCAGAGGGGTTCAAAGAACACCCTTGCCGCTTCCAGAGATTGGAGTTCCATTAACTGGGTTTGCCCCATGTTGTTATAGCTCTCAGGTTCACTTTGTGCAACAATCGTTTTTTTAATTTACATCAGCTGTTTCCACATCCATTATAACTTCGCCCTTGGACCCCATATGATTGGTCTCTGTGTCTGCTGCTTGATTTCCTCGTGAGATAAAATCTGTCCCCTTCGTGTGGGCGCAGCATTTCATGACCACTATGCCCACTGGGAGCTGTAGTGCCTTGATGAGCCTGTTCAATAAGGCTGCGTGCTGAACTGGCGTCCCGTCCGCTCGCAGGTAGCACCCCCCTTTCCAGTGTGCTAAGCCTGTGTGTACTGTTGATGTCACATAGGCGGAGTCACTGTACACTGTTACTTCCTGGTCTGAATGATTCTCAATCGCGAGTATCAACGCCAATAGTTCTGAAGCCTGTGCTGAATAGTGAGATGTTAATCCTGCACTAAGGAGCACTCAAAATTCTCCGTTTGCCGTGGGCTTCATCACCACAGCGCCTGTATATCTTTGCCCATCGTTTTGATCGATTCTTGAGGAACCTTCAACAAAGACATTTTCTCCTCCTGCCAATGCATTTTCTTTCACTCTCGGAATCTCATCATAAAATTCTTCATAATTTGCACAATCATGTACTGGCTCTCCTTCAGTGACTGGCTCTGATATGAACACAGCTGGGTTCACTATCTTGCATTGAACTATCTTAATCAATGGATTCGATATGATCACTTCATAAGCAGAAGGTCTCTGCAATGTCAATGTGCCCTTTGGTTTCTCTAGAATGGCAAAAAGTGCGTGCTCGACGTAGAACGTCATGGACCATCCCATCACAATGGTTGTAGCTTTCTCTATTGCGAATGCTGCGGCTGCTAAACTTTGTTCACCAGGGAAGTGGCCTCTCCTTACTGGGTCCAAATTCCCACTGTAGTATGCCAGAGGCCTGTACCCCAATTTGATTCTCTGTGTGAGTACTGCCGTCTTGATGCTGCCATTCGTGTGTGAAAACAGGTAAAATTCCTCTGCATAACTGGGAATCCCTAAAACTGGTACAGTGCAAATGGCTCTCTTGAGTTCAGTAAACCCTTTTTCCATGGTCTCAGACATTCAACTTTTTTCTTTCGTCACCTGTGCCTTCTTTAGGGCAAGTAAAAAGGGCTTGGTATATGAGCTGTTGTCAAATACTCAAGCTCTGACATAATTGCACAGACCTAAAAAGCTCTGCATCTGTTTTATCGTGTGTGGCTTAGCTGTGCTCAGTATGGCTTCAGCCCTTTCCGGGGTAACCCTTTTACCCTCATATGAGATCAGCTGGCCTATATGCAGCACTTCTTGCTCACAATATTGTAACTTTTCGTTGGGAACTTTATATCCTTTCTCAGCCAATATAGTCAATAGCTGAATAGAATCGCATCTGCATCTTTCCTCTGTTGTGCTGAAAATTAAGATGTCATCCACATATTGCAAGACAACACTTTCTAATGCAATGTTGCTTATGTCCATCTGCAGGGCTCTGTTGAAAATTGAAGGAGACCCACAGTACACATCTATCTGAATGTAAATGACGTCAGATCTTGTGAGTCTCAGTGCAATGGGATTGTGAAAAATGCATTTTTCAAGTCAATCACTGTGAAATATTTTGCCTCAACAGGTATATTACATAGGATGGTGGCCAGGTAAAGGGAAATCGGCCTCTACAATATCATTTAGCGGGCGTAAATCTTGAATTAGTCTCCAAGACTCTCCCTTCAATTTTTTGATAGGGTAAACTGTGGTATTGCATGACGACTCTGACGTCACTAAAATGCCCTGTTCCATCATAGCCGAAATTGTCTTGAAAATTCCTTCATCTGCCTCCCTAGACATGGGATACTATCATGCTTTTGGTAAAATTGCTCCTGGCTTCAGTTTAATTTTTACTTCTCTGACTCCTTTCAATAAGCCTATACGTCATAGGGGCCTGTTGTCCATACTGAGACAGGCACCTGGGCCATGTCGTCCTCAAAATATTCAGGACGGTTCTGTGCCAACATCAATCTCTGGGGCACTTATCTTTTGATCATGTTCACCCAAAAGTTGAGATTTACCTCAATTGTTGTTTCTTCCCCATCTGCTTGTTCATCAAACAGATCGTCATCAGTGACGTCAGTCAATCTGTACCCTTCTTCAACGGTGATTACTGTGCACCATAGTCAGTCTTCATCATCACAACCATCGATCAAAGCCATTTTCCCTCGTACTAGGGCTGTGTGTATCATCAAGGGAAATTCTTGTCCCTTTTCCTCGTGCATAGGTATTCTTGGCCTAAAGAGAAATTCATCTGGGCTCCTCATAGTTTTGTCTGCAAGGCCTGGTAGACCTGCCATCAGCACACATACTCCATGTGCAAATATTTCTGTCTCTAATGGGATAACTCTCATAGCTGTGTGTCCTGTGTATGCTCTAATTATCTCACATATATTAAAATAGTGCATTTCCCGAGTTGAACATACTATGCCCTTCTCTGTGAACGAGATTGTCATGTTTAACTTTGTCATTAGATCTTGTCCCAAGATATTTGCTGGGGTTTATCTTGAATATAACAGTGGTACATTCATATCACATTCTCCTATAGAGACTGGAAGTGTATCTGTAAAAGGAACATGACTTGTAGCTCTGTGAAGCCCTGAGTATTTATAGCATCACCGGACAAGCAAAAATTGCCTTCACGTATACACGAGCGTGTTGCACCCGTGTCAACTAAGAAGGAATCTTCCTCATCCCCTAAAATGACATCTACCCTTGGTTTCTGGCGAGGGTCTGGTGTCACTGATAGGATAGAACACATCAGGTTTCCCAGTGAGCTGTCCTAGTCCATATACAACTTTGTCCCATTTTGCGTGAATGGACTTCCCCCATAACCAGTGTTAGCTCTCATCCCAGAGGTCACAGACTGTCCTGTACTTACTGTCTGTGACAGTTGCATCAGCAACTGTTGAGACTGTCCTTGTGGAAAACTCATCAAATTCTGAGGTTGCAAGCTTTGCTGTGCTCCTGGCATTTGCAGTTGCACCATGTGATTCTGTGCAACTCCATTTCCTCCCTGTTGTAAAAACACAGGTGGATTCACCACACCTGCTCTTGTTCCTTGGTCGTTTTGCATCATGCCTTGACTTTTGCATGTGCATGCTAGGTGCCCTGTCATCCCACACAACCAACATATTGGGGGTTGTCTTATCATTTGCCCATTTGACATATCTTGACTTCCATTTTGCATGTTTTGAAAACCTCCCTGATTGTTCTGAAAACCTCCCTGATTACTCTGCCATCCTCTTCCCCTAGATCCTCTAAGTCTGCGGTAGAACCCATTATTACCCTGATTTGCTTGTTGTGGATTATTGACCTGATGCATGCTCGGTCCATCTGTGCTAGTTTTCATTGCCCCTTCAATGGCATATTTTGACAATTTTTTCTTCACTAATTTTGTCTCTTCTGCTTTTCGTGCAGCCTCTTTTTTGTGATTCTTCTCTTGCAGCAGCCTGCAGTAGTGTGCTATGGTCAACTGTATTTCAGACCACGGTTTGGCCTCCATTCCTACCAATTTCTTGAGCTGCTTCTGTACCTGATCTGGCAGCCCTTGGTATAATATATGGTAGAACACGGGTATGGATTTCCCCCAAGATTCATGAGTCTCGAGCACTCATGCATCTTGGAAATTCTGAATGTAAAGCAAAGGATTCTCTGACTCTTTCATTTTATGTGTCATTATAGCTTCGTCATTATAGCTTCCATTTTGGAAGTATCCGTATATAGCAATCGTAATGCTTTCCATACCGCGACTCTGCAATTGTCAAACGGTGATGCATCATGCACAGTATTAACTGTAGTCACACCAGGGTAACCTGCACGTGTCCACACATTGTCAGCTCTATCACCAAGTACGGTGATTAAAAGACCCTTGATATCCCCTATAGTTAACATGTTCCCTCTCGTCATTTTTCCTAACTCGTGTATCCATTTTCCGCTGCCGGTGTCAGCATCGGAAGCTTATTTTTCAGATTTTCCCGATCCATGTGTGGCCATGAAATATACTGTGGTGTTGTTCCTCCTTTCTCGAGCAATGGATATTGGGACGCATAGCCCTCCTCTCTTCTCTCATTGTTTTTCTGTCTATTGCAGAAGTAATATTCCTGCATCGCCGCCCACATGGCAATGTCCTTAGTTGGCTCACATACTGTGGTGGGGGCACCCCCCTCTGACCTTAAGATATTTCCTCATGTCGGTCTGACTGTGTGGCTGACTCTGATGCCCTCGGTGCAGACCCACTAGAACCTGACCATCTTATCCCTTTCCCTCCTGAGACTTGCTTTTTTGCGTCCCCTCTCTTCCTCCTTTTCCTCATGTCCCTCTCTTTCGGTGCCTGATATTGTATGTGGCCAACTCATGCAACTTCTCACATCCTCCTTGTTCTTACTGATTTCCAACCTTAATAGGGACAGCTCTCTATTTCTACTACATCGGGAGACGTCCTCAGCATCGTAAAACGGAGTGCTCTCCAAGCGCTTGTCCTAGCCCCATCTCATCATATATTCTATCGATCATCTCTCTGATGCTTCTGGTGTCGAAGTCATCCTCGATATTTGCCATAGACGTGCTTCGTACTGAATCATACTCAGGAAAGAATTCTTTGATGTATTCCCAATCTACTACTGGATCAGGTCTTTTAACCTCTCTTTCCAGATATTCAAGATCGCTTGCTCTCTGTCTTCTCTTACGTTCTACGTCGTCATCGAATTCTCTGCGCTTCCTTGCTTCCTCTCTGACTCTATCATTCTTCCTCTTTCTTTGCATCTCTAGTTCATTTGATCTTCGAATTTCCTCATCCCTTTGTCTCTTTATTCTTTTCTCCCATATCTTTTGCTCTTCTTCTTCTATTCTTCTTCTAAGGTTACCAGACATTTCATCAAAAAAATTGGTCGACTGGACAAATGGTCGAACCAATTTCGTCAAAAACCAAATGGTCGAAATTTATTTTTTTGTACCCTTTTTTTTCTATAAAAGCCTTTTTTCCCTAAATTACAACCTTAAAAATAAATACATAAATTCAAAAAAAAAATCGACCATTTGGTTTTCGATGAAATTACGTCGACCAACTGTCCTGTCGACCAATTGTTGTCGATGAAATGTCCGGACACCCTTCTTCTATTCTCTGCTGCTCCTGGCTGTCCTGATCATTAGCTGCTCTCTGCTTATGATCATGTTGTCTTTCTTGGTCTTCGCAATATAACTGTTTTCGTCTCTGCTTATCTTTTTTCCTGATTCTTTCGTCTCTTAATCCTTTTTCTTTTTCCTTCTCCTTTCTCTGTACATCGTCTAGCTTCCCTTTTTGTTTCGCGTCATCAATGCCTTTACCATCAAGTTTCAATAAAATCTCACCTCCCATCAATGTTCCCTCTAATTATTTTTCTCTATGTGCGGAACTGGTTGGCTGTTGTGCGCACATTATTTTCCATGTGCGCAACTGCCTAATGAGGTAAGCCACTTTGTGAGCTACCGTTGCAGAAGAGAGTTTGGAAAGGAATTTCCTCTTCCCAGCCACTGCAATTCTTCATAAATCTTACAATACATTTTCCAAACAGACAGGCTAAAATAAAATGTTATATGTGATTATAGAGAAAACCTATCAACCATTCCGAAGACTTCAACATCTGCCAGCGTACTTTGCAAACATACTTATGTCCAGAGAAAAATGTATGTTTTATGTCACTGGAAAATCACTCATGTGTATTACAAAACACAAATATCTATTTAGCATAACTGAGGTGGCTGTCAAGAAATTCAGACAGAATACAACATTTGCTGATGGATTAATGGCAATTAAAAGCAATGTGTCAAAAAATATGTTGATAGGAGTTCAAGTGCCACTTTAATGAAGTAATTCAAGGGCCAAGAGACCATGATTATAATAATTTGTGTAAGGATGATAATTGCATCAAAATAATTGCCCCTTAGAATATGAGGATCAAAGATTCCTGTGCCTCTGCTTACTATCCACATTACGGTCTACTGTGGGTAGTAATAACACCAACCTTACAGCTAAGAGACATATGAACCATCATTTTTTACACCCTAAAAAAGGAAAATGTGCCTAACAAAAAATGAGAAACAATGACCATATCATTGCTTAAAGTCACAAATCTCCACTGATATTTTTTCGAATTAGTGACCAATAGAGCAGTGGCATAGGAAGGAACTCTAAAAATATTAATGCTGATCTCAAGAGGAATTAAGGGGACAGAGCATCTTTTAATGAGCAGACAGTATCCCTATTGACAATGCTAATTACTTTTTTACTCCCTGAAAAATCATTTGACTCCAAGTAGGGAGTAGAATCTGGTTAGAGTCCTGCTTGTACCTCTACATAGGAGGTGAAATGACAGGGCACGTAATAAAGTGTATAGTTTGGCCCACCCTTCCTCACAATAGCCTAGATACAATTAAACAAGACCCTTACTGAAGAAAATCACTTATATATGCCTTTTAAGTTAATAGCATCAATTCATCAGAGATGCAATTGATCGAGTGCTTTCTTCTGTAATTATGGATCCCTCTTCTGTAATTCTTTATGATCAGTTAAGTAAGATACAGGGAGCTGCTCGAGAAAATACACACAGAACACATGGTTATATTGAAAAGCCCTCAGTAGCTTAGCATAGAAAGAAAACAAAGGTGCTGTTGTCTAGACAAGTACTAGAATTTCCTATCCTTTGGCAAGCAAGCAACACATTTCCTTCGGTGTACTGCCGAAACGTCTGCCTTGGTTTTTGAAATGTGCTGCTTTGTTCATCACCCGCAAGGTGCGATAGCCAGTGCTCTTCCACCCATCCCCTGGCCCTTGTGCTAGCCTCCAATACTAGTTGATAGAGCACTGTAAAAAGTGATGTATTTTAGCAGTAAACACTCACTTGGATATTTGCAGACCCACAATACTTTGCAAGCAAGGCATATACAATGCCTCAACATATTATGTGCATTTCAAGAATGTCATGACTCTGCATGTACACAATTCTTTCACAGTGCATACAGGATTGTTGTCAACATACCCCACCCTTTTTTCATTGTATAGGATTACACAAGTGCTCAGTGAAACCGTTTTTGTATAGATGCGAGTTACCATATAATGTGTGATGATCTATGCCTAAAGGAACTCTGGACACGACGCAGATTGTGTGAAAAGCATTCACTTGCCTGAATATCTGGTGCTCTGATACTATGGACGAGTAATCCCAGGCATAGTCCATACCCATTATCCCTTGTAGGCTAAGTAAATGAAATTGCAATGTTGCTCTCCACACTTATAGGGTAATGTTAGTAATGCTAAAATAGGAGATGCTGAGCATCACATTTGTCCTCTCAAAATCTTTAGAGGGCAAATTAGTAATTGATTTTTAGAATGTCAGAATGCATTAACTTGCAAGGGGGCCACTTCATAGCACTTGCGTGACATATGTAAAAAAAAGAGGAAGTATGGGATAAGGTTACACATCAAAGTAGTCTGCTTATCTACAGTCAGTATCCGTTATTTGAGCTGGTATTTCGATTATATAGTGTGGGTGTGATGCTTTTGGTAAGGCGCAATGAGTAACAAATGGTGACACGTGGACATTATTCATGCTACAACAAATATAAAACAAGTGGATGTAGGTTCAAGTCTAACGTTTCATAGAGCCAAGAGAGAAAGAGTCAAGGTTGTCTGGTAGTATCTTAATGTGTTCTGGGGCCGAAATTAGAGTCATAAGGTAACAGTGTGGTAGAGTCCTGTTTAGGAGTCATGGGTGGGGAACTAACATTATTTGGTTAATGTGTGCAGGCAAATCTTGGTTAGATTATTCTGTTCATGGAGCCAGTTTTTCATATTCGTTTTTAAGCTTGTGTGTGTGTATTTTGCTGTTAGGGGTTTTATGTGTTTACTGTCACCTTTGCATAGTAGTGTAATGCAAATCAGCAGGATATCAAGACTAGTTGGTTAATTCAAAAGAAAGATAATTGCAGATAATTGCTGTGGCTTGTGCCTTATTAAAACTTTTTAAATAGGTCAGAATTGTCTGCTTGCGCTGCTAAAAATCTTCTGAGGGGCACCCAGAAGGAAGCTGGGCAAGCGCACATGCGCACTGCTTAGAGGGAACATTGCCTCCCATCCATTTGTTCTGTGTGAATGCTATCTCATCAGTTCTATCCTCATTTCCTTTCCATCTTTTGCCCTCTCTCTCTGTATCGAGAGATGTACTTGCTTGTGCCTGGTCTTTCTTCTCGTTCTCACGTCTCTCATTGTCCCTCTGGACCTTGGAGGTGATATTTCTATCTCTGTCTTTGTCTGGGATTTCGTCACTACTTTGCATAGGTGACTCATATGCTGGGTTGCTATACCCCGTGGCTGCTTTAAGTTCCCTAAATTCCTTAGTGGGTATAATCCTTCGTCCATAACTGACTTTGTTTTTCGTTTCAGACAGGGCGGGCGGCACGGAAGGCGTCCCACCCCCCTCTGTGCATAAATTAAGTAGTCAGTCCTCCTCCTTATCCTCTTGATACATCTTCCAAATCTCTAAACTAGCTAGGCGTTTATCTAACATTTTGCCTGTGTATGTGGCATGCAAATACATCGTCATGTGCTGTAGGACCATTTTAGACATCGATCCCCCCTGGGGCCACGGCATAAACATTTTGTTTGCGGGTCCTTTAACCCATTCTGCACTGTACTTTTTCAGCTTAGGTGCATGTTTTGGCAACTGTTTGTACAGGTGTACTAATGGAGTCATGTCTTCAATGCTTAAATCTGTTCACCTTCTCTTTATATAACACTTCAACCATATGAGTGAGCACCAATCATCCTGTTTTTTCACAAAAAGTCATACTTCCTCTTCAACCAATAAACATCAATTCATATCCTAGAATAGCTCAGTTACTCAATCTCGTAATTTTTATGCTAGTTCCTCGAAGGAAAGATTTCATCCTATGACATCACAACAAACAAACATAAGACAAACGTTAACAGACTAGACAAACTCCAGCTAGCTACACAGATCTCTGCCCCTAAATTTTACCCTGACATGGGGTGTAAACCCATCCCTTTCAACAAGCGCATTTAACTGCTATGGTCTCCTAGTTATTCCTATTTTATTCAGGACTTTGGATGCAGGCTTCTTCTAACCACTATATGAAGCATAAGAATTTGGGTGTATCCTCTCTTCTCAGGTTTCCCCCCCGTTATCTTTCTCTTCTCAGATGTCGTCCTGGTACCCTCCTCTTCTTGGCTGTCCTCCTCTGTATCCTTATCCACTACTCAGTCACCCCTTGAGTCACTATTTCCTTCTATATATATATATATATATATATATATATATATATATATATTCTACTATACTTCTAACTGTATATTTGTTTTCCCCGCCTCCCTCCATTACCTTCCATTACTTGTTCTAAGGCATGCACTTTTTGGCAAAGTATTTAGTCCTTTTCACTCACCGTTCACATATTTCTTCTCTGGTTGCTCGGGATCACCGCCTTCGTGACCGCCTCTCCTGCCGTTCACCCAACCGGACGGCAAAGAAATTGTGATATTGAAGAGGACCTAGAGTTACTTTATGTTGACGGTCAATGGGTGTCTTATGTAATCAATAATCGATAAACCATCCTATCTCTGCTACCAAGTGTGCACCAGGACCCCAACCAGCCCATAAAGCTGGGGGTTGCCCAATAGCACTTTAAGATGGAATAGCGGAACCCGTGAGATGGATGGGGATGCAGATTAATACTCAAGCATCAAATCAATAATGACAACTGGTTTGGCAAAGGGAGTCCGTTTAATGACAAGTACAAAAAATGGGGATTTTCATGAATATCAGCGGATGCGTGATCTTCCTTCTCGCTTCACAACTCCAACGAACTTCATAAAAAACACATCATTTATACAAAAAACTCATCTTCACTGACGTGTAATGCTTAAAAGTTGGCATGCAATTCTATTGGTTCTAGGAAGGTAACTTTAATATAGGTACTATATCTCTATATGGTAACGGAGTAAGGGGATTGGGTAAACACTGTCAGGTGGGACATCTAAGCACTACCTTAAAAATGGCTACTGTAGACGTCACTAAATGTATGACATCGCATTGATTCTACTAACTATAGGACCCTAGATTACTTGGTCTAGTATGATTGGGTTGGCACCATCCCCACTCATACTTTTCCACTTTGCCTAGCAGCATGCCGAATGGTCGGCCAGGTGCAGGGTGCCCGTCAGCTCCCCCGGCCTTCCTCCAATTATTGCTACAATCAATCATCAATTTAGTGGTTATGTGTCAATTATTTCACTGTGGTTGGCCTTGAGACTGCATCTCTGCCTGGAAAAAGTTCTGATATCTTTGCATGGCACTCTGCCATGCGTAGGTGTGAAAGTCTCACTTCTTCTCGCTCTGCTGGTCACGTAATTCAGACACCGTAAAATTGCCTTCTTCTCAATGTAATTTGTGTATTTGATTTTCGTTTTGCCCCGCACCTGCCTTCGGTTTCTTATCTTGACCTTTCTAAGCATGATATTCTGTTCCGTGCTTCAATAATTGTAGCTACTGTTTGTCTATTTTAGCATATACGACCTTGGCTTTTTGGCACAATTTGTCTCTGCTGAGTTTTGTTTCTGCCTTTTATTCTCGATTTGTTAAATATGAAGCTCTTCTCATGTGGCCTCTAGTAACCTTTGCTTGATTCTGCTTCTTCTGCATGGTGGAAGTATAATTATATAATGCGCTTCTTTTGAGGTATATATGTATAGGTGGTGCTTGCCGCAATCTATCTCACTGCTAAGCATAGCAAGCCTCACGATTTTCTTGGCTTTCTTGCGGTTCTAAGCATATGTACATGCGTAAACTGGTTGAATATCTTTGTCATGCTCATGGCATAAGCTTCTTACATTTGACATCGTTCTTTCACTTTAGGTTCACGGTGTCCCTTGTCCATGGCATTTTGTCTCTTTACGTCATTCTCAGGTCGTCATATCTTCTATATGTAAGTCAGTCCGGGTTCTTGTGATGTCACCATTCATCTTCCATTAAGACCTTTTTGGCTTCTTCAGGGACTGTACTCAGACGATCTTCATTTCGTTTAATTTTTTCTTGATATGGCTTCCTCAATTGGTACCTTCTTGTCCATGGTTTCTTTGGTGTCGGTACTTCAATAGGTGCTGTTCTTCTGATAGGTACTGGACAGAGCCCCACTGCGGCTCTATGCTGGTTTATTTGTTCATCAAACGTCACATTCTTTGGCATGAACGTTCCTGGTACTTCAAAATGGATGATTGGAGTGCGGGGCGTACTTGGGACCTCCCCTACAACTGCACATGCGGCCGCAGGTGGCTTAAAGTGGAAAAATACACAAACAATCTTTCCAGCTGCATGAGGCTTTGTTGTGCTACACGTGGAAAAATAGCTGTGAGTATACGTGCAGTGTGTTTATCTTCTGCACGTGGCTACGGTATGCAGATCTTTTTCAGCCGCACGTGGCTACTTAGTATGCAAATGGTATTCACTGCTCTAGCAAGTGTTCTATGACGCCCTCGGGCATTTTGCACAGGAGTGATGTCGTGGCTATGTGGTGCTGCCGGTGTGGTAACTTAGCTTCTCTGGAGCAGGGGGGACATGGTTGGTATGGTCTATGCCCCCTGTATAGGCCCCTTGATGCGGCTTGAACTTCGGCGTGCTTGCTTTCCCCCAGCAGCTGTTCTACTGCGCTGCTCCTGCACGTAACAGCCCTCCGCTCGCTTGGCCCCTTAATAGTAGAGTTACTTAGCTTTCGCTGCCGAAGGGCCAGAACAGTGGTTCTCTGGGGCGTGACGCCTCGTGCTGGTCCCCTTGACAGGAGCTATGGGAGACACGTTGCTCTGGTCGGCTCTCTGAGCACAAGCCCTGTGCTTTTGCTCATGAGTGCATGCACGTACATGCCCCACCCAACGTGGGTGTATTCAAGTAGTGCCTCGCCCGGAGGCTGCTGGGACATGTAGTTTGTAGGACATTCTTCCTGCAAAGAGGACACAGATGCCTTCTATAAGGCTGGAACCTTTTTTCCTTTCATTCCGTTTTGCTTTGTTTGTTGTTGTCTTTTGTCTGCAACATGCTAAAGAGTCCTGCATACAGAGTCCCAGGCCCTGCACCCTGACAGTTAGATTGTATAGAAATGGCTAAAAAAATAATTAACCATAATATGATCCCCCAGTATAGTGCCTTATATATGCATAGGCATGCAACAAAGGAAGGTCCTGTCAGACTAGAAGCCTTTAGCGTGGCCTACTTAGTTTAACAGCTATGGAGTGGGATATCCTCACAACCCAGACATAGGTGAAAGCCTTATTCAGCCTTACTGGTTACAACAGGCCTTTTAACAAGTATATGGGGTATTTTCCCTTTCCCTCAATGGTAGTAACTCCAACAAAAATGTCAAATAAGTTAACCTGCATCCCTGCCTGTGAGACTTCCTTCCAGAGTTTGAAGATTGGCATACGCAAGGTTGTAATTCTGAAGATCCCTGATCATGGGCAGAAATCCATCATTCAGACAGAAGAATGTGAATTTGAAATTGGTACAGTGGGGGCCATGCAACTTTCGGCCTCATTACAAGTTTGGTGGTATCTCAGCAGTAAATCGACCGAGACCACCAAACGGATTTACTGTTACTGCCAAGTGGTCCGGCAGAATTACAGATGGATTGCAAGTGGCAGTATGGCAGTGTTAGTCCCAATTTATGGAGTCCCCAGGACTCCATGGGGATTTCGGTGGAATTACCACTGTCAGTAATTCTGCAGAAATGGCTGTTTTTGGCATCAAGGTGGTGGTATTACATCCAGCATTTTGCTGGTGTTTTTCCTCCACACCACCACCAAAACCATACTGGTGGTGTGCTAATGTGGTGGCAATGAGATGGTAACTTTACTACCACTGCATTACTGCCATTTTGAGCCCCATTACCGAACTCATAATAATTCCACTTGTTCTTACCTTAGTAAGTACTTAACCAAGTGTAAGCCTAATTGGGCCACAATTGAAAAGGAGGCATTTGCAGTAGCTTGGGCCTTGTAGTAGCTGAAACACTTCATTTTTGGGTCTCACTTCAATGTCCAAATAGACCTCAGACCCCTTAGCTGGGTTATGGCCATGCAGGGGGCAAATCCCCTGTGATTAGGGTTGGGGCATAGCACTACATGTATTGGAAATGGACATCCAGCAAAAACCTGGATGACAGAACTCTAATGCAGATGGCCTCAGTAGGTATTTTTGCCTGGAGGATGAGCACAATCCTTAGAAGGGTGAGCCTCAAACATTTTGACTGGGAGGCATGGGAAGGATTGCCATATGGCAAGGGTGTAAAAGCGATAATTTGTTTACATCTTACAATAATAATAACATCAAGTGGGCAATCCATCAAAGAAAGGGTGGTCTGCTAACCAACACCTCTTTTCAGTAACCTCCATGCCAAAAGCATAATGTATACCTTTGCACTGATTCATCAGTAGCCTGACCAGCAGCTTCTCTCCAGTGGCACAGAGCAGGTTCAGAGATTATAGGTGCCCCAATTGACAGATGCTGTGACATCCAAGCAGAGGTTGCATTTAAGCCTACATCTCTGTTCCAAAAACCTCATAGTGATGATAAACGATCCAATTGATGGCAGGATAATCTGAAAATATAAGCCATGCTTCTTTGGGTATGGTGATTGATCACATCTGCTTTGTAACATACCAGTGTCATGCCTGTGTGCTCCGATAGATATGAGAGGCTACATGGATTTCTGGCACCTCCCTATTTGCATTCCAGAAAATGGTACAAAAGGCAGGATTCATGCCCCTGCTGACTCTCTGGAAGGAAGAGTACTTCTTGCCTGCAAGACCTGGAACTTCAGGGTGGAGACACCATGACAGAGAAGAGCCAATTCCATACCTATGGCCTGCCTCACAATAAGGGGCTATTCACCAGAGAACCTCTGAAGCAGGATGCTGGAAAATGGGTGAAGTTAGGATAGCCATAGAGCAAACGTGGATTTGAGGAAGGATTCCTCTATCTTACTTTTCTGTGGGCTTTTCTCTATTTCACGTCTCCTCTACTTCCTTAAGAGCAAAGCACCCCAGGTATGATATCAGCAGGAAAGGGTCACTTGTTACAAGGACAAGGATTGGACACCTTAAAGTAGGCTTTCTTTTATCCAAACCCTTGTGGTGATGTTTCCTAATCCGTCTTTAATTCACTTTTAGACCTAGGAAGGACATCAGGAAATATGAAATTAGACCTCTTTCAGAAAAGTTGATCTTTCCAAAAACCATTAGACATTAACGTGAGGAAGGAGTGCTTCAAGGCAGTGGAAAGCTCTGCTCCCTACCCTCTCCCATGACACAATGGGGGTGACTCTTGCTGCAGACCATGGTTTATCAATATGCTTGCAAGCCTCCTTAGTCTGAGAGAGCAGAGCATGAAGGGACTCACCTTTTCATTGAGTCCGCTGCAGTGGGTCTCACAGAATCATTAGAGCCAAAATATCCTGTGGGATGTTTTAATCCACTTCTGCTCTGCTATGCTGCAGCACTGTGTTATGATGGGGCCAGAAATAGCAAAATGGCGGCAAAACCCTTGTGCGCGGCAAATCGTCTGAAAGTCGTACTTTGGTACACACAAAAATATGGCTGTCCAATCTGCCATGCATGTTGTCAGTGGTGGAACAGAAATCTCACTCCTGGAATATGTCACTGGGCTCCACAACAAGTGAAAATGGAGTACAGAAGGAAAAAGCAGTGTTTGGCTAAATGAAACCCAAAATCTTTCTTTAAATCCTTTTTTCTTTGTTGATGAAACTGCAGAATGCGGTACAAAGCACCCTCAAACATCCAAAATTCTTGCTGAGTGCTACAGTTCACTTTTTGCCATAGACATAGGGAAACCGTCAGTGAATTTTCTTGATGTAACTATTGAGAACACAAATGAGGGACTTAAGACGCAGATCTATAGGAAACCAACTGATGTGAACAGCACCTTGCACTTTGAAAGTTTCCATCCAAAACATTTCAAAGAAAACTTACCCTACAGCCAACTCCTTAGAGTTAAAAGAATCACTTCGGAAGTTGACAAACTACAGGAAGAATACACCATTATGAAATCCAGATTCAAAGAGAGATGTTTTCCAGCAGATTTTATTGATAAACCCATACTAAGAACAGAACTACAGAGTCGTCAGGACCTTCTCGACCCAAGAGTAAAAAATGAAAAAACAAGCTTCATTCACTCATTGAAATACTCCACCAGAGTTTTCAGATAAAGAGGATAATTCACAAAAACTTGATATCATCAAAACAGACCCTCAATTGAATCATCTTTTTCCTGAACCACCAATGCTAGCATATAAGAGGGGTAAAAACTTTCATGACAGACTGATTAAAGCGGAAAAACACAAAACCACTAATCAAACTGTTCTGAATAAACCAAAGAATGGTACCTACCCATGTCTGAACTGCCAACATTGCTCCAACGTGATAAACGGTGATCATATCCGACATGAAAATACTGGCAAGAAGATCCCAGTGAAACAATTTGCGACTTGCGATTCTAAAAATGTGATCTATGCTCTACGCTGCCCTTGCGGAAAATATTATGTCGGAAAATCTACCAGAAAAGCTAAGGAAAGATGGACGGAGCACAAATCAAACAACTGTACTAAAAATACAAAATCACCAGTATACAGACATTTCAGAGACCATCAACATACAGTGGCAAAAATGAGAATGGTAATACTGGAGGTTATACATCCGCTCCCTAGAGCAGATCTACAGAAACTACTATCCCAGAGAGAACTCTTTGGATTCACTGCCTTGATTCACTCTCCCCCCTAGGTATGAATGAGGATTATTACCTGGGTCCTTACTTATGAAACATACAAACTGGCTTTTAGTTTTTCATAAATCTAAATCATGGTGTATGAACCATTACATGAGATGAATGTCTAGACTTGTTTTTATTATTGCTATTGTTTATTACTACTATTTTCCTTTTAATGGTTGTTTCTTACATTCTCTTGCATTTTTTCTGTTGGCTTTCATCCTGAAAACCATATATATATTGTTGTTTCTGGTCTTTCAGATCTTTGAGTAGGGTCCCTGGTGACTCACATTCAATGGGTTAAAAGATTGTAAGTCCCTTTGGTGACAGGATAATAAGGGCTTATGAATACCTCAACTCATGACTACTAGACCTGTTTGATTTAAACAGACTTTTACTGACTTTTTGTAATTAAAGGCCTCTTATTTGGGCTTTTTTTACCCACTCCTTTTATTTTCCACTTCTTCTACAATTATCCTATAGCTATATTACCTCTCCCGCTTGGTGGCTCCTAAGTTTCTGAAAACTTGGATTTACACCAGCTCTCATGCATTACTATTTTGCTATTTTTATTTCTCTCACCCCTCGACACCTCGGCGCTTGTACGGTGATGTCGTCAAATTTTTTTACTGACAACTCCTTCACGTCACGTGCATGCGTGAGCGTCACTGGAGTTTATCTAGGTACTTCCCTCCAGTTTTTTCCCATCATTATCCCTTTTCCCTGATCCTAAGACATGCAGGACTTGGAACTACTTTAAGATCTTGCTTCTGTTATCGCGCCTTCACATTGCCAAACTATGGGCCTCATTACGAGTCCGGTGGTAACCGCGGCGGTAAAACCGTATTACTCGTATTACCATTCCACCTCCGTGATTCCCGGAATTACCAAGGCATTACAACCCTGGTTTTCTGGGAATCACGGAGGCAGAATGGTGTTAATCCCCATTCCCATTTAGTCCTATGGGAATGGGGATCATGGAAACACCGGCAGCATCTCGTAATGCTGCCGGTGTTTCCTCGTCCGCCTGCAGGCGGGCGGTGTTAAACCCGCCAGGTCAAACCTGGCGGGAACATCACCTCCCGCCTACAGGAGTTGTGATCGCCCGGCATGGAAACAACGGTGGCGGCGGGTTTACCGCCACCATTGTTTCCATACCGGGCGATTTGTAATGAGGCCCTATGTGTTTAAATGTTTTCGTCTGACACCACCACGCATGTACGGGTGTGTCGTCATAGCTATGACGGTCATCAACATTGGTTATACGCATGCACGCACAGCACTAGGCTGTCACACATTTACATGCATCACTTTCTGAGGTATAAAAGAGGGACTTTCCATGATTGGAACACATCCTCCTCTGGCAGGATAAGCTCCACCATGGCTCCTTCACTCTTATCGTCTCAATGTAAGTATTTGAGAGCCGTTCGCTGGCTTATCTTGAATTTTGCTCCTCTAAATCGAGCTTACACTATCTTTTGTGCTCTAACTTGCAGTTTGAGCGCTGGAAGGAGATTTCCTGGAATTAAATATTGTTTCCTGGGTCTATCTCAGTGTGACACTGATTGACTTAGTTGTAAGTGTAGATTAACGTTTTTCTATTACTTTACTTTATACCATAGTACATTTTATTTACTGTTGGTACTTTCTCTTAGCCCTAGAAACGTGCAGATTTACCACTTATAAATATTTTTTCACCTTTAGTGGTAAGTGATGTTCTTACCTGAGACCTTAGTTTTCAGTTTCTAGTCTGCTGACTGAACTACCTAAAATCTGACTGGGTTGACTCCTCCTATATCTCTGATTTTGAAAAGGGTTGATAATTACTAGAAGTAATGCATGAAGTTGAATTGGCTCTCTTACTTTGTTCAAAATTGTTCAAAATTGTCAAATTGATGTGTTGGAAATATCCGTTAGGTAGCTTATCAAATTAATTTTAAATTTAGCTTTCTTGGTTATGGAAGTACAATTAACAAAAATATGCTAAGATGTACCTTTTTCAATTTTTTCTAGAAAATGTAAAGAATTGTGATATTGCGCCTGAAGAAGATTGCAAACTTGAAACACGTTGGGCTTAAACATTGTACAATAAAAAATTACGATTGTTTTGTTCTACAAAATAGTTATATTGAATTTTTTGATCACTAAGTACTTGTACTAAACAGGTTATATGAACCCTAGATTACTTTACTAAATGACTGATCTGTTGTACAGATAATAGATAGTGTGCAGGGGACGGGAGTTCCTAAATATGTATGGTGCCAACAGTAGATTTTGTGTTCAAGGGGCTAGGGGTGGATTCCCTGCTTCATAAATCACACCATAAAGGTGACACTCTGTTTCTCTCCTCCTATCAAGCCAGAGAGTAGACTCTGACCCAATCACCAGTGAAAGGGGCAAGCTTAGGATAAACCAGTCCACACACCCCCATTATCATAGCATAAATAGGGACAGCTCACCACTCAAAAGCAACAGACAGATTCACCCACTATCCTGATACTGACGGAGTACCCTGCTGCTGAACTCTACATCTTCCTTGCTCCAGACTCCAGAAACTTGGCAAAGCAGAAACCCATTGCATAGCTGAACCATTTTCAGCTAGGCCTCAATTACCAGAACCAGAACCCCACAAACCTAAGGGGAAGCATCAAAATACAGCCGGGCTGCGCTTTACTGCTTGACTGCTAAGATAATTATCATCAGAACCAAGAAGGGCAGATCCAACCCAGTCCTGTGCGGTGCTGTGACCAGAGTGCCTTGCTGATTGCAGATCCAATCCGATGTGCCCAGCTGTCTGTCTTAAAACCCGATCCAATTCCCTGACCAGAATCTTGACGGACCAGAATCCTGACAGTTCCCTTTGAAAACATATCTAGTGAGTATTTATAGATAGGACTGTGTCACTAGCATATGTACCTTGCTTAGTTAATCCCTATCTTAAACCCATCCTATCTATCAGAACCTGTGTTGTTAGGAGCATTTTGAATTGTCTGAACTCTTTATCCCAAACATTCTATCTTCCTCCTGTAATAGTATTGCTAAAACTATCTTTGCGCTGATATTTTCTCATCTGAAGAAGGTGAGTTTCTTCTGCAGGCAGTCATTCTGATGAAGTGGCTGTGTTCCTGTGGGGTATTCGTTTTGCTCATAGTCATCCTCTAGTGTAAGCAACCCATTTGTCATTTTAAAAGTGCATTCCTCTTTTCCATTCTTTCGCCTATCTTGAAAAAATTACCTCCATTAAAAAGTCTATAACTCCCTCAGTTTTTGTGCTAGAAACAACATTCCAAATCCATACGGGTCTCCCGTTGTCACGATTATCTCGCAGTGAAAAGTTTGCCGCTAATTTTCGTTTAGGAAAATTCTGACACGTGTAAAACAGCTTTTGAATGCTTCCAACTTGAATTTTAGGATTTCAAATTGTTTCTTGGTATTAAGCCATTGCTTGTGTTTGTGTGCAACTATCCAAAGCGGCTCCCATAAGAATGTATAGTAATTTCATCAATTTTGACCATATTTAGTGTTTTTGCCCAGTCCATTCTAAGAAAACTTTAAACACCATTCTGACAGCTTGACAGCCAATTCCGTTTTCTCTTGTGTTTGAAAGGGGGAAAGTGGGATTGATATTCTGTTTGAATTCTGCCATTCCAGAATACCTGCTCTCTTCTCCTATCTCTTTACATTGCCTATTGGGGGTTGAGGGGTGTGCAGGGGGAACCTTTAACCAAAGTGCTATCTGATCTGAACACACACACAAAAGTATTATTCCTGTGCTGAATTGTTTTGCTCACTATTACTCCTGGTGTATTAAAGAGATTATTCTGTGTTACATCACCCCTTTGGTGATTATTCTGTACCCATTAAGACATACTGTGAGTAAATTGTAAATTCATAAATAAATATTTTAACTTTGCAAACCAGCCTGAGAGGGTTGGGATATGAGTGGTATATCGTTCAGAATAAAGAACTTTTAGACAAAAATAAATAAGGATTTCAGTTGTGCATTACATCATTACCTACTAGGTGTTGACTTGGATGTGTGCCAGATTGAACTCACTTACAGCTTGGGGGCTCGTCACGAGATCCTGAATTAGACATACCACTTGTGACAGTCTAACACAGCGCGCTAACTGACGGCGTGCATACACCTTGTTGGGCTAGCATACTGTGCTACACTGTAAAAACACCCTTCAATAGAAATACTCAAAGGGGTTGGGCCTGTTTTGCAAAAGTAACATAACCCTGAGATAAGTCAGAAGGAAATCAATATTTCCGGAATGGCGACCCCAGTGGAAATCAGCATTGCAGAGGAACACGCAATGCACAAATTGTTTGTCAGGGGTGAATGGGTAGAGCAGGATGAGAATGTCTGGCGGCAGGAAATCAAACAACAAATCACTGCCATATAATTAGATACATGGCAGGACCAGGGTCCATTACACCAGACACTTATTGAATTGTATATGACCCCAAAAGTAAAAGAAGAGCAATGTAAAATTGCTAAAATAGCAGCGTACCTGTACCTCCACATTGGAGTAATACAGGAAAAATATGCCAAAATTCTAGATCTGGCAAAGAGGCAAGTACAATGCCTAGAGAAAACCCAAACTGATTTGGACTCTGCAGAGCAAAGGCTACACAAGAGCCAAGAATCAGAGAGAGAAACCAGACAGTACCTGACAAAAGTAAAGGAAGATCTGGATCTCTTGCAGCAAGAGAAGGTAGAGCAAGATACCAAATTACTGACACTGCACAAAGAGTGTCAAGAAAGGTTGGATTCGCTACAACAGAGCCAACAAAAGCTGGAACAGCAAGTCAATTATAATAGAGCCTGCGCAGGGCAGAAAGTTGCCCTAGAAAATCAGATTGATGAAATGAAGGAGGAAAATAATAAATTGATAGTGAAGGATCTCCACACTCAAACAGATTTTGATGAGGAGCGCCAGAAATGATGTGCCATTAGAAAACAAAGGGATGACCTGGCTGCACAGAGGGGTACTCTAATTCAGGAAAGGGACGCCTTAGGCCAGGAAGTCAGCCATTTAAAAAGCAAGTGGAAGAAAATCACCTGGCCCTTCAGGGACTGGGTGAACTCAAAATGGACTATGAAAAGCTGTTAGAGCATACCAGGGGGGTGGAAGCTGCTCTGGCAAAGAATAATCAGGCCAATCAGGATCAGACTCAGGAGGTGAGTCTCCTGCAGCAAAAGTTGGCCCAATACTCCCAAAGCAGACAGGAAGCACGGAGAGACAATGAGGCTCACTGTAAAAAAATGACAGGCTCCATAGACAGATAGCCATGCAGGAGCAACTAATAGAGACCAGTAAGGCCTTAATAGAAGAATAAAGGGGCCAAATTCTTGCATGCCATGAGGGAGCACGGGCTGAGAGAGATGAGGTCAGATGGGAGAGGGAAACCCCTGAGCATAACCTCAGGAATCCTGGCACCAGATACTTTAATCCCTTCAATTCCATGGACTCTGCCACCCCCATGTCCACTGGCTCACATGAACCAAGGGCCAATGGGAAATATGGGGTTAATAGGTCAGCGCCTCCAAGAAATGGATCAGCGGGCATCTATGTACAGGTTCCCAAGTGCTAGGGCCATCTTCTCTGATCAGGGAGACTCCAGTGAGGGGTGAATCTGAGAAATGGATCCTCAGAAATATAACCTACCAAGAGATCAGGAGGTAACATTTGGTGGGGAATTCCACGAGACTAGGCCCACCAAGACCATACTAAAAACCTCTTCCCAGCTAGGACAGTGGGAGGGGTACTCAACCAATCCTGGGAGAAAGGAAGAGTCAGAAGACTCTTCTGAGTGCCACAGGTCCCAAGTGACTAGGACCCCACATTCCGCCAGCCATTCCCAAGCTCGCAGAATCCAGGAGAGTCTAGAAGACCAGAAAGCCACTTCTGGTAGCAGTGCCTCTGAGTCAGAGGATGAGTGGACCAGGGTGACAAGAACTAAAAAGGCCAACAAAGTTAAGAGGGCTTTACTCAAGGATCCCCTGAAACAAATAAAAGCTATTAGGAGAGTCATCACGCCCTACCACAAAAATGCTAAATATTCGGTTTGGGAGCACCTTGAATTATTTGAGCAGATGACAGAGACTTTCCATCTGAAGGACAGCCAAAGCTGTATTCAGTATGTAAAGTGGACGTTTTCTCCTGAGTACTCCAGCTTCTTTGCAGTGCTGGAGGATCAGAACCATTCCAGATGGTCCTCCTATAGGGCGGCCATCCTGAAACATTTTTCCATTCATAGGAACCCTCAAGAGGCTTGCAAGGCAGCCTACAACTTACAATGTGGGGAAGACCAGGCCCCACAAGAATTTGTTCAGTTGAAACGTGCCTTTGCGCAGACCACTAGAAGGGTGCGCATTGACAGTAAGGAATGTGTGAACACCTTCTTTCATGCTCTCCCGAAATACATTATAACCCAGCTAGTGAGGGACTTTCCTGAGAAAAGATCACTAGACTGGGTCATTGAACAAGCAACGTGCATCTATGAAGTACAGAAGCCTTTGGAAAATAAAAATATTAGCAAAAGCCCCAAACCGACCAACACCCCTGCTGCTGCTAAGGTGGTGGAGGTGAAGGTTGGCCCCATCTTAGATCTGGAGATGGGGAGGTTTAAAAACCGTCCTGTGCGGAATCTGACCAACCCCAAACCCAGAAGGCCCTCGGGCCAATGCCAAACAGGGAGACAGGGAGGTAACCCCACAAATGGGACCCCTAACTCCCCTAACTACATCAGCCCACGTGGGAAATAGACCCATCCTGGGCTATGTGTGGACTCCTCCAGCCAAGGGATGGGGGATCCAACCAGACCGCTGGAAACCCAGGAAACTTCCCTCCTCATTTTTCTCAGGAGGGCAGTAATCCTCCAAATGCCGGACCAAATTTCTTATCCCGGTATCCGCCAAACTTCAACCCCAAAAACAACTCTTCTTTCTTTCCCCACTTTCCTGGGACCAGACAGCCCAATCTGGGAGAGGGCAGGCCAAGGGTGCAGGGGTACTCAAACTTTCCTAACCAGGGGTATTATGCGAGAAGGGATAGTTACCCTTCCCGGGATCAACCCAGGGTAGATCTGAGGACCTCATACCAGCCAGAGCAGGTGTCCCAACTAGAGCGGCAAGTCCTGAACATGGCACAGGATCTGGGTTGCATGCTTAGGGCTCAGCAGAACCCTCAGATGAGCATGGCAGCTCAGAACTCCTCAAATCCAGGGTCTGGTGCTCCAGAACAATGACGGGGGACGAACCCTGACAACCCACCGTTCCCAGGGAGGAGGCACAAGGGGAAGGGGGGTGTAAAGCCTTAGAGGAAGCTTCCTTCCCCACTTGTGAAAAGCCCCTGGAAACCCAGGAACCAGAACCCACATCTCCTGCCCCCGAAAGTCTGCAACCCAAGGAGCAGAGGGTGGGTAGGGGAAATAAAGAGCCTAAAAAGGCCCATTTTGTGGAGGAGGTGCAAATCTTCCAGTTTGAAGGAGAGGGGTCCTTAGAGGATCCTGGGAAAAGGATCTTCTCCTTCATGGATGGGGGACCTTCCCCCAAATAAAAATTGGTCCAAAAAGATCCAAATCCAGAATAGGTAGATATGGGGACCGAGCTAAAACCGCCCATCATCAAACCCCAGAATGACCAGCACGGACATCCCCTTGTTCAAACCCATTCTGGTGACTGCCTCCAAAAAGGGGGAGAGGGGGCAGCCCAGAATCATAACCAGGGGAACCCAAAACTTCCCCCATATCTAGCTGTCACCTTTTTCTTACAGTTTCCCAAGACCCCAAACAGAACCCTGCCCAAATCACCTCACTGTCAGTATCCAAAGCAAAGAAAGTAACCCACCAGTTGGCCAAAAATGTGCATTATCTTTGCCCGTTGAAGAAAAGGAGGGAAGATTTTATGTCCCGGTCCAAATACAGGGGCAGTGTACAATTTTGGCACTGGTGGACACTGGATCCCAAGCTACCCTTCTGTCAAAAAGGGCCTTGGATCAGCTGAATTCGGGAAGGGGGGAGAAATACCAAATCCCTCTCACCCCTCTTCCTGGACAACTTCAGAACTTCGACGGGAAGGGAATTCCTGTTGAGGGGACTGCGGATTTAGACATTCAAATTGGGCGACACAAGGTGATACACCCAGTCATAGTTGTGACTCCAGTGGGCACACCCTGTTTACTAGGGAATGACATCCTGCCTAGATTGCCTCCCATCATAGATTGTGTAAACAAGGTCCTATGGACCCAGACCAACCGACCAAAAAATTAAAACAGAGTGTCAACCATGTAGTTTAAATGGCACATGCCACATGGTTGAACAAAAACCTGAATAAATTGAATTCCACTTCCAGAATATTCAAATCCCAGACGTGACAGTAATTGCAGTAAGACAACAAACTGGTGATGGGGGGTCCTCTCTATTTCTGAAAATCAACCTTCCTTCCAGTCTAAGGTGGCATTCCACACTGGAAGGAAACAATCTGAAATTCTATACAAATTCACAATCAGAAAATCCCGTTCCTATAGTCCAAAATGATGAGAAATCAGCTCAAAGCTTCGCTGATATTCAGAAAATTGGAGAATAGCTGTTCATCCCTATTCATTTAAATGAGGGGAAGGACTCGCCCGAGTTTGTGTGAACAACGCTAAGAGCATCATCAGCGAGGCCATGTTCTGAAAACTCACAAAATAACCAGCCATTCCCACATTTAAGCTGGTAGACAAATGGGAAATGGATCTGGAAACACCCAATTTCAAACATCTTCTGCCTAGCAGGTGTATGCTCAAAATTTCCATAGGCAACAAGAGCATAGTCCATAATTGTTGGGTCGTGTGAGATGTCCCTGCTGCATTTTATTTAGGCAGTGACATTCTCAATCACTTCGCCATTAGTTTGGACCTAATAAACTTCAACGCTTGGTCACGATTAGCGGGTAATCACATGGACTTTGATGACCCAGAGAAAGCATTTAGGTCAGCTCAACTGCTGCCATATGCAGTTGAAATTCAGATTGAAGAGGAAACACCATCCCAGAACGGACCCGACAATTCCCACTGGAAGTAAAAATCAAAAGAGGACAGAAACTGAAAAATCCTGACGCCTATGTCCATCTTAATGCTCATTTCCAACAGCAAGGGTTGGCGGTAAACCCAACAGCACTAGTCAACATAGAACACAACACCATTCCAATAGAGGTGGATAACAGCGACCTAAAGAGTATCACTCTGGGCGCAGGCACCATTATTGGTATGGCAGTTGATGACCGACATTTTTCCACAGATTTAGGTAATGAACTGTTAGGACCAATCCCCAAGGACTGTTTGACAGTGATAGCGACGCTGACACAACACCTGACAGGACCTTCACCAGGCATGAGGGGAATTTCCGGGTGTACTCTTCCTGCCCTTATGGTAAGGAAGATGTGACCTGTGACTTGAGGCGGGATGAGGTGATCTTTCAAGTCCACAAGGACTGCCTTCCCCCACTGAAGCCATCAGTCCAAACCAGCACTTTGACCAGGGACTTCTCCACCCAGCTGGAGGAGGCCGCGGAGATAACCAAACTGGAAGTCTTTTCAGGCTTCAGGCAGATGGTTGAAGAGAGAGTCATCCTAGCTGATGCCTGTGAGACTCTTTGCGGTGGACTCATATGACTGTGGTCACACCGACATCTACACATCAACAATTACCACGGACCCTGGCATGACTCCAGTGTTTGTAAAGCAATATCGCTTGCCGAACGCATCAATGGAGTCCCTTAATGAAATAATTAAGAACCTTGAGTCCCGTGGGATAATTTGTCCAGTCCACAGCACCTTCAACAATCAGGTGCTGGGGATTTTGAAACCAAACGACCAGTGGAGACTCTGTGCTGACCTAACTGAGCTCAACAAATGGGTCCATACTTCCTGATGGTCTCTTCCTTACATAGACCAAGGGCTGGCCCAGATCCAGGGGTCAAAGGTATTCACTGCCATTGACCTGACCAATGGGTACTGGACTGTACCTGTCAGTAGGGAGGACCAATACAAGCTGACCTTTACCTTCACGGGGAAGCAGTACACTTGGCATGGACTCCCTTTGGATACATCAACTCTGGCAATTAATTTGACATCTTTCTACATAAGGCCATTCCCGACCTGAGTGAAAGGGATAACCTGGCCTATGTAGACAATGTTCTAGTCAAAAGCTCAACTGTGGAGGAACACATAACCGAGATCCGTTACATCCTGACACAGTTGAGGGCTTCCGGAGCAAAACTCTCCTTTCAAAAGGCACAGTGGTGCAGAACCTGTGCCAATTTCTTGGGGCATGAGATAACTCCTCAGAGTCTCTGTTCCCAGGAAAAGAAAGTAGAAGCGCTCCAGAAAAGAAAAGACCCCACAACTCTGCGGGAACTAAGGAGCCTCCTTGGATTAACTAATTACAGCAGAAAGTTCATTGAGGACTACGCAGAGATTTCAAGACCCCTGATCCATCTTTTGAAGGGTGGGGTCAAGTGGGAGTGGGAACCAGAACAAGCCGAGGAAGTAAGACAACTCAAAAGAAGCCTCTCACAAGCGCCTTGCCTAGCTTACCCTGTCAAAAACAAGGAGTTCTTCTTGGAGACAGTGTTCTCAAATACATGGTTGACTGCAGTATTATATCAATAGTATGACAAGATCAATAAAGTAATCTCCTATGCGAGTAAGACGTTATCCTCTGTGGAGGAAAAATTCAATGATTGTGAGAAGGCACTCCTGGTAATGGTGTGGGCATTGGAGAATTACCACCCGTTTTTCCAGGGGAACACATCATAGTGGAGACTCCACACCAACCTTTGCAATATCTTCAAAGTGACAGAATCTGGGCCAGAAATGTGAATAATTCCCAAATTACTTCCAGGATTCTGTCAATGCAAGGCTTTCCTGTGGAGGTCAGATATGGCCAAAACAAGAACAGTCCCCTCGCGCAAGGTCTGGCCAACTTGCATAATTGTGCCAGAGAAAACTGTCTCGAGGACGAAAGTTTTAAAATCAAGGACAGCATGGAGGCCTACTTTAATTCCCCACACAAAGTCTATGAAGATGACCAGTGTGAGGGAATGCCAACTGTCTATGTGGATGGATGCTCCTACCATGTTGACAACAACGGGGAAAAGGAACTTGTGGCCAGCGTAGGGAATGCATGGGTGAATGATGCCCCAGAACCCTCCGATGGGTACAAAATCGGTGTCCGAAGTAGTCAAGTGGCAGAGCAGATGGCTGTGCATCAAGCTATCCTCACTGCTGTCCAACACCAACTCCACAAACTGGTCATAATCACAGATTCAGATTATGTACGGAACAGGTTCGTGGAGCACCTGGTAAACTGGAAAACCAGAGGCATGCTATGTGCTAATAATAAACCTTTAAAACATGGGAAATTAATACAAAATATTGATGATCTGGTCACCTCTAATGGGATAACCATCTACTAGAAAAAAATCAAGGGTCATTCTAAAGTAGAGGGACCAGACAAAACTGGAAATGACCTAGCTGATCAGCTGGCCAAAACCAGAGCCATCCAAGTGGATCTACTTGAGATTGAGTCCTTGTTGGGGGAAATCCAGGTCACTGATATCACTAGGTACAGAGAAAAATGCTCACAATTAACTCTCAACTTTACAATGGAGTAAGGAGACCCCAGATGCTGATTTGATTACGGCTCAAAAAGAGGATCCAATAATTGGTAAGTTTTATAAACACATTGAGGACCCTGAGAACTTTCCCCTGACGGATGCCGATTACATTGGGAAAGAGGACCTCAGAGTGTTGATGAAATGTCCTAAAATGTTTCGAATCCAAGATGGTTTGCTGGTAAGGAGATACATAGCTGGCCATGACCAGCGGGTGTCCGTACCTCATTCCTAAGCCTGATGCTAAATCACGCCCATGATGCGGCCACATCCGGTCATTGGGGGTTTCATACGACATTAGAAATCTTGCGAGAGGTTGCATACTGGCCACACATGGGGCAGGACCTCGACCAATACTTGAAGGGGTGTCTTGTGTGTGCACAATTTCAGATAACAAACACTCACACACTGTGCTCCCCTCCAAAAGAGGGGGATGACACTGCCTTTGTCAGATTTACAAGTCAATTTTATCGGGCCCGTGATTCACTCCTCTAGGGGGCACAAGTACATGTTGACCGTAACATGCTTGTTCATTTAATGGGTCGAATGTCTCCCGGTCCCAAATTGCAAGGCAGAAACAGCAGCTGCCCTGATGATCAATCACATCTTCTTGCGTTTTGGACTACCCCAAAGGATTGAGTCAGACCGAGGTAGCCACTTCACTAGCGTAGTGATGACAAAGATGTGGGAGATACTTGGGGTCAAAATGAAACTACACATTGCCTACCGGCAGCCTCTAGTGGTGGAGTTGAGAGATACAACAAGACTATTGTGAGCATATTAAAAAAGTTTGTGGCAGATTTTGGGCGAAGTTGGGACATTGGATTACCTCTTGTCCTGATGGCCATCAGATCTACCCCTTCTTCTGCACCAAAGATGTCTCCATATGAGCTGATGACTTGACGAAGGATGGTGCTACCCCAGCATCTGCTCTACAAAATCCAAGAACAGACCTTCCTCCACAACTCATGAGTATGTTGAGAATCTGAGAAAACACCTTCAACATGCTTTTGCCTATACTCAGCGGAATCTAGAAAGATCTGTAGACAGTATGAAGACCCACTATGATTTTAAGACAACTAAAAAAGAATACCAAGTAGGAGACCGGGTCTATTTGTACAATTTCCAAAGGAACCAAGCCAAAAAGCGCACATTCCTCCCAACTTGGCGGGGTCCTTTTGAAATTGTAGACAGAATCTCACAAGTCGCCTACAAAATCTGCATCACCAAGGGCAGTTTGGCAGAAGGGGAAGACAAGTGAGTCACCATAAACCAGCTGAAGAGTTGCCACCCCAGGCATACTTTGCGGCAGATAGAGGAACACACCAGAAACCCAGAGAGGGACATTCCGGATACATAGAAGAATCCACCTGTTAAGACCCTTAGTAAATACAGGCGGGGAATATTGGAATTTGTGTTCAATGTATGCATCTGCCCCACTACATAAGTAGTAGTGGGGAAATTTCCATAACCATGCTCTGTTCTGTCTCATAGCATTGGAACCAAGAATTTCTAATTACCAAGGTGGACCACTCGAAGACCGGGAGGAAAGACCCAAGGAGCCTGGAGTATCGCTCCATACTCCCATCCAAAACCGGCAAGGAGAGCATGCCGATCCAGCACTGATGGGAGAAAGAGACGACTTTCTCCATCTGGACCAAAAGAAAGAAAGATCATTCCAATCTCCCGACTTCCCCTTGATGGGTGGTCAAACTCAAGTCATGAGGGGGGTCTTTGTGGGATGTTTTTACCCACTTCTGCTCTGCTATGCTGCAGCACTGTGTTATGATGGGCCAGAAATAGCAAAATGGCCGCAAAATCCTTGTGCACTCCAAAACCTCTGAAAATCGCGCTTTGCAAAGCACAAAGAGATGGCTGCCCAATCTGCCATGCATGTTGTCAGTGGTGGAACAGAGATCTCATCCCTGGAATATGTCACTGGGCTCCACAACAAGTGAAAATTTAGTACAGAAGACAAAAGCAGTGTTTGGCTAAATGAAACCCAACATCTTGCTTTAAATCCTTTTTTCTTTGATGCTGAAACTGCAGAATGCCGGTACAAAACACCCTCAAACATCCACAATTCTTACTGGGTGCTACAATTCACTTAGTCTAAGAAACCATTGTGAACTTGCAAGGTCCTGAAAAGCTGAAAGCATGAAGGAATTTCCACAGCAAAAGTGGCCTGTCTGTGGATGTCAAAAATCTCTGTGCAGCAGACGACTGCAAGGATGACAGCTGTTAGGAGCCTGTCTGATTAAACTTTAAACATGTATATAAACTGAAATCAAATGTTTGCAATCTAAGAGGCCTGTTACTGAGAGTAACCTATGTTGTAATTGTTTTGATCCCATAGTTTAAAATCTTGAATAAGTATTCTAGCTGCTATTTTGAAATCACAAGTTTGTTTTAATATAAGGAAAATGCAACAGAATTAACAATTAAATTAAACCTGGCTAAAAGCTACCAAACTGGAATATCAGGCTTCTCCACAGCAGGATGGCCTTTCCTCCCACCAGGAAATCACACCCAAGTGGTAATTATTATTTTTTTTTTTATTTATTTTTTTTTATTACTTGTGTATAATCAAAGGAAATGATTTTTACAAGGATGAGTCAACGCAGAGCTCACCACGTATACTGCTACTATCTTGCAAGTAAGGTAGTTTGTGCAATCATTAACAGAGTGTTCGAAGTTGATTGCGTTTAAGTCGTACTGTTGAGGTCCACAGGGTCTAGGTGTGTGACTTGTCATCTTTAGCCGCCCTGGTGCGTTACATCTCGGATATTTCTTGCATAGTCGGGAGGGCCGAGATGTGATCCGCTGGATAAGCATGCTCTTTAGCATTTATTTTTGTAAAGGCCAGTTTGGAGGTAGCTACAGCCAAGCGTGTTTTTTCACCCGAGATGAGGCGGCACCACCATATGTCTTCTTCCACCAGAACATAGTTGCCCCATAGGGGTTCCAAGTAAGCCAAGTAAGCCAGGCGTTCAGCTTTGAGAATGTGACAGTTTAGTAGGAGATGACGAATTGACTCCGTAACACCCTCAACCTGACACAACCTGCACGTGGTTACCGCGGCCTGGTTTCTTAGCCTCATGATTTCTCTTGTATGGAGCAGGTTCAGTCTTGCTCTTAGGAAGAAAGTTCGTAGCTTTTTGTTTGGAAATTTTTCACAGTAGGCCAGAGGCGATTTGTGCCTGTTATATGTCGGTGGCAGGTGATTTAAAAATGTGATCGCTCTGGCCTGCTCGCCTGTAGAGATCCAGTCTTGGTTTTTCAATTTTTGTGACACTCTTTGTGGGTTGTTTTTCAGGTCCTCTGTAGAGCAAGCCACTTCATGTAGATTTTTTTCTTGACAGGAGATCCACTTCTTGATCTCCGGGCATTTTGTCGATTCCAGCTCCTTATTGATAATATTGAAAATTGGGAGTCCGTTTTGAATGAGAGTCTTTCTGAGGATAGCCAGAGAGGCGACGGCGACCATTGCTTCCAGCGACAGTAATCCCAACTCTCTTCTGATAGCTGCGATAGGAATAGAGTTCGGGAGACCCAAAGTTGTTTTCCAAATGTAGCCCTCTAGCTTAGGCCAAATTGAGCTGGGCATGTTGATCGTGGCCTCCATACCATATGTGAGTGCCGGGACTACTTTCCCCTTATAGAAGTTGATTGTGGGATTCCAGGAAAATTTGCCGAACTTGCGATCGATCATCTTCATTTGCGAGGTTAGATTTTTCGCTTTCTCCCAAAGTTGCATTTTAGTTTCATTGGATGACCCATCGATGTAAGTTCCCAAGTATTTAAAATGGGGAACAACTTCAATACGGCAATTGCTCACTGACCAAGAATACAGTGTTTTTTTTGCTCTTGGGTTCTTGGCAAAGATCATAATTTTTGTCTTAGCGTTGTTTATCGCGAGGTTGTTGACGGCCATGTAGACTGCCAAGTTGTCGAGTTGGCGTTGAAGGCCTATTTGCGTCTGGTCCAAGAGGATCATGTCGTCAGCGTAGAGGATCCGGGACAGCGCGGTGCTGCCCAGCTTTGCCGGAAAGCTGCGAACCGTTGTTTCGGATTCTTGGATGTCTCCCAGAAAAGCTACGAAGAGTGCAGGCGCCAACGGGCAGCCCTGTTTCACTCCTCTTTCTGCAGGAATTTCGTTTGTAAGAGAGCCTTGTTTATTCAAGCGGACACGTAGAGTGGTCTTAGAATGGAGAGCTATGATCGGTTGAAGGATGTTATCTGGGCAGCTCCATCCCTGTAGCTTTTTCCATAGACGCGTTCTGTCGACTCTGTCGAAAGCCTGCGACAGGTCTATAAAGGCTACATAGGTAGTTGGTGCCCCCCGCTTTATCTTGGCCTTAAGAATGCTGAGAATGAGGATGTTCACTCCCGTCCCGCCGTTCTTCTTGAAGCCCGTCTGGAATCGGTCTTCACAAGGTGCGGTTTTGGCCCAGCGCCGAAAGTGGTCGAGAAGAAGCGTAGGGAACAGTTTGCCCATGATATCTAGTAGGGCTATCGGCCTATAGTTGGCAGGATCTTCTCTGCTTCCCTTTTTGAAGATCGGGATCACAACGGCTTCCGTCTATGACGATGGTATCAGTCTGGTTGCTCTGCAATGCCGAACAGGAGACTGATGAAATCTGTCCACTCAGCAGTATGTTTTTTTAAGTCCGTATTCGTAAGCCCATCAGGTCCCGGAGCTCTCGATGTTTTGAGCTTTTGAATACAGTCAAAGATGTCAGCTTTTTTCGAGACATCAACCCATGGGCTTTGGTTCGGTTCTGGGTCTGGGGTTGCAGTTGTAGGTGGAGTAGCGAAGAGCTTAGTGAAGAAATCAACCCAGGTGGCTGCAGGAACGGCATTGATCATGTTGGCTCTTGTATCGCCTTGCGAGGTGTTGATCAGGGCCCAGAAGTCAGCAGATTTTTTCGATGCCAGCGTTCTCATCATGTTTTCTGCGTCGATTTGGCATAATGTGGCCCTCTGTAGTCTTATCCATGATTTATAGCTTTTCTTTTCTTTTGCCCATATTTCCCAGCCCAGAATGGTGTTCTCGGCTTTGGCAGTACGCTTCATTTTTCTCAGATCCTTCTTCTTTTCTGCTATGACTTTGTCATAGGAGTGGTTGAAGGTACCGTTAGGCTTCTGACCCTTCTTCTGGCTAGACTTGTATTTAGTTAGAAGGGGGATGTAGTTGGGTCTCCAGAGGAGGTCGTCCGGTGTAATATCGTCCTCACTGGTGATATATTGTCGAGTCATCGCTCTGACGCTGGCAGCCGTCAGGCGAAGGCGCGTATGCTGGGGATTTGCTTCCACTGACAATGTATAGGAGGGGTTTTCTTGAGAAATGGAGGACCAGGTAAGGGTGAGCATGTTATGGTCACTAGGGAATGTTTTGATCACCTAAAAGCTTTCGATCTCTGTGGACATAAATTCGGAAATAAAGATATAGTCCAACGTAGCTGTTGAAGAACCTCTTTCCCAGGTTGGAATTTGCGGGAGCCAGTCTTTGATCCATGCCGCGTTATGTATGTTCCTGGCCGACATCAGTTTCATCCAGGCCTCTCCTCTCATTTCCGTTGATACAGCAGCTGCTGGTTTCGGCAAAGCTCCTTTTGGATGGGGACAATTGGCGTTCAAGTCTCCACAAATTATGAAATGGTCAATTTTCCACTCGATAACAATTGTGTCGATAGTTTCAACCATGGATTGGCAGAAGGCTGTAGGCGACGTCCTTTGCGGGTTCCAGTATACAGTTACGATTGCCAAGTTGGTCACCGACCATTGGTTTGATGGTTCCATAAGGTGTGTCCATTCGATGACAGATGCCAGTAGCCCGTAGGATCTCACAATGGTACTGATAATCCTTAAATTGTGGCCTGTTTTCACGGCGATGAGTAGGCCTGCCGAGGGGCGCCCTAGAAGGCCCCTAACCGCCGGGGCAGTCTCAATCTCAAATCCATCCATGGATGGTTTCTCTAGGAGCCACGTCTCTTGCAGACATAGAATATCAAAGCGGCCCAAGTCCTCACTGTAGGGATCTGTTAAGTGGGCATGCCCTCTGGTGTTCCATGAGGCTAGTGACAACGACTTTTTGAGAGATGGAGGTCTGGCTCTGTTAGATGATTGCTATTTACTCCTGCTCGTGGAAAGGGCTCCTTTTAGCCAGTGCCATGGGCCAGTTGAAGACGGTCTTTGTTGAGATTAACCGGAGCCCCCAGAGATCCGGTAGCTGGCAGTTGATTCATGCTATTTGTGTAGCTGTTAAGTCTTCTTCGTGGGTGGGAGTTGTCTCGTTTCCTTTCGCTTCTTTGCTGCCCGTAGTGTCTTGAGGTAGAGTGGACCGACGGGCTATACCTGGATCTATTATGAGGACCTCGCGGTAAAAAGACCTCTGGTTCGTCAGCCGAGTATTTGCGACGATCGTTCGTGTCTGGTCTCCTCTTGTGGGACTGCGACTCCGTTTGGCTCGGTATTCTTCGTACTTCCTCACGACGTGCCCTTCCCCTGTCAGGACTCACCCTGAAATGGGCTTTTAGCTCCGCTCTGCGAGTGTATTGGTGATCTGGTGAAGTTCGTTTATCTTTTGTTATAGTGCATGAGTGATCGCCCTCAGTGCCTTTGTTTGTTGATGAAGCTGAGCTTTTTATCTCCGATAGGAGAAAACCGGCTGATTTTAGTTCGGATTCAGCTCTCCGAGTTAGGTGTTGGATTGCGTCTGGTTTAATGTGCAGATATGCTTTCGCCTTATTATCTTTATGATAAGGTTCGATTAGTTCAAAGTCATCTGTTCTCAAGGTCTTTAGCTCAGAGGTGGATGCTGTAATTTGTAGCACCGTTCTTCGATTGAGCACCATATATTTATCTCTATTTGAGATCTGTTCAATTTTGAATATTCAAGTGTTTTCCCCAATTCTGCCAGGAGCTTTTATTTTTCCTGGAGCTCGGGAGAGTGGCAGATATTTTGCCGGCCGGTTTCCATGGGCAGATTCAATTGGAGAAGTCATTTGTCGTTTGGGTGCTAGTGAAGATCTTGTTGGCGACGAAGAATCATCGTCCAGTGTGGGTTGCTGATGTGAGAGCCCTTCTCCTTTTCGAGTTTTTGCGAGATGTTGAGGTGCTGGCTTCTCCGGAGAAGTTATGTTCAGCCGTGGTTCTGTGTTTGCGCTATCCTGCCTGTGCCTCAGATCCGTGTGGCTGACTCGGTCCAAATGCTGAGGAGCGTTGGTATCGAGGCTAGGATCGTTTGTGCTTTTGGGGGAAAGGGTTAGATCTATCGGGTGGGCAGCAGACATGGACGCTGGGGCTGAAGTGGCAGTGTCCTTCCTTGAGGTAGTTTTCAGTGTGGACGGAGCGTCGTCTGCATTGCAGTAATATCTATTTGAAGGATTTGGTCGCTCTTTTTCAGCTAGTTTAAGAGCTTTTTTCTCTGGCTCCGGCTTTTGCGAATGGCCAGCGTTATTGGCGATCGTGGTAGTGCTCTTCGTGCATGGTCTATTTAAGGTTGGTACAAGATTCATTTTGTTCTGGAAAATGGGAGCGAGCTCCTCGTTCCCTTTTGCACTCGCCGTCTGTGTTGATTTGGATTCTTGCCGCCCCGATGGCACGGGGTCTGGGCTTGTGGCAGCCGTACCATAAGCTGGCTCGAGATTGGATCTGAATTTATGTGTTTCTGCAATATCGTATTTCAAGTCGATGGCCGTGATGAAACCTTCCAGATATGACAGCTTCGATTGAATAATTGCCAAAGTTGCTGTGTTATCTCTCGAGGCGTCGCCTATGGCCTTGTAGAGTTTGCAAAATGGGGCCATAGCAATTGTAATGGCTGACATTATCGTAGTCATGTCTCGCTTATGGTTCGGCAAGTCCTTTAGTGATGATTTTTTAAACACAGTTTGACTTCCCTTTTTTGTTGGAGAGTCTCTACTGTCTGATTGTAGGAAGCTTGAAATTGAATGCCGCCGTTCAGGTAGAGAGCACCCTGCCTCTGGGAGATTGAAGGTCCTTGGCGAAGAGTTCCATGGTTCGTGGCTTGTGACTGATTGTAGTACTGGAGCAGTTGGATAGAGTTGAAAGGAAGGCCGGGCGTTAGGTGTGGCCACGTGGGCTTTAGTCCAAGGTTGAGGGCTCAAACTTTTGTTGGCCGGGTATGCTTTGGGCTGTAGTAAGTCCAGAATATCCAGCATTCCCTGCTGGTGCGTTCGCGCTTCTGTTAGCGAAGAATCCCTTGTTGTTCTAGTTGCCAGAGCCTCTGGGTTTGACGATGTCAAAACTTGGGCTGTTTGGTGTTGACTACGAGTCTCGTTGACTTGTGAGTTGGTCCCGCTCCCTTTAGGCTGTAATTGCTCCGCAGTGGTCATTATTGGAAGTTCAGGTTGAGCAGTGAAAAATATGTCAGTACATATTTCTTGTGATTGTTGGCCTGGCAAGTCGCCTATCTTGTCCGTTGGGTCAGATTGATTTCCAGGAACTGGGGGTGTGCTGATTTCCTCAACAGGCTGCCGATAAGGGAGTTCTGGGGACATATTGGGGACAGATTGATTCTCAGGAAGTGAAGGTGTGGTGATTTCCTCAGCTGGCTGCCGGTGAGGGAGTTCTGGGGACATCGCATTCTTGTTTGGTGATTGAGACAGTAATGTTTTCCTGCATTTGGCCGAGGGTGGAGTCTCATCCAGTGCCTCTAGAATTTCAGCGTCTGAAAGTTCAGAATCATTAGATAGTTTACGCTTTCCTTGTAATTTAAAGAAGTTCATGAGAGCGTTGGAGAGGAGCGGGTTGGGAAGCAGGCGTTTCCCAATAGACCGTTTTTTGAGAGGCGATAGTGAGGCCGAACCTTTGTCTAATTTGATTTCTTTTATTTTCGGCTCTTTTTTTTTTTTTGAACAGTGGTTTTATCCGCAGAACAATGGGCTGGGTGAAGTTTGGATTTGGACTTCCCTCTTTTGGAATATTGGGTTCTTTTCTTACAATTCCCTGTGTTCACTTTGATGTTCAGGGTAGATGCCTTAGGCTGATGATCGCCGTCATGGTCCGAGTTTGATGTGGAACTGACGTTGTGAATGTGGGCATCTCGATCTAGGTCCAGGTCCTCGGTCTCCTCTTGTACCGGATCCAGGGCCCGGGACACCGGTGCAGCAGACAGAGGCAAGTTTGGCTTAACAGATGTCTTCGATGGAATTGGAAGGGGAGTGGATAGGGCTAGAAATGCTACTTTGGCCACTTGAGCAGCCGCTCCCTCCTGCAAGTCGTTATGCACCAAAGCCAATGTGGTTTGTTGTGACATTGATCTCGTTTGGCCTTCCTGTAATTCGGTTGCGAAGGCGTGTTTGTGGCAGTTTTCCTGGTCCTGGTTACAGGTCTTGGTCGTCAGTGTGGAATCCACTTCTAACTGTGCCTGTGCATTTGCTTGAAGTAAGAGCCGGTTGGTGGAGGCGGACTGCAGGTGGAGTGTCACGCCGATGTGGCCCCCAGCTGTGCTGAACAGTTCCGCTGGGGATATCAAGTCGGCGTCTTCTGCCACGGACCCCACCCTCAGACCTGCCGTGAGGGATCCTCCGATCCGCTCGACAGTATGGTCACTCGCCGAAGCGGTACCAGGGCGGAGGGCATTGGCAGGAGGCACCAACTGGGCTGGTTGTGACGGTATGCGTCCCCCATCCTCCGAGTCATGCCGCCTGGGCACCCGGGCAAGGGAGGAGAGAGCCCGGGAGTCTTCGGATGAGTTGAGGAGTTGACAGTTCAAAAAGGCATCAGGCGGACTCACTGGCGGACTCACTGTCCTAAGTGTGGGGCAAAGGCTCAGTGCAGAGGGAGAGTTGAGTGTGACCAGGGGATTTCTTTTCACATGGCTGCGTAGTTTGCGTGAGTCAAGATCGTCCTCCATAATAAACGCAAGTTATAGCGCTAGCGCCGCCTCTCTCACCTCGTAATCAGGTTGCTCCCTGAATGGGACGGTGGCCAGCAGGTTGACAGCAAGTTGACGATGTTGAAGCTCGTGGACCAGCGACCAGCGACCAGTGCGGACTGGTGCAGACTGGTACTCTGCACGGTACTCCGCGCGCGCTCCGCGCTGAGGAAGAGTTTTTATAGCCAGTAGAGCCTGTTTTTCTTAAAGAAACAGGTAAAAAAAGCAGAAGCAGCAGCTCAGAGAAACACGTCCTTCTCCTCCGGTGCAGACTGGTACTCTGCACGGTACTCTGTGCGCGCTCCGCACTGAGGAAGAGTTTTTATAGCCAGTAGAGCCTGTTTTTCTTAAAGAAACAGGTAAAAAAAGCAGAAGCAGCAGCTCAGAGAAACACGTCCTTCTCCTCCGGTGCAGACTGGTACTCTGCACGGTACTCCGCCGTAATTATAGGGTTTGGAAAGAACTTGGTCTACAGATGCAAAAGGGAACAATGAACATCTGCTGCTAAGGACATGTGAGGTGTGAGGACAGTCGTAAATGGCCTCTGCCAAGAGCAAACAGGGAGAAGAGTGCTTCTGTACTGCAGGGAGACAAAAAGAGGTAGATCCAAACAACCATCTGTGGCTGAACCTTCACAAAGAACATTTTCTTAAAAGACTTATAAGTTGCCAGTGAAAATTGTGAAAAATAAAAAAGCAACAGATTTGTGAATCTAAATTTTGGCTGCACGTTCCAAGAGGCGGAAAAATCGTGTGACATGTTCTGGAGAGAAAGGGCAAGAAATGTGATTTTACACAAAATGTATTTTTGCTAGAAGTATGACACTTTATATACGTATGCCCATGTTAAACATGCACACTTGTAGAAATGTGATTCTTACAGGTTGCACATGTGTAAATATGTATGGTGCCAAAACTAGATTTTGTGTTTAAGGGGTTAGGGGTGGATTTTCTGCCTCATAAAATCAAACAATAAAATGAAACAATAAAGGTGACACTCTGTTTCTCTCCTCCTATCAAGGCAGAGAGTAGACTCTGACCCAATCACCTGTCAAAGGGGTGAGTTTAGGATAAACCAGTTCACACACCCCCTTTATCATAGTATAAATAGAGACAGCTCACCACTCAAAAGGAACAGACAGATTCACCCACTATCCTGATACTGGTGGAGCACCCGGCTGCTGAACTCTACATCTTCCTTGCTCCAGACTCCAGAAACTTGGCAAAGCAGAAACCCATTGCATAGCTGAATCATTTTCAGCTAGGCCTCAATTTCCAGAACCCCACAAACCTAAGGGGAAGCATCAAAATACAGCCAGGCTGCGCTGTACTACTTGCCTGCTAAAAGAATTATCATCAGAACCAAGAAGGGCAGATCCAATCCAGTCTTTTGCAACACTGTGACCAGAGTGCATTGCAGATCCAGTCCAGTCATGTGCCGTGCTGTGACCAGAGCGCCTTGCTGATTGTAGATCTAATCCTATGTGCCCAGCCGTCTGTCTTAAAACCCGATCCAATTCCCTGACCAGAATCTTGACAGACCAGAATCGTGATGGTTCCATTAAATAACATATCTAGTGAGTATCTATATATAGGACTGTGTCACTAGCATATGTACCTTGCTTAGTTAATCCCTATCTTAAACCCATCCTATAATTTATTCAGAACGTGTGTTGTAAGGAGCATTTTTGAATTGTATGAACTCTTTATGCCAACCATTCTATCTTCCTCCTTTAATAGTATTGCTAAAACTATCTTTACGCTGATATGTTCTCATCTGAAGAAGGCGAGTTTCCTCTGCAGGCAGTCATTCTGATCAAGTGGCTGTGTTCCTGTGGGGTATTTGGTTTGTTCATAGTCATCCTCTAGTGTAAGCAACCCATTTGTCATTTTAAAAGTGTATTCCTGTTTTCCATTCTTGCGCCTATCTCAAATAAACAACCTCCACTAAAGCATCCATAACACTCCCTAAGTTTTTCTGCTTGTAGCTAACATCCACAGCTTTAAACCGCATCTAAAACTGCATTCCAAATCCATACGGTTCTCCCATTGTCGCGATTATCGCGCAGTCAACAGTTTGCCACGAATTTACGTTTAGGGAAATTCTGACACATGTAAAACAGCTTTTGATTGCTTCCAACTTGAATTTTAAGATTTCAAATTGTTTCTTGGTATTAAGTCATTGCTTGTGTTTGTGTGCAACTATCCAAAGTGGCTCCCATAAGAATTTGCAGTAATTTCAGCAATTTTGACCATATTAAGTGTTTTTGCCCAGTCCATTCTAAGATAACTTTAAAAGCCATTCTGACAGCTTGACAGTCAATTCTGTTTTCTCTTGTGTTTGAAAGGGGGAAAGTGGGATTGATATTCTGTTTGAATTCTGCCATTCCCGAATACCTGCTCTCTACTCCTATCTCTTTACATTGCCTATTAGGGGTTGGGGGGTGTGCAGGGGGAACCTTTAACCACAGTGCTATCTGATCTGAACACACACACACAAGTATTATCCTGTGCTGAATTGTTTTGCTCACTATTACTCCTGGTGTATTAAAGAGATTATTTTGTGTTACATCACCCCTTTGGTGATTATTGTGTACCCATTAAGACATATTGTGAGTAAATTGTAAATACATAAACAAATATTTTAACTTTGCAAACCAGCCTGATTCCTGGTTCAGTGTGACCGGGGGGTTCCGGGAGAGGGGTGTGATATGAGTGTTATATCGTTCAGAATAAAGAACTTTTAGACAAAAATAAATAAGGATTTCAGTTGTGCATTACATGCTAGGCGTTTACTTGGATGTGTGCCGGATTGAAATCACTTACAGTCCAGGATCCCTGCTTTTGTTGTACAAACTGATATGAGCCACAATCAAAACATGTTTTGAAAGCTTCACCATCACTCCTCAATGCAGCTTGACTCAAACCTCTGGATCATTGAGTCACTTATCAACCCAAACCAGCTGTACTCATCATTTCAGACCATGATTGATCGTCAAAACGATCCTGGTGATTCATCAACCTGCATAACTCAATGCCACCTTTGAAGTGCACACGGCACCCTTTCAAATCTAACTCTGTTAGATCCACAACCACAACCGTCCAAAGCCTGGTCTCAGACTATTGAAACACCTACCTTTGGAATTAAGTACTTTCAAGTAACCCTCTTCCCCTGATCCACCTTTTGGTACCTTAAAGACTAGGTAAGTCCCTTTTGCACATTTTCCCATCAAGACATATCCTTTTGCTTAACATTGTTTCATTTGTTGGCTGTTTCCTCCCTGAAAAAGAATACAGAATGCGCATACATTCCTGTTCTGCATCTTTTGCCTTCTGTTACAGGGGTGGGTTTTTGATAATGTGTTTAATAGTTAGCAGTATGATGAGTTGTTTACTTAAAGTAGTTATTTTTATAGAACCTTGATTGGACATAATTTTATTCTGCAACTTGTGTACTATTGCTGTCGCATATTCACACACCTTCTGAGAATATATAAATCTCTTAACTGTGCCGGTTTTACCTTTATGATTCGGATCACTGCTGGTTTCTAGGAGTGTGGTGGCGAAGTATGCAGTTTAGCCACTGCTCATCCTTGTACTCCTCAGGAGCAGAAGTCACCTTTGCACAATGACATTCTTACTTTCGGAGGGACTGGGTTTGCATGGAATAGAAATGCAAAGGGAAAATACCCTTCTCGGCCACAGCTTAGTCCAGGTTAGGCCAGATCGAGGCCAGTACAATTTTGAATGGGGGTAGTCCCAAGAGCCAAACTGAAACGGTCATGTTCTTCCTTCTTGAAACCCAAAGCAGCAAAATGATACAATAACTTCAGGTGGGGAGAAGGGAGGCATCAGCATGTGAGTGTCAGAGTGTTTATGGAAGGGTAGATGAAATGTAGAGGACAGAAAAACCCAGAGCACAAATGTCTCTTCGCTAACTTCACTAAATCCCCCACTACAATTCAAAATCTTTATTCTGAACACACTATATGCATAGCAACTAACTGATTCACACACTATAAATTTAAATAACCGTCCAAACAGACATCAAATTACAGAATGCTTCACCTGTGCAATCAACTTGCAAATTACAGTCAGGGCCAATGCATCCTTACACCAAAGGCAAATGATCTGGACACAAATTCCTCTATGCTCTAGACACAATTTACCTAGAAGCATACCTGCATGCAGAGCTCAGGATATTTACACTATGAGTGTATTAACACAACAGAAAAGCTATCTGACAGGTACCCACTCTTCCCACTAACATAACCCTTCTAACTCTCTTGCAGATCACCCGGATCTGTACATGGCAGCAGTGCATCGTACAATTCCAAGTAACATAACATAAAATAATTTTAGGCACACTATGGTGAAATAGTTATGGACATCCTCTCAATATTTCTGCCACCCTTGCTGTAGCACCAATAAGGAGGTATGATCTGTCTGCTACCCTTATCCCTGTGATGTAGCTGAACACAACAGAGAAAGAATCCAGCTCTCAGATATTTCTGCATTCAATAACAGGCGTTCTGCTATTTGAGTGAGCAATCAAAATGATACAATTTAGCATATAAATGGTAGGACTTATTTTCACCTTATAACCTTCCATCACTCCTGCCACCTCAGCCTTCAATGTAACAAAAATAACAAAAGGATAATTGTGAGGGTACACGCCTGAAGCATCAGGTCCATAGTATCAAATCACACAGAAAGCAAGGTGGTTCATTTTGCTAGTATACATTGAATTACAATATTTTGTAATTAATCCAGGAGCCCTAAGGCCCAAAGTCGAGTTGGGCAAACCAACCCGCTATAGTCGTTCACTAGGTTGTTTAAAAAGGGGTAGCATATGATCTGAAATGTCTTCATTGCACCTTTTAATGACTCGGTAACCCACAACTTGCCACATTTTAGATGGATGTAGAAAGTTTACTGTGGCTTCGTACATGCTCCATCTAGCAGTGATGCACCATCTTGTAGCGAGTAACATGTAATGCAATAGCTTCTCAAGTTGAGCATTCAGATCTTCTGGTAAATGTTGTCTAGGCCCAAGAATGACCACACCTCGATCGTTTGAGTTTAGAATTTTCACTATCGTGCCCACCACTGATCCCTCTCAGTCAAAACATTTTGTGGCAATCCCACCAAATATGAGTATAGAATCCTTTCTTGCTGCATCTCATTAAAACTCACAATAGAATGTACTGGGATGGGTTCAGTGCCTTAAGAATGAGGGTAGCTAAAAAATGTCATCTAACTAAAGAGTGCTTAGGGTTGGATGAATTTATGAAGTGTAAAGTTTTGTAGGAATGTCGGGCAATGAAACAAGTGAGAGAGTACTTTCACCTCTCCCTTCTTTTGGGCATGCAAAGGTGATTACCTTTTCCTCCAGCAGACAAAATTATTTCTTCTAGTTGCAAATAGTATTTCTCCCCCTCAATCAGTGTACTTTCCATACGTCAGATATTGTTACCCTCCAGCGAGGGTTCTCTCTTTCTCAGAATTTGGTTTGGATCAGAGTCCTCTGGGAAAAAACAAGTTCTCACGTCTTACAGGTGAAAACCTGAAGTTGATTCCACCTCCTGCATACTACTAATCCTGGAGTTGGGATCTGGCAGAGCTTCTGCTGGAGAACTACCAGCAGGTAGGGGGCCTCAGTCAAGGAAGTGGTCTTCCTCGTTCTCCAAAGAGCATTGAGTATAACCTCTGCTCCCACCCATCTTGTATTTTATGGCCTTTTCTGGCTCCTTTTATGCACCTGGGAGGGTAAGTGCAACTGTAAGCCAACTCTGGATTGGTCTGGCTTTGGGGTGAGTGGCCTCTTTTCCATGTATTTCATATGTGTGTAATTAGGCTATTGTTGTTAGTCTTCTCAAATTGGGTAAATGGTAAAGTGCTTCTGTTATTCTCACCTGCTAGTTTCATGGTTTGAAATATGCGCCGTACCCTCAGCACCTTCTTGGAATGTATGAGGCTGTGTTCATGGGTACACTGTGCTTTATGGCTCCCTGTGTTTGTAGGATAAACAGATGCGGCATTGCTGCCTGACCGTGTGGGAAACACATTATTTTTGCTGCTTTCCCTGCATAGACATCTATAGAAATCCAAAATATTTGCTTTTGTTTTGAATCTCTCCAGGCACTTGAAGCTAGGTGAAGTCTTTTGGATTTAGATTCTGATTTGCTTAGCTCATCTATTTTTGGTGCACTGATTAGTCACTATGTCTGTTTGTGCAACGGGACTCTGTCTCCCCATTACGAAAGTCCTTGTTTGTTTTAAGCTGCACCTATCACCACAAAGTGAAGTGTGGCAGCTGCAATTTGTATATCATTCTGTTACTTGCATGAAGTGTACAAAAGAGGCTGGTAGCAGCTATATTTTTGTAGCGCATGTTTTACTTTTCTTGTGTGCACTTTTACAGTTTACCATATAATGCCAATTAGAGTAGCATATACTCTAAAATGGCCTTACTCCTGCCCTCGCGTGGCCAGATTTTCCCTGTAAGGAAAGCTGTTTCTGGGCAATGCCTTGTCTTTTGAGGGCAAATTGATGGTATGTTTTTGCAGCCAGTTGTGGGGGTTAGGACTCTCTGGTCCCAGTCCTCTTCCTGGCCAAATTATGTCTGTTGCTGAGCAGATGTGGTGGCCAGACGTTGTCCAAGATTGGCCAATTTCTGCCAGTTTGAATGGTGGAGATCCTTGCTCTTGATGGGCTCTGGGGAAACTCATTTAGCTGCCCAGTCAAAGTACCCATCTCACCAGAGCATGAAAACGCCTACTAGCCGGACCCAATCCTGATGTTGATAGTGACCTATGAACCAGTGACCTCTAGACCTCCTTTGATGGAACCAATACATGAAATTACTCAGCCAAGGTAATTCAGAAGCCTCACAAGTGGTTTCTAATGGAATTGAAGTAAAGGAGGTTCATGTGCAGACCTATATCTCCCACTACGCCATACGGTTTTACCAATGGAAAGTTGTAACTCTATATCTAACTTGCCAGATGGTGTTCATTGGAGTTCAGACCAAGCATTTCCCCCCAGCGGGCTTCCCCTAAGGTGGCGGATTTGGGAGAGGACCCCTAAAGAACATTTATTTGTCTGTACTACAATTCTCTGACTACTAACACTTTGGATTTTACCAATACGTTTTCTGTCTTGTTAAAAGACTCCTAACGCCCTAAAAGGGCTAACTTTGGGACTTTTGACTCAGCCGACCCTCCCTTAGAAGGTAAGGACATTTTAATTCATAGGACCTTATTTTTAACTATTCTCTTGATACAGTTGTGTTGCTAGATAGTTTTCAATAACTTTGCGTTATTTCTTCACTGGTTTTACGGTTTTCTAGTGTTCTAACTTGATTTGGATCTAACTGTTTAAAAAGCGAGATCATTCCATGGTGAATGTACATATGTTTATAGTGAACATTTAGTAGTGCTACCTACATGTGATTTCCATTCAAAAGAGTTTATTTAAAGGCCTAATAAATAATTCTGAATGTGTATACATTCTGCCTAACTTGAATTACGAAGTGCTATGTGTGTGCCAATCTGTCTTCCTGAACCACTCGCCCACGCAGACATATCCTTACGCATTAGTCTTACTGCTCAGTTACAATACATTGAACGAGCGTGGCTATCCATTAGTGTCTTTTCCTGTTCACCAGAATAGGGTGCAGCGCAGAATCTGCCCACCGGTTGATTCTGAAAATCCATCTTGACAATGATGTTAAAGGTTTTGGCATCATTACTGGGGAAACAATAATGTCTATTGGATAGTGTGACAAGCCCACGGGAATCCTGCTCCATCTGCGTTTCTGTGAGGCAAATCGGAGAGTGGCTGGACAGCCTGTTCACAGCAGAGAATGGGGAGCATCTCTTACCATAGTTTCTTTACTCTGATCAGTTTTGTGAGTATTCCCAGGCCTCCTAGCCCTATTGGGCAATCTCCTGGTTAATGTCCCTGGCTTGCCCATTGAATACAATGGGCCTCATTAGGACCTAGGCGGTAAGGGGTTTACGGCGACGTAAACAGCGCCGACCCTTACCGCCTGATTCCGAGGTCCCTTAGCGCCATGGAGGTTTTAACACCTGCTTTTAGCAGGTGTTAAAATCCATGGCGCTAAGGGACCTTGTTGTTAATTACGCCACCGTAATTTACGGTGGCGTAATTAACGCCTTCCCCACTCCCATTATGCCCTATGGGGCAAAAATGGGAATGGGGAAGGGTAAATGGGTTAATGGGGACTTACCGCCCCCCTCCCCTCGGAATGGGGCGGTAAATCCGCCAACCACCATGGCGTAAACGTAGTTTACGCCATGGTGGTAAAGGTACGACCCAGGCGGTAACTTACCGCCTGGGTCGTAATGAGGCCCAATGTATTCTTGGTAGGGGCAAGGTTACATTCTATACAACCTAGTGTTCCAACTATGTAAACTTGGGTCAACCTGCAAAAAATTGCTCTAATCCAACTAATATACAATTAGAGATGTATTAACATTATATCAACATGTAAATCACATCAAGTAGTGTGCACAGTATACAGTCAATGCCCATGTACTTATTCTAGCACTAACCGACTCGTGTTTCGATCTTCTCTGTCTTTTTCAAGGCTGATATTGAGTTTAGGCAATCAGCATTTAGTTTAGTGTGTATATTTATATATTCAGTGAACAAACCTTGTTAAAGGGACGTTATGGTTAAGTTGCGCTACTAAAAACCTATCAAATTCAGTGAAAAAACGTTGTTAAAGGGACGTTATGATTACAAGTAAAACTGAAAAACACCTGAAATTTGCCAGCTTTGGTAAGGCAAGCAACCATAACTCGCATCACCACCGTGCACTGCTAAGACTAATACCCATGACATCAAAGATGACATCACAAATGTCATTCACAACATCACTGATCACATCACATGTCTGGCTACCCCTTCTTTTTTGTTTACTAACATATCTAGGCCAGGTGGTTTTCTTCCGTGACAGTCAGGAAGGAAAAATGTAAAAGGTACTATGTTTGTAGACCTTACTCTTCTCATATGTACTTACACTACTTTCGTTAGAATCTACTCACATTATACAATAAATATACATAAGGGAAGAAGCCGCTTTAAGATACAGCAATTATGTCTGTACATGAACTTAAGCAGTTAGGTTATGAACAGTTTCTGGTAATGCTGCTGTTTTTTTTGCTTACTTTACTTTCCATGTATATGCTCACATTCATTGTGGTATTTTTATATTTTGTGTGTACTAGTATAACTATGCAGCAAGGAAGGCATGGTTAGGTACGTATTATATTTGTCACTGTGAATTTTACTATCCAATATATTAAGGTTTTGAATATTGCAATTCTATGACAAATGCTGCAGAGAATGCCTACATTTCTATATGAGTTCATGCATGTACTGGAATGAAGTCAGTAACACAATGGTGTTTATAGCAATGCATCACCTAATGAGCTATTTGGCACATGATAGTTCTTCTAATGATTTTTTATATTTTTCTGGCAACATTATAATGACAAACCCTTGTAGCGGTTGTGCATAAACACTAAATGCACATGTGATGTCATCAGTGATGTCATGAATGACATTTGTGATGTCATCTTTGATGTCATGGGTATTAGTCTTAGCAGTGCATGGTGGTGGCGCGAGTTATGGTTGCTTACCTTACCATAACTGGTGAATTTCAGGGGTTTTTCAGTTTTGCTTGTAACCAAAACGTCCCTTTAACAAAGTTTTTTCACTGAATTTGATAGATTTATAGTAGCACAACTTAACCATAACATCCCTTAAACACATTTTTTCACTGAATATAGATATAGATATCACAAATTTCATAGGTTTTTACCAGGATACCCTTAGTGTATATAGATATACCATACAACATACTGATCCCGTGGCCCCTGCTTATTGCTACAATGTCCATGGACTGCGCAAATGTCCGTGGACTCAGGCAACTTCAACACTGTCCAAAAGCTCAGGGGGTATCTTACATTGTTGTATCATACAACAAACACACTGAACATGTTCAAAGAGCAGCATATAAATGAATTACATTAAAAAATAAATAAGAAGTACAAACTGTATAAGTAAGAAACCAACAATGCAATTACATACGATATGAAACAACATGGAACACACCAACAAAAAAAATAACATATGCCTCCAGCAGAATGACCTCACTGATGCTTTGAACAGAAACTGCAAACCAACTTTCAACAGCACACCTACAAAGCAGTAACATCAAAGTGACAAACAAACTGTTAAGTACACTACATGTATTCCTATAGTAATACACTTTCTTTAGTAGGATACACTAAAAAATAATGTATCTTTTTTTAAACAGAAATGGCTAGCACTCTGAAGTGGCTTGAAGAAAATGTTCCCCTCGATGAAATGAGTGAAGACAGTGATACTACTTGTAGACACTGCAGTTTTCTAATACATTTTTTTTCTTTAACAGTACATACCGAAAATAATAATAATAATCCTAAAACAGTACATCATGTAGCAGTGGAACAACAAACAGACAGTGTGGAAAATCATTCAGTGGGGATCAATTAATGACCAATTTAATTATTTTGAAGAACTTTGTAGAAAACCATATCATGGACAAAATTAAATATCACTGTCCCACATGCACCTGTACACCTTCTCCATGTCCCAGTCAACTATCCCCAAAAACTCCCCATCACTAAAAACGTTATGATGAGACCTCAATCCCTTCCTCACCTAGCACCCTCCATGTAGAAAACTCTTGTTCCCCTGTATATTTCTCCATTTCTGCTTCCCCCTCTCTTTCATAATTTCTATGTTTTTGTCTATCAGTAAAGTGATATGTATACTGTTCTTGTATGTGTCTGTGTTTTTTTTTTTAAAGGCTGTTTGGGAGTCTGCGGACAGTGCGACTGGCCAGGATGTCTGAAATTAACCAAAATGGGGGAGTCCTAAGGACCCTTTGCATGTTTGTACTGTCCACAATCAAAATGGAGGTGTCCATAGAACACATAACCTGTCCGCTTGTCTGCTTGTCTGCAAAGTTGTGACACACCTTTAATTAGTTTGGGGACCCTAACCATTTCCGGCGGACAATTGTACACATGTGCATCCCACCCTCGGGTTCCTACAGGCATTGCGACTGTCCGTAACTGTCAGCCGCATATGTGTCACACTTTCAATTAGTTCAGAGACCCATACCCTGTCTGTAGAACACCCCTATGCATTGGTACAACCAATCCCGCACAATAGGTGTCCTATGGACAGCCGTCCCATTTGCGAACGTGTCCACAATGTCATCATGTGACCGCACCCATGCTGAGTGTATGCTCGTGACCGCTGACAGGGACCAGGCCCCCACACACTGAAAAACACTTTTCTGAGCAATCCAAGATGTTTTTCAATGAAACTTCACCCTTGTAGAGATCCCAGACTATGCCTCTACCGATCTGGATACTTTTTGGAACTTTTTGAGCCCTTTTTGGTGTTCAAAGTGTCTGCGGACAGTGCGGCTGGCCGCCAAGTGCTTCACAGCACCCCTATAAAAGGCCACACTTTAGAGCTGCTCCTCATTCTGTTTTTGGCTACCAGAGAGAGCATTGTTCAATATTGCTGGTATCCTATATCGGATTGGTTGCTGATCTCTGCCTCCTGTACTGTGTGTGCTGTGCAACATTTGGAGAAGAACATTCCTCTGCCTACTTTGCTGTCCTGTGCTACATCCCAGAAGGCAACCATGGCTTCAACTTCTACAGCTGCCTCGGCTTCAGCATCTCCCCCAACCCCTCCTCCACCACCACCTTCCCAAGGGACAGGAGAGGGGAACAGGTGTGAAGATGTAGAGAGTGATGAAGAGGATGATGAGGACAAGGTAGTGGAAGTCCTTAGTACTGCCAGACACTGTGTGTCTTGGGTGTGGAGGCTGTTTACCACCGTTGGAATGATACCCAAAGAACGTGCAGACAAGGTGTACTGCACTGAGTGCAACATTGTGCTCAGTAGTGGCAAACCAGGTCTGTACATCTACGGGACCACTTCCATGCGGCGACACCTAAGGTCATTCCACAGGGCAGCAGTTCGGAGGGTTGTCCCGTTTGATCAAAGTAGTAGGTTCAGTTCCTCTACAACATCCTCCATTTCTGCTCCTGGCACCAGAAGAGACACTCCTGTGGGGCAGTGCATCCCTGAACCAGCCTTGCAGCCCATACGCAATGCAGTAGACCCTTACCTTTCAAGGGTCACTGTATTGTGTATGCACTGCAACGTGGTACTCTGCAGGGGGGAGACACTTTGAAGTGCTTTCAAGGCTACAGTCCGGAAGCATGAGAAAGTCTGCCACCTACCAAAGTGAGGCCCACCAAACATCTTCCTCTCACCATCTGCCCTTTCTTATACTCGTGGTTGGTGCCCCTTCCTTAGCCTCCCTTCCCTTCCTTTCCTTATGTGTCTTGTTAAAAAACACCAACAAAAATACAAAACAACAAAAAACTAAAAAAATGCTCTTTTTAGAGCCACCTTTCACAGTTTAAAAATATAAGTGCCAATTAAATGCTGCAGGGCCCTGTGCATTTTTAGAAGTCCATGGACAGTCTGCGGCTATTCAAAGTTTTGAGGAGGTGTGCTATCAAATCCATTGTACTGTTCTCCGGGAAGAAGTGGTGGCTCCGAAAAGAGCCTTTTTGTGTTTTCATTTATGTTTTCGTAAACGTCAAGTGGTCAACACCTACTGGAACAAGGATTGCTATACTTCCAAAAAAGGGTTTCAATGCATTTTGTATATTGCGCAGAAAAATCTGATTTCCAGCATCAGTTAGATGGACTCCATTTCTGAGAAAAATGTTTGTGCTATGAAACATAATATTTTCATTGTGAAAAAAGCAAATGCCAACATCTTTCAAAAAAGCGCAAATAGCCTTGTTTCTCCATTTGTTGACCAAATTAAGAAGAACGCAGCCAGGTTTGTCTCTGCGCAATACGAGAAAAAATTACTCTGGAGTTTGGCAACATGTCCATGACTTTCCCAAGTCCTTCTTTCATTGCAAACTGCAAGGAGATTCCAGAGACATGTCCTAAACTGTTCCCTCCACATTGATTAATAATATCTGGATGACGGTGTGTCATCAAAGTCGCAAAAAGAGGAACCAAATCCAGCCACTTAATTCTGCACAGTCCATACCAGTGAACATGCACATGAGGGAATCAAAGATGTGCAGCCACTCCATAGCACTCTGCATGCACCTCCAACCCATTTATCCACGAGTTGCCCAAGATCCAGATGCTCTCCCTTCTGAAAGACACAGCCATAGCTATATGCTTTCCACTCAGGAAACGGACTTTCTGGCAAAGTCTCTCCTTACACATCACACCCAGTAAACCTTATTGACCAATATCTTGGCCTGTACAGTCTTATTTGCATGCAAGCCAGCCTCAAAATCCCTGTATGTAACACGCACGATCCACGGACAGCTGCGGTGTCCGCGGACAAATCAGCAAATTTGAAAGAGAGTGGGGAATTAACATTTAAGCAGTGTACTCCATTTCCCCTTTGATGGTGGCTCTGCAAAGAGCCTTTTATTGTTTTTTTTAAAAAGCTTCTAAAAAACACCTTTCATTTTCGTATTTTATATTGTTTTTTCACTTATTTTCCTCCAGATTTATATACATTATCCACTGAAAGCATTCCTTATATTTTGAACGAACTTGGCATTTCCCAGTATGGATAAGGAAATGCCATCTGCTTTGAAATAATCACCATTAACAAAATCAATATTGTCATTATTACAAGACAACATCCCAGCTCTTAACAAGAAAACAGACATGCCTTTATTAACCAAACACTGTGCACCATTTTGCTAGGGAGAGAAAACATTACAATTGTCCCATACTACCCTAGGCAACATTTCAGAAAATATCACCTTGGAACAACCACCATCACTGCCTGAACCAAGTTTTCAAGAGCACTCAAAAAACTAGTAGCACAGATGTATCCCAAATGGACAGCACTCCGATGCAGTACCACTACATCTGGACTGTTCCACATGGAGAAACTCTTACAAACTCCAACCACTGCCTGCATATTGGAACCAGGCACAGATGACCACAACACCTCCACTCCTTCAAAACCGAAACTGGCAGCCATATGTTTAGACATAGCATACCTCTGTAAGACATTTACAAACAGATCTCCAAAAACCAACACTCTCACTTTCTTCACCTCTGCCATCTTCACTACACACACAGCCTCTCTTCCTGCAAAGAACAACTTCAACACCTGATTGGCAAATCCCCACAATCCCCTTTCCATGTTGGAGATGTTGAGAAGCCCCGGATGTGGTATGCCTTGTCCACGAACAACTGCAGTGTCTGTCTGCGGACCCTGCAACAAAGCGGCATCCTGTTTTCTTTTCCACATCACTGTCTGCACCACTCTCTCAATGGCTACACATAAGCAGTAACACAAACATCCACCAATCCCATCCAAGAACTCTACATCTAACTTTGTCATCACAATTCAGTTCATCACTGCGTAAAAGTGTCCTATGATTGGAAACCACCTACAGCTAAAACTACTGTAACTCTTCAAGATTTCTCCTTCCAGATTCATCCATATCTACACACATCAATACAAACTACAGGCATGAATATTTTGTTTACAGTACATTTGCAACTCTTTTATAAATGCATATGAACAGGGTTCCTGCATTGACCCTGCATAATCTGCAAAAAAAGCATACTCTCATTTCTCCCATCTCGTATAAACAAGTTCACTTACAAATCTGTCTGCTTAACAACATTTTTATTTACCCATATTACTCATTGACATGTCCAAACTATTATTCTCTTATTTCCTTCTGTCATTTTCACAACCACTTACCCCTTAATACACTATTATAAATTCCTAGAATGCAAACAAAACAGGAAACCAGCTTGTATCTTACCAAAGCATTGCAAGTACATAAAATGCAATTATTTAAACAGAGTGCCCGGCACTTGCTTTCCTTGAAAAACCAAACAAATACAAGTGTACATTTAGAACAGTGCTAATACGAATGTGGATAGTCAAGTCAAAGAACTGAAAGGTTTCCAGCACTCATGTAGCAAACATCTATGCACAAAAAATGTATGAAATTACACACACAAAAACATTCTCCTTTTCCACTTTACATCTTTCCAAGCATTATTTCTCGCCTTACTACAACTTCTACTAATTTATTACCACACTAAACAGTGCAACAGAAACACACACTTTCAAAAGTGTACCTCATACGACACACCTATAAATACTCCACTAATTCCCTTAGCAATGAAGTTGATGCTCCAAAAATCCCCATTTATATACAAAGCTATGCAATATAACACATACAGTACCTCTTCCTAGAAAAAAATCCTTTTGCAAATGTAACTAATCTATTCTTCAAGTGAAATGACTGTGCCATTAACACACATATATACTAACTTTCTTCTTTCACAATTGCAGTGAAGACCACACTCCTGAAAACCAATAGTGTCTGAAGTACAAGACAGAACCCAGAAGAAACATACTCCTTGCATCCAACAATGTAAGTGCAATACTCTCATTGTGTTCTGACTGTTACTCAAACACTGTAGAATTCTAGTATTATAGAACAAACAATTGTGTCAACCCTACAGCATTAGATTCAGTATTACTGATTGCACCTCAGCAGCTGCACACTTCATTTTGTCATCTGAACACCAGTTTAGTAACACACGAATATGGGAATAGCCTTCCCAACCTGAAGTAACAGCTCATTCCACAATCACACAACCTCAACATACATGCCTATCATCATACTCAGACACTCATGGACAATGCACACATACATTGCACAATATCCCAACCCACACTTTCTTTTTTCTCCAACAGACACCAAAGAATGCCTACCAAAAAGCAATTCCACAGAAAGCAATGCAGAAATAGAGCAAATCAAATTAAAAGTGTACAAAATAAGTATCTGCCGCTAGCAGAATTTGTACAAGAAATTCAAACAAAACAGCTAATACAGTCACTAATCGAAACTAAAGCAGCTTGCAGTAAACAAACTTTGACTCCTCTTTCAAAATGTAAAACTAAATAGAAAGCTATTGAAAAGGCTGCAGCTACCAATAGTGCTAACACCACACCTATAAAACTTGATGTAGCCACAATTAAGCATACCAAAAAAATATTTTACAAAAAATGTTCTGCCACAGAGTCCTTCAGAAGCACCTAATAAAAACAGGGGACACATCGTGCTCAACCCTTAAAACATACAGCAGAAAACTAAAATTAAATTATTTGTATTAGTTTTAAACAGAATGAAACCACTAACAAAACTTAGTACTAAACTACAACAAGGACTTTTCAACAAACGGAATATCAACAAAGATAGCTTTGCAAACATCTTTGCAGGTGAGTGGAGTCACACCGCCAGCACAGAACCATATTCCAATGAAGAAGCATACAAACAAAAGCAAACAAACCCAATTGTCATACATAGCAGTGACAAGGTTATGAAAAGGTTAATAATACCATCGTGCAACAAGAAATGCTGCTCACAAAAATATCCCCAGCAAACTTAGCATCAGCTCTCCATTCCACTGAACCAATCCGTCCAGTCTACAAATGGCCGTGCATATCAAGGTGTAAAGTACACAAAAAATCTTTCACATCTTTACACCAGTTCCTCAATCAGTATGTGTAAGGCAAAGGCAATTTTTAAAATAAAACTTTTACAAACTATGGACTCCTGTCCAGTGCACAAATACATAGGACTATAAGGACATTCATTAACCTGCATTTCTGGGCCTACTAGCAAAAGCACCTTCCACCACATCAAAATGATAGGAACACATCATTCAACTGCAAGAAATCTTGTTCATAAACTGTACTATGCCAAACGTCACTGGCCAATTTAAATAACATTCTTCCACATGGTACAGCCAAAGAACTACTTGAAGAAATAGAGCACATCCGGAGAAAATAATTTGGAAATGAAACCAACTTACAAAATTCAAATCTTTAGAACAGACTAGCAACCACTTTACTGATGGCAACCTTCTAATACACACATACAAAAAAGAAATACTAAAGTTTAAAAGCACATCTGCTGAAGTACCAAACCATGTGTGTGTTGCCGCAGGACTTTTGATAAAAATAGCACACAAACTGTAGATATAATGAATAGAAGATAATGAAGAATCGAAGTGGTTCCAATTAGCTCTGTATCTTATAGCAGAAAACAAATATGAAATTACTAACCCCTCAATAATTTGCAGATACTGCACTGTAAAACTTGACAACAACCAAATACCTTCACGGGCTATAAGTAATAATTTGGAAATATTCCCACTGCCAAAACCACTGCAACAACTTAACTTGTATGAGAGCATTATAATTGAAACAGTGCACCCATTTCAAGCATTAGTACTCGGCACGCGCGGCACAAATGGAATACAGAGTGGTGATTGGCTCATTTTCGAGCCATACCACATGGTATTCCCTTTTACGCCATGCGTGCCGGGTTCTCTGTTCCCAGCGAGGGGCGTGGCAGCCCCTCAGCCAATGAGGAGGCTCGAAATGGGGCAATCCCCGCTCCAAGCCTCCCCATGGCTGGAGGCTTCCCTCGTCCCCCGCCGGGGACTCAGGTAAAACATTTTTGTTTTGTCTCCCCTTTCCTCCTCCCTCCTCCCACCCCACCCCAACCCACTTACCTTCAGTCCCACAGTCTCCAGTGGGGGACGTTGGAAACCTCCAGCCATGTGAAGACTCAGAGCGGGGCCATCCACGCTCCAAGCCTCCACACGGCTGGAGGCTTCCATCGTTCCCCGCCGGAGACCGTGGTATAATTTTTATTTATTTTTTCTTCCTTCCCCATCCCACTTACCTTCTTTTTTCTTCTTTTCTTGGCTGCGGACGTGCTGGAAACAGAGTGTTCCCAGCACGCCCGCTCCTGATGGCTGCCATGGAAAGGGAAAACGGACTACCTTTTTTTTTCTGTTCCGAAACGTGTTTCGCATTAGAAAAAAATGCAATTAGTACCCATGTCTAATGGGCTGGGGTACTAATGGCAATAAGCCCCTCAGCTGTGGGCCAATACTGCCTGTGGTAATGCCCCCGGGGCTTCGTTAAGGCCCTCGCTAAGCTCGGGCATGTAACTACGGCCCAGGGGCATTACCTGGGGCGGTATTGGCCCGCAGTCTCGTGGCTTATTGCCACAATAATACGCCTTCAACCAAAAACAGCAAAACGACCCCCCTTTGAATTACTGAAAGGCATTTGTGGCAAAGTAGGTTATTTGCCATTATATCTCAAAGAAAATGTACACACTCTGGGAGTGCAACGTCTAATAGATCAATCTTTGATTATGCTAGTAAACGGCATACCTACTGAAGACAAAAGAATTTGGCATCAATTAGTGGATTTACATAAAGTTTGAGAAGCCCTGAAATATCTAAAAGACAACACTGAATATTTCAACGAAATAAAAATCAGGGAACCTGAGGGAAACCACCAAAATAATTCAAGACTCGTCAGGAACTGGCCAATTTCAACTTCTAGATCCTACTACAGAATCCAATATTTTATACCATTATACAATTCACCCATTGCACTCTAAAGACACCATAGATGATGCACTGGAAACTTTCCAAATGCGGCAAGCTAAAGGATCTCCAATCAGCATATGGGAAAAAAGTGTAGAAGCACAAGCGTTTCCTCTACTCTTTCCTACTGGAAAAGGAGGAAGGTGCACTGAAAGACACTCACAAACAACACCATCAGAATATCACTCTTTACAAATGTATTCTGAAGACCCCCGATTCAGACAAAACGTGGAATACATATTCCACCTTCTCTTTGAAAGTTAACTAGCAACTCTATGCTATGGAGTTGCAAAAACATTGAAATCAGTTACCAATTTACAAAATATGTCTGCTACCCAATTACTGAAAAAGATGAAGTTTTACAGTCAAGCATTCCAAAACTTTTAGTAAACAAGTGTGGTACAAAAGAATACTGGTTTTGACGACATGCAGAAGTACGCTGTATGATAAGAAACCTTGGCCCACCCACATGGTTTGTGACATGGTTTGTGACATTAAGTGTACAGAGTAGGCATGTGAAGATGTGCACGATTTACTAGACATAAAAACACTAGGAGAACCCTGCTTTCTGGATCCTGTAAATGTATCAAGATATTTCCATCATCACTTTATTGTCATGCTACACTTCATTTGTAATAAAACAGTTCCTCCCCTCAGAGAAGTACAACACTTCTTTTTGAGAAATGAATACCAAGCCAGAGGAGCACCACACATCCACATGCTTTTGTGGATTAAAGATGCTCCTAATTTTGGTCAGGACAGTGATGCCACTGTTTTGCAGTTCATTCAGAAATATGTCACTAGTGAAATCCCTACACAAACTACACATAGTAACCTACATGCACACATTTTACAATTTCAAAGACACAAGTGTGGCGAGTATTGTCGGCGTAAATATAAAAACAAAGGAAAATACTAGACCAAATGCTGCTTTGGTTTCCCTAGACCAGTTTCAACAATAGGACAGGTAAAAAAACTTCATGTCTTCAGTTAGACATAGTGTCAAAGGTAAATCCCCTAAGAACACATACTGCATAAAATGAACAGAAGGATCAAAGTACATCAATGATTACAATCCAATAATTGCCCTCCTATGGAATGGAAATATAGATGTGCAATTTGTTGCAGACAATTTAACTGCAGTTGCACAATATGTCACAGCCTACTTAACCGAAGCAGAAAAAACAGAGCTCAAAGACCTCTGGGACGACATATCATCTGACAAAACACTGTCACAGAAATTTTACAGCTTAGGCATAAACATGCCTTCCATAGAGAATGTGGCTGCTACAAAGCCGCAGACTATTTAACCGGTACAGCCTTGTATGGGAAATCTGAAAACATAGTATGGCTAAGCCTTGGTCCTGCTAAATCCAGGAAAAGAGTTCTCAAACCATATGAAGACATAGAAACTATAGCCAAAAATGATCCCAGCAGCCAAGACATTTTGAAAAACAACTTACTGACGCATACTACCCAAACAGGAGTACCACTTTGGAAACCATGTGTCTATACCACATAGTTCAAACTTCACATACAAAAATAATATTAAACCAGATGAGAAGAAAGGTAGATACAGAGTTGAAAACTGTGAAGGCAGCCTGGTGAAACTTACAAACACAGCCTAATTAATCATATGAAATTGCCATTAAAACTCCTCAACATAAAGAACTGTATTACATGGCCCTACTACAACTTTTTAAACCACGGAGAAAAGAAAAATATTTATTAGATACCCATGTCTCCTACAAAGATTCTTTCAAAGCAAATGAAAACACTATAACAGATATAAATGTACACAGTACAAAACCATGTTAGACAATGAACAGCAACAAGAAGAACTCCAGGCACAACTAAATATAGGCACTCATGCCATGACAGCAGTCAACCTTCTCTAACAGGAAGCCAAGAACCACTTGTACAGCCACTCATGGCAAATGAGGCAGAATTAGCCATGACCGAAGTAGGAAACACCATTTGCCAGTATTAAGGGTCTACAGAAGACTTTGCTATGCTCAAATCACAATTAAACAATGACCAGCATAGCATATTCATAGAAATAACTAAACAAATTGAACATGGTATGTAGCACAAAACTAAAACGTGTACCTGTTGAGAGTTCAAACCTATGTTGCTATATGTGAGGTCATGCTGGTTAGCGAAAACATTCTTAATAAAAATCATCAGCAGGTTCCTCCAACAATTCACAAACAACAAACTGCCAGCTGTTGTAACTGCCCCCACAGGTTTAGCTGCCTACAACATGGTCGGTGTCACTTTACACCAACTGCTACTCCTTCCAGTAGAACACCAAAACAAATGAGACTACTACAAACTTTCACCAGAAGCTGCAATTGGACTAAACAGAGTTGTGAAACAAATGAAAATGCTTCTAATAGATGAGATGAGCATGGTCTCCAACCCAATGTTGGCTTTCATTCACCTCAGATTACAAGAGGTCCTCAAAACAGACTACGTAGAACTCGTTGGAGGAAAACACATTATTGTTTTCTGAGATCTACTTCAATTAACACAAGTTAAATGTGAACCTATTTTTAAAACCTTAGGGGACAAACTATGCCGTAAAACTCTTGGCAGCATAGGGATTGTCAATATTTGGCAACAATTCCAATACAAAAAATGAACTGAAAATATGCGTCAGTCTGCAGACCTCACCGACGCCAACATTTTAAAAAGCATTAGAGTTGGTGCACTATCTAAAGAAGCACAATCTTTGTTAAATACCAGGCACATCCATGCAATCTACGCGCATAACTCATGTGCTACTGATGTCATGGAACAATTAGCACACAGAAATGTAAACTGTATGTTCTTGATGCCAACTCTTGCAAGCTGCGCACAATTCAATGAAATAATGTTGAAAAAAGAAATGCAGCCAATAGTTCAAATTTACTCCACAGACAAACTGGATGTGCATGGTATGAAACTACCCATGTGTGAACAAGCCGCAGCACAACTAAATACCTTAGAAAACTCTATCTCTAAGACAGCAGGTTTAGAGAAAGTATTAAAATTGTCTTTAAACTGTAGAGTAATGCTCAAACGTAACCTTGACGTGGAGCAAGGACTAGTTACTGGAGCACTTGGTACAGTTGTTGGCTTTCAACATACCCACGTGACAACAACCTTCAGTTTGTCAATATTCACTTTAACAAACTGTCAGAAGTAAAAAGGATAGGACGCTCAACATCCCGATTCCTTCTTTTCAAAGACATGTATGTAGAGAGAGAACGATTTTCTCTATCTCTAGAATATGCAGTCACCATTCATAAATCACATGGTCTTACCCTAGAACAAGCATTGATAGATATTGGCAGCACAGTGTTTAAAGAAGGCATGAGCTATGTAGCACTATCACGCCTACGTACAATTGAAGGACTATTTCTAGTCAACTTTAATGCAAGAAAACGCTGCTATTCCTTGCATTGAAGAATACAATAGACTACTTGCACCCTTCGCACCCCATCTCAAAACCTACCCTGTTCCTCAAAAAGCAAAAGTTTGTAAAAGAAAACTAGTTCAGAGTCAAATTATGCAGGATCTCACCTCCAAAGAAATTAAAATAAGCTAATACTTCATCAATGAATCTACTGCACAAACAAAAGCAACTAACTCTTCAAAGAAACAACGTGCACTTCCATCAAATGACTTAGACACAGAACTGTCTGCTCCATTCAAATTTTCCAATACACCTGGTGTAAATTGCTATGCAAATGTAGAAATCAATATTCTATTCCAATTGCCACCAATTGTTGAAAACATTTACTTAAACGGGGCAGACCAATTATGTTTACAAATGTTAGTGCGTCACAGAAATGCAACCAACAATCCTGAAACACTTACAGTGTTTAAGGAATAAGGCAGGAATTGGACTACCTTGCTGGAATGGTCTGGATCACTATAAACACACTAGAAGATCGACAAGAATTTCTAATGTACTTACTACAAGTACTGGAAAACAAAACATACTTATAAATGAAATCTTGCAGATTTCATGCATGTGAAAACATACATGCACTCTTTGCAGCCATGTGGCACAGGAACAAGCCGCTAATGAACGCTTCATTTATGTATCCATACCTAAGCGTGAATCCATTTCATTTCAGCAGCTTGTACCAAATGCAAACCATGGCAGATTATGTACTGCCTGCAATTCCGATAATCATTACAGTCACATGGTGAATACGTAATACTAAAGCTTTTGCGTTACAGTGCAGATGGTACCAAAAACAATTGCAAGCTGACTGGATTCACACATGGACAAGTATTACTTGGCAAGAAACCTTCACAACAGTACGGATAATCTACCATGCAGGAGCCACAACCAATGCAGGTCACTTCACTGCACACGTACAAAAGAAATGTGGATGGTTTGAATGTAATTATACTTCAATTTCTCTAAAACAGAGATTACCAACAAATCTTGTAAATGCTTACTTAATATTCTTAAAACCAAAATGTATTCACTAATCTCAGTATGAACATCTACAAAATGTCTTCAATAACCTTTAAATCTATAAACTCATAGAATAAGTAACAGCTATCTAACAGTGAAAAACTATAAATAGTTAGAATATGCCAAATGGTATCTAACTACAGCCAGAAAACTGCAATATATATTTTTCAAAGGAAGCCCTGCAACAATTATTACATTTAAAAATACCCTCAACAACTTCAAAACTATCAACAGTTAGAATAAGCTGACAGTTATCTAACTGCCCCAAAATTCTGCAACAACCAAACAGATAAATTAATATGTTAATGTTAATGTTAAAGGACATTTGTACCACACACTATCACCACCGGAGTGGTCCCTGGCGCTCTGGCGGCTCTGAAAGAGGGAGGGCAGGTGAGTTAGTGGGTGGAGGCTGGAAAAGTGCAAGAGAGCAGTGATGTACTGTTGGCAGCCTCAGCCCGGTGGGTCCGTCGGCTGGGCCTGGGGTGTATGCAGCCGGTAGTCGTTGTGTACTGATGTGCGCGTCTATGTGCGTTTATTGTTTTGTTGTTGCAGTGTGGTGAAGTTTGTGCGGTTTGTTGTGCTGGAGGTTTGTGGTTGTGTTTGGTTTGGAGTTTGAGAGGTATATGCAGAGTAGGAAATTGTTAGTGGTATCGGTTAGTTGGCATCTCTATCCTGGGTTGACCAGTTGGGCTCACATAATCTCGCTCGATGTGGTGCTTGGGAACCATGTGCATCTGGAGATTCGTGCTTGTTTTGTATTCGAGGCCCCTTGAGCATCTCGCTGCCTCTTCCGCCCGTTCCGTCAACAAGCTTGCATGTTCCCCACCCCCACCCCAATGTGCTAAAATGCAACAAAAAATAAACAATTAGAATACACCAACTGGTATCTAACTGCAACAATAATACCACTACTTCCAAACCAAAAATCATAGACCTATTCAATTTCTCCTACTAAAATCAACCACCGAAAAAGATTGTGACAAAACGTAGAACTTTTTTTTTAATCCTGCATGGATTTTTTTTCCCACAGACCCAGTGATTATACGAACAAACACAGGAACTAAGCAAATTGCACAGTACACTGGTTTGAAGCATAGTACTTGTAAAGTACTAACTATGAGGTTCGACAAAGTACAGAAATGTCTGCTGTGCAATGCAATATATAATTATAAGCTACCTACACTAACATGTGATCTTTTCTTGTATCACAGAGAATGAAAAAAAATGTCTGCTCCATTTTCCCATACCTTGCAAAAAACTGCATACAACAAAGCAAACAGTAAGTATACAATGATTGCAGTCACAACCACCGTAACATAACACACCCATGCAAGCAAACACCTGACCACTGAGCACAACCCAAATTATTTACATTCACGGATATGTATGTTATGCCTTCGGCCATACACCCAAGACACTAGGCCCTGACCACAACCACTGAAGCATAACACAGCCATGCAAGCAAACACCTGCCCACTAATCACAACCCAAAAATATAACACAACCACCTCAAGACCTACACTTCAATTAACATCTTAAAACAATAATTACAGCAAATACACAAACTCTTCAATACATATCCTCTTCACCCAAAACTCTACTGACTACCCAAAACCAATACATCAAGCATAGTAAAATACTCAGTGGTGTGGCCATTGTTTAATATGTCCGCGGACAACTGCGGTCACCGCAGACACCGCTTTCTTTTCCTTAAACAAATGCAGTAATTGACCCATCTCTCACTTCACACCCTCTCCAGCCATTCTTCCACACCAAAACACCCCCCAAAATTAGATTTCTGCTCTGTTCCACGCAGCGCTATCTGCAGATATCCGCAGATCCAAGATGGCGGGCGCATTTGGAAAATGTGACGCACCTCACGCTTCACTGAAACCAATCGTGAACACATTGCTTGTTCGCAGACATGACGTTGACCCACTAGTCAATTGTTGTCCTGTCCGCTGAGCAAACAGGGAAGTGTGTCCACGAAGCGGACCCAGATATCAAACTTTTGTTTGGAACTACTTTTTGGTTGTTTTAAAAAAAACTCTTGGACGGATTTCCACCAAATTTACAAAAGCACACTTTCGAGACCAAGCCTCCGCACCTGCCGCAAATTTGGTGAAAATTCGGCCAGTGGTTTCGGCTGCAGCCGTGAGCAAAGTTTTTCTCCATTCAGCAACGTTTTTCTCCATTCAGTAATTAAGCAAAATATCTGCTTGAGGAAGTGATATAGAGTGTTCTAATAGTGTGTTGTGCTTGATTTACTCTCAAGCTTACAGATTATGCAAATAGGTATAAAATACTGTTACTTGCATCTCATTGTTTAAGTCCATATGTATTTAAGTAACGGATATGACCAGAACTGTGTGTTTTGCACAATTTGAATTTATCTAATAGTCTGCACTTTCTAATTTGGATTGCCTAACGAGTCATTATTTTTAATGTGACCTGTAGAATGAAAAATGTATTTACATAGAATGAGATTAACGATTGATGCCATTCATTTGTTGGCCTCAACAAGTTGCGGGAATCCTCCCACGACCGTGCAGGATGCACTGCATTGGTATTGCATGTTAGCTAGGATATTTTATCCATTGGGCATTATGTAAAATGTATATGAATATAAAAACAGGAAGATATTACAATATGAATATTCTAATAGGAAGAATGTTCAAGGATATTTTTCATATCAAAGCTATAAATAGCCAGTAGCCAGGCTGTATCAGTACAAGATGACCGCTTTGTTTCACCCTGATAGATGGGTATTTTAAATGAGTCACACATCGGAAATAATGGATTTCCTGTATGTAGAAATAAATGTAGCCCACAAGCCAACAAAGGCTGTAGGAAAAGACTGACAAAGTCCACGAGTTGGGATGGAACGCGTGCCATTACATTAGCTGTTGTAGAGCCCTGCAACTTATTTGTAAGTCGGTGCTGACTCGAAATGTATTACTGCTGACATTTTATCAACAATAAAAGTTGTGTTTCAGCACTGTTTATCCGGGATTGAGTGCTTGTTTTTTTTGGACTGTGCTGATTAGTCAGTAACAACAATGTTTGTTTGTTTGTTTGTTTATTAACTTCTAATGCGCGCCAGACCCATGGGTAATAGGGCGCAGCAATAAGATAATGCAAAGCTTACAATGTTACAGATTATACAAGTTACAATAATGTACAGGGAATCACACAATAGCAGTGCAGATAGCATGACATAGTTCAGCTAGGAGTATAGGAAATTACACATAGCGGTGCAGATAGCATGACATAGTTCAGCTAGGAGTATAGGAATAACGGCCTAGTATCATAGCCTAGAGATTGGGTGGGCTAAGGGTAGATGTGGCTAAGGAGATAGAGTGACTAATGGTCATTGGAGAAGATATGTTGGATGGCGTTCCTTCTGAAGAGTGGGTAGGGTTGGACTACTCTCAGATTACTTGGTAGTAAGTTCCATGTTTTGGCAGCCTTCACTGGCAAACTATTGCCACCAATCATAGTTAACTTATATCTAGGTACTACTAAGCAGTTGGTGTTGGCAGCTCTAGTTGGTCTAATATTATATATATGCCTGGTCAGTTCGATTCAAGTGAGTTCAATGAGCTAAAGGACAGTGAATTGTGACTTCTGATGCGCAAACGATGCAAAATAGTCCACCGTGTTGGAAACTGAGGATTAGTATACATCGAGGCAAAGTTATATTCTGAGTCAAGAGTACATTCTGTAGAGCTGGGCAGTTTTTATCTCCATCTGTGCGGAAAGCCTACAACAAGGTGCACATCGGTTTCAGATAGAAAAAAGGCCACTTGTACCATATGCACTTTCTGTGGAGCTACTAATAATAATGAATTCTGAAGCACTCTCCAGGTATGTGTGCCCCTGTTAGTCATCCAAAGGTCCTTTGCAATAGACAGTCCGGCACACTTGTCTGTGCGCTCTCAGACATAGAGTTCAATCAGAACAACAATTGTGTGTGAAATTGCAGATGCCCACACCGAACATGCAGCTGAATTTTGAAAAGGTTCAGATAAAACCAATGCTTTATAGGGCATAAGAGATGCACGGAAGAGTGGGTGTTTACCAGGGAAGAGGAAAGCTGGAAGTACTAATGGGGGTTTCTATTATGAGAGAAGCATGTGGGAACACTTCAGATCTTCGATGTCTTTGAACTGTAACCCGTGAAGGAGAGTGACATGGATAACAGTGCATTTAATGTTGCAAACATATTATTTGTAATAGTCTGTTATTCTTGGACCGGCACGCTAATGGTAGTCGGATGTTTATTGAGATAATACATTTAGATTTCATCACACAAGCATTTTATAACACAAAGGTTATTTTGTACCTAATATCTGCTAGCTATTTGACACATAATGCATTCAAGTTATTAAAACAAAAATAATTCAACCTGTTGATTTAGCACTACTATGAAAGAACTAGATGATCGGACACCTCTGCAGTTTAATCAAATCCAAAACTGTGTTGCCTATTCATAGTCTTATTCTAGAACTGGAAATATTGAAAAGCTTGATTTCTTAAGAAAAACAAAATTAACTCTTACATCAGGTTTTCTTCATTTTCACAGGTATTTGCTACTATTTCTGAAAGAGTAATTCTGCTTCCACTTAGAGGAAGATCAGTTTACGTGTATGCACGTTGAATAGCCTCCGTTATGACAATTGCTGTTTTTAGCTATTACCTTGCCGGCCTCCTGGTTTATAATTGCCTCTCAACATGCTGTAAGCTTCAATCCGGATTCCATCACAACCACGGGTCAGAGTCAGCACTCTTAGCAGTACAGGGGTATCTGCTGGAGACTGCGGACAATGGAGGGTCCACAGCTTTATTGATGTTGGACCTATCCACGGAATTTGATACAGATCACTGTATCATAATACAATGCATTAGAAATGTTGGGGAGGCATCGGAACTAGTAACAAAATGGCTAGGGTCCTTCCTAAAGGATAGGATGCAAAGACTGGTGCTTGAAGGTTTTACTTCAGAGTGGATATGCTTGAACTGTGGGGTTCCTCAAGGTTCATCTCTGTCCCCGTTGATTTTTAATCTATAGTTTTGTCCAGTATTTGACATATTTCAGAAGCACAGTCTACGGTTTCATTCTTATGCCAATGATACAAAGGTCTACATTGAGATAAAGAATATGGAGAAAACATTTGATAAATTAACCTGTGTATGAATGAGCTAAATGGTTGGATGGCAGATAATCAACTGCAGCTGAATGCTGCTAAGATCGAGGTGATATTTTGCAGCCAAAAAGTGAAATTTCTACTGGAGAGACAGAGGCTACCTCCGTTGATTTTGGGGGAACAACTTCAATATGTTAACAAAGTCAGGAATTTGAGCTGGATATGGCATGCAAGCCTTGGCAGTGAAGCCCAGGTGGGGGCAAAAGTCAAAGCAGTCTTCTATGCACTCCGGGTGTTGAGGAATATTCTTCCCTTTATCCCGTCGGATGGTCATGCAGTAGTGGTGGGAGCCATGACTAACCCCCACCTGGACTATGGTAACAGTTTCCTGGCAGGAGTCCCAGCCAAACAGATTGCCAGATTGCAGAGAGCTCAGAATGCTGCAATCAGGTTAATTGGACACCCTGGAAAAAGGGACCATGTATCTGCCCTGCAAAGATCCCTACATTGGCTCAAGGTAGAGGACAGAATAAAATTTAAAGTGGTGTGTCTGATGTATAAGTGTTTGAAAGGATTTACGAGGAGGAGCTTGGGAGACTTGAAATGAAAGCACCGGCAATCATATATATAACAAGTTGTATTTATAATTGCTGGTACATTCTTTTTATGTCTACCGGGCAGCCCCGTGCCGGGGGAGCTGGGAGACTTAAAAACAAAGCCAAATCAATCATAACTACAAGGCAGTTGTATTTATAATTGCCAGCACATTTGCTTTAAGTCTTCCGGGCTCCCACAGCTCGGGGGAGCTCAGGAGATTTGAAACGAAAGCAACAGCAATCATAAAACCAACAACATTTTTATTTATAATTGCCTGGAATTTCGCTTTAAGTTTCCTGGGCTCCCCTAGCTCAGGGGAGCCCAGGAAAGCAGGAAAAAAGCACAAAGAAGCACTCCCCAGCAGTACAGGGCAGGAAGGAGCCTGACAGCATTCTCTGCTCTCTGGCTGTAATAAGCGAAGGCTCCCAGTAAGGGGCTTTTGCTTCATTATTACCTCTGGAGCAAAGCTCAACACAAGCCCAGGAGACTCATTAATTTCACGAAATGGATGCCTCCTAGTGCTTGAACTGTTTCACTTTGAGCCTCATTTGCTCAAAACTTTACATAGGAACTTTCTTTACAAAAATAGTTTTTTATATATTTTTTATTATGGCCCATCTTTTGAGACAATAACATTTTTGAGTGAACTTCCCCTTTAAGCATGAAACCTCCAGGTTAAAACACATATCTACAACAGGTGATTGTATGCATGTAAGTACTGAGGTATTTTACAGTGGGCTGATGCCTATAACACATAGGGTGCAGATCACTGCAGCCTGCTGTAGGCATACCCAATATTTTAATGGCTGGAAAATGCTGCTACAAACCTTTAAGTGGTAGAAGTAAATTCCGTCCTGGAGGGGCTAAATCATTACAAGTTGGGTTCACATCCAACTTCTCACTTCCAACAGAGCCCACTTTCTATGAAATCCTGATAGAGGGGACAGGGTAATAGGCATGCAATTGGGCTGGCTGCTCTGTCTTTGGTCCTGATGTGGAGTGAGGGCAGGTGAAGCTTATGCCCTCTAATGGGGTGGGTCGCAATCTCATGATGCGAGGGAGTGTGTAGCGATCAAAAGGTGCAATGCAACCTGGCAGTGACAAGCATGGGGACACACCCCCACAAAGGGAATTGGCATGAATGGCACTTGATACTGCACGATAGAAACAATTTAAATCTGTCGGCTGGTGGGGATAGGGAGCATGGGATAGGCTCAGCCAGGGATGACTTGGGACCAAGGAGAGCGGGAGTGCTGACTCAATATTTAAGACAGGGGGGGAGACCGGCAGCAGCAAAAACCATAGTGGCATGAGGCGGATGAAAGAGGACAAGAAAAAGGGAAGGTAGATAGGTGAGATGGATGATAAAGGATTCAGAAAGAAAGTAAAAGTCAGGAAAGAAAGAATGGAGATAAAGAGAAATGCAAAACAAAACAAGAACAATGTAATACATTAATAAGAAAAGTGTAAGAAATACTGTAAGAAGAAACAAACAAAACGAATGGAAAGGAAGGGGAGAGAAAAGAAAACAAGGAAAGAAAGATAAATTAGGAAAGTTCAAGGGAAGAATGACACTAGGGTTGAAACCTCCTTCAAGTATGCTTCAGACTCAGCACAACATCCTGCTTTCATCCCTTGGGCAACTGTCAAGTTGCAAACAGCCCAGAGAAATACACACACACACACACAGACCGACACACACACACACACACACACACACACACACACGCGAAACGAAAAATGTTGTAGAGAATGCAGTTTTATCTATTTATTTTTATTTTTGGGGACTCACCCAAAACCCTGTTTTCCACCCCTAAACACCCACCCCAACCGTTTCCCAGAAAATACATAACCCTTTACCCTACCCCTAAATGCATTCTGTAAATATCTGATATATGTTCATTCTTTACAAAATATTTGATTAAAGACTGTATACCCCAGAATATCTGTCAGACACAGTGATTGTGTTGCGACATGGTTGCCTTTTGGGACTGACTACCTTCAGGCAGAGCGTGGAGCTCAAGCCGGATTTTTGTGTGTTCTCGTTTTTGGTTGGATTTCGCACGAGGCCTGATAAAATCATGAGCCTAATCTCCACGGGGTCAAGTGCCTGCTCTGCCCCCATATACTTGTGTCTGTGGGTACTGAGCCTGCAAAATGCTTGTACAGTCACTGCCTGTGACGCAAGTGGACTAGCATGTAAGGGCAGAACTAGAAAGGGAAGTTCATATATTTTTTAATGTTTTTATTTATTGAGCATTTGTACAACAAAATATTGCTTCAATGTGCCACAAGGCAAGTGGAGATGCAACAAGGGGAGTCAACAATTAATGGCAAAAGACAGAAAATATAAAATCGTGGTCCTACTAGGCCTTGTGACATTCGGACATTCAAGTGCAGTGAAGAGAAGTGCAAGTGAAATGGGAGGGGGGAAGAAGGTATGGGCAAGTGCTGGTGAGAGCCCGGCAGGGAAATGCTCAGGGGTGCCAGGTGAGGAGACGCTCATTAAGTGCTAGGGCGGAGAATGCACAGCTGCCCGGTAAGGGGCCCACAAGGGCAGTGCTGTGGGAGGGCAGTGCTCGTGTCGACTGGGCAGGAGCCTGGTGAGATTCATTAAGGTCCAGGCTTCCAGTCTCCACGGTAGAGGAGTGATTAGCAGGGAAGGGAGAGCGGCAAAGAGGTTGAGAAAATCAGAGTTTTGAGAAGTTTCTGGAAGTTAAGGAGGTCCAGCTCAAGTCTGAGAGGGCATGGGAGGATGTTCTAAAGAGAGGCACCAGCCAAAGAGAGAGACCTGACCCCTCCCACTCTCTGCTTGGAGAAGCGCAGCCACATCAGAAAAGTGTGCCCGGATAAACGTTACAAGTGGGATACTTTACAGTAATTTCTGATACTTTAAATAACCCAAGATTCTTTATTTATTAAAGATATTTCAACATTGTAAATCATCTTAGCATGTTATTGTCCAATTCATTAAACAGTCTGATGATTAATAATGTTTAACATGATCAGATGTAAGGAGAATTTTGATTTTCAGATGTTACTGATTTAATTTGCAATTAATTTACTGCTGATTGGTAGGAATTCATACAAATCACACGTTGGCATGATGGCCAACTTCTGAAGGACCTGCAACCATATGTCAGTATGCAACTTCTGCAGCCACCAAAGCAAAGAGTACTGTTATCGGACCCTGAAGTACCCACCTCTCAATGATGAAGGTTGATTAACTTTTTTATTATCAAAGTATTAAAATACAGTCTCATATAAGGCCCCACAAACTCCCCACAACACATCCAATACCCTACTGCTCCTTAACCGTCTCCCAAAAGAACTCTTTCCCAACATTACAAGTTTCACATTCTTAACCTTCAACATACCTATGAACAAGTCCATAGGAATATCACAGAGACACCTGAGATTGTAGCTTTGGCATGGATGGGCAGGAAGTGGAAGGGAATGCAAATAGGCTGTGCCATAGACATGGAATGAGTGGTTGAAAAACCAAACAACACCCACAGAATGTACTTCCAATTCCATCTACACACACACACACACACACTCTCTCTCTCTCTCTCTGTTTGACACCATATGAGGACTTAATTCTATGGTTGCATTCAAAAGATCTCTAAAGAAATGCCACCTGACAGAGGGCTTCTCTGCACATCAATCTCATCAAAATCCTCAGTCTTTTCTTGAACATGCATGTGCACTGTGCTGTCATCTATCTATCTATATATATAAAAGTCAAAAGTTGGTTGTGCGTTTGTGGCAAAGCGGGTTCCTTACATGATTCCACACTGTTTCACCAATCTGCACCAAATTTTACTTAGTTACCTCTTAGGACCCTCCAGATGATACAGGCTACATTGCATGTGGACACACCACCCCTTTCCATGAATTTCATCACAAGTCACAATTAGTTTGTGGGTTTGTGGCTTGGCGAAGCGTTGTTCCTTATACATGTCCACACTGTTTCACCAATCTGCACAATTGCTGCATAGTTACCTGTTAGTACCCTCCAAACATTACTTGCTACATTACATTTGGACACCCAACCCCCTTCCCTGGAATTCAGAACCTACACACATGAGATGGTTTCCTGAAATCGGTGAAACATCAATGTGGTCGTAGAAAGTCCAGTCCCGACATGAGGAACAACACTTGAGGTCAACAACATTTTAAGGCCCTAGAATGCATGGTTTCCGAGATATTTACACTGCAATGCACCGCACCAAATTGCAGCACACCAGGAAGAGGCAACACGTGAGGAGAGAGCACGGAAGGTCCCAGTATGCAGCAGCACACCAACTCTCGCCTCCACCCACCATCTTCTCTGGGGTTTATCAGCCAGCCACACGCACCCAAGTACATCAAGCTGTAAGCGAATCGCAACAGCGACCTACAGAATCAGTGTTATCATGTTTATCTAAAGAACCCTTTCAGAGAACATTTTCTTCTGCTAGTACTATATATAATATCCAGTCAAACACCCACCCGGGATTATATTTCCTCATATAGTGCCTCATCTAAACCCTTTACAGCATTTTATGAAGGCATTGACTTAATCATAAAATGGCGGCGGGGGGTTCCACAATTCGAACCTGTGTTGCTCTGCGTTGTCTTGCTTCCAAGACTAACGCTTTGACCCAGGGCCATCTTCCCTGCCCAAAATTTACATCACAGTCAATGTTAAGCTATACCCGAAACATTTAATACTCTCTGTAAAAGTCTGGTGTGCAATGACGAGTGTACACATAACTTTAAATTCATTACTATATAGTGCCATTTGAAATGCACATTTTCTGTGTTATGAACATGTGCCTAATTGAAAAGTTAACAATGGAAAATGTACATCATTTAAAATGAATTCTTTTTATCAGGCAGCGCACATATGGTTTTATCGCCAGGTTAAGTTATGAAAAATTGGACCTTTCTTCCTCTAGGTAAATGTCAAATGATTTGAAACAAGATGTCAAAAGCTGTCTAAGACGTGGGGAGCTATTACTGATGTTCCTGCCTGTCTAACAATCAAGACATGACAAGTACAATTGCCTTATTTAAATGCATAAAATGTGCACCTCTGGGGAAACAGGTGTGCTCCCGAAATAAACCCATATGGCGTGCCAAATGCAAAGTCTTCCAAGCCTTGTCTTCATAACAGATCCGCAGCAGGGGGGCGCGTGCCTTGACTTTTGAATTGTCAAGAACTATGAATGAAAATATTGTGAATCTTGTATTCCACCTTGTTTTTGTAACGGACTGTCAAGCAGCGTAACAAGTATGTGATACATTTGTATTAAACTTGGAAGGCTGAATTGCATGTACACTACAACATATTCAACTGGAACAATAAGAGATAACTCTTAATTTTACATGTTTTTGAAACATGAGTTAATGTTTAAATCATCGCAGGAAGCAATACAACCCAAGTACTTCATGTTCACCCTATAACGCACACCTATCTCTCCACACTTATCTATATTCTCCAGATGTACGTCCCATGTCTTTGCCCCCAACAGTTGCGTAGGAGTACCAACCATCTCGAAACCTTATTGAGAGGTTCACTGTCATAAAATACAATCCTCTTTCAACAATCCCAAAATGAGAAACTACATTTTCATTCAGGCTTGATGATGATAGGGTGGTGATGTTAACCCCTGTTTGTTCTTATTTTTGTAGAACATATTCTAGTATATATTTAAAAGCATGTATTGTCTTCCTTTGGTAACTTGTTCTCTTTTGTTTCTACTGTTTTCCTTTATTTTGCGCTCTCTATGTGCAACATGTATTTTCTCTCTGCCTGTCACTTTCTAGTCTTCTCTCAATTCACCAGATTTCCAAAAGCATCAAGTAATCACAAAATGTAGATATTTAGCAATGGCCTAAAATATGTTCTAATTCGCCAAAAACCTTTGAACACTGAACAAGGTCGTACTGCCCCGCACTGTACCGGCTTTAGTAACACTGGTGCAACATGCCTCTTTGGTCCTGACAGATTTCTCCAAGCCTTATAAGGTACACATAACGTATATACAATAACACACTGCTTATGGAACACCCCATAGATTGAGCCTATATAGTACATAGTAGTGAGAAAAAAGAGACAATATACACAGTAGAAGAACAGGACACTACTTTATTAGCGTATTTTCAGACACCAAATCATACGGTCCCTTCAATCATATGTCACAGGTGTAGGTGTTAGTGCACGGATGATCTTAGAAATGTCAACTGAAATGAAACCCCAGCAAGAGCCCAGAACAACACACACAGTCATGAACGGGACTTATTAGAATCTGTTAACATAGGTAACAATGTGATCAATTTGACGAAAGGTACTGCGACCGAACAGCCTCGTAATACAAGACTTTGGGAAAGCCCAATATTAATTTAACCCAATGGCTTCAGGCCATTTCGTACATACAGCTCTTATTACAGATGGACCCACAGTCCCAACAGTACTTATCATCAACCTTCGTAATCTCCCCTTTGTCACAATGCGAGGCACTGCATTAGGGTCACCAGTCACCCACACATTTTTTTATTTTGATCCGCTGCAACGCAAATTAACTGATCAACGTAATCTGCACTACCCATAAGCAGTGTTTCAATGTTAGGGAGAAAGCAGACCTTTTCCCTGATGAGGTAGTCCATATAAATGTTGCTTTTCTTTGCGTTCAAGACCTTATTTTTCTCCCAACCATACATAATCAATAGCCTGACTGAGGCCCTCATTCTGAGCTCTAGGGAGATTCAGTGTGAAAAGCTGACAGCCTCCCCTCTAATTTCCAGCACCCCCATTCTGAGGTGGGTAGAATGACTGGTGGGCAGCTTTCATACGTTCCCGCTGCAGAATCTGATAACAAGCTATTCTTGTGGGAGCAGCAGGTGCATCAGTGTCAATGCTGAGGGTTCTAAACCCGCTGGCACCAAAGCTGAGCTAGCAGAGGACATTTCCCAATACCTAGACTAGTTCTCTACAGAGAAGAAAGAATCCACTTAAAATACCTCTTCCCCTGCTCCCCAATCTCTGTCCCACAGCCCTGCCATACTGCAGAAAATAGAGTTGGATTACAAATAAGCCCAATCGATTTAGCACAATAAATACAGGGGAAATTAGTAGAACACACTGGAGTTGGCACACTTGACAATCAAAGAGACCAGACAAGAGAAAGAAAGAGAAAGGATGGAACAGGAAAAGGCAAGAGCTGTCAGAGCCAGTGAGCTGGAACTAAAACTGAAGATCAAGTAGTCAGAGCTTCAAGCAGCAAAGGACAATAGAACCCATCTAAACCAGAAGATGTCATACCTTTCTCTGAGAATTCCCAAGGAGTTGGTGAGTTAATACAAGGTGCAGAATGATGTCTTGATGTGGATGAAGACAGTTAAAGGAGCGTGTAGAATGGCTGACTTGATTAACCCTGAACAGGCCCTAGAATTATGAACAGGGACATTGATTCACCAAAATGTCAGGGATAGCGGAAGTGACAACACACACCCGATATCACAGCAAGTGATGTCACATGACCTTGGACCTGGACAGCATTAGTTCCTATTTAAACCTGGTGACATCACCGGAAGCGGCTTGCGGGAGTAAAAAAAAGTACATGAATGTACAACTTTGAAAAATCCAACTAGCTGGATCCTCACGTAAGTTTTCAAAAGGTCATCTTGCCTTGCACCTCGGTGGAGGGGTCCCTACCAGGTCCTGCTAGTCATCCAGACTGCGGTGCGGGTAGCAGGGCGAAAGAACTGGATACATGCAACACACACCAAACGGATCCCGCAGCCCGTGCCTCACGATACAGAAGACACAGAATCCCTTTCCACTGCAGTAACCAAGTGTCTGAAACAGCAACAACCAACAAGAGAGTATCGGAGACCGTTCCAGAATTCGTAAGGCCACACAAAATGGCCATCTTGTCTCCACACTCTCCAACAGTGGTACTTCCTGATCATTCATTTTCTGATCCCATTTCCGTTCACTCGCCACCTCCAGTGGGAAGTGACGACATACTGTTATCCGATCCTTCGGCACCGGAAATTGTGAAATATAATTTACGTACAAGAAAATAGACGTACGGCACGGTTTGACTGTGCGATTGAGGAAATCATTTGAGGGCCTGCCTTTTGGCCCGACTGTACGAAAGGATTCTGTTGGCTAAGGGTTGTGGGAAAGACATTAAGAAGACGCGCGACTGGAGTCGCCAGCAAACAAACAATTGGTGTTTTTTCGATTGAAGACTACAATGCCTGCACCCGCTTGTACCGAACTTTTAGATAAATATGTGACTAGCAGAGACAATGATCAAGCATGTAATGGGACCCCGAAAGTGTATTGTTGCCTTTTTGTAATAATAACTGGGTTTTTAGTAACTATTGGTTTTGGGTTATGGTATCTGGAGGAAGCATATCTGCTAGAGGAGTTTTTACCTGTTGAAAATGTATCTGTTTTCCCCACTCCTTCCTTGCAATTGCATACCTTGTCGCCTAGAGATTCTTTGCATAGACGGAACTATCCGAATAATACTCTTTTGTTAATAATGAATGCCACTCATGCAATATATAATAGGACCAACTGCTGGATCTGCTTGCATCTACCGCAACATGGGGATAAGGGGCTAGGTTGGTACATTCATCCTTTACCTTTGACAAACTTGTTATGCTTCTCTTAGAGCACTATTTTTTGGCAGATGCAATGACAGCATCTCAGGGAACTTTGATGGTACAAATTTGAATAGTTTTGAAAAACGTGTTTTGATGCCCCTGGGATGCTCACTTTTTGCAAATAGGAGTAAGCCAAACGTTGCTTCTGTTAGGCCCTCTGATAGATTGTCTCGTCCTTTTCAGTCTTTGATCTCTTTCAAAATGGCTCCTATAGGCAATAAGGATGCCACACCTCCATCTTATTCTGTTAACCATAGCCCCGATTCAGTATCCTTCTGCATACAGAGAAATGGAACAGGGTCAATGGGTAATTTAAGAAAATGCGCCAACGTTGCGAATTTGACTAGTGAGAACAGACCTCTGTACGTAGGTGAACCGTCTATTTTGTTTGCGATAATGTGGCATTTCCATGGTTGCCCAGGGATTGGCAAGGAACTTGCTATTTAGGGATTCTATTACCTGGGGTATTTATTGCCAGTACTGCAGAAATTTCGAAGACTCGTCCACAACGAGATGTGAAGGGGGATACTCCAGCGTAAACTCTAGGAGACATCATGAAATCGTTTGAGCCATTTTTTGGGCACATTACGAATTCAGAAGATATCAGGGGACTAGCAAGAGTATTGGAGTGAACCATCAACCGGACCACTGAAATACCCTATAATATGACGTTAGAACAGAAAGCGATAAAATTAGTGGCTCTTCAGAACTGGATGGCATTAGATGTCATTTTGGCTGAGCGTGGAGGAGTATGTAAATTAGTGGGGTCCGCTTGCTGCGTTTACGTACCAGACTCCTCTCCAACGATCTTTAGGGCGATCCAAAATCTATATGTTCTTAGTTCAGAAGTGCATGTTCCTGAGGGAAACTGTGAACTTAGTGCATGGTTTTGGGACCTCCTACGGTTGTGGGGATGGAAGTTGTTTTCGACTTTGCTGATTATCTTGGGTAGTTTTCTGTTCCTTTGTTGTTGTATACAGTGTCTCCCTGGTATATGTTCAGTATTAGCGGGGGTGTTGCGCGCAAGCAACAAGTGTATTAGGGCATAAAATATACGCCCCAGATAAGGTTTCCAAGGAGTATGTGTTGAAAGAAACTCTAGTGTCTGATCTAATGGCAATAGATATGTCTGAAAATGATTCGGGGTGTATAGACGGTGAAATGTGGAGTTAGTCACAAAGTGATTGAAGGTAGCTTAGCGCTTGGCATAGGCCAAAAGGAGGGTTTGTTAAAACTGATATAATATTGTTTCGTCCTCATTGTATAAGTTGGCCTATGCCCAGTCGCTTTGCGAGGAAATTCGTATTGTAAGGTTGCGACCTTAAGTGAATCAAGCCTCCATTTTAGGTTAAAGCCGCCATTTTAGTTTATCATGCAAAGTCACCCTGTGGCCTAAAATGGCCGACCTGTGTTCTCATGTTCTTACTTTAACCTCTTCAACCTCTGTAGGAGAGTTAATGTCCAACCTGCCTGCAGACTACATGTTAGGGTCATGTAGACCTTGTCCTTTGTTGACCTCGGGATCAGGGGATTACTTGAATCGGCGATGTTAACCTACAAGTATACAAGAACAATAACGCTATATGAACACGACATGCAAAACATCTGTTTGACCTGTATTAAAACAAATGTGTAAAGAGTGTAAAGTTAAACCCAGTGAATAATAGTGTTTGTTAGCAAATGTATTAAAAAGTAAACCGCATGCATGAGATATGTAAATTAGGAATGAACCTGGCGCGAACCCTAGCCCAGTACATGATTAACTTGTAGGATGCTGGACATCGTTATGAAGAAACTGTATAAATAAGCTGATGTCCAGCTAGCAATTCCTGTTCACTGCTCACATTGAACCCTGCTGGTGGTCTCTGTGATGTATTGACGGCCAAATAGCTATGTGTGTACTTTGTTTTGTAAACTGTACAGTATTGCAATAAAGATTCTGGGAATCTTTACAAGCCCATGTTGGTGTTTTTCTCTTTGCATGGTGAAAAAGCCTTAATATTGTATTTTCTGATTCCACACGTTCACAGGGAATGGTGGTTGTGACATGCAGCCTATAGATAAAGCTATTTTAACTTGTGTTTGCTCTCAGTTAAGGACTTGTCACATTGTTGTCCCTCAATTGGGAAAACCTACATTTGACGACTGGAGTGGTTTTGCTTCTTTGAGGATGTGCATTGAAGAAAATGGCCAGAGAAGGTAGTCTTCATACAGCTCCTATATTATTTGTATCTATGTGATCTGACCGCGGCTGATTTTGCTGCAGCTGGAAAGTTTGCCTGAGAAATGTACCACGTTCAAAACCCCTAGATACTCACAACACACCCACGACAGACCCCCCACCCACACCCTCAACACACCCCACTCACACCCCCAACATAAACATACCCTACTTACCTTCTCTTCATGCTGTGTCCCTGCATGCCAGTTCCCTTTCACTTCCGTGATCGTGAACCGGCGTCGCAGGGTCCTTGAATTTCTTTTTTTACATTTTTTTCAGGAGCTGCAGGGTTTCCCCCGCAACTCCTGCTCACTATACTCTAAAGTATAGTGAGCGGGGTGTTGCAGGGGATACCCACGCAGCCCCCACAGTCTTTTTTTTATACGTACCTACAATACTACCACCAAAGGTGCAAACTGTTGGTGTTCGAACCTTTGGTGGTAGCATTTTCCGGACTATTTATACGGTCAGACTTTTTTTTTTCGGTCCGATCGTACTATTCCTATTATTTCCTAACTACTCACAATTTGAGTTCTAACGAGCTGAGTTAATCTATTTGCTCATATGTGTAATTGTATGATTCATTTTTTTCTTTATGTAGCATTTCTAGATTAATTATTGCTTTCCTAACTTACAAAATGAAATGCCAGCATTGCCGTTATTCTCTAGACTTGCACAACTGAAATTGAGAGCAGGCTCATGCTAAAATATAACATATCTTTGGGAGGTTTTAAAGGGGGCCATCTTAAACAGCATATTTTGACCCATCAGAAAAACATGCAGGCTGTTCCAGAAGTAATTGTTCAACTCTATAGTTCCTCATCTTGCTACAAATCTTGTCTTTACCATAAATGTAAGGCATTGCTTAAGTTTGATCACCAGATACACCAGTGTATAAATGTGGTTCATGCATTTGGGTTTAAGCTCATCAAAGCCCAAAGGATATTTGTCTTTCGACCGTTAACTTTGTTGCCTAAGTTTTATAGGTTAAACACCACTATTCTATGTAAATCTGTCTCTGAGTTGTGTAGCGTAAACAAGACATTGGGCCTCATTACGAGTCAGGCGTTAAGGGGTTAACGGCGCCGTAAACGGCGCCGACCCTTAACGCCTGATTCCGAGGTCCCTTTGCGCCATGGTGAGTTTAACGCCTGCTTTTTGCAGGCGTTAAAATCCATGGCGCTAAGGGACCATGGTGCTAATTACGCCACCGTAATTTACGGTGGCATAATTAGTGCCTTCCCCACTCCCATTATGCCCTATGGGGCAAAAATGGGAATGGGGAAGGGTAAATGGGAAATGGGAATTTACCGCCCCACTCACCTTGGAATGGGGCGGTAAATCCGCCATCCACCATGGTGTAAACGTAGTTTACACCATGGTGGTAAGGGTACGACCCAGGCGGCAACTTACCTCCTGGGTCGTAATGAGGCCCATTATCTGCATAAAGCTATAGTTTGCTGCTGGAGAGTCCATCAGTATTTCAGTGATATTGCTGCCTTCCTTAAGATAGCAAGCCAAAGAGGACAATTTCAGCGCAAAGAAAAATAGGGAATGGGGTACTCCTGTATATTACCGTCTTATGAAGTATTGGGAGGCTCTCTACCACAACAATATTCTTGTCACAGACAAAATCTAGGTGCTTAAGTTCACAATGAGCTCACATTCTTAGTGGATATGGAGAAAGTATTGTCACTATCTCCTGTTAGATGTAATTTCTTAATACATGGACACCCAGGCCTGGTGACCTGAATCTTCACATTTGTTTAGCTGTATATATGTGAATCTGCTAATAACCTGTTCCAACGGTCAGGTTAACAATAGAAAAATCCACCTTGGTAAAAAAAGAATATTGTGAGGGATATAGCTGATGTGAATTGGTCATGGTTAACAGGCTCATTGCAGTCAAAGTCATCTAATATGCAGTAGGTATATCGTCATCCGCAAGATTGTACTTTACGATCACTGTCCTGGAATACAAGAGGATTTGCTCATTTATTTTAAGGGGGAAATGTCAATCTTACCTCCCTTGAGATCTTTGCACTGCAGGAAACTTTGATATCCTAGAAACCAATCTTAGATGATTTTACCATTTTTCTTAACACTGCTATCAAAAGAGTGTTTGGTCGACCTACAGCGGGTCTTATCATGCGGGGGTCGCAATGGACCGGTACTAAGCACAACTGAATTGAAGTCTCCTAATTCTGTTAACCAAATTATTAAATTAATATGGGATAAAAACATGCATCCATATTCAGACCGTGCTTATTAATTAATGTGTACTGGAATCCGGGCGCTATATCTAAAGAAGTGATGGTTGATGCTATAGAAGAAACCCGGGATAATTTATCCGTGGAGGCCTCAATACCTTTTTGCAGAGATCCATCTTGTTGTGTCTCTCATAGTTCAAAATATAAAGAGGCCTTTTTATAGAGCGGGATAGAATGGTCTGCCTTGATGTCAATAAGAAGCTTGGTAAAGGTGAATAGTAATATTACTGGAGATATTCCAGCTAGATCCACCTGGAAGCATGGTTCAAACACATCTACAGTTTTTGTGTCAGGATATTTTTTCAGATTTGTAGGGGCTTGAATGTCTGTGATACAAATCATAGCCATCATTCATTGTTAATAGTAAGTTTGGAGATCAAATTGTATGCCCATCATTGCACATATTATAAACCTGTGATACTTACTAATAATGGTATCAATCGTTTGACTTGGAATTATAAAACTATTGTCAAATGTAATAAGTATTTAGGAAATGTGGTAAGGAAATGTGATCTGAACTTCATATTTTCTTCTTATAACTATTCTAAGATTATGGCAAATCTTTTACCCCACTTTCATGGTCATGTTTCTACAAAACATAATCACAGACATAATGTTGATAAAACTATTCAGAACCAAAAAAGAATGTTGAAATGACTTATATCGTGGTTTGTAGCCTAGTTGAATTCGATAATCTGGAAAAGCGGTGACTGAAACATCTTTTTAAATATTGGTTGCAACAATATAAGAACACCATGGCTCTAATGATGCTGAGAATATGTTGCGGGCTATGTCTGAGTGTAATTTAGGTACATTTTGGAAAAACATTAATTCTGCACCTTATCTGCAGCTGGGCTCCAAGATAAATCATACTACAGATAGGTGGATTGATTTTTGTTAACTGATCTTCTGTAAGGTCTTTGACCTTGTGTGCTAAAATGAGCCTTGGAATTTAACCATTAACTGAAGACATTTATAAACTTATTATTAAAAGCAAAAACTCCAGAGCCCCTGTACCTGTCATGGCCACTGGCCAGGAACCACAGACGCCACAACATAAAGGGTCCAGTTGGACACAGTCCTGGCACCTTTGGCGCCAGGCTCATGAATACGTGTGCATTGCACACTTTTATTTTGTGCCAGGTGCTTGCCTCCCTGCAGGGGCCTCCATGTGCATCCAGTTCGGGCGTGGCCTTGAGAAGGAGCTGGGCTGCACGTGAAGCATACTTTAGGAGTGTCAGGGTGGGGCCATGAGTCAAAACTATGGGGCGTGGCCGGAGCCAGGCTATTTAAGCCTGCCCCACCCGCAGGTAAGCGATTTGCATTAATCTGCTTATAGCAACGTAATGCTCACCGCCACCTGAGCGCATCCCTAGCTGTTTCCAGCTACAGCAAGCAGAGTGCATCCTTACCTGCTTCAGTCACCACAGCCTGAGCGCATCCTTACCTGTTTTCAGCTACTGCAGCCTGAACGCATCCTTACCTGGTTTCAGCTTGCATCCAGCTCCCTCGTTGACCCAGGCATTCCTCAGCCGCTTGGAGATCTCTGGAGCGCAGCGTTAACGCCGACATCATTCCATCATGAACAATCCATCGGAAGACGGGACCTGAAAGATAAAGGGATAAATACATGTTAGAATTTGCAAAAGACATTGGGCCTCATTACGAGGTGGGCGGTAAGGGATTACCAGCACCGGTAAGGGCACCGGTGCCGGTAATCCCTTACTGCCCTAATACGAGTTCCCTTTGCGGGTCCTCCCTTAACGCCTGGTTTTTCCAGGCGTTAAGGATGGGACCTGCAAAGGGACTCTAGAGCTAATAACGGTACCGCAATTTGCGGAACCGTTATTAGCGCCTTCGCCATTCCCATTGAGGCCTATGGGGGCCCAAATGGGAATGGGGAATGGCCCTGGTGAATGGGGAATTACCGGTCCCGGCAACCTTGGAATGGACCGGTAATTGCTCCATTCACCTGGGCGGAGTCGGAACGGGTTTGGAGGCAGCCGTGGTGCTAATAGCGCCATGGCTACCTCCAACCTCGTAATGAGGCCCATTAAGTTTAAGGGTGTGCTTTAACAAATCTTCGCACTAGACCTTAGATCACCACTCACCTGCCGTTGGAGCATTGCGAACTCCATTCTCCGCTCATTGTGCCCCGCTTCATGCACCGCAACTATCGCTGGGCGGCATATCACCTATTGGGAGAAAGCGGAAGAAAGACATTATCAAACGGATACATACAGTAATCAACAATCAATACTACAATACCTAAAAGCCAAAAGACACTTACCTTAGAGTGGTTCAGCCACAGCCGGTCTGGCCTGCCACACACATGGACCAGTGAAGGAACTTGGTTCGTGAAACACACCCCTGCCGTGACAAGCAGGACGGAGTGCTCGCCATCATTAATAAACATGTGAGACTATACGGGATGGCGCATGCTCACCACATACTGGGAAGAAGGGTTCGAGAGAGACAGCCGTCATATCGCAGTATTCTCATGCTCTCATATCCTCACAGGGGCAGTGCCACCAACCAGCGCAGTCCATAGCATACAAGCAGGGGAAGAAGCCTGACAAGGGGAATCCACTTCCTGGGAGGGCTGCAACCATGCCCCAATGTCCCAATGTCCCCGCACTGACCAGGTGATCATAACAGTACCTGATGGTCTTACAAATGTGACTTTGAAAGGCAACCCCATAATGTGATCCACTATTTTAACTCCTCTTTGTAATTTTGAGAACCAAGTTGATTCCTTTATCATGGAAATTTTCCCTCCAATTACAGGCCCATTGCTTGATAGATGTGCTAAGCAACATTTGTAGTGCCTTAATTGAGCAACAATTTTGATAACGGGTGTCCAAAGCAAGGGTACATGATCTTTATCAAACAGGATTCAGGAAAGGTCTGAGAACAGAGATCAATGGCTTCTTGGTAAATCTACTTTTAAAAAAGGCCCTTAGCAAAGGATCATGTATATAGATAGGTTGTATATACTTCGGTATGGCCTTTGAGAGCATAAATCATTTGCTACTCTGGGCTAAACTGTTCAAATGGATTTGTCTGGAGTTCTTAGTTTCTTTCATTAAAGCCTTATATTCTGACACCACAATAAAAGTCAGACTGTATAGCGACAGTTTATTATCATCATCTATTAAGAAGGAGATGGTACGTATTGGTGTATTGGCTCCAATTCTTTTTAATTTGTTTATTTGTTATTTTTTTTATATCTGTTGGATTCAGGAAGTCAAACTCCTTTTTGTTTAAACATCCCGCATATAAACCTCTCTTGGAAATTAGCCTGATTTATTTTTGTATTGCACTTCTGGGGTCGCCTCTTAGCTTCAGATAGAAGTCCGTGTTATTTAATTGTCTCAGAGCCTCTATATCATATTTGGCCATGTCCCATACAACAATCCTTCTGCCCTTGTCAGCTCTTTAATAATTATAGACTCATCATTGCCTAGCTGTAGCGGATAATCCCAGTACGTCTTGCTGAAATTAAAACTTGAATTCTGTTTGTAATCTAATTTATCATAAATAGAGTTGAATTCCATAGGACAGCCCTCTCAAATGTTGCTGTTTCTTTTGAGATCCTATTAATAGAGGGAGTTAATGTAGAATTGGGGTTAAATGGAGTATTGCCATCACGCCTAGATGTATCATTAATTTCTAAGACAAAGAAACCTTTCAGCCGTATTTTTCAGAAAAATTGAGAGAGTTTATTTCAGCATCCATCTTACTGGGATTTATCATGGGAATACATGAAAACCCACTTTCCAAGACATTAAGATCCTTTTCTGACAGAACTTTCAGTGAAATGTTGAATACCGCCATGGGTTTTCCTAACGCCTGGAAGCCCTCCTCTGTGTTGCTTAGAACCTCGGTATAGTAGGTGCTCCTTGATCTGGAGGGGTGAAAGTAAGATCTTGGTGTTGGTAATTCTATGGGGGGTAGTTTTGATGTTGATACATCTGTTGGTAATTCTGAGGCGGGTAGTTTTGATGTTGAAACATCTTTTTTCAATGTTATAGTGCCAAAGAGAACAACTTATTTGCCTCAAACGTATCTAGAAAGAAGACATCCAAATTGAAAAACAGCATTTAATGGCCTCCCTTGCCTAAAAAAATTAAAAAGGCACTAGATGTAGGTGCTTTCTTCTTTTTCTTCCATTGGGCTGTATTGTACTTTATTTATTTCCTATTGAAGATGGAGATGTTTCTCATCTGTCAATTTAGGCAAAGCTAATGGTAAAAGCTTTGGGCTTTTAAATATATAGGAACTTACAACTGGGATTTATCGGCACAGGGTAGCACATTTGTGTAATAGGAAGATATTTATTGGGTTTTTAAAGATTTTTTAGTTTAGTTTAGTTTAGTTTGTTTATTTGTAAAGCGCATCCGAACCCTCAGGTAACTGGGCGCATAATCATGTGTACAGCAGAGTTACATATCGTTACACGAGCATCATAGTACAACAGACAGAGCGTACATTAATCCAGGCTCTGAATGTTTACGTACAAGAGTAGAATATACCGAGAAAAGTATGTACAGAGAGTATGCAAAAAGAAAAAAAGATACAGTGGCTAATGCGGACCGGGTTACAGGTTGGTCCTGAATAGGCTGTAGGTGGAGTAAACATTACTACAGGTGGAGAGCGGCGGCTAGCCAAGTCATGTCGGTGAGAGTCTGGCTGTTTAGGCTAGTAGCCATGATTTTACCATGGCTCTGAATGGCCAGAATGCGGCTTCCGATCTAATTGTAGTGGGGAGGGTGTTACAACATTGTGCTGCAAGCACTGGAAAACTGGAGCCCCCTGCTGTTTTTAGGTTATGATTAGGGATCTTTAGTTGGTGTAGGTAAGGTGTTCTGGTGGGTCTAAAGGGGCAGTGTCTAGAGAATTTGTCAGAAAGGTAACGTGGGGCAGTATGTGATAGGCACTTGTGGGTGATGACCGGTGTTCTTAGCTTAATTCTGTCACGGATCGGGAGCCAGTGGACTTCTTTTCTGACCGTGTATATGTGCGCCTTGCGTGGGAGGTTGAGGGCACATCTTAGTGCATTATTTTGCAGGATCTGGAGTCTGTTCAAGTTTATATTGGTAGTGCCTAAGTAGAGTGTGTTGCAATAGTCTAATTTAGACAATATCAGCGCTCTAGATAGGGTGAGGCAGCTAGAGGTGGAGAGGAAAGGCCTACAGGCATTGATCAATTTATTGGTGTATGAGGTAGCTGAGATGGTAGAGTTTATTTGTTTCTTTAGTGAAAGGGTAGAATCGAGGTATACACCTAATGTTTTAACCTCTTTGGAGACTTTTATGATGTTGCCATCAATGGTAAAGGATTGGTACCTTTGGTCCAGTTTGTTGAGGCGAGCCTGGGGTCCGACAATAAGCAATTCTGTCTTATCGTCGTTAAGGCAAAGACTGTGTGTGGCCATCCAGGCTTGGATTTCTAAATAGATATCATTAAGCTTTGCAGCATCTTCTTCATAGCTACCAGTGAGCGTGATGAGGACCTGGGTGTCATCTGCATAATTAGTGTAGCTTACACCCAGGTCGTCAAGACGGTCATATAGGAGCTTCGTGAAGATGTTGTAAAGTGTGGGAGAGATGCAGGAGCCTTGCGGCACCCCACATGTGATTGGGATAGGGTCCGCAGCCGCAGTGGGGGCAAAGACTCTAGTCGTCCTGTCAGACAGGAATGACTGGATCCACTTGGTGGCATTCTGAGAGAATACAGCAGCCGAGGAGAGGTGTTGAGTGAGGATCTGGTGGTCAACCAGATCAAAGGCAGCAGAGGGACCCAACAAGAGCAAGATGGCCAGTTTGCCCTTGTCTTTGGTGTCATCCATTTGGATTTTTAGATCCAAGAGGGCAGTTTCATTCCCGTGCCTTGGTCTGAAGCCGGATTGTCGCAGGCCTAGGAGGTTGTTTTCTTCCAAATGTTGTTGTATTTGGAGATAGGCTACCCTGTCCAAGATTTTGAGAAGAAATGGGACTGTGGTGATGGGCCTGTAATTTGTGGGGATGTTGGGATCTAGGTTAGGTTTTTTGAGCAGGGGTAGGACCCACGCTTCTTTAAGGTTGTTGGGGACCACTGAGTTTTTGAAGGAGGAGTTGATCAGAGAGGTGATGAGAGGGGCTAACTCATTAGCACCATCTTTGATGACGGATGCTGGGCAAATGTCACCTTTGCAGTTGGATGGTTTGAGGCTGGCGATTATCTTGATTACTTCCTCCTCTGTGACTGGTGAGAAGTGGAAAGATGGGCAGATAGGGGTAGTGTGTTTAGTTTTGCTGCTGTGGTTCTGCTTGAAGGCAAGGCTAGCTTTTTTTTGCTTCTATCTTGGTTTGTAGGAGGGCAATTTTGTTAGCGAGGGCAAGCTGGATATTGTTACACCAAGCCTTATCTTTGATGCAGTCCTCTGTAAGGGGCAGTGGTGATTCAAGTTCTCTTAGTATAGAGAAGAGTTCTTTGGTTCCAGATTTAGCATTATGTATTCTCAAGTTGTAGGTCTCTTTCTTAGCATTTAAGATGGCGGATTTGTAGGTGGAGGCAGTTGAAGCAAATTTGTCTTTAGTGGAGAGAGAAGGGGCTTTTCTCCAGCTAGTTTCTGCAGTTCTTTTAATATTACGGAGAACTTTTAATTCTGCTGAGAACCATTTGTTGGAGTGGGCAATAGGTTTGGCTTTTCATTGTTTGAGAGGAGCTATCTGGTTGAGGGCTAGTTCTAAAGTATTGTTATATAGGTCTACTATGGCTGCTGGGTTGTTTTTTTGCGTGGGTAGATTAGCTTTACTGATAGGCGCGAGAAGAGGTTTGAGGTTCTCTATAGTGATGTTGCGGTTGTTTCTGGAGATTATTTGAGGTAACTTTGTGGGTCGTGTGGTAGGTGGTAAGGATCTAGGTAAAGAGAAGGTAATAAGATGATGGTCAGTCCAAGTACAGGGAGTGATGTCAGTCAGTGAGAGGTTGCAGTTGGCATCTGCAAGCCAATCCAAGGATCTTCCTTTTGTATGTGTAGGTTGATTAATGTGTTGGGTGAAGTCTAGATGAGTAATCGTGTCATTAAGGGAAGTGGCTTGGTTGTCATTGGGGTCATTGAGTCCCAAGTTGAAATCTCCCAGAATGATGATTTGGGATTTCGGTTTCAAATTGGTAGTGAGTAGGAGAGAGATATCCTCTTCAAAGGTGGAGGGGGGTCCTGGGGGTCTGTATATAATATGGAATAGGCTGGTTTGTGTGTCAGATAATGGGAGTTTGACGGATAGAAGTTCGGCTGAAGGTAGGGTTGTGCTGGTTACTTCTCTGATGTTTAGGGTGGATTTTGCAATAATTGCTATACCTCCGCCTATTCCATTTTTCCTGTCAGCTCGGATGATGTTGTAGTTGTCTGGAGTGGCTAGAGCTATTGTGGGACCAGCTGCTGGGTGGAGCCATGTCTCTGTGATGGCGATAAAGTCTAGGTGGTTAGTGGAAATAATGTCGGCAACATCAGTAGCGTGGACAACCAATGAGTGAGCGTTGGTGAGTGCTCCCTTGATAGAGGTCTGTGGAGGGTCAGTTTTCGTGTGTGGTGGCGAGTGCGGTATAGTAGGGTTGTGACTAGGTGAGAGTTCAGAAAGTGAGGTAGGCTGCTTGGGGTTCGCAGTCTGATTGGTGAGCATTCTAGTGAGCTTTGTGACAAGATTAGTACGATAGCTGAGTCTATCGTTTCTAGTCATAGTCAGTGGGGCTGCGTTCAGGCATGTGGTAGAGGGTACAACAAGGCGAGAACCTAGTCTTGTATTTCTAAGGGGTGTGGGACAGGGTATTCATGGTGAAGGTGGGCGGGCGAATCTGTTTATCCATTCTTTTGGAGATAGTAGGTCTGGGTAAAGTGGTGTGGCTGTGTGGGCGCGGAGCAACGGGAGGAGGGTAGCCATAGTTAGAGTGGCGCCTCTAAATGTGGACATTGTAGGTGGCTTGGCTCTGATGATGGGGGCAGTAAAGTTCATAGGTTATTAGCAAGAGTGCAGTAGTAACTACAGGTAAGGCACAACACAATCAAATGAGGTCTATTAGCGACCATAGGGCACAGCACAGATCAAGTGAGGTCTATTAGCGAACATAAGGCACAACACAAATAAAATGAGGTCTATTAGCGACCATAAGTCACAACACAGATCAAGTGATGTCTATTAGCGACCATAAGGCACAGCACAAATCAAATGAGGTCTATTAGCGACCATAAGGCACAACACAGATCAAGTGAGGTCTATTAGCGACCATAAGGCACAACACAGATCAAGTGAGGTCTATTAGCAATTTTATTTTAGTCTAGTTTAGTCTATTTTAGTAAAATTCAACATTTTTTGAGAAAGTCTATGCAAAATATACAGATCAGGCACCTCCTGATCGAACACACTCTGCTCCTGAAGAAGACCGACATCAGTTCTACTGGTAGTTCTAGATGTACACCCGTTGAAACTAGAACAAGAGAAGTTCTATATGGAATACCAAGCAGATATATGCACCTCAGAACACCCTTTAGTTGACGACTGTTAAGAATTTCCTTTTTTTGTAAAATGTGTTTAGGATTGCAAAAGAAATTAGTTTTCATTTTTAAAACCTGTAGTACAACAATTAAGAACAGTTTTTAGAATTTGGATGGGTGCAATACAATAAAAACACTGTAGTATTCAATGTTCCACAACAGAGAATGTTGAAGAGTTGATGGTAAAAACATAAGTTGTTTTTTGCACTTTATGCATATTTGCACTTCTTCATGCATGATTTTGCACAACATCTGTCTTAATGATGTACACAATTAATATTGAAGAACATAATATCAAAATACTACAAACAGTACAAAATAATGCTACAAGAGCTGCCCTAAATATTCTAAAGTATGAACATATCTCATCTATCAGAAGGAGCATTCACTGGCTCCCTGTCCATGACAGGATCACATTTAAAATACTGATGAAAACTCACAAATCTATTGCGAACAAGGAGCCAAAATACCTTAGTAACCTCATCAGCAGAGCCCATTCCAATAGACCAACCCGTTCTGCTTATACAAACTTGCTTAGAACCCCTAGGTACAGAAGACAGAAAGCTGGAGGCTCCAATTTCCCAGCAATAGCACCCAAACTGTGGAAGGTTGTCCCTTCCCAATTGAGAAAGCACACCTCCTTTCAGTCATTTAGAAACAATCTAAAAACTCTATTCTTTAGGTCTGACCCCCTTCACTAGTCACATTGCCTCACAGACCAATTGCCAAATTGCCATTTGTCCAATTATATGATGTATTGTGAAAACGTAATAATGTACAAATGTGTAAAATGTGTAAATATGCAACAAAATCAGTGTCATATAAGACTTGTAAATCGGCATCCACATGTGATAATGAGGAAATGTAAAAATGTGTATAATTGGGTAAATATGTAATGAAATTGATGTCATTCAAGACATGTAAACCTGTAACCATATCCTTAAGGAATTCCCAGCGCCTAGTTGCCATTGGGATTTGTGCGCGATACGAATGAAAAAATAAAATAAATAATGTAGTAATCCATTTATTCTGGTTTTGTCTAATGTGTATATGTCATTGAATTGTATTTTGATATTTATTCATGAATAAAAGATGCTATTTTCACATTTGCTTGAACTAAACCATTACCTCAGTGTTAGCCCTGGAAGTTGAAATAATTCACTTGCGAGATGCCGCCTTCAATAGAATTTATTAATGTTGTTCCTCAGGTGTCTGCGATGAAAAGGGGATCCCACAAATAGTTTTGAGGTTTGCACAGTACGTGCAGCAGGAAGCAAAGACATGGACAGCAGCGGAAGAGGGGCCCAGACATTCAAGAGACGTGCTCTCGAGCCGATCTGAGTCGTTCGGGTGTGCTGGAGGACACGTAGACATGACGGAGCTGGTTGAGCTCCAGAGAAGGACTGTGCAGACAGTGACAATTACAGGAGGGCTATCAGCATTATTGTCGGACTGCAGAGGGTTTAACGCAGCATCCAGGAGTGACGCAGAGATGGCGAAGGAAACCAGTGATTGGGACTAAAGAGAGAACTAAACCTGGGGTGCGCTGAGCAGAACAATTAACAATTGTGGGATGTATTGACCCACTCCGCTATGCCATGCGGCATCACCCTGCCAGTGGTGGGGAAAGAAACAGCAACAATGGCGGCAAAATCCTTGTGCGCACCAAAAACCTAAAAAAAAACATGTGCTTCAGCACACAAAAAGAGGCAGCCATGGTGCAGCTGCAGTGGAATAGAGCACACCCTGCAGACATGTGCCAGTGGGTCCCATAACCAGCAAACAGAGTGCAGAGAGAAAAGCAGCACTTTGCAAATGAAACCCAAAAATGTGCCTACAAATGACATTTGCTTTGTTGCTAAAAACTCCAAAATGCCTATAACACAACACTTTCAACATTCACAACCTTGCCTGGTGCTAAAATCTATGTATCAAATGAAACATTGTGAAACATACAAAGTCTGAAAACTGACAGCCTCTTTGCTAACATCTGGATGCAGTACTCGGAGCCGCCTGAATGACAGCTGTCAGAGGAGGACTGAGAAAGCTTTAAAATTACCAAAAACTCAAAAGTCTGCTGAATTAGCAAACATCAACAGGATTGTTGCCAAAAAGGAATACAGATTTTAGTTGTGTTTTTGATTCGACAGATTTTCAGGCCAAGAAAGAAATGTATTTGTATGTGATGCAACAGATGTGGTTTTTGCTAAGTTTAAAAGTTAATTAGCTTGGCAGAAGCTGCAAAGAACTGGAAAAACAGGTTTTTCTCCCAGAAGGAGGGCCTTCCTCTCAGCAGAAACCCACGGGGAGGTGTTAATTGCAGGTTGGGACAGAATCTTGTCTACAGAGGGCAAAGGAACAATGACAAGGTTGCAGTCCAGGAAACTAGAAGTGTGAAAATTGGAGTGCAGGGAGACAAAAAGAGGCAGAGCCAAGCAACCATCTGTTGCTAAACATGAACAAAGAACACATTTTAAAAGACTTTTGACTTACTATTCAAAATGGTGAAAAATATAAAAATGACATAGTTGTTAATTTAATTTCTGGCTGCACGTGTGAAGAGGTGGCAGAACTATGTGACATGTTCTGGACAGGAATGGCAAGATATGTGGTTTTATGCTAAATGTATTACTGTTAGAATGGTGAAAATGTAGACGCATATCCCTATGTTAAACACGCACACTTGTGGAAAGTTGCAGAAACATTGGAAAGTGTGCTCATAGTGAAAAGGGCAACATTCTGTAGAAAGTGGAGACAAGATCCCACCACTGCAGGGTTTTGAGGAATAGCTGCTATGTAAAATAGGGCATCTTTGTGTGTGATTTATATAAAGGTGACCAATGTAGAAATGTGCATTTAACATAAAAACAGATTTTGAGACCAGTGGATAAAGGGAGGTCTCTGAGGACTGTAAAACAAATCATAAAATGTGACATCACCCAGCATTGATTCAATCACTCAAATTGCAAAGCGGAGATGAAGTGTGGTCCTAACCCAGCTCATAGGGGCAAGCCTAGCTAAGCCGGCCCACACACCCCCTTTGTGATGTCATTTTTAGGCATAAATAGAGACAACTGACAACACATAAGGACTCACAGATCCAGCCACTTTTCTGATTCCAGCGAACCACTCTGATCCAGCTTTTTACATCCAGCTTTAAATATTCTTCCAGATCCAGATGCCAAATCTCTTGCCAGCAATAGACACTATTGATTTCCAGCAAGTCCCCAATCCTCAAATTTATTCTCCCCACTCAGTAAAGCGCTGTGTGGTGTGAGTAGGCCTTTTGAACCAGTATCCAGAAATTCTCTGGGTTGCCACCACTAGGCTTGCCCGAGGAACTCACCATCTTGCTGATCCAAACACCCACAGACTAGGAGAGCAGATCATGTGCCAATCCGGCGACCGGCCTAGAGGATCCAGTCCCATGCCAAATGTTCTGTCTTTCCTAAACCAGACCCAATCCTGACCAGATCTGATGGTCCCAATTAAAAACTTATCTAATGAGTATAAATAGGAAGAGCTGTGTCCCATAGCATGTATCCTTTGCATAGTCTTGTTCCTATCCAGTCCGTCCTATCTTTCATTCTGAACCAGTATTGTTACAAGTATCTTTGCCTTGTCTTATCCCTAGCTCAACACCATCCTATCTGTCCTTCCGAACCAGTATTGTTAGAACTGTCGCTGCGCTGACCCTTTTCTCATCTGAAGAAGTCGAGTTTCCTTATCGGGTGGGTCACCCTGATCCAGTGACTGTAAGATCCTGTGTGGTATTCGCTTCTTCATAGTCATCCCTTAGTTTAAGAAAACCCATTTGTCATTTTTCAGTGCGATTCTCCCTTTAACGCGAATATCGTGCAATGAAAACTTTGCTGCGATTTTAAAAATCTGAAAGATTTACACATGTAAAATATCTCTAAACTGCTTCCGACTTGGACCTTAAGATTTCAATTGTTTTCTGCTGACCAAATCATTGCTTGGACAATCTTGAAAGCCAGTCTGACAGCTGAAAAGTCAATTCTGTTTTTCTCTTGTGTTTGCTGGGGGAAAGTGGGACTGATATTCTGTTTGATTTGTGCTATTCCTGAATACCTGCTCTCTCGTCCTATCTCCTTACATTACCTATTGGGGGGTTACCTATCCTAGCGGATGGATTAGATGAAATCGTTGAACCAATCTGGGAGTATTCATGTTTGACATGGGTTCCTAGGTACGCTCACTGGAGGGGTACCCTTTCCACTCAACCAGATATTGTGGTTGACCCCGTCGATATCTTGAGTCACAAATCCTGGAAACCTCGTATTCCAGTTGATCATTTACGATAACAGGGGTAGATCTAGGAGCTGTTCGGGATGACTGAATGTTTGGTTTTAACAGCGAAGTGTGAAAGACTGTAAGGATTCTTTTCCAAGATTCAGGTAACCGAAGTCGAAAGGCCACTGGGTTGATGATTTCTTGTATGGAAAAGGGACCGTAGTATCTGTGAGCCAGTTTATTGGGGCGCAGGTGTCGAGGAAGGAGTTTTGAGGATAACCAAACCTTATCCCTACTGAATAGAAAGGTCCAGATCTTCTTTTAGAGTCAGCATAACGTTTGACATCTTCTCGGACCCGTTCTAGGTATTCCTTAACCTCCTTATGTACGGTGATGAGGTTTTCGATCCAGGAGTCTACTGCAGGTACTGGAGTAGGATGTGGGAGTATGGAGGGTAGGACTGATGGGTGTAATCCTTCGCTACAGAAGAAGGGACTGGTCTTGATACCTGAATGATCTGAATTGTTATAGGCAAATTCAGCCATAGGTATTAGGAGTGACCAATCGTCCTGAACTTTGGTGGCGAAACATTGTAGATATTGTTCGAGAGTCTGATTCACACGCTCCGTGGCTCCATTGGTTTCTGGATGGTAGACAGAGGATAGGGCACATTGGATTCCCAGAATACGACATACTTGCTTCCAAAACTGAGATATGTACTGAGGTCCTCGGTCTGAAATGATCTTGGAAGGCAACCCATGAAGTCAGAATATGTGTTCCAGGAAAATTCCGGCAAGGTCAGATGAGGAAGGTAGTTTGGATAAGGGTGTAAAATGAGCAATATGAGTAAACAAATCAATAGTGACCATGATTGTTGTGTAGCATCTAGAGGGTGGTAATTCCACGATAAAATCAGTGGCGATGACTTCCCAGCGTCTTGTTGGTATTGCTGGCTGGAGTAGGAGTCCGGCTGGCTTCTTATTATCGTGTATGTTCTGATTGCAAACTGCGCATGTTTGGACATGGATCCTAATATCATCCTTCATCCTGGACCACCAAAACTGTCTTTGTACTAGATGGAGAGTGTTGGTTATCCCACGATGTCCCGAATGCAAGGTATCATGACATAGACTTGTGATCCTTTGTCTCAGTCCAGGAGTGGGAATGACTAGGCGATTATCTTTGAATAGATACCCGTCCTTAGCTGTGAGATTCCATCTGTTATTTCTCTTGTGCTCCTTCCAGAGGCCCGAAAGTCGAGTTTGGCCTTGGATATTCTCCAAGAGGGTGAGTGCTTGGGCAACAAAGATCGTGTGAGGAAACATCTTTGGAAAGGTCCGATCCTCAGAGTTTTCATAGTCAGGACGTCTGGAAAGGTGATCAGCAATTATATTTTGTGATCCAGGGACATGATGGATGTGGAACTGGTACTGGGCAAAGAAGAAGGCCCAACGGGCATGATGACTGTTCCTACATTCCAAAGATTGTAGAACTTGAAGATTTTGATGGTCCTTACGGACCTGGACTGGATGCCTAGCTCCCAGGAGTAGGTGTCGCCATTCTGTGAAGGCTTGGCGGATGGCTAGCAGTTCCTTTTCCAAGACGGAATAATGAGTCTCGCTGGGCGTCAGGGTTCGTGAAAGGTAAGCAATGGGGTGCTTGAATTTGTCCTCAAATTCCTGTTTTAGTACTGCTCTTATGGCGCAATTGGATGCATCCGTCTCCACTAGGAATGGTCGGTTAATATCGGGTTGAGTCAGGATGGGGGCTTGAGTAAACTCTGTCTTTAATCGTTGGAATGCCTTGTCTTGATCTATAGACCAGAGAAATGGAGCATCTTTCTTCAAGAGAGCAATGATCGGTTGAACAATTTCAGAGAAGGACGGTATGAACGTTCGGTAAAAATTGGCAAGTCCCAGGAAAGATTGGATCTGTTTCACGGATGTGGGAGCCGGCCAAGATAGTATGGCTTTTACCTTTGAAGGATCCATTCCAATTCCTTCTGGACTAAGGACAAATCCTAGGTAATGAACAGAAGTGACGTGAAACAGGCATTTCTCGGGTTTAGCTAGGAGTTTGTGTTCACCTAATCATTGTAAGACTGCCTTAACATGCTCTTCATGCCTTAGAAGGTCCTTGGAGTAGATCAAGATGTCATCCAGGTAGATGATAATGAAGAGGAATAGTATGTCCGAGAACACCCTATTCATGAAATGTTGAAAAACTGCTGGGGCATTAGCAAGTCCAAAGGGCATGACCAGATATTCAAAATGGCCGAAGGGAGTTCTAAAGGCTGTTTTCCATTTGTCACCTTCCTTTATACAAATGAGATGGTAAGCAGTTCCTTTTTTGTGAAGATTACTGCACCTCTGACTGCTTCCCGGATATCCGAGATGAGGGGTAGAGGATAACGGTCCTTGAGAGTGCACTGATTTAGACCACGGTAGTCCAGACATGGTCTGAGTTCTTTGGTATCTTTCTTTGGAACGAAGAACAATGAAGCACCCGCTGGAGATTTGGACGGGCGTATGGTGCCATTTTCCAGGTTAGTATCCAGGTATTCTCTGAGAGCTTTCTTTTCAGGTTCAGATAATATAAACATTCTACCGAAAGGAATCACAGCTGTGGGTTCGGTATCGATGGCACAATCCTCAGGCCTGTGAGGAGGGAGAGCTTGGACTATTGCGGTCGAAAAAACATCAGAAAAGGCTTGGTAGGCCCTGGGAATCTGGATGATGTTAGAAACGGCGACTGGACTTTGTTGGTTCTCTTGAAAGTCTCTAGAATGCTTTGGTAAGGTATCCAGGGATAGGCAGTGAGCCATACAAAATTCAGATCCAAGAAACAGTGAGCCGGCTGCCCAGTTGATGTATGGATTGTGCCTCTGCAGCCAGGGCATCCCAAGAACCATTGGATAATGGGCTGATTTAATGAGGTCAAATTTGATTCTCCCTTGATGGTGATTAATAGAAAGTAGAATCTCTTTAGTTTGAAGGGTAATGGGTCCTGAGGAAAGAGGCCTTCCATCAATTGCCTCTACTAGTTGTATTGAAACTCGGCTTTAATGTGGAATGTTATGATCAGTGACCCAATCTTGATCTAGAAATACACCCATTGCTCCGCAGTCAATGCCAGGATGGGGTAGGATTCTGTCTTGGAAGGCGATAGTAGGGCCTGCAGAACCACAAGGTTATTTTGTCCAGGAGAGTTCAAGGATGGAATTGATGTGGAGCAAACATCTCTCTCCCGACACTGTGCTCCATCTAGGATCGGGAGCTGGCATTTCCCGAACGCCGTGGAGGAGCAATGGGACATTCTCTCACAAGATGTTTATCGGAGGCGCAATACATGCATAGACCAGTATGGATTTGTCGCATCCTTTCCTGAGGGATAATGGGTCCACGAAAGGCTCCTAGTTGCATGGGTTCTGGGTCCGGGGTAGAAGGAACAGTTGACTCTGCTCTAGGAGCATGTTCCTTGATGGTCTTTTGGAGACTTGTCTTAGACTTCCTCTTCTCTGTTCTTCTTTCTTGGATTCGGAAATCTATCTGTAAGGATAGATCCATAAGAGCCTAGAAGGTGCTTGGGTGGGCCACCCTAGCGAGCTCATCTTTTATTTCTTCGTTCAGCCCCCTTCGGAAGAGTGTAAAACTAGCTTCTGGAGAACAGTCTGCTTCTTTCACAAGTGGTTTGAAACAAGTAACATAGGTGAGCATATCCTGGAACCCTTGTTGAAACTCGAGTAGTCTCTCTTGAGCACTATACACCTGCTCTGGGCGATCAAACATTTCCTTAAGGGCTCTCACAAAGCCATCATAGTCATCCAGGAGAGCGTTGCTTGTATTGACTAGGGGGTTGCCCAAGTCAATGCATTTCCAGTGAGGTGTGAAATCATAAAACCCACCTTTGCTCTAGGAGTGGAGAAGTAGTAGAGCTTGAACGTAAAGTGAACTAAACACGAATCAAGGAAGGCACAGAGAGTCAATGTTACATTTTCTTTGGTTGCGGAATCACATGATAGAACTAGCTGTTTTAATGCTGCGTTCTCTGCCTTGAGGTTCTGTACCTCCGTTGTTAATTCCTGCATGCCTCGCATGAGGTCTTGAACAGCGGCTTCCATCTCTGAATCTGTAGCGTTTTTTAGGCGTCTAAATCTGTCACAAGTTTCTCCCCTTCTCACCTGTTTCTGTTGTGTACTTGCGACCTTCTGGGATTTCTTCTTCTTTACGGCCCGGGATTTGTATAGTCCTGAACGCCGGTCTTTGTCGTCCAGCGTGAGAGTAGTGGTTCAGTTTCCAGGAGCGTTCTACAAGTCTAGGGTAATTCCAGGAAGTAATTAAGGTATGCTCGGAGGCACGGAAGACCGTGAATCGAGCGCGGAAGGTTTTCCAGGAGATTGGGGAGGAAAGGGAACAGGAGGGAATTCAAGGGACTGGGAACAAGGAATCAAGCGAGAGCCCCGATCGAACTCCGGCTAAGCACGTCCGACTTCAGGTAGCGGTAGCGTTGAGACGCGCAGAGCCGTGGGGGCGTGTCACTTTTGTAGGATGAGCAGCGTGGAATGCATAGACCGATCTGGAGTATTCTGTTCCGGGCGGCCATGTTGGAAGGATAACTGCATGCAATCCCCTGCGAGTCAGGGACCAGGAGGTCCAGAAAAGACGTAGACGACAGTTCATGACAGCCGGATTGAAATCACTTACACAATAAAAGACAATTTTGAATACCAAACAATTAGAATAACATGGCAGAGAACAGGAGTAATTCTTATTTCATGAGATACCAGTTTGGGAAACTCTGTTAGCCATACTGCCAAGAGCCAAGAAACTGTAAAGGAGAGATAAGAAGGCAACATTGGCGCAATTATCCTTTCATTAGATCTCAGTTTGGGGAAATCTGTAACCCACATTGCGAACAGTCAAGAGACTATAAAGACAGGCAAACATTGTGCAATACTCTTCATATGGGATACTGGTGTGGATGACCTTGGAACAAATATTGGCACTAACAGAAGAGACCATTTATAGTTGTAGGAGTTGTTCTTCATGGCAGGCGAGTTAACCAGGAAAGGAATCAGTGGTAGTTAGTCCTGATTGGCGAGTGGAACAGTAAAGAAGCAGTTGCTTTGAAGAAATGTGGATGTGGTAAAAGTGTTGTGAACAAAAACCACTAACTTTATCATTCTGACACGCTGTCGTATAACAAATACATTTTTGATGCTGTCCTGACTAAAGTATTCCACCAGCATAATGATTCTGATATGATTAAAACCACTTTACATCTTGGGAAGAAAACTTTGTGGAAGAAAAAGTTGCTTTTTAGTTAACTTTACAATACTGATAAACTGGTATATAACAGAAGACATTTGCTGTACTGTACTGACAAATCATTCCACAGGAAGAATATTTGTGATATTTTTACAACCATGTACATCTTGGGAAGAATACTTTGTGGAAGAAATTATTGCTTTGGTTTTGAGCATGTGTTTTGTGAAAGAGACATTTGCTTTACCAAGTTGAAAGACGTATTGGTTGGGAACTACATTTTACATTACAGTAAACTGCATAGAACTTAATTGAAAGAGAACTTTTTCAAAGGTCTTCCTGAATTGATTAATGGGAAAGGCACCAAAACCTGGTCACAAGGAGATGTTTGTAAGAATTATACGTTTGAAGTTTTACACAGTTTTGTAGAACTGAAATCAGATGCCTTTACTTCATGCACTTTGGTTGTATATGTGAGTTTGACGGTCGGACACAAGGTCATCTTTCTTTATTTTAGTTTGCTAGGTAGGAGCATTCTCGTTAGGATAGGGATAGATAGGTGTTTATCTCACCCCTTTTCCTTTTAATACATATTGCAAACTTTGAGAAAACTACAAATTTGTGTCTGTCTCTCATTTCTAACCCATCACAAGGCATGGCAGCAATATGTTTACACAAACAATATGACTTTGAACATATGTAAAATGAAGATCGTGATTCTTAGAGCAGATTAACAAAAAGGTATTTTCCGGCTTCTAGCTGGTTTCTTAATGACTCAAAGTTAGAAGTTGTCTCGAATTTTATATATTTGAGCTTTAGCCCATCGGGAGGGCATAATTCTAAGAATGTAGTTATGATCCTAAAATGTAAGGCCGCTGGCTTGGCATCTCAGGCAAAGCTTATTAATAAATGATGTGGTCACGTTTCGTGTCTTCATTCAATTATATTTTACAAAGCCAAAGTCAGCCCGACATTACCTTATGGTGCAGACATTATTATTGAGTAGGATAGAATCCCTTGCGTGAATGTTGAGGATCTTATGGAAAAGAGTTGTATTGCTCCCTATGGAGGCCCCAGCCTCTCATAAGATTTGAATTGGGTTTGCTGTTGAATAGAGTAATACTTATTTGGAGAATGATTTTCCTTTTTAGGAAAATGTACACATCCAAAGAGGTATATTTATTTAATTTAGTAAACAATGTGGTTAATATAATGAGGGAAGGTACAGGGAATAAATCGGTAGGGTTCTGTATGGATATTCTAAAATCTCTTGAGGCGACACCTGAGATGCTGGCTTCTATTGCTATGAATTCTAAAACCGGGTTGTGGAGACAAGACTGGATTTAAACTACAAAAAGAGGTCAGGGAGCCCATCTACCCAGAACGAACACGGTCAAATAATTTGTTCTTTGGTAAGATGCCCACTCGGGAGGGTCTGCATAGTGGCTGAGCCAGGTTGTGATGCCCAGGGGGCGAAGTGTCGCTCAGGGGGGCACTACCATTTCCTTAATGTTGCAGGTATAACTACGAACTGTTGATAAGGACTCAGAGGTATTCTTCTTCGTGCATTATGTCTGTATGGTGCAGCATTTATTTGGTGTTTGATTGCAGGTGTAACTAGGCACTTTAGACCTTATTAGATAAAGCTTTGCTGTAGTGAAAGTGCAACTTGTTACATTGTTAATATTAGGGCAAAAATTGTTCGAAGTCAAAAAACGTTCTTTCATTGCATTTTTACACCAGGGCAAAGTTTACCCTTGTGCTGATATCATTCTCTATTAACCTGGGGCAAATATTTCTCTGGTGTGAAAAAGTATTGAAAGAATACAGCATTTGCCCTATGATAATATTTGCCCTTGTGCCATTGCGTGTAAAGTTGCACTTCACCAGTGAAAAGTCTTGGTAATATTGGCATAATTGAAGCCTTTGATAGTTCTTCGTCAGGAAAACGTTGTTTTCACTTTCCTTTCCCCTTTCCCTTTCTCCTGTCGTTCCCTGCATCCACCTTTTTACACAGACAGTCCTTGGCTCTTCCACTGCTGTCATTTGGCTTGGCAGTCCAAGATTATATGCCTGAGATTCAAAGATATCCCTCCACACTTCAAAGGCTGCTTGAGCAGGACATCTCTGGGCCATCACACAAGCATCCTTCTACCATTTCTAATCCCTCCCTCTAAGTAACTATACACCGTCATCACTGGAAACCTTCTGTTAACATGACACATCTCATTTTGCTGCTTTCTAGATCAGCACACCATTTGGTCCACTGCCCGCTTATACAATCAATTCCCTTCTTCCTCAGCCCCCTCGTAGCTACCCAAATTGTATGTTCTGCGTGTCTGTTTTCTATTCCTGTTTCTCCCTCCCTCCCTTTTATCTTTTTTCCTGTTCTACTCCATAGACATGGTCTGGGTTACTACAGGCGAGGGGAGAATTAGCCAGTTTCTCAAACAATGAACCAGCACTGTAAAACCACTACGGTGGTGACAGGCACAATACAAAAGCTTAGTAACAGAACATAACAAAATCAGGCCTCAAATTGCTAATGGACTACGCTTTTAATCAGCCTCCAGATTCCTCATTAAGCGCACGCATACTCCTCAGTGAATCTTTGTGTAGCCTTCTGCCACGTGCCATACTGAATATTCAAAATCTTCACCTAAACTGCTGATGTGCGATTTACAGAGCATATCATTTCCCTCGGGGTATTTTTATCCTGTCACAGTGAGTGAGGCGTTTTCTTGTACAGCACTAATTCGGGAGATACATGGGTCCAGACCCGGCTTGAGAAGTGTGGGAGTCCATTTCAACATGATGGTTGCCCCCTTGCAGAAAACATTGTGTGGCACACTTGGGGTGCATACATTATAATGGATGCAAATAAAGCCAGCGGTTAATAGCAGCCAATTATCATGAGACGGCCAACCAGCAAGGAGCTGAAACACTAAATGCCCACTGGTTATCACCTTGTCTTTTAACACTGGTTCCTCCACATCAGCCCCATGCTGGCAAAGAAGAATTTATAGCTTTTCTGTTGGCATTTAGTGTTTCAGCCCTCTGCTGGCTGGCCATCTCGCGATAATTGTGGCTATTAACGCCTGGTTGTATTTCTTTGCTTTAAATGTGCGATTTAGAGCTCTGGCATTACAGACTTCATTTTCTGGAGCCCTTCAGCTCCTCACTTCCAATGACAGCCTGAGGGGCTCCAGCAAATGAAACATTTAAATCAAGCACTGCAAAGAACATGTGATGATCTAAAGGGCTCCAGCAAATGAAGCTTGGAACGTGAGTGCTGCAAAGCGTACATCTAAAGCCCCAGAAGGAAAATAAGATATAAAGGAATCTATTGTCTTATCACAATACTGCTGACTGGCAGCATGGAAGCTGTTGCTGGGGGCCCCCTAAGGCTTGAGGATCCTTTTATTTGAAAATGTTGGAAGGGCCTGACGCCGCCCCTGTCTGGGTCATTGTATTCACTTCACTGGCATCCGGCCTAATTCTATTTATGCTGTGTCGATTTGGTCTAATTATCCGCATGTATCCACAACTGGGGAGGATCGCCTGGTAGTGTGCCTTGTGCACAGCAAGATGTGAAGGAAAGTAGGTTTACTTCAGGTGCATAAGGCCTACAAGACGTTAAAAGATGTTTGTCCAATTGAGAAATTCAGAACATTTGCTCTCCATTTGCTTGCTTTGTTCAATTTTGTTTAGAAGTCTAGAGAGGAGCTCCAGAAACAAGCAGGAAATGAGGACTAGTCGCATTGTGCTTCTTCATAATGGCACAATGCAATATTTTTCTGTTCCAGATCTATTTACCAGGTGCTGTGCTGATCACAGGGGCAAGAAGAATGGAAATGGCCGGCTCTACGAGCACACGTGGAGTTGAGACGGAGAGAGGAGTGCAGGTGGTGCTGAGAGAGGGAGACAAGAAACAGTGAATTGTACACCCAGAATTGAAAGTCCAGACTCTTCCCAGAAGAGAACAGCAGGCGCTTCGAGAGATTCGTAGGCAGCGCTAAGAGAGTTGTATCCTGGGAGTTGCAGTGCACACATTGCACAACAAACTACAGAAGGCGCTGAGAGGCCGAGGCAGTGTTCGGAGGAAAAACATGCCAAGGCAAACTGTATACTGGGAGCTATAGTTTAGACAGTCCTCGGTGTGGTGCAAGACGGGCCGAGGGAGAGAGAACTTGAAGCAGGGTGGTTCGTGGAGATGATGGACGGCACAAGAAGAATTAGGCAATGGCAATTGGCAGTTGTACCAAAGCAAACTGTGCAATGCAAATTGTCGATATTATCCATTTACATTACAAATGACATTAGGAAATACGCCATTGTGCATGCACTGCTAGTTTGAAGCTTAGAAAGCACATCATCACACTGGCAAGCAGGGCAGAACAGCAACAGCAGCACACTATTAGTACTGACTTTAAGCAGTTGAACTTGACTCTGAGTCTCAAGTCTGACTGACTCCCTTTGAAATTCAGTCAGATGCTTCTCCTCCTGGTGGGACTGTTAGCTGGCCAGGTGTGGTTGCTGGTCACTGTTGGCAGTAAGGGTGCACTGCCTAGCGCAGCAGCAGGGCAGGGCAGGCACTACATCTCCAGGCAGAGACAAGAAGCACTGCAGGCTTGTGGCGGACTGATACCTGTGACCTGGATGTCGGTCGACTGACGGATGAACTGCCTCTAGTCTCTGTTCCCAATTCCAAAGCAATTAACAAAGGCACGTGCAATTGTTTCTGAGATGGAACTAGTATTTACTACACTATATCAAATGCACTTGGTAACAGTTGGCTGGCGGCTCCAGATAGTCTGGAGGCGAATGCCTGCATGCAGGCCTCGGCCGGGCCAGCCCCGGGCCAGGGATGGGGAGGAAGAGTAAGCTGCTCAGTGTCATATCGCATCACAGTGCACATTTTATTCATGCATGAGGCTACCATGAACAACATCAGACTGGCCTGGCTGCAGGGAATGACAGCACCTGCCAGCCTCCTCCACCCACTCTCCCCAGGCTGGTCGCCGGCATCTCTCTGGCAAAATCAAACAAACTCACTTCTCAAACTCTCTGCCTAGTCGTCGCCTGCAATTAATGATCCTTCTTTGCAAACAATTGAGAGCAGGATCATCATCCCACAGGGCTAGGCCAGGCAGGCCCGCAGCAGGAACTTTGGGGGCGTGGGGTGCCATCAATGCATTGGATATAATTGTGGAAGCCTGAAGCGGCAGCCAAGGAACTGTATGTAACATTACAGCAACTTACTAAAACAAATTGGTGGAAGGCAACCTCAATAAGCACGCCAGTGCCGCCGCTGCAAGCAAGGTTGCATCATGCTCACACATGTACTTGTGTGTGCTGCTAGTGTGGCCTGCAGACCTGGTACATTGATTGGGGATTGCCTTGCCAATTCCAACAACAACAGCACCCAGGGCCAGAGATTTGTTGGCTGCTGCCCGGGCAGCCCAGTCTTCTTCTGAATTTTAATATTGAATAAGCATTAAGCAGTAGCATAGAACTGCTGGCCTGGTGCCAGGCTGCTGCTGTGACACTTTGTGTGTGTGTGCAGCACACTGAGTTCATTTCTGTGCTTCTGATATATTTGCACATAAAAGTAAGCATCCTGAAGGTCCAATGACACTAACCAATCCTGGAGTTCAAGGGCCTGAAGGATCTGCGAAAGAGTTAGCATCTTGAACCTGTCCTTCCTGAGGAACTTGTTCAAGCATCTCAAGTCCAAGATGGGTCGCAATCCTCCATCCTTCTTGGGTATCAGAAAGTAGTCAGAGTACCAACCCTGGTTTCTCTCCGCTGGAAGGTACCGATTCTATTGCATCTTTTTCCAACAGGATGATAATCTCCTGTCTGAATAGCAGATCTAGAATCAAGGTTGATCTCGATTTTGAGGGGCAATTGGGAGGTTTTTTTTCCAAAATGGAAGATAGTAATCATCTGCTACGGTTTGTATCACCCATGCGTCCAAAGTTATGCTTTGCCAACTTCGGGGAAGGCATGACAGTTTCCTTTCCAACAGACTTGTGGGAGAGGGAGTCATTTTGCTGTACCACGTGCCGCTGCGGGTAACTCTTCAGGTGTTGAACAGTGATTTATATCTCCTCTACCTCCATGAGGGGCTTTTCTTTGGCCCCATTGTAAAAAACTACCTCTTCCTCTAGAAACAGAGGAATAAAAATGAAAAGGACGTCCTCTCCATCCTTGATTTGAAGGTTTAAGTTGTCTGATTGCCGCCCCTAATGATTTAGCTGCAGTTTGAGATACTTGCAGCTCTTCCAGGCTACTATCAGCCTTCTCACCAAACAGTGAAGTCCCGTCAAATGGCATGTCGAGCAAACGTGCCTGGACATCTGCAGAAAATCCTGATTTTCTCAGCCAAGACATGCGTCTAACCACTGTACTGGCAGCCATGGACCTGCTTACTGAATCCACTGTATCCAAGCTGGACTAAAATGACTGCCTCATGGTGCCTTTTCCATCCTGTATTACGCTTAAACCTTCTCTTTCTTCTACCTCTGGAATGTGTTCTGCTGCAAGAGCAGCTATCCCTCAAAGGGTGTGAGTGTACCTCGCTAAGGCACTGGTAGAATTAGCTAATTTTAAAGCCTTGCTCCCTTTATTAAATACTCTTTTTGCTAAAGACTTAATTCTTCTATACTCTGTATCTGCCGGAGCAGAAGAGTAAGCTGCACCTTTTGATGAAACTATTGCTGCTTGAACCACCAAGCTCTCAGATGTAAGGTGCCAGTTCAAAAAAGGAGGGTCCACATAAGCAGTTCTGTATTTCTTTGTTAACAATTTGTTAACCGGTAGAGCAAAATCTGGTTTTAGTCAGTTTTCCCCTTACTCTAAAGGCTGCATTGAATGGTAACACGGTCTCCCTAAACGGACCACTGTTCAAAATATCAGTGAGGCCATCAGTCTCCATAGCAGCTGCAGGTTTGGGCCACACCAGAAATTCAGCAATTTTTTAAATTAAAGCTCTGTATGAGGGGTCAGCCTGAGCAGCCATCTCTGGGTTACCAAACTCTGTTTGTGGTGAAGTTTCCCAGCTACTGGTATCCTTTAGAGTATCCACTAGATTTTGCATCTTGGATTCTTCAGAGATCAACTCCTCTGGGGCATGTGGTGTCCCATATTGATACCCAAAAGGGGGCTGATATTCCTCTTCTTCAAATATTGATCCCATTTGCTGGCAGAAACCAGGTCACGGAATGGGTTTAAAACACTTAGACATATCAGCCATAGGTTTAACAGTCTTCAAGAGCACTGAATGCTCTGACGAATTTGAAGGTGGCAAAGGCATTGAAGGCTTCGATGACTTCCTCGAAGCAGTTGGTGAATGGACCAACAATTAAGTATGCTTCGATGGCTGTAGATGGATTACATGCCTCGAAGTTTCAGGCGATAAACCTAACAGCTTTGATACCTTCGGAGAAGGCCTTGATGCTGAAGTTGAATGCTTTGAGGGGCCAGTCACAGTCTCTTGCTTGTGTGTCGAGGAAGACTCCTTCAACTTGTGTCGAGGAGTTTCTCTTCCCGGGCCTTGAAACGCGTGAGAAGGAGACATAACAGACTCCCTACTGGTCTTAATAGACTCTGATTGGTGGGTCTTTTTTTCATACTCCTTCAGAGTGAAAGGGGCCCCTAGGGATCCCTTACGTCTATGGAAACAAGGTGAGTCACCACACACGATGGATAAGCCAGACACGAGGTTGTATTCCCAAAGCTAGGGTTTATTGCAAAGCAAAAGTCTCAGTTGGCCAACTCGGTCTCACGCCCCGCGACGTGTATCTCTAGACCTCGAGGGACGCAAGAGAGTGAATTACGTACATCAGTTACATATATACAGAATGCATATCAAACAATCAGCTATGACATGTTTAACACCCCCCTTTATTGGGTTTCTTTGAACTTGGTGTGATGATGGACATTTTCGACAACTATGACACCTTCAAACATCTATTCTAGTAACAATTTGCAATTTGTGAGTGCGGAGGCATCTTTCAGTTGTTGAACAGAACACAGCGCTTCTGTTCTTGGAAGCGAGCTACATACAGGGGGAGAGTTGCATTCAAGACCTTGCTATCTATGAGGTGCTATTCGTGTCCTGGGAGCCGACACGCTCTAACGGGGCTCAGCAAAGGGGGGGCCGTAAGAAGAGCATAATTCAAGCCTTTAGCTGCTTTATTCTAACATATTCTACCATATAACGAGACTGGCTGGCAGCTGCAAAATGATTAAATGCCCTGCAGCTCTGCTTAAAGGCTACATTCGGGAGGGAGCCGGGCTTTCTTCCTGGCGCTGCCTACTTTGTGTTTCAACAAACTCTTGTTATCCTCGCGGCCCTGCGGCCTTGTCCTTTTACGTGCAGACAACAATGTTTTACAGTCGAGCAGTGTAAGCAGAAAAATGTACTGCGAAGCAATAAGAACAGAAAGCAATGAGCAATGGTTAGAAAACAAAATGGCGATTCTTGTTACATCAAAATGGCCGTTCATTGGCAAACTCGAAAACCTATATTCTGTCACATCGTGAATGAGACGGTTGGCCCACGGCCATCAAAATACGTTTGTGGTCACACAGTAGAGGTATCCATTTTTCTAGACTGACAAGAGTGGCATTTTCAAAGGGAAGTTTTCTAATTCTGCCACAGTCAAGTTCTTTCATGGAAAATAAACTTTTCGTGAGAGGATGACGAGGATAGATGGCATCAATTTTTACTCTTCTTATGAGAATGGACGACAAGTGTCGTGAACTAGACTTCGAACGTCTTCACTGTCTTGGACACTTTCTAACAGGAGAAACATCTTGCAATTTGGAGGATGATTTTCTTTTTGATGAGGTAACGGCTGGGGATTTGGCAGAGGTCTTACATGCATCGAGGTTTCCCTTCCTTTCCTGCAAGGCATTGACAGTCATGGATTGACATGACCCACACTGGTCGACTTTGTGGCCCGACCCTAAGCACCACAGACAGATGTGGTGAGGTTCTATGATAGACATTTTCATTCCACAGTTTGAACACCACCTGTAGCCTGTCTTTGGTTTCGAGGAATATTATTCGAAGAGTATATAGATAAACATATTGAAATTTCGCTGAGGCGAGTAGCTCTGAAGCACGCAGCAATACAGAAAAACCTGAACCGAGATAAGGGTCGGCACACGTGCTTCGTATACCAGCGTCAACGTCGCGAGGGATGCTACAGAGGCCATCAAGGACCAAGACTCAAAGCCGCACAATGCTCTACCCTATGAAAATAAATTCCAAAGCAAGTTACAAGCAGATTTGAATGTCAAAGATGAGGAATACATGGGAGGACACAATCCATTCGAAATATCCATTTACATATCAGTCTTTGCCCCACCCACTTGAGCAGTCCAGCACCGAAATGCACAGCTTCACCACACTGATAAGGCCCAACTATGAGAAACACGTGTCTGGGTTTGCTGTTGGAGAAATTGCCTAGCAGAGGACCCTCAATATACTTGGAAGATTAGTTTGATCAGATTATTAAAATTGTTGTTTTTCAGCAAATTTTTCTTTAACTAATCAGGAGGAGTGTTTTCTTTTTAAAATTTGTTTTTTATACGTTTTTCAGATTCACATTGTGCATATGTAACAAACAGTTCGACAAATACTTCAACAAAGACATATTAAATGAACGAACAAACCAGTTATGTCGATAACACAGTGGAAACATCTCAATCCGTCCCACACAGCCATCTCGTTTCTCCCCAGATTCAGACAATAGCTACCATCTTTGCTGACTTTGCATAGGGGACCTAACATCTTTTTAGGTACATTTGACAATATGAGCCGATGGTCATCTCTCACAGATCTTGCATTCTACTTAAGTGCTGCGGCATGTGGTGGCTCATTGCTCATAGCGTGTACAAAAGTCTGCCCATGCTGTTTCTATGGATCCATGATCTCCATGTATGGCTTTGGGCAGGCCGTCCATTCGGTGCAGGTTTCGGGCCATGTTTATCCATTCGGATTTCCTCTGGAGTAATTCTCTTTTCCAGAACATGGTGAGATAAGCCCTGGCAGCTAGGAGCAGGCCGTGAGTCATCTTCGGCAATTTAGAGAGTCCATCAACTTGTTCAACTAGTCCAAAAAATATTAGCATAGGTACCTTCTTCCTAATTACCCCTTCCCGGACTTTGATCCAGTTAAGGCCCTCATCCCAGTAAGATTGGACTGCCGTGCACCCCCACCACATATGCCAGTAATCGGCTTTCATCCCACAGTTATGCCAGCAGAGAGGACTCGCCCCTTGGTACATCTTGGCCAGCCTGAGTGGGTCATATTGCCATCTATAAAGGAGTTTTATGTTGTGGAGTTTGTACTGTGAGGCAATTGACGTGTGTGTGGTTCTTCTACATATTTGGACCCAAATGTTCGGTGATGTTTCACTTCCTAAATCTCCCTCCCATTTCTCCCTCAGTCTATCGGATCGGGATCACTGAGAAGAGAGCTCACATCCAATCCTGCGTCTCTGCGGCATCTAACAAGGGGCCCATACTCTTTAAAATCTTCAAGATACTGGCCAATCCTGCTGCAGTCTCTACCTCTCCAGTCCCTTCCCAGGCCCTCTGCACGGCTCTGGCTTCTCATTTAATCTCTAAAACTCAGGACATCCTGTCCTCTCTCTCTTCTTCTCCCCCTCTCCCAACTACCCCATGCTCTTCCTCTGGCCCTTCTTCGGCCAACTCCCCTCCTTCTCTGCCTTTCCCCTGTTCTCCCCAGACAAGGTTTCTAGACAAGTCCGATCTATGAAAGTCTCATCAAAACCAGTGGTCGAAGTGTACAAAAAGAAGTAGTAGAACTATGTTCAGTGCTGGCCTGCCCACGCTCCCCAAAAACCCCATCACCACGTCCCCTCCCACTCACAATACAAACCCCCAAACACATGCTCCTGCTTTTTAATTTAACGTTCAGTGTGTTGCAGGGAAAGTGCAAGTTTCAACTACTTCCTACACTGTTATTTTAAAACGAAACCATTCCGGAAGAGTTTCTTTTTAAAATAAAAGTATAGGAAAGGTAAAACTTCATTAAAAAAAGTAGAGGAGCACCGCTTCCAACCGCTCCCGCTCACTTCGACCACTGACCCTGTTCCTCCAAAACCATCAAGGACCACATTGACTCCCTGGCTCCTGCTCTGGATGAATTCTGTAACCACTTCTTCGCCACTGCAGTCTTCCCATCCCCCCTGAAGCACTCCCTTGTGCACCCTCCTTAAGAAACCCTCTGCTGACCCGTCCTGCCCAGCTAACTATCGCCCATTCTCCATCACTCCCTCCTTGGGCAAACTCCTGGAAAAGATGGCCATATCCCAGCTTAATCTTCACACTGAATCTCTTGGCTGTCTTCATGACCATCAGTCTGGCTTCGGAGCGGCTAGAACCACCGAAACTGCTCTCCTGAAAATCTGTGAAGACCTACTCTCAAACCCTGATTCCAACACCCCCTGTGTCCTCATATTGCTTGATCTCTCTTCTGCCTTTGACAAGGTCAACCATGCCATCCTGCTCAACCGTCTCTGTGATAACCTGGGGATCACCGGTCAGGCCCTGGCATGGCTGACTTCTTTCCTCTCTGATCGACCCTCTCAGGTCCAACTTGGGTCCTTCATCTCCTCTATCTTTACCTCTACCTGTGGTGTCCACCAGAGGATCTAACCTCTCGCCCTGGCTATTCAACCAATACCTGACACTTCTTGCCTGCCGCATTGCTGCTCTCAGCCCCAACTTCCAGTGCTATGCGGATGACACTCAGCTCATTTTCAGGCTACATTCGGCCTCCTCTTCTTCGTCTCTCATCTCTGACTGCCTGTCTGCTATCCAGGAGTGGTGTGCCGCCAATGATCTCTGCCTTAATGCCAGTAAGACTGAGATTCTCCTCATCGGCACACCCGTGCCATCCTTTCATGTCACTCTCTGGCCGGCCTCTCTTGGCCCTCTTCCTGCTCCCACCTGCAAAGGGTATCTCTCCAGGACTGAAATCTATACACTGGCTTCCAATGACGGCAAGGATTAAGTTCAAAACCCTCTGCATTTTCCACAAGACCTTCTCAAAATAAGTATATTTTTACTGAACCCACCAATGTACAAAGAATTACAAAAACACTCTGAAAAATCTACCCTGTAAAGGAAAGACAGAGAAATGCATAATGTAATGGTGCAGCATTCTGGGTTTTCAACAGGGAGGAAAAACATGCAAGAAATGTAATAATGTGTTTAAAAAGGATATGTTCATGGAGAAGAAAGGTGCAAAAGGGACTCAAGCAGCCTCTAGAGTTCCAAAAGGGAACCAGAGAGGAAGGGCCTCTCAAAGGTACCTTATTTTGATGATTTAGTTTGTTGTTGTCGAACTAGGCTTTGCACGGGTGTGTGTGAGTCGAATCAGATCTGGAGACATCGAGTGACATTAATCCAGGTGGCGAGTCGGTATTGAAACTTATTCGAGCGAGTGCTCTGTGCGGTTCTGAAGTGCCATTGAACTGTACCGTTTCAAGGGATCACCAAGAGCTGTTTGGTGATCGAGCAAGTTTCAAGATGATGATCAACGCTGGCTTGGGTCAATGAGTGATACGATGATCCAATGGTTTGAGTCGAGCTGTGATAAAAAGCCCTGTTGTTTCCATGCTGTGTCCGATGCAATGATTCAGAGTTGAGTGCACAGAGTGCAGGTGCTTGAGCCAGATAGGTGACAAGACTCTGCAGAAGCACTACAGCATCGAGTCAGTTCGATGATTTGAGCATGATGAGTTAAAGTTGGGTGAGTGACAAAGAAAGAAAAACAGGGATTTGGCGCTCAGGTTTCTCTGACACTCACTGCAGGTCTCTTGGACAAGGAGGGTCCTTTCAGTCTCTCTTCTCCCAACCTGGGGAGGTTTGGAGCAGAGTGGCAGGCCTTGATCCTCCACAAGAGTCACCCCCAATGTGCCATGTGAATGGATAGGGAGCAGAGCTTATCTGCCTTTGAGCATTCCTTCTTCATCTCAATGACTGAGGACTTTGGAAAGATCAAACTCTCGCAAATGAAGTCCACATTAATTCTTCATATGTCCTGGATGGTCAAAAAAGGAACCCTAAGAAGAAGTGGGAGACCCCAACTTTTACAGACAAAAGCCCACTGATGATTGGACAAAAGCAAGTCTGCTTTAATGGGTTCGATCCTGCCCTTGTGACAGGGGTTCTTGCCTTCTTGCATCATACCAAAAGTGCTTTGTGCTTAAAGATGTGGAGAGGATGGAAAGAGAGATACAGAAAGAACCAAGCTGGTAGAATCCTTCCCCAACTGTGTGGACTCCCTCTGTCGACATGAACACTGCCCTCTTCAAATATCCATAGCATTCAAGACCCTTTTGTATGAAACAACCCGGTGTGAGGCTAGTCCTTTGTGCATGGTTTGCCCCTTGGTTCCTGTTTTCTAGGATAGCTCATGCTCAGGGGTTGTCTTCTTGGAGAATTATGTTACCCAACCTCAGAAAGGATCAAAAGAGAGACAATTCCCACTGGCTCCTGTCCTGCTGGGTGCAGCAAGACAGCCAGTTTAGAGAGAATACACATTGGGCCTCATTATGAGTCCGGCGGTAGCCGTGCCCGTAAAAACGGCACGGATGCTGCCAGAGTCATTTTTTTTTCTGGCGCCCTGCAGTGGGGACTTACCGAGGCATTACAGCCCCAGCAGTCCTGGTAATTCCTCATTGCCGGGCGCCGGAATACATTGCTCCCCATTCCCATTCGAGTCCCATTGGACTGAATGGGAATGGGGAGGTCGGATACACCGGCACCATTCATGAATGGTGCCGGTGCATCCGTCAAAGTCTGCGAGCGGGTGCCTTTCCTCCCGACAGTTCAGACCTGGCAGGAGAAAAGGCACCCGCTCACAGAACTCGTATTTTGCCGGTCCGGAAACCTTGTAATGACCCATTGTCTTTTCATGGCTGGGTTGACTGGGCTGGCATAAGTATGATAGCAATTTAAAATGGCTTTAATAATTAAGACCATATCCTAACTCAGGCATGGCTTATATTGACTGATTAAAACTGCCACCAGTATGGTGATTTCCTATGATTACACAGTTTGGAAACAAGGTTTCCTATTTTAAATGCAGCACCAGGTGCTGAAGTGTCTTGCCTGTCACTGCAGCTGTCATGGGAGAGCAGCCTCTGTAGATCAGGATGCTGGTCTAGCAGGGCAGAACTGTACACTATGTTTTTGTCATGGAGTTTGCTTAAAGGGGTGCCTGGTTAGCAGGCCACCGTTTCTGAGATAGAATTACCTGCATTATTCGATTATTAAAAGCTAGGGCTAGTCTTCTTGATGATCTCTATCATATAAAACATAAAAGGTCCAAAACCACCATGCTATGGATGTGTTTGAGACTCAGTCAGTAAATCCATTTGTCAAAATATTGAGGTGGAAGTTCAAAATGAAGTTTGGATGATAACTTGCAGGCTCTGATGTATCTTTATTAATGATCCTGAAGAAGAGTGTCTGCCTGTTTCTGAGTTTGGAGGAGTGGTAAAAAAAAGTCGTGGTAACAGAATTAACGTTTTTACAACTCCACCAAAGAGTTGGACCTTGGATTGGAGCATTTACACCCCCCAGCATCATGCTAGAGCTAAATCCTCCACGTTACCACAGAAATATCAGCAACATTTGCAGAATTACCGCCAGCTGTAATTCTGCCTAAATCCCCATGGAGTCCTATGGACTCTAAAAAATGGGGACTCACACCGCCTACCACCACTTGTGATCCTGTGGTGAATTTAGGACTATGTGGTGGTAACAGTTATTCTATTTGATGGTAGTTCTGCTGAATAACCGCCAAACAACCACCAAACTAGTAATGAGAGCCTTTGTCTCTTTATGTACCTGCCTATCCATCTTTGATTGTGCCCACTTGTATTTTCACTCACCAAATCTATGATATCGATTGAAATCTAAATCGTCCACATTAAGGCATCTAACATTTGAAATATTTGATTCATAAAATTTGTATTAATTAACAATTATTTTAACTATGCTTCATAATTTTAGGTACGTGTTCATTTATATTTTATACCGAACAAGGATCAACTATTTTTGTCACCATTCTGTGGTCAACAGCACAACTACCTTTTCCCTTTATTTCTCACTTGCCTGGTTCCCTGTTCTGATTCAAATTATGTTTAAAGTGCTTCAGATAATGACCTCAATTGTTAATCTCATACTCATTTCAGAACATCTGTGTCTGTTAAATAGGCTCAATTCATCAGTAAGAAAAGAAAAGGAAAGAGCAATTATTCCCCAGTGTATTATCAACAACATGGAAAATACTGTTCCCACATGCCAAATAGAGCAATGGCATCATAGAATGAGCGTGTTTCCTCCAACGCTGAACCTGTATAGTCATAATCAGGAAAGCAAATTACAAACGCTCTCCTCTGCCAAAAGGCAAAGTTCAGTTGGTCGACCCAGAGGACATTTCAGCTATTCACTGTTGCAAGTGAGTATAAGCAGTAATCTCATCATCTAGAGAGATGTTATAGAGAGCAGCCAGCATCGTCGACCACTGAACTACCACACAGGTGTTTTTAACTGGCATTTTAGTAATCAGAAACGGACCACATTTGGGTTCAAATTAATTGGTGATGAGACTAGTGGAATTTGAATGAGTGAGTGCTATAGCCTTCATTCTGTGGAGTCCACAATACATGTAGGGGATTGACCCAGACACATTGGGCCTCATTACAAGGTGGGCAGAATGGGTTTAACGGCACTGGTAATGGTGTTGTTGCCGTTAAACCCATTCCGCCCTATTACGATGTTCCCATACGGGAGCCACTCAGAACGTCTGGTCAGACCAGACGTCCTTTGCGGGTCCCGCAAGGGGACCAGGGAGCTAATAATGGGCCCTATGCGGGCTCAAATGGGAATGGGGATGGGTTTTTTGAATGAGGAATTACCGGGTCCTCTAAGGTTGGAAACACCAGGTAATTCCTCATTCAAGGAACTCGGACCCGGAACCGAGTTAGGAGGCAGCCATGGCGCTAATAGCACCATGGCTACCTTCAAACTCGTAATGAGGCCCATTGCCTGTTAACTCAGGTATTTCCCGAGCCATTCAAGTGCAAATCTGCTACCGGCAGTTGGACAAAAACGCATACCTTTGGAATGTCTGCATTGACAGAGAAAATTGATGTGCACAGATTGCACCAGGGCGGAATGCGAAACCACCAAGAATCGGTGTACATGTGCAAAGAAATCTCCACACATGGGGTTTCAGTTCCAAATGGTTAGGTACCTTTCAAATACCACCAAATGTATTTGAGTGCATGGTTATCAGGCAGGAGACTCCATAGATCCAGAGGCAAATGGACATTTCAGCATTCGCAACAACAACCCACAGTGCATGTGAGGCTTCTAGGAGTGTCACCGCAGCAGACTCAGAGACATACCTCACATCCTTCTCACCCTCCCAGCACTACATGTGTGGTGGTGTTTTGTTGCCTGCAGCGTACCTTCCTGCAAGGGGGGGTCATCACTTGCGTTGCCCAAACATTCTCCCCATTCACTATATTCCTTCCTGTCAAGGTAACTATTATATGCGTAGTCCAGATCTGGCTGGTAACATCACCAGCTACCTGCCAAAATGTAGAATGGCTGTGGGTGACTCCTGGAACGGTTTACTGCCTACATACAGACTCCTATATATTGGGTCACAGCAGGTCCCTGTTAGGTGAACAAATCAAATTCTCCGGCAAGGAGGCACATCTATTTGGGTCCATCGTGACCAAGACTCCGTCATGAATGATTCCCTTGTAGATATAGACCATAAGCACCGGAGTTAACGTTGCGGCCTCCAGCCCCTCAACACTGAGTACAAAAGGAAGGGGTGGAAAGTCCTGAAATAGCAGATCCAAAGCAATATCCCTGTGCATGAGAGGCAGTCCCTTGAAATAAGTATGGGCTTATCACCACACCTGAGGCCTCTGTCATATGAGGAAAAACATGAGCGTCATACAGCTGGCTGACGTGGAATTTATTGAAACAGGGGGTTAGGGTTAGTGTCTGGGCATTGTAGCACCCCTGTTAGCACACAAGAAACGCATGTTAATGTAATGTTGGAAGATTATGTTAGGTACAGCCTCATTCCCTCACAGGTAGCATACCTGAAGTTCCGCCTGTGACACAACAGGAAGAGCATGATAAATTGGCAGACCAACCCATAATCTCTTACGGAGCTAGATGTATAGGTACATCTCCCCCATTCGTACTCAACAATCTCCAGCACCATCACAAATGAGCCCACCATCAAAATGTTGAACCCTAGGTCCAGTAGCACCCGAGGCTGATGTACTTTATGTGGGCTGTAGATGTAGTTGACACATCCATGCCTGATCTGACCAAATAGGGCAGGGACACCCCTCAGCAATTCCAAGATGTGCCCACTGATTGGCATCCAATGCCACCACCAACATGCCACCTGTAAAGGAGGTGATGGGTGCCTGATGAACAAGAGATAACACAGAATAGGTTTGACAACCTGATGGAGTCTACCACTTGTTTCCTTGGGTTCACCCAACAGATATTCAAGCTTCAAAAAGGAGCATGAAGCACTTGCCCTTCAAGGCCAGAATGCAGGTTGCCATGGGCCAGAAATGAGCTTTGCTGCTTGGGATGGGGAAGCAGCTGCATGTGCGCTGGAGGAAGCTGTGAGCAGAATGCTGTTAGAGATGACAATGGGCCTCAGTGCAGGTTATGTGGTAATTCAACAGTAAATCCTCCAACGTACTTCCAAACATGTTCACTACTAGCACCACTTGGTGGTGAACCGGTGCTGCTAATCCCCATTTTTGGATTCCATATGATTCCATGGGTATTTTACCCGTATTACCACAAGTGGTAAATCGTTCGTACTAATTCTGCCGGTATTGATGATGCCGTAAGAAAATCCTTCACTTCAAGATCAAACTTGTAATTTGGTAGTGTGGTGCAAATGGTGGTTATTCCATGGTGGTAATGAATCACAACCAGCTTTTTTTTCCCTGCACAGCTGAACTCATAATCTGACCCAGTGTGTCTGCTATTGAACACAATTTGGTATTTTGATGTTATCGCCCCGCAACATTCCCATTATTTCTGCTATGATTGACCCATTATGTATTGTAGGAAAGTGGAAGAATTGTGTACACTGTTAGTTTGGTTCCATGTCATTTCATCAACAGTAATTACTTTGTGATAATTTACTACAAAATAATTACTTTGCAATGGGGGTCATTACGACCCAGGCGCTAATTGCGCCAACTTTACGTTTACACCATGGTGGATGGCGGATTTACCGCCCCATTCCAAGGTGAGTGGGGCGGTAAATCCCCATTTCCCATTTTCCCTTCCCCATTCCCATTTTTGCCCCATAGGGCATAATGGGAGTGGGGAAGGCGCTAATTACGCCACCGTAAATTACGGTGGTGTAATTAGCATCATGGCAGGTTAGCGCCATGGGTTTTAACGGCTGCTAAAAGCAGCCGTTAAAATCAGAATAGGCGTTAAGGGTTAACGACGGCGTTAAGCCTTAACGCCTGGGTCGTAATGAGGCCCAATGTGTCATCAGATTTTATTTTCTATTTGGGGAGGCTATTTTCCCCTTCATTACTACCCCTTCCCAACCCCCCATTTTACCTCTTAATCAATAAATACCCATATTTTTCAATGACATTTTGAAGTAATTACTTTGTAAAGTATCATGAAGTAATTACTGAAGATAAATAAACGAGATTCTGTCAGTTTCACTTGGTATTGTCGGCACCACCAATGATAGGTTTTTCCTCACAATCAGCATCCTTGAACCAACTTTTCAGTGCTGAAATACATGTGAATGTTAATGGTGATTATAGATGTTCTATATTTGGAGTAAATTCGCCCTATGAGATAACTGTCATAGCCAGTAAACGATCACACGCAAAGTCAAGTTCCCGTACCAGGAACTTGCATTTTCACTTTCTGTAAATCAGCACTTTCTCCTGCCAACGATACAATATTGCAGTAGCATCAGATGCAGTCCCGTGAAACCAAGGGCCTCATTACACGGTAGGTGGTAAGGGTTTACCGGTACCGGTATTTGACCGTTACCGGTAAACCCTTACCGCCTTACTACGAGGTCCCTTTGCGGGTTGGGGAATTTAACGCCTGCTTTTTGCAGGCGTTAAAAACCAACCAGCAAAGGGACCAGGGAGCTAATTACAGTACCGCAATTTGCGGTGCCATAATTAGCACCTTCCCCTTTCCCATTATGCCCTATGGGGCAAAAATGGGAAGGGGGAAGGGCAATGGGGAAGGGGGAATTACCGCCCCACCAACCTTGGAATAGGGCAGTAATTCCCCTTTCCACCAAGGCTGTGCCGGTATTTTACCGGCATGGACCAAGGTGCTAATAGCACCTTGGTCCACCGCCATCCGTGTAATGAGGCCCCAAGTACTTCCACGTGCTTTTTTGCATGTAAAAGCAAATGCTCCAGTGGCAGATCCAGGATTTGGAGAAATATTCTGCATCATTTCAACATGGGAACTTAGGAAGGATGGGTCATGTTTGGGTGTTGATGTTTTTAGACTAAATGGTTAATTGTATTGTGCTTTAACAGCGCCGTAGACAACAATAATAGTAGATAGATTTTGAAAGCATACATTTGGTAGCAGTGGATGGCTAGTGTCCTACATAAAATCATTTGACTCTAATATACCTTTAAAAAAAACACAAGAAAATGAAGTGAGTCAATTGCATTGTTGGTTCCATTTAAGTGTCAGACATTCTAATTTCTCTTGCGACCTGTGCCATGATTTGTTTGTTTGTACTTGCTTCCAGGGTTGGACTGGGAACCAAAAGAACCCCCGGAAATCATTTTCAAAATGGCCCCATATTACACATTTTCAAAAACCCAACCCTTTTCCTTTGAAAACGTTTGGAAATAAAATAGGTTACCACACAAAAGAGGCCGAGGGAGCAGAGGCCAACCGATCAATGTCCAGAGTGCCCTATAGGCTAGTACACCCCTGCTTGCTACCCCTTCTTTAGATCAAGATAAGTTCATGATAAATAAAGACGTTTGAAAAAAAGAAACTGCTGAAAAATATTTGATATTTGATTTGTACTTTAAAAAGAATTGAAGGAAGTTTCTGGCATTGACAATCCATTAGCCTTAAAAAGGGACCAATGTTCTCGTAGGATGGCCTATAAAATTACATACTTATGGAATATGACGTAGGCGTCCTTTGCACAACCTCTACAAAGTGACTCTATGTTAGAGGCACATATCTATGAAATCTTAGCCCAAACTAATTAGCATAATTTGCTTCATATGTTTTGGAGGTCACTTGTATTAAATAAAGCTACATTTGTCCACCCAGTCGTAGATCCCCCAGGATGGCTAGTGAGGATAAGCTTGAGATATATGTCATGGTTGTCTTAAGGGTTAATTCACCTTTCGTATTTTGGATTAAAACAAACTGGTTGATAAGGGGAGATACATCAAATGGATTTTGAATATCGACATTCTTTGCAGTGTTATGCAACAGTTTCAGAAACCTGTCTAAATTGTCCAAACTTGACTTAAAGTTATTTCAATATAGCAGGCTGAAGAGGGAATCCTGTTTGGCAAAAATAAGCCTGCTCATTGATAGGAGTCTAGCCACTTTTACCCGTGCATTCATGTTTCAGAATCTGGGGGGTGAACAGGCCTACAAAAATGCCGGTAATTCAGGCTCCCACATTTTTTCTAGACTGGCACACTTTAAATTTGCTGGTGGGGGCCACGGATCTCCCGGCAGGCCTGACCTGTCGGTAGATCAGGGCCCTACATGCAAAGAAAGGCCTGAATCACCGGCACTGGTGGTACCAGTGCCGGTGATTCAGGCAATCCCATCCCATGAGGACTCCATGGGAATGGGAGTTACCGGCTCTCCGCCAACCATAATATCCCGGTAATACCTGGATATCGGGGCGGCGAAGACGGTAAGGGCAGTTTCCCGGTATCACACCGGTAATTCCAGGAAACTTGTAATGAGGCCCGTACATTACAAACCAAATCTAGTTAGTCAGCAGGGATATCAATTCACCAAAATGAAAGGGTAGTGAATTTGTCATCACAAGCCTGATGACATAACGGAAACTGACATCACATTAGCTTTGATTCCCCCTTGCAGTAGTTTGTTATGTAATTTAATGAAAACGTGGAACTAGTAACAATAAACATTACTTATGTTGTCTATCATCGCTGTTTGTTGGTTTGGGGATTTGAACTGCACATGTTGCTCTCTACCTTCAGACAGCTGAAGACAAGTGCGTTTTTGCTGCTTGTCAGACTATTGCTCAAGTTGGAATATTGAGGTCTATACTCAAGATTATTGACTGCATTCCGAGCATTATACTTGGCTCAAAGGAGGTCTATAATGAAATCCGTGCTATAATTGAACTTTTCAGACCCAGTCTGAGGGTCGTACTGGGAGTTATGGGCCCGGAAAAACAAGTTAAAGCTCCATACATAGCAAGTGCATTTCATGAGGTGTAAAGCCCCTTATCTCTGTATGGCACAAGGGCGTGCTCTATAAGGCAATTAGTGCACCCTTGTTTGTTAATAATGACAAGGAAAAAAGTAATTTCTTCTCTTGAAGGTCAAAAGCTTAAAGATGTTCAATTAGATTGTTGAAAAAAATGCAATGAATACGTAAATGAACATTTCCAGCCTTTTGACTAGCAGGCGGAGATATTGTTGTTTGTTTAGTTTTTTTGCAAATTTGCAAAGGAGCAAATGCTTATGAGCATGTACGCCTTCAGGGAGGAGGAAGGGCAGGGCTTCCTATAAAGCTGGACCACTTATATGCCAGGTGCAGCGCAGAACAGTAATGAAGTGCCAGTCCGGGGGCGGTGAGGGGGGAAGGCTGGTAGTTTTTTCATAAATTAACAGTCCTTCATAAAGGCATTTGGAAATCGAGCGATTATTGAGTGCTCTTAAGCCTATTGAATAAGGTCACATTTTGACACTTTATCAAATACTATACCCATTATTAAGGGATGTTATTAAGGGATAATTAGCAGGATTCCTCCTATCGCCTTTCTTATGAAAAGGGATATGAGTGCAACCCTGCCATCACTTTGGAAACACCCACAGCTAATTAACGTCCCCGAACGTAAACAAAGGTTATACTACACTCCAAGTATTTTGAACAAAAGTTGCTTTCCGCTCACTTTTCCCTTCTGCTTCCAAAAACCACTTGATTTTACACCTGCGTGCCATGACATAAAACAAATGAATCCATCTAGAATCGATTGTATGCACTGCCCGCCAGGCATACATGTCAGGTAGTGTTGACTCTGCATGCACTGCAAAGTGGGAAAATAAACTTTAACACTGTACTTACATTTTTTTTTAAAAGTGGAAAACAAAGGGATACATACAGGTCTAATTGCCTGTAAACTATCTTTTTTGCACTTTAAAACAGATTGCCTCGAGGGGACCTATTTGCACCTTAAGTGCAAAGGTAAAAGGTCCCCTCTGTGCAATTTACACCCGGAAGAAAATTATCTTGCCCTTATTTGATAAAATGTGGTTCGGATGGAGTCCTATTCTGACGGATGCGTTTTTAAAATGACAGCTGATAGGACATCAGGCCCTGGACCAAGTAAATAATTTGTTACTGAAACAATTATTTTGCAAAATATTTTTTTCCCCCTCATCAATGGTATTGTGTTCAACTTTGATTGTATCCGCAGGTATCTGAGAACTGACAGGCTGGTGACCGTAAGAGCAAAAATAGAACATATCTAAATTTGACCATTTAGAAAAGTACTCGTTTTTTTTCTGACGCTCCAGCAAGGAGTTTCGACCGAGTATGACTTCGTCTGTTTGAAAGCAGGAGAGTCAAAGCCAGAACACTGGGTCGTTGGCGTTTAAATAAGAAAGAGCGAAACATTGGAGGTTAGGATGCACCGGATTTGTTGGTAGAGTATGGCCAAACCAAACCAGTTAGAAACAAGGTCCTATTTTGTTGGTGGGAAGAGTGTTAGGCACACATACCTTTTGTAGCTGGAGGTGAATTTGAAAGAAGTGAAAAAAACAAGTGTCAAAGCATTGTTTGGAACAGGTGTGTTTTATAGAAGCAGCGAAGGCTAAAGAAGTGTTAGGCACACAAGTGTTTTGTAGGAAGAGGACAACGCATATAAGCAGTGAAAACACCACATATATGTTGTAAGTGTCAGAGAATGCCAAAGCTTTGTTAGGTACACATGTATTTTGTAGGTGGGGGTAGGACAAAGCAGTGATTGACACATATATGTTATGTAGGTGCAGGAGAATGTCAGAGCAGTCTTTACCACATGTGTGTTTGTTAGGTGGAGAAAAGGCCCAAACAGTGAGAACGCCACCTGCATTTTGCAGGCTGCGAAGGACAAAGCATTGTTAGGTACACTTGTGTTTCTTGTTGACGTAGGAGAACACCAAAGCAGTGTTAGACATGTGTTTTGTAGATGGGGAGAACGCACGGGTAGTGTTAGATGCATATTTTTTTTTTTTTTTTTTTTTTTATTTGTATATAATCAAAATTAGATTTTTACAAAAGTCGAGATTTTTCTTTCGTACTTAGTCATCGGCTAAAGGGAGAAGTCAGACAAACAGACTCCTATGTTTTAAAGAAGTGTTCAAACCACAACAGGTTGGTGCTCATCAATTTCAGGTTTTTGTTTTGTTTTAGCCGAAATTTTTTCCAAAGCAATGTTCATTAGCATGGAGGCTGCTATTAACCAACTAGTTTTAGCCCCCGTAATCAGTCGATTCCACCATGTATTATAGTCAATAACATAGGAAGATGGCTTGACTATGTGTCCAAGATAGGCTTCTCTTTCATGGTCAATCGACGGGCACATCATCAGAAGGTGTATAATATTTTCTATGGTTCTAGGATCGTTACAAAGTCTGCAAGATTTTTCTTTCGATGCGCTCCGAATTGCCAAGATTTCTCGAGTCGGTAGAACATTCATCCGGGCTTTTAATAGGGTTCTCATGAGTCGTTTGTTCGGGTATTTCAGGCAATACTCCATTGGATGCTTTAGTTTATTGCAAATAGGTGGCAGATGGGTTAGTAGCTTGTTAGCGATTGCGCTATCGTTTGTCCTTATCCAGTCTAACCATTTCATTTTTGATTTTATTCGCATAGGATTCTGAATTAGTTCCTCTTCTGAGCAGGCTATTTCTTGAAGCGTATGTTTTTGTTTCTCTACCCAATCGAAGAGGATTTTGTTGGTTCCGTTGGATATTTCTTCAGATATCACTTTATATATTTCTAAGCTGTCTTGGATTCGTAATTTTCTGTAGAGCTGAATGGAACTCTGGGCAACCACCGCCTCCAAAGAGAGCAGCCCGAGTTCCCGTCTTATCGGCGCAACTGGTGTTGATTTGGGCAAACCTAGGGTTGTTCTCCAGATAAAACCTTCAAGCTTGGCCCATATGGACGCGGGGATGGAAAGATTTGCATCCATGCCGTATGTCAAGGCTGGCACTATTTTGGCCCTGTAAAACTGAATTGCAGGGAGCAGACTAAATTTGCCAAACTTTCCATCCACTGCGCGTAGTTGGGCTGTTAAATTTTTGGTTTTGGACCACAGAATTTTTTGCATAATAAGCGATTTTTTTGAGCTGTCGATGGTGATTCCCAGATATTTGAATGAGGGTACTATTTCTATTTCAGATTGATTCAAGAACCACTTGAACGATCCTTTTTTCTTACAACCTTGCTTTTGAAGGATCAGAATTTTCGTTTTGGAGTTGTTTATATCCAAGTTATTTTCATCCATGTATTTTTGCAAGTTGTCCAATTGACGTTCGTCTGATCTAAAATAATAAGGTCATCTGCATACAAGAGTCTCGCAATCGTAGTAGTTCCTATTTTTGGAGGAAACGATCTGATCAAATCTTGTGTAGTCTGAAAATCTCCAAGAAAGGATCTAAAGAGGGCTGGAGCCAAAGGGCAGCCTTGTTTAACTCCTCTATTTACGGGTATTGGCTTAGAAAGTAGGCCGCTGTTGTTAAGTCTGACCGATATTTCAGTGTCCCTATGTAAAGTCATGATAGGATCGAGAATCTGGCTGGGGCACTTCCACATATTCAACTTGGCCCACAATTTGTCTCTGTCTACTCTGTCAAAAGCTTGAGAGAGGTCGACAAAGGCAAGGTAGATTTTTGGAGAACCAAGTAGGACTTTTTCTTTTAGAATGTTAAGAATCATTAAATTCACTGCAGTACTGGTGTTTTTTAGGAAACCTGTTTGGAATGTGTCCATTGCTGGCAATGTTATTTGCCAGTTCCGAAAGTGTTTCAACAGCGAGATGGCAAAAACTTTTCCGATAACATCTAGTAAGGCGATTGGGCGATAATTAGAGGGATCTTCCCTCGTACCCTTTTTAAATATCGGAACGATAATTGCTCGCGTCCATGAACTGGGAATAGACTTTCGTTCCGTACAGTGGTTGAAAATCAGGCTAATAAGTGATGACCATTCTTCTGGGTGTTGCTTTAGGTCTGTGTTAGCCAAACCATCTGGTCCTGGTGCTCGTGAAGATTTCAAATTCATGATGATTTCCTTGATATCATCAGTGTCGGACAGGTCAATCCAGTTCGTTTTAAGTTTGAATGGGTAGAATACCCTCTCGCTGACAGAGGGAGGATAATCAAATAATTTGTAGAAATGTTTGTGCCAAATTTCTTCAGACACAGCATTTATCATGGGCGAGTTCGAGTTGTAGTTCGTGTCATTTATCAGTTTCCAGAATTCCCCTGTTTTTTTGTTGGCTATGGTTGACATCATGGCTTCCGCATCGGCTTGATAGAGTAAAACTCTATTACTTCTAAGCCACTGTTTGTAGGATCTAAGCTCCGTTTGGTAGGCTTCCCATCTGTAGGTCGAGTTCATCATCGATGCCTCTTTTTTTAGTTTCCTTAGGAGGCGCCGTCTAATGACTAAGGCCCGATTGTAGGTGTGGGTAAAGGTGTCTGGACGCTTGCCCACTTCTTTCCTAGGTTTTTTGAATTGCAGGAGTAAAGGAATATAGCTGCTCTTGGATATTTCTTCGGTCGAATCAGTGTCTCTGATGAGCGCTTCATATTTCTTGCTTAGGTTTTTGACATCATTTGCCGTCATACGCAAGCGAGAGCGTTGGGTGTTTGACTCCACGTTTGTAGTGTAGAATTGCTGATCGCCTCTCTTTGTTCTACATGTGAGATGAAGCAGATTATGATCGCTTTTTTCCATTCTAATTACTTCGAAGGACGTGATACTTCGATCAATATTTTCTGAGACAAAAATATAGTCCAGAGTTGCTGAGGATTTTTCACGCTCCCATGTTGGTATAGTGGGGTGGTTTATGGAATTTGCCACGTTGCGTAGATTTTTGGAAGTCATTAGATCGCGCCACTTAGAGCCTCTTTCCAATGCGGGCGTTGACTCAGTTTCTTTTTTGCAATTACAATTCAGGTCACCACAGATGAAAATATTAGAGGTTTTGTAGACTATCATAATTTCGTCGATGATCCTGATAGCTTCATCGCAGAACTTATCGGTAGACATTCTTTGGGGGTTCCAGTATGTATTAACAATTGCCCAAAGCGCAGAATCGTTTTCATGGGTCGTTCTTACAAGCACTCCCAAAAAGGCGTAGGTGGCTACAATAGTCTTAAGGAGTTGAAGATTGGACCCAGACCGGATAGCTGTCAGGAGGCCCGAAGACGGTCTGCCAAATGGACCCTGTAGCGCCGGCGAGAATGCAATCGTGTAGCCATCAAGTGCAGGTTTGTTCAAGAGCCACGTTTCCTGGAGGCAGATGATATCGTGGGTTCCCAGATTATAACTGCCGATTTCGGTCAGATGCTTATGACCTCTCGTATTCCAAGACGCTATCGATAATCTTTCATTTGTTTGTTCTTCGTTTGTAAAGTCGGGACACGACTCGACGTTAGAGGCAACTCCTCTTTGTTGCTATTTCTTTTGTCCCGGAATGAAGACATTTCGGAACCAAGACCACGAGTCCTTTGTGGTTGTTTCGTCTCGGTGTGTAGCAGGTTGGACGGCCTCTTGTTTTTTCCGAATGGTGGGCACTGGCAAAGCTGGTCGTCTATTTTGTCGGCGGGGAAAATCTGGTGGCGAGATTGATCTTCTTTGGTCGTTCCAGTATTTTGGATCTTTTCTGTCCGCCTTTCTTTCATTTACGTTTCGGTAGTATCTCGAGTGTGTGGATCTTGGTTGGACTGTCCTCGACGTTCTAATTTCATGGGCGGCTGGTTTTTCCCAGCGGGATGGTGTTCGTTCCCCTCTTTTCGATCTATAAAGATCTTCCGTTTGTGATTTATATCTGTGTGTTTTTTTTTTTTGTTGGTGCCGGGGTTTTACTGTTTTCCGGGTGGCAGTTAATGGATTTTTGAGGCGTAATCTCAGAAAGGATAAAGCCTTCTTGTGCCACTTTGGCGTAAGCCTCTTGGGGGACGACCAGGAGCGATGAGTTCCTAATGTGCAAGTAAGCCTTTGCTTGATTTTTCTGTGATACGGCTCAAAAAGCACGAAATCCTCGGACTTCAGCGTGTTGAGTATATCGACCCTTTTCAAAATTTTAAGGACGGTTCTCCTGTTCAAGATCATATATTGATCGTCCACTGAATCCTGTTCAATCTTGAAAAGCCGCACAGAGTCTTGAGTCTTTTCGTTGGCTCTTACAGAGGATTCCTCTCGAGGTATAGGTTTAGCCTGTTTATCCTTATTAGTTGGAGATCTGTTTGAGATGGAAGAATTGGTAGATTTTAGTTTCTCATATAGCTGATCAATACTCAAATCCACAGCCTGTTTTGTATCAATTTCACCCTTGCCAGTATGGGTAAGTGTAGGTGTATTTCTTTCTTCTTTTTTTGGTGGAAGTTTAATTTTGTCGGGATAGCTGTTGTGGGCTTCCATCGCCAGATCTGGTTCAATAGCTTCGATCGAGTCATCATGTCGAGAGACATCTATCAAGGAACTTTGGCAGATGAAATCCTCCACCGAACGAGGTGATCGGGTGAGCTGGTTTATGTCAGTGGTAGCTTTTTCGTATTCCATTTCTATATCTGTTAATGGTATATTGGTTTGTTTAGAAAACTCCTTGGCGGTTGTTGCTTGCTCTGTTATAGATTCAAAGTGTCTCTTAGGACAGTCTGGTGTTGAGATTTTTGTTAGCTTCAGTAAAGGTTGGGGGCAAGATGATGACGGCGTTTTTTTAGTATTTGCTTTTGTCGACACTAACTTTACTGGATCAGCTCTTCTGTCTGATGGAATAGGTTTTTCAATGGAAAAGATCGGTGCTATTTTAGTAGAAATTATTTGCGGTGAGGTCGAAACTTCTTTGTTCGCGTGTGGGTTTTTTCCAGGATTTATTGTTTGAAGCTGCCATAGTTTTTCTTCCAAAATTGATAGCTTCGCGTCCCAGGCTTCTCGGTGATTCTTATTGGTTTGTACCAAGGCGGTGATAAAACCTTCTACGAAAATCAATTTTGTGTGCATCATTGCCGACACCGTAATGCTATCCTTTAATGAGTCATTTATATTTTCATAAAGCTTCCCAAAGGGGGCTAAGGATATTGTGATTGCCGACATAATGGTTGCTAAATCATTTTTTTTCGAGGGAGAGTCCTTTGAGTTAGGGGGGATTATTTCACTAAATCTCCTGTTTCTTGGTGGCGAGCGAAAACGTGGGGAAGAGTGTGATGGTTGTTCCGGAGGAAATATGCATTCATCTGTTTGGGTAAACTGATCCTGGTTTATTTGTGGCTCTGAAAGAATTTGGTTGGTGAGGTCTGGGAAAGAAGGAGCTGGTTGGTCGTTGTCGCGTTTTTTTCTCGGAGGTATATCGATGGATTGAAGTAACGATCCGCCAAATTTGTCTTTTTCTTTAGACGGTATCGCAGATTCGATGTTTATTAATGGTTCCGGTTGATCAAAGTTTATCGAAATTGGTAGCTGTAATTTCGCAGGTTTACCTAGATTGAGAAAAAGGTTTTGCGTGCTTTCATTAAGGTTCGATTGGGTGTTTCCTACTTTGGGTTTTGTAGAAGAAATTTCTTTGTTTTGGAAATTGTCTGCATGCATGTCGTTTTTGGTGCTACCTGGAGAATCCGTAGTTTTTTTAGGAAACAATGAAGTTTTTCTCGCTTTGGTTGCCGGAGGAAGGTCTTGTATCGCTTCCAAAATTTCTGCGTCCGAAAGTTCGTTAGCTTCATCCAGTTTTCTTTTGCATTGTTTTTTGAAGAAATTTTTTTAGCGCTGATGATAACAGAGGACGAGGCAAGCCTTTTCTCCCTACATCTTTTTTCTTATGTTTTATTTTCAGATTTGGTGTTTTTTTTAAATGGTCCTCTGGATTTGGTATCTTGAGGGTAGGTTTAAGTATGGGAAGTTCCAATAGCAGTTCTTCTGCTATCTCCTCGATGTGTTCCATTGAGGCGTTGGCATTGAAAGTTTTGTATGGACCAAGGATCGAAGAGTTTTTGAGTCCTGAATAGGTATCTGCAGTATTTTCTTTCAATTGAATCTTTAACGGGGGAAGATCGCTGGAAGCATGTATTTGGACTGAGATTTCCACCGGAGACCGGTGAGTGTCGAAAGTTCCCATGTTTTCCCTCGGACTCTTACCGAGCTCAGTTAGATCGATTATTCGGTCGTCAGTTACATCGGAAGTTTCCTCTACAGCAGACGGGGCGCTGCCAAGAGGCGAAAACCTCTGCAGACGTCCTTGTATCAGTGCTTCTGTATTCGTGGTATTTATCGTGGCAAGTCCTCTGTTGCCAGACTGGAAGCCCTCACTTGACTCCGCCCCCTCTCGGCCGATCACCCGGCCAGAGAGCACAGGTGCAGGCGCCGGCGGTCCTCCGACCGCCGAAACGACCGCAGCTCTCGCCATGTTTTGGCAGGGAGGCTCGGCAGACTGGATGCCGGCACGGGAGGGCGAGAGGGAGATAGAGCCTCTCAAGGGAGACGATTGTGAAGCTGCACGGAGACTCAGCACCTGGCGTCCCGACTGGTCCGTGCAAACAGCCACGTCGCCGCCCTTTTCAGATGATCGTGGGCGTACCTCCAAGGTACGTGTATCTTGGTTTTTTCCGTGGGGGTGAGGATTATGCGATACATCGTCTGTTTTGGGAACCGTTGTGATACTGCTCGACCGCACCGGTGAAGACGTAGGGGAGAAACGTGGTGAATGATCATTCTCAGGATAAGGGTTTTCAAAGTCATAGCATGTTTTCCGTGGTGGCGGGGTACAGCCAGGAGTTATGCTGGTCGCCGGGGTCAACGTTATGATCCTTGGGATCTTTGGTTTTGGACCAAGTGGCTTACCCGATGTTGCTAGCGTTGCCATCATCTTCACACCAGAGGTTTTAAAATTGCTTCTAAGGAGTCTTTGCTCTGCTATAAGCTCGGAGCGCTCTTCTTGCGTAGCTTGTGAGCCCGAAAGTAAAAGGGTCGCTGGACCTTCGACGGATTTGATCACAGTTGGTGGAACATGGACCGCGGCCATGACCGCGGACTGCCGGAGACTGCCTCTACCTCGCCTATAGCTCCGCTCGCCGCTCCGCTCTGCAGACAGGTATATGTGGGTCCTCCCACAAACTGAAAAGAGTAAAGAGGGTAGAGAGACTGCCGGAGACTGCCTCTACCTCGCCTCTAGCTCCGCTCGCCGCTCCGCTCTGCAGACAGGTATATGTGGGTCCTCCCACAAACTGAAAAGAGTGCATGCAGTAGATGCATATTTCTTTTGGAAGCAGTGGAGATGACTAAAGCAATCAGAACCCCAGCTTGTTTTAATCTAGGTGGAGAAGCAAGCCAACACAGCGTTAGGCACATGTGTTTTTTTAAGTGGGAAAGAAGGCCAAACCAGTGAGAACCCCACTAGAATTGCTTAGGCAGAGGAGACAGGCAAGCAGCGTTAGGCACAAATGCATTTTGTAGCCAGATGATAAGGCTGAATAGGCGAGAACCCCACTCGTGTATTGTAGGTGAGGAGAATGCCACATCAGTACTAGGAACACATTGTTTTGAAGGCCAAAGTGTGAGAAACAATCATGCAATGTTTTGGAGGCAGAGAAGAAAGTGAGCGCAGGGCGTTTGCTTACTTTAGGGCACAGGGGAATATAATTAACATATCTGAGTCTGCTGCAGTACCCAAATGTGTGAGAGGACAGGGAAGGGAACTGAGTAGAAATTGATGTGTCAGACATTTCTAACTTGTTACAAAAATAGCTATGCATTTTTTTTTATTATTAAAAAGTTGTTTATAGTTTCTTCATACATTTTAAAACTTTTACAACATCACTAAAAAAAGAGCGATGGTAGTTGTTACATTTCATTTGAGTCAATCACATTACATTTCATAAATATACATTCTTCCTCTTGTAAGTTTTCAGCCAGCATCCAACACTAAAATTCATTTAAATTCAACAAACCATAATAAAATTGGTACACTGAATCAATTAAATTAAATCATTACCAAGATTATACTAGCTTGACTGTTTATCTTGCTCAGCACTACCCATTTGCAAAACCATATGTTCATTTTTCTTTGAGATTTCTACATCAATTATCCATAAAATACGTGCTAGTGCCAAAAGCAACCGCGTACTGCTACCATACACACATCTCTCCCAAAAAGAGGATCTCGATAAATCAGTCTCCTGGGGTGCATATAGCCCCATTAAATTATTTCTATGTGCTTCAAAGTATGTACAATAGACCACAAGGTGTTTCAAGGTTTCGAGCTGACTTCCACGTTCGCAGAAACGACAGCTTAAGTTATCATTGTCCATATTGGGCAAGTGCCAACATGAAATGCATTCTAATGTGTGAAACTGATTCAGTTTGAAACCCACGTGTACATGTTTTACTTTACTGGAAGGACATTTAATTCGATAATCTTATTGCAACTCTCTCCTCCTTGATCGCTGTGCATACTCATAATATATTTTGTAATTTTTGTTGCAATCTAAAGTTGCAGACCAGTCTCGATCGTATAGATTGCGCTTAATATTTGGTAAACCTAAGATAAGATCTTCAGTAGAAGAATTAATGTTATCTAAGATAACATTAATTTGGTTTTCAAATCTTGCCAAGGATTTGAGGCTTCTATTAATGAGTAACACGTTTAGATCAAGGAAGAGTGAGTTATGAGGTGGCGACAGAATGCTTGCATATCTAGATAGCTTTCGCCATGCCCATTTAGCTGCCAAAGGTGAAAGCCCCATTTCATGTCGCACACTGGAATTTGGCTTCGATGAAGACAAGCCCAGAGTACTCTTCCACAGGTTGCCTTGTTTACTGTTTAACACCTCGTCCATATCCAATAGACACATGTCCAAGCCAAATAGTAGGATTGGTTCAACTTTTAATAAATACAAGTCGATGAATGGCAACATTGAAAATTGACAATACTTGCCAAATATCACCTTCATCATTGATGCCAATGGGTGCACTTGGTTTTTCAAATATAACGCCCATGATTTCTTTGAATAAAGCTCCATTGGAGGATAACCAAGATAACGGATTGACTTAGCACAGTCAATTTTGGTTCCTGCCAAGTGCCAACTATAGGATTTGATTCTTTTGTTATTACGAAAAATCAGAATTTGCGATTTGACTGAGTTTACTACAAGATTGTGCGCTAGTACATATTCGTGAAATTGATTCAACTTGCTTTGAGGGGTTCGATCAAATAGCACAATATCATACGCAAAACAGAGCCAAGAAATGTTCAGCTCACCGAGTTTTATAGGATACATACCAACCTCATTCCATAGCATGTCCATATCACAAAGGTATAAATTAAACAAAGTGGCTGCAAGGTTGCAGCCTTGTTTTACAGCAGTCTTTGTATGAATTGGGGGCGTAAGTGCTCCTGATTTAGTTACTCTAATCTAAAAGGTTGTACCATTATGTAACAAGGCGATTAACTGCACCACCAGCTTCGAAAATCCCAACCGCAATAATTTCACCCACAAAACTTCTCTTATTACCATGTCAAAAGCACTAGTGAGATCAAGTGCTGCCATATAAACTCGGCCAGTATTAGGTATTTTTTCGATTTAGCAAAAACATGTGGTAGCACAAGAGCATTTAAAGAAGTCCCCATGTTTTTTCGAAACCCAGTTTGAAACTTAGAAAAGATGTTATTCTCTTCTATAAATGATTGCAGATGCTGCAGCAATATGATGGCAAAAACTTTTGCGAAAGCATCCAGGAGTGCTAATGGGCTGTAGTTGGATGGTTGCGTGGGATTCCCTTTCTTAAAAATGGGAATATTTATGGAATTTTGCCATGAACTGGGTATGGTATTCGTAGCTAAGATATTTGAAAATTTGGTGAATAGAATTGTTCCCAAAAAATAGGGATCATCTTTGAGGATACAGGATGGCAAACCGTCCGGCCACCTTGGATGCTTTTAGGCGCTGAATTGCAGCAACTATGTCCTCCATAGAGAAGACATTTTTTTCATTACATTTATACTGTAATATCCCTGAATTAACATATTGGAATTCAGTAGGTAATTTGAACTTGTCACTTATATATTCCCGCCAGGTGATTGCTGATATAGAAGTACCCAAGTCATGCAAGGCTGCGCTCTCTTTACCATTCAATATTGACCAAATGTTGCGCGTAGTTTTTGTTATAAGCAAGCTCATGATCCTTTGATTTAACTGTAGTTTTGACTTAAACTTAATGGATTGTATCATATGTCTATATTTTAGTGTTGTCCTTTTCTTGCGCTCACTATAAGAGGCAGAAGTTAAGTGCATCCTAAGAATGGCTCTTTTCGATTGCTTTCTCTGTTGATATTGGTAATTTTGATATTGAATTTTTGTGAGTCATAATGAGCGTCCGGTTTGGGGCGCTGACTCAAGGTTTCAATGTGCTTTTTTATGACTCGGGCATTCTATTCTTCTCTCATGTTGGCATTGTAGTACGTCAGGTGCAATTTAGGTGCCCTCCAAGCATTTATGTGTACCAAGTAGGTCAATTCCCTACAAACCTTAGGATGCCAACCGACCAAAGTCTGAACTCGGTCAAGATTTATCAAACCTAGCATAGCTTCTTCAGTTAAAAATTCAAGATCACATCCTACAGTCATACTAATCGGGGTGTGATCAATGAGTGTGCAGTCAATGATATCGACCTTATCAACCATTCCTACTAAGGAGATGGATACAAAGAAATAGTCTATGAAGGACACAGCTGTGCCCATTACCCAAGTTCCTCTGTGCGTACCCAATGCATAGTCTACCGCTTGCATATTTAATTCCTCAAAATAGCTGGTCCAACGACTTCCCTTGCTAAGCGACCCACTTTGCCATACTTGTTTATGTTTGGATTTGACAAGTGATTGGATGCACACTGCATTGAAGTCACCCCCAATGATTATCGAGTAGTTAGGATTTCTGATTATGGCCTCCTGAAGGATTACATCCAACATGTCTAATGTAGCATCTAGAGTGTTGGTGGCAGGATTGAAATAAATACATATCAGTAGATAAGAACAAGCTGACAACCCAGCTGTAACAAACTCTACTGCTAACAAACAATTTTTTGCATAGCGAACATGGGATTGATGATTTATAGTGTTATTGATAAGAATAGCTATGCCCCCTGAGGGACGTTCAATTGTACCCCAAGTAGCAGGCACACTAAAAATCGAAAAGCCATCAATAACAAGCTCCCCAACACACATGGTTTCCTGTAATAATGAGATCATAGGGGAGCCCATTTCAACATAACAGGACAACCAATGTTGTAGATTCTTCATCCCACAACAATTCCTTGATAACATTTTAAAGTCCTGCTTGGTGGAATTTCCAACTACAGTTGAATACAGTTGCTTTTGTTTAGATGACAGTTCAATAATTGAGGTAATCAAAGGCCAAGTAATGTTAGACGCTGCACCTACCAATGCGGAGATCTGAGAAATGAGATCAGCAGTTTGTGTAGGCACGGCCTGTGAGTTAGACCCTACTTCTTCAGTAACCTGAAGTTTTTCCTCTAGAAACACATCAGCCTCCTCAATAGATCTAAACAACCGCAACGAGAGACCTCGTAACTCAAAGTTCTCCCTGTGCTCCCACAACAACTTCAGTATCATCACAGATTGTAGTGCACAAATCATACGAAGATTGTTGTGGTTAGCTAGCCACAGCCATTCAATGTCATGAGAGTGAAGCATCCTGAATTGCGGACTACCCTTAAACGCATTAAACAAAAATGATCTGTTCAATCATTGTTTGCCATTTATTGCTTGGTCACTGCACCAGCCCAGAATGTACCTTGTGTCTCTATGAAAAGAGTAATGACTACTCCCATGTGCGAAACTGTCTCTCATAGGCGACATTCTACCATTAGTTACCGTTTGTTCACTCACCACGTTTTGAACGACTTCAACAGTGCTTTGCAAACCCATGTTATCCTTGTTATTTGTACTGTGGCCTAATTGCATGATATGACTTTTATTGTCATTTGCCACCGCCATTCCTGCGTTCGCAAAACCCAAAGGCTCAGTCTTTACATTATCAAGATAAGGGGAGTTGTGTTCAGATACCCTTCCCTCATGAGTGTGTTTAGGCACTATCCCGCTTTTATGAGTTGAGATAGTTTTCCCGTCATAGGCCTTTCCTGTAGTTTTCTTTTCAGTGAGGGGATAGAATGTAGATAAACGACCTTGTGTCTGTTACCCGAGGTAGCATTTCCACACCCCCCTGTCGATCTCTAAGGGTTGCCTTTATGTCCCCCTTTTTATTTGTATCAATCTGTCTTGTACTGGGCAAAGCTAGATTTAACACAGTTTTTGACTTCTCATTTAGTTGGGTCAACTCAATCTGTGTCTCATTACCTGATCCAGCAGGAGAACTAATAGGTTGTCCTGCAATTTCATCATCATCCCTGGAGGTAAGGATTTAGTTGTTATTTTTTCGTTTTTTTATATCAGTCTCTTGATGATTGTTAATGTTTTTCTTTCTTGTTTTATTTTCTCTTTTTAGTGGCTTAGCATGTGCACGCTTCATTTTTCGGAAAAGAATATCGCATTAGTTTCATCGGATTCTCGACCCTCTTTCACACTATGTGTTTGATCGATTTCTTGATACATGAGTGCCAGTTTTAAAGCTCTATTGCTCTCTTGCTTCGTTTGTACCGCCTCTGATTCCTCAATAAAATTCTCGAGCGGTGATGGACTATTGGGAGAATCTTCCATGATAACAGATAGACTGTTTCCAATCACGGCATTGAGAGTGTCTATCCCCCCACCAGATTTGAAATTAGGATGATGCGAGATTAAGTAATGAAACATATCATCCAATTTCAGTTGCTTTGATTGCCACCATTAAATGTGATGGATCTGTTACCACATTAGATGGTATCTCAGTCTTCACGCCCTCAGCGACTGCTTTGGCATAAGATTGTGTTTCAGTGTATTCAGTTGTGTCTATCTCAGAGGTTTGTGTATATTGATTATTTCCCCTGGTCTCTACAGGACTTAAAGCTTTCAATAAGCATGCATCCACTAAGCCCTGTCTTTCTGATTGACCAGTTGCCTGTGCAAGTATGTAACCTTCTAGTTTAGATATTTTATTTGACAGACCCATCATTCCTTCTTTGAAGGAGTTCAAATGCATATGTGTTAATTTGTGTCCCTTGTCAAGTAAATTCAGTAGTGAAATTATTACAGGAAAGGTAGTGTTTTCTCCTTTTTTTTTATGTTGTGAACTTATATCAGCATTTGAATCAAAGTGCTTGTGCCCCCTTTCCTCAGGTAGGTCTTCTACTTCACAATCAGATTTATTGTTCTTGTAATGTTTAAGTGGGAACACTCCCCCCTCGTTTGTTCCTACGTTGTTGATTATAGGAGAACTACTCGAAGGCCTCACTGGTCTCTCATAGTAGTGTTTATCGAGACCTACACGTGGGTCAGGGGAGTGTACGTCTTGTAAATTTTGTAAGCAAATTCTTTCTACTTCTGGTGGTAGAAATAATACCGGTGATTGAGGATTTAGAGCTATACGACATTGTTTTTCCCACTCGTTTGCCAGTGCCGGCGCCATAAAGGAAACATCAGAGATACCTGATCCAACTCATCATCATGCACCATTGTAGCATTTGCTAGTTTCACCTCATGCATATCTTTACTAACATTTGCTACCCCTCTTTGTCCATTCTGTGTAGATTGCAATGGTTGCTCGTTCATGGCATCATTAGGTTTGATTGCTAGTGATTGCATACTATAGGGAACAGTATTTACATCCATTGCCCATTCACTATATAATGAAACTTGTAGTGCTAGTGGAGTTATATCAGCACTAGATCATGTAGTTGAATCAGAACAGTTGCATTTAAACCAATCTGTATTTTACAGTCCAATAAACTTTTTCCACTACGTAGACTGCCCACCATGATTTAGCCCTGCTCACCACAAGATGTATCAAGTGAATCGAACACACTATGTTTGGCCTGAGTTGTATGTTCAAACGAGCGCCAAAAAACAAAAAAAAAACATATGCAGGCACCAAAAAATAAAACAGCCTAAGTTCAAATATAACCAAAATATGAAAAGTAAATGAAATAATAATAAAAGTAAGTAAGACTAAACCGACCTCCTACCTCCTGCCGACCCGCCGTACAGCCAAACAGCCTAGCACACTTGCATACACTTCCGGCTATGCGTTTAGTAGAAGAACAGATAGAAAGTGGGTCCGTGCACCAGCTTTGACAATCAGTTAGTAGCCACAGATCCGTCCTCTGCAAATAACAGGGACATCTGCATCGAGTGATTGGATGTATTGGCGCAGTCTGTAATTAAGCAATATAACCCAAGCAAGGGGGCATTAACGGCCGGGTAATGCCCCAGGGCATAGGTTAGAAGCCCAAGCATAGCTAAGGCTTTATCATTAGCCTGGGGCATTACCAGAGAGGTAATGTCCCCCTGTGAGAGTTATATTGCTATTAATACTGTGGCACGTTGTACCGGGATACCGAGAGTGTTTTTTTCTCAAGTTGAGAAATAGCGGGTTTACCATTTCTCAACTTGAGAACAAACTACAAAACAAGATGGTCACCATGGATTGCAGAGAAGGGAACCACATGTAGTCCCTTCTTCCTTTCCATGGTGGCTATTTCCTGAAAGGAGATACGCTGAGTGTTCCCAGTGCCGTTTGGGACGGAGCAGCTCGAGGTAAGTAGGGAAGGGCTGGGGGCGGGTTGGGGTTTGGATATTGGGTTTGGCCGGTGGGGAAGGAGAGGGGTAAGGGGGCATACCTTCATTCCTGGTAAAAGAGGATGGCGGACTCCAGCTCAGAGGAGATTCAGAGCGGGGGTTTCACTGTGCAGTGAAGCCCCTGTTATGAGTCTCCTGACTGGCTGGAAGGCCGCAATACACACCCTCGCCGTGTATAATTATGTAATTATAAATACACTGCTTTCATGTATACATCAGGTGGAAAAGGATGAAGTTCAGGCGATGAGGAGGAGGACAATGTGAAATTTGAATCCTCACCATTTGAGGCACTTGTGTGAGACAAGATGGCATTACCTTGGCAACAAAGAGAGGCATCCACTGATGATGAGCAACGTCCCACCTTTGATTTCCTTAGAAACAGATGACATAAAAGAACATGATGAAGGTTATGATCCATCGTCTTATTCTAGATGGAGACTCAAATACAACTTTTTGAGGATACCACAGATAGCTAAAGGGACAAATAGAAAGAACAAGAGGGTGCAGGAGGCAGTGGCAGGCAAATGTAATTGTCAAGTGCAAACACTGTGCACAGAAAGTCAGCTTTAGACATTCCTTGTGTGTCTGTGTACAGTTCTTTCCAAACACACTCTGACAAACAGATGCAAGTGGTAATACAGCTTTGCAAGCAGTCACATAAACACCACCAACAATTCTGCAAGGACCCACTTCATAAGTCATTGTTCAGCACTTGATCACATGTAAAGTGCGGTCCAGAAGATCTGTGACAGGTTTCTGGCACAACGCCTGAAATGTTACAAAAGCTGAGGTTTAAAGCAACCTATCACACAATCAACTGCAAACATTATTGCCTACTCTGCAGAATCCAACCCGCCATATGATGGAGCAACTGCAAGAAAAGTGGAATGCAGTGACGTCCAGAAACTGAAGGGTGCCTACCTATCTCCTACGCAGTGGCAAATGTTGAACAATGTTTGTTCTTCACTCCAGCATTTTGAAGATGCCTGTGCACTACATCGGTCAGGAAGGTGTTGCCACTAATGTATCTGTTGGAATTAGAATTTTACATGCCTCGCGATGCAGCCGTGGAGTACTTGGCCATGAAACTGTCCTCAATCTTCTGAATATAAATACACATTGTTGTTTTGCACAGGAATATGGAGTGCCTCCTAACATGTATTGTTCATGCACAGTATAAAGTTACAGTGGTAACCTTTAAAAAACAAGAGCATGAGAAAAATGCAAGGGGTTGCCCTTTTCAAGAGGATGTGCTCTCCATTTGCTCGTTGGACGCAGAAGAAAGAGCCTGCAGAAGAAAGAGCCAGCAATCAGTGATCAACAACCCAGAGTGGGACTCAACCACTGCAAAGAAGTGTATTGGACAGTGTACACTCTTTCTCTTCAACCTATGGTGATAGTCCAGGAGGCAGCAAAACAGTCTTTTGTACAGTAGAAAAAAGTAAAGGTCTTTGGGACAGACTGCCCATATTGTGTCTTTCTGCATGCATTGGTCGCCACACAAATCAGCAGTCTCTCAGTAGACCAATTGCGTTATGTCTATGTTCTCTATGCAACAAATGCAAACTGGTTACTGGTAATGATCCTCTACAATTCTGGCTTGGCAAACAGTCACAGTGGCTATCTTAATTAGCTGTAGGAACACTAAGCTGCCCCTTGGATAGCGTGCAGTGAAAGGGTATTGAATGATGCTGGCGTTTCTGACACACATGTAGAAGAGAGTTTACACGAAGAAGATTAGTGTGAAAGCCAGGAAAGTCACAGGGAAAGGTAGTAGTGACTTTGACTCTACCAGTAGTGTAGAGTGAATAGTGAAATTAAATATTGAATGCTTCCTTCATCCTCATTTTTGCTGTCTCTACCAACAAGAAGAGACACTCTCCTATTCCAAGTACAAAACTCACAAACTGGAGGTTTTGCCTCAATGTATTTGGCTTTACCAAGCAGCGGTGCTACTCGTGTATTTCTTTGACACTCTCCCAGTTGTCAACATCTCCCCCTTTTCTACCCTCTTGCACAGTCTGCAAGAGGTAAAATGATACCAGAGCACGAGCCTCTCCAAGGCATCATCCTTTTCCATGAGATCCAGCTTCCTCTGATTGACAGATGCCAGACATTGCAAATAAAACATGCCTGAATCCCTCATTACTCTGTTTCTCCTCACCTGCCCAAATCCTCAAATACCACCACCACAAACAGGATGCTGTGGTACTGGTGGTTCCAAAAAGGTCATGCTATTGGGTAGCGCCAAAGTTTGCAAGCTGTGTTTGGCCAGCAATGGAAAGTAGGGATGTTTCAACTAGCCCACAGCATTGGGGGGTGAGGCTCACTTGTGAACAGATAGAAATTGATGCATTATCTGGCACCACATATTGCCATCACCAGTGTTGCAGTAGAGGTGTCAGAGGCTTGTGATGTGTGATCTCTGTATGCAACCTTATGCCACACGTTGAAGATCTTGAGCACCACTGTGGTGCAGAGTGTGCTCTTACTCAGGCTACCCCACTTTACTCTCTTTTGACACAAGTTGCATGTTACTATTCATTCAGACCTCCACATGTGTTTGCTCTGGAAAGCTTAAGTAGTCCCAAATTCATGACCAACTGTCCACTGTTATGATTGGAAATGGAGCCTGCAAGTTGGTTTGTGGAGGTTCAGCTTGAAACCTCCTTCGGCTGCTGGTCCATCCTCCCTTTTTAACCATTATTTGGGCCATGGAGAGGAGCATGTGAAGTGAGAGCTGATGACAGGGAGCCTAGTCAAGTTCCTATAGACACCTTGAGGCAAAGGCTCTTGGTCAGCGAGTAGAGCCAAATCTGAAACCATGTGATGAGGCTAGACCAAGCAACATGTGACTGGAGAGGAAATAATGTAGGTACATAGCTCAAGTCACCAGCACAAACCGGAACAGATAAGTAGGTCTCTTGCTTTTTTTCACTGCACTCGACAGCAACGTGTTTGAAAGGGGAGCAGTTAGCTTCACCTTTTGCCATTTTGGTTTCCCTTGGCCTTGGAGTTGCTCTGACTCTAGTAGGCTCCAGTGAACACGTGCTACATGCAAGTTGTTGCATAACTTGGGTCGTTCTTGAGGATCCTTGCTGTTAAGGAGCTTTTTAGAGGCTATTGTCCCTCCTTCAATCTCTGTGCCCAAAGTACAGGTGTCTCCAAGTGTATTGCTGGCTTTAAGAGGCTTTAAACACTCCAGTGTTGAGTAGTGGATGTTGGCTTAGCCTGACCCAGAAAGTGGGACTAACACAACAGATTAGTACAAGCCAATGTAAGAGGAAGCCCTAAATACATTTGCTTTCTTGGTTGGCTGCTCAAAAGAAGGCCCAAATGACCAAAAGAGCTTTATAGTGGTGTCTTACTTCTGCCTTGGACTTTTGTTTATTTAGCTTATTATATCACATACATCATCTGATAATGCTACTGTCCTATTTAGGGCTATTTTAGAGGACTGGTGGAATCCAGGCTTTGACATACAATCTTCCATCATCTTATATTAGCCCCTAGTGAGGCTCCCTCACTTGATAAGTGCATCCAACTTCGAGCTAAATGTTTTGGACTGTTTTTCCCTTTACCTTTAGAAATGTTGAAAAGTAAGCCCAGGAAAAGGAAAGCCACTAGAGAAATTTCACATGAATATGAAACAACAGACAACACACATTTACGGAGAACAAAGAAATAGACAGAGGAGGGGGGATGTGGGGCAAGAGTGTTAGCAGGAAAGAATAAGACCTCAGTCTTTCCTGGATTTAAAGTGAGGAAAAGGGAGGTCATCCAAGAAGTGATGACAGAAAGACATGTTGAAACAGTGAAATGAATATCAGCAGTGAAGGACGAGAACGATAGAAAGAGCTAAGCATCATCAGCATAGAAGTGATGTGATACTCCAATGGAAGAGATTATAGGAGCAAGTAATGAGGTATATAAGGAAAATAGAAAAGGACCCAGGATGGACCATTGGGGGACACCGTGATCAAGGGGAGCAGGTGCAGAAGTGTTACCACCCTGGGAGACAGAGAAAGTTTGATTAGATAAGTAAGAAGAACAGCGTGATAAAACAGAACCCCGAAGACCAAGAGAAGAGAGAGTCCAGAAGCATAGAGTCATCCACAGTGTCAAAAGCTGCCGATAAGTCAAGAAGAATAAGTACAGAAGGGTGTCTAGAAGAGCAAGCTCTGAGGCGAAATTTAAGCACAGAAATTAAGGCTGTGACGGGGGCGAAAGCCAGACTGAGTGGGCGGAAGGAGAGATAGTCCAGAAACAAACGTAGAGATTTGTGAATAAACAAGGCGCTCCAGAAGCTTAGATAAAAAAGGTAAGAGAGATATGGGATGAAAGTTTGAGACAAGAAGAGGATTGGCTGTAGGTTTTTTTAAAAACGGGAATAATAACTGCATGTTTGAAAGCAGAAGGAAAAAGTGGAGGTAGAAAGACAGATATTGAAAAAAGAAACAAGAAATGGTACAAAGAGTGGGTTGATTTTAGAAATAAGCAAAGAAGGAATTGGGAACAACTAGATCAGGGGAATCTCAAATCAAACCCCTAATGAAAGGCAGGATTGGTGATGCGTTGAACCAGCAGTGAAAACAATCAACAATCAAGGCTATACAATGTGGGCTGTCCCAATCCTAGCAGTCAATCAATTAGTATAATGACATGGAACATATGCAGGTCTAGGAATTGGAATCATGGTTCTATAGCCCAGTACATTGTAAGCAAGTGGAATTTCAACTCAATGGATATGAAACCTATACCAGTCTGGAAAATTGGGCCAATGCGGATCATTCAAGCGGGGGACTTGCAATTGCAATCGATAGGAATATAAAAACAGAAACACAATTGTTTCACTCCTCTGATGGCTTTTTAGCCATCAAAGTTGATTTCATGGAAAGAGAAAAATACAGAATCCTCCTTGTGAACTTGTACTGGAACCCCGCTAGAATTAAAATGGACAAATTCCTATTAAAAATAAGATAACTTCTTCAGGACTGGGCTATAATCTATGCTAATAGTCGAAACATCATAAGAGGTGGAGATTTCAATTGTGATTGTTTGGAGGGCTACACAATTAATAATGGATCCATTTTGAACAATGCAAAGACGAAAAAAAGTGGCTGAAAGGGGAGTATATGAGATACCTATTTTTCTGAATGGGAGCTAATGCAATTGGATATGAAAGAGGAAGATCACACTTTAACATACACATGGCAAAGAGGTAGCTCCTATTCTAGGATAGATTATTTCTATGTGTCCACATTAATTAAATGTAATTGTGGGCAAGTGAATATTGTGGACCCTGGCTTAGGTGATCATATGCTACAAGAGTTTGATCTATTAAAAGAAACCCCTGTACATGAGATCAATCCTACGCTATCATTCCTCGACCATGACCGTCCAGGTCTTTCTCTCAGAAGGAAAAATAGGATTAGTACAGATTTTGTGAATTTATTGGGCAAAGAGGTAGATACCTCTGGAGTCCTTCAAAACATAAACTTGGACCCATCAAATAAGGCTGATTGAATTTCTGAGATTGTTTTGCAGTGTTTAAGGACAATTGTTCGATAATTAAATACAAGAAATCTGAAACCCAATTGTCATGCTCATAATAAAGCAGTTGATGCGTCTAAATGCTGTAAAAATAGAAAGATTAGATCTTTACAAAAGCTAAATCTCTCAAATGATGAATACATATTAGAAAAAGGAAGTATATGCCAGGCCAATGAGAATCTAGTTAAATCCTTGAAAATGTGTATCTGTATAAGTGACAATCAGGCTATGATTATAAACCTTTGTAAAAACAACTCAAGAACATTTTGGTCCATAATGAATACAACTATTGGTCAAATTAGAGGGTATATGGATTCTCTCATTAAAGAAGAGGTGTGGGTTAATTACTTCACTGAAAAATAACAAACTCTGCTAATGTTTCAAGAAGTGTGGACCCCAGTGAAGGAAATTGACTGGCAGGACCATGTCCTTGGGATAGGATGAGATTGTCGGGGCCATCAACAAATGTAATCTAACAAGGGTGGCTGGCCCCGACGGCATTCCCGCATTTGTCTTAAATAAAATCCCATCTTGTTGGCCTCTATCTTAAAAATACAATTTTATAAGATATTTCTTTCTAATAGTTTCCAAAGTACAGATTGGCGAATGATCAAGAATGGGGCCCAGAGCAGCAACCTGGTCCTCCCACAAGAAGAGAGGCATCCTGGCTTCTCTGCAAGGAAATGCTGTTGCCTCACGTATTGAACCATTATGTACTTATGCATTGTATTAATCATTATTTTACTGTCATTAACAATCAGAACTGCATTCTATATTGGTGCACAAAGTGTTCCAATTTCAGTGCACCCACCTAATGATACATGCATAAAAACCACAAAAGCACCCAGACCTTATATAGTCATTCCAGTCCCTAGAAGATCTGATGGTGGAGTGAGTGAACTTGAAATAGATGTGACTAGCAATGATACACACACTCTTGTGGTAACGAATGAGCAGGAAAGCCGGAGACAGGGTCGGCACAAACTGAATGAATAAACATTATTGACAACTACAAGCACACAAACACTGAATGTACACGAAACAGGCCTAGCATTAATGACAGCAGAACCCCAAACTAAAACAGCAGAAAAGAAGAAACTACAAAAGGAAAAATGACCCTTGCAGATAATACCACTGGAAAGCACAAAATTCTGCTTCAGAAACAATGGCACAAGAAAGATGGGAGAGAATCAGAACTGTGGATGAATTTTTGATGCTCCAGGAATGGTTCATGGAACTGCAGTGATCATGGATCATTATTGGGCATATGGATCCAAAGCATACATCAGACGGCCAAGAGACAAGGGAGGCATATGCACGATTGTGAATGTCCACGTTCCAGCATTAGTGATCCCGAAAAGTGACCTGAACATTGACAGTTTCCCAAAAGCAGATGCTCACCTGAGGAAGAAGAGATATGTGGAACTGATAACTCGAATGAAGAGAGAGAATTACTTTTCTGCCAAATCAGAAGAAGCTTTTCATGCAATCCCATATGAACACCGGCTGTTCAGCCTCACCTCATCAGTGTTCGCGACAATCTTCATGTCAAGATTCCAAGTTGGAGCCAATACTAAATGGTTGCAGATAAGCAGATGGGAGTTACTGCCAACAATCAACACGACCATAAAAGGATTCCATGCAATCAAGGAAGAGCTAAGAGCCATCCGACTGATGACTCTCCAGAACAGATGTGTACTTGAAACTATCAAAGCTATGGATGGAGGAGTTTGTGCCAAGATAGGAGAATCATGTTGCACATTTATACCTTCTCACGACGAGGAAAATTGAAACTCAGCAGAGGCTATATGAATGCTGACAAACCTACAGAAGCAGATGATCAATGAAACCAATGAAGTTGATGATGACAGCTGGTTTGGATCACTGTTTTCATGGGTTCCACAGTGGCTGGCGGATACATTCAAGTTCCTATGAGCCTTACTAGTTATGATATTGCTAGGACTTTGCGTTATCAAGATAACAATCTCACAGTGCCAGAAGACTTAAAAGAGAGCCATAGGGATGAAGATCCTGATTGATGTCAAGACAGGATGGAAGCCCAGAGATCTGACTGATGAAGAAATAAGAGACTTTGTGAAGGCCAGTGTTCACGCACTAAAAGGAACAAAGTTTCTCTATCCTCATCTTATATCAGCCCCTAGTGAGGCTCCCTCACTTGATAAGTGCATCCAACTTCGAGCTAAATGTATAGGACTGTTTTTCCCTTTACCTTTAGAAATGTTGAAAAGTAAGCCCAGGAAAAGGAAAGCCACTAGAGAAATTTCACATGAATATGAAACAACAGACAATACACATTTACGCAGAACAAAGAAATAGACCGAGGAGGGGGGATGTGGGGCAAGAGTGTTAGCAGGAAAGAATAAGACCTCAGTCTTTCCTGGATTTAAAGTGAGGAAATGGGAGGTCATCCAAGAAGTGATGACAGAAAGACATGTTGAAACAGTGAAATGAATATCAGCAGTGAAGGACGAGAACGATAGAAAGAGCTGAGCATCATCAGCATAGAAGTGATGTGATACTCCAATGGAAGAGATTATAGGAGCAAGTAATGAGGTATATAAGGAAAATAGAAAAGGACCCAGGATGGACCATTGGGGGACACCGTGATCAAGGGGAGCAGGTGCAGAAGTGTTACCACCCTGGGAGACAGAGAAAGTTTGATTAGATAAGTAAGAAGAACAGCGTGATAAAACAGAACCCCGAAGACCAAGAGAAGAGAGAGTCCTGAAGCATAGAGTCATCCACAGTGTCAAAAGCTGCCGATAAGTCAAGAAGAATAAGTACAGAAGAGTGTCTAGAAGAGCAAGCTCTGAGGCGAAAGTTAAGCACAGAAATTAAGGCTGTGACGGGGGCAAAAGCCAGACTGAGTGGGCGGAAGGAGAGATAGTCCAGAAACAAACGTAGAGATTTGTGAATAAACAAGGCGCTCCAGAAGCTTAGATAAAAAAGGTAAGAGAGATATGGGATGAAAGTTTGAGACAAGAAGAGGATTGGCTGTAGGTTTATTTAAAAACGGGAATAATAACTGCATGTTTGAAAGCAGAAGGAAAAAGTGGAGGTAGAAAGACAGATATTGAAAAAAGAAACAAGAAATGGTACAAAGAGTGGGTTGATTTTAGGAATAAGCAAAGAAGGAATTGGGAACAACTAGATCAGGGGAATCTCAAATCAAACCCCTAATGAAAGGCAGGATTGGTCATGCGTTGAACCAGCAGTGAAAACAATCAACAATCAAGGCTATACAATGTGGGCTGTCCCAATCCTAGCAGTCAATCAATTAGTATAATGACATGGAACATATGCAGGTCTAGGAATTGGAATCATGGTTCTATAGCCCAGTACATTGTAAGCAAGTGGAATTTCAACTCAATGGATATGAAACCTATACCTGTCTGGAAAATTGGGCCAATGCGGATCATTCAAGCGGGGGACTTGCAATTGCAATCGATAGGAATATAAAAACAGAAACACAATTGTTTCACTCCTCTGATGGCTTTTTAGCCATCAAAGTTGATTTCATGGAAAGAGAAAAATACAGAATCCTCCTTGTGAACTTGTACTGGAACCCCGCTAGAATTAAAATGGACAAATTCCTATTAAAAATAAGATAACTTCTTCAGGACTGGGCTATAATCTATGCTAATAGTCGAAACATCATAAGGGGTGGAGATTTCAATTGCGATTGTTTGGAGGGCTACACAATTAATAATGGATCCATTTTGAACAATGCAAAGACGAAAAAAAGTGGCTGAAAGGGGAGTATATGAGATACCTATTTTTCTGAATGGGAGCTAATGCAATTGGATATGAAAGAGGAAGATCACACTTTAACATACACATGGCAAAGAGGTAGCTCCTATTCTAGGATAGATTATTTCTATGTGTCCACATTAATTAAATGTAATTGTGGGCAAGTGAATATTGTGGACCCTGGCTTAGGTGATCATATGCTACAAGAGTTTGATCTATTAAAAGAAACCCCTGTACATGAGATCAATCCTACGCTATCATTCCTCGACCATGACCGTCCAGGTCTTTCTCTCAGAAGGAAAAATAGGATTAGTACAGATTTTGTGAATTTATTAGGCAAAGAGGTAGATACCTCTGGAGTCCTTCAAAACATAAACTTGGACCCATCAAATAAGGCTGATTGAATTTCTGAGATTGTTTTGTAGTGTTAAAGGACAATTGTTCGATAATTAAATACAAGAAATCTGAAACCCAATTGTCATGCTCATAATAAAGCAGTTGATGCGTCTAAATGCTGTAAAAATAGAAAGATTAGATCTTTACAAAAGCTAAATCTCTCAAATGATGAATACATATTACAAAAGGGAAGTATATGCCAGGCCAATGAGAATCTAGTTAAATCCTTGAAAATGTGTATCTGTATAAGTGACAATCAGGCTATGATTATAAACCTTTGTAAAAACAACTCAAGAACATTTTGGTCCATAATGAATACAACTATTGGTCAAATTAGAGGGTATATGGATTCTCTCATTAAAGAAGAGGTGTGGGTTAATTACTTCACCCAATTGTCATGCTCATAATAAAGCAGTTGATGCGTCTAAATGCTGTAAAAATAGAAAGATTAGATCTTTACAAAAGCTAAATCTCTCAAATGATGAATACATATTAGAAAAAGTAAGTATATGCAAGGCCCATGAGAATCTAGTTAAATCCTTGAAAATGTGTATCTGTATAAGTGACAATCAGGCTATGATTAGAAACCTTTGTACAAACAACTCAAGAACATTTTGGTCCATAATGAATACAACTATTGGTCAAATTAGAGGGTATATGGATTCTCTCATTAAAGAAGAGGTGTGGGTTAATTACTTCACTGAAAAATAACAAACTCTGCTAATGTTTCAAGAAGTGTGGACCCCAGTGAAGGAAATTGCCTGGCAGGACCATGTCCTTGGGATAGGATGAGATTGTCGGGGTCAACAACAAATGTAATCTAACAAGGGTGGCTGGCCCCGATGGCATTCCCGCATTTGTCTTAAATAAAATCCCATCTTGTTGGCCTCTATCTTAAAAATACAATTTTATAAGATATTTCTTTCTAATAGTTTCCAAAGTACATGGTCTCAGTACTTGATAATTCCCATATTCAAAAAGGGCGATCCTCTTGATCCTTCTAATTACAGACCCATAGCTTTTACGGGTGCCTCTTCAAAGGTATTTGCCATTCTAATTCTGAGGGATATGGAAAGTGTAATCCTGCAATTAGACATTTGTCAAGCTATCAGGTTGGTTTCCGTTAAAGAATGGGGACTCTACTTAACACAACAATAATGGCACTTCTATAAGTGACAGCTAAGCACAGTAAAGCGGGTCCAATCTTTATGGCATCGTTAGATAGGACCTCTGCATTTGACTGTGTAATTAGGTCCATCCTATGGCAGAAACCTCTGAGATATGGAATTTCTTGTTTCTTGAAATAGTTTGTCAGACACTGGAATCCTCAGCAGTGGTGAGCTAGTACATTGAGGGTGAACGAAGCTGCCTGCATTCTGTCCGATTGGTATCTGAGAGGGATTGTGAAACTCTCGAATAAGCAAGAGTCTCTAGCCTAAAGGTACATGAAGTTGGTGAAAATGTGACCCATTCCTGCATTTGAGGAGAGATAAGCTGCTATTTGAGGCGCTTTACCTTCCCATGATCTTTGAGGGATAAGACTCTAGTAATGAGAAGCTGGGACTAGGGCTACTGGGGCATCATTCTGAATTGGAGCAACCTCCATAACGTCTGTGCTAATGTCCTTTGCGTTTAATGTACTTAATGCCAAGGGGGATTCAGAAATATTCTGTTCAGGAGGTTGCAGTCACTATAACATCCCCTTTTATTTCAGCACAGATGGACAAAAAGCAGATGATTTACTTTGCTTGGTTCTCACTCCGCCATTAATAAACTGCTTTGGAAAGGCCATAGAATCAACCTGTGAGTCCTTATTCTTTTCAACCTGAAAGACCTCATCAGTGGTATTACAGGACGTTTAGAATTTTCGCCCTAGCTTACCGATCATGTAAGATTAGTAGAACAAACCCTCACATTTTCACTTTTCCTCCATTCCTTTTGTATCTCAGTCACTGCTCCATCTTTATTTCCTTTATATTTCAATCAGTGATCTCATTTACTAAAGGCAGGTTACATAAATGTTTAACCGCAGAATTGTGACCTAGAATTTTAAATGCTTGCATATTTTTTCATCTAGCTCTATTTTCTTTATGCCTAATTCTACGCGAGTTAAAGATCGTAAAATATGGAGACTCTGATGGATCGGGCTGAGAACTCGGGATATTGACTACCTCCAAATCTGATGTGCCAAGATTTTGCTCCAATAAATCCATCAATGGCATTAGACTATTTGATGGAAGCGATTCCTGTTCCTCAGTGTTCTGACACTCCCTTGGTTGCAGTGATTCTGACCCAACGCCATCTACCATTGAACTCAGTAAAGCCTTTATGTCCATTTCTATTAAGGCAGCTTTGACCACATTATAATTAACTTTGCCCCATATGTCGTCCCAATTTTCTTGTTTGTTATCATCTGGAATTTGTCTGCATACACAGGCGTACCCTGATTTAACCTCAGGTAACAACCTTAACTTTCTGGTGGGGTTTGTTATGCCTGAGTGGTATAAGTAGTGGAGCAGCGAGTGTCATTACCATTCAACTGCATCTGACATGTAATGGCTACACCATGCCTTTCTCGCCCTTCTGATTCTTCACATGCATTCCTCATTTGTGTGCCACAAGCCAAAATAAAACCCTCCAAATTATTAATTTTGGAAATAACTTCAACTAATGAAGATTTGACGGTGCAAATTTCGTCTAGGGCAATATCATGCCACTTGTCCAGTAAATTCAGAATTCTGGTTAAAACTGGAAAGGAGCAGATATCAATAGGAGTTGGCTTAACAAGATGAACATTGGTTCCTACCTGCATTGATTGTTGGGCTTTCTGACTAGAGTCCAAGATTTCCTGACCTATTTGTAAAGGTCTCTGTTTGTTCAATCCACCCAAAAAAATGGCGTTCTCGTTATGCTTCGACTTAGATTGTTGGTGAAGGTTAGTATCGAAAGAAGCATTAAAGGAACAGTTGTCAGCCAAATTGGTTAAAGTTGACATCGTTGAGCTCACTGGAGGTGCGCTCATTTTGTTATATAAACACACTTGGTTCATCGTAGGTGGTAAAATTCATTGTGGGGTAGGTGGACCTGTAGATAATCACACTCTTTGCCCCAGCTCAGCCATCACTGCAGGAGCTAGGATTGACACATCAGACACAGAATTATTGTCTACACAGTTTAGGGCCGGAGTGATGCAGTCCCTGGTCTTGAGGCCAAGGATACACCTCGTTTTCTGTTCTGGATGAGTTGAAGGTGGCGAAGAGTAGAGTTAGGCAGATTGAGAAAGAGGGCTCTGGAGACAGTGAGCTTCTGGGGGAAGGTGAGACAAGGGATAATACCTCTTAGGAGGTACCGTTGGAAATGGGCCTTCCAGGAAAGGTCTGTGATGTGTGGAAAGAATAAGAGAGAGGAGTCGAAGATGACCCCAAGGTTTTTTGCCCCAAAAGAGGGTGAGCGCAGGGGGTTCAAGGAGTGATAGTGGAAAAACAGGAGCAGTGGTCCCAATGAGAAGGATCTTGGTTTTACTGGCATTAAGGGAGATTGTTAGATGCACACCATGCCTGAATAACAGATAGACAGCCGTGAATGAGCGAGAAGGAGGAGGAGACTGAGGGTAGCCTGAAAGAGAGCTGCATTTCATCCGCATAACACTGAAAGTTAGAGGAAAATGTAGAGATGAAAAGGGCCAAACAGGCCAAATAGACATTGAAGAGCTGGGGGCGGGGGGTTAGAGCCCTGGGGAACACCACATGTGGAGAGAGGTGGTGTAGAGAAAAGACCCAAAGCTGAAGCTTGGAAGGTCGGTGCAGGAGACAGGAGGTCAGCCATGCCAGATCTAGATCTGTGATGCCCAGGGTCTCACAGACACAAGTAATCAGTATGTTGTGGAGGACCATGTCAGTCAAATGCAGAGGAAAGGTGGAGAAGAATGAGGGCATAGGGAGAGCTGGAGTCAGGATTAGAGAGCAGATCTTCATTGGTGGTCAGGAATGCAGTTTCCATGCCTCTGGCTTCTCTCAAGCCAGGCTAATGGTCTTGGAGACAACCAACAGATTCAGTAGGGAGGGATAGCTGGAAGATAACCAACTTCTCCAGGAGTTTTCCCAGGAAAGGAGTGATAGAGATCGGGCAATAGTTTGCTGGAATGGAATGGTCGGCAGAAGGATTTTTTAGTAGAGGGTGCACAAGGGAGTGCTTGAGAAGTGAGTGGAAAGATCAAGTGGCAAAGGAGTGATTACAGAAATCAGCCAAGGCTGCAGTGATAGAACCAATGTCTATGCCAAAGGCATGGCTAGCGTGCCCTAAAGAATGCTATTTGTGCACCATAGACAGTGACCAATGCTGAAGGTTGTGGCCAAAGCCCATGCTTAGTAGGCCCCAAAGAAAATCAATTGGTGCAATATGTACAGTGTACCGAGAGACTCCCGGCCGGACCATAGAGTCAGGGTTTGCTCTGCCGTACTTTAAGACGAGATAGCTGCACCTCGAGATGGATGGGGGTGCAGGGTATCTTACTTCAACACCAATCAATAAGGACAACTCAATGGTTTGGCAAAGGGGAGTCCGTTTAATGACAAGTACAAAAAGTGGGGAAACATGGAAATCGACAGCAGTGCGACAGCCCGTCTCGCTTCAACTCCCTCAAACTTCATACAAAACATAACTTTTATACTCAAAACGTGTCATAATCAGACGCGTAACACTCAAAAGTTAACATGCAAATCTATTGGTTGGGAAAAGGTAACTTTAATATAGGTGCTATATCTCACGGAGTGAAGGGATTGGGTAAATATTTTCAGGTGAGCATCTAAGCCCTTCCTTCATAAATGACTACTGTAAACGTCACTAAAAGTACAACGTCTCATTGGTTCTACTAACTGTAGGACACTAGATTATTCGATCCACTGTAATTGGGCTGGCATCAACCCCATGAATAACTCTCCAATTTGCCTAGCAGCACGCAGAATGGTCAACCAGGTGCAGGTCGTCCCTTAGCTCACCCTGCCTTCCTTCAATCAATCATCACTTTATGGGCTATGTGTCATTTAGTTTACTGTGGTTGGCCCCGAAACTGCATCTTCTGTCTGGAAAAGTTTTGATATCTCTTTCTGGGCCGGTGCCAGGCGTAGGTGTGAAACCGTGCCTCCTTTCGCTCGACTGGTCACGTACACCATGGATTTGCCTCGTTTCTCTCCATTTGTGCATTTGATTTTTGTTTCACCCTGCCACCTGCATTTGCTTTTTTATCTCAATTCTTCAGAGGCAGGATATTCTGTTCTTAGCTTCAATTAAAAGTAGCTACTGTCTACAGCTTCTATCTATGTGACCTCGGCTTCCCTGGCCTGAGCTGCCTCTGCCGAGTTTCAATTCAGCCTTTTTCCTCTTGATGCTAGAATATGAAACTTCTTGTGTTTGGCCTGCAATAACCTGGGTTGGTTCTGCTTTTTATGCAAAGTGGACCCGCACTTATAATATTGTGCTTCATTTTGAGGTAGATTATGTACAATGGGGCTTGCCGCTCTATTCTTCTACTTAGCATAGCAAGCCGCACTGTTTTCTTTAGCTTCTTGCGGTTCCAATAATTTGTATAGGCGTTAGTTGGTTGACTATCTTCATCGTGCTTTCAGCTTAAACTCTCTCATATTTCAACAATGTTCTCTTCTTTTAGTTTCATGATATCTTTATTCCTGGCGTTTCGTCTCTTTTTGTCATCCTTGGGTCGTCATGTCTTCTATCTGTGCGTTCTATCTATACGTTAGTCAGGGCCCTCGTGACGTCACCATTCACCCTCCATTAAGGATTTTCTGGTTTCTTCCCGTACAGAACTTAAACAATCTTCATTTCGTTTCATTTGCTGGTAGGGTTTTCTCAATGGGAACCTTACTGCCCATGGTTGTCTGGTTATTGGTACTTTAATAGGTATTGTTCTTCTAGGTAGGTACTGGGCAGAGCCCTACTGTGGCTCTCTGCTGGTTTATTTGCTCATCATACGTCACATATTTCAGAGTGAATGTTCCTGGTACTTCAAAATGGGTGACAGGAGCACAGGCTATATTTGGGACCTCCTCTACACTCCCCCCTCTGGTCGATTTATTGACCACTTCTATGTTCTCCTTTGGATTCATTTTACTTGGTTGTTCTGTATTCATCTTCATATCCTCTTCTGGGCTCATTCCCTCTTCATCTTCTGCTTCTGTACATGATGGATTGAAGAAGTGTCTTTTGACGTCCATATCTTTATCACTCCTCTCAGGTTTCCTGGTTTCTTTCCATGTTTGTCTTTGTTCCATGTCATCAGCTGACATTGTCCATTTGGGTTGCAATAAATCCATTTTCCCACATAATTTCAGCGTTTCCTGGGATAGAGAAACTTTGTTCCAGTGATTGGTTCTGCGATGAACATGGCTGGATTTACTATCTTACATCGGACTATTTTGATCAATGGGTTTAATGTGATCACTTCATAAGCAGAAGCTCTCTGAGATGTCAATGTACCCTTTGGTTTCTCTAGAATGGCAAATAGTGAGTGCTCGACGTACAATGTCATGGAGCATCCCATCACAATGGTTGTAGCCTTCTGTATGGCGAACGCTGCGGCAGCTAAACTTTGTTCACATGGGAAGTGGCTTCTCATTACTGGGTCCAGATTCCCACTGTAGCATGCTAGGGGTTTGTACCCCTAGGTTCTTTGAGTGAGCACTGCCATCATGACGCTGCCATTTGTGTGTGAAAACAGGTAATATTCCTCGGCATAATGGGGAATTCCGATAACTGGAGCTCTACAAATTGCTCTCTTGAGTTCAGCAAACCCTTCCTCCAGGGCTTCAGATCATTCAATCTTTTCCTTTGTCACTTGGGCCTTCTTTACGGCCTGAAGTATAGGCTTAGTATAAGAGCTGTAATCGAAAACCCATGCTCTAACATAATTGCACAGGCTTAGAAAGCTCTGCATTTGCTTTATCGTGTGTGGCTTAGCCGTGTTCATTATGGCTTCAGCACTTTCTTGCGTCACTTTTTTCCTTCATGTGAGATCAACTGGCCTATGTACAGCACTTCTTGTTGACAATATTGTAACTTTTCCTTTTCAACTTTTCCTTTTTTACTTTCTCAGCCAATATAGTCAATAGCCGAACAGAATCGTGCCTGCACTGTTCTTCTGTGCTGGTGCAAATTAGGATGTCATCCAGATATTGTAAGACAATCTTTCTAATGTAATATTGCTCAAATCCATCTGCAGGACTCTGTTGAAAATAGATGGAGACTCACAGTACTCTTGTGGCAGCCTTGAACTTTTCAGATGCATTTACTGAACGTGAATGACATCAGATCTTGTGAGTCACGGTGCAACGTGATTGAGAAAAATTCATTTTCCAAGTCAATCACCATTAAATATTTTGCCTCAACGGGTATATTACTTAGAATTGTAGACGCGTTAGGGACTAAAGGGAACTCGGCCTCAACAATATAGTTTATCAGTCTAAGATCTTGAATTAGCCTATAAGAACTCCCTTTTGATTTCTTGACTGATAAACTGACGTATTACATGGTGACTCTGACGTCACTAAGATGCCTTGGTCCATCATGGCAGCAATTGTCTTAGAAATCCCTTCATCTGCCTCTCTGGACATGGGATATTGTCGGGCTCTTGGTAGGATTGCTCTTGGTTTCAATTTAATTCTTACTTCTCCCACCCCCTTCAAGAGGCCTACGTCATACGGTCCGGTAGTCCACATTGAGACAGGCACTTTAGCTATGTCGTCATCAAAATATTCGGGACGTTTCAGTGCTAGCATCATTCTCTGAGGTACCTTTCTTTTGATAATTTTTACCAGAAAGGTGAGGTTTACCTCTACCATTGTCTCTCTCATTTCTGCTTGTTCTTGAAACGGATCATCATCGGTGATGTCAGTCACTCGATATCCTTCTTTGATTGTGATAATTACACACCATTGTCTGTCCTCTTCATCGTAACCGTCAACCAAAACCACTTTCACTCGCACTGAGGCAGCGCGTATTTTTAAGGGAAATACTTGTCCCTCCTCCTCATCTATTGGTATTCTCGGTCTGAATAAGAACTCATCAGGGGTTCTCATTACTTTATTTGCAAAGCCTGGCAATCCCACCATAAGCAAACTCATGCCATATGCGGATATTTCTGGCTCTAATGGTATGGCCCTCATGGCTATGTGTCCTGAGTATGCTCTAATTATTTCACATACATTTGAGTAGTGCATTCCTGGAGTTGAGCATAATATGCCCTCCTCCGTGAACGAAATTGTCATGTTCAACTTTGTCATTAGGTCTCAACTCAAAATATTTTCTGGGGCCTAACGTGAGTATAATAAGGGTACATTCATTTTGCACTCTCCTATGGTGACTGGGAGTGCGTTTGTAAAGGGAACTCGACTGTGAGCGCCTGTAAAACTCTGAGTATCTATGGCCTCGCCGAACAAGGATAACTTGCCTTCACGTATGCACGAGCGTGTTGCACCCGTGTCTACTAGGAAGGAATAATCTTTGCCCCCTATAACGGCATCACCGTAGGTTCCCTATGAGGGTCTGGCGTCACTGATAGGATAGAGTACAACAGGTTTCCCAGTGAGCTGTCCTAAATTATATTCAAGTTTGGTCCACTGTGCACTTGTAGATTTTCTCCATTCCCATTGTTGCTTCCCCTTCCAGGGTTCTGTGTCTGCCCTGTGCTCATTGTCTGTGACACTTGCAAGGGTGCCTGTTGGATTTGTCCTTGCGGAAAACTGCCCATGTTCTGAGGTTGCACTCTGTGCTGCGCTCCTGTCACTTGTTGTTGCACCATGTGATTCTGTGCAACGCCCTGTTGTGCAACTGCAGGTGGATGTGCCATGCCTACTCCCATCCCTTGGCTGTCTGCATCATGCCTTGATTTCAGCATGCGCGCCAAGTGCCCCGTCATTCCAACATACTGGCAGTGGTCGGATTATTTGCCAATTTGACATATCTGGGTTTCCATTTTGCACATTTTGAAAGCCTCCCTGATTATTTTGGAAGCCTCCCTGACTAGTCTGCCATCCTCTTTCCCTAATTCCTCTCCCCAGTTGGTAAAATCCTACGTTACCCTGATTATTCTGTTGTGGACTAGCCACCTGCTGCATGCTTTGTTCAGCTGTGTTAGTTAGCATGGCTCCTTCAAGAGCATACTTTGATAGTTTCTTCTGCACCAGTTTTGCTTCCTCACCCTTTCGAGATGCTTCCTTCTTTCGATTCTTTTATTTATTTTATTTTATTTATTTATTTGTAATGCACCGGTAACTCGCAAGTTTCGGGGCGCAGAAACATGGACACGAAGACTAACAGAAATGGGACGAGACAGTTAATAGAAATCAAAGGTTTAGGGGGTCAAGAGTGGCGAGGTCAGTTAAAGAGATACGTTTTCACTAACTTACGAAAGCGTAAGTAGTTAGGTTCTTTCCTTATGTGGACTGGCAGATTGTTCCAGATACCTGCTGTAATGACTGGGAAAGATTTTCCAAGTCCAGATTTACGTTTGTGAGGCATTACTGCGATCCTACTTTGATCCGAGGATCTTAAGGCGCGGCTTGGGGCATAAGGACGTATTTTCAATTTTAGATAGCCTGGTGCCTTCCCGTGGATGCATCTGTGGGCTATTGTAAGAGTCTTGAAGTGGGTTCTTCTCTCAACTTTGAGCCAGTGTAATTCCTTCCTGGCTGTACTGATGTGGTCTGATTTGGATTTGCCTTTGATTATCCTGACTGCGTTATTTTGGATAATCTGGAACGCCTGTATGCTTTTTTTTGTTGGCTCCTAGCATAAGTGCATTCCCGTAGTCTAACCGAGAGAGGATGGTTGCTCTAGCCACTGTGGCACAGTTGTTCTCTGATAGATACAGTCTAATAGCTCTGAGGAGTCTCAAGTAATAGTTGCATGTTTTTTTAATGTATTGAGTCTGGGTTCTGCTCCTAAGGATGCTTCCATCATCATGCCCAGGGTTTTTACTTTCTCAATTACTTTAATGTTGACGTCTTTGATCTTGAAGTTTGTGTAGTCATGGGGCAATGTGTTTCTGGCTTGGGTGGATCCGAAAACCATTAGCTCGGTTTTGATGCTGTTCAAACACATCCAATTGGAATCCATCCAAAGTTCTATGATGTTATATATTCTGTTTAGATGGTCATTGTCAGTTTTATGGTCCCCTCTAAATTCCAATACCAGCTGCGTATCATCTGCATAGTTGGTAAAGAATATATCTGCATGATCTAAAATGTAGCATAAGTATCTGATGTGGAGATTGAACAACAATGGGGACATGCTGGCTCCCTGGCAAACCCTGCAGAGGATCTCCCTTTCCATGGAGAGTTTGTCTGCCCAATGTACTCGAGATGTCCTGCCTTTTAAAAAAGACATTATCCATCTTTTTGCCTCTTGTGAGCAGTTGGCCGTTTTGCCCAGGGCTACTTCGAGTAGATTATGGTCCAGTAGATCAAAGGCGGCACTGAGGTCTAACAGGATGAGAAGTCCCGTTTTTCCCTTATCTAAGATGCTGAGCATCTTTGTTTGTAAGTCCAGCATAGCTGATTCTGTGCTATGAGATGGTCTGAACCCAGATTGTTGTGGGTGGAGTGCGTCAGAGGCCTCGATGTATGCCTGTAGTTGTGCGGTGGCTACTTTATTCATGATCTTAAGCAGGGAGTTACAGTTGGTTATTGGCCTAAGGTTGCTTGTGTCTCTAGGGTCCAAGCCAGGTTTTTTTATTAGTGTGGTAACTGTGACTTTTTTTATGGCCTGGAGGACTAGTTGGTCCCTAAAAGAAGTGTTGACGATCTTAGCAAGTGTGGGGGCGAAGATGTCTGGGTTTTCTAAAATTATTTTGGTGGGTAGGATGTTCTATGCGCATGAGGTAGGTTTCATGGAGGCAAGAGTTATTTTCATCTCTTCTGTGGTGATATACGAGAAATGGAAGGGTTCTATGTTCACAAGTGATTCTTCCGCTGGCATTTTAATCGTGTTAGATTTATTTAGTTGTGCTTTTGTGATTTTATCTCTTGCCTTTTCTAGTTTCTCAAAAAAAGCTTTTTGGGTGTTGTTGCATTCCTGTTGAGATGGTAAGAAAGGTGGCGAGATGGCAGGGGGTTTGTCTAAATGTTTCAAGATGTTAAAAAGTTTACTTGAGGCATTTTCTGCTGCCATGATTTGTTTGTTGAAATACTGTTTCTTAGCCTCTATTATTTCTTTCTTGTATTTAGTTTCTGTATTTTTCCATTTTTCCCTATTTTCAAGTGTAGGGTTTTTTTCCAGGTGTTTTCCAGTTTTTTTTTGGCTCCTTTAAGCTCGAGTAGTTCTTTAGAAAACCACTCTTGCAATTTGCTTTTGGTTCTAAAAGTTTTAGTCTGTAAGGGTGCATTGTGCTCTACTAACATTTTAAGAAAGTCTAAGAGGGTTGACATCATAATGTCGCAAGAGTCCTCTTCTTTAGTAGTGGAGGTGAAGTATGATTCGAGTTGTTCCTTCTTGATATGTTTAAAGTTCCTTTGCATAACTTTTTGGGGGGGGTTGGGATTATTTTCTTTAGGTGAGGGAAGAGAGACCTGAAACGAGACACTGTAGTGGTCTGACCATATACAAGGTTTGGTTTGGCAGTCGTGTGTGTCAAGGTTGTTGGTAATTATCCAATCCAATTGGTGACCATTTTTCATGGTTGGTTCTTTATTTGTGATGGTGTAGTCTATGTTTAGTAGTGAGCTTTCTAGATAGATGGCCTCTTTATCAGCCTGATTGCCGTACCATCTATTTAGATCTGCGACTGCTAATGTAGCACAATTTGGGCCTTTCAGGAGGTTTAGAAGATGTGTAAAGTTGTCATTAAATTCCGGGGTGGGGGATGGTGGACGATAGACTACTAGTAAGTTAAGGCAGTTGTTTTCAGTGGGCAGGTGCTTGAGGTGAATCATTTTGCATCCACCACATGAGGATTTGCCTTGGAACAGTGCAATGGAGCTTCTAGCTATAACTGCGACTCCTCCTCCTTTTCCGGTTTCCCTGTTGGTGTAGTAAATTACATACCCATCAGGGACAGCAACGTCGCACGTAGGGCCTATGGGGTCAGCGAGCCATGTTTCAGTGATACAGAAGATGTCAATGTTCTCCTCAATGATCCTATCATGGATACATTGGGCGTGTTTATTTAAGGATCTTTTCCTGCAATAGTCTACAATAATGTGCGATAGTCAACTGTATTTCAGCCCAAGGTTTAGCCTCAACTCCTACCAATTTCTTGAGTTGTTTCTGCACTGGTTCTGGCAATCCTTGGCAAAATATATGGTAAAACACAGGTATGGATTTTGTCCAAGATTCATGCGTTTCGAGCACCCACGCCTCTTGGAAATCTGTATATAAATTAACGGATCTTCAGAAGCCTTCATTTTTTGAGTCAATATAGCTCCCAATATCGGAAGTGTCTGGGTAAAGTACTTGTAATGCTTTCCATACTGCTGCTCTGCAATTGTTAAATGGCGCTCCGTCATGTGCGGTATTGATTTTGGTTACACCAGGGTACCCTGCCTGTGCCCACACTTCATCTACTCTCTCACCAAGTATGGCAATTAGGAGACCCTTAATGTCCCCTATGGCTAACGTGTTTCCCCCTGTCATTTTTTCTAACTCATGTATTCATTTTCCAGCTCCCGAAGTCAGCATTGGAAGCTTGTTTTCAAGTTTTCCCGATCCATGTGTGGCCATGGAATATATTGTGGTCTTACTCCCACTTCTCTAGTAGTGGAAACTGGAATGCGTAGCCCTCTTTTTCTTCTATCATTGTTCTCCGGTCTATATCAGGGGTAACATAGCTACATTGCCGTCTACCTGGCAATGTCCTTAGCCTGTCCACATAGGGCGATGAAGACACGCCCCTCTGACCATGAGACACTTCTTCATGTCGGTCAGACCGCGTGGCTGACTCTGATGCCCTTGGTGCAGACTCGCTAGTATCTGACCATTGTATCCCTTTTTCTCTTGGGAGACGTCCTTCATTCTGTCTCCCACCTTCTCTTTCCTCGTGCTCCTCTCCTTCAGAGTCGGACATTGTGTGTTCCCAATTTATGCACTTCTTATATCCTTTTTATTCCTACTTATTTCTAGAATATCCAGGGATAGGTCTTTATTCCCACTACTTCGGGTGACATCCTCAGTGTCATACAATGAGTGCTTTCCAAGAGCTTGTCTTCCGTCTCTCCTTGGGGTATTTGTTCTAGCTCCATTTCATCATATATTTTATCGATCGTTTCTCTGATGCTTCTGGTGTCAAAGTCATCATCAATATTCGCCCTAGACGTACCTGGTATTGAATCGTACGCAGAAACAAATTCTTCAATGTCTTCCCAGTCTACAACTGGATTGGGTTTTTTAACTTCCCTCTCCAAATATTCAAGATTACGTGCTCTCTGTCTTTGCTTACGTTCGATATCATCATCCAATTTTTTGTGATTCCTCGCCTCTTCTCTGACCCCATCTTCTTCCTTTCTCTTTTAATTCCTACGTTCATCTGCCCTTTGTATTTCCTCATCTCTTCATCTTTTTATTCTTTTCTCACGTAGTCTTTGCTCTTCCTCTAAACTTTGCTGTTTCTGTCTGTCTTCATCGTAGGCTGCTCTTGGGTTGCGATCGAGCTGTTTTTCTTGCTCCTCGCGATATAGCTGCTCTCGCCTTTGTCTGTCTTTCCTTCTTATCCTTTCATCTCTTAATTCCTTTTCTTTCCCCTTTCTCTCTGTATCATCTAACCTCTCCTTTTGTCTTGCATCATCAATGCCTTTACCATCGAATTTCAATAAAATGTGTCCTCCCATCCATTCGTCCTTTGCAAATGCTATCTCATCAGTTCTGTCTCTGCTCCCTTTCCATTTCTTCCCCTCTCTCTCCTTGTCGGGATATTCACTTGTCTCTGCCTGGTCTTTCCTTTCATCATCGCGCCTCCCCTTGTCTCTTGGGACTGTGGAGGTAATATTCTTGCCCTTATCCTTCCCTTGATTTCCGTCACTACTATGTGTAGGTGACTCATATGTGGGGTTGCTGTTCCCCCGTGGCTGCATTAAGTTCCCTCAAAGGGTATAATCCCTCGACTTTACTTCCTTCATCTTTTGTTTCGGGTGGGGCAGGTGGTGCGGTAGGCGTCTCACCCCGCTCAGTGCATACATTAAGTATCCTATCTGTTGGCGGCTCTTCCTCCTTTACCTGTTCGTACATTTTCCACAATTCAAGAATAGGAAGGCGTTTTTCTAACTTCTTGCCTGTATATGTGGCATGCAAATATGTCGTCATATGTTGTAAAATGGCTTTAGATAAAGACCCATATTGTGGCCACGGCATAAACATTTTATGAGCAGTACCTTTAACCCACTCTGTGCTATACTTGTTTAGCTTGGGTGCGTGTTTTGGCAATAGCTTGCATAAGTGTGCTAATGGAGTTATGTCTTCCATGTTTAAATCTGTTCCCTTTCCTCTTTTATAACACTTGCCAATGCTTTCGTGTGGCTTAAACAACTTGTGACAATATGCGCGAGCACCAAACACCACAAGCTCCAATCCAAATTTTCACAAATTCTTTTTACATATTCCAATTTATTCAAAAACATCAATTCGTGTGCGATTCCATCTCAGCTATTGGATCGCGCAACATTTTTTTTACCAGTTCTCTTAAAAAAATTTCACATGTGACGTCATGACAGAAAACATGTAAGACAGACGCTTAACAGACTAGACAGACACCAGCTGGACACACATATATCTGCCTCTAATCATTACCCCTTTATGCAGTGTAAACGGACCCCTTTCACCACGTATTTCAAAGTTGTGGTAGTCTATTTGTTCCCCATTATGTGGGACTCTGGGTACGCGTTTCTTCTAGCCGCTATAGTTAAAGCGTAGGAATGAGCCGAATCTTCTCACTTCTCAGGTGTCCGCCCTGGAAACCTCTCTCTTCTCGGATGTCCACCCCGGTAACCTTTATTTATTTAATTATTCTCGAGTCATTATCCCCATATATATATATATCTACTTCTAACTACATTTTGTTTATTTTTTTCTTCCTCCTCCCTCCGTTACCTTTTCCCCTTACTTGTTCTAAGGCATGCACTGTTTGCCAAAGCACTAAATTTTTGTTTCACTCACCATTCGCATTGTTCGTCTCTGGACCCTCGGGATCACTGCCTTCGTTACCACCTTTTTCGGGTTTTTGCCCAATCAGCTGCCCGTAGGAATGGGAAGGAATGTGTTGGGAAAACGGGTCCCTTCAGGCCCTCACTGCAGTTTTCTTGCTTACGCTACCATTGTCTACGGGGAGCTTTACAGTCTGCTCAGTTGAATGGACTTGTGATATTGCCGAAGACCTAGAGTTACTTTATGTTGACGGTCAATAGGTGTCTTACTTCAATCAATAATTGATAGTCGATAAACCATCCGATCTTTGCTACCAAGTGTACCGAGAGACTCCCTGCCGGCCCTTAGAGTTGGGGTTTGCTCAGCAGTACTTTAAGACGAGATAGCTGCACCTCGAGATGGATGGGGTGCATGGTCTCTTACTCCAAAACCAATTAATAAGGACAACTCAATGGTTTGGCAAAGGGGAGTCCGTTTAATGACAATTACAAAACGCATCATAATCTGACGTGTAGCACTCAAAAGTTAACATGCAATTCTATTGGTTGGGAAAATAGGTGCTATATCTGTATATGTTAACGGAGTGAGGGGATTGGGTAAATATTGTCAGGTGGGCATTTAATCCCTTCCTTTATAAATGACTACTGTAAACGTCACTAAAGGTACGACGTCTCATTGGTTTTTACTAACTATAGGACCCTAGATTATTCGGTCCACTGTGATTGGGCTGGCATCAACCCCATGCATAACTCTCCACTTTGCCTAGCATCACGCAGAATGGTCAATCAGGTGCAGGACAACCCTTAGCTCACCCTGCCTTCCTTCAACCAATCATCACTTTATGGGCTATATGTCGATTAGTTCACTGTGGTTAGCCCCGTAACTGCATCTGCTGTCTGGAAAAGTTTTGATATCTCTGTCTGGGCCAGTGCCAGGCGTAGGTTTGAAACTGTGCCTCCTTTCGCTCAGCTGGTCACTTGCTAGTACACCATGGATTTGCCTCGTTTCTCTCCATTTGTGCATTTGATTTTCATTTCACCCTGCCACCTGCATTTGCTTTCTTATCTCGATTCTTCAGTGGCAGGATATCCTGTTCTTAGCTTCAATTAAAAGTAGCTACTGTCTACAGCTTCTATCTATGTGACCACGGCTTCCCTGGCACGAGCTTCCTCTGCCGAGTTTCGATTCAGCCTTTTTCCTCTTGATGCTAGAATACGAAACTTCTTGCGTTTGGCCTGTAATACGCTGAGTTGGTTCTGCTTTTTATGCAAAGTGGGCCCACACTTATAATATTGTGCTTCATTTTGAGGTAGATTATGTACAATGGCGCTTGCCGCTCTATTCTTCTACTTAGCATAGCAAGCCACACTGTTTTCTTTAGCTTCTTGCGATTCCAAGCATATGTACAGGCATTAGCTGGTTGAATATCTTCATCATGCTTTCAGTTTAAGCTTTCTCCTATCTCAACAATGTTCTCTTCTTTTAGTTTCACAATATCTTTATTCCTGGCGTTTTGTCTCTTTGTTTCATCCTTGGGTCGTCATGTCTTCTATCTGTACGTTAGTCAGGGCCCTCATGACGTCACCATTTGCCCTCCAATAAGGATTTATCTGGTTTCTTCCTGTACGGTACTTAAACAATCTTCATTTTGTTTCATTTGCTGGTAGGGTTTTCTCATTGGGTACCTTACTTCCCATGGTTGTCTGGTTATTGGTACTTCAATAGGTATTGTTCTTCTAATAGGTACTGGGCAGAGCCCTATTACGGCTGGTTTATTTGCTCATCATACATCACATATTTCGGTGTGAAAGTTCCTGGTACTTCAAAATGGGCGACTGGAACGCAGGCTCTATTTGGGACATCCTCTACAACGGTCACCATGGCCGAAAGCCATGGATAGTGGGCCCAGAAACCTAGTGGTGCAGCATGAACAGTGGCCACGGCTGAAGGCCATGGCTATTGGGCCCCAAAGAAACCTGTTGGTGCAACATGCACAACAGCCTCTTTCGAAGCCCATGGCCAGTGGGCCCCAAAGAAAATTATTGGTGTAACATGTACAGTGGCCAAAGCCAAAGGCCTACCTCATGCTACCTCTGTGATGCGAATGTGTGAGATTTGCAATTAAGTTTAGAGTCACCCCAGGCACCATGTAGTTGTCTGTGTATCATACATGTTTGTTGCTCATGCTGCTGCTCTTGCGCACACATGGCTATTTGCTGCTTCGGTTAGGTGCATACCGGTTGGCTATGCAAGGGTATTGGGTGCATGCAGGGCTGTGGGGAGAGGTACATGTAGGGGTCCTGTTGCAATGTACTGTTTGATGTGGCTTGGAGTTTTATGACAGGTCATATGGGTCTGTGCCATACGACTATTGCTGTAGGTGCTCTGATGTTCAAACTTCTATGTCTTGGCCATGGGCTGTCTTATTGGGTGGAGGGATGTGTACGTTACACTCTTACAGAGTGGCGCTGTCCACAGTGGGTGGGTTGGTGGACCTGTTGCAGTACATTTGCATGTGGGTGAGGTCGAGTCATTGCCATGGGTTGGGTGGGCCTATCTGGTGTGTCAAAGTTGTTCCTAGTGGTACCCTCTCCCATGTTCTCTCATGCCAGGTGTAACAGGTATGCAGTGTGCATCAGTATTTGTGGTTCACTGGCAGACCTCACTGTCAGTGCCCTTGAGGGCAGCATTGTAGTGTCATCATGAGTAGTGTGTACCCCGTATTTGCATGAGTTGATACTCACTGATGATATAGTGTGTTTTGGTCTGCAGTAACCAGGCCCCAAGTTGTCTGTGCATTTCCTGGCTGCTCCTCTGGAATCCAAACGCATCTCACCCGTGTCCCCACTCCACCAGCCCCCTTTTGGGGATGATGTTCATACCTCCCCAGTCTGCTGTACTTGGGGGGACTTCTGTATTTCATTAGGTGCTTGCTGTCGCCTCACCAGGCCAAGTTAGGTGGTGTCTGCATCCAAAGGTTCAGGCATACTGTTTACCATGCAGCCATTGTGCACCTTTGGGTGGTGGATGTTCCACCGAGGGATGGCGTATATGCCACTTTATGCATGACAAGTTGGCCAAAGTGTTCATGTTTGTCCTTCGGTGTGTCATTTTGGTCATGGCACTGGGGAGTGTATATGCTCTGTGGGAGTTACTGTATTTTGGTCATGATGTATCATGCGCAGTTGTTCATTGTTGTGGGTGTGGCATGCAGATGACTGGTTATGTGTGACATGTCATGTGTACTGATGTGTGTGGTGTGGGTGTACTTGTGGACGCTGTTGCTGGATCCGGTGGTGCTGAGGACTACATGGTGGTCTGTTTGCAATGGGTTGCTGTTGATCCCCCATGCACTACATGGCCTTCGCTGATGGGATTCTGGGGATGTGCATTAATGGTTGCATGTATGTCTCTATTCCTTTGATGTGCAGTGCAGGTCTGTGTGTGTGTGTGTGTGTGTAGAGCATACACATTTGATATGTGTTGACATAGTGGGGTGGGACCAGAACAAAAGGAAAAATACAGGAGAACTGAACTCTTAAGAAAAATTGGAAACAACTGGACACTACTTCTTAAGACGAATAAACACAAGTATCCAATAGAAATACGTCTATATGTACTCTCTTTTAATACCCTGTGGATAGAGAAACCTAATGAAAACATTTTTCATCTATGAAGCAGTTTTTAAAGAAATCCTTAGTACCTCAAAAGAGGGCGAACCAAAACTAAGAATTACATATCTTATTAAAATATCCCACATAGAATTGATCAACGTGAGTCCTCAAATGTGTGAATACATAAGGGTATACTCAGGTATGAGACCCTTCCCTTGGTCCTCTTGTGTCAAGTAATTATGTCTGCAGTGATGCCACTTGTCCTCTGGGAGATGCCAGTGGCAAAGAAGTGCAGTGTGGCCAGGACCCTCTCACATGTGCCCCAATGGCATGTGACTGCCCTCCTACTCTTGCAACATGTCCATGATGACATGTGGAAGGAAGTGATACCTTCCATAGACCACCACGTAGGACATGCCGAAGAGGGTGATCTTGGTGTGAAAGACCCGTTCCATTTGCCTCCACTTCCTCGCTGGGGTGCAGCAGCGTTGGCAACGGCAGTGGTGTGCCATTACTGTGTGCAGAGCGTTGTAGCCAAATTGCAGGGACACATTTCATGGGATGGGGGCATGGAGTGGCGCTTTGTGCCATTATATGGGGATGGGTTCTATCATGCTGTGCATGCTGATGTGCATCGTCGCTGTGGTGATTGGTTTGTTCCTGCTTGCGTGCAATGTTCCACAGCTGTGTGTGGTGGGGTTCAGGTTTGTCTTGTTTGCTAGATTTGTGTGCGTGTTTTGCATGGGGGAGTTTTGTTATTGGGATGGTTGTATAGGTTGGATGTATGATTTGGCAGTATCTGTGATTGATGGTGTCCTGTCTCCTCTCTGGTGGCTTGATGGTGATTGTGAGTGTATTTTCGGATAGTTGTTTCGCATTGATATGAATTGTTCTGTGTCTTTGGGGTATTTACCTGTTTTTGTATTAGCGTAACTGCACCCCGTTCCCTGGGATTTCATCACAAGTCAAAATTTGTTTGTGGGTTTGCGGCTTGGCGAAGCGTGTTCCTTATACAATTGATCACCCTTTCACCAATCTGCATCACATTTTGCATAGTTACATGTTATGAACCTCCGGACATGATTGACTACATAAAATTTGGACACCCCACCCCTTTCCCGAGATTTCAGCATCTTCACACATGAGACGGTTACCTGAAATCGGCAAAACATCAATGTGGTCGTAGAAGGGCCGGTCATCCTCCCTAAAATGCACAGTTTCATAGACATTTGCACTGCAATACATTGCAACAAAATGCACCACGCTAGAGTGAGGCAACATGTGGGGAGAGACAACAGTAGATCCCAGTATGCATCAGCACACCAATTCTCACCTCCGCGCAATGTCTGCTCCAGGGTATGTCAGCCAGTCACACACTCACATTCTTAGTGCAGTTTACTTCCAAGTGCAAGGCACATCAAGTGATAAGCGAATCAGAATAGCAATGTACAGGTTCATTGATTTTCAACAATTGATGAGAGCATTGTCATGTCTATTCAGAGCGCCGGTTCGGAGAATAGGTACTTTTGCTAGTGTATATATATAAAAGTCATAATTGTGTTTGGATTTGTGGCCTGGTGAAGCATTGTTCCTTATACAATTCCACACTGTTTCCCCAATCTGCACCAAAGTTTGCATAGTTACCAGTTAGGTCCCACCAGACATTACTGGCTATGTGACATGTTGGCACCCCACCCCTTTCCACAGATTTCAGCACCTTCACACATGAGAGGGTTGCCTGAAATTTGTGAAACATCAATGTGGTTGTAGAAGGACCAGCCTCGACACGAGGAACAAAACTTAAGGTCCATGCTACAATGCCCTAGGATGCACAGTTTCTGATTTATTTGCACTTCAATGCACAGCAACAAACTATACCAAGCCAGGGTGAGGGGGCAGGTGGGGAGAGAGCACAGAAGGTCCCAGTATGCAGCAGCACACCAACTCTCACCTGCTCCCAATATCTACTTATGTCAGCCAGCTACACACGTCCATTCTCAATGCATTTTACTTCAGGGTGTAAAGCACATCAAGCAATAAGCAATTTGGAACAGTGACCAACTGGATAATTGACTTTCAATAATTGATGACAGTGTTTTCATGTCTGTTTACAGAACACGTTCGGAGAGTGGGTACTTTTGCTAGTCTATATATAAAACAGAAAATCTGGTAGTTTGTTTGTTACTCATACAATTCCACACCATTCCACCAATCTGCACCAAATGTTGCATAGTTACTTGTTAGGACACTCAGGATGTCACTGTCTACAATACATGTGGACACCCCATCTCATTCCCTGGATTTCAGCCCCAGCACACATGAGACAGTTGCCTGTAAGCAGCAAAACATCAAGACCTTGGAACTCACAGTTTCTGAGATATATGTGCAGAGCAACGCAACTACAACGCACTGCACAGCTTCATGTTGAGGCGACAGGTGAGGAGAGCGAACAGAAGCTCACATCATGCTGCAGCACGCCAACTGCATGTCTGCTCCACTGTATGTAAGCCAGCCACACGCGTCCATTCTCAGTGCAGAGTGCAAAGCAAATCAAATGATAAGAGACTTGGAACAGTGACCACCAGGATCATTAATTGATATAAGAGATTCACAACAAGGACCTAAAGTATAATCGATTATGAGAGTGTCATCATGTCTGTCAACAGAACCTGTGCAGAGTACTAGTATATGTGCACTACAATGCACACAATCTGCGAAACATCAATGTGGCCAAAGAAGGACCGGACAAAGCTCATTTTAAGTATCTCGACGCCAGGAGAAAATCTCAAAGTTCCGCTTGTAAAACAAATTTCAGGAACCTAGGATGCAATGGTTTCTGAGATATTTGCTCTACAAAGTCCAAAATCAGGGAAACATCATTGTGGTTAAACAGGGACTGGACAAAGCTGAACTTAAAGCATCACAAAATGAGGAACAAAACTCAAAGGGCTTGAAAACCACGTGTTAATGCCCCACGACAAAACATTTCATAAATGTCTGCAATGCACCGCAATGCACGGCACTGCCTGAGGGTGAGGCAACAGGTGGGGAGAGCGGACAGAAGGTCCAATCATGCTGCAGCACATCAGCTCTCACCTCCCCGCTACCTCTGCTCAAGATTATGTAAGCCGGCCACACACGCACATTCTCAGTGCAGTTAACTTCAGAGTGCGAAGCACATCAAACGATAAGCGACTCGGAACAGGGCCCTACAGGAGCATTGATTTTCATAGGTGACTCGCAATAAAGACCTACAGGATCATTGATTGTCAACAATTGATGAGAGTGTTATAATGTCTGTCTCCTGAACCCGTGCGAAGTACGGATACTTTTTGCTAGTATATTTAGAAATATGGCATACTTAAGGTTAAGATAAATTCTCTATGGAGTTTCAGAAAATAAATGTTCTTAATAACTTTTGAACACTTGCATGAAGTAAATGCAACATTTCTACATTTTGTCTGAATCTCTATATTTTAACAAAATGTTACTTTGATCGCGCCACATTTTCATCTGCTTTTAACGTGTGTTTTCCCAAAGGAAAAATAATACTCTTTGGGCCAAATATCATAAAATTGGCTCCTTAAATTTTCCCAATTATTTGGTATCTATGTACATTTCATCATGAATTTGTGCACTGAAAACATTTTGGAAGATCAACTTGGCCAATTTTGAAATATTAACATATTAAATCTATTTTTATAAAAGTCAACATTTGTTTGTGGGTTTGTGGCTTAGTGAAGCGTTGGCGTATGGGAGGCAAATGGACCTGAGAGGCAAAGGTAAAGGCAGATAGCATTCCAGAAGTTTCCAAATTGTTACGGCATGAGGTGAAATGATGTTTGGCGAGATGGTGCTTACAGTTGTAGAACTGATACATAAAGTACATCCAAACATATCTGCATATTACAAAATCATGAGTGGCTTTGTGAACGAGCCATCCTTGCTGCTAAAATTATTCATCCAAAGAAATTAATAATCAGATTCAGGATATGCTTTCAGGCACAGTTACTGAGTACAACTCAATGGATGCGGTGGTGGATGCCAACAAAGCCGTAAACTATCCAACAGAATTCCTCAACCCATTCGACCACCCATGTATGCCACCACATCACCTTCTACTGAAAGTTGGGTCACCCATCATGCTGCTTCGCAGTCTCGACCTATCTAGGCAGAGTAATGGCACAAGGCTACTTGTTAAAAAAAATAGCTCCCCAACGTAATTGAAGCAACAGTGTTCACTGAGAGGGAAAACAAAAAATGTTGTTTATAAGCAAGCCTTACAATGAACATGTACTTTAGTGATATCAAACTTTAGGTCCATAGTTTTTGGAACAGTCAGCATCCTGTCACCCATTGTGCTGCTCAGGAATTTCCATGTTGTCCTCACGTACAGTTATGCATTTCTGAATGGGTTACTAAGAAGAACAATGCATGGTGTTGCTGAGTCTTAATAAGAAAACATGCTTAAAATAATAATCGAAAAATGTAGTGAATTTTTCTTTTCACCTTTCTCATCGGGCCTTTCCTAAAAGCGTAAAGCTACCTTAAGGTATTTCTAACAAACAGTACCAATAAGAAAATGTAATCCCGGGCAACGGCGGGTATATCAGCTAGTGTATCTATATATTTCATATCTGATCAATTGCGTAATGTATAAAATGTAAAAATCATATGCCTCTTTGTATGGTTCATAGTTTTTTTTACAACTTCTGAACAATGACAGCCCTGACTTACATGTGAGTTTTCAGGAGATGTAATGAAGTAATGTATGAACTGTGAAATGTATGCAACTCGTAGATGCCTCAAGATGCCTGTGTTGTAGGAGTGCATGTTGTAAGGAGTCATAGGAGCATGTGCCGTAGGATTGTGTGCCATCGGACCATGTGCTGTAGTAGTGTGTGTTGTAGGACTGTATTTCTTAGGAACATGTGTCTTAACAATGTGCACAATGAGAGTGCGTCAGAGGAGTGTGAATCATAGGAGCATGTGTCATAGAAGTCATTGGAGTAGGAGCAAGTGTCCAACACTGTGTTCTGTAGGACCACGTGTCCTAGGACCACGTTTTAAGTGTGTTTTAGTAGTGTAGATATACAAAATGCTCATCTCACACACATATGTGTAGGATTTTTAAATCATAGGTAATTTCTTTCTGCTCATGCATTGCATGTCTCATATATGTATTTTAGTCGCCCACTGCTCAAAACAAAGTACTAAATGAAACAATCCTTGGGATAACCAAAAAAACAAATCTCTCAACCACTCATCCAAGAATGTTTAGAGCAACTTGGCCAACAATCTAGATGCAGGCTTTCAGGGGACCTATACTCACTGATAGCTAGAAAATACATCTCCACCAAGTCCAAGTCTGGGTCACCTCCTTGAGACCCCAGTTTGATAGAGCTCTGTGTCACTTTGAACGGCGACAAATAGTGCTCAAGTTCCTCTGCAGAGTTGGAACAAGGAGTTCAAGATATCGCTCTGCAGCCTCTAAACCCCTTTCTACCTTCCTGGTAGCACTCTGCATTCTCCATGATTCAGGGGCCTTCACTGCTTTGCTCTCCCTATCTGAGTCTTGTGACTCCTTCCACCTATTCCACCTGCCTTCAGCCAATCTGGCCTCCTCATTCCTTCCTGTGCTTGCTGGAGTTGCCTGTTCCTACAGATGTTACCATTTCCTCCTTATTCTCTCTTCCCCCTCCAGATGTTACTCACCCCTCAACTTTTGCAGCCTCCTCTTCCCTTGATAATACCTTCAGCTCCAACTTTACAGTATTTCCACCTGATGTTATCGGTCGCAAACCTTTGCGGCCTCCTTTTGATCTCATCTCCTCCTCCAGATCTTCACCTTCTCCTCATGATGTTACCCGCTCCCTTCATCTATTGCACCTTATTCTGACACTCCTACCTCCTCCATCTCTTCACCTCCTCTTACTGGCTCCTTACCCCCCCCCCCACCAACCAGCCTTCACTGTTCGACAGTCCTTGAAATGTGCTCCAAAATCTACCAACTATCAGCCACACTACTATCCAACAACCCACAATATCAGAGTCATCTGACTGATTTACAAAGGCTGTTTTTCCCTGCTTGTGGCTTAGGTTGCTAATCTTCCCCTGTGGGTCCCATGTGTTTAAGGTATATGACTAGTTAAGTGTCTCTGGTTCCTGTGGGTCATACTGAGGGGGGCCTGACTAGGCCTATATGAACCCTAACATCCATTTTGGAATCTTAGTGTAGACATGGTGAGTCAGAGAAAGCTGCTTGTGCCCGGGAGACGCCTGCAGTTAAGATTTGGGCTAGTAACTGGCATTTGCGAGGCGTAAATCTGTTTTTTCCCCGATTCGATTTCCTGCATAGTCCCGGGGTTGAACCTGCCTTTTCATGGGTTCGGGTAGTCTGCAAATCTGAATGGGTTTGCAAACCTCACAGGACACATTAAACGCATGTGTCGTCCAGGAGAAGTACACGTACACGCTAAAAGACTTCCTCAAAAGTCTGAAGCGTGAAAGGTAATGTTGGTGTCCATAGTGGGGAGGGGTGTGGCCGCGGTTGGTACCATGTGAGTAGACCCAGCCCCATTATTTAGACCAAGGGAGAATGGACCGAAGATCTTCTCCATTCCTCCGGGCGACACTCTCTTTGAGGTCTGCGCAAACCGCCAGGAAATGTCGTCACAGTGCAAATAGATGTTATACTTTAGCAAAACAAAGTGACATCGAACTGCACATGTGCACTTGGCTGCCATGTGTTTGGGTCATTCCGAAGAGGATAGTTCTCTATAAGGCACGTACTCTACCCCCGTCCAGTTAAACATGTAGCACACTATAAAAATGTCTTTAATTCATTATTGTGCTTTGGTTTATTCAACCTTTTACAAAAAAATAAAGAAAGAACAAATACGATTGCATTAGAATGGCATGTATCTCGTTTAAAACAATACGGGCGCTCTCAAACTACTACTACCACTACCAGTAATCTTACCACGGGTGGTACTAATCATAATACTACCACCACTTGTGCTAGTATTTGTATTGGTTATACTTTTAGTGTTGCTCACTCTAGGTGCATCAGTACTACTAACACAACTGTTAGACTTCTCTTAGGGCAACTATTGGTACTATTTAATTTTAGCATTGATGCTGGCATTACATTCACTACATCTATCACTATTACAAGCACTATTACTAATGCACGTGTTTCCGATTGCCAATGCTATTTCTACTGGAACTTTATCATTAGTGATGCTGCGACCACTACTGCTTCCATTCATCCTGACAGTACCGGTTCCACGGTTCCTTGTTCTAAAGGTACTATGGGTCCTACTGCTATCACGAACCAATGCTATTACTAGAAGTGCATAGATAATGTAGGCTCACTGCGGTCCTGCCTGCAATTGGTCAGCCCCGGTTTCCTCTTGAATGGTGTAGGAGAAGCACGAGGGTGTGTTTTTTCACCTTGAACCATGATTTGCTGGGAGATTTCCTATTGGAGAATCAAGCATTCTTTGGACTGTGAGCTTACGGATGTATTCTGATGTCCTTTGGATGGACACTCGCGAGTTACAGAAAGTTCCCAAGATGCCTGGAGAAACTTCCTCTGGTGGATATTGCTAAATGGCGACTGATGAGTAAATGTGCCACCAACGTTTCATGGAATCTGTGGTACTTGTTGTTGTTTCTATTGTTTGGTGCCTCTATTGACACAGTTGGGGAAGGGACAGTGTAACATTCGCGTATGTGTCATTCAGCGCCCAGATGCCGCCGGGGTTTGGTGCGCTCTATAAATGTCTGAGTAAATAAATAAATAAATAAATAAATAAATACGAAATCACGACTTGAGCTCATCGTAATCTGGAAACGTGTAAATTGTGAGTCGTTCTTCGGCCCTGTCACATGTCGAGGAAGCGGATCCATGGGCTAACTGATGTCAGAGGTACAGTCTTAGCTCATGCGTAGCATGTAAATGTCCCATTTAGATTCACAATGCACCATTTCATGACCTGCAATGTACACTCCTCATTGTGCACATCCTATAAATAATATACAGGGTGAAACGCAGCCAGGCCTAATGCGCAGGGGGTGCATGCAAATCGAGTCATGCATTTGCCTAACCTAATTTTCCAGAAAACAACTAAACTTCATACTCCTTTTCTAAGTATTCATGCATGGAAATAGAATTCAGCAATCGCATTACCTTAAACTAATTTGAAGACAGTGAGGGTAATGTGGACACCTGGTGCATGGCGGGCTTCTTCGACGCTTGCAATGGACTCTGCACGAGCAGAATTAGAATGCCCCAGGGGGTTGTGCAGACGTGTGTTCTGCTAAGGGGTTCATTCTTTGAAGGAAGGTAGTTACTATGGACGCAGTGACACAAGAAGCTTTTTTTTCGTGGCTATGATGTCTGCTCACAGTGTGACTTCAAGGTTACTGACAATTATATGGGCAGGTCACTTACAGGAGGGAATGGTCAAGCACAGAGTAAACGCGAACATGGTTTTTAAACCTTGAGTCACTTCAGAACAACAGTATTTATAATACACTCGAGAGCCCTGAATCCGGATTTTAGAAAAGTTAAAATATCTGCACGCAGGTGGAAATACATATACAATTATACCTTTTCCGTTGTTGCATATTATTTTGTGAATTGACTTTTATTGCCTGTGTTTTTAAATTCAGTCATGCAATCAAACTCTTCCACCGTTAACAAAAAAAGTGTTTTAGCTTTTGCCCTCCAATAGTCTTTGAAGGAAACTACTTGTCGGCTGTTTGGTCAATCAAGAGAAATGCTGATATGATATGATATGGCATTTATAACGTGCCTGTTGTTGGGCAGAATTCGCAAAAATGTGCTAATTCCCTTCACCTTAGAGACCCCCGGCAACTTTGCTGGATTTTGAGTACTTGATTTTTTTTACCTGTGTGAGCCTTGTTTTCCCACTCTCTCATGTATTTTGATGTGTATTTTACACTTGTGTTCTTTGATTATGGGGTTTTTGATAACTCCATAGACATCATCTTTTCATGTGTGTCACACAGCACCCTCAGTGCAGTGACACAGGGAAGCCTTCTAGGCTGTCCCAAGGTTTAAATACCTTCTCTGGGATAAACTACTGTTTCCCAGAGAACGTAAAGTTAAATTGACTTTACTAGTCTTTTTAAATTCCTAGACTCAGCACACACTATCTTACAATAGAGTGCTGGAGGGGTTAGCTTGTATCCCCTATGTCTAGAAACTCATGTAGCAGTCAAATGCTACCCTTTCCTATTGAAATGGCTGGTGGCGGTAGTTTAACAACGAACTACCATGATTTTTCCTGACCGCGAACACTGGTAGCTAAAAATCACGGGCGCCATGTTTATCTAGATGGCGTCTGAGCCCCCTTTGTTTAAACAGGTCCCGGTCTTCTCCTTTCACCATTTCTTTATGGAAAGGTCCTTCTTGAGTTTGTCTCTGCGCGCCAAACTAGGTTTGGTCCCTTTGTTCCTCCGCTTCAGGACTGAAGACCGTCTCTGGCACCCGAGTGTCTGGGGTTGGCAGCAAGTGAGGGAGGTGCCCGAATCTTCCTGTGCTTAGTCTCTTAGGAGACCCAAATGCACTCTGGCGTGATTGGCTAGCTGTCTGGCAAGAACAGCCACCCTGCTGGGTGAGTGACAACAAGGCTGGAATGAATGGGAGAAAACTGTTTAGGTGAGTCTCTTGGACTGGAAAGCAAAGTCAACGCTGGAACGAAAGAACCGAAGACGAGCTGGAAGAGGACGGCTGCTACAACTACTGGACCGTTGATTTGCCTGGTGGAGACCTGCTGCAGGTCTGACTCGCCAAGTTTACCTCAACAGAGATCCCTTGAAGGACGACTTCTTCCTTTGCGTTGGTAGGACCAATCAACTCGTAAGCCACCTGGATACCATTCTCAGAGCTGTTTAGGATTAACCAGGGGGAAGGACACCAGCTTGTGTGCTTGAAGAACAGCAACCGGAATCGATGATTTGCCCATTTGGCAGCTTTGTGGCCAGTCCCCGTGCAGTGCAGGAGTCCCCCGACGTCCTCCCTCTTGTCCCCACGACTGAGGCTCAGGAACAGCGAGATCTGCAGGACCTGCCAGGAACAGAAGTCTTCAGCTGCATATTTTTCTTCAATATAAGGTACTGTGGAAACCCGACCGAGAGAACGTACCTCTACTGCGAAAGTGCGTACAACTTTGGCAACTTACAGGCCTAGTCAGCTTGTGACCCGAGATACGAACCTTTCTTCCGTGAACTACTTCTAAGAACTGCGGCAAAGACTTTTCCGTTTTAAATACCAGAACCGTTTTTACTTATACAAGACACTAGCCCATTGACTTTGGCCTACCTATTGCATTAAATCAACTCCTCTGGTGAACTCAAACTATTTGCACTGTTTTAGAGTAACTGTAATATCTGTTTTATTAATTTATGCCTTTTTGCTCCTACTTCCATGCTATTTTGCTCCTACTTCAAGGGAGTTCAACTGCTTAGTAATCAGTACTGTAGTATAATTTTTGTGTGATATTGGTTGCCTCATTTAGTGAATGCTTTATAAATGATTGTGTAATAAATTATTAAGTGTTTTACCAAAAAACCTTGAGTATGAGTGTCTATCTGAATACTTGTCATTTCAGACCTTTGTGTAACACCCTTACAAGCTCACATTCCCTCTTGAGATAAGTATGGCTGCTCAGCTCGCTACCAAAAACGGTGTGGTACAGACTTATAGCAAAGGTTGCTTTTGCTTATACCTGTAGTGCTAGTCGTGTGTAGTGGTTCCAAAGGGTACTGCATAAAACTTTGCCTAACACCTGTACACAAGTGTTTCTAGGCGCGACAAGACAAGGATGGGGAAACAAAAGGGAGAACAAAGCACTGATCTTATTAGGCCTTGTGTCGTGCAGATGGCGCAAGTGCAGGGAAATATTCTGTGAAAGATTTTATGGAAAGATATTGGGCCTCTTTACCAGTTCAGCCGTGCAGTAAAACAAATTGTGCAATAACAGAATAAAAATCACTTTTACCGCTATGCCCAATTACAAGAAAACATATTTTAGAAGTAATTCTTTCCCATGGAGAGAATATGTCCAAAAAATGGCAGCAATTCCACCCAAGGAATTACTGACAGAGAAATGACCTCCAAAAATGAACATGTTAATTCGATAGTCTAACAAGTACTAATACCGCCAAAATAGGCAATGCATCCTCAATAAAACAGTGTTATTATCCTGGTGATGAAAAGGAACCTACATTTGCACCCAGAAGCTTTAAACGCACTTCAAAGCACCATGCAGCTCCTGGCAGTTGCACACCTTGACTTCCAGAATCTCCTTCTGTTCATTGACCTGCAGAAGCCTGTGCAGCAGCAATGGATCCCACTAGTGAAATGGAGGTGGTCACGTTCAGCCAAGAGGACACTCATTCACTATATATGGCCGGCAACCTGAGAATTCATAGATGTACGTTAATTACACTCGCCTGAAAGGGAAGACTATAGTAGACCTCTGCACCCTCTTGAATGCACACATCCCAAGTGTGTTCAACGCTCACTTGGCCGTTCCACCACTGCTCAAGCTGACATCTGTTATGCACTTTTGTGGCATGGGTACATGCTGCATGGACTGTCTCAGCCAATACACTCAAATGTTCTGGGACAGGTGCTTGATGCACTTTTGAAATGTGTACAGTCTCACATTACTTACCCACCTCCCTAGCTGAGATGTATCTCACAAAGGCAACATTATATGCCATAACCCACTTCCCCAAGGTTATGGTGGCTTTGGACTGACCACATGTGGCGTTGGTCGCTCCCGGGCATTGGGTCAGGTTTTCCATAACAGGAAACAATACCATTTCATGCCTGTCCAGATGGCACGCATCCGGCGGATAGCTCCCAGATGTCTCATCCCCACTCCTCTGCATCCACATTCAACAGTGTTATCATTCTCTGCACCACAATTAGTATCCAGATGTTGATGTCACTGCAGAGCACGAGTAACAGATGAGGGGGGATGATAGGTCATGAAAGGTGAGTGGCATGGAGGGGAGGAGATGAAGACACAGAGACCCTGTATCTACCACAGACAAGTGTAAATAAGGGACCACATTAGTGACTGGCACACACTGTGCGGTTGCGTTGAGAGGTTCTTCCGCAGGTAATGAGGCAGATTGACTTTCGGCAATGGTGGAGAGGGGCTCTTCCCATGCAAGGAGGCATGATGACTGGCAGTTATGGTGACTGTTCCCAACGCTACTGTGGAGGTGGAAGTGAGGCTTTAGAAGACGTAAGCTATTGGCGGCATTGTGATAGCTCTTTTTTTGCTGTGGTCTAACTGCAGGAGGCAGCAATATAGGATGCTGTTGTGCATGAAGACATGCCCGTGGTAGAGGTTGGTGGATCGGAGATGGCGTCCTCATCTTGAATTGGCTCCAATACCACTAGTGTCTTCTCCTTGGTTGCCTTGGGAGCCTCTTGTTAGAGAATTGACCTGAATTTACTTGCCATATTGCTTAGTGTACATAGTGGTACAGAAATCCATGCTTATTTTGAAGTTCCAGGATACATCTCTTTGTGTAGGGTCTATGCCTGTGATATGTCAGCTGATGACTTTACAAGATGCATGATGTGTGTTATGATGGACACTTTCCTTTGCCATTGTGTGATCAAATTGTCAGGAGGTAATTGGTTTTGATGCAATAGGTGCTATGGTGTGCTCACTGAATAACTGATGCATGTTGTCCCCCATATAGGCCTAGGTTCTTTCCAATTATTTGACCAGACACATGTGTCTTAGACCACTTTGTTATGTGGATGTGAGTCCCTGGGTGTTACATGCAATTGGTGATGCTTCTCCTTCAGTGATCAGTTAGATATATTCTCCTTATTGGCAGCAGATTAATTGATGTGGGGCTTACCTGTGCTTATTGCCTCAGTAAAGACATGGTTAGAGGCATGTGACCTGTTTAGCCTTCAGGGTAAATATTGCATGGGTGGATGCATATTCTGGTGGAAGGGCATGGGCTTGGTGGCTCGCTGCCTCACAAAATTGCCCAAGGTTGTTTCCTCTATATTTATGCTTTCAGGCAATGCATGGAGAACACTCATTTACATATGGGGTAATGTCTTGGCATATACCACTAGTGAGCCCTGTTCTCAAGGCATTGTTGGTGTTAAAGCTGCATGAGCCATACCAGCAGCAATGTTAACTGTGTGACTACTTGCTAACAGATTACATGTAAGCCACCCATTCCCAAGTCCTAGCCCCCTTAGATAAAAAGTGAACTCAGCTCAGTAAGATTGGCTGCCTGTTCCTACTTCTGCTGATCCAGCACCCCCAAGGTCTGCCATGTGGAATATGCTGAATGCTTTTCCTCACAGGGCATTAGCTACAGCGACTCATCCAGTGGGTTTCCTTGTGGTGGCATAACAACTGTACCATGATATAGCTAAATAGTACACCATTTTTTTTAATTGTAATCTCAGTTTAGTTTATAAAAAAACAAACATTTTATTATATGATTCATGATCTTGATACTCATCTGTGCCAAATGTACTCTCTCTTTCAACAGTATAGAGGCCATAAAGGTGACTACTGCACAAGTCAACTGCGTGTTTATTCCAGCGATTAGGTAGCTCCACCATTCGTCTAGGTTGTCATTTTTTTGGCGCAAAATCAGTGAGATGCAACGACTTTTGAGCAGTGATGGCCATACATTCAGTTATCAAATGTTTAACTGATTCGACAGCTTTGGTACAGTGTCTGCATTTATTGGCGACTGTTTTCGGATCGTGCTTCAGCATCAATATTTCTTTGGTCTTGTAAAGATTGAAGCGCAATCTCATGAATTGGTTTCAATGGTAGGAGAAGGTAATTTGGACAGATACTTGGGGGTTTTGTCTAGTCCATGCGACGATGTTCCAAAGTCTAATGTGGAAATTAGCTTTTTTTTTGCTTATCATTGTTCTGTATCCAATTCCAACGTCTCAATTTTATTTTAGCTCTTTGAGGCATTTTTAATACAAGCTCATTGGTCAGATCTGCGCATCGCATTATGTCAAGGAGTTTCTGTTCCCATTTACTTATTAAATCAGACGTGTAAATGTTGGTTCTTTTCTGTAAAATGACAAATGGGCCAGCTCCTGGGACCATTCTCATTTTACGCCATGCTGTAATTGACTTTCACAGAACTGTACCATATAGTGAGTCTATGCCTAGTTCATACTGAATCACCATTATTGAGAGATTCTGCGGCAAGGACTTTACGCCAAAATGTCCCCTCTAATTTACACCAGATTTCTGCTGGTATGTTCCATCCCCCTTCGCTGCCAAAAGATATGGCAGGTACTACTTTTTGTAAGTAGAAGGAGAGTATCGGTTTTAATGTGAATTTGCCATAGGCAGCGTGTAGTTTAAGTCCTGGCAAGGCAAACATTAGTATTCGAGCATGAAAGTCCTGAGTCCATTCCCATTCTCGTATTGAGATATTGAATTGTACTCCTAAGTAGCGAATGGAGCTTATTGAATCTAGTTTTTCATGATTTAGGTGCCAGATGAAGTTTATTTTGCATAAGTTTCCTCTGGCACCAATAGACATGGTCTTTGATTTCTTTGTGTTGATTTTTAAATAATTTTTGTCGCAATACCTTTGTAACGCATCAAGTGATCTTTGCATTCCAATTTGTGTAGTGTCCAGCAGGACAATATCGTCTGCGTAGATGACCCAAGAGACGTGGGGACTGTTTATCTTCAGGGGGAATGTCCTTGGTTGTTTTAGGGCGATAGGGAGATCTGATATGAAGAGTTTAAACAGTAATGCTGCTAGGGGGCAGCCTTGTTTGACTCCCCTCTTTGTGTGAATTTCGTCAGAGAGTTTGCCTTGTGAGTTCAATCTTACACGGAAAGTGGTGTTAGAATATAATGCTATAATAGGTTGCAACAGCTCTAAAGGGCACAACCATGAGAGTAGTTTTTCCCATAGTTTCTGCCGATTGATAGTGTCAAAGGCCTGTTTTAGGTCTATAAAAGCGAGAAACACATTTTTGTCGCTCTTCATGGTTTCAAGTTTGGTTGTGTTTACTCCAACTCCTTTGGTGAAACCTGTTTGACGCTTGTCAATCACCTTTGCTTGATCAGCCCAGTCTGCCAGTTTTTTTTTGGAGGAAGGCAGCGAACACCTTCCCTATTGTATCAAGGAGCGTGATAATTCGTCAGATCGGTACAGTCGCCCTTCTTAAATACAGGTACCACAATTGCCGTTCTCCAAGATCCAGGTAGGATCTTGCTCGCTGCAATCTTCTCTAACAGGGCAGCGATACACTTGGCCCATAATGAGCTGTTTTTTTCAGCATTACATTGGAGATGCCGTCTGGTCCGGCAGCTCTAGAATTATTTAATCTTCGAATGGCCCATTCTATGTCCTCCGGAGTTTCAATAGTATGCCATTTGACGTTTCCTCCAGAAACAGGTATTATACTTTTAGCCCTCTGTGTCAAATACGGCTGAATAATGAGCAACCCATCTTGCATTGTTTACACCATTTGCCATTTCGTAGGCTGTTTTCACTGAGCTTCTATTAATTATTTCCCATAGCAGTCTGGTGTCCTTGCGTATAATGAGCAGTAACATAATTTCTGCTTGTTCCTGGTCTCGCATGATGTTGAATGATTTAATCCAATTTCAGTATTGGAGACGCCGTTTTTCCATTTGAATGGCAGAATTCTTTCCTTTGCTTCTTTTTAGCTGCATTAAATTGTTGCACAGTAATTTCTTTGCTTGGCATACAATTGCGCTAAAGGAGTGTCTGTTGGATATGTGTCCATTCTTATAATTCGTTTTACCGGTTCTGAACTGCAACATCAACGGGCTATAGTTTATATTTGCTTCCAAACAGTTTTTTTGCCACATATTTTTCCGTGAAAGAGCTCAGTTGTTTAGCGTTTATTCTTAACCTTGTTCCAGAATAATTGGTAGTTATGGGACCAATATATTTGCTAAAATATATGGATGTAATTAGGAAGGCATATACAAGTTTTGGGGGCTTTGCGTGGGTGCGTTACGATGAGGAATTCAGAGCAAGAATGGCTGAGGACAGTCAGGAAAGAAGGGTGCGGGGCCTTCATGGCCAAGTGTGACATTAAGGCGGCTTTCAGGTTGTTGCCGGTGCACCCAGAGGATTTTTGGCTGCTAGGTTTGCAATTTGTGGACCACATATACATAGATAAAGTTTTGCCAATGGGGTGCGCAATTTCCTGCGCCTTGTTTGAGCGTTTCAGTTCCTTCTTACAGTAGGTTTTTTCATACAGTTCAGGTTGAGAAAGTGTTCTGCATTACCTAGATGATTTTCTGTTCATTAGCGGGGCTGAAAGAGAGAAAGAGTGCAAGGAGATGCTAAAGTTGTTTCAGGATTTGATGGGGAGTTGGGGTGCCTCTAGCGGAAGACAAAACAGAAGGGCCGGCAGTGGTGTTGACATTTCTAGGGATTGAGCTGGATTCAGTGGCCATGACCTCATGCTTGCCGCATGACAAAGTGAGCAAACTGGTAGGATTGCTGGAGAAAGCGGTGGGGGCCAAGAAAATGATGCTAGTGGAAATGCAGAGATTGGTGGGGCATTTGAATTTTGCATGCAAGGTGGTGGCCCCTGGGCGGACCTTTTGTAGAAACATGGCGCGGTCTATGGCGGGAGCTAAGTGCCCACATCATCGGATAAGAGTATCAGGTGCAGTGTGGGAAGATTGAAGAATCTGGCTGCGCTTTTTGGAGAGCTTTAACGGAGTGTCCATGTGGTTGCAGGGAGATCCGGTGTCATGGGAGGTGCAGATATTCTCAGATGCAGCAGAAGTGGGAGGTTTCGGAGTACTCTGGGGCAGAAAGTGGTGTGCGGAGAAGTCGCCATCACTCTGGTTGAAAGAAGGAAAGAGCATAGCATTCCTTGAATTTATCCCTTAGCTGGTTGCATTGGATTTGTAGGGGAAGGAGTTGCAGAACAAGGAAGTGAATTTCAACATTGACAATGAATGCGTGGTTCATGTAGTGAATAGGCAGTCAGCAAGGGATCAGAGGGTGGTGAGGCTGATGAGAGAGTTTGTTCTGCGTTGCATGGAATGGAATGTGGTGTTCAAGGCAACACATGTGCCAGGGAAGGATAATGGCATCGCTGATGCATTATCTTGTTTTCAATGGCAGAGATTCCGTGGATTGGCGCCGGATGCAGATCAGGAGGGGTAGTGGATTCCGGAGGAGCTGTGGAAAATAGGAAGCTGAGAGCGCTTGCATTGGTGGAGGGTTTGCTTGCCCCAGCATCTAGAGAGGCGTACAAGAGAGCTTGGGAGGATTTTATAGGAGGGGGAGCTTGTAGTTGGAAGGGTAAGGGGGATGCGGAAGAAAGGAGAAGGGATGATGTCACTAACTTCCTCTTGAGGTGCAAGGATAGGGGCTGGTCTAGGGAAACTATAACGGGGAAATTGGCAGGGATTGCTTTCTATGGGAAGTGGTTGTGGGGTTTTCAGCCGAGCGGTGGAGAAATGGCAAACAGGATTCTGGAAGCATGGGCTAGGGAAAGTAAGTGGGAAAAGATAAGAGGAGACTGGTATTGGTGGAATTGCTAACAAGGTTGTGTCAGGCTGTGGGGGGTGTTTGCTGGTTGGCCTGGGAGGAGAGTTGCTTGCAATTTGCTGTACTTGGCTATTTTTCGGGGCCTTCAGGGTTTCTGAGCTGGTGGGGGGAAAAAGTGGGGTAGAGGGACTGCAATGGGAAGATGTGCGATTTACCGAGCTAGGTTTGGACATAAAGATCAAGAGGTCTAAGACAGATCAGAAAGGAAAGGGCTCTTGGGTTTTGCTGGGGCGGGGGAGCAAGGATTTTTGCCCGGTTCAGACAGGTTTAATGTGGAAGGAGCGTTGTGGGTGAATGACAGGTTTGGTTTTTCAGCATGAGGATGGGGCGCTGGTATCAGCGGCACAAGTTCTGGGGCTACTGCGTAAGGTTCTGGTAGCGGTAGGAGAAAAGGCAGAGGAGTTTGGAACACATTCCTTTAGGATGGGTGCAGCATTAGTAGGGTGGGTTTTTTTCGGAGGATAAGGTGAAAAGTTTGGGGCGTTGGAAGTCTGGAAGATACAAAGGGTATGTCAGGGATTTGGGTAAAGGGGATGTTTGAAGGAAGTTTTCAGTGGAACGAAGGAGGCTGGAATGAGGTAGGATGGTTTGATTTGTAAGTGATTTTGTAATTTCTTTTTCAGATGCTGCTCGAAAGTCGGGAGAGATGGCGCAAATCTGGATTGTTGGCCATTCAATTGTTAAGTGGGCAGGGAAGGAAGCAGAGAAAAGGGTGTTTGGCAGGCAATTGGGTTGCAGCTATAAAGATGTTTTGGTTTAGGGGGCTTCGCTGGGATCAGTTACTGCCTATGTTGGCTGGGTTGAGGGAACGCTATGGGTCTCCAGATGGGGTGATTATTCATGCAGGGAAAATGACCTGGTAAGGGATACTGGTGTGGCTCTTCTTCGAAAAATGAAAAGGGATTTGTTGTGGGTCCGAGAAATGTGGCCTCAAGCATGTGTAGTTTGGACTAAGTTGTTCCCACAGAGAGTTTGGAGGGGGCGAGAAGTGAGGGAGCGATAGAGCGGGCAAGGAAGGGGATAAACAGAGAGATGGTAAAGTTTTGTACCTCGGCAGCAGTACAGGTCTTGGACCACAAAGACATAGTTTATGAAGGATTCATGATATTTAGAGAGGATGGTGTCCATTTGTTATCTATTGGAAATACTTATTATCTGTGGGAATTGATCTGGTTGGTGAGAGATATGTTAAAGAGTTGGACGTAGGAAGGTATGAGGGGGTGGGGCAGAAAGAACACCTCGGGGAGGGTTTTTCGGGTGCCGGAGGCATGGCCTCTTTAGATGTGGGGGGAGGGAAGCACAATGGGGGAATGGCGCGGGAAAGGATGGGGGTGGTGCTGTTTGCACAAACAGGCTACCCTGGGGAACAGGTATTGAACCTGGAGGGGCATGGCCCCGGGGAGAAAGCGGGACACCTTGAGAAGTGGTAAGGAGACGGTAGGGACCAAGGGATAGTTAGGGAGGAAGTGGAATTATTTAATTGTCGGGGAAAATGTTGATTTATGAATTGGTTGGTTAAATATTTTGTTTAGTCTGTAAGGGCATGGAGCCAGGTAAGCAGTTATTTGTAAGCTTTGGCTTGTCACATTAAAGCAACCTTTTCCACTATAAGCAAGTATGGGTTTTTGTGCAGTAAGCCAAAAGCGGGGCCCCAGGGTGATTTTTGGTGCTGCACAAGCCAGCGAGAAGGCCTGCGCGCAGAGCGCCCCCGGGGGGTATTTAAGCGGTCAGGGAAGGTTCGGGAAGCAGGCGACGGTTGGACGTGACCGCCCTCCCACCCCCTTTATGGTTTATTTCAGGTATCTGGTTATAATTTCTAGGGGGGGGTCCATGTAAGTTGGTTTTTCCAGGTTATATGTTCCATTTTGATTTTTCACTGGGTTTTTAGTCTCTGTGTCAGGTTTTATATTTGTTTTCAGTAGTTTTGTGTGACAGGTTAAGGCACTTGTTGAGGAAGATGTGATGTAAAATTTCTGTTGCTGATGTGGCAGGTCAGACTGGCTGTAGGTCATAGGAAGGTGGAGATTGGTGTAGAGGGGAGTTTTTATGGGTTTTGAAGTTGTCTTGGTTGCTGGGGGCATGGCGCCTTTAGATGTGGGGGAGGGAAGCACAATGGGGGAATGGCGCGGGAAAGGATGGGGCTGCTGCTGTTTGCACAAACGGGCTACCCCGGGGGAAAAGGTATTGAACCTGGAGGGGCATGGCCCCGGGGTGAAAGCGGGACGCCTTGAGAAGTGGTAAGGAGACGGTAGGGACCAAGGGATAGTTAGAGAGGAAGTGGAATTATTTAATTGTTGGGGAAAATGAAAATGTTAATTTATTAATTGGTTGGTTAAATATTCTGTTGGTCTGTAAGGCCATGGAGCCAGGTAAGCGGTTATTTGTAAACTCTGGCCTCTCACATTAAAGCAACCTTTTCCACTATAAGCGAGTCTGGGTTTTTGTGCAGTATACCAAAAGGGAATGTGAGAGGAAATGTAAATGGGTCAGGGGAGAGCAAGATGAACATTGTGTGCATGGTGATATATAATGCTATTTTACAAAGAGGTAAACACGAGGCAGTGATGTACCATCCAGTGGTGGATGGGGAAGAGACAGTCAGAGATTTTATGAGGGAATTCAGGGGTGGAGGCCGGGAAGGAAAAGATGATTTGGGTATCATGAGCAAAGATATGATAGGAGAAACCCACAGAGGACATGAGTTTTCCTGTGGAGCAGTTACAGAGGCTGACAAGAAGAAAGTAATCTACAGAGCCCTGAGGAACTATGACTGGTTGGTGGTGTCTGGAGGAAATCTAATCCAGGAGATGATTGAAGGATCTGTCAGAGACACAGGAAGTAATGCAGGTGAGGTCAGAGTTCTGCATTCCCAGGTTAGGGAGAGGAGAAAGGAGAGACTGGTGGTCAACAGTGTCAAAGGCTGCACATAGGTTCATGAGATTGATAATCAGGGAGTGTTTACTGTGTTTAGCAGAGGCTCAAAGGTGACAGCAGGGGAAAGCACTATATATTAGTTCAGTGGAAGCTGCAAATCCCTGGCTTGAGTGGATCACAGAGATTCATGGATTCAAGACAGTGAGTGATTCAGTTGAAAACCAGTCTTTCACAGATCTTGTAGCAGAGGAGAGTAAGAGTTTGAATAAAAAGGGGAGCTGAGCAGATTATAGGTGCTATGTTTTGGAATATTTGGGTTGTGAAGGGATCGTTTGGCACACACGATGGGTTAATGGTGCAGAGGGCATCAATAGATTCAGAGGCTGAAAGGCAGGAGATCACAGATGAGACGTGGATGGCAGAAGCAGTGCGACCTGGCAGGATCAATGGTTGGAGTGAGGCTATGGAGGGTGTTCCTGCATTGGGAAGGATGGAGAGAGGATTGCACCAGCCACATAGGTGGAGTCTTATTTGGCTCTTAGGTAGACACATCTTGGGAACAATACAAGGGCAGGGACAAGGAAATAAGGGGTGGATGTGCGTTAAATCAATAAACGCTTGGTCAATAGAGAGTGCTTGAGGGGGGGAGAAAATATGCAGATATGATTAGAGTACAGATAAGTAGATGGTCATGGAGCAAGTTTTACATGTTCATTTGTTGTTGACTGAGACTGAGTGAGAGAGAAGGATGCATTTTTAGTTCAATATGAAAGAGTGGTCTGATAGGGATGGGTCAATAGTGATGTTGATTGTGGTGAGGCTGGATGAGGGAAAGAAAACATCTATGAAGTGGCAGTGTTTGTGGGTGAGTACGTTATGGAGACAAAAGGGTGAGTGGTTTGAAAGGATGGAGTTGCATTGAATTTGGTTGACGTAAGACATTTTAGAAAGGCTAAAGGTTTACATTAGAACAATCAGAGTTTTATCTCAGAGGGAGTCTTTTAGGAGGTTAAGATCAGAAAAGAAGGAGCTCAGAGTGCTAGGTGGTTGACACAGTAGAATGATGGAGAGGAGAGAATGTGAGAGATGTTAGTTGCTAGTTTGTTCCGAGGGAACAGATTAGAATGTCATATAGGGAAAGTGGGGCACACAAGGTGGGTCTATTAATCAGCAGACAGACAGTATTTCCTCTTGTATTGGGCAGGGGGAGCGAAGGAATGATGCAATGTAAAAATGTAACAGGATGCTAAGGTAGATGTGTCATATGGGGCATTTCAGGTTTCAGTGATTCTCATGACAGCAATGCACAGATGGTGGGATTCAAAGCAGCCAGTGAGAAAGATGGTTTTGTTGTTGACACACTGGGCATTCCAGAGCTCAAGTATGAACCCAGAAGGGGAGGTGGGGAGGAGTTTTCAGTGAGGTATGTCATACAAGGTGGAGTACATGAGGTTAGTCTTGTGTCGGTTTGTGTGCTGTAGGGATGGGCGCATACTAGGGTGGAGATAAAGACAATTTACACATGGTACTGAGAGAGACAAGAGAAGTATAGGTGAGTGAGTAGATGCATGAGAAATTGGTGTTTGAAGAGGGTTTGGGGGCTTGTGGCTTGTCAAGCCTTAAATGGTCATGCAGAAGTTATCCTTTATTACAACTGACCTTTGTTGAGAGACTTCTTTTGGATAAGGCTACCTACAGGCTGGATATACATGAGGAAGATTTTTGATGCAAGGTGGTTAGTGGGTCTAGAGTATATTTTGCTGGTCAGTAATTTCGTGGAAAAAAATAATTTTGGGCTGACACTTTTTGAGGAATTGTAGATTTGTATAGTGGGAGATGGGACCTACTTGGCACTATATGAATGGTAGTAAAGCCTAGAGTATACAGATTAACTCCCAGACGATTCCTTCCCCAGCCCAAGAGGAACCCACACCACCTCACCACTATTACCATTGACATGGAGCTTCTTGAAGCTTCAAGAACTTCCAGGCAGTCCGGTTTGTGGCATTGCTACCATAGAGGGATCATTCAAAACCTACACTCATTTAAGAGTGCCATCAGTAATGCCCATAGAAACTCACCATTTGTGGCTCTTAGGGAGCTAGGGAGTAACTGGAAGAGTGTGTGCTCTTATGTTTCCTTGTGCATTGTGGATCATGCCCAGGTGGGGCAGGAAGGCCCAAAGCGTGACACCCCTAAGCGGCTCTAGATAAGTGCTCACAAGCAGGGGGGCTATAGCGGTTGCAGCTTACAGCCCCTAAGTGCATGGCAGGCCCAGGAGACAGTGCAAGGAAGACTGGTCTAGGAAGAGCCTGGTACCCAGTTAGACTCTAAGGGTACCAGGCAACCAATCAGAGCAGCAGATAGGTAATTTAGCTAGGAAGTTAGAGAGAAAAGGCAGAGGCAAAACTGAGGGTCTTGAGCTGCTTTCAGAATTTCAGGTGAACTGTCTCAAGTCTGAGAGGGGCACAGCAGTTGTTCCAGAGGGAGGCATCGGCAGAAGAGAGATATCTGCCCCCCCACTCTCTGTCTCGAGAAGCGTCTCCCCCAGATAGTTGGAGGTAGCAGAGCAAAGGGCTCTAGAAGGAAGGTATTTTGGCAGAGAGAGTTGGATGTAGTGCAGGTCCCGGACACCGAAGGCCTTGTGGACGATGCAGAGGGTCTTGAACTTGAACCTTGCAGCCACTGGAAGTCAATGGAGAGATTTCAGGGCTGGAGAGATACGGTCCCTGGGCTTGAGGCCAACGATAAGTCTTGCAGTCCTATTCTGGATTAGTTGTAGAGGGTGGAGAGTAGTAGCAGGTATATTGAGAAAGAGGCTTTTGCAGTAGTCAAGCCTGGAGAGTAGCAGGGCTGTGGAAACAGATAGCTTCTGTGGGAACATGAGAACAGGTAGAATACCACTTAATAGTCCAGCTGGAAGTGGGCCTTTTTTGGTAAGGTCCGTTATGTGTGGAGAGAAGCAGTGTTTTTTTGCCTCGCAGGAAGACAAGGGCAGAAGCCCCAAGGAGGGCAGCCAGGGTGAGTGAGGGAAAGCTTGAACAGGGGTCCCAATGTGAAGAATCTCTGTCTTACTGGTGTTAAGGCAGAGATTGTTGGAGGCACACCAATCCTGCATCATGGATAGACAGTCAGGACGGAGCAAGGGAGATGAGTCAGCTGAAGGAAGCCTGAAAGAGAGCGGAATGTCATTCAAATAACAATTAAAAGTTAGAAAAGAAGGTGGAGATCAAGTATACCAAAGAGGCCAGATAGACATTGAAGAGACTGGGTGAGAGGATAGAGCCCTGGCGGACACCACATGTGGAGAGAGAAGTGGTGGAGAGAAACAACCCAAGTCAGACCTTTGAGGGTCAATCCAGGAGACAGAATGTTAGCCACACCATGGCCTGCTCTGTGATGCCTAGGATCTCAATTGATCAGGGTGGCATGATTGACCATGTCAAAAGTAGAGGAAAGGGCAAGGAGGATGAGGGCAGAGGGAGAGTGGTAATCAAGGTTAGAGAGAAGATCTTCCTGGGTGCTCATGAGAGCAGTTTCCATGCCTCTGGCTGATCTGAAGCGTGACTGATGGTCATGGAGACAGCCAACAGATTCAGTGTGGAGAGTAAGCTGGGAGATGGCTAGCTTTTCAAGGAGTTTTCAGAGAGAAGGAGGAAAAAGGAAGAGGAGAGGGCGAGGTGGCCAGAGGGGGCCTGAGAGAGTTGAAGGAGGAGGAAGAGGAAAGCGAGGACAGGATGTCCGGAGTTTTAGTGGTGAAATGAGAAGCCGGCACAGTGCAGATGGCCTGGGAGGGAAAAGGAGAGGTGGAGTCTGCAGTAGGACTGGCCAGTTTTTAGAGAGTTGGAGATTGTAATGAGTTTGGCCATGTTGTTAGACCCTCTTCTTGGAAAGGACAGATAGTCTGTATTGCCTTCGGAGCAGGCGGCAGGCCTGTTTGTCAGATTATGAACCCAAAGCCCTCCACTTCCTCTCAGCCACCCTGCACTTGCGTTTCAGGGTGGTGAGGTCAAAGTCATACCAATAGTTGCACTTGGAGGTAGGCTGCAAGCAGATTCTCATGACAGGGGCAAGGATGTCCAGTGTGTTGGAGATAGAATGATGTAGGTTAGAGATATGCGTATAATGAGCAGTAACATCATTTCTGCTTGTTCCTGGTCTCGCATGATGTTGAATGATTTAATCCAATTTCAGTATTGGAGATGCCGTTTTTCCATTTGAATGGCAGAATTCTTTCCTTTGCTTCTTTTTAGCTGCATTAAATTGTTGCACAGTAATTTCTTTGCTTGGCATACAATTGCGCTAAAGGAGTGTCTGTTGGATATGTGTCCATTCTTATCATTCGTTTTACCGGTTCTGAACTGCAACATCAACGGGCTATAGTTTATATTTGCTTCCAAACAGTTTTTTTGCCACATATTTTTCCGTGAAAGAGCTCAGTTGTTTAGCGTTTATTCTTAACCTTGTTCCAGAATAATTGGTAGTTATGGGACCAATATATTTGCTAAAATATATGGATGTAATTAGGAAGGCATATACAAGTTTTGGGGGCTTTGCGTGGGTGCGTTACGATGAGGAATTCAGAGCAAGAATGGCTGAGGACATCAGGCTATCTGGGGGGAAATAGACATGGATCTATGGCTGCAATGGTTGGCACCAACGAGGCCTGCACCGAAATTGCACACAGCAAGTGGTCTGCCTGTGCCTTTCCAGCCCTTTCTTGGTCGCCCCACCCATGAGGGGTAGGGAAGAGGAGACAGAGGGTAGCCCTCAACAGCGTGTTGGGCATTTAATAAGGATGGCTGCACAAGGAACCAATGTAGGTTCAGGCATGAATGTAGCAAATGTGCAGGGAAACACCTTCTCACTCAGTGTTTCCAACAGGGAGACAGGGGAGGGGGAGAGGATCCGGCAGAGGGGTTGTGGGGAAAAGCTTTTACTCCAATTAAATTGGATGCGCTGGAGAAGTGTTTGCAATTTTATCCGGACAGGGAAGGGGCTAAGATTTTGAGTGAGGGTTTTGGTCATGGTTTCAGGCTGGGTTATCAGGGTCCAAGGGTGCGTCAGTTGGCGGAAAACTTGAAGTCAGCCAAGGAGAATGTTGAGGTGGTAAGACAAAAATTAGTTAAAGAAATAGTGGCAGGGAGGATAGTAGGGTCATTTGATGATCTGCCGGGTGATTTAGTTATATCCCCACTGGGTGTGGTGCCCAAGAAAGCCCTGGGGGAGTTCAGATTGATACACCACTTGTCATTGCCCGAGGGCATGTCTGTTAATGATTTCATTGCCCCGGAAGAATGAGGGGTTGTATATGCAAGTGTGGACCAGGCGGTGGATTTCGTGAAGAAAGAAGGGTGCGGGGCCTTCATGGCCAAGTGTGACATTAAGGCGGCTTTCAGGTTGTTGCCGGTGCACCCAGAGGATTTTTGGCTGCTAGGTTTGCAATTTGAGGACCACATATACATAGATAAAGTTTTGCCAATGGGGTGCGCAATTTCCTGCGCCTTGTTTGAGCGTTTCAGTTCCTTCTTACAGTAGGTTTTTTCATACAGTTCAGGTTGAGAAAGTGTTCTGCATTACCTAGATGATTTTCTGTTCATTAGCGGGGCTGAAAGAGAGAAAGAGTGCAAGGAGATGCTAAAGTTGTTTCAGGATTTGATGGGGGAGTTGGGGTGCCTGTAGCAGAAGACAAAACAGAAGGGCCGGCAGTGGTGTTGACATTTCTAGGGATTGAGCTGGATTCAGTGGCCATGACCTCATGCTTGCCGCATGACAAAGTGAGCAAACTGGTAGGATTGCTGGAGAAAGCGGTGGGGGCCAAGAAAATGATGCTAGTGGAAATGCAGAGATTGGTGGGGCATTTGAATTTTGCATGCAAGGTGGTGGCCCCTGGGCGGACCTTTTGTAGAAACATGGCGCGGTCTATGGCGGGAGCTAAGTGCCCACATCATCGGATAAGAGTATCAGGTGCAGTGTGGGAAGATTGAAGAATCTGGCTGCGCTTTTTGGAGAGCTTTAACGGAGTGTCCATGTGGTTGCAGGGAGATCCGGTTTCATGGGAGGTGCAGATATTCTCAGATGCAGCAGAAGTGGGAGGTTTCGGAGTACTCTGGGGCAGAAAGTGGTGTGCGGAGAAGTGGCCATCACTCTGGTTGAAAGAAGGAAAGAGCATAGCATTCCTTGAATTTATCCCTTAGCTGGTTGCATTGGATTTGTAGGGGAAGGAGTTGCAGAACAAGGAAGTGAATTTCAACATTGACAATGAATGCGTGGTTCATGTAGTGAATAGGCAGTCAGCAAGGGATCAGAGGGTGGTGAGGCTGATGAGAGAGTTTGTTCTGCGTTGCATGGAATGGAATGTGGTGTTCAAGGCAACACATGTGCCAGGGAAGGATAATGGCATCGCTGATGCATTATCTTGTTTTCAATGGCAGAGATTCCGTGGATTGGCGCCGGATGCAGATCAGGAGGGGTAGTGGATTCCGGAGGAGCTGTGGAAAATAGGAAGCTGAGAGCGCTTGCATTGGTGGAGGGTTTGCTTGCCCCAGCATCTAGAGAGGCGTACAAGAGAGCTTGGGAGGATTTTATAGGAGGGGGAGCTTGTAGTTGGAAGGGTAAGGGGCATGCGGAAGAAAGGAGAAGGGATGATGTCACTAACTTCCTCTTGAGGTGCAAGGATAGGGGCTGGTCTAGGGAAACTATAACGGGGAAATTGGCAGGGATTGCTTTCTATGGGAAGTGGTTGTGGGGTTTTCAGCCGAGCGGTGGAGAAATGGCAAACAGGATTCTGGAAGCATGGGCTAGGGAAAGTAAGTGGGAAAAGATAAGAGGAGACTGGTATTGGTGGAATTGCTAACAAGGTTGTGTCAGGCTGTGGGGGGTGTTTGCTGGTTGGCCTGGGAGGAGAGTTGCTTGCAATTTGCTGTACTTGGCTATTTTTCGGGGCCTTCAGGGTTTCTGAGCTGGTGGGGGGAAAAAGTGGGGTAGGGGGACTGCAATGGGAAGATGTGCGATTTACCGAGCTAGGTTTGGACATAAAGATCAAGAGGTCTAAGACAGATCAGAAAGGAAAGGGCTCTTGGGTTTTGCTGGGGCGGGGGAGCAAGGATTTTTGCCCGGTTCAGACAGGTTTAATGTGGAAGGAGCGTTGTGGGTGAATGACAGGTTTGGTTTTTCAGCATGAGGATGGGGCGCTGGTATCAGCGGCACAAGTTCTGGGGGTACTGCGTAAGGTTCTGGTAGCGGTAGGAGAAAAGGCAGAGGAGTTTGGAACACATTCCTTTAGGATGGGTGCAGCATTAGTAGGGTGGGTTTTTTTTCGGAGGATAAGGTGAAAAGTTTGGGGCGTTGGAAGTCTGGCAGATACAAAGGGTATGTCAGGGATTTGGGTAAAGGGGATGTTTGAAGGAAGTTTTCAGTGGAACGAAGGAGGCTGGAATGAGGTAGGATGGTTTGATTTGTAAGTGATTTTGTAATTTCTTTTTCAGATGCTGCTCGAAAGTCGGGAGAGATGGCGCAAATCTGGATTGTTGGCCATTCAATTGTTAAGTGGGCAGGGAAGGAAGCAGAGAAAAGGGTGTTTGGCAGGCAATTGGGTTGCAGCTATAAAGATGTTTTGGTTTAGGGGGCTTCGCTGGGATCAGTTACTGCCTATGTTGGCTGGGCTGAGGGAACGCTATGGGTCTCCAGATGGGGTGATTATTCATGCAGGGAAAATGACCTGGTAAGGGATACTGGTGTGGCTCTTCTTCGAAAAATGAAAAGGGATTTGTTGTGGGTCCGAGAAATGTGGCCTCAAGCATGTGTAGTTTGGACTAAGTTGTTCCCACAGAGAGTTTGGAGGGGGCGAGAAGTGAGGGAGCGATAGAGCGGGCAAGGAAGGGGATAAACAGAGAGATGGTAAAGTTTTGTACCTCGGCAGCAGTACAGGTCTTGGACCACAAAGACATAGTTTATGAAGGATTCATGATATTTAGAGAGGATGGTGTCCATTTGTTATCTATTGGAAATACTTATTATCTGTGGGAATTGATCTGGTTGGTGAGAGATATGTTAAAGAGTTGGACGTAGGAAGGTATGAGGGGGTGGGGCAGAAAGAACACCTCGGGGAGGGTTTTTCGGGTGCCGGAGGCATGGCCTCTTTAGATGTGGGGGGAGGGAAGCACAATGGGGGAATGGCGCGGGAAAGGATGGGGGTGGTGCTGTTTGCACAAACAGGCTACCCTGGGGAACAGGTATTGAACCTGGAGGGGCATGGCCCCGGGGAGAAAGCGGGACACCTTGAGAAGTGGTAAGGAGACGGTAGGGACCAAGGGATAGTTAGGGAGGAAGTGGAATTATTTAATTATTTAATTGGGTTGCAGCTATAAAGATGTTTTGGTTTAGGGGGCTTCGCTGGGATCAGTTACTGCCTATGTTTGCTGGGCTGAGGGAACGCTATGGGTCTCCAGATGGGGTGATTATTCATGCAGGGAAAATGACCTGGTAAGGGATACTGGTGTGGCTCTTCTTCGAAAAATGAAAAGGGATTTGTTGTGGGTCCGAGAAATGTGGCCTCAAGCATGTGTAGTTTGGACTAAGTTGTTCCCACAGAGAGTTTGGAGGGGGCGAGAAGTGAGGGAGCGATAGAGCGGGCAAGGAAGGGGATAAACAGAGAGATGGTAAAGTTTTGTACCTCGGCAGCAGTACAGGTCTTGGACCACAAAGACATAGTTTATGAAGGATTCATGATATTTAGAGAGGATGGTGTCCATTTGTTATCTATTGGAAATACTTATTATCTGTGGGAATTGATCTGGTTGGTGAGAGATATGTTAAAGAGTTGGACGTAGGAAGGTATGAGGGGGTGGGGCAGAAAGAACACCTCGGGGAGGGTTTTTCGGGTGCCGGAGGCATGGCCTCTTTAGATGTGGGGGGAGGGAAGCACAATGGGGGAATGGCGCGGGAAAGGATGGGGGTGGTGCTGTTTGCACAAACAGGCTACCCTGGGGAAAAGGTATTGAACCTGGAGGGGCATGGCCCCGGGGAGAAAGCGGGACACCTTGAGAAGTGGTAAGGAGACGGTAGGGACCAAGGGATAGTTAGGGAGGAAGTGGAATTATTTAATTATTTAATTGTCGGGGAAAATGTTGATTTATGAATTGGTTGGTTAAATATTTTGTTTAGTCTGTAAGGGCATGGAGCCAGGTAAGCAGTTATTTGTAAGCTTTGGCTTGTCACATTAAAGCAACCTTTTCCACTATAAGCAAGTATGGGTTTTTGTGCAGTAAGCCAAAAGCGGGGCCCCAGGGTGATTTTTGGTGCTGCACAAGCCAGCGAGAAGGCCTGCGCGCAGAGCGCCCCCGGGGGGTATTTAAGCGGTCAGGGAAGGTTCGGGAAGCAGGCGACGGTTGGACGTGACCGCCCTCCCACCCCCTTTATGGTTTATTTCAGGTATCTGGTTATAATTTCTAGGGGGGGTCCATGTAAGTTGGTTTTTCCAGGTTATATGTTCCATTTTGATTTTTCACTGGGTTTTTAGTCTCTGTGTCAGGTTTTATATTTGTTTTCAGTAGTTTTGTGTGACAGGTTAAGGCACTTGTTGAGGAAGATGTGATGTAAAATTTCTGTTGCTGATGTGGCAGGTCAGACTGGCTGTAGGTCATAGGAAGGTGGAGATTGGTGTAGAGGGGAGTTTTTATGGGTTTTGAAGTTGTCTTGGTTGCTGGGGGCATGGCGCCTTTAGATGTGGGGGAGGGAAGCACAATGGGGGAATGGCGCGGGAAAGGATGGGGCTGCTGCTGTTTGCACAAACGGGCTACCCCGGGGGAAAAGGTATTGAACCTGGAGGGGCATGGCCCCGGGGTGAAAGCGGGACGCCTTGAGAAGTGGTAAGGAGACGGTAGGGACCAAGGGATAGTTAGAGAGGAAGTGGAATTATTTAATTGTTGGGGAAAATGAAAATGTTAATTTATTAATTGGTTGGTTAAATATTCTGTTGGTCTGTAAGGCCATGGAGCCAGGTAAGCGGTTATTTGTAAACTCTGGCCTCTCACATTAAAGCAACCTTTTCCACTATAAGCAAGTCTGGGTTTTTGTGCAGTATACCAAAAGGGAATGTGAGAGGAAATGTAAATGGGTCAGGGGAGAGCAAGATGAACATTGTGTGCATGGTGATATATAATGCTATTTTACAAAGAGGTAAACACGAGGCAGTGATGTACCATCCAGTGGTGGATGGGGGAGAGACAGTCAGAGATTTTATGAGGGAATTCAGGGGTGGAGGCCGGGAAGGAAAAGATGATTTGGGTATCATGAGCAAAGATATGATAGGAGAAACCCACAGAGGACATGAGTTTTCCTGTGGAGCAGTTACAGAGGCTGACAAGAAGAAAGCAAACTACAGAGCCCTGAGGAACTATGACTGGTTGGTGGTGTCTGGAGGAAATCTAATCCAGGAGATGATTGAAGGATCTGTCAGAGACACAGGAAGTAATGCAGGTGAGGTCAGAGTTCTGCATTCCCAGGTTAGGGAGAGGAGAAAGGAGAGACTGGTGGTCAACAGTGTCAAAGGCTGCACATAGGTTCATGAGATTTATAATCAGGGAGTGTTTACTGTGTTTAGCAGAGGCTCAAAGGTGACAGCAGGGGAAAGCACTATATATTAGTTCAGTGGAAGCTGCAAATCCCTGGCTTGAGTGGATCACAGAGATTCATGGATTCAAGACAGTGAGTGATTCAGTTGAAAACCAGTCTTTCACAGATCTTGTAGCAGAGGAGAGTAAGAGTTTGAATAAAAAGGGGAGCTGAGCAGATTATAGGTGCTATGTTTTGGAATATTTGGGTTGTGAAGGGATCGTTTGGCACACACGATGGGTTAATGGTGCAGAGGGCATCAATAGATTCAGAGGCTGAAAGGCAGGAGATCACAGATGAGACGTGGATGGCAGAAGCAGTGCGACCTGGCAGGATCAATGGTTGGAGTGAGGCTATGGAGGGTGTTCCTGCATTGGGAAGGATGGAGAGAGGATTGCACCAGCCACATAGGTGGAGTCTTATTTGGCTCTTAGGTAGACACATCTTGGGAACAATACAAGGGCAGGGACAAGGAAATAAGGGGTGGATGTGCGTTAAATCAATAAACGCTTGGTCAATAGAGAGTGCTTGAGGGGGGGAGAAAATATGCAGATATGATTAGAGTACAGATAAGTAGATGGTCATGGAGCAAGTTTTACATGTTCATTTGTTGTTGACTGAGACTGAGTGAGAGAGAAGGATGCATTTTTAGTTCAATATGAAAGAGTGGTCTGATAGGGATGGGTCAATAGTGATGTTGATTGTGGTGAGGCTGGATGAGGGAAAGAAAACATCTATGAAGTGGCAGTGTTTGTGGGTGAGTACGTTATGGAGACAAAAGGGTGAGTGGTTTGAAAGGATGGAGTTGCATTGAATTTGGTTGACGTAAGACATTTTAGAAAGGCTAAAGGTTTACATTAGAACAATCAGAGTTTTATCTCAGAGGGAGTCTTTTAGGAGGTTAAGATCAGAAAAGAAGGAGCTCAGAGTGCTAGGTGGTTGACACAGTAGAATGATGGAGAGGAGAGAATGTGAGAGATGTTAGTTGCTAGTTTGTTCCGAGGGAACAGATTAGAATGTCATATAGGGAAAGTGGGGCACACAAGGTGGGTCTATTAATCAGCAGACAGACAGTATTTCCTCTTGTATTGGGCAGGGGGAGCGAAGGAATGATGCAATGTAAAAATGTAACAGGATGCTAAGGTAGATGTGTCATATGGGGCATTTCAGGTTTCAGTGATTCTCATGACAGCAATGCACAGATGGTGGGATTCAAAGCAGCCAGTGAGAAAGATGGTTTTGTTGTTGACACACTGGGCATTCCAGAGCTCAAGTATGAACCCAGAAGGGGAGGTGGGGAGGAGTTTTCAGTGAGGTATGTCATACAAGGTGGAGTACATGAGGTTAGTCTTGTGTCGGTTTGTGTGCTGTAGGGATGGGCGCATACTAGGGTGGAGATAAAGACAATTTACACATGGTACTGAGAGAGACAAGAGAAGTATAGGTGAGTGAGTAGATGCATGAGAAATTGGTGTTTGAAGAGGGTTTGGGGGCTTGTGGCTTGTCAAGCCTTAAATGGTCATGCAGAAGTTATCCTTTATTACAACTGACCTTTGTTGAGAGACTTCTTTTGGATAAGGCTACCTACAGGCTGGATATACATGAGGAAGATTTTTGATGCAAGGTGGTTAGTGGGTCTAGAGTATATTTTGCTGGTCAGTAATTTCGTGGAAAAAAATAATTTTGGGCTGACACTTTTTGAGGAATTGTAGATTTGTATAGTGGGAGATGGGACCTACTTGGCACTATATGAATGGTAGTAAAGCCTAGAGTATACAGATTAACTCCCAGACGATTCCTTCCTCAGCCCAAGAGGAACCCACACCACCTCACCACTATTACCATTGACATGGAGCTTCTTGAAGCTTCAAGAACTCCCAGGCAGTCCGGTTTGTGGCATTGCTACCATAGAGGGATCATTCAAAACCTACACTCATTTAAGAGTGCCATCAGTAATGCCCATAGAAACTCACCATTTGTGGCTCTTAGGGAGCTAGGGAGTAACTGGAAGAGTGTGTGCTCTTATGTTTCCTTGTGCATTGTGGATCATGCCCAGGTGGGGCAGGAAGGCCCAAAGCGTGACACCCCTAAGCGGCTCTAGATAAGTGCTCACAAGCAGGGGGGCTATAGCGGTTGCAGCTTACAGCCCCTAAGTGCATGGCAGGCCCAGGAGACAGTGCAAGGAAGACTGGTCTAGGAAGAGCCTGGTACCCAGTTAGACTCTAAGGGTACCAGGCAACCAATCAGAGCAGCAGATAGGTAATTTAGCCAGGAAGTTAGAGAGAAAAGGCAGAGGCAAAACTGAGGGTCTTGAGCTGCTTTCAGAATTTCAGGTGAACTGGCTCAAGTCTGAGAGGGGCACAGCAGCTGTTCCAGAGTGAGGCATCGGCAGAAGAGAGATATCTGCCCCCCCACTCTCTGTCTCGAGAAGCGTCTCCCCCAGATAGTTGGAGGTAGCAGAGCAAAGGGCTCTAGAAGGAAGGTATTTTGGCAGAGAGAGTTGGATGTAGTGCAGGTCGCGGACACCGAAGGCCTTGTGGACGATGCAGAGGGTCTTGAACTTGAACCTTGCAGCCACTGGAAGTCAATGGAGAGATTTCAGGGCTGGAGAGATACGGTCCCTGGGCTTGAGGCCAACGATAAGTCTTGCAGTCCTATTCTGGATTAGTTGTAGAGGGTGGAGAGTAGAAGCAGGTATATTGAGAAAGAGGCTTTTGCAGTAGTCAAGCCTGGAGAGTAGCAGGGCTGTGGAAACAGATAGCTTCTGTGGGAACATGAGAACAGGTAGAATACCACTTAATAGTCCAGCTGGAAGTGGGCCTTTTTTGGTAAGGTCCGTTATGTGAGGAGAGAAGCAGTGTTTTTTTGCCTCGCAGGAAGACAAGGGCAGAAGCCCCAAGGAGGGCAGCCAGGGTGAGTGAGGGAAAGCTTGAACAGGGGTCCCAATGTGAAGAATCTCTGTCTTACTGGTGTTAAGGCAGAGATTGTTGGAGGCACACCAATCCTGCATCATGGATAGACAGTCAGGACGGAGCAAGGGAGATGAGTCAGCTGAAGGAAGCCTGAAAGAGAGCGGAATGTCATTCAAATAACAATTAAAAGTTAGAAAAGAAGGTGGAGATCAAGTATACCAAAGAGGCCAGATAGACATTGAAGGGACTGGGTGAGAGGATAGAGCCCTGGCGGACACCACATGTGGAGAGAGAAGTGGTGGAGAGAAACAACCCAAGTCAGACCTTTGAGGGTCAATCCAGGAGAAAGAATGTTAGCCACACCATGGCCTGCTCTGTGATGCCTAGGATCTCAATTGATCAGGGTGGCATGATTGACCATGTCAAAAGTAGAGGAAAGGGCAAGGAGGATGAGGGCAGAGGGAGAGTGGTAATCAAGGTTAGAGAGAAGATCTTCCTGGGTGCTCATGAGAGCAGTTTCCATGCCTCTGGCTGATCTGAAGCGTGACTGATGGTCATGGAGACAGCCAACAGATTCAGTGTGGAGAGTAAGCTGGGAGATGGCTAGCTTTTCAAGGAGTTTTCAGAGAGAAGGAGGAAAAAGGAAGAGGAGAGGGCGAGGTGGCCAGAGGGGGCCTGAGAGAGTTGAAGGAGGAGGAAGAGGAAAGCGAGGACAGGATGTCCGGAGTTTTAGTGGTGAAATGAGAAGCCGGCACAGTGCAGATGGCCTGGGAGGGAAAAGGAGAGGTGGAGTCTGCAGTAGGACTGGCCAGTTTTTAGAGAGTTGGAGATTGTAATGAGTTTGGCCATGTTGTTAGACCCTCTTCTTGGAAAGGACAGATAGTCTGTATTGCCTTCGGAGCAGGCGGCAGGCCTGTTTGTCAGATTATGAACCCAAAGCCCTCCACTTCCTCTCAGCCACCCTGCACTTGCCTTTCAGGGTGGTGAGGTCAAAGTCATACCAATAGTTGCACTTGGAGGTAGGCTTCAAGCAGATTCTCATGACAGGGGCAAGGATGTCCAGTGTGTTGGAGATAGAATGATGTAGGTTAGAGATATGCGTATAATGAGCAGTAACATCATTTCTGCTTGTTCCTGGTCTCGCATGATGTTGAATGATTTAATCCAATTTCAGTATTGGAGACGCCGTTTTTCCATTTGAATGGCAGAATTCTTTCCTTTGCTTCTTTTTAGCTGCATTAAATTGTTGCACAGTCATTTCTTTGCTTGGCATACAATTGCGCTAAAGGAGTGTCTGTTGGATATGTGTCCATTCTTATAATTCGTTTTACCGGTTCTGAACTGCAACATCAACGGGCTATAGTTTATATTTGCTTCCAAACAGTTTTTTTGCCACATATTTTTCCGTGAAAGAGCTCAGTTGTTTAGCGTTTATTCTTAACCTTGTTCCAGAATAATTGGTAGTTATGGGACCAATATATTTGCTAAAATATATGGATGTAATTAGGAAGGCATATACAAGTTTTGGGGGCTTTGCGTGGGTGCGTTACGATGAGGAATTCAGAGCAAGAATGGCTGAGGACAGTCAGGCTATCTGGGGGGAAATAGACATGGATCTATGGCTGCAATGGATGGCACCAACGAGGCCTGCACCGAAATTGCACACAGCAAGTGGTCTGCCTGTGCCTTTCCAGCCCTTTCTTGGTCGCCCCACCCATGAGGGGTAGGGAAGAGGAGACAGAGGGTAGCCCTCAACAGCGTGTTGGGCATTTAATAAGGATGGCTGCACAAGGAACCAATGTAGGTTCAGGCATGAATGTAGCAAATGTGCAGGGAAACACCTTCTCACTCAGTGTTTCCAACAGGGAGACAGGGGAGGGGGAGAGGATCCGGCAGAGGGGTTGTGGGGAAAAGCTTTTACTCCAATTAAATTGGATGCGCTGGAGAAGTGTTTGCAATTTTATCCGGACAGGGAAGGGGCTAAGATTTTGAGTGAGGGTTTTGGTCATGGTTTCAGGCTGGGTTATCAGGGTCCAAGGGTGCGTCAGTTGGCGGAAAACTTGAAGTCAGCCAAGGAGAATGTTGAGGTGGTAAGACAAAAATTAGTTAAAGAAATAGTGGCAGGGAGGATAGTAGGGTCATTTGATGATCTGCCGGGTGATTTAGTTATATCCCCACTGGGTGTGGTGCCCAAGAAAGCCCTGGGGGAGTTCAGATTGATACACCACTTGTCATTGCCCGAGGGCATGTCTGTTAATGATTTCATTGCCCCGGAAGAATGAGGGGTTGTATATGCAAGTGTGGACCAGGCGGTGGATTTCGTGAAGAAAGAAGGGTGCGGGGCCTTCATGGCCAAGTGTGACATTAAGGCGGCTTTCAGGTTGTTGCCGGTGCACCCAGAGGATTTTTGGCTGCTAGGTTTGCAATTTGAGGACCACATATACATAGATAAAGTTTTGCCAATGGGGTGCGCAATTTCCTGCGCCTTGTTTGAGCGTTTCAGTTCCTTCTTACAGTAGGTTTTTTCATGCAGTTCAGGTTGAGAAAGTGTTCTGCATTACCTAGATGATTTTCTGTTCATTAGCGGGGCTGAAAGAGAGAAAGAGTGCAAGGAGATGCTAAAGTTGTTTCAGGATTTGATGGGGGAGTTGGGGTGCCTCTAGCGGAAGACAAAACAGAAGGGCCGGCAGTGGTGTTGACATTTCTAGGGATTGAGCTGGATTCAGTGGCCATGACCTCATGCTTGCCGCATGACAAAGTGAGCAAACTGGTAGGATTGCTGGAGAAAGCGGTGGGGGCCAAGAAAATGATGCTAGTGGAAATGCAGAGATTGGTGGGGCATTTGAATTTTGCATGCAAGGTGGTGGCCCCTGGGCGTACCTTTTGTAGAAACATGGCGCGGTCTATGGCGGGAGCTAAGTGCCCACATCATCGGATAAGAGTATCAGGTGCAGTGTGGGAAGATTGAAGAATCTGGCTGCGCTTTTTGGAGAGCTTTAACGGAGTGTCCATGTGGTTGCAGGGAGATCCGGTGTCATGGGAGGTGCAGATATTCTCAGATGCAGCAGAAGTGGGAGGTTTCGGAGTACTCTGGGGCAGAAAGTGGTGTGCGGAGAAGTGGCCATCACTCTGGTTGAAAGAAGGAAAGAGCATAGCATTCCTTGAATTTATCCCTTAGCTGGTTGCATTGGATTTGTAGGGGAAGGAGTTGCAGAACAAGGAAGTGAATTTCAACATTGACAATGAATGCGTGGTTCATGTAGTGAATAGGCAGTCAGCAAGGGATCAGAGGGTGGTGAGGCTGATGAGAGAGTTTGTTCTGCGTTGCATGGAATGGAATGTGGTGTTCAAGGCAACACATGTGCCAGGGAAGGATAATGGCATCGCTGATGCATTATCTTGTTTTCAATGGCAGAGATTCCGTGGATTGGCGCCGGATGCAGATCAGGAGGGGTAGTGGATTCCGGAGGAGCTGTGGAAAATAGGAAGCTGAGAGCGCTTGCATTGGTGGAGGGTTTGCTTGCCCCAGCATCTAGAGAGGCGTACAAGAGAGCTTGGGAGGATTTTATAGGAGGGGGAGCTTGTAGTTGGAAGGGTAAGGGGGATGCGGAAGAAAGGAGAAGGGATGATGTCACTAACTTCCTCTTGAGGTGCAAGGATAGGGGCTGGTCTAGGGAAACTATAACGGGGAAATTGGCAGGGATTGCTTTCTATGGGAAGTGGTTGTGGGGTTTTCAGCCGAGCGGTGGAGAAATGGCAAACAGGATTCTGGAAGCATGGGCTAGGGAAAGTAAGTGGGAAAAGATAAGAGGAGACTGGTATTGGTGGAATTGCTAACAAGGTTGTGTCAGGCTGTGGGGGGTGTTTGCTGGTTGGCCTGGGAGGAGAGTTGCTTGCAATTTGCTGTACTTGGCTATTTTTCGGGGCCTTCAGGGTTTCTGAGCTGGTGGGGGGAAAAAGTGGGGTAGGGGGACTGCAATGGGAAGATGTGCGATTTACCGAGCTAGGTTTGGACATAAAGATCAAGAGGTCTAAGACAGATCAGAAAGGAAAGGGCTCTTGGGTTTTGCTGGGGCGGGGGAGCAAGGATTTTTGCCCGGTTCAGACAGGTTTAATGTGGAAGGAGCGTTGTGGGTGAATGACAGGTTTGGTTTTTCAGCATGAGGATGGGGCGCTGGTATCAGCGGCACAAGTTCTGGGGGTACTGCGTAAGGTTCTGGTAGCGGTAGGAGAAAAGGCAGAGGAGTTTGGAACACATTCCTTTAGGATGGGTGCAGCATTAGTAGGGTGGGTTTTTTTCGGAGGATAAGGTGAAAAGTTTGGGGCGTTGGAAGTCTGGCAGATACAAAGGGTATGTCAGGGATTTGGGTAAAGGGGATGTTTGAAGGAAGTTTTCAGTGGAACGAGGGAGGCTGGAATGAGGTAGGATGGTTTGATTTGTAAGTGATTTTGTAATTTCTTTTTCAGATGCTGCTCGAAAGTCGGGAGAGATGGCGCAAATCTGGATTGTTGGCCATTCAATTGTTAAGTGGGCAGGGAAGGAAGCAGAGAAAAGGGTGTTTGGCAGGCAATTGGGTTGCAGCTATAAAGATGTTTTGGTTTAGGGGGCTTCGCTGGGATCAGTTACTGCCTATGTTGGCTGGGTTGAGGGAACGCTATGGGTCTCCAGATGGGGTGATTATTCATGCAGGGAAAATGACCTGGTAAGGGATACTGGTGTGGCTCTTCTTCGAAAAATGAAAAGGGATTTGTTGTGGGTCTGAGAAATGTGGCCTCAAGCATGTGTAGTTTGGACTAAGTTGTTCCCACAGAGAGTTTGGAGGGGGCGAGAAGTGAGGGAGCGATAGAGCGGGCAAGGAAGGGGATAAACAGAGAGATGGTAAAGTTTTGTACCTCGGCAGCAGTACAGGTCTTGGACCACAAAGACATAGTTTATGAAGGATTCATGATATTTAGAGAGGATGGTGTCCATTTGTTATCTATTGGAAATACTTATTATCTGTGGGAATTGATCTGGTTGGTGAGAGATATGTTAAAGAGTTGGACGTAGGAAGGTATGAGGGGGTGGGGCAGAAAGAACACCTCGGGGAGGGTTTTTCGGGTGCCGGAGGCATGGCCTCTTTAGATGTGGGGGGAGGGAAGCACAATGGGGGAATGGCGCGGGAAAGGATGGGGGTGGTGCTGTTTGCACAAACAGGCTACCCTGGGGAACAGGTATTGAACCTGGAGGGGCATGGCCCCGGGGAGAAAGCGGGACACCTTGAGAAGTGGTAAGGAGACGGTAGGGACCAAGGGATAGTTAGGGAGGAAGTGGAATTATTTAATTATTTAATTGTCGGGGAAAATGTTGATTTATGAATTGGTTGGTTAAATATTTTGTTTAGTCTGTAAGGGCATGGAGCCAGGTAAGCAGTTATTTGTAAGCTTTGGCTTGTCACATTAAAGCAACCTTTTCCACTATAAGCAAGTATGGGTTTTTGTGCAGTAAGCCAAAAGCGGGGCCCCAGGGTGATTTTTGGTGCTGCACAAGCCAGCGAGAAGGCCTGCGCGCAGAGCGCCCCCGGGGGGTATTTAAGCGGTCAGGGAAGGTTCGGGAAGCAGGCGACGGTTGGACGTGACCGCCCTCCCACCCCCTTTATGGTTTATTTCAGGTATCTGGTTATAATTTCTAGGGGGGGTCCATGTAAGTTGGTTTTTCCAGGTTATATGTTCCATTTTGATTTTTCACTGGGTTTTTAGTCTCTGTGTCAGGTTTTATATTTGTTTTCAGTAGTTTTGTGTGACAGGTTAAGGCACTTGTTGAGGAAGTTGTGATGTAAAATTTCTGTTGCTGATGTGGCAGGTCAGACTGGCTGTAGGTCATAGGAAGGTGGAGATTGGTGTAGAGGGGAGTTTTTATGGGTTTTGAAGTTGTCTTGGTTGCTGGGGGCATGGCGCCTTTAGATGTGGGGGAGGGAAGCACAATGGGGGAATGGCGCGGGAAAGGATGGGGCTGCTGCTGTTTGCACAAACGGGCTACCCCGGGGGAAAAGGTATTGAACCTGGAGGGGCATGGCCCCGGGGTGAAAGCGGGACGCCTTGAGAAGTGGTAAGGAGACGGTAGGGACCAAGGGATAGTTAGAGAGGAAGTGGAATTATTTAATTGTTGGGGAAAATGAAAATGTTAATTTATTAATTGGTTGGTTAAATATTCTGTTGGTCTGTAAGGCCATGGAGCCAGGTAAGCGGTTATTTGTAAACTCTGGCCTCTCACATTAAAGCAACCTTTTCCACTATAAGCGAGTCTGGGTTTTTGTGCAGTATACCAAAAGGGAATGTGAGAGGAAATGTAAATGGGTCAGGGGAGAGCAAGATGAACATTGTGTGCATGGTGATATATAATGCTATTTTACAAAGAGGTAAACACGAGGCAGTGATGTACCATCCAGTGGTGGATGGGGGAGAGACAGTCAGAGATTTTATGAGGGAATTCAGGGGTGGAGGCCGGGAAGGAAAAGATGATTTGGGTATCATGAGCAAAGATATGATAGGAGAAACCCACAGAGGACATGAGTTTTCCTGTGGAGCAGTTACAGAGGCTGACAAGAAGAAAGTAAACTACAGAGCCCTGAGGAACTATGACTGGTTGGTGGTGTCTGGAGGAAATCTAATCCAGGAGATGATTGAAGGATCTGTCAGAGACACAGGAAGTAATGCAGGTGAGGTCAGAGTTCTGCATTCCCAGGTTAGGGAGAGGAGAAAGGAGAGACTGGTGGTCAACAGTGTCAAAGGCTGCACATAGGTTCATGAGATTGATAATCAGGGAGTGTTTACTGTGTTTAGCAGAGGCTCAAAGGTGACAGCAGGGGAAAGCACTATATATTAGTTCAGTGGAAGCTGCAAATCCCTGGCTTGAGTGGATCACAGAGATTCATGGATTCAAGACAGTGAGTGATTCAGTTGAAAACCAGTCTTTCACAGATCTTGTAGTAGAGGAGAGTAAGAGTTTGAATAAAAAGGGGAGCTGAGCAGATTATAGGTGCTATGTTTTGGAATATTTGGGTTGTGAAGGGATCGTTTGGCACACACGATGGGTTAATGGTGCAGAGGGCATCAATAGATTCAGAGGCTGAAAGGCAGGAGATCACAGATGAGACGTGGATGGCAGAAGCAGTGCGACCTGGCAGGATCAATGGTTGGAGTGAGGCTATGGAGGGTGTTCCTGCATTGGGAAGGATGGAGAGAGGATTGCACCAGTCACATAGGTGGAGTCTTATTTGGCTCTTAGGTAGACACATCTTGGGAACAATACAAGGGCAGGGACAAGGAAATAAGGGGTGGATGTGCGTTAAATCAATAAACGCTTGGTCAATAGAGAGTGCTTGAGGGGGGGAGAAAATATGCAGATATGATTAGAGTACAGATAAGTAGATGGTCATGGAGCAAGTTTTACATGTTCATTTGTTGTTGACTGAGACTGAGTGAGAGAGAAGGATGCATTTTTAGTTCAATATAAAAGAGTGGTCTGATAGGGATGGGTCAATAGTGATGTTGATTGTGGTGAGGCTGGATGGGGGAAAGAAAACATCTATGAAGTGGCAGTGTTTGTGGGTGAGTACGTTATGGAGACAAAAGGGTGAGTGGTTTGAAAGGATGGAGTTGCATTGAATTTGGTTGACGTAAGACATTTTAGAAAGGCTAAAGGTTTACATTAGAACAATCAGAGTTTTATCTCAGAGGGAGTCTTTTAGGAGGTTAAGATCAGAAAAGAAGGAGCTCAGAGTGCTAGGTGGTTGACACAGTAGAATGATGGAGAGGAGAGAATGTGAGAGATGTTAGTTGCTAGTTTGTTCCGAGGGAACAAATTAGAATGTCATATAGGGAAAGTGGGGCACACAAGGTGGGTCTATTAATCAGCAGACAGACAGTATTTCCTCTTGTATTGGGCAGGGGGAGCGAAGGAATGATGCAATGTAAAAATGTAACAGGATGCTAAGGTAGATGTGTCATATGGGGCATTTCAGGTTTCAGTGATTCTCATGACAGCAATGCACAGATGGTGGGATTCAAAGCAGCCAGTGAGAAAGATGGTTTTGTTGTTGACACACTGGGCATTCCAGAGCTCAAGTATGAACCCAGAAGGGGAGGTGGGGAGGAGTTTTCAGTGAGGTATGTCATACAAGGTGGAGTACATGAGGTTAGTCTTGTGTCGGTTTGTGTGCTGTAGGGATGGGCGCATACTAGGGTGGAGATAAAGACAATTTACACATGGTACTGAGAGAGACAAGAGAAGTATAGGTGAGTGAGTAGATGCATGAGAAATTGGTGTTTGAAGAGGGTTTGGGGGCTTGTGGCTTGTCAAGCCTTAAATGGTCATGCAGAAGTTATCCTTTATTACAACTGACCTTTGTTGAGAGACTTCTTTTGGATAAGGCTACCTACAGGCTGGATATACATGAGGAAGATTTTTGATGCAAGGTGGTTAGTGGGTCTAGAGTATATTTTGCTGGTCAGTAATTTCGTGGAAAAAAATAATTTTGGGCTGACACTTTTTGAGGAATTGTAGATTTGTATAGTGGGAGATGGGACCTACTTGGCACTATATGAATGGTAGTAAAGCCTAGAGTATACAGATTAACTCCCAGACGATTCCTTCCTCAGCCCAAGAGGAACCCACACCACCTCACCACTATTACCATTGACATGGAGCTTCTTGAAGCTTCAAGAACTCCCAGGCAGTCCGGTTTGTGGCATTGCTACCATAGAGGGATCATTCAAAACCTACACTCATTTAAGAGTGCCATCAGTAATGCCCATAGAAACTCACCATTTGTGGCTCTTAGGGAGCTAGGGAGTAACTGGAAGAGTGTGTGCTCTTATGTTTCCTTGTGCATTGTGGATCATGCCCAGGTGGGGCAGGAAGGCCCAAAGCGTGGCACCCCTAAGCGGCTCTAGATAAGTGCTCACAAGCAGGGGGGCTATAGCGGTTGCAGCTTACAGCCCCTAAGTGCATGGCAGGCCCAGGAGACAGTGCAAGGAAGACTGGTCTAGGAAGAGCCTGGTACCCAGTTAGACTCTAAGGGTACCAGGCAACCAATCAGAGCAGCAGATAGGTAATTTAGCTAGGAAGTTAGAGAGAAAAGGCAGAGGCAAAACTGAGGGTCTTGAGCTGCTTTCAGAATTTCAGGTGAACTGGCTCAAGTCTGAGAGGGGCACAGCAGCTGTTCCAGAGTGAGGCATCGGCAGAAGAGAGATATCTGCCCCCCCACTCTCTGTCTCGAGAAGCGTCTCCCCCAGATAGTTGGAGGTAGCAGAGCAAAGGGCTCTAGAAGGAAGGTATTTTGGCAGAGAGAGTTGGATGTAGTGCAGGTCCCGGACACCGAAGGCCTTGTGGACGATGCAGAGGGTCTTGAACTTGAACCTTGCAGCCACTGGAAGTCAATGGAGAGATTTCAGGGCTGGAGAGATACGGTCTCTGGGCTTGAGGCCAACGATAAGTCTTGCAGTCCTATTCTGGATTAGTTGTAGAGGGTGGAGAGTAGAAGCAGGTATATTGAGAAAGAGGCTTTTGCAGTAGTCAAGCCTGGAGAGTAGCAGGGCTGTGGAAACAGATAGCTTCTGTGGGAACATGAGAACAGGTAGAATACCACTTAATAGTCCAGCTGGAAGTGGGCCTTTTTTGGTAAGGTCCGTTATGTGAGGAGAGAAGCAGTGTTTTTTTGCCTCGCAGGAAGACAAGGGCAGAAGCCCCAAGGAGGGCAGCCAGGGTGAGTGAGGGAAAGCTTGAACAGGGGTCCCAATGTGAAGAATCTCTGTCTTACTGGTGTTAAGGCAGAGATTGTTGGAGGCACACCAATCCTGCATCATGGATAGACAGTCAGGACGGAGCAAGGGAGATGAGTCAGCTGAAGGAAGCCTGAAAGAGAGCGGAATGTCATTCAAATAACAATTAAAAGTTAGAAAAGAAGGTGGAGATCAAGTATACCAAAGAGGCCAGATAGACATTGAAGAGACTGGGTGAGAGGATAGAGCCCTGGCGGACACCACATGTGGAGAGAGAAGTGGTGGAGAGAAACAACCCAAGTCAGACCTTTGAGGGTCAATCCAGGAGAAAGAATGTTAGCCACACCATGGCCTGCTCTGTGATGCCTAGGATCTCAATTGATCAGGGTGGCATGATTGACCATGTCAAAAGTAGAGGAAAGGGCAAGGAGGATGAGGGCAGAGGGAGAGTGGTAATCAAGGTTAGAGAGAAGATCTTCCTGGGTGCTCATGAGAGCAGTTTCCATGCCTCTGGCTGATCTGAAGCGTGACTGATGGTCATGGAGACAGCCAACAGATTCAGTGTGGAGAGTAAGCTGGGAGATGGCTAGCTTTTCAAGGAGTTTTCAGAGAGAAGGAGGAAAAAGGAAGAGGAGAGGGCGAGGTGGCCAGAGGGGGCCTGAGAGAGTTGAAGGAGGAGGAAGAGGAAAGCGAGGACAGGATGTCCGGAGTTTTAGTGGTGAAATGAGAAGCCGGCACAGTGCAGATGGCCTGGGAGGGAAAAGGAGAGGTGGAGTCTGCAGTAGGACTGGCCAGTTTTTAGAGAGTTGGAGATTGTAATGAGTTTGGCCATGTTGTTAGACCCTCTTCTTGGAAAGGACAGATAGTCTGTATTGCCTTCGGAGCAGGCGGCAGGCCTGTTTGTCAGATTATGAACCCAAAGCCCTCCACTTCCTCTCAGCCACCCTGCACTTGCGTTTCAGGGTGGTGAGGTCAAAGTCATACCAATAGTTGCACTTGGAGGTAGGCTTCAATCAGATTCTCATGACAGGGGCAAGGATGTCCAGTGTGTTGGAGATAGAATGATGTAGGTTAGAGAGGGCTGTGTCAGCGTGTGAGTCAGCTGTAGGATTAGGAGGGGCAGAGAAAGTAGAGGCAAAGACTTCCACTGACACCCGCTTCATGGGCCGAATGACAGAGAAGAAAAGTGGCAGTGCTGGGGTAGGTTTTGTCTGTGGGACATGAAGTTTCAGGTGGGAGAAGAGCAGACAGTGGTCAGTCCAAGAGAAAGGCGTGGTGAAAGGGTTGGAGAGAGGTGGATGTATGAGGAGATGAGAACATCCAAGGTGTGTCCAGCAGAGTGTGTCGGGCCAGAGGGTAGGATGGAAAGGGAGAGAGAGTTTCCGAGGTTACGGAAGAGCACAGAGGAGATAATAGAGACATCCTGGTGGATGTTGAGGTCTCCGAGGAGGAGAAGATGAGAGGTAGTGGCAAGGAGAGAAGAGGAGAGGTCAGCCTATTCAGAGAGGAAGAGGGTGATCTGGCCAGGGGCACTGTGGCCACAGTCACAGAAAGGCTGGGAGAAATAGAGAGCCCCATTCAAAGGAGCAGTAGGTCTGCATAGGAATGATGGAAGGTGGGACACACTCCGGAAAGATCAGGGCCACTCCACCTCTGGGCCGGTTGGTTCTGGGCTCAAAGGGGATCTTGTAGCCCTCAGTGAGTAGAGTAAACCATGTCTCGGTGAGAGCAAGAACATCCAGGTCAAGGTCTTTGAGAAGGTGGAAGATGTCAGAGGAGTGATTGACAGCAGATCTAGAGTTTAGAGTAGCAGCATGGAGCAGGTTGCCACATTTGAAGGACTTCCACGGTGGGGTACCGGAGAGCGGTACACCCAGGGGACGCGATTGAGGGGCTTGATAATGGGCAGACGCAGTAGTCTGAGGTGGCATGAGGGCCAGTGAGGAGTTTGAGAAAGGTGCCACAGAGGTAATAGGAGGAAGGAGGAGGCAGAGGAGCCAAAGAAGTGTTAGAGGGAGTAGCAGGAGAAAGTTGATAAGTTGTGCAAAATACCTATCAAAAAGGAGAATATTGGCCTGAGAGCCCTGGAACAAGACAATACAATTTAGATAGACATTGAGGATGGTTTTGGAGGAATGGAAGGAGGCCAACAAGACCTCCCACACTATGCTACCATTAATGGGAAAGGAGGAGAGAGACGAGCGAACAGAGACCATATGAGGATTCCATAGGTCTGGAGAGGGAACGCCGAAGAGGATTTTGGCACTGGTGTGGGTATCAGCGATGGGGAGGCCTGGGTTGGAGACCAGGATATCCTTCTTGAACTTTTTCCTTCTAGACTTAGTGAGAGGGATAGAATAGGAGATAGAGTAGCAGTTTGAGAAGATGGAGAAATGGAGAGCATCATACAGGGAACAAGGAGGCAAGAAGGGAGAGTGAGGGAGGGGAGAAACACAACCCAAAGCCATACATCAGAGGAACCAACAGAGGGAGAGTTCTCACAAAAGGAGGAACACAGGTGGCAGCAAGCAGGAAACACACCAAGGGGAAAGGAGGAGTAGTGGATGGACAACGGGGGTGGCAGCACACTGCAAACACCTACCGTCGACTTCCCTAAGAGGGGAAAAATCCCTAATCTTAACAAAACAGCAATGTAAAAACAGCAAGCTTTGACTTTCCTAAAAGGGGGGAAAAGGCCTAGTCTTAACACAAAGCAGTGTAGGAAGGAAACTTCCCAAGAGAGAAGGGGAGATGACTACTATATAGTTCACAGAGATTCTAGTGGGTGGTGAAAATGAGAGAAAGACACAGTCAGGAGCTGTCCTTTGTCTCAGGGTCCTTTTACAAGTGTGACTGCCATGGCAGGGGCTGCCTAGGGTGGAAGTCTGTAAGGGCCAGATGGAAAATGGGAGCAGTTTTGGGGCAGGTAGGAGGGGAAGGAGAGAACCAGGAAGCGGGGACAAAAGGAAGGGAGCAGGTGCACATGCGCTACAGGGCCAATGAAAATTACAATTTGATTTAAGTTACTCTGCCTCAAGCTTGCATAAACTCACCCCAGTACCGGAGAATGGAAAATCGTGCTGGGGGCTAAGAGTTTAGGAGACCATTGAATCAAGCTTGGCCAGAAGGCCGATGGGAGTGCGGTGGGTGGGAGGATGGGAAGGAGAGAACCAGGAAGGTGGGGACAAGGGGAGGGGGAGCCGGTGCACATGCACTGCAGTGCCAATGAAAATAACAATTTTTGAAAAAGTTTCAGTGCCCCAAGCTGGAACAAGCTCACCCCAGCACCGGAGAATGGAAAATGGTGCTGGGTGCTGAGAGTGAAGGAGACTCTCACAGCAAGTTGGACCAGAATGACAATGGGAGTGCAGTGGGTGGAAGGGTGGAGGGGAACGAGAGAACCAGGAAGTGGGGACAAGGGGAGGGGGAGCGGGTGCACATGTGCTTCGGCGCCAAAGAAAATTACAATTTTGTTTTTAAGTTATAGTTCCTCAAGCCAGCACAAACTCACACAATGACGGTGCCGGTGTTCAGTGAAAATCTGCGGGTGGGTGCCGTTCCACCTGCCAGGGCAGACCAGGTGGACGGGAAGGCAACCGGCCCGCAGAGTCGTAGTTTGCCGGTCCGGAAACAACAGTGCCGGTAAGCTTACCAGCACCGTTGTTTCCATACCGGCAAACTTGTAATGAGGCCATTGTTTTAAAAACTATTCTACGCCTCTGTCTTCCCCCTTTCCATCTGCTTGCTGCCTGTCAGCTCTTGGCAGTACTTATGTGCATCGCGGAGCATGACAGTTTGATTTAGAAAGACCACTCTTAGCTGTCTCCACGCAGTCTTTCTAAATAGGTCTTTTTTTGTATCCGTTTATTTAAAATAGACATTTTCACTCTGTACGATTTATGAAACAAGGAGGTTTCTCGGCAGATGAATTGTGTCCTGGAAAGTTGCTTGTGCTCTGTTACACAACAACTTGGGTAGTTAGATGGAATGTTTCAGCAATTTATTATTTGTGTGAGCAGAGTTGTGGAGAGCAGTGGGTTTGCAGCATGGGTACTGACCATGCCTGTAGGTCCAGTCATGTGTTGGATGATGTGGGTGACTGCTGATAGGGAAATGTGGCCAGCATAGGGTTTAAAGTTAAGTGAGGGTTAAGTCAGGAATCTTACTTGGAGGCAGGTAATATGTACGAATGACAGGGAGAATTACCACGTGTTGCCTGTCCTGGCCACTGCAAGTCATCAATTTCAAAAGCAATTTCTGATTAGACGAACACTGCCAGCCAAACCACTAGTGGCACATCTGCCAGGAGCTTGGTTGTTGGTTGTTTTGGTGCTGAATGGAAACTGCATCAGATGGCACAGAAGGATCTAGGGTCTGCATCTGAGTTACACAGTCACACTACTGAAGATTGTGAGTAAAGATGTTGCAGCTGTCCATAGTAATTAAATCACTAGTTATCAGTTATCGGATATCGTTGATTAATCTGTTAATCTGTATTATCAAATGACATTAGATGCTCTTGCTTGCCTTGCAAAGGTTCTTGCAACATACCAGTGTAAGGCACCTTTTATCACAGGAGTTGATTGCGGTGGGGTATGTTCCGCAGGCGATGGATTGAAACCAAGGGCCAGTGAAATGAAGCTGCATGCATGTCCAGCTAGAGGCAAACAGGGAGAAAGTGTGCAACTCAAAAGTGAAACACTTGTGAAAAACCGGCACTTCAAGGACACTTGCCTGTGTTACCAGTGACAACTAGGATGCAATGAAATCACAGTACTCGAATATTTAAGGGATTTATTTCTGGATTTGTAGTCTTCCTCCTTGGAGAGAAATTGCACCCAGACTTACTTTGGCCCAATATGTTGACTTGAGTGATGGGATTTTATTTGGACACCAAAAACATGATTGTCTCTGGATATATAATTGGTTATTTTATTCAGTTTGTAGGCAGGACAACAATAAGGAAAATAAATATGAGGCTGTTTAATTGCAAATATAGGCCTATCATACCAAGAACAGGAACACATCTACTAGCGCCAAGAATCTAAATGTATGTATGTATTTATTTATGTATTTATTTATTCACATTTGTTGAGCGCACAGCAGGCCGAGGACATCGTGGCACTAGTTACAGTGTTGCTTAGACTTAGTTACATTTTGAAAGAGATACGGTCTTTGACTGGAAGCCAGTGAGCTGTCTTTCTGGCTTGTGTGATGTGCTCTCTTTTTGGTATGCTAAGGGCTGCTCTGAGAGCGTTGTTTTGGGTTGTTTGGAGCCTAGATAGGTTTTTTTTGGAGGTGCCGGCTAGGAGCGCATTACAATAGTCTAGTTTGGCTCCTATAGTTGCTCGGGCGATGGAGAGGCAGTTATCCTTGGTTAGGAATGGTTTTATTGCGTTAATGAGTTTGGTGCTCAGTGCAGAGGCCGAGACTATGGCGCTGACTTGTTTGTCCATAGATAGTGTGGCGTCTATGTGAACCCCCAGTGTTTTGACTGAGGATAGCATTGGGATGATACAATTGTCTATGTTGAAATTGATGTACAGTGGGTTGAGGTTAGAGAGGGTGGATTTCTGTCCTAGTATGAGGATTTCGGTCTTGTCCCCGTTCAAGCAGAGGCCGTTGGTAGCCATCCATGCTTGTATGGTAGCATAGATTTGCTGTAGGGTAGTGGCGTCTTGGTGATAATGCCCCGTGAGGGGAAGGAGAACCTGAGTGTCGTCGGCGTAGTTTGTGTATGTGATCCCTAGCCCATCTAGTTTATCAAAGAGAGGCTTGGTAAAAAGATTATAGAGCGTGGGGGCAGTACAGGAACCTTGTGGGACACCACAGTGGATAATGGAGGGTGCTGCATGTGCTGTGTTAGAGAACACTTTCATAGCTCTGCCCTCTAGGAATGAGGTTACCCAAGATGCTGCGTCATTTGAGAAGTGTGCAGCGTGCGTAAGGTGACTGGTAAGTGTAGTGTGGTCTACCAAATCAAACGCAGCTGAGAGGTCAAGGAGAAGGAGGAGAGCGGGCTTGCCTTTGTCTAGGATGTTGGTGATTTCATTTTTTAGGTCTAGAAGTGCGGTTTCAGTTCCGTGTCCCTTGCGGAACCCAGATTGTCTTTTTCCCAAGATAGCGTTAGATTCGAGGTATAGTTGAATCTGTTTGTGGGCGGCTTTGTCAAGTAGTTTCAGGAGGAAAGGGACTGTGGTTATGGGTCGGTAGTTGTTAGGGTTGGCAGGGTCTAGCGTCGTTTTTTTTAAGAGAGGGCGTACCCAGGCCTCTTTAACGCTGTCGGGAACTATGCCTGTTGTGAAGGATGCATTGATAAATGCTGTGAGAAGAGGGGTGAGTGGTTCAGCGCAGTCTTTGATGATTTGAGGGGGGCATATATCACCTTTGCATTGTGAGGGTTTGAGGTGCCTGAGGAAGTCTATGACTTCTGCTTTGGAGATTTTGGTAAATGCAAATTTGGGTATGTTTCCTACTTTTACCTTGGGTTTTATCTGTGCATGCGCGCTTTGCTTAGGTAGAGTATTGAAGTGGTTGGATATTTTGCTTTGGAAGAGGTTTATTTTTGCAAGCATGGCTGATTGAATGTCTGTACACCATGCCTCGTCTTTGATGATTTCATCAGGGCATGTAGGTGGTACGGTTAGTTCTTTGAATATATTGAAAAGTTCTTTAGAGTGAGAGTTGGCAGAGGCGATGCAGTGGTTGTAGGCTTCAAATTTGGCAAGGAAGATTGCGTCTTTGTATTTTTTTGCTATGGATTTAAAGTTGGCTTTTGTGGTATCGGAGGGGTTAGACTGCCAGTTTTTGAGAGGGCAATCATTCTCTAACATCTCTATTTATCGAACCGCAAGTGCCTGTGATGGTCCGATTGACAGCAGTGATCTTGTGGTGGGTTAGAAAGACTACGAAGCGCGTTGGTGGCCTCCTGCCCCGTCCACCAGTCATAGTTGCCCTTTCTTCCATTCATACTCCATTACAATTTTCTTCACTGCCTTGCTTCATTGAGTTTGATTGATAGATGCTATGGTCTCTATCTGATGAATTAAGGCTTTGGGACATCTCTTGTACTTTATCAAACCATGACTTTTGCCATCCACTGTCATGAGTACCTGTTCACTACCCCAAAACTGCCTTGAGGGTGTTCGAGCTTGTGCCTCTAATCTGAGACTGGTTACTTGTATCAGCAGTTTCATTAAACCTTTGCTTGACACATCACTGCACGGTCAGAACTTCTGGTAGCCGTAATCTGCCCACCCCAGAAGCAGCTCAGTGTTTTTATTTGGCTCAATGCCAGATGTGCACCTGCAATGAGAGCAATGTTCACACATAATAGCTGCTAGTCATTCCATATTGAAAAAGTCTCTACTGATCAAGGACTCAACTAAAAATACAGTGGCGAAGCCAACAGTTTTGACTGAAGGCTGACAACCCCTATTTAGAAATGTTTAATATTAAAAATGTTATCTATTACAATGTTCTACAACTTATTACAATGTAATGAAAACGTACTACTGTTTACATGTTCTTTACAAAACAAAACAAAACAATAACAGCACTTTCCTACTAGTCTTCATATTTTCTGTACCTTAAGAGAAAAGAAACGAGACAAGAAGTATGCGAATTCAGGACTGTACGCTGGGATGCTCTATTGCTTAGAAGATACCTGACTGAAGACACACTTGGTTAAATGAAGACACTGGGCCTCATAACGAGCGTGCCGGTCTGGTAACAACAGTGCCGGTAAGTCTACCGGCACTGTTGTTACCGGACCGGCACACTCTGAGTCTGGGGGCTGCTGCCGTCCCGCCCGCCAGGTCTTACCTGGCAGGCAGGACGGCACCCGCCCGCAGTCTTTCACAATAATACCGGCACTGTTTATTAACGGTGCCAGTGCTACCATCATCCTCATTCCCATTGAGTCCTTTCGGACTCAATGGGAATGGGGATTCACGATTTTCCGGCGCTTGACTTCCAGGAACACCGGGGTCGTAATCCCCAGTGTTTCCGTGAAGCCAGGCGCTGGAAAAAAATCAAAAACTCTGGTGGCAGCCTGCTGGTTTTACAGGCACGGCTACCGCCGGAGATGTAATGAGGCCCACTGTATTATACCAGAAGATGCTTAAGGTATTCCATTACTTTTCAGAGAGATGATTTTCAGGGCAAAACTGCTGTTTCAAATCACCTAAATATTACAAGGTCCTAGTTAAGGATCATCACAATGGGCTTCATTACAAAGCGCCCGGTATGGAAACAACGGTGGTGGTAAACCCGCGGCCACCGTTGTTTCCATGCCGGGTGATCACAACTCCTGCAGGCGGAAGGTGATGTTCCCGCCAGGTCTGACCTGGCGGGTTTAACACCACCCGCCTGCAGGCGGACGAGGAAACACCGGCAGCATTACGAAATGCTGCCGGTGTTTCCATGATCCCCATTCCCATCGAGTCCCATAGGACTCAAAGGGAATGGGGATTAACACCATTCCGCCTCCGTGATTCCCGGAAAACCGGGGATGTAATGCCCCGGTAATTCCGGGAATCACGGAGGTGGAATGGTAATACGAGTCCGGCGGTAACCAGGCGGTTTTACCGCCGCGGTTACCGCCGGACTCGTAATGAGGCCCAATGTCTGCCAATAACCCTGTCTTTGAAAATACTGGGCCTCATTACAAGGTAGGCAGTCCAGTAATAGCGATACTGGTAAGTGAATACCGGCATCGAATACCGGACTGGTGCATTACAACCCACGATGCCGGTGCTACCGGCAACCCCAGGGCCTCACTGTGACTGGGTAGCACGCACCCGGTAAGGGCGCGGGCACGCGTCAGCGGTGCCAGTAACACTGGTATGCCACAAGGAAGCGATCATTACGAGCTGCACGGACATGCACCTACCGGCATCCAGATGCCGGTAAGAACAGTCTCCTACCGGCATCGCCGGACAGGCGTTAATAGCAATGTGCTGTGTACCAAACTGCCACAGGTATACACAATCAGCACAGGTGGAGGCAATGGAGTCAGGCACAGCACAAAAGGAGCACACCCACACACCACACCCCTTCCAAGTCCAAAATGATACCACTAGCAGTTGCCATACAGGGGCTGGAGGACATACCTGCACTGCTACTACTCCAGCAGGCACTAAACCAGGGGATGCAAAGGAGGCACAGGAGGAGAAGGAGGGTGAGACTGGGCCAGCACATACCACCAGTGCAGGCAGTGGTAGCCCGCAGGCAGCCACCAATCCCTCGCATAAGGGCCAGTCCATTTGACTTAACCCCTGCACAGATCCACATGCTGTACCGCCTGGAGAGGGACACAATATGCACAATTGTAAATCTCATCCACGATGACCTGGTCAACCTAATCAAAATACATACCGCCATCCCCCCTCTGCTGAAGGTAGTGTCTGGGCTCCACTTCCTTGCCACAGGCACCTACCAGCACACAGGGGGCAGCTGCAAGGCATCTCACAACCATGTTTCTCCCGTGTGCTCAACCAGGTGCTGGTTGCACTCCTGAAACATGCAAGGCATACACATATCGCTACCACGAACTGCAGAGGAGGTGAATGCCACCAAAATTGCATTCTATGCCCTGGCAGGCATGCCAAACGTCATTGGTGCTATCGACTGCACCCATGTGGAGCTGGTAGTCTGGCATGCCGTGGAGGCAGTGTACCACAACCGGAAGCTCTCCCTCTCCCTGAATGTTCAGATGGTGTGTGATGCAGGCAAGATAATATTTCCGGGATCCACACATGATGCAATAGTTCTGCGCAATTCCACTCTTCCCCGCTGCATGGAACGACACGCTGCACGACGTGCCTGGCTGCTGGGTAAGTCCAACCACAGGACCATGGGGGTAGTTTAAGGGGGACGACACAAGCATACATAACCTGTCTGCTGGCTGGGCCATGGGGGTAGTTGTTGGGGGGAACACAAGCATACATAACCTGTCTGCTGGCTGGGACATGGGGGTAGTTTATTTTAGTGTAGTTTGTTTAATTTATACCACACACCGAACCCTGATGTAGCTGGGCGCCAGAAACTTAGAGCATGTTACAGCAGAATCATGGACATCTAAACAAAATGATAACAGTAAGTGCAAATGACCGGGTTATAAGGTGGTCGAGTGGAAGACACAGGAAAAAAATAAATTTGTGTGTGTATCAGACAGTAAGGGTGTTCTTGTTGGCGAGCAAGGACTTTGTGTTTGCTCTAAAACTCCAGAAGGATGGTTCAGCTCTGAGGTTCAGAGGTAAAGCGTTCGACTGCTTGGCGGTTAAGACTGGCAAGCTGGAGCCGCCTGCTTTTTTAAGGGAGACATTGGGGATGGATAGGCAGTGAGAGTACAGTGTTATAGTTGGTCTGGCTGAGATGTCTTTATTGAATTTATCTGTCAGGTAGTTGGGAGCGTCATTAGAGAGGCATTTGTGGATGATGATGAGAGATCTAAGGGTCATTCTGTCTCGTACAGGGAGCTAGTGGGCATCTTGTCTGAAGTTGGAAATGTGTGAGTGCCGCGGGATACTCAGGGCCGCTCTGAGGGTATTATTCTGAAGCACTTGTAGTTTGTTCAGATTGCGCTCTGTGGTGCCAAGGAAGAGAGTATTGCAGTAGTCGATTTTTGAGAGCACTAGCGCTCTGGCTAGATTAATGCAACTGGTAGGTGAGAGGAAGGCTTTGCAGGCATTAATGAGCTTATTTGTGTAAGCTGTGGAGAAGGCTGTGGTGTTTACTTGCTTTTCGAGCGAGAGAGTGGAGTCCAGATAAACCCCTAGGGTTTTGATTTCTTTGACCATTGTGATTAGGTTGCCATCTATGTTGATAGAGGCATACCAGGGGTCCAGTTTCTTTAGCCGAGGTTGGGAGCCGACGAGAAGGAGCTCAGTTTTCTCATCGTTAAGGCATAAGCCATCTTCTGCCATCCAGGCTTGGATCTCCAGCTAGAGGTTGTTGATCCGTGCAGAGTCCTCTTCATAGCAACCTGAAAGGGAGATGAGAACCTGGGTATCGTCAGCATAGTTTGTGTATGTGACACCCAGGTTATCCAGGCGGTCGAACAATAGCTTTGTGAAGATATTGTATAAGGTTGGCGAGATGCACAAACCTTGTGGGACGCCACAGAGTATGGGGATGGGGTGTGCTGAAGCCCACAGTAAAAAGACCCGGATGGTAAGGTCAGCTAGGAAGGATTGGACCAGGCGGTCGCCTGGCTAGAGAATGCAGCTGAGGCCGTCAGATGTTCTGTGAGGATCTGGTGGTCTACAAGGTCGAAGGCTGCTGAGAGGTCGAGCAGCAGGAGAATGGCTAGATTGCCCTTGTCCTTTGCCTCATCCATCTGGATTTTTAGGTCCAGAAGGGCCGTCTCTGTTCCATGCCTTGATCTGAAACCAGATTGTTTCAGGCCCAAGAGGTTGTTCTCTTGCAAGTGCTTCATAATTTGCAAATAGGCCACTCCGTCTAAGATCTTCATGATGTAGGGGACAGCGGTGATTGGCCTGTAATTAGTGGGGATGTTGGGGTCTAGGTTTGTTTTTTAGAAGGGGCATGACCCAAGCCTCCTTGAGGCTGCTAGGGACTGAGCTTGTTTTGAAGGAGCTGTTGATTAGGGCTGTAATGAAAGGGGCCAGTTCATTGGCGCCTTCCTGAATGATGGCGGCTGGGCAGGAATCCCCTTGGCATCTGGAGGGTTTGAGGCCTTTTATGATGCTTTCCACTTCTTTCATTGTGACTGGGGTGAAAGAGAAGGGAGGACAGGTTGGAGCTTTAGTAGTGAGTGGTGGTGGAGGGTTTGCTCTTTTGCCTAGACTAGTCTTTTTTCTGTTCGATTTTAGATTGTAACATGGCAGTTTTGTCTGCCCAGGCTTTTTGTATTTCATTGCGCCAATCAACATCTTTCACACAGGGTACTGAGGATGGGGCGGGAGAATCTAGTTCCCTTATGATCATGAAGAGCTCTTTTGTTCTTGATTTGGCATTGTCGATTCTGTTGTCGTAGATCTCTTTTTTGGCCTTGAGGATAGAGGTTTTATAGGTAGAGGCTGCTACCGTGAATAGCGTTTTTGTTGGCCGTGTTAGGCGTTTTTCTCCAAGTGGCTTCCGCCGTTTGCTTGGCGTTCCGCAGGAATTTCAGTTCTGGAGTGAACCATTTGTTCATGTGGGCCGCTGGTTTAGCTTTGGTAAGATTGATGGGAGCGATAGTGTCTACAGCTGATTCAAGAGTTTTATTGTAAAGGCCAATAAGTTATTCCACATCTAAGTTGGAATAGTTTGCAGGGGCCAGGATGTTGTGAATTAGAGGGTGAATGCACTGCAAGGTGATGTTGCGGTTATTCCTAGAGAGTTTGTGGGATAATAGCCAGTGAGGTAATCGGATGCACTTTCCCTTGGATGGAGAAAAACATTACGTGGTTATCTGACCAGGCAATTGGTTCATTCTTAAGTATAGAGGAAGAGCAGTTGTGGTCTGCCAACCAGTCTAGGGTTCTGACTTTGTTATGTGTTGGGGCTGAGACATGTGCCTTAACCCTAGTACTGTGCTGCGCTCATGTGAATTATGCATTGTGACTGCAGGTTGGTGGGGAGGGGGAACACAAGCATATGTAACCTGTCTGCTGGCTGGGCCATGGGGGTAGTTGTTGGGGGCAGAACACAAGCATAGTTAACCTGTCTGCTGGTGGGGCCATGGGGGTAGTTGTTGCGGGGGGAACCATCCTGGGTGCCAAACACCATGACCCCAATGATTATGATGGGATGTGTGAGACTGACAATGGATGCATACGTGCCATGACCGCACAGCCATGTGTAAATGGTAGCTACGAACACAGCGCCCACCCCTGCACAGGCACAAGTTACACCATCAGACCTGAGCCACAGGTATTACAATGCACCAACCTGCAGTCACAGTACATAATTCACATGAGCGTAGCACAGTACACCGCAGGTCATGCAGACATGACTGAGCCAAATCAAACTGCCTCTCAGGGAATCCCCTGTCACTGTCACTGCCCCTGGCCGACAGGTACACCGCACACCACCATGCCAATCACTGTACCTGAAGGGACAACCAAAAAAAGAAATGGGACATGGATGTGCAAAATAGATTTTAGCAAGTGGTGAACACCACTGACACATGTGCGACTGCTGCAGGACCAATACACAGAACCTCACTTCCGCCATGCCAGTTGAAAACCCAGCGCCATCTCAGAATTGCCTCCCTACACTGGTGGACCATACCATCATTTCCTTTGTGCCATGGTCACATGGGTGAAGGCGTTGACGGACATGTACATGGCACCATCATGCATATGGAAGCATGACTGCCAAAACAATGTGTATCATGTTGCGCATCAGGGAAATCCATCATCCAGCACCCTACATGCACACTGGATCTACCACTGCAACACAGCCATCACATGTGAGCACATCATGGGCCTAGTGAAATCATCTGTGTGAGTGCTGTATCGGGTGTCAAGGTCCCTAGGACCTGTATGTTACCCATGGTCCCCTACAGTGGATCAACATCGAGTACACCGACCTGAGTGTTGCACTAATGAAATGGCAAAAGCTGGCAGTGAAGATCTCTTGCATCTGACCACGAACAATGTACAGCCAGTGCACACAAGGAATTCCAAAAACCCTCACAATGAAATTCTCAATTGCTCCCATACAGGTGATTCTGGGTATCCCCTGAAGCTGCGGCTCTCCTCAGCCCTGTCAGGCATCCAGTCACCAGGCACGAGGAGGACTACAATTGTGCACATGCACGCACTTGTGTGATGATTGAGCAGACTTTTGGGCTGTTGAAGGCATGGTTTTGCTGCCTCAGCAGGTCTGGTGGGGCACTCATATACAGTCCTGAAAAGTTGGGTATGTGCCATGCTGCACAACATGTGCATCTGACACAATGTTACCCCTGCCACCTGACATGGACCAAATTCCAACAGAAGATGAGTGGGAGGATGGGGAAGATGCTGCATATCGGCCACAGCAGAATGTGCCTGAAGGACGTGCTGTATGCCAATCTTTGATTGCACAATATTTCTGATGTACTGGGTTACACAAGGCACTTGGAACGTTGAACACTGGGCACTGTTGATGAACAAATTCACACACACTCAATAATCAATGTCCAGTCATGTGTTCCTCATGTGCACACCAGTTGTATTAAGGAAATGTGAACTATGTACAAATAACAGATATGAATGTGGACAAAACCCCTTTGTTGTTCTACAAAGTGTCCCCCACCCACCACCCCCATCGCTCAACTCCCCCACACACCTACGCCCCCCACCCACCACCCCCATCCCTCAACTCTCCCACACACCCATGCCCCCGACCCACCACTTCTCATCCCTCAACTCCCTCACACACCCACGCCCCCCACCCACCACCCCATCCCTCAACTCCCCCACACACCCATCCCTCAACTCCCCCACACACCCATGCCCCCCCACCCACCACCCCCCATCCCTCAACTCCCACACACACCCCCATCCCTGGTCCCAATCCAGGTCCAACCAGACTCCCTCTTGCATGTATGTCCGGCTACAATGCCCCTTTTGGATGGAGGGTGTTGCTCCTCTGGCTGGCGCATGCTGTGTAGCAACCTACGCAATGGGCTTGTCTGAGTCAAGCTTGCCGGGGTTGTGCTCATCGTTCGTGGTGATTGTGGCTCAGCCGGTGCTGCATGATGCTGGGCCATGGTGGCAGCCAACTGTGTGAGCGCCTGCGTCACGGATTCCATGCCCTTGCGCACCCGCCTGGCCACACGGTACACAGCACGGGTGACTGGCTGGGTGTTGTCACGCCGGGCCCGGCATGTGGCTTCCCCTTCTGTGAGGTATTGTCTCACCATATCGTGCATCGCCTGCTGTCACTCCTCCATGTGGGTCATGCAGCCCTCTAGGTCCCATATGTTGGTTCCAGCTGTTGGTTGCAAGGGAGGTGAAGTGGGACTCCTTTGACGGCTGAATAGGACTCCAGGCATCTCCTCCCCAGAGCTGCGACCACCAGACCCATGTCCCAGGGAATGCTGTGGTGTGGGCGGCAGGGATGGTGTTGCCTCAATGTCCTCAGACATACATTGGCCTGCTGCGTCCGCATCGTCCTGTTGGTTGTCCTCCTCCACGCTATGTAGGGTGAATTGAGTTGCCTTACCTAGGTCACTTGTGGCCGCTGACTGTGGCCCCTCAGCATCGCTGCCCGCTGGTGAACCCTCCTCGTCCACATGAGGTGCCTGCAGTGCGGCTGGGGTTTTCTTGTCCGTGGTCTTTGGGGCCGGGGTCCCTTGTGGCAGGTGTGCCATGATGGCACCAATTTTCCCTGTCTGGGGCACATTACCAGGTGTTGGAGCTGGCTGCTCCTTATGTTCTCCGGCCTGTGGGCCCCGTTTGCTGGGCTGCTGTGGCTTAGGGGTGGTGGTTTGCCTCAGGCCAGCCCTTGACGTGGACGGCCTGGAGTCATCATCATCCCCTCTGCTCCTGCGTGCTGGTGTTGGCTTTGTTTTTGTGGTGTGCCCGGCATCGCTGTCTGGTCCTGTGCCTGTGGGGGATGGAGAGGCAGGGCATGAGTCATGAGTGAAGGTACATCCTGCATACATTGACGTCTGTACATTTTGGGTCCTGTGCATTGTCGTGTGCATGTTGGAGGGGCAGACATGGTGCTTACAGAAGTTGGGGGTGGGATACAGTGTCGGTGTATCCTTCTAGCGCAGCCATGTTGTCCATGCTGTCTGTTGTGTGGCCTATGGGTGTGTCGTGGATTGCGTGTGGTAGACATGTCTCAGGGTCTGCGTGCCATGTGCTGTGTGGTTGGGGCTCAGGTGTGCACTCGGTAGTGGCGATGTCTGCACCATGCAATAAGATGTTGCAGTGGTGAGGCCTGCATCTGTACGGTGATGCACATGTGTGTGTCTGCATGCAGATGGTGCTTGTGTTTGCAATTGGGGACTCATGTGGTTTGTGTCAGAGGGGTTGGTTGTGTGTTCCTGTGACAGGGATGTGGCATTTCTGTTAGGGCAGACTTCCGGTGGGAGGTGATGGGCGATCTACTTGCTGTCATCTACTTTCCATTTGGACTCCACCATTGTATTTGGGGTGTTGTGTGTGTGTTCACTTTTGTATTGTGGTGACAATCACTCACCGTCATCAGCATGCCCGACTCCTTTGATTGCCTCCATATCATTCACGGTTTCCTCCCACCGTGCCAGCTTGATGGGCGAGGATGGTCCGTCACATGTTGCCTGGGCCTGGGTACAGTTGGCAGACAGTATGTTGCGGACACGCAGCCGCAGATCGTCCCACCTTTTACGACAGTCTTTTACACTGTGTGGGGTTGTCCCCACTGCAGAGACCTTCTGGGCCACCTCCTCCCAGATGTGTTTCTTCTGCATTTGTGCGATGGTGCAGGTCTGTGCAGAACACCACATCTGCATGTTGGACCAGAGTGTCTGCAAGCATGTTTAGCTCGTCGTCGCTAAAGCGTGGTTTGCTCTGACGAGGTGTGCCTTTGCAGTTGGACTGAGTCATTTTCTAGCAGGCAGGGTTCACAGTTTCCTATTCTAGGTCCTGTAGCCAAGGGATTGAAATGGATTGTGTTTTTCATGATGGCTGCCGGAGCATTTCCCGTTCCGGTCAGATGGCATTGGTTCTGGTACCCGCGCTTCCGGTGTCGGTATGAACGGTGCCGGTATGAACGGTAATGGTATGTACGGTACCGGTCTGTCCAACATCTAGGATGCCGTTTCCCGTGTCTGCGGCATGGATGATGCCGCTATCGGGGTTTGGGGGCCCTTACAGGCATGCCGGTGCAGCCGTTACCAGCATGCCGGTATGCGCATGCACACTGACTCGGAATCAACCTTTGATTCCGGCAACTGTGCAACATGGACACTGTGGCACCGGCATGCCGGTAATTTGCTATTTTTACTGCACGACTCGTAATGAGGCCCACTGTTTTTAAAGGCAGTAATGGCTGCTTTAAATCATCGAAATGTGACAAGACTTCAAAATACAAAGTGAATGTGCTTCTGGCCATGATGCATGCTAATATGTATCCAACCAGAAATCTTCCAAAAAGTGTCTAATGCCCTCTATATAAATTCTACTTTTTGCATGCAAGGCACTTTCATCATTTCTAGGAGTTGAAACTAAAATTGAGGTTTTGTTTTTTCATTTTCGTTTGGCAGAAAAATAATGATACATTGGAGTGCATTGCGTACATTTTTGAATCAGCAACAGGGACTGGACAAGGAATAGCTCAATTGACTATGTAGGGGGATTTCAATTCAAATATTCTGTCCTCTGTAATACAATGCAGGGTGATGTCTTTGAATTTCCTTAGTCTGAATCGCAGATGGGCTGCAGCATTATGATTTATCTGGAGCCTAATGAGGAAGGAGAAGGGAAGAGCGAGACGTGTGCTATTAACGTAATAATGGAAGAAGCATGAGGTTACTGACAGCTGAAATTAAAGGCTCAGAAACAAGCTACATTTGAGGCAGCAGTTTAAGACCTTGACTTCATAAAAGTGGGATTATGGTGGTCCAGGCTTAGGGGCTAGAAATGTAGACTCTAGATATCAGCAAAGTGATTTATCACCAGGCCCCGTTCCAATTATGTGTCAGCCAGTTAGCTTGTATCCATTATGAATGGCTTTCAAGCATGTAGGGAACGAAAGAGAAGAGGGATAGACTCAATCATCTCTCATAGGAATGTGAGTATAATCTGTGCATGAATGATATCCATGTTTGTTCGGCTTTCACATAGTCTATTGAACACATCCTGCACAGGGAGCGCAGACTATATTTTCTTCACTATATAAGGATAAGTATTCACGCACTTTAGTATCCAACTTCATAGGAAGGCACCACCCTGTCTCCCCTTGCAATAAAATGAAGTCTAGTGTACCTTGGCATCGAGAAAACTCTTAATAATAACTTTTATGACATTAAGGTGCCGAGCCTTTTTGAATGTGACCACTCCAACCCCTTATCTTCCGCCACCAACAACATTCACTGTTATGTACAGTCTATTCTTGATTATGCGACTCTTGGCTCACGCTTGGCATTCACAGAATTAACATGCTGGAGTTTGTTTTGGCATACAAAGTATACAGGCACCCAGGTAAATAAATTACCAAACTTCCAGGATTGCCCAAGCACACTTTCAAGCCGCTCATGCCTCCATAATTGCATTATATACTAATGTACAATTCACCGAAGCTGCTCTGGAAACACAAGTCAATTATCACAACAATGATCACACCACCTTAGGACATCCACCTTTTCCCTTTTGCAGAGCGACTAACAGGACTGACACACTCCCACAAAACATTCTTCCCCTCAAGATCACTCCCCCACTGTGTTGGTAGTATATTTGTCATGTTTTCCCCTACACCTATCATCTCATGACTTACTAAGATCCGGATAGCCCTGGATGGGGAACAGTAGGCCAATCCACGGACAAGCATAGGGTCTCTAAGACAACTATGGTGGTAATTTAAGACAGAATAAAAGCATTGCATGACATAAAGGAAGATGGTTGATATTGCAAATATCAGCAAAGTGGCAGGAGCCTTGAGAATTTACACATGGTCAAGGGCAGTGAAGAACCTGAAAGTAGGTAGGGTAACTTGCTGTGCTTTCTCCAAATGGAAGTAAAAGATGGATGCGGGTGCTGTGCAAACACTCTCACAGACTGAAGACTATAAAAAAGGTAAGGCTGTTAACAGTGGCAAAAATTGTGAAGAGATCCAACAGAATCACTGAATGAACACAATTGTTGTCACAGAGACTTCTAATGTTGATACGGTAAAGATACGGACAATTTCAGTCCCTCAGCAAGGATGGAAAATGGCCTGGTTGTCATCAAGCATCTGCAATGTTGAAGCGAACCAATCAATCAACGAACATGTCAGGAAAAAAGAGGTTCGAGTAGAAACAATCATTTTCATGATCTTATGAACTGAGGATTGTCTTTGTGAGTGTTCGTTTAGCAACAGCTCACTTAATCGTGGGGAGGAGGGTTCTGTATCAAATGGGATGGACCTGTTGATGATGTGCAAGAAGCATATTCTAAGTATTTCAGCAAGATCTTTGACCAAGGGGAAAAGGCACCGGTCTGGAGGGGCAGCATATTGGGTAAATCTGAGTACAGCATCACGTTAAATTGTTTGAAGGGCGAGGGGAGAAACATTGACGGGTTGCGACTGATGAAAATTTTGCTTGGGAACCTAGAGCAAGCAATGGGAATGTGATTTTCTTTGGCAGAGCCATTTTTTGAAAACAAATAATCAAAATCACTGTGATGCAAAGCAGAAGAATGAATAGAGGAAAATAACAAGGGGGAATGTAGAGGTCACTGATTACTAAGAATATTTTTGCAGAAATGTAAGGAGACTGAAGGATGTGTGCAACATAGAATAGAAGAATGAGAAAAGCGGTTTTGACCTGCGGGGGTTTGGAGGGGGGGGCAGACAGAGTGCCAGGAACATTCAAAAGACCTGCATTTTTATATGGATTCAGCATTTTACTATTCAGCTATTTGGGAATATATATTTTGTTTGTTGGTTCGGAGAACTACAGGAAGGATATACCCTTAATATACTGATACAGAGAGAAGTGCTAGGGGTTGATAGAGTTGAAGGCAGCAGGACCAACAAGGTTAAAGTGGATGGTCAACGAACAACTGGGTCAAAGTTTTGGGGTATCAAGCCCCCAAGCAGACGTGAAGGTTTTGAAAAAAACATTTAAGGGGGACACAGCATGTTGATTCAGAAGTTGTATGTAGAGGACCAAGTGATCTGAAACAGTGACTAAAATAAGATCAAAGATGTGACTCCTTTGTCTAGAGCAAAAATGAGATTAAGAGTGTCACATGTTCTGCCTTTGGGATGGGGAGCAGCTGGTCAAAACGAATGGCTGAGGTACCAACCAGAAGGAGGATTGCACATGAGATTAGCTACTCAGTGAATGCATCAGATATTGCCTGGGGCTTTGGAAGATGTGAATGTGAAAGAGAATGTACTTAGAAGTGCATCTACAGCGTAACATAGCCTCAAAGAAAGATGGGGTGGATGGAATCATTGATGATAAGGGCAGAGAGAGAGAGAGTATTTAAGGAAGAGGGAAAACCCAGGGCCTTGTCCAGATGTTTTTTCTTCTTACGTTAGCTGTACCCCGGTGGAGTGAGTTTGATAGGTTGAAGTACAGAATTAAGCAACTCACATTCTTGTTAAACAACCGGGGTCTATAGATGGTCCGGGTATAGTCTAATTATTTCCTTTGCATGGATGAAAGCAAAAGCAGAGATAGAGCCGATAAAATGACTGCTTATGCTTCTGGCCTAAGGTGAAGTGGGTGGGCATGAGGAGGAAGAACATAGAGATATGGGCAGAGTAAAATAAAAGGCAAGCAGGAAAGAGCATCCTAAGGAAGGATCTGTTGGGAGCACTAGAACAGGGCTAGGTCATTTTGGTATGATAATAAGTACAGGTGGGTTACAAAAACTGGAATTAATTTTGCCCCATCTGTGCTTGTAAGAACATGTAATAGCAGAAGACAGAAAGACCAAAGGAGCACCACAGAAGGACAAAACACTGTACCTTTGCAAGAGCATGTAACATATGTAAAATGTGTATGGTGTATTGAGAAGGGGAAACAGAAAACAAAGAAGGATTGCAGTTCATTTGCCTATATAGCAGTGAGCAGGCTCTCTTCAATTGTAATGCATCAAAGGACAAAGACCAGCTAACAGATGCAGATCCAGAAGAAAGAAGGGAGAATGTATCTGGTGATGTGCCCTTTATGAGCGAGTAGCTAATTGTGGGCCAGGACTGAGGAATTCAGAAGTGAGAGGGATGGAAGCAGCTTCAGCTAAAACTGAAAAACAGGGGTTCTAAACCTCCAGCACCGGTACCTGGTGGAATAGGAGTCTCACGTGATGGCCCTTTACGGATGAGGTCTGGTAGCTCCTAATATTGAACCGTTACCTACGGACCACTTTTCAAGGAGGAGGGGGTACAGTAAGCGGTCACACCAAACTTGTGACAAGGCAGAGGTTTTGCCTCTACCATCTGTTCCTCAGGCGAAGGAATGGCAGAAAGATGTGATATCTTTAGCGAATTATAGGTTAGCTAGCAAGGGAGTAGGTGCAGTCCGACAATGATAAGAAGCTTTAAAGTCTACACAAAATGCAAAAGCCAGCAGATTTCAAGACAGACCAGAACAAGAGCATGCTGCAAGCGATATGTAGCCGATAGTTTTGCCTCAATGGTCAAATCACATCTTGGAAGAGATTACAAATGGTGATAACTTGTACTATATTCCTATATCGCGTGCATTAGGGCATAGCGATTGATTGGGTCATATAAATACAGCACACTGGGGACTTTCAGCATTGGTAGGGTATTTCCCATGTGGAAAATGCAATGTGTGTGTTAATTAGACATATCTTCCAACTAGTATTTATTTGGAAATGATGGAAATGTAGTAATGTCAAACAAAACATGTTACTAATGTCCTAAGTTGCCTTTGTGTGCTGATTTATACAGGAAAGCTAAACTAAATTATGAAAAGAAAAGAATGGTGAGCACTATTCCCAAGGCTGGTCCAAAATCAAATAAGTACCCTTAGCGTCACATTACATTGAAAATGGAAACCATGAGAATGGCATTTAATAGAACATGCTAACATTACTAGGAACAGCCTGTCATAAAATAATTGTTAAGGGCTTAGTATATCAGAAGAAATTTGGTTTCCAAACATTCCAAACACAAGGGACATCTAAATTATGAACTAGGCTGGTCTCTGCTAATAAAATAATACACAATAGAAAGGTTACAAAAGATAAATAAAAAGTTTAATAATATTCTTCATATTTAGATTATGTATGAGCCAACCAGAGTAAATGATAATGTAAGGAGGAAGGGATTCCCATTGGAGATTTAATACATTTGGTTAACCATTACTAAAAACATTAAATGTGGCAGAACCTTCCTGCCATTAACTTTGTCCTGAATATTTTGTATTAACCTGTTAGTGTTCATTTCACAACCACATACAAAGGATCAGAGATGAAGCCTATTACTAACATGTGAAATGCCAGCATTTTGGAGAGGAGCAGCTGAATGCCTCTGCAGGAACTCCCACCCCTATTTTGCCCATGTGTTGGAAACCGGAAATTGTGACATGTGCAATGCCAGTAATGGTACCTATACGAAAAGCCTTTGAGACAAGATATCCACTGAGAAAACCTGATATGATGTATCCCCGAAGAGATGATGGTCTCCTGAAGGAGAGCCCTAAAGAAGTGTGAAGATGTGAAAAGGAGAGGTTGGTGACGTCACAAGAAATGAGCATGGCACACTGAGACGGATGACCAAAGAAGAGAAGGCATAGAGCTTATAGAATGTGTTGATGAAGTAAAGAATCAAGAAGACTTTCATGTATGGAATGAAGATTGTACGTGTGAAGAAGCACTGCAGAAAATGCAAGTAGATTTATAACTATACAGATGCTGTAACACAAGTAGACAAAGATAATCGTAAAGGCTGGCTTTACGTAGTGAATAGGCTGCAGGCGGTCCCGCCAATATATATATATGTAGAATCTGTCATAATTTTAGTAAGCTCAACCCATGGAGAAAGGAGGATTGATAGCTGTGTGTGTGTTGCAGCAAAGAAATAAGCTGAGGCTCGAAAATGGACCAAAGGAAGACTGCTTGACTTGGTGTCAAAGGCTAAATCAGCCAAAACAGGTTTTCAGTCCTTGAAGAACAGTGAATGTGAGATTGCCAAGGCATCCCTTGTTAAGTTGCAAAGAGAGAACACCATGAGTGCCAAGTTTCTTTATTCAGGACAATTAAATGCTATGAAATGGGTTGATTCACAGTCTCTGATCACGTGAGTCCAAGATGGAAATAGATGTGGGCATGCAAGCTTGAACCTTGAGAAGAACGAGGTCACACTCCCTTATATTCCCAGGAGCAAGAAGCAAACACAAGGCCAAGTTCAAAGACAATCTGAATGGCAGATGGCATGAGTGATGAGAGATGATGGGCAAATTGGGTGGGGATACACAGCCAAGCCCACTCACCAGCATCTGGGGTACCAGCTTACATGGTGCTAGAGAATCAAATGTCCCAGAAGGGTACAAGCATGCCCAGCAATTGTAGACGGCCATATAAGGAAGAGACTTATTGTTTGAGAGACAATAATATGCTGAGTACCTAATCACTGTCAAAGATAACTTGCACAAAGGGAGGGCATGAGTTGCCCACCTTACTATAAAGACCCAATCACAATCCAATCGAGTACCTAAGTATACTTAGGTACTCGCCTTAGTCCAATCACAATCCCATGTAGGTTTTTGTAGTTTGCCACGTAGTATGACATCACGTATGTTGAGTCCTGCCTATAAAATTAATGTTTTTTATGAAATGCTTTGAGACCATGCTGTGAGACGTCCGTTGATGTCCATTGTACTCCCTGTTTTAGACAATTGAGAATAAAACAGACACTTTGCCAATTTCCTGAGTTGGTCTTCATATTTGGTGTGAGAGTTATTCTCCATTGCATCCATCGTACAATGTGTTATCTTGATTAAAAAGACCATACATGTTCAATTTCCAACACTAAAAAGGCATCAGCCATTAAGGTATATGTATATTTAAGTGCTCTATTCACTAGTAACTCCTTTGTGGTTCAAAGGAACCTCTATAAATGGATCTCAGGCTTTGCGATGTGAACCACATTTGCACTGAGTCTGGCAAATGTTTATGTAGATGAATTTGAAAAATCTCATTTATTTGCTGAATTGAAACCTTAACAGCACACATAATTAACATGAGTTTGATACATCAACAACATTCTGGTGGTACAGAAGGGCAATGAAACATAACGTGCAAATATTCTAGAATGGTACACTGAACAGATTTTTGAAGTTCACAGAGTCATATGACAGACCTCCAGCTCTTTTGTATAGATGTTGAAATATCAATCCAAGACAATTAGCTTTCCTGCACAGTGATAAAACCTCACCTATTGAAATCCATTGCACCTATTTGTAGGTTACCCCTCCATAATATGTTTATAATTGGATAATTTTGCAGTATAGCATGGTCTGTTCTTCATTGGATGAATATGACAAGCAAGCAGCAGACCATATTCTGCAGCACCTGGCAGGCTGCTACAAAGACCTTTGAAGAGGTTGGATAAGAAGGCCTGTAATATACCCCTTGAAATCGCTCTTACATATCACATGAAAGAAAAACTGAACCTTACATCATCACTGTAGTGTTGACCTATTGGCTTCTACCCAAAAGAATGAAGTGTTGAAGAAAAGACAATACCATGCCAGGGTTTTGTCTTTAAGAGGGCAAGTCATGTTAATGACTGCCTAGTTTCCAGAGTGTGTGAGAGCGCAGGCACTGACACAAACAGAAGAATGGAACCAGGAATTCTGAATTGGACACTCACCATGTCGGGTCTGCACAGCTTGCCAACATAGTTGGAAGAACTCCCCATCTTCTTTTGTGAGGGGGTGTGCTACTAGAGACTTGATTGGTCTGGCTGCTGCCCAATGTGCCACACAAAGGGCCTCATTACGAGGTAGGAGGTAGCCATGGTGATGTAAGCACCATGGCTACCCCCTTACCGCATACCGGGTCCGGGTTCTCGGAATGGGTACTTACCGGGTCATTCCAACCTTGGAGGACCCAGTAAATCCCCATTCTGAGAACCATTCCCCATTCCCATTTGAGCCCCCATAGGGCTCAATGGGAATGGGGAAAGAGCTAATAACGATACCGCAATTTGCGGTACCGTTATCAGCTCAGAAGTCCCTTAACGGGTTCTGTCCTTAACACCTGGTCCGAATATGGAGGTAAGTGATTACCGGCACCGGCACCCTTACCGCTGCCGGTAATCCCTTACCTCCTACCTCGTAATGAGTCCCAAAGTGTGAAAGAAGTGGGATCCTGCAGGCTCACCACCCCTACACCGGTGCAGATTGTCACCCACCCAGTTGTTACAGATCTGTGCTTCTCAAGACCCCAAGTAAACACTGTCAGGGATTTATTAACAAGACCCCGAACATAAGTCAAAGGCAACCTTGCTTAGTACTGCTCTACTATATGGAAGCAAGCAAGAGTATAATATAGTAACAGTTTCTTCCCTGTTAGACCCATTTCTTGTTCTGAAAGCACAACCCCTGTGTCAACCAGCATAGTGTTTGGAAATGCTAGCACAAAACCTGTCCATGACAAACAACGAAGAATGTGTACTTACAAAAGCGTGTAGCCAGAAGCCATGGATCATCATCTAATGCATTCAGGAATCTCCAGATGCACATGCAGTAACCAGACCAAAGGAATTCCAAGATGGTGGCAAGTAAACCAGCCACATTTGGAAGCTGTCTGAAGTCTCCAGACTACAGAGTCCAAGCGTGATGCAACAAAAATACATTGCACTAAGGATGATGAGCAGTGCGTCACAGTTTAGCCCGGTGGGCAGAGACAGCAACAGAACAGGTCACAAGCTGGGTAAATGGGAGAGCGGGGGATTGTTGGCAGAGGGGGTGCAATAAGGGTGGTGTGGCAGGTGTGCAGCATGAATAGGCTTTCACTGGGGACACCCGAAAATCAATGGTGTCAGAGGGGAAAACAAAGCAACCTTGCATATGGCCGTCTTTACTGGATGGCCACCACAACATTGCTCTTTTGTTTGTGGTCTTTGGGCACTGAAACTTGTAGAAATGGAAGGAAAAGGTAACAGGTCTCTCCCACTAGACAATGCACTGCAAGATTGTCAGAGAGATTTACATTTTGTTTAGGGGTCGTACATGAAAATAACTGATCTAAAACTCTGAAACGAAATTACAGCTGGCCCAAGAAGTCTCATGGGCCAAAACACATGCCTAGTACTCTCCCCAAAGGAATTATGGGAGAAGAGGGAGAGAATGGTAGGATGAGTTTGGATGCAAGGCAGTAAGCTTCCAAAATATTGCTGGATACATTTAAACTATAATATCTGGGAAGATGAATTGTACACCTTAGCCAACTTGCAACAGCAATTCCGGAGAGGGCTAACTCAGGGATAGTGCCCACAAGAGGACAGGCTGCTGGAAAGTAAGAAGACCTATTGGATAGTCCTGTGCCAATGAAAAGGATGCCTGAAGATGAAGTACTCTCTTAATCTGAGAGACCTATGGCAGGTTGGTGATATAATATTGTCTGTCTGAAAAGGACCGTACATTATGGGGAGTAACCATGAAGTGAATACTATGGCATATGAGGTCTAGGGGAGACCTACTGTGAAAGCCGATGGAACTCAAGGTCTGTAGAAGACCTAGAGGAAATTCTGAATGAAAGTCAAGGTCGGGACAGATGTGTTGTGAATGTTGAATGAAACCCAAGGTCAGGGAAAGACCTGAAGTATGCAAGGAGTGTTATGGAAAGCCTAGTGTGCATTGAAGAAACTAGAGGCTGAGGGAAATCTTAAGAGAAAGAGCCTGAAATAAGACACTGAAGAACCAGAAACCTAAGAGTAGCCACACAGAGCTGGTGAAAGCAGACTGCGGGTAAACAAAGAAAAACATTCACAGGAAAACCTTTTTCCTTTGCTTCATTAGCTTAGAATAGGATACTTGAGATTAGGGTGTTGGGAACTCTTTTGTTGGCCAAACATTGACACATTTGTGTTGGAAGTGTAGGGATGCCCCTTAAGATCAGGTTTTAGAGCTTTCTCTTGACCCCATTGTTTGGACATTACTTTGCAGAATAGTGTATCCCAAGCAGGGGCATGGAACTTTTTGTTGAACCATCCCTGACACTGTTTACTTTAGAAACATTCTTTTATTTTTGTAGATTTTGTCATCGATCTTGTAGGTGTTTTGTCCAACCCTTACCCTTAAAACAAATTCAATAAAAGAATTTGTTTAAACCAAATCCATAGTATCTCATTTGTGTCATTGCTCGGCCTTAACACAGAGAACACAGCAATTAAACCAAGGCTCACAAATTCCCTGAATACAAAAGTACAAGATCAAGATAAGCGATAACAGAAAAGGAGATTAAGTGTGTCATGGGGTGGTAGATCAGGATGATAGGTTGAGGGATCAGTGTGAGAAGCTGAAGAGCTAGGTATTCAAACAAGGGAAGACAGTGAAATTGGACAGTGGCTTCTTTGCGCAGATGTTGTACATCATGAGGCCAACACCAGCACATATCTTACATAGGCAAGGGGTGTGGTCACAGGTTGCAGAGCCATAGTGCAAGGTAGCAAGATTGGTAACGGCACGTGAGGGAATACAGCATTCAGAGACATACAATCCAGATGGGGTGGTGGAAGTCAAGTCAGTTTTGCTGAATGCATGTTTAGCATGGTAAAACAAAAACATGTAAACACAACAAATACCACAATGGAACATCAATAATGATTGCATTTTGCAAAATGTAATAATGTAAACTACTTTACTATATTAGCTCTTACATTTAGGGTATTCCGTTATATTCCCATCACTTGGAATTTCATCAATTTGCTCCTTGCCTGTCCCTCCTCTAATTTCATTACACATTTTAAAAAGATTAATGAAAACGTTGTGTATATACTGTCTTTTGAACATTCTGGAATATTCGGCTTGAGAGGTGCAGAACATCTTTGATAAGATGATAGTCCTGATGAGTGTACACTGGCCCATATGTAGACTCAGGTAATGCAGCAAAATGAGCTGAGCACCAGTCCAATACAACACAAACAACATCACCTCTCTTTCCTCACGGTCTTCCGCCAGTCACCTAATAAAATGTAGACATAGGAGATAACTAATTCAAATTCCACGAAAACATGTGCAGTCTGATTAAGTAATTCTAGAAACTGCCACTTGATACTCAGATCACAAGCTAAACAAGGTAAATATATGTTTGTTGAAATATATACAATTATACCTCTAGCTCCAAATTGCCACTGCTCATTTAGGTGCACCATAAACTGATTTCGATGCAGGGGAGGTATTTATAAAAATGTCACATTTCTGAGGTTAGTTGGTCATTCTTTTAGACAACATATTCTTCCATTGTGTTACCTAGCAGACATTTCAATGAAAGGAAAACCCAACAACTACACATTTACAGCATGCAAGAGCAGAGTGTTCTTGCCCTGCCTGCCATGACCTTATCACAGACGGATTTCAAGCCCAACTCTAGTCTTCGCAAGATTATTGGTGACAGATCCCTCAAACATAAGTCTGCTCTCAAGTCTTTTACAAAAGGGGGGCCTCCATATGACACTAGAGTTCAAGGCCATGTAACATTTTGAGAGCTGTTTAGAGTTGATACCTCTCTATAACGGAGGCCACTACATTCATCTGAAATTACTGCTGGGCACCAGCACACACCCTTCATCGGCACTTAACTGCCTTTTGTTGCACATGGCAAAGGGTATACAGTGAAAATGATTCTGGAAAAATACTGAAAGAAGAAGGAGGGCAGCCTTTTCTGAAAATAACTAAGCTGGAAATCAATGAAGCAAAAACATCCCAATGTTAATATTTAATAAAGGAAATCATAAAACAGACCTAAACGAAAAGACTCCAGCCTAGGATCAGTATGCTTCAGAGCAGTTGAAGAGTGCAGATGGTGGTTGCAATGGTGCTTAGGGGTTTGGTTGGTGGACCCCATTTGCAAAGAAGAAATGGGTTTAGTTTGTAGTGTTATGTTAGATTCCCCTCGGTTCTGCTAAATCAATACGAAATCAAGATCACATTTTATAAGCTAATACATCTACTTGCCCAACATTAGTACTTGAAGAAAAACATGTAAAATAATCACTTAGCTCTCTTCACTATCCTCATTTGAAATGTCTTTTTTTCTTACTGTCTACATTACCTTCAATGCAAAATTACTTATGTTTACCTCATCATTACTAATGCGTATTGTTTAGTTCAGGATATTCTTCCTGGGATATGATATCATAACCGCCTCTAGCAAACCAGCTCTACCAGAAATGTCATCAAGCCTAGTGCAGTAGTCGCCTGCCTATTTCCATTTCCTTTCCACTCTCCCCCTCCCTTCATTATCTATGTCTTAGCTCTTGCACGGTCTGAAATGTCGTCAGGCCGAGTACGATAGTTAATTTCACATCCTTACTGTTCATGGCCTGTAAGAATGTGGTTGTATTTTCCCTTGTTCCCTTCCTTGCCTTGAAGCACTTTGAAACACATTGTGTATGGGCGCTATATAAATAAACTATCATATCATATCATATGTCCAGGTTGGAAGAATGTTCCACGCTGATAAACCATTTTCAGAACATAGTTCAGACTGGCCCCTAACCGTAATTGCTGTTTTTGCCTGTTTGACGATGAGATTCTCCCTAGGGTTGAAACAAACCAATGTCATCAACATAAGTTAATAACTGTACTTGCCAGGCAACAAGGTGGTGGGGAAGCACTTTGCTTTGACAATCAAGTCTTGCAGAACTCACACTTAGAAGTTGCACAAAACAAGGTCGGATATACAAGCTTAATTAAAATCCCAATTTCGCTGCAACTTGATGAGAGTATGTTGCATTGGTGTCGAACCTAACCCTCACTAATGTGTATAAATACAGAGACACACTAAAACAGGCTTTCTGGCATGCCAGAAGTAGCTTATTGTTCCATAAAATGTTCCAGTACATGTTTCTGAATTGTATGCTCCAGACAAAAAAAGCAGTAATATAGCATCCCGCCTTGCTGTCTGACATATTTATCTCGCAGACATTTAACTAAACAGCAGGCATACCAGGTTGAAAACCACTTTCTTAGCCCAGTTGGCCCAACGGAATCGGCTCCTTCCGCCCAGCCTCCTGCCACAACCTTACTTCCCATTATTCCCGGGTGTGCTTTTTCTGCCGATATGCAAATCGTTCTAATATTGGGTGCTTTGATATGTTCAAAATTTTCTAAACTTTACCTGAGGTTCAAAATACGAATTGTGTATGGATGCTGGCAAAAAATACTATAAAATTGGCGTGTGAGGTTCAACCTCAGTATCAGTCTTGAAGGCAGGCGGACAGTCACGAGATCGCTGGAGCAGCTGGTGTAATACACCAGTGTAATTAGCACCAAATTACAAAGCCTGGTGTGTGTGCCCCAGCCATCAGCGTTAAGAGTAATTTGGCCATATGATTGCCAAAATGCATTACAGATCAGTAAATCTGCTAATTTATAGTGGAATTACCGTGAATGCCGGAAAAGTGGCACAAACTCCAAAAGCTAACTGCGCAAGGTGGAAATTACATCAAAAACAAAATGGAAAGCAGCACAGCAGCCGTCTGTATTAAAAATCACCAATTTAGAAGGGCCATGCGAACCTGAAATCCTCGAAATTGATGTCAGGAGGCAAAGAAAAGCAAAGGCGCATGCAATGTGGCTTTGAAAGGCAGAATTCACTGAGTCAGAGCTCACTGTGCTTGCTGAGCAGATGAGCTAAACGGGACACAAACTGGAAGAAAACTCACAAGAGGACAAACGCAAGATGGAGCAAGATTTTGGACTAGGTGGCGACTAGGACATGTGGACAGTGCCACAGGACTGCAAGGACTTCAGGTAACTGTGGAATGGTCTGAAAGTCAATGTCCATCCCCAAGTAGCCAACAACCATAGGGACAACCACAGGGAGAAAGAAGCTACCAGGGGAAGGACAGCGGAGCCACAGCAACTGACACCTTGGCGAGCAGTAGTCTCCACATGGCAGGCCTCAAGGGAATAGAAGCGGCAGAGGTCGGAGCGGGCAGCTAGGAAGACCCAGGTGAGTACATGACTAGCCCATGGCCCATTTCCCAGCAACCCCAATTGAACAACATCTTACACACTTGCAGTCAGCCCACAGAGCACAGGGCGGGCTATGCACAAGCACAATGAACACAATAAAAAGCCTTAAACTGTACAACAGGAGGCATGGCAGGGGATTACACCCAAAAAGTCCATTATAGACAAGAAGGAGGCCCTTAACAGAGAAAATAATTTGGACAAAGTCAACAGACAGTATCCTAGAGTGACAATAAATAACAAAGCACTACATCAACCACCATTGGCAGTAGGCAAAGCATGCCAGCCAAAGAGCTTCTACTCAGAAAAGACATAGCACAAATCCAACAGATACTGGTGGCCTGGCCCCACAGAGGATATATGTAACAAGCCCCCTGTATGCATTGCAATCCCCTCATTTGTTTTTCCATCACACCATGATGGGTAGAAGTGCATCTCTCAGCTGAGAGGACACCTCATTTAAAAAACAGCATGGGCCTGGTCCACACGGCACCCAAGAGTTGCACAATCTGAAAGCCCACAAGACTTCAGGGCAGCCAAAATACATATTCCCAACACAACCAAATCGGAAGCAATCATCAACCCAGTCATCTGTGACACAGCTTTCCATTTCAACAAGCCTTATTTGGGACTTTTGGACCCTGCCTGCAACACTTTTTTTGTAGCAGTCTGCTACAATGCATCAGAGCACACCAGCAACATTGCTATAAAGTTCTCCTGGCATGTTCCATGTCTCCCAACAGTCACACAGACATACAGGAGGTCATGGAAGAGCCCAGCATATCTACCAATTCTGTATCTGCAAGTATGGCACTAAAATGATGTGCTGCCTAGTGATGCAGCACCCAGGAAGCCAAGTATTCATTCCCACAAGGACACCTGGAGGACCATGCTGTCCAAGAGACACCTCTGGGGCCATCAGCACAACTCCGACTGTCGTGGAAACCACAGCAGCCATAGGGCAGTGTGCAGAAGCACCTCCCACTCACACACCTTCCACAGCTGTTGTCGCTGAGTTTGGGTACAAACCACCAACACCACCTGTGACACAAGTGAGCCTGTTTGCCAGCCCACAGCGTAGGGAACCAAAGTCTCACCTGGCTATTTTTCACCACATGTGTAGGCATCAATAACCAACCTTCTGCAGCTGCCACAGTTTCATACTTATCAATGGACTCCTTTCCCCTTCCTGTCATCTTACCTCTGCTCACCGGTTCATCCCCCTTATCCTCTTTCTGTGCACTGCATTGGCACCATGGTGATGACATGCACACACCTCGAGAGGATAATGATGCAAAACGGCTTCTGGATCTGTGGGTAGTCACTGCCATGAGACTCTCAGCCCAGTAACACACCCTGGGTGCTATCTGGGAGGGACTCACACAGATGGAGCAGTGGCAGGAGCAGAGGGATTGCATTGCCCAAGAACAACTGGGCCACTCCAAGGCTGTGCAGGGTGCCTACGGGAAGGTGTACCAGCACTCTGACTCAACAAGGTGGCAAGCGAAGGAAGAAGTAGACCCTTCCATGTGACTTACTGCGTAATACCAGGGTGCGGGGGCATGGGGTGAGGATCACCCTACAACACCTGAACCTTGAGCCACCCTCTGGCAGCACGTATTGAGTTACCTGCACTTCTCCCTCCACCTACCACTTTACCCTCCCTCTTCCCCGCACTTGCACAATCTGAATGACAAAAGGCCTAGTAAGATTGTTGTTTTGTCCTCCTTATGTTTGCCCCTCCTTGTCTTGTTTCACCTAGAAAAAATTGTGTACAGGCACGTTATAAATGACATATCATATCAAGATGAGGGTGTAGAGTGGAAATGGTGTTGGAGATGAGGGTGTGGGTGGATATACTTTGGGTGTGAGGGTGTAGGGTGTATAGGCTGTTGGAGATGAGGGTGTTGGGCAGATAAGGTATTTGGTGTAAGGGTGTGGGGTGGATAGGGTGTTGGGGATGAAGGGTGTGGGGAGGACCAGGGGTGTGTACATATTAAATAAACCACTTATGAATACAGCCAATTCATTCAGTGGTAATTTCCTTTCAGTGATATATGTATATTTAGTGAAAGGCAAAAGTCCAATGGCAGGTGCATATGTGTGCATTGAAAAATACTTGTCCATCAAGTCTTGGCAGTCTATGCATCTTTCTCTCACTTCCTTATGTCCATCCCGAGGATCCCTATTGTCACCTGTGCCTTTCTCACCATCAGAGCGAGGGGGTGAGTTGCTCTCAACTTGAGACTTTGGTGTATTTCCACTGTATGCACATGTTGTGCAGCATTGCACATTTGATGACAATTATTCCTACTTTTCTGCACATCAGCACCCTACCTGTCTGGTGGGGGCACCTGAACATTCCCTACAGCAATTCAAATTTGTGCTCAAACCATTGTCTAGCCCTCTTGGGTGCCTCATTATGAGCTTCCTCCTGCAGTGAATCAGGATTCCTTACAACTATCACAAAGTACGGTAACTGCAGATAGCCTGACTCACCTACAACAGGTTGAAAGGACAATGTTCAACATGAGTGTTAATTCTCAAAGTGTGTGTTACTATTACTAATGTGCAGTGGTCTTTGGGTGCATGGATGATTCCCCTTACATCCCTTGGGGAGTCTACAGCTTTGAATGGGCCCATGCAGAAGAGTGCAGTGCATTCAGCATGATCGTTTTTGGGTTCATGTCTGTTTGGGCAACACCCCAAAGGAGATAGTATGGCCATGGGGCAGGGTCATTTTCTGGCCTATTCACGTGCATTCGCTGCAGATGTTTTTGAGGCTTTCACAGGGACCTTCTTTGATGCAAGGAATTGTTTGTTTTACTTTCATGCATGTAAGGATAGTCTACTATATATTTTGCTCAGGTCACACGTCGCCCGGAGGAATGTGAGAAATAAGCTATGGCATATTTCATGCATCTTCGACTAGGAATCATTGAATATGTATCATTCTCACATTTGCTCTCCTCCTTGGCTTCAAGTGTGCCACTGTGGCGATTCATTGTCAGTTTGACTACATACTGAGAAGGCATCATGAAGAAAGACACAGACAACAGACTTAAAATTCAAACAAAAGATATGTATTAATTTTTGTTGTCAGGATGGTTGAAGGCATAACTGGTCCTATGCTAAGGTGGAATTTCCCAACCTGAACAAAACTAAGGAAAGTCTAAGTCAAAGAGCTCAACTTAAAAGTCTGTCTGTGTCTAAACCCTATGCTTGCCATAACAACTAAAGATAAACAGTGTGTAGGGATGTCAAAGTCAAAAGAAATAGGGTTCAACACAAATTGTGCAGTTGCTTCGAGCTCTCTGCTTCTTCTTCAGCTCCCTTCAATAAGTTCAAGAAAGTTCCACAAAAGTCTTAGAATGAACGTTCTTCCATTCAAGGTAATACAGTTCAACACAATCCTCAGGGTTCCCTTTCCCAAGATCTAAGCACTGTAATTCAAAGGAAAATGTTGTTGAAGCTTTGCCCCAAGACAATAGGTGGAATGTCTCACCTCTCAGGTTTCCCTTTGCCAAGACTTCAACTCCACCAGTTATGGTGTTTTCAATCTTTCAAACAAAAAGTGTAACACCCCTTAAGGTCAGCTTGACCATATTTTTGGACTGCCTCATCCATTCACTGGCAGTGCCCCTTCGTAGTATTATTCCACAATCTTTTTTAGTTCTCGCAGTCCAGGTCTTACTGGTCTAGGCGCAGTTGTCAGACCACGCAGTCCTCTCACCACAGGTCACGCAGCCAGGATCCCTCTCTGTGTGGCCTCTTGAATTTAGGTATAATATTTACACTTCTTTGGCTTCTCCTTGTTTTTCCCCTTGCTCTGCCATAGTATGTCAAACACCTCTTGCCAGTCTTTGGCCTTACCGCACTGCAATTGTTCATAACATTCACATTCTGGTGGTCTTCCATCTGTCCCGCCTTTTATGGCACTCTTTCATGCAGATGTAATTTGTTAAATGTTGTTGCTACTTGGCCACTTTCCCTTTGGCAGTTTTTTATCGCTTACTTTGCCCATAAAGCTTCCTTTAGTTTTATATTCCACAAGCTTCAATGCGTGATTTCACTCTGCTCAGTATTTACCATGTACGCAATATGTTCAATGGTTCAGTTTCATTCCGTTTTTTGTTTCATAAATATTCAATATGCTAAATTTCAAATTCCCATTTGGTTTGGTATTCAATATGTATCTAGTGGTTTTCATTGTAAGATGTCCTTTTGTTCAGTAATGTATTGCTGCTCTGTCACCCGCTAGGAATCCCCCGGCTGCCGATTGCCTCTCCTGACACTCACCGGTCTGCAGCGATCTTGCCCAGCAGCTCCCACTCTCTCTTCCAGCCTTGCAAGTTGGGGCGAGCCCAAAGGTACGAGCCCCGCTCGCATTCAGGGGCTTGTCTCTGCCCTGCTGAGTGCTCCACTGCCTTTGACTAGATGCGAATAGCGTCCGGCTCCATCTGACGCTTTCGCAGATTCTGCTGCATGTCTCTTGTCGAAGGGGCTCCTGCACACTGGAATTCAGGCTTGCTTCCTGGCTATTCCACAGGTCCCACCACAGCTTCGTCTTCCAAATATGGGTCTCCTTCCCACAGGTTTCCCTATTTCTCTTCCCACAGGAGGGCTTTTATATACCTGTGTCCTTTTAACACGCTGAAGGTGTATACTTCCAATTGGATTTGACTGACCATTATTAAGAGGACATGCCTGACATTCACTACCCTTTACAGGCATCTTCCTTTTCCTAGTACTAAAGTGGTGACATGATCTAGTGTGCATTACTCTCAGTCTCCTCTTCCTCGTCAGAGTATTGTCAAGTGTCACAAGTGGGGAAATTATGGGAGTTGGCTTATAATAGCCCATAAAGGTCGGGGGAGGGTTAGGTTGACGATCAATTGGAAAAGGGGATACCATGTCTCACCCAATGGCACCCCACTCTCAATCCTCAAGGACCCTCCACCTAGGTGATCCTCTCTCACTTCTCCGCCATCAGGGTTAGGATCCAAGAGTGATGGCCTTTCGATGGCCACCTGCACAGAGGATCCAAGGGGATTAGGAGTGAGAATACCCTCAGGTTTCTCACAAAACCAACAAGCCAGGTACTCTTTTCTCTGTGTGTTTTCATGTAAGCTGGGAGGGCACCTTTCCTCAGGATCATGGCATCTTGGTTGGAACCTGTAAAGCAGGCACAGCAGTAGCTGATGGTGAGATCTGCATCACATGTCATCTGAATGTTCATGGAATGACACTGTTTCCGGGTTCTGATATACCAGCTCCATTACCTTTGGGGCACTAATGCCACATGTGTACAGTCCAGTGCTGCTATGACATTGGGGACCAGAGAGATGATGTAGATCCATGCCTTTTCAGCATTGACATGGCCCTGGGTAGTAGGCAGGGAGATGTGACGGTCAGGATGCCTCATGAGGGACCCAGCACTGTGGATAATGTTGGCTGGGGTATGCCATGATGCATCCCAACAGTGTATTGGAATGCATCAGTGACAGAAAAGTGGAGGACAGACACTAGCTTCCGCAGATGTGGAAATGCAGTTCTGGTGGTGATGGCCCTCTGAATGTTTGCCTCATTCAGAGTCAGCTAGTCTGAAACGGTGTGCATGTTCGTTCGTTCATTCATTCATTCATTTTGTCATTTGTAATAGCGCCTTTCACCATAAGTATAGTCCTAATGCGCTTTTGGTTGAACGCCCTTGGACAGACCGGGGTCCATACATTTGGGAAAGGTTTGGGAGGTGCTATTATGTGTGTGTTGGTGTGCATATCAGCCATAATAGTTATTTGAGGGTGGCCAAGACCCTGTTAGTCACCCTTGTCTAAAAGGAGTGTGTATGGGTGCAGCAGAGGAATGCTATGGGCTAAGCGGGGATTGCGTTTAAGGTAAAAGAGACTTATTGGCAAGCTACAGTTCGAACTTATGTTGTTAAAGGTAACTTAATTCTTATAGCAGAGGTGATATGCAAGAGTATTTGTGTTTTATGACTGTGCATGGTGTATGTAGTGAAGCTGTGCCTTCCACTAAACTGCAAAGGTGCGGTGTGCAAGGGGAGAAATAGATTAATTGTACAAACAACAATGAGTAATTCCTACGTTCCATCTATGTACAAGGAGCATTACTTCATCTCACAGGAGATTTAAGTGCTTCTTGAGTGCATAATACTAACCCTCTGGCAGGTTCTTAGAGAGAGGGATATTGCCATCCCTAGTTCCTTCTGCTGCATGAACACAGCCCCTGTTTCATGAATGCATGCGGCGACCTGGCCTATCATCCTGTGCTATAGGGTTACCTGTCAGGCCCTTGAGCGATGGGTCCAAGGTGCCTAGTTGTCCTTCTTCAATACAACTGTCAGTAGTCGTCTTAGATGTAAGTTGCGGGAATGACCACCTGAGTCCTCCATGAGTGTTTGGCATTCCCCACGGAAGGTTGGATGGCAGGAACCAGGCTGTTTTAGAAAGACAAGACTAGTGGCGGAGATGTGCAGGTGGGGGTGTGAAGGGGTCTGTGGTGCTTGAGATGGGCAGGATTGGTGAAAGGAGGGGGGACTGCTGGCGGAAGCGGGTGTGCAATAGGTGGAGGGTGGGCATGAGGGAGGTGGGGGGATCATGAGGGCAGGGTAAATAGCCAGGTTTTGGGGGCTTTCCTGAAGGCCAAGTGATTTTCTATGAGGTGGAGTGAGAGGGAAATGGAGTTCCAGAATGTAGGTGCGAGGACAGAGAAGCAGGCGCCTCCTATTCTGGAGAACTTTAAAGGAGGGACTATCAGGAGGTGTGCAGAGCCTGATCTGAGGTTTCTAGTTGGGTGGTAGCAGAATAGCTTTTTTTGGAAAAATTACAGTCCTTTTTTTGTGGAATGCATGGTGGGTAATGCACATGGCTTTGAAAGAGGCCTGTCGTCTGATCGACAGCCAGTGGAGTGTCCTGAGTGTGGGGGAGATGTGGTCCCTGGGGGAGAGTGCAAGGAGGAGCTTTGCTGCAGAGTTTTGAACCCGTTGCAGCTTTCTCAGTTGGTAAGTGGGCAAGCCTAGATCTAGACAGTTAGAGTAGTCTAGGCACGCGAAGATGATGGCCTTGATTGTGGATACTCTATGGGTGCAAAAGAGAAAAATCTGCTTGAGAATGCAGAGGTGGAAAGTGCAATCTGGAGATTGTTGATCTGGCTGAATAAGGGTCAGGTCTGATCTAAGCGTGCATCTTAGGTTTTTGACAGAGGGGTATGCAGTGGGTGTTGGACCTTATAAATGCGGCCAAGGTATAGGTTGGGGAAGGAGAGCTGTTTTGCTGCAGTTTAGGATTTTGGTAAGAGATCAATGTCTGTGAGGCAGGATGGAAGGTCTGGATCGGGTGAGCAGGGGAGTTGGGAATCTTGAGGATGTTCTGAGTATCGTCCGCATAGTTGTAACAGGTGAGATTGTGGGAACGGATGAGCTTGGGGAGCAGCGGAAAGTAGAGCTTGAAAAGGAGAGGAGAGAGGCAGTCTCCCTGGGGGACTCTGTGCAGGACTGGGTGGGGGGCAGAGGAGAAAGGAACAAGAGAGATGATTTGGGAGCAGTCAGAGAGGAAAGAGGAAATCCATCTGACGGCAGAGTCCCTTATTTCGAGGTCAAACAGTCTGTTCATAGGTATGGAGTGGTTAATCAAGTCGATGGCTGCTTAGAGGTCAAGGAGGATGAGAGTGATGCAGCCCTCAGAGTCTGCTGTTCTTTTCAGGTCTGCCCAGATAGAGACCAGGAACAATTCAGTTCCACAGCAAGGTTTGGAACCACACTGGGCAGGGTTAAGAAGGCTTTTGGCCTCGGTGTAGAGGCTGAGCTGGGAGTAGGCCGTGTGGTCTAGTAATTTGGCTTTGAAGGTGTTCGAGATGGGGCGGTTGTTAGAGGGGAGGAGGGGGTCAAGAGAGGACATTTTTAGGAGTGGTTTGACATGCAAGGTTTTATATTCTGGTGGGAAGATAGCTGCTGTCAGAGAGTGGTTGATTATGGATCTGACAAGAGGGCCTGCACATGTGGAGGAGAGGATGTTTTTGAGGAGGGCTGATGGACACGGGTCTCCTGGGAAACCTGGGGGGCTACTATTGGAGAGAAGCTTTGAGGACTTAGAAAGGGAGATGGCAGAGAAGGATTTGAAAAAGTTCAGAATTGGGGCCTGCGGAAGGGGCGCTGTCAGTATAGGGGAGTGGGGTTGCTAGCATGGCATGTATGGAGAGGTTCCTATCAATGACTGTGTTGAAGTAATGGTCTGAGATGGTGTCATACAGTGCCTGGGAAACGATGGGCAGAGAGGAAGAGCAGAGGGGGGTCTTGAACCAGATGCTTAGATCCCCAAGAACATGATCTAGGGCTTGGGCCTACCAAATAGAATAGGAGTGGGTTGTGTCTTTAGGACACTGCTTAATTGTGCAGGCCCACAGGGGATGTTGCCCATTTTGTTAAACTGGTTTGCGTCTCCCCCAGTCCCTCCCCTGTTCATTTATGTTGGGTGCCTATCTGGGATCATAGGTCCACACCCGATAGGTGGGTGGAGGGAAGTCCTTTAAACATTTACTGTTTTCATAACAAATGTGTTAAGCATTTCACTTGATAGGGTTTCATGTGTGTGACCTAATAAAGTATATTTTTTTCCATATATCAATGTGGTGTATTTTCTGTGGATAAGTTGACTAATTCTACCTTTGTGTCAGCATGCTACTCCTAAGAGTGGAGCCTTGTCAATGCCCACACTTAGCTTTAAGCGGTTTGGGTACCCTTTGTCAGGTGTGTGAACTACCCCTCCCTCCGCATCCCCACCAAGGTCCGTGGATGTAGATTCATCAGAGGTACTCCCAAAAATTCCCTTAACACAGCATCTGCTTGAAGGCCAAGTCTCAAGCTCCTACCCATGCGAGCAGAGCCGGATTCAGAAGCAAGAGCTTCAACCAGCCAGATGGAGAGCTAGGAGGGGTGGGATTGTCCATGCTAAACCAGAGATGAAGAGCCATGAGGCACAGACATAGCAAAGACCACATTGCAGCCGAGATTCATCAGTCTGTCTCCCTCCAGTGGCAGTTGAACAGAATGCCTGGACTCTGTCTCCCTCGTTTATAAGAGCCTTTTTCTTACTTGCAAGGGCTGTTATTGCTTTCCAATGGCCCTCATTAGGACAACCAGTGTCCTTGTAAGAGGAACAACAAAACAGTCCCCTCTAGGGAACACCGTGCCAACTATAAGGCTCCAGAATAGGAGAATCAGCCATGGAGGGTACTTAAGTGGAGAGGGATTGCATCACTGTACAGCCCAAAAGGGCACAAGAACAGAAGCAGGAGCAGGTGACACAATGTGACTAATTGTTCTTCGGTCAGTGTCCAGGGGCAAGGATGGACACGATCTAATGGTGGCATCCACAGCACACGTCTCCTCCGCTTTAGGGATGTCTGTATCCTTCCCTGTTCTGGCCTTGCATGCTGCTGGAGCTAAAGACGAGAACACAAACGGCAGGACATGGGAAGAGATGAGAGCAGCATCTGTGAACAAGAGAGAGCCCCGGACAAACGAAGGTGAAACCGAAATCAAGGACCCCGAATGGAGTAAGACAGAGGAGAATAGCTACAGTCAAATAGAATTTGAAGTATACGTGACAAAAGAAGGATTGGCTAACACAGTGCTGGTCGAACAGTAGGCAGTAAGAGCACAGAAGTCTTGAGCCCAACACAGCATTGAGAATCGGATTAATACACCAAAAAAGCAGTGTAAGAGCGGGGAGGAATGTCCCAGATGGTATTCGGGAACTAGCTATCCAGGTGGATATAGCAAAGTATCCTGGAGTTGAAGGTGATACACTAAGAAAATAGACAAAGTAACATCTAACAGGATCAAGCTATCCGTTTGATGGTTGGACCTCAGTAAATGGCAAATGGAACCTCATTCATAGTGGACCCATAGAAAGAAGTCTAAAAAAGAAGACAAACAAAATTGCACATCTGAATGACATGTGGTAGAAAGAAGTTTTTACCCCTGAAGAATTTCCTTGTTAGTGGTATGAAAGTGTGTAAGGAATGAAACATGTCGGGTATGGTTTGAATGCAGTATGAAAGTAAGCATGGGTGATAGTAATACAGAGTAAAGTGGTTTTGGGACTGGGAGGCACCTCTCTATGACAGAGGGGAGCAAACAACAGATCCTTATGATATTTTTATCTTGAGAAAATTGTCAAAAAATGCATTACTACACATTTTTGGATGTGCACAATGAAATTGAAAAGTATTGACATATATGTTTGTTTGTCAACCAATTGTATTGATTTTTCTCACAATTGAACAAAAAGAAAAAAAGAAGAGTGTTAAAAAATGTTTTACATGATGTGTTTTAAGAAAAATAAATAAATTGCTATTTTTGATAAAAAGCTGGTGTGATATATGGCAATATAATGATCATAAAACATATAAGAGAGGAATAACCAAGAAGGGATAGTGGGGAAGCAAGTGACCCTTTAAACTTGATATATTGTTTGAATCAAAGTCTATTGGAGGGCTGTTTATAAGTGGTTGGTAAAAAAGTACCTTCAGTCTCTCTGAGTTCTAGTGTGCTGGAGCTAAATGAACATTAGCAGGTTGTAGATGTCATAGCTCATGTCTGCCTGTGGCTGTATGATACTTGGAAGTGTGCTTGAGGAAGGTGTTAGCCCAATATAGCCTTTTGTTGGCAATTATTGGCATCAGTGGATTCAGTTTCATCACTTCAATGCATTTACCTCCACCTGCTAGGTGGGGAACTGCACTTTGTTTTTGGAGGAATTACTGCTCGATTAACGTGGTATTTCGCCAGTGTTTCAGCTTGTTATACAGTGGATTTACCACTGTCTTTTCTGGGGCTAATTCTACAGGCAGAATCAGCACTGTAGGATTTACCACTGGTTTATTGGCACAAATTACTCCAGTGCTAATTTCGCCACCTTAATTAGCGCTGGTGGAATTAGCGCTGGTTTCGGTGACCTGTAATTTGGCAGAATGGTAGAAGTGGCAGTAATTGTATTCCCATTACCGTTGAATTCATAATGAGGCCCTAAGAATTCTTTGGTGCTAGGCTATGATATTCAATGGCTGTGACTTAATGTGAAATGTTGCAATATTTTTGTAATGCGAGAAAATGCTAATTATGAAGAAAAAGTATTATAATTCTTTGAAGGGAGAAGGACTATATAGTTATTGGCTGCAACCAATCGTTTCATGTTTTAGTGAGATTAGAAAACTACTACCTGAAAAGAAAACATCTTGGCATTGTTCGAAGGCAGGAGAGGATATTCTGTGGTTGTACTCAGTTGACAACTTTTTACGATGATGAGAGAAAATATGAATCACAGGTAAAATGTCTTAACATTGTGCGATGGGAGTAAAGTACATTCAATGTGTGTATGAGAGTGCCAACTTTTTCAATGAGAGTACATAGTATTGGCATAGAAAATGTTTCTGAACGCGTTAGAAGCAGGATGATACATTCAGTGGAAGAACTGGGCGTGCCAACACTTTTTGTCAAACAGGATAAAATGCTAGATGTCAAGGAAAAGTCTGAGAATTCTGTGAAGACTGGATGGACATTCATTAATTGAACTAGGTGTATCTACTTTTTGTGACGAATGAGAGAAAATACTATTTGCAAAGAAAATGTCTTAACATTCTTTAGTTATAGGAGGGGTTTATCTTCATTAGCATAACTGAATATTCCATAATGTTGTCACAAGAGTAACTAACTACACGTTGTGTAAGTCTTAGATGTTTGAGATGTTTTTGAAGGCTGTACGAGATTATATTCAGCGCATGTGCCATATTTTTATGATGAACAAAATTGCTGGATGTCAAGTAAAGGCGTTGGAATTATTTGGAGACAAGAGGATACCTAAACAGTGTGCACTAGACATGGCAACTTGTTTTGTGATGAAATAGAGTAAATGGAAGTTATGGATACAAAATCTCAGAATTGCCAAAAGGTAGTAAAATATACTCAGTGGTTGTACTGGGTGTGCGGACATTTTGTGAAAGCTGAGAGAAAATACTAGCTTTTATGAAAACGCTTTAGAGTTATTTAGTGGCAGGAAGGGATTACATTCAGGGCTGAAACCAGGCTGACAACAAGCATGACATTTGCCTGCAGCCAAGGAGAAGTTTATGGCAATACTATATAAATTCAATAAAATACAAATACAATACAAATACCTGGGTCTTTACTGGGAACTGAGGTAAATTATATGTTATGCAACTGACATTCCTAAAGTGCAGAACTACATCACATACTTTACAAATGCATCAAAATTGAATATACAAAACATCACTTATAATACTTTTTAAATAAAATGTTATGTCTAAAGGCTATTCCTTACTGAAAAATGCCAAAAGAATCGTATTTAAATACTATACAACATGGATATTTGTCGTTGAAAGACAGCCCACATAAATTGCTTGGGTCCAGAGCCTGTGCAACATGTACAAAGCATACAATACCACAAGAAGAATCACAAAATAATTACACAAAAACTTATTTTAACCATATTGGAATAGATCAGTAAACATGATGCAACACCTTCCTCAGTTTCAATTATCAGGTACAGTTTAAACTTCCATTTATGAGGCAATAAAAGAGCCAAGCATTTCCTACAGTGTCATTTGGAACAAATAGTCTTTATGATCCTAAACACAATTCACCTTAAACCTTAAATCTCAGAAATCCAGCATTACAATGTTTGCCTAGCCTTCATCAGGACAGGAATTTTTGGTGTTGATATCTTGATGTCTTGTATTCAATTGATCTATTGGGAACTGTTTGAAACACATTTGCTATATTAGTTTAATAAAGGTCTCAAGTGAATTAATTTAAATCATCCTATTTGTAATTGTATTACATTGAAAACATGTTACTGCTGCATCTCCCACGACTTTAGGATCATAGGAGGCACAGCTTTCTTTGTGGCAATATTGTCTCTGAGAAAAAGTGGATTTCCCACTATGAGTACAGATCCCTCCAAACTAAAAAAGTAATTTTGCTGTCGCAATTGTATGGAACTATTTGCACGAGAATTACATGATATGTAAAATATGAAGCCAAAATAGTGTTAGAAGAACTTTCATGTTTACTGGCTCACACTTGTATTTTCTGGTAAGTAATTAATTCACATGGCATTCTCACATAAACAATGTTCTGGGTGCCCAAAGACAGACTTCCTGTTCTCAAAGAAATAGCACAAAACCGAACAGTGTAAATAATAGAAGGGTCTGCCGTGTCAAAGGTATCTCCCGCGTTCCACGTTTAAATACTTCTGTTATTCTTTATATAACACGGATCTTAGCTCACGTTTATCATTACTGAGCCACCATTTCATAGGGCAAAGTTCCAAAATGTTGGACAAGTTCAAATGATGCTGAGTATACTTTTCTTTTTCACCTTCAATGTAAAGATGTCGAATGTAACATCAACAAAGACAAATGTAGTCAGCAATCACAATCTGTAAGTCAGGATAATGAAAGTAAAGCAGAGCCATGAAATCAGAGGATTCCTGCAAGGGCGGTCCTCAGTTACCCCCTTGGATGCAACCATAGCCTGTATTTGGACAGGACCAGGAGCTGCAGAGAGATTCGAGCAGCCACCAGGAGGGAACAACAGACCCACACAGAGAACTGCAGAGACCATTTTGGAATCAGGTGGCCGCCTTGACATGGACGCCTGATTCCAAAATGGGAGGCCCACGTTTTGAATATGTGGCCAATGGAAGAAAGGCTGACAACAAGCTTGATGGGCATGAGCAGACATACACCAGATACAATGAAACAAAATATTATGAGATTGGAACACACAATATGACCTCAGACAACCTTCTTTCCAGGCCGAGATCTTTGGTGTTTCAGTTTTTACATTTTTTAAATAAGTTTTGAATTATAGAAAGTGGCCCGTCACTACCTGGCATGTTGCAATTAGAACCAAGAGGAGCAAAGCAACCAGAATAAAATCGTGTGTGATTGTTTGCATTCCATCATGCGCCCCTGTACACTAACACAAGTTAGCCCATGTCAATAGTCACAACTGTCTCCTATTGTGATACTGATTTTATCGAAAAAAGTTTCATCTAAAAAACAATTTGATCCGAACTGCATTTTACCTTCTAGAGGTTTAAATTACATTGCTCGTTGTTGCGCTTGAGATTGGAGCAATGCATGGATGAGTTGTCCGGTGTGTTAGGCCCTGCTGTTTTTGTATGTATCCTGTTAGAATGCTGGTGTCTTTGAGGTAATGTCACCTCAGGGAATGTTGGATGGTGGATAATGCATGAGTGTTCTCTTAATGTCAGTAAGGCCACAGGTTGGGCCCGAGTTGTATTGAGGATGGGCAGGTGGATGTGCGCACTACAATGCTATAAGTGGTACTTGTAACTATATGGGCAAGAGCCTGGACTTGCTTATTTACTTATGTATGTATTTATTCGTGCATTTATGTATTCCTCCCTTTTACACTAGCCAGTATGTTTGTCTACCCACCTCCCATAGGTAGCTGATTGATAATTCAGAGCAATGGCTCACGAAAAAAGGGCTGCAGTAAATGAGACATAATACTGTTTGCAGCAGTAGAAATACTATTCATCACTTCTTTGGTAAAGCATTCCATGTGGTGTTTTTCCATATATTTGTGCAGAGATAATGAGATGATTGTATTAATGTGGATGCATACATTTACATCCAATGCATGAATGAGTATGTTCTTTGCGATGAGAAACTTTAGGGTAGTTTGCTTAAGGGAACAAAGGAAGTAAGATTGCAGATTCGTGTGCGTAGTCCTCTGTGGGTTTAGGTTTGTCACTGGACAATTGGCATACTCTTTTCAGTCCCTCAGGGGAAATTATTGTAGTGTGTGTTTTGATTTGCTCATCTGGTTTGCCTGAATGAAGGATAAGCTTCATCTTAATTGAAATTGTTTGATGAATATATAGCATGCTTAATTCTTCTGTGTTTATAGATGTAAAATTAAAGGCACTCTTGTGGACCTTTTGTTATTCAAATTGTGATGTGCACGGCAGTACCACAAAGTCCTTTCTTCTATCAAAGCGTTGTCACTCTTTCCATCAAAAGACAGCAAGCTTGACGTTGATTGAACAAAAGGACTATCTTTCAATTCTTCTGCAGCTTTCTGAGTTTGGTTAATATATTCGAACTCAGAATAATACTGCCTTGATTTGCATGCATACCATTACAATATATGATTCACAGACATGTTAGAATGCCAGAGTAAAGACTATCAGCATTTAACCATATCACAGAGATACTAAATGGGTCATTGCATATAAGGATGACCGGGTCATTCTAGTCTGTCAATGTCACTCCCCATTGCAACACTGACTGACTGGGCATTTAGACACATATTCTGCTGCTCGAAGACAGTTCACACTTTGGCCGCCCTTTTTAGTAGTAGCGCAATGTGTTGTGTCAAACCAATGCATACCATTGTAAGGCATGTTGTTCCTTGTCCTACCATTCCAGATGCACTCCCCACACCCCCATCTGACAGCCCTGCAGCAAAAACAAGTTGCCCTCTCCCTCCAAGTCCCAGGGACCTGTAATAGATTCCTGAACCCAATTGAGGCCATCTTGGACATTCTGCTTGTACACACTACCTGAATGGAAGTGTAAATATGAAATGCATTCTGAACCACACCCTGTAATTCCAGAGGACCATGTGTTGTAAAGTACACTCTTCAACATCTCAAGTACGTTTTGATAGAGTGCTTTATTAAGGATACATAGGTTCCTCAGCACATGCTTAAGATTTTACTTGGAGGACCCACCAGTACCCACCACCCAGGTCCCATCTCTCTAATTGACTGGCCTGGAACATTGAATAGGGCATTCTACTGTTCATAGTAATTCACCTTCTATGCTGTGAAATGACACACACTCTAACATTCATCCTTCAACACTCACCTATACAGAAAACCGTAGGACAGATACAACACAACGGCTACCACCTAAATGTCACGCAGCAATCTTGAAGGTCCCCTCTCTCAGTCTGACCAAGGGACCTGCAACATCGTTTTAGACCTGTTCAAAGACACGTTGGGTGGGCATTGTGCTTGGCCCTGAGAGGCTCATTTGGTTACATTACATGACATGAAATGTACAAATAAAACCTGTAAAGCATTTAGTATCTCATCCTATCAGTCCAGGGGAACATGACCACTTCCAGAAGGTCCAGCAGCAATTAGAAAGTAGCCCACTCTAAGCAAGTAAAGGGGACCTGCAACACCATCCTATATGTGACATTCTCACTGGCTCAAGGGCCATGCAACCAAATCACTTTACATGGAGTGGACATAAACCATTTGAAGGACATTTCCTTTGCCACATCTTGTCACTCCAGATGTTGCTAAGTGCTAACTAAGAGCCCTGAAACCAAAATAAAAGAACTCACTCTCACTAAAATACCAGTGAACTGCAGCAGATTCCTGAACCTCGTGGAAATCCTCTTGACCCTTCTGGTTGTCCCCTAGATGATAATATGATATGGTGCTTTCTTCCTTGTTCAATTTCCCCATTTTATCCAATCTTTGAATTCACATCCAAAGCAGTAAAGCATGACTTGCTGTTTGAGACTGCTAAATCAGGCCAGGCCCCCGATTCCAAAGTGAACATCTCAGCCCTATGGTGTTCTACCTAAGATAGGTAGACAGCTCAGCAGAAACAAAGTCCACTTGGGAACAGGATGATGTTGTTGAACATGGGGTTGGTATCTAAGGCCAGCCACTTCAGCCCTTCATCACCCTGAGGTTGATACATTAAGTCTGAGTCAGAATTAATGGTAATACTGATAATTACAGAACTTACACACTGGATGAATGTTCCATGAAGTCGTGTTGGCCATTCTGACGGACTTTTAGAAGGTCAGTTGTTGTTTCTTGTGTTCCCCGCCTTTGTCCAGCATGAAAGCTTGCTAGAGAGAATGCCTTGTGGAATGTATGCCTGTGGAATGTTGCGGTGTGAGTGACCCTCTAAATTCCAGGAATGTCAGTTGGATTGAAGCAGCCTGTGAGAGTCGAGGTTGGCGGATGTCTCCTGTATACCTTAATACTTGCTTACCCTTGGTCTTACCTGGTGCATATACCTTGTCAATGAAACTTAGTAAAGAAGTTCACTTCCCTTTCCTCAGTATTAGATGTTCATTTCACCCCGCTACATCATGTGACCATATCTCATAGCAGGAAACTGAAAATATTTTAAGACATTAGTTGCCACATCTTTGTATTTCAGATGACCCTGAACGCCACCTAAGAGTTCTGCAGAAAACAAAAAACCCCCAACTCATTGCAACACCAAGGAATATGCACCAGATTCCTGGGCTTGGTGAAAGCCTTTGGCTCTTGAAATTGCCTCAGAGAAGGTGATATGATTTGTCTCCACCCTTCTTTTTCAGTCTCCCAAAGGCATCCAGCCTGCATAGTCATAGCCAAGACAGTAAATCATGATTCCCTGTCAAAAAAGGGGCATTTTGCATGTAATGCTCTACACAGATGGGTGGATAGATCAGCAGCAATTCACTAGCCTTGGGAACAGGACAATCCATTGTGACATCAGTTGGTTGGCCCAACACACACAACCGATAAACTGAGCACCACAAGTGGGTAATAACACACTTAGAAACTGGATGGATACAATATGAAGGGCTATATAAATCATCACATAGTTGGTATTATTAAATGGATGGACAGAACCACATCAATTTACTGTGGTGATCTCTGTTTGGACCTGCCAGGACCAAGATCCAAAGACCCTGACCAAGATCTACATACCCTGACCCTTGGTTCTCTAATACTCTTTGGTATTGTTGACCACTGCCCATGAAAGAAGAGTGTTTTCCTCATTCTCCATCATATCCTGATCCATCTCCTAACCACCTTGTCCTTATCCTTCATCTGAGGACGGCATCAACCACTGCATGGACCATCTGCAGCTCCTCCCTTGTCTCACTTCACACCCAATCCCATTTCACCCATCGTCTTCATTCCATTCACTTAACCACGCCCTCTGCCACTTCATCTAGCTCACTAGTCTCCGTCATTGTGCTCCTTCGCTAAGATTACTGTGTGATTATTGCATGCCCAATAACTCTGTACAACAACCTCCCTTCTTACTGATCACTTTAATTTTCACCACTGGAGTTACTGGCAAATCTGCAGTTAGTAAACTAGAGTGGTTAGTTTCTGCCAACCGATAGAGCTGAGCAATTATAGCTGGTAAGAAGTCTGTCAAATTATGTATTTAACTCAACTTCAGGGATGTATTCAAAGGGCTGGGATTTAGAATTTGGAAGGCTGGTCCAGGTTTACAAGGTCTGTGAAGTTCTACAGCAGAATATGTTAACACATTCCTGCTTATATATACAAGAGATTTAGGTCAGTCATAGCCTGGAATGTGGAGGCACGTATAACAAACTAGGCCAACCAGACATACAGGCATACATTCATAATTTGATTGCAATCTACGTCAGAAATCCTGCACCATATTTGGCTAAAACTGCATAATCACATGTTTCCTAGTTCTCAGGGCTTTTCCCCCCGGGGTCCCTTTATTTGCAAATATTTGTAGCTGCCAGGAAATCATTGCAATATAGTACCTGAGAAGGGATTGCACAGAAGTGGGTGCTTTAAAATACAGTTCAAACACCTTAAGCTTTCTAGTTATGGTTCTGCAGTTTTAAGATTTGCCCCACACCAATCTTTGAATATTACACAAAATAAGGTTGCAGACATCATGTCTAGGCTCAACAACTTTTGTGTCTCAGAATCTGATTTGTTATCACACTTACAATGACAACTTTTTCCTTGTAGTGGACCAGCAAACTGTGCCCATTGCTGTATACATGCAGAGACACTGGCTGCCTTTCAGATGGTTAATGCTTAATGGTCTTGCAAATGAAGAAAGGCCTAGATATTATCTAAGAAACTACATAGTTATCATCCTTTTTGATCCAGAGATTAATTATGGGTGAACTAACTTCTGGCCAACTTTGTTGTTCAAGCCAAATCCCAATACATGGTGGACCTGCAAGAATACAATGGATTTGCTAGGTGACCAAAGCAGCACAAAACCTTTGATTTTTTTGTAGATACTTCTAAAAGGACAGTAATTGACAGCTTAGGAGAAGGATGTGAAGGTCCTACTGATAGATGCCTTCTTTCACAGAAGGTGTTGCCTGAGGTGGGTGAATAATTATGGGGTGGCTAATGAAGACGAGAAAGAGTCAGGGCCATAGGAAGAGAGGTTGCCAATCCCACAGGTTGAGGAGGAGTAGATCATGGAAGGGGGCATGGAACAGGTGTGGCGTAAGGAGGGGACCATGTTGGAGCAGAGAGTCCTTGTGCCAGATGTGGTAGAAGAAGATAGTGAGGAATCTAGTGATTCAGACTGGGAGCCCCTTGCTAATAACAAAGCTACAAAGTAGGGCATGATAGCAGCAGAGAAAATATATGAATTGCTGGACAATGCTGCTCAGTGGTTTGCGCTTGGAAAGAGGAGGGGACAGAAACTCGGCAGGAAGAATGTTTGGTAAAGGTGGTGGCAACATAGAGATGGATGGGGAGAACATAAAGGAGGTGTTGATGTAGATGACTTAAGAACAACAGGTAGAGGAGTCATAGGTTGTCCCAGAGGCGATGTCTCTGGAGATAGAAGAGACTGAGACCTCAATACTTGTGCCTGTCCTTGAAGAGGGGACACGCAATTCTCAAGAGCCAATGTTAACTTTCAATCAGGTCAAAAGAAGTTCCTTCCAAGCCCCAACAATGCCCACCTCATCATGGGTGTCAGAGTACCTAAATGATTGTTAGGGCAAGACTGGCATGACGGAGGAAGGCACTGTGAAATGAAATATATGACAGAACCCCAGCAATGCACACATACATATAATGACGGCAGATTCTTATTTGCCCTACAGCACACATTTCAACTTCCAATAATTCCTTTTCAACAACACCTTCCAGGCTTGGGAGCAGCAGTTGAGGAGCGCCTTCAGGTTCCTCATCGGAACACACACCTGCTTGTTGGCACACATACCAGCACAATCACCCCTCAGTTCCACCACCAAGCACCTCTTCCCTCCATACATACTGTGCCAGTGGCAACATCCACTAGCAAGGACAAATTGCAAACTCCTCCATGTGAACAGCATGTTGATTTAGTAATTGCATAATGGGTGTGATACTTTTTGGGCAGCCACAGAGGGATATTCTCATATGTCATGCAGTCAGGGTTTGCTATAGTGCCAGATGACTTCCACATGCTCCAGCACCAGTCTATCCTTATATTCATAACTGATCATGATAATAGACTATAAACATGTTTTAGTGACTGACCACAGACTCAGAGGAAAATTCCCTAAATATTGCTGGAGTGCATATGTGATTTTGAAAGGATCACTTTAATTTTGTCAGAGAGTCAAAACCTGAATCAGTAGCAGAAGTCTATTGTACAGCTTATTCTTTTGGGGAATTGAAATGTGAACATAATTGACACTAAAAGTTACAAAATGGTCTGCAGAATTCAAACAGGGGATTTAATTCAGAATATGTTTCATGGCCCGAATTTCACAGAATCCTGTTGTTGAAATGTTTTAGCACATGGTTGTCATAACATTTCACTTGTTCTTAAGTATTTGTAGTTTTCATCCACAGCATGCAAACCTCCACAGTTATGAATGGATACCTTGCATTATTCTTCTGTCATGGTTCGAAGGACAGTACAATGTGTTTTTGAAAAAGCTGACACTTATAGAAAATATATCAATCAAATGTTGCTATTAAATGGACGATGCGAATAAGAAGACACACGTAAAATGTTCAAGAGGATGTTAGGGGAAAGTTACAATGTCAGGGAGTCAATTTGAACTGATTGAGCAACATATTTGTTCAGTGAATGTGCCAGTTTTTCAGTGATGGGACGGTTGAGTGTAAAGATGGTTCCAATTTTAGAAGTGTTAAACAGAACAGGAGATGCTGTAGAATATAGATACAAACCACCATTTGTTGCTTATATTAACCTTTTCAACATTCATAAAAGATGTCTATTTCTTAGTAACCACTCTATAAAAGTTCTAATGTCCACCTGAATTCTCAGCAAACCTGACTATTGCTGAAACCTAGTCCTTGGCCTTCCTCTATTCTCCTTCCTCATTTCTAGACAAAGTCCTCAACCTTGTTGCAAGCATGCTTACAACCTACCCAGAATGTTGATTGGCTTGTCAATCCCAACCTCTCCCTATTCAAGTTACTTCTACTATTCTACAAAGCTATCAATGCTCTTGTTCCACAGTACCTGCCTGATTGTATCTCTATCTACTAACTATCTCCATCTTGGTTCACTCAAGCTCGCTTTCCCATTCACCTGCTGTGCCTCCTCTTGCTTCCGCTCTTTCTCCCTACTCTGATCTACTGGAACACGCTGCCCATCGCAATCAAAGGTATCTCAACTGTGGATCTCTACAAAGCATGGCTTAAACTTAATTTACTTGCTCAAGATGAGCTCCCCCTGTTCTCTCCCCGTTCTCCCTTCCCTACTCCACCACTACCTCCAGTGACGCTTAACAATGTAATAATGTAATTTGTAGTGATTTATACAATACTCCTCTTTTCTTTTAAGTACTTTTGCCCTTATTGTAATGTTACTTTTGTAAGCCACCTGATTCGTAAATATATTTTGTTTCTGTTTGTTTTGCCCCAGTCTCTATCCCACTTGCTGTACGCCCTAATAATCAGGCTCACCACTTGTTCACATCTTTCTATTTCTGCTATTGTGGGCTCACCCTTCATGGGATTGGCACCACCATCTGTAAATCTTTTATGGTAATTAGTTTCTGATCGAAATTGACATCTCTGTTCTACAAATAACTATACAATATAAATACAAATACAAACTATGCCTGAAACTCACTGGGATATAAAATGAGAACATGTTTCTTTACGATAAATGAGAATTGGGGCACAATTCAACTTTTGGGCCTCTGGTGTCCAATTTTATGGGAGGTCTGTACTTTTTGAATTTCTTTTAATAATATGGTTCTATGGCAGCCCATATGGCTCCTAAAACAGGAGTGCATTTTTCCATCCCATATTGTCCCTCTGGTGATTTTACCACCCTACATTGGTGTTTGTGAGTAGGCTGGTGGCAGCTGTAATCTATTTTTAGCTTCACACGACTTTACCACATTAGTAGCTAAATGTACCTTTTTTGTTTCCATTTGGGTTATAATTCATTTATAGGAGCCCTGCTCTCAACCATTGCCCTTTTGGGTATTTTCATTACTTGGGGAAAATGGGACAGGCCTAAAATGGCTGTTGGGCAAACATGGGTGCACCCTGAGCCCAGCCCTGCACCATGGACTGGTTTATACTGGTCCCTAGCACTAGATAAGCCAGTAAACAAACTTGTGGGTGGATCTGCCTGCTTTTGTGTCCATCCAGATTTTCTGGAAAACGATACCTTTGAGTATCTGCCTCTTTGCATGATTGTAGGGCTGGCTTATGCTAGCCCTTGAGTCCATGAGTGAATGGATATATCGAGGTGGGGGTGGTCGAATCATCCACAATCCTGCCCCAGTTTTCTGCAGGTTGCTTACTGGCATGTTTGATGATTTTGCCATAAAGCTGTGTTGTTGCAATTTTAGGACCAGACTCTGTGTCTTCAACCTTAACGCTGTTTTTTTTTTTTTGGTGCCTGATTGTTTTTCCTGGTCTATCATTCATACTCCCCTGATCCCCTTAATGGATGCAGCCTCGGGGTAGTAAGCTGCTATCATCCAGAAGGGAAATCACTATGCTACCTTTAACCTTTGTTTGGGCAATCCGTGATCCCTTTCAGAGTTATTTCATCATGGGGCAATGTTCTTCAGTCTCGCTGCCTGACTTTCCCTCCAAGCCTTTCAGATCCACTTTGTCAGGTTCCAATGTCTTCCTGGTGCCTTCTCCATCATTACTTTTACTCCTGGGTGATCGGTAACTCTGCTGAGAAGGCTGATATTTGTTTTTGGGTCATTTGAGTTTTCATTTGTTCAGAGTTCACATCCCTGGGTGACTGTATCCTGTAACTCGACCTACAACAGAAGATATTTACTTACCAGGCTTTCACAATTCCAGAGTCAAGTTCTCCAGAACAGGTGCTGTGAGTACTGTTAAGGGACTTAATGGAGAAATTAATATGAGACAGAGACAGTGGCACAAGGGAAGGTCTCTTATTTATTAACCAAAGCCAGAAATGGTCTGTTCAACCTTGCAGGTTTGCAACAAAGACTCAACAAAGTCAAAATCAACAGACAATTTATGCATGTTCCATACAATGGTCAGCAGATCTCACACGTAAGCAGTGGTGGGTTTACACATCTTTATCATAAGGTCGGGGTTAGCTTAATAATGGCTTAATAATTGCCAGCCCTTTCCTTTCCTTTATTTATACAAGCCCCTCATGAGTCAGCTGTTCTTCAGGTAACAGACCTGTGTTTGCATAAACCAAGATCTTGATTCACCGTCCTCCCACCTGACATGACCATCACATAACCCTGCATACAAAATAGATGCCAATACAGAATGAATGCCAGGCAAAATCAAAATGGCACCCAACTAATCAAAATGGCAGCCAACTATATTACAAAAATGAAAAACAAGATGCTGTATTCCAATTTCTTCCTTCATTCCCCCCTTTTGGTGATTCTATCACCACACCCTAAGGACCATGTACTGTATGACTACAAGGACATGAAGGCTGAGATGAGAGTGACGGTTGGACATGATAGTAAAACCTGAATCAACACACAAAATCAAAAATAAAAGACAACAGTACTTTCAATAATGAGAAAGCTCATCCAGTCAATTTCAGTGACTATGCAGAAAACACATCACTGGTAATTCCTTTCTCTGCAGAAAGGCACTTTTGCAAATCATGAAAAACTGTGATGGCCGCCGTCAATGAGCCATTCTCTGCATCATTTTAAGAAATAAAAGTACAGCAAGTACTTCCTACTATCTGACTAACACCACCAAATGACACTGTGAGCATGTCCAAGATGTAGCGATTTTGAAGAACTGTAAGACAAATGCACCTGGTCTCCTCCTTGATGGCATTAAGCCCATCATCAGTAGCATTGATAAACTGCATTATCCCAAACCTTGTCTTCTGCAGCCATTTAGAGTTTGCCACAGTTTGAGTACTTAGAAGTAAAACACATGCAAAGATGGACTCCGTTTTGCAGAAAATGCGATGAACATCAGGGATTTGTGCATCAGATACAAAGTAGTTGCTCCTCTTGTGTCGATGCAACAACGTGACAGTACCACTTTTATCAAAAGAGGTGTGATGAGCTTGCATCGGAACAATAACAATACAAGTGTCCAATGTAACTAGAAAACACAGCCCGGACCAGGAAGGAGGCAACTGATCATATGCCAACCCTCCACATAGCCAGAAGACATCCATGATGACTACTGCAAGTCTTCAATATCCAGGAAAGTTACACATCCTACATTTGTTCCTATCGACAATGTCCCATTTCCCCGGTAACACAACTGGGGTGTGACAAGCTTCAGTGAATGTGTAGGAAGTAAAGTGGGAGCCATGCAATTGAGTGAAGAAGCATATTTAGCCAGGTAATAGTACCGTTTTAAAAAAAAGAGTATCAGAGATATAAACACCATTTCCCCACATACTAATTCCTCTGCAAAATATTGGAAATGTTACCTTTGCCCACTCTCCTTGTCCCCACTATAAACTCACATTGGCAATTAAAAAAGGCTAATACTAATAATCAGACAAAGATGTAATGAAACATCTTAAATGTGTACCTTTTACACCATTAATAAGAACAGTATTTTTTACCCCCCCTAAATTCCAACAGGTGAGTTTAACCAAAAACCTGAAAACTGTACATGCCCCCCCCCAAACAACATTGTGATAAATGCAAGATACACTTGGATTCCTTGGCTGATATCACAGTAGGAATAAGCAGTGGGTTCTGACCTGCTGCATGTGGAATTGCTGAGCAAATAAAGCATGAAACATTAGTATTTTGAGCAGCAATTAACCCTATGGTGCGATACCACATATTATCTTCGCCATTATTATGAACATTAACTTTGTGTGGGATTAAATGTAGAGAAACTGCTAAGCTTACAACAAGAAACACATAACTCCCGGCCGAAGGGATATCAACGTAAAAGTAGCACAACAAGAATGCAATTAAGCAAAATGAACACCATAAAAACAAATATAGTAAAACATTGCTTATTTGGGAGAAATGTCTGGAGGCTAGGGCAGCAAGTGTCTTTTGATGACAAGCTAACCAGCAGTCTGAAAGGTGTGGATTCTGATTGCAAACTTTCCCCGCAGTAGGGGTACTTTAAAGGACTCAAAAGTCCCCTCAAAGTTAGGTTCATGCCACTTCTTCACAAAATGTCTAGTATATACAAATTCAACAGGACTCAATTGCAGAATTTCTTGTTTGTCGTGTCTTTCCCTGGAACCGTAGGGAAGAACCTGGTTGGAGACAAACTTCACTGTGTTGGTTAACTCCCTCAAATATCCACTCATCTCCTCTCCCAGTCCTGCTTCAGCATCATAAATATGGCACCTCATGGCCAGGGGAGTGACGAGGGGCCTTCCAGTTACTACTTCATGGAGGGAGAGAAGGTGGTCAGAGCCCTTTTTTTCTTTAGGTAAATAACACAACAGGCAAGCAGTGCAGGCAATCGCCCCCGAACGTTGCACACAATTTACGTATTTTAATTTTCAAAAGACCAGTCATCCTCTCGACCACTCTATTCACTTGAAGGTGATACAGAAAGACCAATGTATGCATGATTGAAAGCATTTCACAGACATGTTTGAATAATTCATTTACAAAATGAGAACTGTTGTCTGACTTAAGAAGACAACGAATTCCAAATCAATGAAATACCTCTCTTATAAGAAGTCTAGCTGTACTTTTTGCATCTGGGTATATGAACAGACACACTTCTATTCACCTGGAATAAGGACCAACCACTCCAAGAAGATACACATGCCTTTTATATCATTCCACCATGTTAACAAAATAAATATGAAGATGCTGGAATGGACCAACCGGCTTCCGAATTGTAGCTCTAATTGTCTTAAAAGATGGCCAAGTTGAATATTGTTAAACTTGGATAGTTGAATATTGTTGACATGTCTGACATTCTTTGAGGTACATAAGAATCATCTCTGATATATTTGGAATGAACCAATCTGATTGAAAAGCAGACATCATACTTTCTTTAGATTCATGAGCCGGAAGATGTAATTGTGTGAGAGCAATCAAAAGCAAACTTTGTGGCATTGCTACTTTACCAGTAATGTTATGTCTCCTTATCCCATCATGTAACTCCAACCAACATTCTCACCATTTCCACAACTCCTTTTCCAACTGTGGAGCCTGATACTGTATCTTCACCAAGGCTGTTAAAGATGGATGTGTGTATGGAACATCAACATCAAAGTACCCACCAGTAAAGCCTATTCCAATGGTGACTGTATAACCAAATCCACGGTTGCCGCAGTTTTGGATGCCAGGTCTGCTAATGGAAATATGATCCTTTCCATGCGTATGCACTGCACATGTCAACATCAAGTGTTTCCATGCGAAGAGGAAGTAACTTGGCATGCATAACTGGAGAGTCGTCAGATTTCCTAAAACCTTTCCTTCCCCATCTTTGAATACCTGTATGTACTGTTTATATTACATAAGCAGAGCCTGACTATAAAGTAACCTGCTGCCAACATGCATGAGCAAGAGCCAGAATGATGGCCGCTAATTCCGCTGCTTGAGCAGATAAATGCAGCAGAAGTTAAAACGGTTCTACTGTAAAATACTTGCGCCCTTTCTTCAATCACCACAGCTCCTGCATATCTAACGCCAGTGGCCTGGTCGATATATGATGACCCATCAAAAAAAGAATACTCTACCTTCTGGTAAAGGATCTCCATACACACACGGGCGCTCTATCGGTGGAGTCATGTACGTACCACAGTCATGTACTTCTTCTCCACTCTCTAATGGCTGAGCTAGGAATAAAGCTGGATTTGCTGTGTGACACCATAATATGATCATATTCGGTGCAGATAAAACCACATCATATCCGGAGGCCCTCTGCATAGTAAGTGTAGACTTGGCCTTTTCAAAAAGCATAACTGGCTGACTCACAGGATTCACGTTGCCCTGCGCAGGGGTAGCACAAGCCTCTCGCCCCATTACGGTTTTGGGGCCTGCGGTTGTTGTAAAAAACAGGCCTCTGCAACCCCAGCAGAGAAGGAGGGTTAGGGTGTTGTTGGTTGGATGTGTAGAGGGAGTTAGGGAAACCGGGTAGAGGGTTAGGGAGAGGTTGTGGATGAGTAGGAGGAATTATGGTAAGTACTGCTCCTCGGCTACTGCATTTCTTGTTGAGGCTGATGCCTCTCCTCTCTTACACTCATGCACACCACACAGCATGCCCTCCACATGCACCATCCCACACATACCACACAGTGATCTGCACCACCTTTTGCTTCACAGGCAGTCTTCTGATACCCCCAATGACCCCAAGAAACATAGATAATCTAGCAACAGCTTTGGTTGTCAACATTATGCAATACTGACACGTTTAAATGAACATGGCATGAACATGGTAATGTATGCATGAAAGAAAACCTAGCTTCATGGAGTGTCCTTGATTTTCTCCAAGTGCTGTTTGGGTCCTCAAAATGCAGTGGCATGGCTGCTGCAAAAAAGTACCATGTGAGAAAAACCTACTAGCAGCCATTAGCCAACAAGTTACTGCACAACAGAGGAAAAACTATTTGCATAGACTGTCTTGTGTGGTAAATGAGTGATTGCTCTGGGTACAAGCTGTGAGTGAACCGTTCTTACGGTACAGTTCCAAGGTGAGGGTCATGGCGCTTATGGTAGCACTAAGCAGGTACTATTTTCAAGCGCTGAACATAGTAAAGGAGTTGTGGTCAGACGTAGAGCTGGCACGGCAACCTGACGCCGCCATTGAAACGTTTCAGGCCATGTCGGATGGAGGCCATGAGGTCTCCCGGATCTATGAACTACTGATGTCCATATTTGGGAAGGAGGTGACACAAACGAGAAGAGACTGGGAGGTAGATGGTGGGGAATCAATAGGAGATCGACTATGAGTCAGAGGACAACGATACCATAAGAAAGTGTAGCGAAATGTGAGACAACATCATATTCAGCTATATGTTACCCACAGGGTGTACATGACCCCGAAGAAGATCGCCAAGTTCACAAACTCCAAATCACATACATGTCCAAAATGTGGGGTTGTCGATTCAGGAATGGTGCATATGTTTTGGGCATGCCCTGAAATAGTGAAATGCTGGAAGGGGATAGCACACCTCCTAGCAAGTAAAGGAATAAAGTTAGATGTGGACTCTCTGTGGGCATGCATGTTGGGTGGGTTCCCTAGACCACACAAACTCAAACATGTGAGCAAACTTAAAGACCTGCTGTATATACTAGCTAAATGCAGGATAGCGATGGGCTGGAAGGTGAGTAATAGACCGAAGGTAGATGTCTGGTGGCAGGATCTCCTGAAATAGGCGGATGTTGAAACAGTAGTATGGGGAGAGGCGGTGTACAGAACGGGGGAAGAGGAAGCGGGAACACTAACAGCCTGGATGCATTTGGTAGCCTCGCTGTCAGGGTCTGTTCAAGAGGAACCTGAAGAAGGTAGGTCCTCAAATAGTGAGGGAGCGTGATGCCCATGGAACAGGAAGGGAAGGCTGTAATGTTGTGAGGCTCTAGGGGGAAGGGAGGGGAAGTAGGGGAAGGGGGAATGTTGGGGAACTGTATTGGTGCACCGTGTTTTGGTGTAATGTATGATGAAAGAGTTGAGTTGAAACCAATAAAATGTGTTAACAAAATATAAGGGTTCAAAACTATCCTCAGTAACCTCTGAAACCACCAACTACTCAGTTAAGTCACCACCCATCTAACAATGCCCATACAAATTCAATACATATGCAAATATCATTACGTAAACCAATAATGGTGGACCACCACTTAAGAATTTGGAAAGATGTGAAACTACCAACAGGAATGCACAAGCTTCTAAATGTACACTATAAAAATGTGAAACTGTAAACAGTTAGAATACCTCAACTGGTATCTAACTGCAACCAGAATACTTCAATATTACTTGAAGCATTGAAACTGCCCAACGCAACCTTCAGCAACAAGTCTGATACAAACATATCCTTAAAAACTTCCAAACTACGAACAGTTACAGTACGCCAACAAGTACGTAACTGCCCTCACAATTTTGCACTAGCACAATGCAATGGCACAATACTTGCAAACATGAGCAGCAAAAAAAAAACTCATAAAGAAATAGTGCTAAAAAAGGAAAAAGGTAAACAATTACAACACGTACACGTACAACACATACAAAACAGAAATTGTATACAATTGCAATTCCTCCTACTGCAACAGTGCACCTTAAACCTTGCTATAATCAGTGAAAATGTTACTGTAATGGACTGTGCAACGTAACAGCAAATCAATTTGGAATCTTTTTTTTAAATCCAGCATGGATTCATCCGGTTTATAGTCAAAAAGTCGAAAAAATAATGTCGAATTGCAAAAATGTCGAAAAAAAATGTCGAATGTAAAAAAGTCGAAAACACATACATATAATAGGAAAAGTCATAATTTCGAAAAAAAAATGTCGAAAAAAAAATCGAAAACCCAAAACACTTTTTTTTTTTTTACCCAGATAGTAACATTTATTATGGGGGGGGGTCCCCCCCCAAGGCCCCCAACCCAAACCCCTACACCAACCCCCCCCTCCTCCCCACCCCCCATAGATATACCTTTAATTATTTTAAAAAAATGTTTAATATAATATTAAATAATTAATTAATTATTAAAAAAACCATCCCAAACCCCTATCCCCAACCCCCCCCATCCTCCCCATCACCCCCACCCCCCATGGAAATACCTTTAATTATTTTTAAAAAAAAGTTTAATAAAATATTTATTATTAACACATAAAATCGAAAAAAATCGAAAAAAAGTCAACATTTTTGTTTTTCGACATTTTTGTTTTTCGACTAAATATTTTCGACATTTTTGCTTTCGAATATATTGTATTCCAAATTATGACTGGATACCGATTTCTCCCACAGACCCAATGATTATGCAAAGAAACACGGGAACTGCGCAAGTTGCACAGTACACTTGTTTAAAGCATAGTGCTTATGAAATGAGGGTCCACAAAGTGTAAAAATATCTGCAATGTAATGAACTGCAAAATAACAGAATACATGCTCTAACATCTTATGTTCTGTTTTTCCACAGATAATGAAGCAACGATTACTACAACATTTCACATCCCATACAGAAAAACTGCATAGGCCCTCCAAAGGAGAAACAGTAATTATGAAATGATTAGTTTCATACTTCTTTATAATATGAAAAGTGTAATGTGTCCACATATTTCTGCAATCCACATACCAATGGCACAATGTTCAATGTACAGCTATATTACACTGTGCTGCTGGTGCCCACAGCCTACACAATTCACTACACACTGTACAGTGTATGGGCTCCAGCCATGCACTCAATATTGTAGACCCTGGCCCCAACTACCAAAGCACAGTACAACCATGCATAGAAACATCTATCCACTTACCACAAACCAGACACATAACACAGCCACCTATGCCTTAGCCACTTCAGTTCACATTGTATTTATTACATTACTTCCACAGAATGGACAACCTCTTTGCTGAATGCCCTCTTCTAAATGCATCCATATATCTTACGTAACTGTCCTACATTATGTACGACTTTGCCTCATCAGGTGCCACTGGCACCATTCAGGGCATTAGTTCATCTTTGTTGTCATGTTCACCATTAGACTATAAGGTATAGAACACACAATAGAGTAGAGCACATGGTGCACAACTGGCAACAAGATTTCAAAGTCTGCTACTCCTTAAAAGTTCAAACTTCTGCTTCTCTTTCTTAATGCGTAATGTAGACACAAATTGAAAACCATACCCCCCTTACAATGTTTGAAGAAGTTGTTAAGTGATTGCTTTTGTTTGATGAACAGGAGCACCAAATATCTCCATGCAGAAAGACACCAAACTGCACAAGATGGCCCTGACACCCACCTTTGCAGAGCCATCACACACAAATTCTGCCAACGTATAACATTGCTTCGTAAAAAACTCTACATACAAATAGTGCATAGGGGCTTTAAATGTACATTTATGTATTGTGTCATCTGCATATTCAATGCAACATGTATTTGGTACTGTCATCTCTCCATGTACGTCATACTAACTTCTACGTATCTACACTACTGACAGTCAGAAATGCACGGGGAATCGTAACACAGTACCGCCTGAATCTTTTTTTTAGCCGCATGGTCACCGGAAAGCGAAACCTAACATACCTCTCTTTCAACAGGACAAATGCTCATAGCGAAACTGCCTTGAGTTGTATGCATGAATTGCTCCAAGGGTAGACATTGTATGAAATAAAAAAAATAAAAAGTCAAAGATAACTTACAGTACAGTCACAGTGCACATGTTCCGCAAAGGTATTCTGCAACTGTACAATTCACCGTACAGAGCAATTCCCCGTCCACACAGTATAACCAATGAATTTGCAGAAGTTATGTAAGTACAACTTTACATTACATGTTTATAGGGATTCAAATTTAGTAGTATACAGTTCTGTACGCATAATTATGAAGGTACCATCCCGCAGACTTTGTCCGTGTGCACGATACGGGGGTTTGTAACAGCAGTGGTCACGCCGTGTTACAGTCCATGTGTCCACCATTCAGCGTAAATGACAGCTATGATTGTTGTTGGTTTTGTTGACATGGTTCTCCAACCCATGCAAACCTATATATAAAGCACCACACTGAAAGTGACCGCAACTTGTGCACTGAAACAGCACACCGTCTGTTCATCTGCATACACGTGCAAATTAATCTGTTCAGCCAAACCACTTCTGTCAGACACTAGCTGCCTCACACTCGCTAGAGCCCTTATACTATCCCGCCTTGACTACTGTAACGCCCTTTACCTGGGAACCACCAAGGCTACCACCAGCAAGTTACAAACCCTCCAGAACAACGCCCTGAGAGCAGCCCTAGGCATCCCCAGAAGAGAGCACATTTCAGGACTCAGCCAAAAGAACAACTGGCTTTCCACTAGAGACAAAATTCTCCTAAAAACTGCATCACTTACCTACAAATCTCTTAACAATGCCGCCCCGATCTACTTGATTAACAGATTCCATAGACAAGCTTCCTTGAGACTCCTCAGAACTGCATACAAAGACTGCCTCTCTGTCCCAAACTTCAAACTTGCCACTATAGGAGGTAACAGCTTCCCGGTAAAAGCAGCCAAACGATGGAACTCCTTGCCTCCCAACCTTAGAGTAGACATGCCCTACCTGAATTTCCGTTCCAAGGTAGTTTCATGGCTGAAATTGAAGGACCAGCAAGATAGCTAAGTGCCAAAGCTATCCCTTCATGCTATCTGTTAGGGGGAATTCTCTGTTTAGGCTGAATTTCCTAACCTAGTGAGTCCCCCAGCAGCTTTGCTGGATTTCTGGAGTTTGTTTTATTCCATCCTGCCAAGAGTGAGACTCTTTTCTCCCACTCTTGGACATGTATGTGTGTAATTCCTTTGATATGTCAATGTGTTCGATGGGCTATGGGGTCTTTTACTCCATAGGGTCTCATATGTTTTTCTATGTGTGTTTCACCGCACCCTACGTGCCGTAACACGGGGGCGCCCTAGCGGGTCCCCCACCATAGACTCCATACCCGGGGACTGACTACTGTCTCCCCGGGCATGTAAAGTCACCATTGGCTTTACTAGACCTAAATTTACTAACAGAACTAGTACAAACCATCTTATTGTGGACGTACTAGTAGGGGTAATTCGATTACTCCTGGATCTGTTACTCGAGGGGGCACTGTCCCGTCCCCCCTCGTCAAGTTTTGGCTGGTGGGAGTGGAAACTACTTGTTATGTTCGTCCCCGAACATAACCCTATGGGACTCGTCCCATTGTTGGAGATTGATACTTTTTCTCATTAATCTCTGACGTACCACCGATCTACTTATCTTAAATGGGTTTATCGAGTGGTATTTTCTGCCAGAACTCGGTTTGTAAAATGGCGTCTGTGTTCGTCTCTGTGATTCCTAAACCAAAGGTCGAGCCCTTTGTTCCACTTTTGGCGGGCTCTGTACAGAGACCCTCCAAAGTGGTGCCATTCTGTCTGGGTTACCACAGGGGTGTGGGAGGGGGTTTAGGCACCCTGGACCGAGTTGCCTTGCCAACTCCGGTCGCACTCTGGAGTGATTGGCCCAGGTGGTGAGCCTTCCCGCTCACCACTTAGCATGTGTTGATTGACAGCTAGGCTGAATGAATGGGGGTTTTCTGCATAAAAGCAGGGCTTTTGGGACTGGATCTTCAGAAGTCGCCACAGGACCTAAGAATCCGACGAGGGTAACGCTGAGCCGACCTGCACGACGACACCTATGGTGGAGCCCTATGGAACCGACTCACCACTTCCCGACGACAGAGGAGATCTCCCTGCCGGAGAGTCTCTTCCCCTGACTGGTGGGAACAACCAGTCCCCTTTGCTTTTTATTTGCCTCAGGACGCAGTGGTCGAATTGTCCGTGCAGAAGCACCTCGGCAACCAGATAGCCACTACCCCTGAACCGCGACCAAAAGGTGGTGCCTTATGACGGAGCACTCTGCGTCTGGTCTCTTCCCTGGTGGTGCACCGGACTTCATTTTCTTCGATGACGAGATCATCTCTACTCTTGGCAAAGAACCAACGTGCATCCACCACCAGGAACAACTGCCCCCGCCAGAGCTGCCCTCCACAACAAGGTACCGTGTCCGCCTGGCTTCCCTTTCGATCGGTTCGAGTGAGGTGTCTTAATCCTCTCCGTTCCGTTGGGTCGCCTCCAAGCTTTTCTCATTCGTTGTTCTGAACTGGTTCAATCCACCGATAACAATTTGCAATACAGACTTGAATGCATCTCCACTAGAGACTTTTTGGGACATCGCGCCTTGCCTCTCTCCGAGTGGGCCTGGCCTCTGAACTTTACGATCTATTGTGATTCTTGCCTTCCTGCCTTGCATTTTATCCGATAGGATCGAACTGTGTTGATTTCGTTAACTGCCTATCTTTTTCTCTCCCGTCCTAACTAATATTCGAGTGTCATCTGGGTTGAGGTATACACCTCTGTCTGAAAATAAGTGGTACCAGTAGAACCTAGAGTTGTCGATATTGTTAGGGGGATTGATCGTCTACTTCGTAGAGTAATTGTGTTTGATTTGTTTGCCGTGATTTCCCTTAGTGTTTTTCATAGACGTTTTATTATAAATAAATACCTTAATATCTTTACAACTAAGCCTCGTTGCGTGTTTGCTTGTCTTGCTGTGAAGAATTGCCCTATTTTGTATACTCCACATACTGCTTAACTTTTCTTGAGAGAAGTCTGACCGCTCAGCCACAGCTACCACGTGAATCTGTGTGGTGCAGACTGCTACCAAGTGGGTTCACCGCCAACGCCTCTAGTCCTAAATCTTTTGCAGTGGTCCCAGAGGGAACTGCACAGGTTTCCGCCTAACACTATCCACACACTGTGTACCACGTGTGCCCCCTTTGTACTCTTGTATATACTGTATATATTGCCTGTTTTCCTATTATGCTTTGTACACACTCCCTTTGCCAATATGTACATTTTATACTTTGTAACTAAGCTTCACATATTCTTGTAAATGCTGCGCCCTGATACCCTGATACCCTGGGTATATCTGCGCATTATAAATAATAAAACAAACAAACAAACAAACAAATTGTCCTTACAATGACCTTTCCAACACTTAAGAGTTGTACACGCCTTCATTCTATTAAAATAAATAACAGCCAGAGGCCCATATACCACTCGGCCGGCAAACAAAAATCGCCAGGTAATATTGTAGTGTTGCATCTTTTGGCAAAACAGTTCCTGCATTTTCCTGTAAACGGAGGGGGCCCCCATGAGGATTTTTTCTTTGTATGTTTGTTTGGACACACACTGAGAGAATGTGCTGTGGGTCTGATGACACTTGCTGGCACTGACATCTTTTGTAAAAACCAAACACATGAAAGGAGGGTGTGTTGGCAACATTTGAAAGACAATTTGCATGTGTGTAGCTGTAGAAGGAGAGTGCCACCTACAAAACAGAGAGCAAGGCAGGTGGTGGACATCCGACGCTACTCAATAATGCACAGTACGTCACCCAAGGTTCCATGACCCGGCCACTTAGGACCTGTTCATGACATCCTTCCCTCAGACCATTGTCCTTTATGCTGCCACTGATAACGGCTACTTAAATGTATTCTTATTCCTCTTTGTTCGCAGATACCTTGCACCTTACTGCCCGTGTCACTACTTCCACATCCCAACAGATGGATGGTGGAGCAATCATTACAAGATTACCATAAGCGGTGTGTTCTCGCTCATTGTTATCTGGACGACCGCTATGGCCCTGTATGTCCATTTGCATTTCCGGCAATAAGAAGCAACATGCAAACCTTCATGATCTAAGGCATCACAGAGACAACAGCTGTCACCTTTCCTACCTTACAAAGAAAGTGAGTTCTCCCACACGAACCACCAAGGACCATATATTAATCATTTTGCTACTTTGCCAGATGACAAAAGAAGTAGAGAAATGCAGACGTCATTCTATGCTGGAATTTACCTGCAAAATGAAAAAGGCAGTCATTTCAGGCAGCTTAGACTTTCTTGTGAACATTCTATGAAAAACAAAAGCACTTGCAATAGTGCAGTGTTGTTAATAAATTATTCAAATATTCTCTGAGCAACTACTGTGCACAACAAGACCACAAACGTACACTCTGTGTGCGCATGTCTGCTTGAGATTCTGTTTATGTTCCTGTTTTATGGGCGTAGCTCGTCACATGACATGTTGGACTACGCTGGGCATGCACGTTATGAAAATACCTGGAGTGCACGGTTTGAGCAACTACTGTCAACAACTAATGTCAACTATGGAGGAGAGTGTTGTGATGTGGTGCCGCACCCTCATGTAAAGTTAGTGCAAGTGATGCACACATAACAATAGCACATAATGGCAACGCCAAGAACATTCTTTGCGCATTTCATAAAGTACACAAAACAAAGGTAATAGTGAGATGGCCAACCGTCCTGTATTTTGCTGGACTTACCCGCATTGTTGGTTTTATCTGATGATTTGTTGGCATTCTCTGCGGCCCTCTTAACATGCAGAATTTGCCTTCACCCCCTGCCTGAGTAAAAACGTTTGCGCCATGGGCTCACACTTCTGTGTGATAATTGAATGTCAGGGCAGAAAGGCGGTAGGGGAGCTCTCCCGGGATGTGCAGCATTTGTAGATGTAGGCTTGTGTAAACATAGAACTGCAATGGCAGCAGATAAACATCAATAGGGGCCAGAGAGGGATATTAGCAAGGTCTGTTCTCCCCTAAGAAATGTTCACTCTGAGTGATTACAAGCAGCAGTGCAGCATGTTGCAGTAAAGTTGACATGTTTTCTCCCACCGTACTGTGTCTAGTACTGCTGCACCTTCCAAGCATGATGGGGGAGAAAAGAATAACAGCATACTGATTTTGCTGAACATATTTCTGTGACCAATTATGTAGTACAAGGTTATGTCATTGTGAAATGATCCTTTTCTTGTGATGGGATATGTTTTCTTTCCAAAGCATTTCTATGAGGAAAACATTTCATACATACATATGCAAAGTTGACCTTCAATTATCTATGGGTAGCTGCGTTCGTTATCCATATTTTAAATTTGTGATGCTAAGGAAATCCTTTCATGTTGCATTATCTTACTTTACTCCCTAAGCAAAGGGTCGGATCAGGGCAAACTATAGCAAACGCAAATGGTGGCATGTCACTCCGTAAAGACCAACAAGTCTAATGAAGTACACCATATGGAAGTGCATGCATTTCAGGTCACCTCTGGTGCTCTACCATGTCTAAAATGTCCTCCACAACCATTCTGTAATGGTGACCACCCTAGGAGAGATGCATATTTGAACGTGTGTACGATGGAGCAACGTATGGTTATAACAACTTATTCAAACAAGTAAAGGGAAAGAGTGCACTCCATAAGCATATTTGTGGAATCCATATACCAGTATCACATGTTCGCATGCATGGCTGCATTACGTTGCGGTGGGTGTGCCTCTGCACCCAAGAGACTATGCCTTGTCCACAACCACTGCAATGTAATGCAGCCATACACGCGAACATCTGGCAAGTAACCACAACCCACAAACGGAACACAGCCTCTGGCACCCCTACCCACTTCTGTTCACATACTATTATACTTCTTCCAACCAAAGCACAAAATCTTCAGAGCATTTCAAGACTGTATTAAGTACTGACAACCAATACATCATAATACAGTAAAGTACTCACTCATCTGGCCAATGGGCACAACCCAAACACATAAACAATCTGCTGGAACCCTATCCACTTCTATATACACAGTATTACAACACTTCACCCAGTGGACACAAACTGTAGGACATGCTAACAATCACCACACCCATGCAACCAACAATATGTACACTGCGCACAAACCATACACACAAGCCAACAGTGTGAAACTTACTTGCAACCAGTGGGCATACTCTTCGGTGCATGGCCTTCGGCCATGCATCCAAGGCACTAGGGGCTTGGCACACACAACACAGAATAGTACACCCAATGCAAATATCCTCATATCATCTGCAATCGACTCCCCATCCCCAATTGAGCATGCCTGCACTCACCACAGAAGCTAGTCGCTTGTGTAACTATTATATATGGGTAGCTGCGTACATTGTCCATATTGTTAATGTGTGATGCTAAGGAAATCCTTTCATGCCGCAATATCTTACTGCACTCGCTAAGGAAAGGGTGTGATCAGGGGCAAACCATTGCAAACACAAATAGTGGCATGTCACTGCATAATGAGCAACAACTGCAATGAAGTACAGCATATAATAGTGCATGCATTTCAGCTCACCTCTGGTGCTCTACAAGTCTAAAACGTCCTCCACAACCATTCTGTAACAGTGACTACCCTAGGCGAGATGCATATTTAAAAGTATGTATGATGGAGCAACCTATGGTTATAACAACTTATCCAAATGAGCGAAGGGAAAGAAAATGCACTCTATACATATTTGTGCAATCCATATACCAGTATCACACTGTTTCCATGCATGGCTGCATTGCGTTGCAGTGGTTGTGGCCAAGGCCTAACCTGTAGGGTGCATGTGGCCTCCGGCCATACACACAAGGCGCTAGGGGATTGACACACACCACACAGCATAGTACACCCAATGCAAATATCCTCATATCATCTGCAATCCATTCCCCATCCCCAATTCAGCCTGCCTGCACTCACCACATAAGCTAGTCGCCTGTGGAGCTACCCGAGAATCAATTATATGTGGGTATCTGCATACATTGTCCATATTGTTAATGTGTGATGCTAAGGAAATCCTTTCATTTCGCAATATCTTACTGCTCTCGCTAAGGAAAGGGTGTGAACAGGAGGCAAACCATTGCAAACACAAATGGTGGCATGTCACTCCGTAATGGGCAATAAGTGCACTGAAGTACAACATATGTAAGTGCAGGCATTTCAACTCACAGCTGGTGCTCTAGCAAGTCTAAAATGTCCTCCACAACCATTCTGTAAAGGTGACTACCCTAGGAGAAATGCATATTTAAAAGTGTGTATGATGGAGCAATTTATGGTTATAACAACTTACCCAAATGAGAAAAGGAAAAGAAAATGCACTCCTTATACATATTTGTGCAATCCATATACCAGTACCACACTTTCCCCATGCATGGCTGCATTGCGTTGCAGTGGTTGTGGGTACGTTTTGCTTACGTGCTGCAAGCCGAGCCGAAAGTCCAAGATTGGATGGGAATGCCAACCAATCAGTGGGTCTATGGGTCAGCCTACTGTACAATGTTGCATAGACCAATCTGCTGCTATTTTGTCGGCTATAATCGGTATTATAAATATTTAGGGGTGGTTCTAGGTGTGCCTTACAGATAAGAGACAGCCAATGAAGTACTAACCCATATGTATTCTATAAGTAGATATGTTCCCCAAAACAATCCTTCACGCCAATATGTTTTACAGTTTGGCACGTAGGATGACGTCATATATGACGCATATCCGGGTATAAGACCTCTGTGTAATCAAGTTTGTGGGTGAGTTTGCAATCATCAGTCCGATGTCTGCCAGTTTGCCCTACTTTATGAATAAACTAGTAATTTTCCACATTCTTTGAGTCCTGCTGGGTTATTTGATCTGAGATCTTCATTGCTAATTCCATCTAGCACAAGAGACACTTCAAGGTGCTAGAAAACATCATCAACAAAAGGGACGTCAACACAGTTGCTTACTGTTTTTTCACCACAGCACTCACAATCGGGCCCATTATCTCAAATTATGCAGTTGAAATGCATGACTGCATTGTCCAAGGAGAGAATTGTATGCCTTTATATTGTCTTCATTTGTGGAGGCAAGGCCTGGAATGAGTTTTCACTCATTCAGGAAAATGGTGACAATTATGTCTGAGGATATTCAGTGCACTTTAGTGACTGAACACAACACTTAATGGACCTGTTTCTCCCACGCGCACAACACCGCAGAAGCCCCATGATATCAGATTGTGAACTTGGGTTCATTATTAAGTTCTCTCTTCGTCATCTGCACTTTCTTGGCAATTCAGCTTGAATGCCCAGGACTCTTGTCAGATTGTGAGAAATGAGATCATCAAGGGTAATAACTTAGTTGTGTGCAGTCAAGCGTCAAATGTGCTCTCTCTGCATTTCATCTGATTCTCTTAGGTCCTTGCCACTGATTGACATGAGACGATTCATTCTTCTAGTGGAAACATCGCACATGTCCAGTCTTTGCAATTACATTCCCCAGAGGGAGACATGTATATGTCACTTCTGCCATGTAGCTGTCTTCCTGAAAGCAGCTTCTCTTGCTGCACTCATCCTTTTGTCAAACCAATGCATCTGGGAAGAGGGACATTATTTTTATGTGCACAAAAAATTAAATGCATTTCCACATATGCAACGCTTAGAGAAACATCATGTGCGGGTTTATCATGCCATCCACACATTGAAACATGTGCCTATAGTCTAGTGGGTAGTTATCATTCGCAGACTATCACAAACAAATGGCTCACCACGTCCAATGGGAGGTGTGTGTTTTTGTTTTTATTGCACGTTCTTTACACTGTGGCTCCCTATTGGATTTTATGAAGTTGTGAGTGGAATGTCTGCTTTGCAATCCAACACTTCAAACATCTGTTACTCTACTCATCAAGGCTTGCTCGTAAATCCTCATGGACCATGCACCTGGGAATACTGGTATCCACAATAATTAGATGAAGAAGACTCTCTTTCATTTGTATTCAAAAAGGTTCCATTTTAAAATGTATCACGCTGAGATAAAACACACGCAAATAGACGTATTAGTGTATGTGATCGCACAGCAGACTAAGGTTGGAGCATTATTTGCAGGGCAGCTCTCACATCAAGGGTATGGCTGCACTAGTCCCTCTAATTTTCAGGACACGCCAGGTAGCAAGAGCTAACCAGCAACAGGATTGTATTTTATAAGTTGCATTCCATAATGCAAAACACAAGGCAAATGCTCTCTTTTACATTTGCAAAGGATGCACATATATTTACACTATTTGCAAATGAAAAGACTGGTATTGTTCCTAATGTGTTTTAAAGAACTATACATGGAGCAGGGCCCAAAGGCTGCCCGTGCCCTGCGATGTCTTGTGCACTGTCCCAAAAAAAGATATTCAATTCAATTCAATTCAATTCAACTTTCGGTATAAAACCATGAAAGTATAGAACAATGCACACAATCCCATCAATAACCAGATCACCCTCATCACAATGAAAGCCAATAACATAATAATAACAGCAAGTGTACAAATAAGACACATTAATGATCGTAAAACATGCAGCTATTAAACATCTTCATCTAAAGGTGCTAAGGATTTTCTGCCTTGCCAGCCATGCTTTGCCAAGGTAACTCAAGACAAAGGCTGCACGTTTGTTAGCGCTTGACGATTTGCACCGTTCCTCAGCTACCAGCTGGGATCCTGCGCCTCTGTTTACAAGGCAAGGTTTTAGATAGCCTTTCCAGATATCCGCATACAAAGGGCACTGGAAAAGAAAATGCTGCACCGTTTCAATGTTCCCAGGGCGAAATGGGCTGCAATCAGGCGTGGCTCTATTCCACTGGGCTCTAACAGAGATAAAATACCCAGGCGAAACTTAATGAATGAAGCGCCGTTGATAAACAACATTAGCAAGACCTTGTCTAGCATCATAGCATGTATTTCCTGGAATGGGCCCTGGAAACCTTACTCATGCAGGGAGCCAAATGCGTCTTCATGCCTCACGCCCCTCCATGCCTGTCTCAGTCAAGGAGAGGGGTCCGAATGCTGAGGCCATGCCAGGACACCTTCCTTTTTGCTCTACTCTTTAACATCTAACTCATGCCCCTTTCAGTGGTCTTTCTTTCTTATGGTATCTTATTATATCATTATTTATAATACTCAGTTAATTTTGCTTATAAATGTACTGGGGGCGAACCTCACATTTAAAATCATGTCTGCTTAGCGTTGGATGGGGGGTTCATGTTCCCCAAAGTAAAAAACTGGATAGACCCCTCCATGCAATTTTAATACTTTTTACCACGTAATGGAAAATACACTTAGTACCTGGTGAGGGTGGTGTGGCAGCCTCCCAGCCAATGAGGAGTTTCAAAACAGTGTCCTTACCACACAGCGAACTACCCCACTCCAAGCCTCCTTTGAGCGGGAGGCCACCACCTTCCCTCACCAGGACCACTCCCCACAACCCTCTTTTCCACATATCCAAACTCCTCCCTACCCTAACCCCAGATACCTGGGCTGCTCTGTCCCTCGCTAGCATCGGGAACAGGACTTTTCCCAGCGCATCTCTGGCCCATGATTAGCCACCATGGAAAAAGAGAAGGGACTACTTTTAGTCCAATCTTCCCTTTCCATGGCATTTATTTAAAATGTTTCCATTCATTTCAATGGCCGGCATGGAATGGGAGAAGGGACAACGTGTAGTCCTTTCTGCCCGATCCCTGCGGACATTTTCTTTAGCATTTCTTTTTTCTCGAGTCGAGAAATGGTTTCAACGCTGTTTCTCAGTTGAAGAAATAAATACTATTATTATCCTGGTATGACGTGCCGCGGTACTAATAGCGATAGAACCCTTGGAGGGGGGCATTAGCAGTTTGGTAATGCTGCCAGGGCTAGATTAAAGCCTGTGCTTCATTTGGGCTGTTACCTATTGCCCGGGGGCATTACCAGACCGGTAATGCCCCCCAACAAGGGTTCTATTGCTTCAGTAAAACACAGACAATCGCCTTAACTCTTCATTATAATTCCTGTGAAATCCAATTGCTTTTACCATGTAGTAAATTCAGGTGAATTCCTTAGGATCCGTTGGTTTGTCTCCAATATTGATATCTCATGCTGGTAGTAAACTGGGTGGATTAGTCATGCTCGGTGGGAACAGGGGCAGACATCTAAAGTCTGCCCCTGTCCCAAACTCTGCCTGACAAATCTAAAAAAATCTCTCAGAAAGGTAAAATTGATGTTAATCATTACTTCCACTTTTTATGGATCCAGGGGTTTGGAAATTAAACCACATCATCTCCAAGTGGACCAGTCTTACAGCAAAGTTAACTTGTTTGAAAATCATAGGGATTCCCGGTGACAGCAATGGTGCCAGAGTAACATGAGATTTGCCCAACAATTGTTTTAGATGTGTGACAACCAGGGTTTCCTAGCTGACTGTCAGCTTTCCTTAGTGTCATATATACATGCTGTATCCCAGTCGTACATCCTTCTTCTTAATGAGTGAAGGAGAATCTTCCTACAGAACCCCTATTTTCAATCAAGTGGTGGTCGTGCTTACCGAATATGGGAACAACTGGCATTTGAATTCACTTGCATTCCTTACCCATAAATTACAGGTTAACTGTTTGTGGACTCAAGTGAAGAAGAGAGCATCTCTCAAAGGGCCTGGAATAGATTCCTAGATGCACCATATAATCATACTTAAATCTACGTTGTACTAACCAGAGAATTCATGGGATCAAACTTATGGTACTCACAGGCTGTTGGCTCTGTCAGCTGGTGCAGTATGGAACCTGGAAAAAAAAATCACAGAACTGTGATATAAAAGACCCGGATTGCCAGGTAGCGGCAATTACCTGGCATAATTTCCAACATCTTGGAGCGATACTGGCTCCTTCCTTAACTCTCCTTCTGGAAAGCATGGACCATTTCCCTCCATATGCCTTTTTCCTTTTATTCTCTTTATTCTGTTTTGATTTCAACCACTAAGAATGAAGCACACAACATACACTTGGTTTTCAAAACCAGTGGCATGGCAGAATGCTTTGTGAGTTAACCGTTTTAAAATATTTTGTTTCTGAAAAGGTGCTGGAACCTTTGAAGGTCTGTGCACACAGGGAAATAATTCACTAACATGCAGTCTGGGTCGGACGGGGCATTAAATCGCTCCGGGTCACAATCACACATTAAAAATCATTAAGATCCAGAACGCACTGTTTGAGTACTGTGCAAGGGGGTGTTTTTGGAAAATATGTTGCACATAATGCATTGCAAAACATGTTTGCTTAGTAACTTATGAAACTTATGAAACTGGCCCACACTATTGCAGAGGACTGTGCCTAGCCGCTATCACCCATCCTAGAATCATGTGATGGCACTTCGTTCATTGTGCTATTGCCCTATAGGCCAGTCCGAGCCTGCCTACGTTTGATAGTTGTAATAATCTACCGGCAAAGTTGTGTATTCTAATGGGACTATGGCAGCATTTTGCAGCACAACTGACATGCATTTAATGCATTGAGCAAGGGATAATACCGAACTTCTCAGTGGTTATGCTATACTTTTATTGGGACAGTAGCAAAAGGGAGCTAATCATTACTGGCACTTCTCACAAATAATCGGACGACTCTAGAGTAGAGAAGCAGCATTTCCAAAAATCATGAGCACTTTTTTTTATTTTAATAGTTTTTATTGTTTTAAATATTGAGAATAATACAGATATCAACAAGATACAGACTTATATGAAACAAGAACCATTAATAATTTACATAGTGAATATTTTTTTTTTGTTGATCAATTACATTTGACTTTTTATATGACAAATTCTTTTCTTAAATTGGCTAACGTAAATAATATGAACAATAGTAGATTGTACCAATATTAAAATAACCAGTTGTATATAAATAATTGGAGCTCTAGTCTGTAAAAAGTGATTTATATGAATGGATTCTAGAGATAAGGGGGAGACGTATAGGGAGACGTACAAGAGACGCACAAGAAACAGGAGGATGAAGGCTGGGGAGGGATGATGGGTATATGAAATTATTACATAGGAATAATCTAACCATTTCTAATATTGTGTAGTTCAGACTAATCAGTTTAAGTATAGACTTATAGCTTATGAGGAAGACATAAAAATATAAATTCATTTACCATGAGCAGTTGCATTGAAACAATTAAGATACCTGGTGAAATAGTACCATTTAGCAATATATTTGGGAATTGTGTTTTGATTATTTGCCATGCACATTTCCAATTTATGAGTGTTACAAATAGAGTTCCACCAAATTTTGGTAGATAGCAAACTTGAGTCTTTCCAGTTAGCGTTGATACATTTTAAAGCTATACAGATGAATAGATCATAAAGTCTAGCAGAGTCAGATGGGATATAAGTTATAATTGCTATACTTCCTAAAAATATATTAACAGAAGAGAGAGGAACATCAACACCAAAGATCCATTTGAGAAACTTCCAGATTTCTTGCCAAAATTTAACAATATATGAACATTCAAAATACATATGCATATACGTGGCGGGAGATATGCCACATGTCCAACATTTTGCATCATACTTCAGATTAGACTTAGCCAATTTGGCAGGAGTAATGAATGCTCTATGAATGAAAAAATAATAGTGTTGTGAAATATTAGCTGATACCGATATTTGTTTAATTTTGGAAAATAGGCGGAGCCAAATATGATCTTCAAATATGTAGCCTAAATCTAGTTCCCATTTCAGACGGATAGGGCAAATCTTAAAAGTTGAGGTGAGCAAACTATATATTTTGGAGGCTCTGACTTCGCCCACCATGGTAAGGTGTAGTAATCTAAAGGCGTCTGGAGTAAGAATTTCATTAGAAAATTGGGCAAGTGCATCAAGACAAGAATTGATTAAGTTATTGTAAAATTGAAAGTCCTTTTGAGGAATATTAAATGTGGTAGATAGTTGCTAGAAGGAGAGGATATAAGGGCCATCTATAATGTGTTGGATAAATCTAATACCTTTTTGAATCCATGTTTTGCGATTCAGACTCTTATTATTAATTACTATGCTCTTATTGTGTCATAATAAAGGGGAAAGGTGCTTCTTTGGGGTCATGGTATGGGGAAAAAGAAATGTTTGTAGAGCTAATACTGATGCTTTCATAGGATCCAAAATATTTTTAGATGAATGTTTAAATATGTATATATAATCAGAGATATTGTGTGGTTGAGCTACTTGTTTTTCCAGTGTACACCAAGTCGGGATGTCGCCGGATATTGGATCCATGAACCATTGTCTGGATTGTTTAATTAGAAATGCCGAGTGATAAGACTTCAAGTCTGGGAATTTAACACCCCCCATGTCATATGGAGCTTTTAGTTTAGTCAGAGCAATTCTTTTACTTTTGCCTTTTCCCCAAAGAAAATTAAGTAGTATAGAGTAAATGGATTTAAAGAAGGAAAGGGATAAAGGAACAGAGAGGAGCTGTAAATAGTATAGAATTATGGGAGAAAGCATCATCTTAATTGTGTCTAGACGCCCCCACCAGGAGAGGTAGAGTGGAGACCATTTGGATGTTTGATCCTTGAGGGTGTCCAGTAGTGTTATAGTGTTGAGTTTAATAGTTTCTGGGATAGTCGGGGCAAAACGAAGACCTAAATATTTAACTGAACTAGTGCACCATTTGAGACCAAAAATGTCAATGTCGTGTTTAAGACAATATGTATTTAAGGGCATAATTTCTGATTTCTGGATATTTAATTTGTAACCTGAGACTTGACCAAATTGCATTCAAGAGGTTTGGAATGTGTAGTTTGGGTTTTTTAATTAAGATAAGAATAATATCTGCATATGCAGTTATTTTATTAATTGAGGCACCAACTTGAATACCCGGGATGTTTTTGTTGGATCTAATTAATTCTAGTAGCGGTTCAAGAGAGAGGATATATAGTAATGGTGAAAAGGGACATCCTTGACGCGTTCCTCTTAGTAGGGGAAATGTGGAGGAAGTCTGACCATTTAAGTAGATAGCAGATTTGAGGGCAGAGTAAAGGAGTTTGACAAGAGATATACATTTTTCACCACAGCCATGCCAGGGTAAAGTTTGAAACATAAAATTCCAATCTACACGGTCAAAAGCTTTTTCAGCATCTAATGCAATGGCCGCATAGCCTTGAGTGTCTTTTTTGTCATTGGCTGCAATGTTGATGGCGTTTAGTAGTAGTCTGGCATTGGAGGATATGTTACGTCCTTTTACATAACCTGTTTGATCTGGTTTAATTAGATTTGGGAGTGAGGATTCTATTCTGTTGGCTAGTATTTTGGCAAAAACTTTGCTTTCTATATTTATAAGGGAAATAGGTCGATAGTTGCTGGGAAGAGTAGGGTCTTTGTCAGGTTTTGGAAAGATTATGAGTAATGCTTCTGAAAAGGATCCGGAGGAACATTTTCGTGAAATAAAATGTGAAAAAAGTTTTTTAAGTTTGGGGGTTAAGACGTGGGAAAATGTGTTGTAGAATTCAGTAGATAGTCCATCAGGGCCGGGTGCTTTACCTTTTCTGAGGCCATGGATGGCTTTGATAATCTCGATGGAGGTAATATTATTTTCAAGGTGAGATAAATGAATTTCAGGGTAGGTGGTTCGACTGATATTGTTCAAAAAGGAATCGATGTTATGCTTGGGGATGGCACATTCTGGAGTATAGAGATCGGTGTAAAATTTTCTAAAGCATTCCAGTATTTCATCAGACCGATGGTGCATTATGCCTGATTTATCTTGGATGTGGGAGATTTGAACTTTTTCTTTTTTGGTTTTTAAATAGGAGGCAAGCATTTTACCAGCTTTGTTAGAAGTTTGATAAATCTTTGTTTTGTATTTAAGTATAGTACCCGCAGCTAGCTCTGTGATTTCTTTATTGATTTCAAAACATATTTTAATAACTTGTCGTAGGTTTGCTGAATTTGTATCTGTATAGTAGTGTTGTTTTGCACGCGTGAGTTTAGAGTATAACTCATCAAGATGTTTTTTTCTAATTTTTTTATTCTTGCCTGAGAGGGCCATTATATGACCTCTAAGAGCTGCATTGAAAGCATCCCAATTATTGACAGTGGAGGTATCATGGTCTTGGTTGTCATTAAAGTATTGTTGAATGAAAGCATTAATGGATTGAATAGACTTTGAATCATTTAAGAGAAAATTATTGAGCTTCCATCTGGAAGTACCTTTGTTAATATCTGTAAGGGAGAAGGAATTGACGACCGGAGCATGATCAGAAATGATAATGTTGGATAGTTTGGAGTCTATAAAGGATCCAGATAGGGTTTTAGTAGCAAAGATATAGTCAAGACGTGATAATGTGTTGTGAGGAGGGGAATGGAAGGTATAATCCAAATGTGTAGGATGAGATATCCTCCAAGAATCTATCAGTCCTTTTTCTCCTAAGCAGTTCACAATGGATTTGTGAGTTTTGTTGGGTTTAAACATGCAGCTGGATTTTCGATCTAAAAAAGGATCTAGGACCTGATTGACATCTCCACACATTATCAAATTGGTGAAGTTATTTTTCAGAATCATTTGTTTAATATTGTTCCAGAAGGAGGGGTCTGGTAATGTAGGTCCATAAATATTGAGAATTGATACTTGTGTTGTGTCAATTAAAAGTTTTACCCAAACCCATCTTCCATGTGTGTCTGCATCTTGGGCAAGAACTTGGTAGGGTTGTTTTTTACTAATTAATATAGCTACTCCATTTTTCTTGGATATAGCTGGACTGGAAATAACCCCCTTCACCCAAAGAGACTTAAGTTTCATTGTTTCTTTGAGGGATAAGTGTGTTTCTTGCAGGCATGCTACTGTTGGTTTAAATTTATTCAAGTGAGATAAGACTTTACATCTTTTTATAGGATTTTTACAACCTTTGATATTCCATGTTATGCATTTAAAGATCATTTAGTTAGAAGAAATTTGATATTCATACAATTTATAGCTATAGTGCAATAGTGAACATATAACATTTGTCATTTGGTTGAAATTATATATACCCCAACATTTAAACAGACGGAAGGAACATAGGGGTTAGGGAGGGGAAAAAGGGGTTCGATCAAACCTTGATGGGGAGTATACCATGTCAATTGAGTGATTTTAGAGATCGAACAGGACATGGGAGAAGGATTTGGAGGGAAATATAGATAGGGGATAGGAAACGCCAACTGGGTCGCTAAAAAGAAAAAAGCGACCATCAGTGGAAGAGGGACCCAAAAGAGCGCCCGCCCCACATAATAAATTTAATTGTAATATCATTGCATTAGGTAAGTAAAAACATGAGAATATAAGAGTAGAGAAATTGAGACTTTGTTTCAAGTGGTGGGTATTGTTGAAGCCGCCGCTGGAGAGGAGGTGTCCATGTTTTCGTTTTTAATGGATTGTATGAAGAGCCTTAAGTCGGCCGGATCATCAAATACTGCCGAGCGTCCTTCGTATGTTACTTTAAAGGAGCATGGATGAAACAAACCATAGCGGACATTGAGTTGCTTTAAAGCAGGATGGAATGTCAAAAAAACTTTTCTTCTTTGAGCTGTGCTTCTAGCCACATCCTGTGAGATAAATATTTTGCTGCCATGCCAAATGAGAGATTTACGTTCTTTAACTGTGGAAATAATAGATTTTAGTTGTGAGTATTCCAAAAGATAAAATATTAGTGTTCTTGGTGACTGATGGGATGATGAAGAGACTGAGGGTTGACCAATTCTATGGGCTCGTTGTATATTAAAAATAGTTTCCAGAGGCAAATGTAGTATGGCCGGTAAGAATTTTTGTAGGAAGACAATGGGATCAGAACCCTCAACTCCTTCAGGAAGGCCTGAAATGCGGAGGGTATTGCACCTGCTGCGATTTTCTAAGTCTTCATTATGTTTTTGGAGTTCTTTGATGGATTTTTCCAGTTGCGTAACCTTAGGAGATATATCTTCAAGCACGCCAATTCTTTTCTCTGCTTCTTCCACCCTGTTATTAACTCCCATCCACCTTTCATCTAGTTGCTGTAGTTTAGTATTTGTGGTTTCAATGAAGGGTTTGAGTGCCCTTATTTCAGTAAGAATGGCTTCGATACCTGGGTCTGAAATGCCAAGTGGAGGTGGTGAGTCACTTTTGGGTCTTTTCAGAGTGGTTGAGGAGGAGGAAGTATCTTTTAAAGAGGCGCCATTTTTTTGGTTAGCTTTGCTGGTTGCCATATTTGAGTAAATATTAACCAGTATGAGTAGTTATGACGTATGCTTCTTTTGTAAAAGATATTTATGGTGACAAGTAGTATATAATTATTACATCCATATTATTCTTAAGCTTTACTCTGAGCTAGAGAGACCAAAAAGTGGAAAAACCTAGAATAATAAGGCATATACTAATGGAGGTCACCATAGATTTGTTGTATAGAGCTGTTATCCAAATATAGAGGTTTGCGCCAGTGGAGCAATAGGAATAAACTGGTTGTATGGTTATATTCCTGTCTGACTGTACAATAACGGAAAGTTGCAGCAAGTAGGCATGGTTGTGATGTGAAATTTAAGGGAGAGATGAGTTTTTGTAAAAGGGAAATTGAATGACGTGCTCAGTATTATAGTTTTCTGTATGACTTGAAAACGTAGTTAGTCAGCCCCTTAAATTACTTTAGTTTCCTAAATAAGGTAAAAGACTTGTGTTGCCTCTGTTATTAAACAAGCTCTTCCGTCTTTTCTGTTGTTTTAAAAGTGTTTCGTTTTTTTTTTTTTTTGTTTTTTACTCAGAATGCTTTCATATAAAGTTTTAATGTGTGCACTTTAAAACTGATCCTTACTGTTGTTTTGTTTCTTTAACTTCCAGCTGGTGGCACTCCCGTAGAAAGGTGCTTGCATTCAAGGCCCAGTCCGCGTTGTTAGCTGATGAGGAACGCCACTCCTCTCCTCACGAGGGTCGGATCGCGTTCCGACATGCATCCGATGCGGAAGCCTGTGAGCGGAGCCGTGTAGGAGTTCCTCCGGGTGTGAGCGGGATGTAACTAACGCTCAGCGTGAAGAATAAGGTACGTTTTTTTTTAATAATATGTTACCTAATGCAAAATTTATTTAATGTGAGGCGGAGCCGATCTCTTAGGCAGCCATCTTGCCTCGGCGCCTAGCCACGCCCCCATCATGAGTACTTTTATTATGGCAGAAGTGCACTTGTTTAAAGGGCTGCTTATGGAGCATGCTACAACATCCCAAAAAATCTGATAGGTGTTTAGTGGGAAAGTACAAGCTTTTTACAAAACAGAATCACTAGCACTGTGTAATGATCCCAAACATAGTAATAGAAGATCAGCCTGCTCAGTAGAGAGTAATCATTGTTGAGTTGTATGTTCTGCAAGTGCATATCTTTCATAATTGGGCACAATAAACTACCACAATAAAAGGCCACAATAAAATACAGTCTGTATGAGTTATTGAAATGCCTTCTAATATATAGGGCCTGATTCATGGAAGTGATTTATAATGGCGCAATGCCATAGGAAAACTTTCTGTGAATCAAGCCTATAATCTAAAGGTGCCCATGTGCAAATAATATTTTAGGATTTTCATTCAAGGTAACATGTATATGGAAATGAATGGTCAATTGAGAAACAAATGTGAAAATGTATGAGAAATTAGTATTGCTGTTGGACTTAAAAAGATCTGGGGTCTGTTTTCAATGGGGCTGCACCACAGGTGTATGCCAATTTCCCAGGAAGCATGCATTATTTATAGCTTCATCCACTGGCAGTCACCACCGCACTGGCTTGTCGGTGAGTATGAACTGACATGCACATGCATGCACGTCACACACTTAACAACAGACCATGAAAATAATTGCCAAAAACAAACATGTACACTATTGCAGGGGACTGTGCCTACCCGCTGTCACCAATCATGATGACGCTGTTCCAGAATCCGGGCACACCAGCTCTGGTAAGGTCCAATTCAGCACATGTAGCCAGAAGGGCCATAGTCGAGCGCACAATCAGGGTGCTAAAGTTGTGTTTTCGCTCACTTGACCACTCTGGTGGTGTCTTTATATATGCTCCACCAGTAGTCTGTAAAATCTTAGTGTCAGCATGTGTACTGCACAATGTAGCCACATGGCATGGTGTACCAGTGGAGATGCAGGTGGGGCACTGCCTACAGCCACAGGCACCACCCATGTCCTTGGCAGGCCAAAGGGCACATGGAGAGGCTGCACACACCCAGCTGGTGCAATCATACTTCACCTAAAAAGAAGCCCCTGCTGAGCACATACAAAGAGGCCACAAACCAGGTGTCATTCAATGATGAATTGGGGCTGATACTCTGTGCCCACAACTACGCCTTGAGTTAGTGTGCCTGGGCGAGGCAAAATGCGTCTGATCATGAGACATAAAACTACATGTACAAACAGTGTTCCACATACAATTTCCAAGTGGGAGTATTGTCCTGCCAATTACAATATAATGGATGAAAAATGTAAGTTACATAAACAATGAGTGCAATGCAGAAGCGAGTAAACATATGTACAAACCTTAAAACTGAAATTAATATTTTGAAAGATATATTCCTTTGCACCTAGTCACATATGCACATCAAAAGAGATGTGTCAACATCACGAAATCTGGCAGTCGAAATAACAATGGATACCTGTGCCATGTGCACCACTGGGACAAACATATCCATGTAATTCTGAGGGTGAATGCAGGGGTGCAAGATTTCACAATCCTTGATGACTAAAATTACTTTTAGTGGAGCATGTGTGCTCCCATTCTAATTTCACATGAGAATGTGTCAGCTAGTATGGATTTCAAGTGGCTGATACACCACATATCTGTAGGGCCGTGCACAAATCACCAACTCAGTGATACCAACTGAAAACAACAGTGGCCATGTATTACAAGCACACAACACAAACAATAAAGTCAATGACCACAGCGACATGGAGGCCAACCATAATTCTGCTTGTAGCCCCCAAACTAAATACACGAGAACACAAGTAGGAAGGCACCATACACAATGGAATTTACTAACCAACAAATGTTAGGATTGCCCTGGACCCCCTATGTATGTAATACAACAAAATACAGGTTGAGTGGCCTACCCATTCCGTAAAAAGAAGCATGCGCACAATACACATGAACATAATCATGCAGACTTTGACAAATGCAAAAGCACTGCATCAAAGAAGCACATCTCACCTCACACTTTCACCTTGTGAGTCGGCATGAGCTGCAACCTGGAATTCACAGATGTACCCATCAGAAGGCCTGCCAACCACCAAAAGCAGATGATGTGTCCTGTACATGCACACAACAGCAACATCCCCTTTAATTTCAGCAACCTCATCCTACCCGCAGAATGCCTGTGTAGAGGAAAACAACACTAGTTCAGGGCATACAACCGATCCATCCACCTGATTACACAACAATATCTGACCCCCTCCCTGAGTGAAATTCAACACCTGCAAACAAGAACTCACCAGCCAACCATCATCATCATGTGTCCCTGCAAAAGTGCAGCCAGATCCGCACACCTCACACCAATGCAATTCTAAGAACTCACATAGTGACACCTTACCCACCCACAGCACCCACGTTACCAGCCCCCCTGAGATCCATGCAGTGAAGGACCAAGCCCCACTTAACCTATGTCATGGATTATGGGACATTGTGAAAACTCTGATCTAGCACAGTTAGTATAACACTGAGAGGACTCCCAAAGTGAGATCACAGAGAGTTTGGTAACCCGGGATCTCCATGAAAGTACTCCCCTTGCCACAATACATCTTCCCCTGATTTACGTGGCAGCGGGACAGTGCAGTAAACACTAGCAGGGGAGCCGATGATGCAAAGCACACGATGACGGGATGCATATATATCATCAATTGCACTGAAGACAGGATCCGGCAGATGGTAGCTGTTCACAGAGGCAGCAGTCAGACAGGAATTCAGGGCACACATGCAACTGGCATGAAAGACAGAAGCAGACATGAAAAATTAGCGAGAAACTGAGGCCAAGGACCCTGCTACACAAAAGGGAGCAGGCAACACGCAAGAGGAAGGGAATGCATATTTCACTGGGACTGCATTGAATGGGGAACAATATGCTTGGAACTGAATGGAGCGTGCAGATGCACTGAGCAGCTGTGAACAGGCTGAAAAATATCTGCTGGTGTACTGTGCATGGTACATGTCCACCATGGGAAACAACAATACCTGGCCAGTGGCGTGGGCCTGGTGTCTTTGGTGGACATGGCATCCCGCCAAATGGCCCTCAATGCTGTGCCATGTGTGAATTTGTCTTGGGACAGCACCCCCATAGGGGAAAACAGTGGGCTGCCTGCGTGAGTAGACGTGACTAGAATTTCTGAGTAAATAGGATGTCACATGGCAGGCAAGATACTTGTAAAACCTGCAAGGAAACACTCCCCATCACTTGCATCACCATGTGTCCCTGTACACATACATACAGACCTGCTACCCTTATGACAACTCACCAACAAAGACCCTATAGTCACAACTCTGCTCACAACAATCCCCCAGCACCCAGTGCAACCCTGAATGTCTATATAAAACAGCATGCATAGACACACCAGCATACCATCACTATGTGTCACATGCACCATTATTCGGGACCCGCTCACCTCAGTGCATGTGAATGAAAAATAAGCGCACAGAGTGCCAGAGTCCCTGACACCAACGTCAACACAATTGGCACCCTGAGTGTCTTTGACTCACCTGCACATGGTACACACCTGGCTCCCATCCATTGCATCACACCTGGTGAGACATATTGAACTTGCAATGACATGCATTGTATCCACGTAAAGATACTGAACAGGCATGTCAACTCCCACATGGAACAAGGAAGTAGGCATGGACCACCCAGTGTCAACAACTGGAACTACAAACTACCAAGTGTGACCGACCATCAATAGCACTACAGCAAAACAGACCAGCAGAGAAATCACAGGCAGCAAAATAGACAGATTCCATACACAGGACTACATGCACCCTGGATACAGGTGTCACTCAGCCTGGGACGCGTGCCTAAGTGGTGACATTGATTTCAGGCATACAAGTCCTGCACACCCACTGTCAGGTCACATGTGTGCCTTTTGGTCAATCATGGATTCAGGATAGAAAAGGACACCAAGTGAGGAGGTGATGTTATGGGAGTGGAAGTACAAGTTGGGTAGCTGAGAAGGAAGACAGCGGGCAAGAGGGAGACAGGAGACAGAGTGACGATTGCCTAGCAGTGGAGTGTAGAGAGAGAGAGAGAGAGAGAGAGAGAGGGGGGATAGGTGAAAAGCAGTGTAAATAGAAGACTGGCTGGTGGGGAGATCAGAATGAATGTGCCTGACATCACAAGGTGCGAGGGCAGAGAGAAGGTAGCCAAGAGAGTAAGATATATACATAAAGACTTGTGAAAGAAGCTGCCTGGTCAGAGGTCCTGGAAGGCACATGCATGGAAAAATATCACACATAGTGGGCTTTGAAGGACAAAAGCAGGTCATGGAGAAAGGCAGACTGGCAAAGAAAGTCCAATTGTGAAAGCAAAATCAGCAGCTGCACCTCAAAGTAACAACATGCACTACCCACCATGGCATGCTAAGCATAAACTGTGTCATGTATCCGACAGCCCCTCAAATAAGTGCCTACAACCACATAACCATACCCAGCACCAACCACAACCTCCCCACTCCCGCTGTAGGACAACAATGTAAATGGACCACTGCACAATATGCAGCTGTCCACTCACCCTTCAACAGACCACAAACACAGTGTGAAACAGTACCAGTAAGTGTGCATGGATACCAGAGTACATTGTAAACTTCTACAGGGACAACACATGAAGACAAGCTGGGGGTATTGGACCGTGTCGCACATGAATAGGCATACAATGTGAAAACATACACCATGCACTCACTCACAGTGCTGGATCAGATCACCAGGGAAAGAAAACAAAAAATCATGCAACACATCCAGCTGCTGAAACCATACCGAAAAGTAAAGTGTATTACAATTGACCCGATTGTGGGAACACAGGAGCAGTCCATTAGGTGTACATCTGTAGAAGTCGACATGCAGCAAGTGCGACACACCTATCCCATGGAGTCAATGATCATAAATGGCCAGAACAGAGTCACCAGAGGCTATGTCATGAAGCAGAGCAGCTGAGGATGAGTATACCTGACAATGGTTGTGTGTATTAAATGTGGAATAGTGGCTGGGCAGGTCATGTGACTGCATGAGTGATTGGAGTGGGCAGTGTTACAGGTCAAATAGTACAGTGTACAGGGACTACAGCTGCATGCCCTCATATCAAACATGGGTCCGGGGTAGTAGAAGGGTGGCAGTAAGGAGACATCTGCACGTACAGTGAGGCAAGGTCACAGAACCAAAAAACACAGAGTACAGATGCACAGAGAATGCATGTTCTCAATTGGCATGCACATCCCGATTGTTGTCAATATTGCCATTGGCTACAGTGTCACAAATGCAGCACATTCCCATACATCAATCCAGTCAATTGTGAAAGTGCATACTCAAAACCAAAGCACACGCATCACAGTGTATATGCACATACACACACATGTATGTTCAGTCGCACATCTGCAGCGACATATACCGTGAATCTAGGAATACATCCCTACCTTGCACAAATGCGGTATGCATGCAAAGACTATGGTGACAAAAGTTTCACACATAACACGAGAGAAAGTGCACATGCTTACCTACGGCCAGAGCTGGCACGATGTGATTTCCTCATCACCTCCACCAGTAACTGTACCTCCAAATTCGAGAAAGGAGGGCCAGTGCCTGGCAGAGGGCATGGGGACTAGGGATGTTTAAGGCTGCAAGGAGGACCTCCCATGGAGCGGAGTCACCGGATGGATCAGGATCACTGCAACAACATGGGAACGAGAAACAAAAACGAGCGGGGGTAGATCTCTGTCTTCGTCTGGGGCCTCCCTCTGGAACAGCCTCCCTGCCACTCCAAAACTTGAGGAGAACCATCTCCGGTTCCAGAAGCACTTCAAGACCTTCCGCTTTTCTTCTGCCTTCGCTCCCCCTCTCCCCTGCTGATCTGTTCTCTCTTGGCACCGTGCATCTGGCTACCCTCTGTCCTCCGGGCCCAGGTACCTGATCACCCTGCCACCCTCCCGCACTGCCTCCGAGCGACCCCTTGCACTGGGGTCTGTATCTGTATCTGTATCCCCCCCCCTTTTCTTCCTTCACTTATCAGACCTACCCTGTCTGCTGCCTTAAACCTAGCACTTGCAAATTGCTGGCTGCTCTAAAACTGCTTGCTGCCTTTATTATTTATTTATTGTTATTTATCTGTTTCTCCTCTGCTTCGCACTTTCCACTTCTCCCCTTCCATGCACTTTTCCCCTCCCCCTCTCCCATGCACTTTCGCGTTCTCAATGTCACTGGGCCCAGTAAGATCGCTGTTTTGTGCTCCCCTGTTCCCTTCCCTTGCCTTGTCGCGCTCTGAAACACTTGTGTATGAGCGCGATAGAAATAAAATATCAATATCAATCAATTGCAGGTCACCAGCCATAGTCATTACGAAAAGTTACCTGCTCATGCCATCTTGTCGTTCTCATGGCACCTATGCCAGTTGACACCACTGTGCATGGCTGCATGTCTACTACTGCACTCATCATTCCCTTCAGAGGACAACACCACATCTCTCAAAGAACTAAAAAATAGTCCTTCTTGGATTGGGTGAATAAAACAACACATGCATCCATCCTGGACAGAGGTATCAAACAAATAAATGTCCATCCCAATCAAGGACAAAATAAAATAAAATAAAATAAAATACCACACCTGTCATGCAAAAAAGAAAAGAAAAACAAATGTCCATCCTGGACTAGGGGGTGGAAAAAGTCTACCCTGGATGGGGGAGGGTGAGGGTGCATGTCAACATCCACATAAGTGGAAAAAAGGCAAAAAAATAAAAATAAAAACAAAATCATCCCTCCATGGGCTCACGGACATCACAGCAACAGTGGTTAAGGAGTATTGTGTGTGGGGCCCCCATCCTGCCATTGACCTGATGGCGGATGTGGTGGTGGATCCAATCCACACATTGCCAAAACATGGTCTTCATTGGCCACGACCAGCCATACACGGAAGCATGCACCAGCACACCAATGGCGGTGAGGTCTTCATGCACTTCCTCAGGAATGGCAACAGAGCCTGTATGCACACTCACTCGTGAGGTGTCAAGTTGCTGGGACATAGTCTGCTTCAAGGCATCTATCTCCTCGTGGAGCAGTGTCCTTGTGGCAGAGAGTTTGTCACGCAGGGCAATCCTCAAGTTTTCCATCTGTTGGCGATGCTTAACATAAGATGCCTCCATCTCACGCCTCAGGGCCTCTCTATGAGCCTGAGCATCTGCATAAAGGGGTTGCTGTAGACACCTAAGATCAGCCTGTCTGCCCTTGATATTGGCATCCATGCCCACCCTGTGGGACCGGCTTGAGGACTGCATGACCTACAGCTGTTGCGCATCCTGGGCTGCTGGTGGGTTCATGTTCTTGGCCATTTTATCCATGCTCTCTGTTATCCTGTCCAACAAATTGCCATGTCACATGGCGGCATGAAACATATGCAAGGGACCATGCCCATTGCTGCACTGCCCCTGTCGTTGGCTGAAGGTCTGCAACGCTCCATTGGACATCAGCCCCAGAACCTAGTGCCAACTCATGAGAGAGTGGCCTTGCAGCCGTAACCACTGCGGATGTGGGTACTACCACTGACTGGCCTCGTGAAGGCAGCTGCACAGCTTCAGCCTCACTAGCCTCATCTGAGCTGCAATTGCAGACTCACCTCCGGCCTCTATGATGCATACACTTCTGGTTCTGCATCCAAGTCAGCTGAGTCAGAAGAGTCCAAAGAGGCCACTGCATGAGTGATGATGGTCTGGAACACCAGTGGGTTCTCATGGTGAACTAAACCATGGCCTCCACTGGTGGTCTGACATACCAATGGCTCATCCTCATCCTCCTCCTCAGCATCTGGTGCATCCTCACCTGCACATGGGTAGATAATGACACAGTGAGATATGTTCCTCCAAACAAGAATTCACATTTTCATCAAAGTGCAGACAGGCACAAATTGGAGGGTCATGCAAGCAACTAACAATGTGAGGTACAACTCTATGAGCAGCAACCCATGGATGTATGACATTTTATGACATTTGGCACCCCACAAGCCCCCAGTGAAGTCTATGCCGTCAGTGGGCACATTGACATACAGACGTGCGATACACATTGACTGATGGTCCATGCAGCTGTCATAGCAGCACACAACCCAGGGACAAGTACTGCACATGGAGCATTGAAAGGATGAAGGCTATGACATAGCGTCAGTGATGCACCCAAGTCCACATGTACTATTGCCATCAAAACATGACACACAAGATAAGGTGTCAACTGAGTTTCACCATCGATACTCATGCTGCATGCCTGAGATGGATAACTGTCAAATCCTTTGAAAACTGCTCCTGTGGTTGCTTTGGGACATGTCATACATGCCTTCCCTCCCTATTGTCATCCACCACATACAAACTACATCACAACCACTGCCACATGTTAGCTTAATGCACTCATGCACACTGACCAGGAGAGCATGGCCCTTTGCATTGTTGTGCAGAGCGCAGTACATGTACAATGTATGTGGTAAAATGTGTGTGGCTAAAATGTGTGCCCTGTGCACATCACATACCTCTCAGTGTAGTGCTCCCAGTGCATGTGAGCAAAACGACCACAAATATGATAGTTATTGTGTGTATTGTCACATCAATGTGACCATCATGTATCTCGGCAGTCTGTGTGTGGCTCAACATCAGTGTGAGTTCCCTGTTGCATGCCTATCAGAACCCATGAAAAAGCATTGTATATTTACGTTGTGTGAGATGACATTGCCAATGACATGACATTGTCATATGAAACGCCAGTTGGTGAGTGGGCATGCATGAGTGTCCAAAAGTCATTGGGCCTCATTACACGGATGGCGGAGGACCATGGCGCTATTAGCGCCATGGTTCATGCCGGTAAAATACCGGCACCGCCTTGGCGGAAAGGGGAATTACCGCCCCATTCCAAGGTTGGCGGGGCGGTAATTCCCCCTTCCACCATTGCCCTTCCCCATTCCCATTTTTGCCCCATAGGGCTCAATGGGAATAGGGAAGGCGCTAATTACGGTACCGCAAATTGCGGTACCGTAATTAGCTCCCTGGTCCCTTTGCGGGTTGGTTTTTAACGCCTGCAAAAAGCAGGCGTTAAATCCCCCAACCCGCAAAGGGACCTCGTAGTAAGGTGGTAAGGATTTACCGGTACCGGTATTTTACCGGTACCGGTAAATCCTTACCGCCATCCGTGTAATGAGGCCCATTGACTGTTGTTTTGGATGACACTCTCAGGCAACGGCCACTTTCATCTCATGCAATGCAAACTGCTACTGTACATATTTTTCAACAAAAGGAAGGAACAATAAACAACCTACCCTCAGATAGCAATTTCTAAAAACAGCCGCTTAACAATTATAAGCTGCATTCTGTGTTCTAGGTAATCATCAGAAAACATATTCTTACCAAAATATCCTTTTTAATATATTAATGTCTTGTTCAGCACAAGTAATACAAAAACATTGTTTAAAAGACATATACACATCACATAGTCATATACATGTTAAAATCACTCCCCCTCACAGTATCGAAACACATATGCTGAAATATTCAATCAGCATACACACTCATCAGCGGGAAAATCCATAACACAGGCCTCATTATCCCAGAGCAGTCTATCCTGGCACTCACCTATTTAGGGATAGCTGTACTTCCCGCAATGAAATGCAAACCGCCGGGATCTAAACGTGGCAACCAGCGGACACGTCCACTATAATCACGGCGCTCGGCCGTTCAGAAAAGTCCATTGCGGGTGACTAGCGCAACGTGATGACGTCATCGCACTAAGTAAAGCGCAGTGACGTCATACGTCGCAACGCCCGCCAGAGAAGGGCACGAAAAAAACACACCCATGTAAGATTAGGTTGCCTGGCAACCATCAACACAGGGAACCCAGTCTCTCAAGGGACACACCAAGTGTCGTGGCCCAATAAAGTTCCACCTCAACCCGCCACCAGGAACTCAAAAAGGCAATAACCCGATATATGGGTAACGAGGAATAAACACACAACCACGCCATGTCGCAAAGGAGCCCAAAAGGGGCTAATGGTGTAACTCTTACCCCAAGAATGCAGAAACCCGTTCCATCCCTGATACTATCCAAAGGTCACTGGGAACAGGTTTGAACGAGAATATCTAGTGGCATAACATTAGATAAGAATGCTACAGGTTTCGGTATAGGGCTCTATAGGTCATTGGAGTGTTGCACTTTCTGTTGATACCCTCTGAGGGGTAGGATCTATTCCTATGCCTATAAATGAAGAATGATTCAAACTGTTGTAGTGTGATGGCTGTTCTAATTTTTGTATGGGCTTGCTTTATTCAGACTGATTCCCGCTCCATGAGGGTGGGCTGACTGTGTTCCCAGTGACCTTTGGATAGCATCAGGGATTGCCTTTTTGAGTTCCTGGTGGCAGGTTGAGGTGGCACTTTATTGGCCCACGACACTTGGTGTGTCCCTTGAGAGCCTTGTTTTCCCTGTGTTGATGGTTGCCAGGCAACCTGATCTTCCATGGGTGTGTTTTTTTTGTGCCCTACTGTGGCGGGCGTTGCGACGTATGACGTCACCGCGCTATACTTAGCGCGATGACGTCACACTAGTCACCCGCAATGGGCTTTTCTGAATGGCCGAGCGCCGTGATTATAGTGGACGTGTCCGCTGGTTGCCACATTTAGATCCCGGAGGTTTGCATTTCTTTGCGGGGAGTACAGCTATCCCCAAATAGGTAAGTGCCAGGATAGACTGCTCTGGTATAATGAGGCCTGTGTTATGGATTTTCCCGCTGACATTTTTCACCATCTTTGGGCTCAATCAGTTCTTATTTATTTCAGAACGAGTGGTCCATCATTTTGATAGAGGGAAGAGGTCCGATTTTGACGGGCACTGTTTTGAATGCATATTTGAGGGCTTTTGGAACAGCCTGAGATAGGTAAGAACACCTAGTGGGAGGTATACGTAAGGGGCACTATGGGTGTGCTTTGGGACAATGGTTCTTATTTTTTGACCTCTCGTATTTTAGGCACCTGAAGTCGTACAGGAAGTCACAAGGGGGACACTGTTTGTCGCTGCATCCTTGATTGTTGTGTCCAGGAGAATTTCGGCTTGGACATCCTAGGGTGAGCAGTTTTTTATAAAATCAAATATAGCTCCACTGTCAATGGATATGCTACATCCCCTGATGCTTGGGGATTGGCTCTGTCGCTATAAATTTGATAGACCATAGTGTAGCTTGTTGATAGACGGTTCATGGTACTCAATATTGTCTTCTGCCTGCTTTAGTAGTGAAGAGTCAGAATGGGTTTGGCTTGTTGGGTCCAAGACATAGATTTCTTGGTACAACTGTTCAGGTATATGATTTACTGTATACTTGACACCCTTTTGGTGATGAGGGTTCGGCTATGGTGAATAACTAAACCAATAATGCCCGTATCAGTGATGCGTTTTTTTTGTTTTTTATCCTTAGAGATAGAAACTGGTGTATGAATATGAAGATTCTACCTTAAGCACAGGACTACTTTTGCCCCTGATGAATGTCCGGTTACTTTGAACACAGAGGACTGAAACTTATATAAGTTGGGCTTATTCACACAATGGGAAATGAGATTTATTGAGTTGCCATTAGTGTGGTATGCTGAATGAATATTTCAGCATATGTGTTTCGATACTGTGAGGTGGAGTGATTTTAACATGTATATGACTATGTGATGTGTATATGTCTTTTAAACAATGTTTTTGTATTACTTGTGCTGAACAAGAGATTAATATATTAAAAAGGATATTTTGGTAAGAATACGTTTTCTGATGATTACCTAGAACACAGAATGCAGCCTATAATTGTTAAGCGGCTGTTTTTAGAAATTGCTATCTGAGGGTAGGTTGTTTATTGTTCCTTCCTTTTGTTGAAAAATATATATCATATATCCTCACTTAGTAGGAGGGAATATCACCAAAGTGTGGGGTTACCCCTGTAGAATATTAACTGCTACTGTACATCATGGGGTCTGGCAAATTGCACATGCAGTTGACATTGGTACCCTGCATGCATGTACTGGCACTGCTGTGTAGGCCAGCAGACAGTGCTGTTTACCAACATACTGATATTTGTCACGCGTGTCCACCACACCGAATGCTACCTGATTGAAGCCCATGTGACATGAGACTGAACGTTACCAAAAATGCATCACTCAACTTTTGCGACTGCAGGTCGATGTACCACTAGACACATATGGCGTGTCTGACATGAATTGCGGTATATACGATGCACAAGAAATGCCACTCACCAGATGTGTCCTCATAGTTCTCCAGGCCTCCAATGCCTTGCACCTGCTCAAGGGCAGTGAATTGACTTGCGGCCTATTCATGCAGTGTCAACTGCTCCTCCTGTGATGGCCTACCTCCAGTGGCCAGTGCAGAGGCCAAGTTGACACTGAGCATGTGCTTGGTCCTACATTTAAGGTTATTCCAGCGCTTCTGAACATGTTCAGCAGTCCGCATCTTCACACTCATTGTGTTGATCTGGTCTGTGACCCGATGCCAATGCACCATCTGTTGTGTGGGTGTTTCAGTGCTCCCCGCATACTGGCACATCTCATGGTAGTGATCAGTCAAGTGGGATCTGGAGCTCATCGTCAGTGAAGTGCCTCTTCCAGTGCAGACCAGTCCACTGTGCCGGGTCTTGGGTCGGAGCTTCTTCCTGCTCTACAGGTCGTCCCTTCTTGGAGCGAGCGGCCCTAGTTGAATGTTCTTCACCTGTTTGTCTGTGACCATGTTGGCATACAGGTGCCATGTCACCTGCGGCCCAAGGCCTTCCAAGTCCTACTTGGGCTATGGCAGATGTGTACACACCAAGTCCCCGACCCATTCTTCCCACATTCCTCTTGGGGACTTTCTACTCATGTCTGAGGTGTGAATAACAAATGGACGGAACACCAAGATATTGTACTGGGCAATATGAGTAAGGGGCTGTCTACATGATGTGTGATGTAGATGCGTGGTCCAGACAGGGTCCAATATACCCCAAGATCAAAGAAAGGTTTATGTGATACGAAGAGGCACCCAGAGACTCAAGAAAAGCATGCGCAATGGCAGGAAGATTCCGAAAAGCAAAGAAATGCAGTATGCTATACGCAGAGGCATGCCGAGACTCGAACAAATGTATCCACGACAGCAGAAAGCATCCAATAAGGTAGAAAGGCCATACGCAATACACAGTGGCACCTGAGACTCCAAAAATAGGCCGGAAGAAAAAAGAGGCATGCGTGTATGCCCAGAGGCAACCCCCAAAAAAGAAAGATCTGGTACGTGGCACCTGAATGAAACGGCTTGCGTAGCACCCACAAATACGTTTAAATGATACTCGTCCATCTGATGTCCTTCATGCGCACAACCAGTGTTGCGCATGCAAACTCTTATGTATCCCCGTCAATGCAGTGCACCGTGTAGGCACCCTGCGTGCAGGGTATGTACCGGAACTTACATGCTAAGGGCCTTTATGTTGTTCTCGGCTGCCTTCAAAGCTAGAAGCTCTCCTGCCTCTGTGTCACTTTACCTGCCTACTCCTGCCCTGTGCTGCCTCCCACTTTGCCATATGCTGCTGCTTGTCCAGTGTGACTGCCTCCTGCCCACCTGCACTGCGTTGGGAGTGCCTGCTGACCATCCAATGCTCCTGTGTCCGACCCTGTGACCACCTCAGCTGCACTGTCAGACTCCCACTTTTCCATTACATCACCACTGCTAGTCAGCCCATCTCCAAGGCCACTTTGACCACCCACACCTTCCTCTGGGGTTGCCATGTCTGCACCATCTTCCTCTGACCAGAGCAGCAAACCCACATCAGCGAGGCAGAGGGCTGCAAATTTCAGATCCAAGAAAGTTGGCATCCTGGTGGATAAGGTTCTGGAGAACTATGATGGCTTCTATGACCCAGTGACGCAATGCCCAGAAGGCCGGTGCAACCGTGGAGGTGCACCATGCAGGCAGGTGCCAGTTTTCATCAAACAACATGCAGGTCCTGGCAAGGTTCTACCCAGAGCTACATAACCAGATCTGCGATTGGAGACAGCGTCTAGAGTCTGCTGGTGAGTAGCCATGTGCTGCACTGCTTTAATGTGCTTGCATGTGTGTAGGTACACCTTTATGTATGCAGTATGTGTGTTTCAGTGATCCACAGTGGCGTGCAGTCCCCAGACAACTATCCCCATGTGTGAAGTGTGCTAACTGTTCATTGGACATGCGCCAGTATTTGCAGTGTGTATAGTTGTTCAGTTGCGCAAAACATGCACATGCAATGTCACTTGATGGTTGGACGTACTTGGATGGAACGGGTACCAGATGAGGATGTGGTGGCCATGTCAGGTGCATGCATGATGGACATGATGTTGGGGCAACAATTGCAATGTGTGTCTATACACCCTCTTAATCTGTAGGAGACACGTATGTTTGGATGTTTGGCCAAGTGGAATTGTGGCTTTGTCATTTCGTGGACCTTGATGTGATCTGTCATGGTGCTGCATGTGTGCGCATGCCATGTGTGTATGCTTGTTTCCATGGAGTGTTCCCTCCTTTTCCCTTGCACTTCTCATTGTCACACTTGCACGATCTGAATGACACAGGTGCATTATAAATGACTTATCATATCATATCATGTGGCATACTCATGTGTGCCTGTGCAATTGATGCATGTATGTGTTGCATGCTCACAGGTCAGGCTGTGAGGGAGGCATGTTATTTGATGTGATTATGTGGACAGATGCCTAGGCAGGTGTTGGCATGGCCATGCTGTGAGTGGTGCAATCATGGGTGTCTATTGGTGGCCAGGATTCCACTGTGTGTCTTGCCAACAATGTGTCCACAGCAGTACCTCAGCCCATCTGTGCTTCCATGCATTCTGTGTTTGGCCAACTGACCAATGTACTCCCTGCCCACCCCTGTGCCCCTGTGGCATGTCTCACATGGCAAAGCAGCAGGTTGCATTTGGGTCATAGTGCCTTTGCCATTGTGCCATGTCATTTTGCTTGGTACGTGTGTACACTGCCCTCTTTGTGCCACATTTGCATGTGAATGGGTCATGACTGTGGTTGTGATTGAGCATGGGTTGTCATATCTGTATGAATGTGAATTGCATGTCCATGTGTGTGAATATGGATGTTTCTGGTTGTACCATGGACAATTCATGTTACTGTAACTTGTATGTATGCCACACAGGATTTTACGCTGTACACTGATGTTGCTGTTCTGTATCTCTTTTATCGGAGTTGTTGCTGCTGAAGAAAGGGTGAAGCAGTGCTTTGGAGCATGGAAGCGGGACCATTCCACCAGACTAAGGCGCAGGCCCCAGCCACTTCCCTGTGGCAGCTCGTCTTCAGGAAGCAATGTGGTCGATGTAGTGCCTGGACCTTCAGGCGTGGCTGTTGGGGGTACATCCTAGGATGTGGAGTTGGCAGGGGATGCCTCAGCAGTGGTGGGACAGGGTCATGTAACACAGGGGCCGTCCATGGTGGAAGACACCCTGGAGTCATCCAGGTTGACGGAGGTGGAGGCGGAGGAGGTGACTGTTGAAGCCCAGCCCATGGGGTCTGGTGGGGGTGTCAAGGTTGGTGTCCATGCTGCAACCCTGTCCCAGGGGCATGAGGCTCTGTAGACCACCATGGAGGTGCCAGTTCAAATTCCCGTCCCTGGGCCATTGGATTCAGCAGTGCGCACCTTCCGAGATGCCTCAAACCAGACCAGGATCCCCTTACTAACTGATGTGTCCATCAGGGATCAAGTGCTGGCTCTGCTGGCAGGTCTCACAAGGCGGCCACAGTAATTCGTGATGATGGGCAGGCTACTCATGGTATGCTTGCCCACAATCACAATGAGCTGTGATGCCCCATGGCCTTGCTGGCAGCAGGCCTATTGTCTGGTGAGCTCCATGGGCTGTTCGCTTCCATGACCCCCTCAACAGATTCCTCCTCTGTGTGCCAGTTTTACTTTGGGGTGCCTTCCGGCCCAAATGCCAGCACGGCATCCTGTGCACCAGTCCCTCCCCCAATGCACCATCTGGTGGTGCTAACCAAGTCCAAAGTACATCAGCTGAGGTGGGCACTGTGCCTACCCAGGCACCGACAGGGGTACAGGCAACGGAGGAATGGCAGGCACCTCAGAGCAGCGCAGGTACCGTACACCCCAAACAATTGTCATCAAGTCAAAGGACGTACCGACAGAGCCTGCACTGGACACATGGGCAGCAGGTTACACGTACGAGGAGGCAGACTGTTGCAGGGCAAACTACCCCAAGGAGACAAGTGGCAGCTATGAGGCAGGAAGACCATGTGGGGGCATTGAATGCCATATATTCTCTGTTTCGACAATATGAGAGGCAGCTGCTGGCAGACAGGCAGCAGGCACGGGAGGCACTTGATGATGGTTGCCAGGACAGAGGTGGGTCTGCATTGGGCAAGGAGACAGGCTACCATCCTGGAGGTGACTTACAGGTCGGCACAGGATGGAGAACACCACTTGTGATCCACCCTTCCATCCTACCAGGAAACAACAGATGCCCACCTGAGGGAGGAGGATATGGAATCTGAGTCAGCCCTGGTCGACAGGTTGGCAGAGATCAGTGATGAGGTGTAGCCTGCTGCCTTTGTATATAGTTATTTAGGTATAGGTTTCAATTATGTTTTTTCTTTTGCCCCGAACTTCATTGACTTTCCTTCCCCATTTTTCATGTATATAGTTCTTTAGGTATAGGGTTTATTTCAGTTTTCCTCATTTACGCCAGACCACTGAAACATTCCTTCCCAGTTTTTGTTGGATATAGTTTTATTGAATACAAGCTTTATCTGGTTACATTCTTCGCTTCATGCAGTTCATTTGTGTGTCTGCACATTTGACTATTTATATTTCACCCAGTGCATCTGGTCATTGCAGGTCATGTCTATTGTGGTGTGCCTTTGTGTGTCATGTTGTTGCTGTGATGTTTGAGGGTTGAGGGATGCTCATGTGCCTGACATGTGGGGATGAAGTCATCAGATGACTTGAAACTACATTGGATGTTTTCAATTTCCATTACATGTACAACATCACTGTGTGTTTTGCATCAGTGTGGTTGGCGTGGAGTGTTTGGTTATGTGTGTGATGATGTACATACACGTATGGTTGCAGCACTGTGTGGATGTGTTATTTATTTTTTGTTTGTGGATGGAATGCCACCAGTTCATGTGTGTTTGCACACTTTTGCATTGTTTTTATTTTAGTTCCACTGTTGTTCATGTGTCCCCTTTGTACATGCTTAGGATTATGTATGTGGCCATACTCTATTCACTGTAGTGTGTATTTGGCTTTGTGTGTGCGGTGGTCAGAGGTAGGCTCACTGTGGATGGATGGCCTGGGCACATCACTTGCACATTTATAATTTCATTGCTGTGTCACTCCCATGTCATGCTCACACGCCCATCTGCATGTGCAGTCACACCCTACCTGTTCTCATGTCTTGAACCACCTCTGAAACTGTGATACAGTTGTGTCCCATGTTTGCAGTTTCTGTGTGGGCGCGTACTTCTCCTGTCTCAGTGATCCATGCACTTTATGACTGACCTCACATCACCCATGCACAGGCCTGTCATGTTGTCATCTCTGATGAGGACTTCCCCACCCCTACCACCAGGGTTACGTGTGCTCATGTTGTAACCCGCCAAGTCATTATTTTTGGATCTGGCCAATATTTTATTCTGTTTATATATGTCCTCAACACACTTTCAGTTGCTGTGCTTTGATGCCTTTGCAATGACCCATAGCTAATATGCACATGCAACTTTGCATTTCATTCACTTGTCACATGTGGATGGGGTGGTCACAGTACTATTGCTGCAATATTGCTCTGTCTGGTTGAGGCACTGCAGATTCAGATCTCCCAGTGAGTGACAGGTGTTGCTGCAGACCTGGATTGATCTTCAGTGCTTCATGTTGATTGTGTTGGCAGTGGACATGTTGGAGGTCTGCTTCATGGTGGTGGCAGACCACATGGGTTCAGGTGAGTTGCAGCTGTGCATTGGACTGTTAGTGGTAGGATACTGTCAGAGGGCTGCCTGGGGTAGTGGCGGAGGTCAGGGGTGCTGGTGGGTGGTATCAGGAGTTGATGGGGCTGCCTGTGGTAGTGACAGAGGTCAGAGGGTTGTTGGGTGAAATCAGGAATTGAAGCTGCTTCCTGGGGTAGTGGTGGAGGTGAGGAGGGCTGGTAGGTGAAGTGAGGATTTAAGGGGGCTGCCTGGGGTAGTGGTGGAGGTCATGGGGATTGGCGGGTTGTGTCAGGACTTGAGGGGGCTGCCTGGGGTAGGGGCAGAGCTCAGGGGGGTGGTGGGTGGTTTCAGTACTTCAGTGGGATGCCTGGGGTAGTGGCAGAGGTGACGGGGTATGGGGGTGGTGTAAGGAGTTGAGGGGGCTGCCTGGGGTAGTGGTGTTGATGAGGGGTGCTGGTAGGTGGTGTCAGGACTTGAGGGGGATGCCTGGGCTAGTAGCGCAGGTGAGAGGAGCTGGTGGGTGGTGTCAGGACTTCAAGGGGCTGCGTGGGGTAGTGGTGGAGGTCAGGGGGTTGGTGGGTAGTGTCAGGACTTCATGGGGTGCCTGGAGTAGTGGCAGAGGTGATGGCGGTGAGGGAGGGAGTTGTACTGTCAGGGGGCTCCCTGGGTAGTGGAGGTGGTGAGGGGGCTTTTGGGTGGTGTTGGGACTTTTGGGGGACTGCATGGGGTAGTGGTGGAGGTCTGGTGGGCTGGTGGGCGGTATCAGGACTAGAGGGGGCCGCTTGCTTGAGGTAGTGGTAGAGGTCAGGGGGTCTGGTGGGTGATGTTAGGTCTTGAGGGGGATGCCTGGGGTAGTGGCGGAGGTGAGGGAGGAGTGGGGAGGGGGTTATATTGTCAGGGAGCTGCCTGGGGTAGTGGCAGAGGTGAGGGGGGCTGATGGGTAGTGTCAGGACTAGAGGGGGCTGCCTGGGGTAGTGGCTGATGTCAGTGGGGTAGGTTTGTGGTATCAGGACTTGAGGGGTCTGATGTGCAGTAGGAGTATATGCCGGCAGTTTGGGTGCTTTGGGAGTAGGGTGGATGGCTCACAATTTCGCAAGGGTGCAGGTGTTATTTACATGGGGGCTCTCGTATTTTCGCACGGGTGCAGCCTTGACGTACGTGGGAGCTTACGTATGTTCGCAGGGGTGTAGCCTTGACTTACGAAGGTGCTTGTGCGTTTTCGCAGGGGTGCAGCTTTGACTTACGAGGGAGCTTGTGCATTTTCTCAGGGATGCCGACTTGAATTACGAGGTGGCTCGCACATTTTCATAGGGGTGCAGCCTTGATTTACGAGGGTGCTTGCGGGTTTTTGCAGGCATGCTGCCTTGAGTTATGAGGCAGCTCGCACATTTTTGCAGGGGTGCAGCCTTTACTTACGAGGGTACTAATGTATTTTTGCAGGGCTGCAGCCTTGACTTGCAAGGGTTTTTGCACATTTTCGCAGGGGTGCCGCCTTTACTTATAAGGGAGCTTCTGCAGATTTGCAGGGGAGCTGGATGGTGGGTGAGCAATGATGCAAAGGTGTGAGCTGAGGTTAAGATATGGCTTGGGTTCTGTTCTGGTTTGCATGGGGGATGTTGTGGATGTTCCTCGAGCAGCTCGGTTTTCTTTTGCGGGTCGCGTTGAAATGCGCTTTGGAATCCAGGAATTAGCGCAGCGCACTTTCGGAACTTGTTCTTGGCGTGCAGGCTTTGCAGGATCAATGCACCCTTTTCCATGAATAGGGCCTCTAGTTTAGCCCTTAACTGGTTTGTCTGAATTATTCTGGTGTGCAAGTGCCTGGCGTTGCTTGCAGTGAATAAAGTATTCTCCCTGGAATTTGCTCATCTTTTATATTTGTACTGGGCCTAGGTCCAATAAAATAGCCATGCTAGAGATTCAATAATGGATTTATACTAAACTCAATTCCTGAGGTGTCCACAGTAGGGAAGGGTGCACATCTCACATCCATTAGATTTACAAAAATGCTTGTTTGAATGTTGTTCCTATGTAAATTATAGACGTTTTGGAATGCACACGACATAGAGACAGTTTACATTTCAAAAATGGTTTACATTTAGTCAACAACATCTCATTCTGATGAGGAACATTGAAAAACAGGAACATCATATGGCTGATGTTTGCCATTTTATGGCACCTTGGTCTTATAATGTATATTCATGCTAATGTTTCATGTGGATTGAAGTCGGCAGCTTTCACCCTGCAAACCAACACATGTAACATTGGTTCAAACATGCTAAACACTTCATTGTATAATACCTGAGAACCCGTGCATTGCAGTAATCTGTTTTTTCCCACTATATGAAATGTATTACATCCAATTATGTTCATCCTTCTGCCATGGTATAAATTAGATGACCCTAGATTGACCAATCGACGATACCACACAGCCCGCAACTGAGACAAACTGTACTTTTATTTTACATGGTATAGAATTGTAGTAATAAACTATAAAAACAAGAAGAGTCCTACATTCAGTGTTCTTCGTCCAATGTTTTCCAAAATGAATAGTCTTCACCGAATGTCTTTCTTTATTAAGGCTACTCACCCAGTGCCTTATGGAGGGTTTTGGGGTGCACTTTGGTCCATTACTCTGAAGGGGCAACACTCTGCAAGAATTAATTTACTTGCATGCGAAATTGAGCTCAGAGTTAAATTGTTTTGTTTTATTATGAAAGTCATTTAGAACCATAACACGCAATCAAACAAATTGGTTTCTCCACCTTCCAAGATTATCAGGAGACAGCTTGAGTCTGGGAATTGGCCAAGGTTATGAGGACTGAAATGTTTCCATACTTCAAAGGGTGATGTGGAGAAGGACAGAGAAGACATTTAGTACACATGGAATGTCCTGTGGAAACTGCTGACGTGGGGAATCTTAAAACATGTGTTCATCTGGATTTGTAACACGTGCACAACAAACATGCAAAGTCCTCATTATGTCATGAATAGCCATAATGAACTTGGAAGTTCGGTTTCTCTTAAGAGAAATGTTTAAATCAGACCTCAAGTGCATGTCTATATTCTCATTCAAAGAAAACACTCACTAGCGCAGAATAATGTAATAGGCCTACAAATAAACCAGACCCATTGAGTGTGGTCACATCCATGAAGCCAATTGCAAAACAATGCCATCGGGATCCTGAAGTAAAAATCCCCTTCAGGCATTTGCTTGTGCCAGTCACATTGTAGGTGAGCAGATGACTGTTCAAAGACTGTATTGCCTGCACCTTCTCATACACTGATGTCAGTTTCTTTGTAGCTTTCTGACGTAGACATTCATCAGATTGTTCAGACTGGGATAGAGATTTGCGTGAAAAGATAGCAGAGTCCATATGAATTCCCTCATACACTATGGCGAGTATGTTGTATTGATAGATATTAACTTTGATATAATTTCTATGGAGACAAGGAGCTGTTTCGCTCATTGATTATCAAACATTATGCAAGTGTTCACCGAAACGTATTTCGTGCACAGTTAAGAAATTAACATCTTTGAGGTATAAACTAGCATTTCAGCAACAAAAGTAAGACTCCAGGACAAGTCCTCCAATTTTGGCGATTAAAATCCAGGAACCAAATACAATGGAACCAATAACCCCCAAATAACTCACTATACAAAATAAAACGTGGGCACAGAAATATGAACGCAGCTATTTTCTCTCCACGCTTTGGGGAGGATCTTGCATATCAGAAGTCTGACCCTCAGGACAGGATTACTCTATTCCACTGAATCATTCCAAGACAACAACATAACACAAACCAACAACCCAGAAGCGTATGGTACCTGAAGGGAGGCTCCGGACTTTCAAAGTCCACCTTTCAATTCCAGGGGATCAGAAGCACCTCTGTCTTTCAAATCGGAGCACAGTTCTCAAAGATGAAGACAAAGTACAACGCAGATAACGTGAATCGAAACGAACGTATAGACATAGATGCTCCTTTCAGAGGGCCATGGAGAAGGCAAATCACAAGGCATTCTAATAAGCATGAGGGAAATGTCTGCCTTCTTGAGCAAAGTCTTCTAGGACACAGAGGGATACCTCTGACATACGATACTTGTTTCACTTATTTGATCATTAGATTCTGGTCCAAACACCTAAAGAGAATGCAGAATGTGTTCAACATCCAGGTTCTCAATGGCCCTCATTCCGAGTTGGGCGCAAAGGGATAATGGGCACCGTTAAGGACATCAGTGCCGGTAATCCCTTTGCACCATATTCTGAGGTCCCTTAGCGGGTCCCTTCCTTAACGCCTGGTTTTACCAGGCATTATGGACGGGGCCCGTTAAGGGACTTCTGAGCTAATAACGATACTGCAATTTGCGGTACCGTTATTCCCCCTTCTCATTGAGCCCTATGGGGGCTGAAACGGGAAGGGGGAATGGCTTTTTCAATGGGAACTTACTGGTCCCGCAAAGATCGGAATAGACTGGTAAGTCCCCATTGAACCAGGGCGGACTCGGTACCGGTATTGGAGGTAGTCATGGCGCAAATAGCGCCATGATTACCTCCAAACTCAAAATGAGGGCCAAGGACTAGGAATGCACACGGCCCATAGCAATGCATATAATGGAAAACACACTTTTCCTGCCAATATGAAGGTGAATCCACTCATTTGTCTGCGTATTTAACTACTGAGAACAGTAAGTATAACAGAGCTTTATTTTTAGCTGTTCCCTATGGAGCCAACACGTGACATTCAATTTATGAGACACAACTATCCAACCGAAGGGCTTAGCTAAATGACAGTTGCCCTCATTACGACCCTTGCGGAAATCAACCGACCGGACCGCCATAGCGTAAATAGCGTTTCCGCCATTGCACGATGGAGCAAAGTGCGGCTCATTCCGACCCATCGGGCACGAGCACCACGCCATGGCGGAAGTGCAAAGTCCGCGATGGCGGAAATGACCCCAAAACGGCCCACACCGCCGCCGTACGGCGCCCTAGGTGCAATACCGCCACCCATCACAGCGGACACCGCAGTGAGCGCCAACCGGAAAGTACGGTGACCATAAATATACGGAAACGGAAGTAAAAGCATGGTCCCGGAACGGGAAACATCCCGCCGTACACCTATAAAACCACAAAATCCACACAACCATAAAAAATACTACCCTGAGACACATCCCAACCCGTCATCCACCCTAGTGAAACCAAGAAAAATGGGAAAAGTAGCGAAGAAAGCGTGCGACCGCAAGCGGCAGGTCCACTTCTCCCGTGAGGAACTCACGGTGCTCACGGAGACCCTCCAGGAGAATGATGCCGTCGTCTTCTCCACGCAAATGACCAGGACGGCACTTGCGAACAAGAAGGCCATATGGGCCCTGGTGGCACAGCGTGTAAGTGCGGTGGGGACCGCACCCCGCAACCCACAGCAATGCAGAAAGCGATGGGACGACCTGCGGATACGCGTCCGTAGCATACTTTCTGCCAACCGCAACATTGCCACAGCTACCGGGGGAGGATCGGAATCACCCATCAAGTTGACCCCCTGGGAAGAAATCTGTGCCTCCACCATTGGAATGGAGAGCATAGAGGGAGTCGGAGGGATGGAGAAAGGAGTGCAGACATCCGAAGATTCAGGTAGGTGTCCCAAATAAAACAATGCCAAAACCACAATGTCCAATCATGTGAAGTACCACGTGCCCACATAGTGCAACAGGAACACATGTCCAGGAGAACGTCCACATACATAGGCCTGATAGTACACTTTAAAACTCACATCAAATACATAAATAATTAAAAATCCTAAAAACACCCTCTACACGTGCAGCAGGCACACCCTAACTGCAGGCTGCCAAACAACTGCACCCTCACTCCACACACAAATGAAACAACCCCAAGGCCCGACCCAAATCACCCTCAGGTACCACCCCAATGCATGTGATACATTGCCATTCCAATTCCCACAGACCCATTATTAACGCTCGCCCTCCTTTACTCCACCACAGGGTCCGATCCAAACGGCGAGCTCCAGGACACCCCTACCAGCACACCTGCAAAGAGGGCCAAGACCAACGGCCAAAGACCCTCCACCTCAGCTGCACGGATCAAGACACGGCAGCAGCACAAATCAAGTGACAGCACACAGGAGGGAACTCCAACAGGCACCCCAGCAGCCAGCATGCCCACAACACCACCACCACAGGTCCCCCCAATGGATGCCACAGTAGGCACTGCTTCTGGTGGCAGCAGCACCATAGGTGATACTGCATTAATGGCAGCATGCTCCGACACAGAAAACGGGGATGTCGAAGTTAGATCCATCCATGACCTGTCTCAATCCCCCTGTCTGTCCCATCCCGTACACCATGAGGATACCACGCAGGGGCACCCACAAGACGACGACTGGCCATCCCCCACAAGCCCTGTGGCAAGGCAACATGAGGTGATCAGCCCCTCTGTGACACCACCGCAAATGGCCATGGCCCAGCAGAGGCAACAGTCCCTCGACCAGTTAATCGTGCAACAGCAGCAACTGGCCACGCTCCTCAAGGACCATGCCGATGAATGTGGGGGCACTAAGGCAGACATAGAAACATCAACTGAGACACTGAGGGCAGAAATGGAGAGAAGTACAGAGACACTAAGGGCACAAATGGAGAGTAGCACCGAGAGCCTGAGAGTACAAATGGAGAGTAGCACCGAGAGCCTGAGAGTACCAATGGAGAGAAGCACCGAGAGCCTGAGGGGGGAACTGCATGCGACGTCCAAAGACGTATGTGCCGAACTTGCCGCAGTGCGCCGTGTGCTCACTGAGCTCTCACAAACCCTTAGGGACATGCATGGACGTGAGCAGGCAGAGACATCATCCGTTGCAAGTTCCGTCCAGGGCAGCCCCCAACGTAGATCTGGGAGGAACCTGCGCTCCACAGGCAGGGGTGCCCCTGATACCCGCAGAGGGGGCTTGCAATAGCGACAGCCCACTGACAATGAGCATCTTTGGACACTGGTGTTCGGGGGGGAGGTAGGAGGGTGGAGGGGGTGTGTTGGGCTCACTTGGGTGGCGGGTCGGTAGGGTGTTTAACATGATATCACATATGCCATAAACAATGCACGATCATGCAATGAGATGTGTGGACATTGATCTTTGTGTACGAGGCCATTATAGGCGTACAGTCCATATTGTGCATGTTCCAGACACACACAGTGCCACGAGTCCCGTGTCCATGTATCAGCCACCAGGCGTGAGTGCTAGAAGCATGCATCTATGAGATGCTGACGAATGTCACGGCCCTCCTGTGCCTCGCATACTCCTTGAGGTGCTGCCACATCCCCACCCTCATCATGACCATCATCAGGTGCTTGCAGTTCTGCGTCAGGGGGCATGGGCACATTTCTACGTACGCACATGTTGTGGAGCATGACACATGCCATGACCATCTTTGCAACCTTCACATGGCGGTACAGGAGTGCCCCGCCAGACCTGCTGAGGCAGCGGAAACGAGTCTTCAGTAGGCCGAATGCCTGTTCTATGACTACACGGGTACGTGAGTGGGCATGGTTGTAGTCCTCCTCATGCTGGTCCCGTGGGTTCCGGACTGGTGTGAGGAGCCATCTCTTCAGTGGATACCCGGCATCACCTGTATGTGGACAAGAAAGGAATATTGAGGAATGCCATTGCTACGTACGCACCCCCCCCTTCCTGCCAGGTCATTGCCGCATCACATACCCCACATCATCATGCATGAAATGAGACTCACCGAGTAGCCAGGATCTGTTCCCTGCGTGTCGCTCCATGTAGCGTGGTATAGTAGAGTTCCTCAAGACCATAGAATCATGGGTAGATCCAGGGAATCTGGCACAACAATGTGTAATGATCCTGTTGGAGTCTCACACCATTTGTACATTCAGGGAATGAAATTGTTTTCGGTTGCGGTACTGGGCCTCGATGGCATGTGGGACGACCAATTCCACATGGGTGCAGTCGATGGCACCAATGCAACCCGGTATGCCGGCAAGTGCATGGAATCCCACTTTTGTGTTCGTAATTTCCTGCTCCGAGCGTGGTAGAGAGATGAAGTCGTCTGCGTGCTTCAGGAGGGCATCGAGCACTTGCAATAGTGTCCGTGAGAACAGTGGCTGTGATATGCCATGCAACTGTCCGACTGTGTGCTGGTAGGTGCCTGTGGCCAGGAAGTGTAGTACAGACACCACCTTCAGTAGGGGTGGGATGGCGGTTGGGCTATCTATCATGCTGACAAGGTCAGCCTGTGTCATGTCCACAATGGCGGTTATGGTGTCCCGGTCCAAACGGTAGAGGGTGTGGATCTGCTCATCAGTGAGGTTGAACGGATGTGCTCGGAGGCGTGGGATTGCGGGCTGCCTGCGTGGTGGTAGTGGCTGTGCTGGCGGCCCTTGCTGGCCCTGCCTTGCCCTCCTCCTCCTCCTGCGTCTCCGCCGTGCGGCCGGTAGTAGTTGGTGTTCGTCTTCTTCTTGAAGTTGGAGTACTTGCAGTGCTATCAGGTCCCCCAGGGCCAACATGGCTAGTCCTGCCGGTAGCATTTCGGAGTGGGTGTGGTTGTGGGAGGAGACTGGGTGTGCAATTTATGTGTTTTCAGGCTGTATGGCCTCCACCTGTGGTGATTCATTCCACCTGTGCAAGCTGCACTCCCCTTTGGGCGAGCACGTCCCGCACACAACGCTGCAATTCGACGAATGGCATCTTGCTATTGCAATCATGTATTTGTACCCGATGGCAGTGTAACATTGGTTGATATGTTCATTCGGCTATGGTCCCATTGTTTCACATACAATCTTTGCAGTCGCGAACAGACTTGTGAAGGGTCAGTGGAACGTAGTACTCGAGTGACGGTGGACCCTCATGCAACACTGTACCGAGCTTCACCGACGGGCGGGGCGTTCCATTTGTGAGTGAAGGCAGTTGCCATTTTCACACACAGCCGCACTAGATGGATTAATTTGTGGTTTCAAGCGGCCACAGATGCCTTTTCGACGTGATGTTGCAAATGAGGAATTCGAAGGGCGGCGCTTTCGGTTTTCAGCTAGCGGCGAGGAGATGCTCACAGGTCTGACTGCAAATATAACGTTCTATTGTTCAATGTCCTTGGGACAGGGGCCATGGCGAGGATGCAATGATTGATATGAATAGTATGGGATGCGCAATAGCGACGTGGGCGATGAGGCCGGACGTTCCCAAATACATGTTACTTCACAACACTTGAATAACGGGCTGGGGCACGGTAGATTTTGCAGGCTGCATAACGCACAGACTCAATGGAAATTTCACATGTTATGTGAGTATGGAAACAGGCGTTTTCATTACGGGATGAGGGAATGATGTATGGATGCATGGACAGATGATTTGATACAGAGTTTGCCATGTACAGGGCTTCTTGGAATCTATCCGCCTCCCCTGCGCTATGTGATGCAGGGCTGCCATAGTGGGGCCATCGTCTATCTGGCCTTGTTGAGCCCTCCCTGTCTCGACGCGCCTTCAGACACTTGTGTCTATGCACGTTACCAATCCCATCAGATGGATTCTGTTGTAACAGACGCATGCACAGGTACACTCGTTTGTGATAGTGTTTTCACCTCGATATAGATAGTTATGATTCGCAAGTGGTTTTTGGGTGGTGATGATCCTTTGGAGTGGGCTAGCATGCATATGGCTGTGGATTTGGTGTGATCATTGAAGTGGTTAATTCAAATGTAGTTCTGATGGCCATACTATTCTTTTTCATTTCATTTGGTTGACAGGTATCTCCTCCCCTTTTGCCACTGCCATCTGTATGCCACTCCTGCAGATGGATTTTACTCCCGACACCTGCTGCTTCGTGTTAATCAGTGGAGCAGCATTACGATCTTATGGGACGATCGCCAATGGGCCACATGCCCTTACGCAGTACTAGTGGCTAGGAGCAACATTTCGGCCTTTCAGCTGGACTAGTGCCTCCCTATTGGGACGGCCCTGCGGTTCTAGGCGCTTCCATGTTGCCTTTTCGTACGGGAATGTAGCCCCTGTGTACCATGAAGGAACAGGGCGTCACACAAGAAGTAGCTGGTCATTTATTGCGGATGCAGCCCACGATAATGAAATATATTTTGGAGTTCATGGCCTAATGGCTGTATGGGCTTGGTGAATTTGTTGTGCATTCAATTTCTATTCTGATATGAACCGTGTAGCGTTCTTCTTTGCGAGTGATGTGGCATATTCCTATTTGGGGAGCGATGTATTGTGAGGAGATCTGCATTGGGTTCCAGCTTCGGAGTATAGTTGCGTGGTACTGTGCTGGGCGCGTTTGCCTACGGAGCCCAGTGAGGTCAGGGATAAGGGCTGCCATTATGACTGTTTTGATGATGTCATGCTCAGGGGCGGGGGATTAGCTTTTGTGTAACAGATGCCGGTCAGCCAGTTGGATTGGTGGAATGATGTGATTATCGGAATTTTGCTGGTCACAGGTGCCTGTGTTTGCGTGCGTTTCTTGGTGGGAGACTGAGGTCATGTCCATTTGTATAGCTTCTGTATTCGTGCCATCTGTGCCCTGCAGCTCCCATTGGGCCCTCTTGAGATTCATTTGTTCGTTGGCAGGCATGGATGACTAGTACATTTCACTGGTTGCATTGTGTGACTTCATTGCACCTACGGGGGCTTGTACAATGTGGCCAGGGAGCGGTGTACAGGCACTCAGTAGGGCCGTTTACGGTTGGTTCTCGATGCCGGACTTCTCACCATGGCGGAATGGTACTTTCCGCCGTGCTTGATGGCGTTAGGTGCATGTCCGCTAGGGTCGGAATTCGCGTACCGTTGCGCCATGGTGGTAATTACGGTTTGGCATGGCGCGCGCGCGTGCTTGGTGCAGTTAGCGTTGGCGTACACTACGGTGTCGCTAATGGCATCGTACTTTGCGGTGACGGGTCATGATCGCACCGAGCGCTATTCGATGGCGGTATTGCATTTCCGCCATCGTTTTTCGATTTCCGCCAGGGTCGTAATGAGGCCCAGTGCATTTTTAAACCAGATGCTCTGAGAGAGATTTATAAAGTAAGCACTTGCATTTTAACCAAACTAGAATAGCTGATGAAGTAATATTGCATAAAATAACAACTCCCCTACAAGAAAAGCGGTCGCCACATGACAAAGTGGGAATGTGAGATTGTGCTTAAATATAGATTACTTTTTTCAATCCCCCTCCATTCCTTGACAACACGATGTATTGTCAAAGCTTTGATGCAGGCGCTCTTAAAAGAGAACCCATAGAATAGGCATCACTCCCTTGTTCCAATCTCATTAACATGGGGCCTGGGTACCATTTCAAACCAAACTTCTCGAAAATCTTGCTGACCTCAGCGATTTTAAAACTTCATGGAAGCACAGACCATTGAAACATACCTCGGCATTGAAAACGGGTGTCTGCTTTAACAATCACAGGTTCAATGACCCCATAGCAAGTGAGTACATCAGAACATGAAAGGAGGCTATCAGGTCTACACACAACAAACAACGCTTACATAATAAAAGATGCATGTTATGATTTGCCTATAGATCTATCCAAAGGGACATCAATCCAAATGATATTTTCAATGCTGCCAAACGGAGACCAAGACAGATGTTTAGTAAAAAAATAAACATTAAAAAAAAAAAAAACATGCATGCTCTGATAGTGCAATCTAAATTGAGTTTTCCGAAATGAATGTAGTCACTACAAAAGAGAGAACCCAATGCACTTCTCAAAGGCATTCTGCAGTCATAGACCAAGACTGCCAATCAATGCAGAACACCACAAGCCAGGATCTACAATCTTTGGCACTTCAGATATTTTTAAGTGCAGTTTTCATCAAGCCTATCCAGCAAAGTAAATGGTGAGGGATCACGGAGGTTGTAGTCCAACATATCTGGGCAGCCACAGATTGCAGAACCCTGCCATAACCATTATGCACATACACAATTATACTCAAATGAACATCATTGAAATCAAGCAGTATACACATTTTCCCTCGACACACTATTTATCACTGTGATCATTTTGTGGCCAGGGCTTATCTTTTTCATCTTTTCTGTTTCCATTATTTCATACTGGTGTGGCTGCCGGCTCCCCTGGATCTACTATGCACATCAATGCTGATGTTCTCAGTGCATTGAAAACAAATGTATTCCCAATTCTGGGCTGATAAGTCATTCTTACTCAGCTTGGATGGGAGAGTCCCATCTTCCATCTCCACCCATTACAACTTTCAGTTAGGGCTCTGGTTCAGTTGTAGATTTATTTGTAGAATAAGGACGTCCTTCTGATAGGTTTGTGTTACTATTGGGGTGCTTAGTTTCTTCAGAGAGAGCATTGTGTTTTTCTGATTCAAAGAGGGTTGTGCAGCTACCTGGACAACAGGACGAGTTGCTTGAAGGCTGGTTACACTAAGGGGGTAATTCATAGAATTTAGCGCACAAGTGGCACACGCGGCTAGCGCACAGTGTGCGCGTGTCAATCTCTGCGCCAGGCGCGTGCGCTAAAATCCATTTCCACGCACAGCGTATTCATGGATTTTAGCTACCAAAATCAGCCGTGGCGCACAGTGGCGCAGTGACCCTGCAGCAGCACCAGTTACACCCCCAACAACGCCCCTCGCATAGGGAAAAGCCATCAAAATCCCCAATCCAGCGCAAAGGGCTGTGGTAACCCTGTACCAGCACGGCAAGCGGGGAACGTGTATTACTGGGGTTCGCAGGAAGTTTCACATGCGTTTGGCCCTGTGCGAGTGGGGTACGTGTATTACTGGGGTTCTCGGGAAGTTTCACACGCGAAAGGGCCTGTGCGAGTGGGGTATGTGTATTACTGGGGTTTGTGGGAAGTTTCACACGCGAAAGGGCCTGTGCGAGTGGGGTATGTGTATTACTGGGGTTCGCAGGAAGTTTCACACGCGAAAGGGCCTGTGCGAGTGGGGTACGTATATTACTGGGGTTCGCGGAAAGTTTCACACGCGATTGGCCCTGTGCGAGTGGGGTACGTGTATTACTGGGGTTCGCGGGAAGTTTCACATGCGATTGGCCCTGTACGAGTGGGGTATGTGTATTACTGGAGTTTGCGGGAAGTTTCACACGCAATTGGCCCTGTGCGAGTAGGGTATGTGTATTACTGGGGTTTGTGGGAAGTTTCACTTGCGATTGGCCCTGTGCGAGTGGGGTACGTGTATTACTGGGGTTCGCGGGAAGTTTCACACGCGATTGGCCCTGTGCGAGTGGGGTACGTGTATTACTGGGCTTCGCGGGAAGTCTCACACGCAATATGAGCAGGGTACATGTATTTCGGGGGTGTGTGGGGAATCCTACATGTGAATTGGAAGTGGGGGTCCTCCCAGGTGTTCCATCTACACCCTCCATGGCCCCTGCAGGCAGCCCACATCACAGGGGACGACCCTGCACCCCTAGTCATGTCCCACAGGCAGCCCATCCACCATGGGCATGCCCCCCAGCCAAGCCACATGTCAGCTTGCACTACTGATCACCAACTCATGCCCCCTGCACCACCACCCCCCAGCAGTGCGGAGCACCTGCCAGCAGGCCCCCACTCATGTCCCACTCATGCCCCCCCGCACCCCCACCCCCCAGCAGTGCAGGGCACCTGCCAGCAGGCCCCCACTCATGTCCCACTCATGTCCCCCTGCACCCCCACCCCCCAGCAGGGCAGGGCACCTGCCAGCAGGCCCCCACTCATGTCCCACTCATGTCCCCCTGCACCCCCAACCCCAGCAGTGCAGGGCACCTGCCAGCAGGCCCCCACTCATGTCCCATTCATGTCCCCCTGCACCCCCACCCCCCAGCAGTGCAGGGCACCTGCCAGCAGCCCCCCCTCATGTCCCACTCATGTCCTTCTGCACCCCCACCCCCAGCAGTGAAGGGTACCTGCCAGCAGGCCCCCACTCATGTCCCACTCATGTCCCCCTGCACCCTCACCCCCCAGCAGTGAAGGGCACCTGCCAGCAGGCCCCCACTCATGTCCCCCTGCCCCCACGTCATGACGATCCTCAATCATGGCCCTTATGGCCAGCCTACCCAGCCCAAAGACCCAACCAAGTATTGCATCCACCCACATAGAAAAGGCAATTACATGATACAACCCCAAAGGCAGTTATGTAAATGAACAAATGTCCGTCACACACACACAATGGGCCTCATTACGACCCAGGCGGTAAGTTACCGCCTGGGTCGTACCTTTACCACCATGGCGTAAACTACGTTTACGCCATGGTGGTTGGCGGACTTACCGCCCCATTCCGAGGTTGGCGGGGCGGTAAGTCCCCAATCCCCATTTACCCTTCCCCATTCCCATTTTTGCCCCATAGGGCATAATGGGAGTGGGGAAGGCGTTAATTACGCCACCGTAAATTACGGTGGCGTAATTAACATCAAGGTCCCTCGGGGCCATGGATTTTAACACCTGCTAAAAGCAGGTGTTAAAACCTCCATGGCGCTAAGGGACCTCGGAATCAGGCGGTAAGGGTCGGCGCTGTTTACGCCGCCGTAAACCCCTTACCGCCTGAGTCGTAATGAGGCCCAATGGGTGCAAGTGAATGTGAAAACCCATATCATGACATGCATGAAACCAATGAGATAATACCACACATCGAAGATGTAGAAAAAAATGTATTAAACACAACATGAATGTAATTAAAAAAAACACAACAATGGGAATAATTAAAGAAATGTTGCATGTCTGTAAAAGAATAAAATACAAGAAATCATAATCCAAAGAAATCCAAAAGAAATGGTGTCCAAAGTCACATTCCAACAAAGCAAATCCAAGGGAAAAAAGAAAGTGAAATCCATTGCTCCATGGTGAAAATAAAAAAATATGAATAATCGAATGGTGAACTATGTACACATGAACAATCCAGGGTCCATGAGCCCAACTGATGAAATGAAACCTACCAAAAATACTACCTAATAAAAAACTATATACAAAAACGTGGTGCATTGTCCAAGCGCAACCAAAATAAAAAAGAAAAGGAAAGGAAACCTAACTCTAAAAACTACTTACAATGGCAGCGGGCTAGTCCGACGGCTCACTTCCTGATTTCCCGGGCCAGGGCATCATCGAACTCCTGCTTGATATCCCGGAGGCGGTCCTCTTCCATGGCCCGAGGGTTCGCAGGGACGATGACATCTGGACCTCCAGGTCCCTGCGAATTGCCTCGAGGCGATCGGCCCGCCTCAGAGCCCTACGCATGGAGTTCTCCGCCCTGACCATTGTGAGCCGTGCCTCTTCTGCCCGCTGCCGCTCTGCATCTATAGCATGGCCTAACCGCTGCCACACGGAAGACACTTGCAGTCCTGGGTCCTCCTGCCCCCTGGCCGATGCCTGCCCCTCCGATGTTTAAAGCCCCGAGCCATCATGGCTCCCACCTTGTTGCTGCTGCTGCTGTGCCTCTGCCTGTGCCCTGGCTCTTGTTGCCTGCACATCCTCCTCCAGCTGGGGTGCAGTTGTTATGATATGATATGATGGGTTATTTATAACGCGCTTAATAGCCAGAGGTTTCTAAGCGCGGACCCGGGGATCGAACCTGTTGTGCTCCGTGTTGTCTTGCTTCCAAGTCGAGCACGTTGCACCTGAGCTATCCTCCCGAGACAAGGTTGAGGTGGCCAACCCTGCTGGACGTCCGACTCCCGACTGTGGCAGGGATGTGTGCTCCACCAGCCTGGCCGCAAGGTCAGAGGCAGCTCCACAGGGTACCCAGGTGATACATGGGTGGGAAGATGGCATGGAGGACGACTGGGGCATAGGGGGTTCAGGTGAGGAGGTGGTCGGAACAAGGTCCAGCAAACGGAGGAATCCGGCCTTGGTGACCTGCCCCAGTAGGTCAACGCGGTCAACGAGGCATTTGAGATGACGTGCAGTGTCCTCACGAAAACACTGCAGGTCACCTTGCATGCCCCGTTGACGCAACGCCATCCCACTCAAGACAGGCTCATCCCGGTCCCGGATAGCCATGTCTGCAGGGAGAGGAGGGCCAGTTGTTGTAAGTGGATCCCCTCCCTGAAAACGGGTCTGGACGTAGGCATCCCTGCTGGTGCATGATGATGCAGTCACAGGATCGGGGACAGGATTACACACAGGGACCTCTGCGGTGACCTGTGCTGCTTCCTGTCCCTGCCCCTGCACTGCACCACTAGCACCAGTGGAATCCCCACCTCCAGACCCTGTGTCTGTCCCTTGCATGGCCTCCTCATCCACCAAACCCCCCAGCAACCTGGATGACTCCGTGCCATCTTCCTCCGTCGGACCCTTTGGGGTCTCAGCTGCCCCTTCTGCTGCCGAGGAGTCCAACTCCGACCTCCGCCTCTTGGACCTACTCTCAGCAGCTGTGGCCTGGGACGCGGCACCAGACTCCTCACTCCCTGACGAGATGACAACCTGGGAGGGGAGCCGGGCCTTGCATCTCCGGCTGGCGGTGCGATCCCTGCAGCTGTGCTCCACAGCACCCTCTCCACCATCTTCATCAGTTGACGCTGCAGACAGGGAGAGATAGGACACAGGCCTCAGGGCACTGTACAATGGACTGATACACACATGACAGTTGCACATGTGTGGCAGTGTCAAACTTCAGACATGGCATCACATCCCCAACACACATGTCATTTCAACTCACACACATGAGCAATTCCACAGCCATATCACAACAGCCAGCACCATCCATACACATACAACAGCATGAGCATCCAAAGGTGAGCCAGACATCACATGAAACACAGGGAGTGCAGTAGACATGCACACACGCCACCACACTTACATGCATGTCTACATCTCCTCCAACTGTTGCAGTGATGAGATCGCCATACATGTCTGATCTGCCATTCAGCCTTCTACATATCAGTGTCACATGCATCCATGTTGCATCACAGTTGCACACTTGTCAAGTACACACACATGCACATGTACACAATGCAGATACATGCATTAGGAACCACCATCCGTGCCACAACCATGCCAAAGTACACACACAGAAATTCAAACATGTGTGCTCCCACACCTGCATTTGTCTAGCATGCTTACCAACACATACACCATCAATGTGTCTCACACATGAGAGGACACACATGTGGCAGCCTCACGCCCATGTTCATACACATCCCTACATGGTTCTACAAAAACACATGTGCAACCTGCACACTACTGGCACACCAGGACACGCACAGCATCCAATCACTCTGCATGTACACTTACCGCTCGACTCCAGACGGGTCTGCCTCTCAAGGATCTGGACGTAGAGCGCTGGGCATATGCGTTCCAGGACCGTCATTTGGCGGTCCGACAGCTGGCCCCGGCGCCCCTCGGCATCCGCTGCCTTTGCCAGGCCCCGGGCCTTGTTGAGGGTCCTGGACCTGAAGTCCTCCCAGCGGTTCTTGACATAATGTAAGTTACGGACTGCCACCCCCTCCGCGTTGATTGCAGTCACGATGTCCATCCAGATCCTGGTCCATCCTTCATTGTCGACGCGCGAACCTCCAAAGAGGGCATCATACTGCCCCAGGACTTGCTCCACCAGGACACCAACTTCCCTGGCACTGAAGCTGGTGGCCCTCTGCCTCTCTGGCTGGGGGTTGCCAGTGCTGCCTGTTGGTGTTCTTCTGGACATGGCAACCCCAGAGGCACGAGTGGGTGGGGAACTGAGTCCTGGGGCTGGGCTGTGGAGCGATGGAATGCAAGTCGGGAGTCTTCAGTTCCAGCAGGGGTGGTCACAGCAACTGCAACCCTGGCTGACGTGCTGGCAGCAAATGGCAGGGCACATGGGCAGCAGGCAGTCAGGCAGCAGCAAATTGCAGGTGGGAGAGTGCTCGGGGCTCTGGGGGGCAGTAATTTGGCCGTCTGGGCAGGAGCGTGGTCTTCCGTGTGTTTTCGCGTGGCCAGCTTGATACGGAGTGATTTGGCACGTGAAAAAATTGCACGTCAGCGTGTAATTGGAGGAAAGGTCTTTAGCGTGTAAGCGCGTCAGCACACGTACACGTTTTCATTGGACCAAAGGCCCTTAGCGCGTAAGCGCATACACGTGCGGGCGTTTCCCTTGTGACGTGGCCATAGTGGTTCAGTGTGCATGAAAAAACTGCACGTCTGCGTGTGAATGCGCGTAATCCGAGGAAAGAGCCTATGTGCGTAAGTGAAGTGATGCGCGCGGGCGTTTATATCAGCACAGGTTTAAGGTGAGCGGGCCAGCAGTTCGCTGTACGTGCCTTTCGTGGAGACCGACGTGTGTAGCTGCTTCGTGTTGTTTCGCGCAGCATCACATCTTCACAGCGATCGAGGACGTATCTCTTCTTTTGGTGAGGGGATAGGCTACGCGTGTTTTTCTGCATCGCCCTAGTCAGACGGTGAGTCGCGCACGCTATTTATCCCACATCGGGTGCCCCTGTGTATCGCACCTGTTATCGAGGGCATAGTAGCCTGCGTGTCCCACGCGTATGCGTTTTTCGTGTTAATGGGTGCCACCACGTACTGCGGGAGGTTGATTCCCTGCGCGTAGGCTGCAGGGTTGCGTGCACGGTTTTACTGCAGTTTTGGGGTGCCTGAGCGTAGCGTGACCCGTCACTACATTACTGGGGTCACATACAGCCTTGCAGGTGTAGGGGGGCTGTTAACATCTTGCATCCCACCCCCTTCACCCCAATTACCCAGGTCAATTGTGGTGTAAACCTCCCATTGGCACTACTCCATCTGTGCCGGCACTACTCCATCTGTGCCATGGTTGGGAGGCCACCAAAGGTAAGGGGCGCCTCAGCTGGGCGTACTCCTCATGGCGGGCGTGGTCTGGGACGTGGCCGGGGTCACTAGGGAGTAGGGGGACTCCAGGGTGTCCAGGGTGGCAGCAGAAGGGGAAAAGGCAGGGGTGCGCCACTTGAGCACGATGTTGTGCCATGTGTCGGTGCAGTCATGCCACCACCCCCTGTGGTTCTGGGAGATGCAGCTTCTGCATCTGGCACTGGCGCACGTGTGACCCGGCAGTCCGTTTCATCGACTGCCACATGCCCAAGGGTAGTGGTAGCTGCAGGTGCAGCTGTGGACACCACCAACCAGGCTCAGGGTCTGCCAGCGCAGGCTGCATTGGCAATTGAAGAGCCATTGGAAGATTTCCAACAGGCCCAGAGGGAAACCGTAGGGGCACGCAGGGCTGCCCTGACAAGACACGTGTCCCTGGGGCAGTAATGTCATCTGCTCCCCCGAAAAGCCGGGTGTTGGCAAGTGCAGGGGCAGATGCACGCAACAACACCCCGGTTGTGAGTCTGCCAACCAGGACAGTCGCGGTCAATGACCCTGCCACAGCAGATGTTGGTGCACAGGGTCCATTAGAGGGCACCCAGCTGCCACTGACGCAAGTCAGGCCTTTGGTTGTCCCTCCACCTGCCACTCCCTTGGCTCAATCCACTGGTCCCACTGGCCATGCTGATCAGGGCGGCATCAGCCAGCCAGGGTCTGCACCACAATCCAAGAGGAGGAAGGTTGCACCTGCAGCACAGGCTGGGACCCCACACACAGCCACGACCTCCTGCACGTCGAGGAAGAAGCCTTTCTGCAACCAGGAACTGGACTACCTTGTGGACTACGTGCGGGACCACAGCTGTGACATGCTAGTGGGTGCCAATTGTCAGACTAAGGCTGCCCACCGTGATACCCACTGGAAGCAAGTTGCGGAACATGTGAGTGCATTCGGCCATGAGGTGCGCACGGCGCAAGAGTGCAAAAAGCGATAGAATGACCTCAAACGCAGCGCTAAAGCTAAGTGTGCCTCAAATTACAACTTGACTCTGGTGACTGGTGGTAGGTCTGCACCGGAGGAGGAAGACCTCACTGCGCATGAGTCACGCGTTGCGGAGTTCATACCATCAGAATCGGTCAAAGGAGTGGGAGAGATGCCAGACTTTGATGCACAGTCCAGTGAGTGTTGATGCGTGTTTGTGGAGGACGTGTGTGTTTTACTTGTGTGATGTGATGTGCATGACAGTCACTACATGTCACGTGTACATGGTTATGATGTGTGAGTAATGCAATGCTTCCCTGATGCATGTCTACTCTGCTGGATGAAGGACATGTGGAGCAGATGGGGACTGTCCACATCACCACTTTTGCATCCTACTCACATGCTGGTTACCAGTTTGCCCCTCCGGTCCATGTTCCAGCTCACTGGCACTTCTGCATGTAGCGTGGGGTGAGCTTCCTCTCAGCCCAGGAACTATTCATAGCATGAATGACGTGCATGTGTACTCTGCCTGCAAGGGGGGACCCAATGTAGGCATGCTCCCTTGCCCGTCAACCCCCTGCTCTGCACCCCAAATCCACTTTAGCACTGGTCTGCTACAATATTGCCGTTGGGTACTTCCCTGTTCATGCCTCCTGTGTACATGCTAACATCCAGCGGCCAATCTGCCAGACATATCCATTGTGGTACATCCTTAGTACTTGATGCAGGGTGTCTCACTTGGACTGTGCAGAGGTCAGATGCCCCTCAAGGACATGAGTGCCCATTCATGCTCAATGTGCATTCCATGCATGCCCATATGTGTCCATGACTGGATGATGACTGTAATACAAGTCCAGGATAACCTAAATTGCATGGCATTTCATCTGCCTTCCCATGTCAACTGTGGCTCAGTACTGCGTTGCACACATTTTTAGGTCTAACAATCTGTGAGGGTCACAGGCCTCAGCCTGTTTAAAGGCCAATGACTCTGTCCAAATGGTGTAGTGTCTTCTTCACACGTGGGTGGACTCCAGAGGTTTCATCATGTGTCCTGCTTACTGTCCCATCATCATTTGCAGTGTTGTCACTTGACTCACATGAAGCTGTTGATGCTAGTCAACACTGACTGTTAATACAAAGGTCTATGCTCAGCCTTTTGATACCATGCTAGGCATCCGTGCTTTTACACTTGGGTGGAGGGGTGCTTTGCTTGTATATATGCTACCCATTGAATGCACATTGCACGTGATGCCTGAAGTTGACCTTGCACTGCCTTCACATTTTCTGACACACACCATGGAGTCCTTGTACATGTAGGTAGTGAGTAACATACATATTCGCTGCACTGCATAAACCCACCTCAGTGCAAACTGCCACCTTTCAACAGGTCTAATCACAGAAGCAAATTCAAGTTGACCCAGCATGCATGCCAGGTTCTATTTTGTGTGTCACATGTCTGCCTGATGTGTTTGTTGTCGGTGTGTGTGTGTTGTGTGCTTCTAACATGTGTAGTGAACTTTTTTCTCTCTATTTTTCAGATGATGACGCAATGGAGCTGGAGGATGTCGTTGTCATGCCAGGCACAGGGTTGATCTCACTACAACAACCCGGCACAAGTGGGGGTCGTGGGGTGGTAGGCCACGAAAACCCCCAAGTGCTACAGTCCATCTTGTCTCTGGCTGCCTAAGAGTCCAGCCCTGAAGAACACTCTGACGACCATGTCGAGTTGGATGAGCATCAGGTCCATATGTCAGGGGTGAGTGATATTGATGTGGACACTCCTCTGTCCGTGACACCTGCACTGAGGGATCAGACCATCTTGGTACCTCCACGCGTGGTGGATCGGGACGCAGGGTCACCCTCCACACCAGTCACTGGTGTGCCTGGGACATCACGTTGACGGGGGCATGTAGTTGTGCAGCCGCGGGCGGTGCCAACCCAACGAGGACACACGGTCCTTGGGTCCCGCAGGGTTCAAGCCCAGCAACGTGGTCGCTGCGCGCAACCACAGTATACTGAGTGGTAGCAAGACATGACTGCCCATTCTGAACGGCAGGGGGCAGCAATGGAGAACATTGCTGAGAACATGGAGCGTGTGGCCCAATCTGTGCTCCCCCCTGCTAGGCAGGTGCTTCTCCAGCAGCAGGCGGCACGGGCCACGGCCCGCTGACTCAGGCTGGGCATGGCGGCCTCAGACAGGGCACACCAGGCTGAAATGTCGTCTCTGCGTCAAGCAGTTTTTGCTCACGCAGAGGCACACATGAAGGCCCTGAGGGAGGAGTATGCTTCCCTCAGATCCACTCTGGGTGTCCTTCTGATTTCCCAGAGGGAGCGGGCAGAGGAGAGGTTTGCACAGCTTGAGTGTACCATCTCGGCTGAGCTACATGCTTGCCGGGAGGTGCAGCAGTTGTCAAGCCAGGCCTTGCAGGAGGAACTCTGTGTTACACGTGCTACCTTGCAAGAGGAAGCACGTGTATCACGGGAGGTTCTGCATGCATACCTACATGTCATCGCGACACAGAACCAGGCTCACCCGTCCGGCAGACCTGCTGCTGACGAGGGGCAAGCTGCGGCTAGGCGTGGTCATGTCCTGTGCCACGTCCTCCTTTCCAGGAAGAGCCAGACTCGGACGACAATCTATCTCCCACATAGGTCGGGCTGTGCAGGCATTGAGCCCATGGAGGTTTTTTTTTCCTCAGCATCATCGCATGTGGGTGTTGAGCAGCACCCTGTACCTCCCCCCTCCTGGGTGCCCACCTCCCCGGGTCATATATGGCCATTTTTGATTTTTCTTTTAGTTTAGTTAGTTAAGTTTCTGTTTGATAGTTAGTTTAAATAGGTAAAGTAGGTTTTCATAGTTAGTGTAATTAGTTAATATAGTTTAAAATTGCTAGTCTATTGTGCTTTCATGTGAAGGTGTGGTGCTTTGTGGCTTTTTAAAGCATCCACTGTCTGTTCCAGCTGGGCCCTTCAAGCTTGTCTTGTGTATCTGTTTGCTGCTTGGGGTGCTTGACTCACATATGCCACTCCTGCTTCCCTTATCCATGGGCTCGCAAGGATGGTTCGGTGTAACAGCCTAATACACAAGGGCAATGGACTGTCATATCTGTGGCATATCTGCTGCTGTGGAACTTGTGTTAACACCCCTAGTGGGGATGATTGGGGTGTAATTGTCCACTGTTCTTCTTTTGCTAGATGGGGTGTTTAATGATTCATGTGTGCATTCATTGTTATGCATTGTGTTGTATGTTTCTTATCTTTAATGAACATGTGTTTGTTGCAAATCATGCCGTACATAGTGTGTTCCACAGTGTTGCTGTGAAAGACGGACTGATGGTGTGATTTCTGATGTATGTCTCTGACATGGCCCAGTCATGTAATGCCTGAAGAGACACACACACAGATGAATATTAAGCATTAATCATGTGTTTCATGCACTTTCTGCAGGGGGATGAGCCTCAAGACCACCTTTGCCAGCAGACATGGGCCATTGGACGTCTGGAATCAGGACACGTTTGGTGCTGCCGACATGCGCATGTGTGCACAGGCAGAGGCACAGGGATTGCAATCATACATCCGAAAATCGATGACATGTTTCAAGGGACTCCAGGCAAGCTGAGCAGCACAGGGGGGTCACAACACAGCAAACCTTCCACCAGGCCAGTTGAACATGCATACTTAGTAGCAGCACTGATGGTGAACTTGGACAAATATTGGTGTAGAAGCGCACAATACAGCTCAGATGTGTTAATAGACTGATGGCTAGTTGATGTGAAAGTTGTCTGGGGTACCTGCGGGGGGAGTGGCACATACCCTTCGGTCCACCATGGTCCATTGAGGCACTTGTATTAGCCATGTAGCTTTCCGAGACATGGAATGAAGCAGCTCACAGGGACAGACAGCAAGGGACAGACTCGGGTGCAGTGCATTTCATTTCCAAGTAGAAATTGATACATGCACTGGCTACTTTATTTTGGTCATGGTGGTACAGGACTTGTTCTGAAGTCAGACCTTGCTATATGTGTCTGTCTGCTTACACAGGGAACATTGCATGGTGTGTGAATCGTGACACATTGGTGTTCCATTTGCCACGCACCCACCGGTGCCCGACTTACTGCATTGACTGTGTATGAACCATCAGAGGGGTAATGTTAAGTATGGGTATGACGCATCCACACATGTTTGTCTGTTTGTAGTGTATTTTGTTACTTTGGGGCATATTTGGTAGTGTGTTTGTGTGTTTTGGGCATGCACAGATTATTAACTGTGGCTCTCTTTGCAGCATTGAACTGCTCCTGTTACCGGACCGGAGAATGCACAGGCAGGAGGCCAGCACTCACTCCAGAGATAAGTTTCTCTTTGACTTCCATTTGAGTAATTTGCTGCTAGGTGCATTTGAACAAGTTTTGTCGATTTGTGTATGTGTTAATGTGTGTAATACATTTTGGTGCATTCCCTACTTTCCCGTGTCAATCCTACTCCCCTCTCCTACCCCTCATTCCTATTTTCCAGTATGCCAATCCCTGTGACGACTGCATATCCCTGATCCTCCTTCCCCTCCAGGGTCTCAGAGGCCTGTGTGAGTTAGACCTTGCAGGCACCCAGACCACGGTGGGGGTGGTTGTTTTGTGCCACTCCTGCGCCTGTACACGGGAACTGTGACAGTAGACATCCGTTTGTGTTGCATCATTCTATGATATGTACCACACATGGTTCAGATCCTGTAGTGACATTGTTTTACTGTGCTACCTTGGTTGTTGACATCATTGTGGTCATACTTGGCCTTTGTGGCGTACTGCTACTCCACTTAGTAGATGTCAGAAGATGACTTAGTACTCCTCGTACTAAGTCATCTACTGGAGGCTGTTCTGGTTTGTTTTACTGCCTGCAGGGTATTTGCTTGACTTCTGTGTTGTCCTGCTTTTAGTTCTCTTGGAATTTGTGCTTTTGCAAATCTAGGTGGACTCTGAGGGTTCTGGCAACTTTTTACACACAAGGTGGGAGATGGTGACAAAGGGGAAGGGTGATCCTGTGGCCAGGTGGAATTCAAGGATGTACGATGAATGACCCAGATGCAGTTGTTCAGTGGGTCGTGGTGATTTGTGAGGGAGGGGGGGTGTTTTGTTGTTGATAGTTGCCTTGCCCTGCAGTGTGATGGGCACCCTGAAATTGTAATTGTGCTTTCCTACGTACATGAAGTATTCTGCTGATCAATATCTGTTCATGTGTTGTGTTTACCTTTCAGGTGTGAGAGGATAGTTGTGGTTTGACATGCTGGGGTATACACATGGTGAATGTTCACATGTGATGTGTAGACGACACTGATGGTCACTTGATTTCACATGCATGTATTGAGTGCATGTCCCTACTGAACCACACGCTCGCACTATGATCCACTACATGTACAACCACACTTCCATGTCCACGTGTACACTCTGTTTGCCTTCTGGTTCCCACTGTGTTCCTGCAGCACATGTTCTCTGACCATTTGTGGATCCTGTACATGCCTAATTTGTTTTTTTATGTAGTTTGTCGCTTAGATGTCATGCTCAGGGTGTGCATCACTCACAATGGCTGTTCACTGTGCTGTGCGCTGAGCAGCGTGTTGCAGGAGGTGGACACGGCACACAGTAGCTGCAGTGTTGATTTTGCAATGCACATTGTGCATGTAGACAGGCATTCATTGTTATGTTTCAACTACAACTTTTGGAATGCATTTGGGTATGACTTATTTTGGGTGGGAGGTTGTTGGTCAGTCATTTCATCTGATTCCATGTCAGGCATCATTGTCTGATGCCAATTTACATTTTTCACATGGCAATGTGCACCTTATTGTTACTGTGTTGGTGTATGGCTATTGCTTGCCATGTTATGTTGTGGTTTTGGAGGTTTTGAGTGACATACCAGCGATAGTCATGGCCTGTTTGGCAGGTCTGTGTGATTCACACCTTGCATGTGTGCCTTTTGGTCACACAGGATTGCTTGTGTTTAAGTAGCTAGGGATGCACACAATGTGGCAATTCCATGGCAACAATCTCAGGGTGGTAAAGTTGTGACAGTTGACTGTCTCTTTGTCATCATCGATTGTCACCTGGTATGGGCCAGGCCTGTGTGGACTCCGCAGGGTGGGGAGTTTAGGTGAAAAATCTGTCCACAAGCTGGGTCCGTGCTTCCTCGCCACATGCCCTATCCCCTCCCATGGGCAGCGCCTGTGCCTGTGGTTGGGGATGTGGCGGCACCACCATGTCCACTGGTACGCCCTGCCGTGTTGCAACATTATGCAGGACACATGCTGCCACAATGATCCTGCACACTACTGGGGGTGCATAGAGTAGCTGCTCGCCAGAGCGGTCAAGGGAGCGGAAGCGTGACTTGAGCACTCAATGTGCGCTCCACTATGGCCCTGGTTGCAATATGGGCCACGTTGTATCTTACCTGGGGTGGTGTGGTGGGGTTCCGGATTCGCGTCATCATGTGGTTGCTCAGAGGGTAGGCACTGTCCCCTGTAGAGGTGATAATGGTTGTGATTATTGGGGTTTGTGTATTTGTGTGTGTGTGTGACATGCATGCACGTGCACAAGCATTTGTACTCACCTAGGAGCCATGTGTCGCCATGCTGGCCAGCTTCCAGGACCCGGCTCAGGGTGGACATTCTGTATATGAAACTGTCATGGGTGGAGCCAGGGTAGTTCTCATAGACAGAGGTGATGAGTCCCTTTGCATCGCATACCACCTGTACATTGATGGAATGCCAGTGCTTGCGGTTTCGGTAGATGTGCTCAGTGGCCCTAGGTGGACGTAGGGCCACATGGGTGCAATCTATGGCACCGAGCACTTTGGGGAAGTGTGCCACCCTGTAAAAGTCCTGGACAATGGCCTGCCTTTCTGCGGGTGTTCTGGGCATTTATATGTGCCTGCGGACTGAGGAGCGTGCAGTCATGATTGCCAAGACCTGGTGTAGGCAGCGTGACTGCGTGGCCTGTGAGACCCCCCCACTATGGCAGTATTCCGCTGAAAAGACCCAGTGGCCAAAAAATGCAGGACATTGAGTACCTTCTCCAAGGGGCTCAATGCTTGGGAGCAGAGGGTGGAGGATGTTAGGTCATTTTCCCACTCCCTGACCAGGACTAGGATGATACAGGGTGGAAACTTATACCTGCCATAGACCTGGTCCTCAGGCATCCCAAAAAGGCTTTTCAGTGGTGAAAAAATGCGTGCCCTGGCTATTCTCCTCCTCCTGCGGTGTCCCACGATCAGTGCTGCGACAAATGGGGCATTCATCGTAGCTGTATATACGTGTTTGTTGTTTGCGCGCACTTTTATACTGTGCACGGGGACGCTTCCGCCTGCCTTTGTGTGGCGGACGCGTTGACGCCTGTGCGCGTCTTTTGCCGTGCGCAGGTTTCCCTTATTCGAATCCATGAATACGGGTTGTTTGCGTGCGTGTGGGTGTTCTGTGTAGTTCCCTGCAGTACTTCCTCAGTTACACCTTCTTTTTCACGCGTTATTCCCCATTCTGCGTGTTACGACCCCTGTTCCGCCTACTTTTGTTGTGTGCGCCACGCTATGTGCGCTTTCGCTGTGCGCTTAGCGCACGCTGTTTGGAGATGTGTGCACCAGCGTGCGCCATGCACAGATTTTGCACACAACCAGTGGGAAAGTAGCGCAGCGCCTTCCTTGAATCGCACGTGTGCGCGTGCTTTCTCACGCTTGCGCTTCCTTGCGCCTGCTTGCGCTGGGATTTTCGGCGCACGTTTGTTCCATGAATCGGCCCCTAAATTGGAGACTTTGAGACATTAAAGATGGATTTTGTATGAGAAGTAGCATTGCAAGTGTCTCACGGATGCATAAAGCGAATCAAGGTCAAGTGAGTTAGCATGAAAAATGTTTAGAAGCATGAAGATCAGAGCTAGGCTCAGGTCATGTGCCACCATAAGCAGATTCTGGGAAGAGGCATTTGAGAGGATAAAGGTAGTAACTCTATGTGAACTGCAGCATAAGAAAATACATTTGCTCTTCAACAAACTATCATGACACGGGAAGCTACTGAAGCAGAAATAACGTTGGATTGCAAAAGTGGTGATGTCTGGGACTAAAATTATCCCGAGACATTGGAACAGAACATGCTCTGTCTGTAGGATTGGTTGCTGAGATGACTACAGTAGACACCATTGAAAGAGTGACGATGAATAGATTTGGCCAGGAAAATGTGTCCATTGCAAAATGGGGAATTATATAGAATTGTATCACTAAGCAACCTGACTTAGATGGTCACTCTTTTAGAAATGTTCCTCCTACTTAGTGCTGATTTATCATACTTTAAAGTCCAAGGACGGCACTGGTTTGGGGGTCACTAAATGCAAGATTACCTTTGACAAGCCCCTTGTTCAATATACCACTCATTGACAAAATCTAACCATTTCAAAATACTAAAAAAGGGAATTTCTTTGATGGAAAAAGAGAGGACAATCTAGTGAAATATTACCTGATTTAGGCGATGCTCATATGTTGATCAGCAAATCACAACTCCTCTTCTCCCTTCTTATGATCAAAATCTACATATTTAAATCCCCAATGTAATCCTTTTTGTACTTTTGTCTTCTTGTTATATATCTATTTGATTTGGCTGATTGAAAAAGGACCTCAATGTCACATGATTCAGGCAGACCCTCAAGCATGCTAGGAAAGCTCATACTAGTATTTTGGGACGGCCATATTTCCTTTGAATTCTCTGATATGCTCATGCAAGCACTTGCCTTGCTGCGCTCATTTGGAAATCTTTAAGAATGTATAAATTGCAATTTAACGAAGGAATGCCATAAAAGACATCCTTTTCAGCACATACCTTTTTGTATTCCAGTCAGCAAAGAACAGTTAACAGCCATTATAATGTTCAGCACTTTAATAAGAATGTACCTCCCAAAAAACAATTGAAATTGCTTAAAGTAAACCTTCAGGTTATCAACCTCGATATAAGCACCATTGCGTTGACTGGTCCTTCTGATTTCATAATCAAATTGGGATACAAATATGTAAGTATCACATGTTGCTTGCTTAATCAAAATAAAATCAGACATGCCCACTTTCAGTTATCGATTATGTCAACCTGCTGCTCTGGCCTCTCATGTGAAGGCCATTCATTGAGAACAAATGAATCCCCTCTACATTAACACTGAAAGAGAATGTCATTCCAATTTAGAAACTGAGAACTGTGTTAAATTGCATTTGCACATTTCACAGAGCTCACATCTGACTGCCGTTCGACTGCCGGATTATTTTTGAGTTTCAATGCATAAGAATGATTTTTGAGAAGTATTTTGTAGCAACAATTATTAAAAGATTATTAAAGCTGTCAGAATCACAATGGCATTTCAAAATCTCTGTGAAGAACATTATGTCCCTCTAAAATGAAACACTTCAGAGCATGTTGACATGCCAGCCCAAATGTCTGACATTCCTAAGAATGGGCAAGGAAATCAGAAACAGATCATTTTGGCCCATCTTGCTGAGTGCCTGTTAAAGCAATGTTAATTATGAAAGGCAACAGCTGACATATCATTGATCAGTTATTCTAATGTGTGTATAACATAGAAGAAATTCAATATCAGTCAATGAAAAAGAAATGGATTGAGGCACATGATGATCAGAACACAAAACCACCCTTAATTGTAGGATGCATATTTAAATCCCCAATGGTGATACAGTGATGAAACACAATGTGCTTACTGTGAAAGGTATCCAGCATCTTTTATACTTGAGCAATGATACGTTGCACAGCCTTAGCGCCACCATTGCTTTAATCAACCAACAATTATAGTCATAGTTGGGTGGCCAATGTGTACTCTTCTTAAATACTATGCATGATTTCAAAACCAAAAAACTGCTGCTTTAAAAAATGTTCAAGTCAATGTAAGTTTTCGATTTAGACGTCAGAAAAGGTCAAACCATGTAAAGCAATGTGTGCGTACTTGAATCTAAACTATCAAACAATAGGGACACGTGACAACACACACTCCACTAATGCCAGTCACAGAGGGTTGTTTCAGTAATATCATGGAAACACAGGATTCACAGGGTATTTTATTTATACATTTACAAATGGCAGTTAGTGTTTCTTACCTAATACCTCAAGGGGTTCCTCCATGAAATGACAGTTTACCAAATCTCTTCGATAATGGAATTGACGTAATTCCTGCTGCAATATCAATGAGACATGTACTCATGCTAGCCACATGATTCAGAAAAGGCCGCTTGTCAGCAGCACACAACACAATTGTTTTCCAAAGAAGATATATCAAGTGTCAGAAAGAAGGGGGAGGAGGCAACACACATTGACAAGTGCTCCTTACATTCAAACACCTCAATGGATAAGAATGATGAAGTTGTAGGAATTCCGTAAATGGAACATATTCCTAAATTTAAGAACATAATTGAAGATCATTAATTTAACTTAGCTGATGGTGGTCTATTTACCAAATTCTCAAATATATATTTACCACAATCCATAAGGTGGTAGCTTTGCTCATTCACAAACAGCAACCCTAACTGTCAACCTGAATGCGCCTCCTGTTTTTGCTCCGCCACACTGATAGAGCCGCAACCTCCTGGTAAGCTGTTTCCACTTTATTTATCTTATTGCTGCCATTCACACAGCAAATGGAGGGATTCTTCCATTTTACACTACCCACCACATCAAACCCTTCCTCACCACTCCCATACCCACACGTGGGGAATTGTTATCAGGGAGTGCATGGAGCATGTGACCAGAAGAAGCCATTTCAGAGGCACCCCATGGCAGCCTTTCTCAGGCAGCTGGCGAAGGGCATAAAGCAAAGGGTTGCTCCATTGGGCAGCTCCCATCCCTTTTCCCTGTTCACCATTGATGCCCTACAAAGCTGTCTACTGCTACAAACAGGTAAGGTGGTTAGGAATTGGTAGCACGGCCGGTGCTGTGCCTCTTAATTCTTGCCACTACTTTATTACTGTGTCCCTACCATGTGTCTCTTACCACTCTGATGATTCTAGCCACGCTCCAAAGCTAGCCAATGGCACTTAGTTGAAATTTTAGGGTAGCCATGCATTGCAATTAGAAGAACCTTTGAGGGCAGCCAATGCATTAATTTAGAATAATTTTACGAGGGTAGCCAGTGTACTGCATTTAAAAGAATGTATGAGGTTCGTCAATTTGTTGCATTTAGAACAATTTACGAAGGTATCCAATGTATTACATTTAGATTAATTTTGAGGGTAGCCAATATAATACATTCAGTTGAAATTATGAGGGTAGCCAATGTTTTTCACTAAAAATAATTTACGAGGGTAGCCAATGTGGTGCATTTAGTTGAATTTTGAGGGTAGCCGTGGATTGCACTTAGAATTTATTGAAGGTAGCCAATATATTGCATTCAATAAAATTGGAAGATGCCAACGTACAGCATTTGGATGTTTTTTGAAGGTGGCCAATTAGTTGCATTTAGCAGAATTTGTGAGTAGCCAATGTATCACACTTAGCATAATTTAAGGGTAGCCAATCCTTAGAGCAGTGAATGTAGCCAATGTGTTACACTTAGAAGAACGTTGAGGGTAGCCAATGTATTGCACTTACAAGAATGTTTAGGGCCGCTAATGTTGCCAATGCATTACACTTAGAAGAACCTCGAGGATAGCCAATATATGGCACTTAAAAAAATCCATAGGGGAACCTATGTGCTGCAACCTGGGGTGTTCTGAGAATAGCCAAGGTACTGCATTTAGACTAATCCCTAGGGCAACCTATGTATTGCACTCATAAGAACCTGATGGTAGCCAATATGATACAGTTAGCTGAATCCTTAGGGTAGTTTATGTATTGCACTTAGAGAGGGGAGCATATGTATTGCACTTAGTACAATCTGAGGGTAGCCAATGAATTGCATTTAGCTGAATTGGAAGCATAAACACGTTATTGATTAGGGTACTGCTGCCCCCTGAATGCTGCCTATGAGCTGAAAGCGTACTAACTCAAAAAGCTTGCCACTGTACTAATCACTCTCTCTCGCTCCTCTCCCGCATACCGCCCAAATACCACCCATGCCCTTAAAGGGCAGCAACACACCATACGATACACACAAACCACACACCCACGCACCCACCACAACTAACATCTGCAAACAACAAACAATCCCAAACACTGTGCTTTACCCTTCTGAACATAATAAGCCAGTGCACTCAATCAAAGCACTCTTAGAAAGCAAATACTCACAGATGCCAGTTTATCCTGGTTCTGCAAGCATGAACAGATATAATTTATAATAATCATTTTATAATTGGTTATTTATAATGCGCTTAATGCCCAGAGGTTTCCAAGTGCAGATCCGGGGATCAAACCTGTGTTGCTCCACTTCGTTTTGCTTCTAAGGCGAGCGTGTTGTCCCTGAGCTATCCTCCAGGAGCACGACATCTAGCCTATCCCTCTTTCCCCACTAACCCACCCCTCCCTATTTTTTACAGAGTGACACGAGCAACAGGAGACCATGCCAATGGTAACGGTGAGTGGTATAAGTCAACTTAACATAACATAACAACATAACATAAACATATCGCCTACCACTGACCTCACTGGAGACTTCTTCATACGCCAGTTTCTACTGGTTCTGCAAGAATCAACAGATGAGCACAACCTCTATCCTTTCCCTCTTCCCTCACTAATCCACCCAACCCTCTTTTTTACAGAGTGACGTGAGTGCCCTGAGTCCATACCAATGGTAACAGTGAGTGGTATAAGTCAACATAACACAACAACACAACATAACATAACAATAAAGCCTACCACTGGCCCCGCTGGAGACTCTTTCAGAAATCATAAAGGGAAATCAAAATAAATCATCCTACCATTACAGAGTGCTTTCAAGTATCCTAAAAAAGGAGTCCAAACATCCAGGCATTCAAAAGAGAGACACCGTTCAGCTTGACCTACCCTATTAATGATCAAGGCTTTTCAAGGTTCCACATGAAAAATGACCAGGCGCTACCTGATGATAAAAGTACAGAGAGCTCAACAAGACACAGCAGCATTTAACTTTGTTTTTGCTGTGATAATTGTTCTATTTTGACAACAGAGCCATAAAAACGTTTGCAATTAAAAAGTTCACATTGACATGATTAAGATATCTGAATTTAACATCATTAAAATTTCAGTCGTGAACCCGACAACAAGTATAAATGACTGTGACCTAATTATGGGCAATAAAAGCATCTATAAACAATTGCAACCGATGATTTCATATCTAGTTCCCCGTTTAATTACCATTAAAATTCATAAACATTTCAATAATAAATTGCTAATATCAGTTTCCTTATAATGTCACAAATTCAAGGGAAGAACTAGCCATCAATTTTCAGTTGCTTTAAAGCATCAACAATATTACAAAAATGATATCCATTACCAAATAAACATTCCACATGCTAGAGGTCATGCCTCCTATTAACAAACAGTCCCCTTTATTTCAAATTTGGTATGAATTGGGTTTTCTCCCTTAAGAACCAACCTCTTAACTTTGAAGCTCAGCAGCACTTTTTCGCTGGATTCATCAACGGTCTGAATGTTGTGGGTGGAGCGCACGCACGATTGTGTGTTTGTTTAAAAATGACAACTACTCTGCTGCTTGAATTTTTCATTACTTGTGGCATTTAGATGATTATCTACTTTGTGCCTTATTCTTGAGCTATATTTGAAGTGGTTTTCCTTTGATATCCGCTTGCATGCTAGATTCCCAGTTGGTCCCAAAATTCTCTAGGCTTTAGGTCCTACTGCTGAGTGGGACCACATCTCCCAGGAGCACCACTAGCCAGTGCGTTTTAACCAGTTTGTGCGGATTTGCGCTGGGACATGCAGCATTGCCGCGGAGCACCTCCCACCTGGCAGAAGCTGTTGTGGCCGAGTTACACGCCATTTCAGCCCATTACTGGGAGCTCTCTTTCCAAACATGTGACACCAAAGAGAGCTTAGCCTTCTTCTGGCAGCCCAAAAAGCGACTCGAAAGGCTATTGCGGGTCAGTGCCTTACTACTAAATTGGACGGTGACCCCTCTGCCCTAGATAAGCCTTCTGTTCAGGTCAATGTGCGGCAAAGAGATTTGGACTCGCTCAGTCTGACCATTGCCGCTGGGCTTTTAACTTCATCTATTCTGTGGTGATCACCTCAGATCCACAACCTAGGGTTGTTCTTTGCCCTCTCTGCAACTTACTTCTGTCACCTGACGCTATCTATTTTCATGAACCCGGTAGCCAGCATGGGGCTTTAACTGCTTTATGTTACTCTGGGAGTGAATATGCTTGCGCCTATATTTTGAGCAATGAAGCAGATCGATCTCTGGTTTTTGATGACATAAACACCCCTACTATACCTCTCATAGGAAGTGACCATACTGAACATAATGCCAAGCGAGTTGACAAACCTACCAGTCAATCCCTGGCATGAGCAACCATGAGCACTGAAGCCATGGGAAAGATAAATACAGAAAATCCCATTTCTATCTGGCCTAAAAATAACCAAGACATCCGGTCTCTATCCGCCAACCTGACGGGCAATAAGACCATTAAATCCGCACTCTTGAACACTAAATCCCTGAATAAACATGCCAATGGCATGCATGATTATATAATAGACAACAACATTGACATAGTATGCCTGACACAGACTTGGCTTAAGGATACAAGTGGGACCAAAATCAATTTAGCTACACCTAAATGATACATTCTTTATTCCCAAAATCGTGAACAAGGCCACGGGGGAGGAGTTGCCATTTTGGCTCAGAGTGAATACCACCTCTTTGAAGACCCCAGCACCTGTGTTCTCTGCAGAATCATGCATGTGAAATAAAATCCAACTCACAAAAGCTGCATTAACATCCTTCTTTACCGATCCCTGGAGGACATACCCAGATTTAAAGATGAAATTGTACAGTTACCAAGAAATTAAACAGACCTAACTGCGCCACCTTGTTTTTGGGAGAATGCAATAATTGGCGAGGTAACGTTGTTGATAAGGATGCTGTCTCCTTAGAACAACGCCTCAATAACATTGAGTATCATGTCCACAAAAGCAAACCCACATCTAACAAGGGAACTATACTAGATTGGGTAGCTTTGCAGAATTTGGATATTAGAATCAGCAGTACAAGACCCATGTATTTGGTCCGACCACTTCTTCATTGAGTTTCACATGTTGCTTTATGACACACAAAAAAGCAAGTAAATGCCCCCAAGAGTGTCTTCAGAATTATAATATAATCTAAACCACAGATTTACAAGAGTGTATTAATAATCTCCTGGTGTCTACAGCAAACTCTGACTCTCCCTGTACCCTAGTCACTGCATATCGATCTTTTGTGACACATATGCTAGATAAGGGTCCCCATGAAAAAGAAAATAGTAAGAGAAAACACCCTTCACAATGACTGGTTTACCCCTGACCTTGTCGTCCTTAAAATGGAAAAGAGACAAGCACAGGGCTCTAATCGGGGGTAAACGCGGGTGGGCAGAGTCCACCCACTTTTTTCAGAGGGTGGACTCAGTCACCCCAGCTCAAATGAGCAGCATTGAATGTATTCTTTGGATTTCTGAATTCAATCCAACCTCAGGTAAAAGGTTTGCAGGCCAGACACTTCACCACTGCACTATATAACATGATGAAAAATAACAAACAACTAAAGGTGAAATGTCCCATTTCGATACTGCAAGTTCCAGGGAAAACATTTTTATTGGTTCTTGGAGTTTAAAACATGCACACCTTTTAAGGTTTTCAGAAACACTATTAGAAGAAAATATCCTCTCTTGGTTTTGGGTGTGTGTTGATTTTATGAAAGGTAAATTCCTTTCGTCCAGTGCAATTTGGGTGGTTATGCAAAGCCAATTTAATCAATGTTTCTGAGCAGGAACGAAGGCCAAGACTCTTGGTAATAGGTAAAAACAGTACTTTTATTCAAACAGAACAGGGGAATTTAACTGTAGCAACAGGCAATTGACAACTTTGCAGGTATCTGGCGTTCTCCGTTCTATCGGATCTTAGTTCCTTTCATAAGATTGACCGGAGCAGGTCTCCTCTTCCAGATCTTAAATTAGTAACTTGGCCATTGTCCGTTTCATTTGTTCTGAGATCTCTCAGGCCACTTTTGGTATTCATATAAGAAACATATTGATACCTTGTCTTCTGCTCCGTTCACTCTCACAGGCTCCTTCTTTGATATGCAATTCCGTTTGTTTATCTTTACTCAGTCTCTTGTTTTCTCTCTCAAACGGTACGTGTGACACATTTCAATGCTCCCCTTTGACTTCATCAGCTGCTTTACTTGGATTATACTTGTCTTTCCTTTTGTCACGGCCAGAGGTCCTCGCGGGTGGGTTGCTATTCCCCGCTTCACCGGCAGAGGGCCTCGCATCTGTAGCTTCTCTGTGGATGCGGAGAATGAACAGCGTATCGGGGTCCAGCTGATGTATGAGTGGCTACGCCACCTCAGCCGCTTCGTTTACTTGCCTCGCTCGGGTCCCCAACTGCAGCCGTACCTAAACAAAGACTGTCAGGCGGCGCCGAACGCCATGTAACTTGACAACATTAATACAGACAGCTTCGTATTAACGCGGGGAAGACTTTTCTTTACTTGTCTCACCTCTACTTCCAATCTTCACTTCATGCTGTCTCTAAAATGCAGAGACTCGCTGTTATCAGTATGTTTTCTTCCGCTTACAACATTTAACTTTTTCTCTCCTGAACTCTAAACTCTTTTATAGGCCACCTTTCAATAAACCCACTCGTAACGCATCTCTTCCTCCTCCTCAGCTGTTACCTCGCAACCACAAACATGAACATATCCAGCTTAGAATAAGGCACCTTCAGAAGAAAACCCTTCTCCTATTTTCTAGGCCAAATGTCCTTCATCATGCTCAGGAACCACCTCCAGACAATCATCCTTTTGGTCTATCACTGCTGTGACACCTGATATTAGCAGAAAGACCCCCCTGGCATGGTTTATGGAATTAACCCTTTCACAGGGCCTCATTACAACCCAGGCGTTAAGGGTTCCCTTAACGCCTGATTACCATTTTAACGCCTGCTTTTAGCAGGCGTTAAAATGCAAGGCACTAACCCGCCTTGGTGCTAATTACGGCACCATAATTTACGGTGCCGTAATTAGCGCCTTCCCCACTCCCATTATGCCCTATGGGGCAAAAATGGGAATGGGGAAGGGTAAATGGGGAATGGGGATTTACCGCCCCACTCACCTTGGAATGGGGCGGTAAATCCGCCATCCACCATGGTGTAAACAGAGTTTACACCATGGTGATAAAGTAGGGAACTTACCGCCTGGGTTGTAATGAGGCCCACAGACCCCCCCCCGAGCCCTTACTTTCGAGAAGGGCATGGGCACGTGATAAAAAGTCGGCCTGTGCCAGGAAGCGACCAGGGTGGTGGACAGTTTGAAAGGAATAGGGTTGTAGAGAAAGGAACCATCTTAAGATTCTGTGATTGGTATATTTGTTCCTAGATAACCAGACCAAGGGTGCATGATCTGTCACCAAAGTGAAATTTCTCCCTTGGAGATAGTACCTGAGAGCTTCCACGGCCCATTTGATGGCCAAACACTCCTTTTCAATAGTTGCATAGACTAACTCATGAGGGGGTAACTTTCTGCTGATAAACAGGATGGCTCTCTCTTCTTCACCCTGACTTTGAAACCAAACTGCCCCCAATGGGCTCGGTCGGACAGAGCGTTCTTAAGGGCATTGAAGGCTCCTTCCATTTCCTCGCTTCTCCACTCCCTTTTGGGAGGTGCTGACATTCTTAACAAGTTGGTTAAAGGAGCTGCTATTGTATAAAAATAAGGAATGAACCTTTGATAGTACCCCACAAATCCTAGAGAGGCTCGAATCTGCCTGGTATTAGCAGGGAATGGTAACCGTTGTTTAGCTTCCCTCTTCTCTCGTTGTGGCCTGATGATACCCTGGCCAACAAAATATCCTAGGTATTTGGTATGAAGGTTTGCCACATGTGTCTTCTTTGGGTTGATGTGTAAACCTGCTTGTTGTAGGGTCTTCAGCACCCGCTCCAGATGAGACATATGGTCCAACCAAGTCTGACTATAAACAATGATATCATCCAAGTATGCTCCTACATATTGTTTATGACCTTTGATCAAGGAGTTCATTAACCTCTGAAAAGTAGCCGGTGCCCCGTGGAGCCCAAAATGGAGTACTGTGAATTGATATAGGCCCGTTGGTGTCGCAAAGGCTGTCTTCCCTTTATCAGTAGGCCATAGAGGAATTTGCAAGTATCCCTTCGTAAGGTCGATGGTAGTTAGAAATGTTGCCTTCCCCAGTTTATCCAACAAATCTTTAATTTGTAGCATTGGATGTGCATCAAATTTAGACACTTCATTTAATTTCCTAAAGTCCATTCAGAACCAAGAAGTTTTGTCCAGTTTAGGCACCAATAGCATGGGAGAGCACCACGCACTGTGTGAGGGTTTGATCACTCCCAACTGGAGCATCTCTTGCACTTCCGTATCGATAGTCTGTATTCTAGCTTCAGGTATCCTATATGGCCGTAGGCGTACTGTAGTTCCTGGAGAAGTATTTATGTGATGATATGCTAGTGTGGTTTTCCCAGGAATGGATGAAAATATCTCTGCATATCTGTCAATTAGCAGCAAAAGTTCTGACTTTTGAACTGGACTCAAATCTTTATTGATGTTTAACGCTTCTTTCCCGTGTTCTCTGATACCTGGGGTAAGTGTTCAGTTGACATCTCTTCAGTATTATTCATTGACACCATAGGCAGAGGCTCGACCCATTTCTTTAATAGGTTCACGTGGTACATTTGAAGAGGCACCTTTCTATCTGGTTGACGTATCCTATAGGTCACTGGACCTACAACTTCTTCCACGGTATAGAGCCCTCTCCATGAGGACAGCATCTTAGTCTCAGAGGTGGGGAGAGTAACTAGTATTTTGTCTCCTACTTGAAACGTTCACATTCGGGAATGCTGATTATAATATTGTTCTTGACTTCCTTGTGCCTGTAATAGATTATTTTGTGCTATTGAGCAGAGATTCTCCCCTCTCTCTCTCTCTCTCAGTTTTGAGGCATGTTCAGTAAGACTTATTTCTTGATCTGGCTGTTCCTCCCATCCTTCTTTTAAAATATCAAGCTTTGTACAGACTGGTCTGCCAAAAGTAAGTTCAAAAGGGGCAAACCCAGTCGACGACTGCAGTGTATTTCTGAGGGTCATCAATATCCCAGGTAATAAGCGATCCCAGTTCCTTTCCTTTGGAGAGGTAGTTTTTCTTAACATTTGCTTGATTGTTTGGTTATATCTCTCGACTAAACCGTCCGTCTGGGGATGATAGATGGCCGCCTTGAGATGTTCAATATGTAGGGTCTCACACACCTGTTTTATCACTGCAGACATAAAATTACTTCCCCTATCTGTCACAATTTCCCTAGGGATTCCCACTCGGGCGATGAAAGGGACTAACACATCACATATCTGGTGTGCATTAGTATACCTCAATGGAAAAGCCTCAGGATAGCGGGTGGTGTAGTCTACTATCACTAATATGTATTTGTGCCCTCGGCTAGTAGGGTCCAAAGGGCCAACTATACCCATACTTATTTGATGAAAGGGTTCTACAATTAGGGGAATAGATTTCAGCAGCGCTTTGGCGATCATAGCCTTATTCTTCCTCTGGCACTCTGTACATTGCTGACAGAATATGGCCACTTGACCATGTACTCCGGGCCAAAAGAATCGGCCAGTATCTTTTGTGTTGTGTTCTCTGTTCCCAAGTGTCCGTCTCCCACTTGCACATGAGCCACTTCAAATACAGGTCTATGATACTTTCTGGGAACCAAAAGCTGCCTGATTGCTTCACCCCCTTGGCCCTGCATGACACAATAGTATAGTCCTTTGTCCTTAATGAAACTCGGGCCCTTCCCATCTTGTCTTCCTCCTTCATTTTCTCTGGCATGCCGCAAGACAGGATCCAACTCCTGAGCCATTTGGAAACAGTCCCCCTGCTCGTCGAGCCTCCAAACCACTGGGACAGGGTACATATTTTGATTAACCCACTCCTTCCTGTCCTTCCGATGATCGCCCGGCTTTTCTGCTCCTTTATGGACGGGGCACAATTTCCTGATCATAGAAGGGGGCAGTCTTCAACCAGTCTTTCTTGATGCTTCGTATTAAACGAGGGAGATCAGGTACATCAGACCCGACCAGGAGGGGTTCTGGTAACACCGGCATCACAGCAGCTCTCACCCCAATTTGTTCACCTGCCACCTTAATCCTGATCTCCTTAGTGGGATACATTTTCACATCCCCATGCACACATTTTATCTGGATGCTAACACCCGACTCAGGCACTTCATCTATCAGGTCAGCAGTAACTGCTGTTTGCAGGCTTCCCAAGTTAATCATGGCCTGGGTTTGGCATCCCTCCACCGCGGTATCACAGGTATAAACATACAGGGATTTTGTAAGCTGGTGCGCTTCAGTAGCATCACTTTCTTTTGGGATTTCAAAAGTTCCAACGTCCATCGCCTCGGTCTTGCTTCGCTTAGGACAGAGCATGTTTGATGGCCCCATTCTCCACATTCAAAGCATTGGGGTCCTTTGAAGGTCATGGTGGGTGGTCTTGCTGATGTCAATCCTGGGATACCTTCACTGCCAAGTCGGGATCGGGTACTTTCCCACTCGGACCTGTGCATCATTTAATTTGGCCGCCTTGAAACATTTGTTGGTCTATTGGCCATGGTCGGAGTACCATTGGCACTTCTGCTGGGCCCCACATTTGTCATCATTTTGCTTTGACCTGTCTTTTGGTATGCTGAGGCGATGTTCACTGCTTCCATTAAGCTAGGACGATGGTGCTGTCTAACCCAGCGTTGTATGGGTAGCGGGAGAGAATCGACAAACTGTTCTAACACGATCTTCTCTGCCATTACTTGAGTCGAGGTAGAGACGGTTCGTAGCCACTTATCCCCCAACTCTTTCACCCGATAATACAGTTGTCTCGGTGTTTCATCACTTTGTAACTTGGTATCTCTAAATTTAATCCGATAGGCCTCTTCATCGTGTCCCAACCTTTCAAGTACCACTCTCTTCATGTCCACATACTTGGTGTCACCCATTGGGTTGACAGTTTTATATGCACTCTGCATCTCCCCGGTCATCAGGGGAGCAATGTAATGACACCATCTGTCAGGTGGCCATTGGGCATTTATCGCAACCCTTTCAAAATTTACAAAAAAATGGGCCGGATATTCCCCAGGGGCATATTTCTGCAGGACGGAGCCAGGTACTTGTGAGTGCCTTCTGAGATTAGATGCGTTGATTAGTTGGGCCTGTTGAACTTGCAATGCTTGTTGGAATGCCTGGCGGTCCACTTGGGCCTGTTGACTCTGTAACTGCAGCGCTTGGTGTAAATGATGTTGACCCGCGCTTAAGTCTTTTTTAAGGCTTCCATGGTGTTCTGCCTTATCTCACGGCTGCCACCAAATGTCAATGTTTCTGAGCGGGAATGAAGCCCAACACTCTTGGTAATAGGTAAAAACGGTAACTTTATTCAAACAGAACATGGGAATTTAACTGTAGCAACAGGCAATTGACAGCTTTGCAGGTATCTGGCGTTCTCCGTTCTATCGGATCTTAGTTCCTTCCATAAACTGGACCGGAGCAGGTCTCCTCTTCCAGATCTTAAATTAGTAACTTGGCCATTGTCCGTTTCATTTTTTTCAAGATCTCTCAAGCCACTTTTGGTATTCATATAAGAAACATATCGATACCTTGTCTTCTGCTCCTTTCAATCTCACAGGCTCCTTCGTTAATATGCAATTCCGTTTGTTTATCTTTAATCAGTCTCTCGTTTTCTCTCTCAAACGGTACGTGTGACACATTTCAATGCTCCCCTTTGACTTCATCAGCTGCTTTACTTGGATTATACTTGTCTTTCCTTTTGTCGCCGCCAAAGGTCCTTGCGGCTAGGTTGCTGTTCCCCGCTTCACTGGCAGAGGTCCTTGCATCTGTAGCTTCTCTGTGGATGCGGAGAATGAACAGCTTATCGTGGCCCATCTGATGTATGAGTGGCTTCGCCCCCTCAGCTGCTTCGTTTACTTGCCTCGCTCGGGTCCCCAACTGCATTCGTAACAAAACAAAGACTGTCAGCCGGCGCCGAACGTCATGTAACTTGACAGCATTAATATGGACAACTTCGTATTAATGCGGGGAGGCCTTTTCTTTACTTCTCTCACCTCTGCTCCCAATCTTCACTTCACACTGTCTCTAAACCGCAGAGACTCGCTGTTATCAGCACATTTTCTTCCGCTTACATTTAACGTTTTCTCTCCTGAACTCTAGACTCTTTTATAGTCCAATAAGCTCACTCGTAACGTATCTCTTCCTCCTCCTCAGCTGTTACCTGGCAACCACAAACATGAACATAGTCATCTTAGAATAAGGCACCTTCAGAAGAAAACCCTTATCCTATTTGCTAGGCCAAGTGCCCTTCAACATGCTCAGGAACCACCTCCAGACATTCATCCTTTTGGTCTATCACTGCTGTGACACCTGATGTTGGCAGACAGACCCCCCTGGCATGGTTTCATGGAATTAACCCTTTCACAAACATGCACACCTTTTAAGGTTTTCAGAAACAATATTAGAAGAAAATATCCTCTCTTGGCTTTGGGTGTGTGTTGATTTTATGAAAGGTAATTTTTTATAGTCCGGTGCAATTTGGGTGGTTATGCAAAGCCAATTTAATGAAATATGCATATTTCACCATGTGCTCATTTCTGGCGATGTCAAATCCCCCCCTGCTTTTATTTTTACGACTTGACCCCTGGACAAGCAGAACAGAAGTGGCAGAAAACAAATTCAGTTAAATGTTGAGAAATCATATTAATCAGCTATATATGAGGCCAAGAAAATTATTTCAAATAGCAAATTGATAATACACAGAAAAATACTAAAAAACTCTTTGAAATATTGAAAGCACTTAAGAAACCAAAAGCACAGGTACCACTTTTCAACCCAACTAATCCAGATTGTGTGAGGGTCCAATAAGCTTTCACAGATAAAGGCACCAAGGTCGGAGAAAAAATTTAAAAAAGATCTACCGACTAATATTCTCACCAACACACCTGATTTTTGTGCTGTCTCACTGAGCGGTGTTAGGATAGGCATTCATCATTACATTACACACTTACAGCCTGCACTTGATATTTACATGTCATGCCTGTCAGCCTTTAAAGTGTTTAGTATATGCATCATATTGCCTTCTGTCACCCATAGTTACATTAGAACTGTATTGCATGGTGAGAGTTGTAGGGTGCTGAAGGTGGACGGTTGTAAGCCGCCTGCTGGGGGTCGTCTATATATGTAACTGTAACTTTCAATAAAAGGTCTTTGTGATAAAGTACCAAGTGTCAGCAGTCTACTTGGCAACATAACATTTGGCGACGAGGTCTAAGAGGAGCGGACTCCTGGAGACGACCCCCGGCGCGCTTGGAGGATCCTGCTGTTGTTGTAGCTGTGGAGTGGTGCCACAGGCAGTTGTGAGTGCTCATTGCCAGTGAGGTCTTTTCGGCGAGGCAGCCGAACGGAAGCCCAGCAGTGTGGAGGGAAGTGCTTGCAAGGCGGAGGAAGCAGGATCCTCGGATATTACGGGAGGTACACTTTCTCTATTGCCATATCCCTCCCAGAGACTGTGGAGTTGGGGTGATTGGGCAGCGGCAGTTGGTCCACTAGCGCCATTGCAATTTGATGTACTTTTAAATGGTTCTCACGTTCGCTTACCCCGCTGGCGGAGGAACGCCGTCATACCCTCACATCACAGCTGAGGACTCCCTGCGTGACGAACTTCCGCGCAGCCCGGTGTCTTGCGAGTGACGTCCACACGTCCTAGAGGAAAGGACCCAAGGACGTAGCAGCCATTTTGGTTGACATTGTTTCCATGGTAATTGGAGCCGCAGTCGGGAGTCGGGAATCAGCTGATCTTCGGTTTGGTAGTGTAAAAGAAGCCTCGATCCAATTGTACGCTGTGGAAGAAAAGAGAGTGGCGGCCACGATCAGGTCTATGTTGGATCTCTAGCACTGCAATTGACCAATCACACTGAAGAGTCTGATGGTGAATGTTTAGGAGACATTACTGGGCATTTGAAATTACTTGGCACTCGAAGACATTTCTTGCACACCTGCAACATTACATATTTTGAGTGAGACATGGCGAATGTGCATGCGCCTGTGTTTTTCCTTCCTGCGCCAGGTGAGCCCAGGGTGCAATGGGTGGACTGGAAGGAGGGTTTCAACAAGTATGCACTAGCAGTATTTGGTGCCAACTACTCCAATGAGTGTAAGGAGGCGTTACTGTTCCATTGTTTAGGAACTGCAGGGCAAGAAGTTTTAAAAAAATTACCAGAACCCATTGATATACTGGATGGAGCTCCTTATGAGAAAACATTAGCAAAATTGGACAGGCACTATAAAGTTGAGGAGAATATCATACTGGAAAGGTACAAGTTTGCCACGAGGGACTAGAAGAGTGGTGAAAGTATTGAAGATTTTGTTACAGCTTTGAGGGGTTTGGCAGTGAAATGCAGGTTTACTCACTGTCAGGATGAGCACTTAAGAGATCAATTGATTATCAAATTTTCCAGTGACAGTATAAGGAAAGAACTATGGAAAGAGAGGAACCCCACCTTAGATCGAGCGATTGAGATAGCGAAAATGGTAGAACATACCGACAAGTGCATTAAAGTGCTTCAAACAGATACTGTTAACAATGGAAGACCCAAGTTGGAAGAGAGTGAAGGGGCAGTACAAAAGGTGTCAAAAGTCGTTCAGAGACAGAATACAGGGAACCCAAGGCGTTCCACGCATTATGGGAAGAGATGTGAGGATCGCCAAGAAAATAAGCCGGCAACTGGCAGACTCGACAATGGGTTCCAACAAAAGACAGTAGAGGAATGTCTAAAGAATTGAATTCCTTTAAGACGGTTAAGGATTCTGGGACTCCAAGGGGTTTCCCAGGGAGGAGGTGTTTTAGATGTGGAAGTGTATCACACATAGGGCCTCATTACGACCCAGGCGGTAAGTTACCGCCTGGGCCGTGACTTTACCACCATGGCGTAAACTACGTTTACGCCATGGTGGTTGGCGGACTTACCGCCCCATTCCGAGGTCGGCGGGGCGGTAAGTCCCCAATCCCCATTTACCCTTCCCCATTCCCATTTTTGCCCCATAGGGCATAATGGGAGTGGGGAAGGCGTTAATTACGCCACCGTAAATTACGGTGGCGTAATTAACTCCATGGTCCCTTAGCGCCATGGATTTTAACACCTGCTAAAAGCAGGTGTTAAAAGCGCCATGGCGCTAAGGGACCTCGTAGTTGGCGGTAAGGGGTCGGCGCAGCTAACGCTGGCGTTAACCCCTTACCGCCAGGGTCGTAATGAGGCCCATAGTGTCTGATAAGGAATGTTTTGCCATACATATTATATGTAATGAGTGTGGTGTTAGAGGGCACATTGCTCGGTGTTGTAGAAACTTCAATTCTGGGTCAAACCAAGTGCATGAAATAAGTGTGCGCTATGAAGATGAATCCTACTGTGAGGATGGTAGAGAGGTTGTGTTTACAGTGAATGCTATTGATGGCAGGGTGAAGAAGCAGAAGCCTTATGCTGTTGTTGTAATTCAAGGAGTACCCATACGTATGCTGATGGATAGTGGAGCTGATTACACATTAATTAGTGTGCAGGTGTGGAAGGATAAGTTCAATTGTTGTACTTTGTGGGAGAACACTGTCAGAGCAAATGCATACGGTGATGTGCCCATAGACATTATAGGATGCTTTGATGCTGAATTACAATTTAAGGATAGAAAGTCCACAGGGATTGTATATGTTACCAATAAAGGGGGAGAGTTGCTATCATGGAGTGATCAGGCCAAATTGAAAATAAGGCTTGAGGCAAGTCATCCTGAGCAGGTACTGTCTGTGATGGGTGGAAATGCTACAGAGGTGCAAGCAAATTCATCTGGAAAATTGGGGTGTTTGAAAGGGTTTGTTCATGTGATTCGTCTGAAGAGGGGTGCGGTACCAAAAATTGCAAAACTGCGAACCGTTCCTCTTGCCCTTAGACAAGATGTAGATGAAGAACTCAAGAGAATGGAAAGTGATGGAGTTATTGAAAGGATAGATGCATCAGAGTGGGTTAGCCCCATAGTAGTGGTCAGAAAGAATAATGGATCTTTGAGACTTTGCATTGATCTTAGACATTTGAATAGTATGGTTGTGGCAGACAGGATCCTTCTGCCCAGAATAGATGACCTGATGGTGGGGGTATCTGGCTCTAAGGTATTTTCTATATTAGATTTGAAGTCGGCCTACCATCAGGTTGATTTGCACCCTGACTCCAGGGATCTTACTGCCTTTATCATGCCAATTGGTTTATTCAGGTGTGTGCGTATGCCGTTTGGGCTAGTCTCAGCGGCAAGTGTGTTTCAGAGCATAATGCACAGATTACTTGGGGGAGAGAAAGGGGTGATGTGTTATCAGGATGATGTTCTTGTGTGTGGGAGTGACGAGAGTGAACATGATCATCGCTTGAAGAGAGTGCTAGACATATTGAAGGAAGCAGGACTTACTGTTGCCATGGAAAAGTGTACTTTCAAGGCTAGCAAAGTGTTTTACTTGGGCCACGAGATCACAGGCGAGGGGGTCAAGCCCAAAGAGGAGGCCATTGAGGCTATAAAGAGAATGGAGGAGCCCAAGTCTAAGGGGGACATATTGTCATTTTTGGGACTGGTTGAGTTCTATGGTAAATTTGTCAGGGGATTATCAGAAATGTCAAGGAACATGAGATTGCTTACTCGTAAGGGAGTGACCTTTAAGTAGGATGACCATTGTAAGAAAGAATTTAGGATGATAAAAGAAGCCATTGTCAATGCACCCATTTTCAAGATATTTGAAGAAGGAAGGCCTACATTGCTTTTTGTTGATGCCAGTGATTATGGTGTTGGGGCAGTTCTGATCCAAGAGGATCAGTTTGGTTTACATACAGTGGCATTTGCATCCAGGTCTTTAAAGGGACCGGAATCTAGATACTCAGTTGTAGAAAAGGAGGCCCGGCCCTGGCATGTGTTGGGGGAGTTGAAAAGTTTAAAAGGTTTTTGTGAGGGAGGAAATTCACCATTTGCACAGACCATAAACCTCTTGTTGGGATTTTCACAAAAGGTGGTTTGGAGGGAGTGTCAAGGCGCATTATGAAATGGGTCACGGCATTACAAGGTTTACAATATACCATGCTCCATGTCAGGGGGGAGGTCAATGTAGTTGCAGATGCATTATCTAGATCGGTTCAGAGAGAAATGTCATATGGTGATGGTGATGATTACTCAGGTCCAGGGGAGAGTGCAGAGATATTCCAAGTACATGAAACATTAAGGAAAAATGATTGGAACATTGCCTGCAGTGAAGACGGTGTTTATCAAAGTTTACACTGGTTGTGGAAGGTAAAATAAGGAAATCCAAAGGTGAGATGAGTGGTTTTGCCAAGGTAAAGGAAGAGCTATGCGCTCAGGATGGCTGTTTGTACAAAGGACATCAGATGGTTGTTCCAGTTGGAATGAGGAAACTAGTATTAGATTTGGCTCATGTTGGGCATTTAGGTCTTGCTAGAACAAAGGGTTTGGTAAGATCTGAATTCTGGTGGCCTGGTATTGACAAAGACACTGAGGAACAAGTCAAAGATTGTCTGGAATGTGTTGAAGGGAACAAAGGGCTCAAAGTACAGAAGGTTCCCATGGTAGTGTGGGATTGTCCGCGTGTTCCTTGGGATGAAATTGCTTTGGACCTCCTAGGTCCATTTAACATTGGTGGTGAAAGGGATAGCTACCTGTTGCTAGTTATGGATTTATTATCGAAATGGCCAGAGGTTTGTGTACTTAAGGACATTTCGAGTAGTAGCATAATGAAATTTATGGAACAGCTGTTCTGGAGAGAAGGGTTTCCAAGGAAGTGCTTGTCCGACAATGGATCTCAACTTGTTTCTAGAGAATTCAGAGAATTTTTGGATAGACATGGAATAGAACAAGTGAATACATTCTTATATCATCCCCAGAGTAATGGGTGTGTAGAACGGTTTAACAGGACTCTAATGGAAGCTATCAGAATTGCGGTAGCTACTGGCGGGGATTGGGTAAGGACGGTAATGGAACGAACTTTCCAGTATAGGTTAACTCCCCACAGTGTCACAGGTGTGAGTCCATATTAGATGTTGAGAGGAAGGAAGCCAAATACACACACTTGTGTCCAGGGTGGATGGGTAAATCCAAAATGGTTGGTGTGGATCTAGAGAGTGTGAAAAGGAAGATTCTTGATTCTGGGGTTAAATCCAAGGAGAGGTATGATCAGAAAAATTGTTGTAGGGAACTCAAAATTGAAGAGGGTGACTGGATTAAAGTCAAGCTTCCCACCAAAGTTCGCAAGGGAGCTTCTTTGTTTTCTGAACCCAAACAAGTCATGAAGGATTTGGGTTTGTCAGTATTAGTCAAGGGAGGAGGTATTTGGAATAAAGAAAGGGTGGCTCTTTTCAGTCAACCAAGGAGAGGTGAGAGGAGGATCACGAGATGAGGTGAAGGTTTTCACCTGCAGCTCATCAATAATATCTCTCACAGCGTCTCTCACAGCCAATTGTATTTATTGATTTCTGATCAAGTTATTTTTGGTTGCATGTTTATCTGTATGTTTCTTTACAGGTTTCAATTTATTGGGCAGTTATCCACAACAGTTACTTGTTCATGTTTAAGGAGAGGAGGTGTTAGGATAGGCATTCATCATTACATTACACACTTACAGCCTGCGCTTGATATTTACATGTCATGCCTGTCAGCCTTTAAAGTGTTTAGTATATGCATCATATTGCCTTCTGTCACCCATAGTTACATTAGAATTGTATTGCATGGTGAGAGTTCTAGGGTGCTGGGAAGATGAGAAGGTTGACTGAAGGAGGACGGTTGTAAGCCTCCTGCTGGGGGTCGTCTTATGTATGTAACTGTACCTTTCAATAAAAGGTCTTTGTGATAAAGTACCAAGTGTCAGCAGTCTACTTGGCAACATAACAAGTGGCCACCAAGATCTTTCACAAAAGCCAAACTTCCCAAAATGCACTTTTGAACCCATATCTGAAGTCAAAATGGAAAAAGCCCATGGCGAGATGCATCACACTTTTTGCTTCGGGGAAGTTATTCCTGCCAAATGAATCTTAGGAAATGAAAAATTGCTTCCAACCTTTCTCGTGCGGTTTTTCGCCCTTTCTTGTGCAGTTTGTGAATGCTTCTTTTGCTCACAACCATGTTCCGGAGTGCATAAAAGAAGTTATTGTCACCCCAATAGTAATAAAACAGGGTTAGACCTGAAAGAAGCAAAGAACCTCAGGTCCATCGCCAACACTTATTTTTCATATCTCAATTTCAGGGATATTTGGACACTGCCTGCAAGCTGCACATAAGAAAATAAGGATTCTGTCCAGCCCACAGTGCGGAAAGTGCCCTACTTGACCTTCAGACCCATATGCTTGACATCTTAGATAAAGGCAAAACTGGACGGCGGATATTATTGGACATATGGCCAGCGTTAGATCTTCTGGACCATGAACGATGTGTGATCACCCTTACCACCAAGGGAAACTGCTCACAGGAGGCTGTTTGCTGAATTCAATCTTTTTCAACCAGTCGGAGGTCCACGGTGCACTGGGGTGATGCCATTTTAGAGCCTTCCCCTATATCTTGCGGAGTACCCTAGAGTGCCTCCCTGTCACCAGCATTACATAATGTATATATGAGGCCACTCTGTGACAATTTAACTGAGATAGGAGTATATTTTACAAATTACGGTGATGACACACAGCTGTTACTGAAGCTTGATGGAGTCTATGAAACTGACATCAATCTTACTCAGAACTACAAAGACATCAAACACTGGAGGACTACCCATTGGATGTTCCTCAATAGTGGCAAGATGGAGCACTTGTTTTTCGGCTCATCCCAAGTTCGAGACAAATTAGATCCTAGATACTCTGCTTCTACATTGAGGACTGCAACATTCCCACAAATGGGCGAGTAAAACTCTTGGTGTCCAATTGGAATCTTCCCTCAGTACAGATGCGCATATCAAAACAAAAGAGGTGATGGATGGAAGGTTTAGAATAAATCTTAACTTCTGGCATTGCTCTGGGCAACCTGTCCCACTCGGGGTGACTACAGAAAAACAAAAGAGGTGATGCCAGAGGGTAAGAATAATTCTAAATCTTCCAGCCATGACCTCTTTTGTTTTGTTGTAGTCGCCACAAGTGGAACGGGAATGCTCAGATGTAGGTCCTATGCCTGCTGGGCCTAGAGAGCCAAGATACTCCACACTGATGACACCCAACAAGGCTGAAACATGTTTGGGGATGCCTGTGGTCTCGTACAGAAGGGATATGACCAAGCAGTTTGGGCTGGACTGCCCCTTTTGGGGTGGGACCAAGTCTGATTTGCACATGGTCTTTTCTCTTTTGTAATGGCGTGGCAGGCAAAGAACAATGGTCTGGAGGGTTGCCCAGAGAAATGCCAGAGGTTAAGATTAATTCTAAACCTTCCAGCCATCACCTCTTAGGTTTTGCTGATGCACATTTCAACCAGGTGATAACAAATTGCCAATACTATCTTAGGCTGCTTAAGCACATCAAGACTTTCATTTTGGTAGAGAATTGTATTACTGTGGCCTGAGCCATTATTTTGTCGATGCTCGATTACTGTAATGCACGTGCTAGTAAAGGCTTTCTTCATAGGCTCCGGTATCTCCAGAATTATGTTGTTCCCATAGTGAAAGGTGCTTTTCGTACAGACCATGGGCCTCATTACGATTTTGGAGGCAACATTACCGGGTTACTTCAATAAGGAATAACCGGGTCATTCCAACATTGGAGGACCCGGTAATTCCTCCTTGAAGGAACCATTCCCCATTCCCATTTGAGCCCCCATAGGGCTCAATGGGAATGGGGGTGGGGGGTAATAACAGGCACATTGCAAATGGCCCATTATTACTTCCCTCTTTCCCTCGCGGGACCGGAAAGACGTCTGGCTTTACCAGACGTCTGGTCCGGGTCCCGCAAAGGGAACCTCGTAATCAGCGCTCACGTAATCAAGGGTGCCGGTCCCATACCGGCACCCTTCATTACGTGAGCGCCAGGGTCGTAATGAGGCCCCATGTCTCTACCATTAGGAAGGACATGCACTGGTTACCAGTGGCCTCTGGAATAACATTCAAGGTGGCCACTTTGGTACAATGCTTATATGGAAAGGCCCTTACCTACTTGAAGGAAAGACTGGTAACATGCAAGCCTAAGTGGTCCTTATGATCCTGTAATTCGAACTACATGTGCTGCCCAAGATTTTGATGGATCAAAAGCTTATGCAAGTCTTTCCCAGTTTTGTTGGCTTCCACCTGGAATGCCTTGCCTCTGAGTTTGTGACAAGAAACCAACCTTTGTTCCTTCGGTAAATCTTTGAAATATCGTTGTTCCACTGAATGGTTTTAGGATGACCCTGCTTTTGCCTGTCTTTGATGTTTCGTCTTTACGTGTTTGTGTGCACACTGATGCCTGCGGGCTTTTGGCCTTATTAAAAATGTATAACATAAATAAATTAAATAAATAAACAAACAGAGTTTCTATCAACAGTGGACATTAATTCCATGTACTCCTTCATAAAGGCATGCCAGATGGCAAGGAAGCTGGAATGTGTTGCTGACATACTGGGTAAACGTTAACCCAAAGGTGAACATCTCACAGAACTTAGGCATGTTTTTAGACCTCTAAGGAGTGCAAGTGCAAATGTTTCCCTTCAGCAAGCAGAGGAGTGCAGAACCAAAGTGAATTTCCTTTTCCATTAAGTGACAGCTGCTGTCCTTAGTTCACAAAAGCAAATGATTCAAGCACCATTAGAACGGAAAGATCCCACAGTCATAAAATAATTAACAAATCTTTTAGGCATCACAAATTTCACCTGGAAAATAATTGAAGATGATGCTGAACTAAAACAACCAATTATAACATTTTTGAAGAAACTAACCAAAAGGACTTGGGTCCATCTCAGGCCCAGCTGTAGAGCAATGTAAAAGAGAGTCAGTCTAGTACCAATTGAATTGGTAACCCGTCAATGGAAAATCTGGAAACAGGCTTTTCAGACACCTGTGTAATCTGTTGCACTACACTTTCACAAAAATTAAACAAGCATCATTACATTATTACTTGTGTAAGCAAAGCAATATCCCCTTAAGAATATCTAAAATGAAAGCCATGGTGTGGGCAATACAACATTTCAAACCATTTATGCGTGGTGAGCATACCATTATATGCTGCAGATCAACCTAGTCCACAGATCAACGTAGTCAGCAGCCAATCAGGTTCCTTGGATCGCAGTCTGAAACTGCTAATCTCAGCCCGCATTCCATGGAACCTGAAGGCTGCTTCACAGGCCCTGCACCGCCATTTTACCTTCACCTTCCCTTATCTTTTTATCTTTTATTTTTCCATTCCCCCACCCCACTTACCTCTTTTGTTCGGTGGTGGGCCCTGCTGCTGCCGCTCCGCAGCCACCATGGAAATGGAAAAGAGGCTTTGTATGGAGCCCCGCCTTCCACATCTGTGGTGGCTATCTTCAGATAGTATTTTCATTCAATAAAAGGGACACGCGCGGCAACCCATATATTGACTGAAAACACAATTTTCTTAGCACCCCGGGATTCCAGATTGGAAACCTAGGGTAATAATAATGTTAATCACTCATTCCAAGGTCTAGGATGGGTGTTAAAATCCTGGGGCCGTTAACAACCGTTGACATTTCTGGTAGAGCCGGAGAAAAACAAAAGGTGAGGGAGAGGGGTGCAGAAAGGGAGGGGAGGAACAAAACAAGCGACTATCGTACTAGGCCTGACAACATTTCAGATAGTGCTGGGGGTGGGGGGGTCAAGGAAGGGGAGGGGGGAAGAGACAGATGAGGTTGCTATCATACTAGGTCCAGGGACAATTCTTGATAGCTTAACTGCATAGAAGAAAGTAAGGGGAGGAGGGGAGGAGATTGGAAAAGGGAGAGGAGGAGAGAACAGAGAGTAAGCAGTCAAAAAGAGTGGAGAAGCAAGAGGGGAGAGCAAATACAATTGCAGAAGTCAGTAGTAACACATAATTTTGCAAGCCAGGATACAAAATGAAGATGGGAACAGCATGATTCAGGGCCACCATGAGTACAAGATGCAAAGGAAGTGCAGCATGAGAGTTGAGAAAGGGTGACACACCGTGAATCAATGAAGTCCATAAAAGTAAAATCCAGCATTGGCCACAAGACGGTGATGGTGAAACCAAACTGTATCAGGACAGACTCCTGCAGAAGTAGGCTGGAGGGAGTGGGGGAAGTAGGGTAGAATAATCAAGCAAAACAGGCAACACCTGTGTGCGAGAAGGGGGGCGGCACTTGGCAGTATGTTATCCATTGGAAATGTCCCATGATCTGATAGATTACAATGCTTTGGGTCTGGCTATTTGCTGCTGAGGGAGAGTGTGTATAGGCTGAAAAGGACAGCTAAATCATTATTTTACACGTTTTGATGTGTTAATAGCTAAGTGGGTGGTGACTGTCTTTGGTGGATTTGTGAGTCTAGCGTAAGGTAGTAGGAGACCTTAGAGTAGAGTTGGCTAGTTGGGGAATAGGAGGATTAATCCATTCAAAGCAAGACAGCCTGCAACCTCTCATTGCTACCATTGGCCTCTTACAGACAGGTCACATTTCAAAAATGCCAAAATTTCTACTGTCAAAAGATCTCTCTCTTTATTTATCGATCTGTCAATCAATGAATCAATCAATGAATCAATCTATCTAGCTATCTATCTATCGATCTAACTGTCTTTGTCTCAAATGGATACATTGTACCACAGATGCAACATAACACCAGGGTCGGACTGGGACAAGAAATAGGCCCGGTCACCCAAAAAAAGTGGCCCACCCCTTGCCTCAAACTTCGATTCACGACCCTTGACATCTGATGACATCACCGGAAGTGATGTCATTTGACCCCACCCCAAAGTGACATCCCGGGAAGCAACGAAACACGACCTTTCCCCCCTTGACAAAACAGGAAGTGGCATCAAATAGCATTGTTCCTAAGTACACAAAATTACTGTGAATCCAAGCAGACGTCCAAGGCCAAATGATTATATGTTATTGTATAGCACTTACGCTTAAGCTCTTTTTTATAGAACAAATATGCATACAATATCACCCAACCTGTGTTGGTACTCATTTATCGACCTAAGAAGGATGAAAGGCTTTTTGGAAAAAAAAAAAAGAAAGACATTTTGAAAAAATAATATTTTTCTCTTTCTTTTATTTTCTTCCAAACCGGCCCAGGCATGGCCAGAAACTGGCTCCCACTCCCCAGGGACGATTTCGGCCCAGCCCGGCCACGGGCCGAAAGGCAGAGGCTCCAATCTGACCCTGCAAAACACACATCTGCAAGTTGGCAGCTGAGGGCAAGGGGGCAGTCTGGAAACTCCACTCATTACCATGATCCACACAATAAAGGTTACAGGAGACAAGAACCTTTATTTTAGAGAAACAGCTGCTTGAACTTTGAGGACTACAGGCATCCTTTGCATCATCCTTAGTATGTTGATTGGCAGTCTGAGAGGCACCTCAAACCTCATTCTAACATATTCAGGTGCAGTGTTTAGTGTCCTACTGGGACTTTTGACCATCAAGCTAATGCCCGTCAGTGTCATTACACAGCGTTTGTCAGGCATTCATCAGGTGGTTGGGTATGTGGACAGAATCCCTGCTTGTTTCTCCCAGAGGTCTACCACAAGCCTGAAGTGCCTCTCACAATGGGCACACAGCCACAGGCCAAATTGAAATCCCCCTACCTCAACAGCCATGACTCATTAGTTTACTTTTTCCCTCGGTCCATTTTGTTATGGTTTGCAAATAACATCAAAATAAATAATATAGAAAAAAGATTGTATTTTAAACCAAACCATCTGCAAAATACTGATACAAGGCAAATCGTTTTTTTTTTTTTTTTTTTCTGACCGGAACCAATAAAAGACAGCAATTATTTACTTAAGATTGAACGAATCTCAAGGCAAATTTTAAAAGTTATTTAAACGAGCAAAAGTGCAGTCTTTGGGACACTTTGCACACAATAATGAAAAATAGCACAGCAAGAACTCCAGCAATCTTCCGTGTACAAATAATGTAGCCCAGCTTCCAGCTATGCTTTTTTGATTTCTAACCTTTGAAAGCTTTTAACGCCATTGTTCGTGCCTTTTTATCAAAAGGAAATCTTTTCTGTAACTGCACCTCTCCACACCTTTGAAACGCAGTCAAGCTTTTAAGCATAATGGGAAAAGGCATGTATAAAGAAGAACCTGTTACAGTAATGCACGTTTTAGTTTATTTTGATTTTTTTTCCCTCATCTTCATTATCAGTCCAATAGACAACACATTATGTATGGATTAACCATAACCAATTTATGAAAATGGTAATGGAAGGCATTCTTCCCAGTGTTACTTTGAACTTGCGATTGCTTGGTGAGCAGCTTAGGGGTCAACCTGATTCCTCTTTTAGGGTTTCTGATGGCATTTGGGAGAACGGACGTCTCGAGGCTGCGGTTTTTTAATTAAGCACAGAACGCTGTGACGAGCATCGTCTTGTAATTTTTTTGTCTTTTTTTGACCAAGAAACAATAAGCCATTTGAACCCCTGCTCACCATCTTGTCAGTAGTGTCACACAATATATGGCACTGAACTATGTCCATTGCATTAAATCAAACATCACATGTCATGCTCTTGAAACACTGTGATGCTAAATCTTGTCCCAACCCAAGACACAACATATATCAGTGTAGAATCAGCCTTGTATCAACCCTGAATTCAATAACAGAAGTAAAAGGGAAACAAGCATATCACTGAAAACCTCCCAATAGAGATCTCCAACAACCGCTGCTCTCACTTCAAGTTTGCCCACACCCTGATCTGTTTCGCTTGGCAGCCTTTTTCGGATTACGAAAACCTGAGACACTACAAAGCACATAGTCTCCTCATATCTGGAGATGATGCAGAGGTATATTCTTGGACCTTTGGCACTAGATCAAGGTTATGATTTGCAATATGTGACCCCCCTACAACGTCCCTTATTGTAACATTATGCTTTATGGTCCACCCAATGCCCATGAGTTCCAGTTCCACAGATTGACCACAATATCCAGGTTTCTCATATGTTTGGATAGAGAAGGAGAGCATGAACTCAGTTCTTATCAATGATGGAAGTTTGGAAGACAATTTCCTAATAATGCTGGTCCTTGCTAAACTTCAGTGAATGCATCAGGTTGCCCTATGATGCTGAGAGAAACATCCTTGATGCCCGACCTTCTAGGGCTGCCTACAATAGCCATTATGCAGTTTGACTCACTAGATCTTTAGGTCACACCAGAAATCCAGTTTCAGAGTGATGCTGCAAGCCGGAAGGGGGTTCTTCATGATGAAACGAGAAGCAGAAAAGATAAAAGGTGGAGTGTGGATTCCTCAAAGTGCCTAACACCTTATGCAGGGCTTTGCTTTTTCCTTTGGTCCCTTCTGGAGGGGGAAACACTACCTGAGACTAAATTGATGATACTTTGGTAGTAGTGGAGCTGTTCCTACTGGTGGTGGCCGAGCAATGGGAAAATACTCTTAGCTACTCTTCTTCTACAAAGATCATTGGTTCAATTCCATGACTGAAGTCAGATATAACAAAAACTGCTGCTGCTGAAACATGTTATACATAATAAAAGACAGACTGAGATGTTTTGATTCCGAGAAATGTGTTTGCTTAGAATTGATGAACGATACAATGTATTTCTCAAAGGCCTAACCAGTCTGTATTGTTCCCAAAATCATTCCTCCTGAACTTAAGGAAGGGAAACATGTCAAAGTGTTCTCTACATCCAAAATCTGGTCGATCTAATATCTTTGCTTCGGATCACACCAGACAAGGAGAGACACTCTTGGCCACCCCTTAACTTGAGGGGATGCTGCCATCCCAGAATTACCTTTTCTATCCTTAGCCCATCAATACCAAAAAGGGCTGCCAGAGAATCTAAATTATCAGGAATTGCTTTGACAGTGATCCTGAATGCCATTAAGCATTTTTGTTCAGACACAAGTACATTTCATTCTTTGAATAACCTATCCGAACGTCTTTGCCCCCCTCATTAAGTGGTGCAAAGCTGCAGTATATCTGGGCTAAACCCATTGGGCATGGATGAGTCTTTTTCATGTGAAGCAATTTGTAAAATAAGCTAAAAAACTGCTGGGAAGCCCTGCCATTCATGAGACACTGAGTGGTTTGAGTTCCTAATCCAAACTCCTCACGCTTTGTATGTATAAATGGTGTCAATACAGATTATCATGCAAATCCAATTTAGGCACTAACAAGGTTTCTTTTTCAGGGAGGGAAATTAACCACAGATATAACTGTCATTTTAATTTTAAGATTACATTTGATCTAGCTGAACTGGAGTCTTCCAGCCCTTTAAGATGCAGTAGCAATACCCTTGAGATGGACGGGGATGCAGAAGTTACTGCAGAAGTCACTCAAACATCAATAATTGAAACAACTCAGGTAGTTGGCAAAAGGATAACTGTTTTAATATCAATTATCTAAAAGAGGGAGTACAACGGACATCAACGGACGTCTCAGTGTAAGATCTCTCAATGCATCTAAAAAAAGCATTCTTTTATAGAAACAAATTGTCATAGGTGACGTCAAACTACGTATTACTAACGTCATCCTACGTGGCAAACTACAGAAATCTAGTGAAGAAAGTGATTGGTTCTAAAGAAACCTCTAAGTATATGATCCATACTCGTCTACAGGTCACTATGAATGTCACTAAATAAACGACATCCCACTGGCTACACAAACTATGGGAGCCTTCATTACGCAGCCTCCTACCATTGGTTGGCACTCTAACCTCTGTCAGTACTTTTCCACCTACGTTAGCAGCACGCAGGCTGGGCTTCCAGGTGCTGGTGAGCTAGTCTGCAACCATAGCTTCCCACCAATTAGCATATTGATCCATCATCACCTCAGTGGTCTGCTGTCAATTAGGGCTTTGAACTTGTCCTTGGGATTGTTCTTAGCTCTGAAGAATTCAGGGAGTGAAGGCGCGCTCTGCCCTCATGAGTAGTTGTGACCATCATGCTCGTCCAAATTCATCCTTCCTCGTGACTGAAGACCACAAAATCGAGCCCTAGTGTATTTGAAATACTTTTTTCTAATAGACCTCTGACATCTTCTTTGTTTTTGTCCATGCCTTCTGAACAGGAGCTCTGTTCTTTCACACGATTTGTATCCAATATCTGCTCACTCCAGCCTGATAAGACCTTGACTTCTTGGCTCATCCAGTCTCCTCCTTTCTGAGATTCACTTTGTAATTCACTTGTTTTCTAACTGCGAAACACTGGAAACGAGACCTTCCTACAACACGTATTGGAAACATTCATGTTTTACTCACTTCTATATTTATGTATATTTGGCGCATTGCGAAATCTATTCACTACGCTAGCCTCAAGAATACTTCATCTGCTTGCGTTTCCTTGCATCTGTACACATATAAACTGACTTGACATCTTCATCAGTTCTTCATCTGGATCCCAAGATGTCACTTATCTTTGATACTTTCATGATGCCTTGTAGAATATCTGCATTCTATAGTCTCTGCAGCTCTTCCATGTGCGTCAGCTCATCTCTGCATGACATCACCATTCTCATTTGACATTCATTGGTCCTGCTTCTTCCGGGATTTCATTCAATTGGCCATCGTACTGTCTCGTATACCGGTATGGTTTTCTCAATGGGAAACTTCCCTCCAGGATTATCCTGGGTATCAGTATTTTCACTGGTACCACACGTGTCTCACACTCTGGTTCCCAACATATAGGCAAGATGGGCAAGGTAATTGATGTGGGGGTACTTGGCTCATTTTCTACACTCCCCCCTCTGGGCGTTTCATCGACCACTCTCCCATCATCCTTCACATCTAGACATCCATGTCTGCAGAAATGATTCTTTTGGGATCCATATTTTTATGACTCCCTTCAGGCATCCAGCTGATTTCACATGCTCATCCATGTTCCACGTCATGAACATGCACTGTCCACTGGGACTGCAATAGATCCATCTTCCCACATATTTCTTATGGTTTTTTGGATACAATAACTTTGTTCCCTCAGGTGCATGGATGCTGGCCTTCACAAAATCTCTGATTTCTTCATCTGTTAAATCTCTGGCCTTCTATCCTGATTCAACATCAATCATGATTTTCATCCATATAGCTTTCTTTGCTGTCTTCTTGCATTGTGTGTTTATTATCTTGATCATGCAAAATCCCAGCAACACCAAAACGATCAGTGCTCCAAGGAACTTGTACATGTCTGCCATCTATTGTGGAACCTAAGAAAAGAGTGATCCAAACCATCTATCATTAGCAAAGTCTTCTACTTCATCTATCATCTGGATGTGTAGCTTTGTTAGCATCTCTATGGCCTCTGTCAAAGTCGCATTCTCGTCATCATGAGATGGTATGAACGTGCAACAATCATGTCCAGGACCTATCTATTCTGAAGAGTCATCAGTCGTAAGGCTCTCATCTCCACTCTGATAACATTGAATCCCTGAATGGTTGTGTTGATCATCTGCAGCAATTTCCATCTGGTAATCTGCAGCCATTTGGAATTTGCTCCAACCTGGATTCTCGGCATGAAGATTAACGTAAATACTGACAAAGTCTTGCTAAACAGTCTGTGCTCATACGGCATAGAGTCAAAGGCCTCAGGTGAGCATCTGCTTTTGGGAAACTGTCAAGGTTCAAATCACTTTTAGGAATCACCAACACCGGAGCATGAACATTCACCAGCTTACATATTCTTCCCCAATCTTTGGGCATCCTCATATATGCTCTAGATCCACAAGCCCAATAGTGACCCACAATCACTGCTGTTCTAATGTCCATTCCTTGTGCCTCAAAGATGCAATCACAGTTCTCATTCTCTCAAATTTGTCTTGTGCCATTGTTTTTGAAGCACAGCTTTGCGCTTTCCAAAGGCACTTTCTGCAAGGGTCCTCCTCTGTCTACTGACCCAGGTCAGTAGTTCAGCATGTTTTGGCCATAATGGCTTGCACAGCAGTTGTGCATTCCAAACAGTTGATTCAGGACGATCAACTACCATCCAGGCTTTGCAGATAACCAGTCCTTCTTCCCAGCCATCTGATGACAACACTGATCCCCAAATCTGCATCTGGCCTCTGTTCTTCCAGATTTGAATTTCTTCGGCAGATTTTCCTGGACTCTCATGTCTTCTGTTTACTTCCCATCTGATTCCAGCTCCTTTTACTCCAGGCTGTTAGTAGCTGATCACATGATTCTTCGTGTGATCTCTTAGCCTTGTCTTTGTGTCTTGGACATAGTCATCTTCATCTGGATCTGCCAATTCAGTTGCCCATTTGAGAAAGGCATCTTGGCCCATAAACGGGCCTCTTGTATGGCAGAATGCCATGTTGGAAAGACAATATGCTGTCTGGATGTCTATTTCAATAGCTATTAAGATCTTCAACTTCCCCATACATTAAGGCGGTGTCCGGTTGAAGTCGAGAATTCAAAAGGTTCAAATGCAATAGGACTGAGCACATTTGCTCGAAAACAAAAGGTTCGAATTTCCTTTTTTAATTATATTTTTTTTAGGGTTTTTGTTTTTGGTTAAAAAAAAGTGGTTTTTACCACAAAAACAGGGGTGGGTCCCACCAAAAATAAATAAATAAATAAACAATTAGAACCTTTTGTTTTCACGCAAATGTACTCGAACCTATTGTATTTTGAACCTTTTGATTTGAAACTTTAACCTATAACCCATTAAGGCAGGAGTGCACATACAAAGCATTCCTCCTTTGAGGCACTCCTTCCCACTTCTTTCATATGCTGATACCCTATGTTATTCCCCAAGTGTGCTGTACATTATAGGTAATCATTCAGCTCATGATCATTCTCTCTAGAACTTTTCTTAGATCTTGTTCTTTTCTTATGAGCTTCTATAATCATCTCATGAAGTATGTCAGCACAACTCCTGCTTATTGGACCAATCATAGAAACATTTGTGAGTGGACTAGGCGATTTTACATGTACTACCTGTGTAGCAGAACGTTCCAAAGGTTTAATTCTATCAACATAATATTTAGGCATAAAAATGTCTGGCATAATCTCCACATGTGATTTCCCTCTAAAAGGTAACCCGGGTGTATTTATCACAGGACCATGTGCCCTTGTGTGTATCTTTAGAGTAGGAACAATCACATAAGGTCTCGGTTGCCTAATAGTTGCCACATCTGTACCTTCCTTCTGTATAGGAGGATGCACAAGAGTCTTTTCTGCATTCATGTCTATATAGTAAGCAGTGTGTACTGTAAGCAAGAGCAGTATTACTATGAACAGGATACACATGTAAATTATACACAGAGAAGACCATTTGCAGCAATAACTTTTTGCACATCGTGGACGTCTCTCGTGATCTGCCATGACAAAGTTGCTACTGATACTGCCCATTTTACTTTTAAGGAAGGAAAAACAAATCTTTAATCGAGAAACATCATGCACTACTTCTGGAAGCTGCTGAATTGTCTCCACACGTTCCTTGATCAGATACAGCTGGCTTATACGATGATGAACAAAAGTTCCCAAAGGAGACCACGAATTGGCTTGTTACCAGTCGACATGAAGATTCTCCTTCAGCATGAAACAAAGTTCCTCAATCATTAGACTTTTGGATCTTCTCCCTCGAAAGTCTCATTCAGTTCTCAGTGTTCTCTCAGAGTACCCGTTCACTTGTATTATGATGTCTCTCAGTAGCTCATTGAGCGCTGAATTGTTCCTCAGATTTCTCCGGAAGTTTCTGACATCAGTTTGTCTCCCAACAAGATGCGGATATTCCTCAATCAAGTAGTAGAACACCAAACTGTCCAGTCTATGTGCATTATCCGGTGACAGCGGCATTTGCATTTTCCCCACTGAACTCAGGAAGCTGAAGAATTTGTTCAATAATAGCTGCAAACAATCTCCTCATGATTGTATCTTGCAAGAACCGATGAACGCTAGTAGTTCACCCCACAAGCGCAGGGTATGCATGCAAAATGAACAAGAAAACTGCAAGAACGATCCATGAATATTTGTCATTGGGCACCACCATAGGCCTCTCCAAACAGAAATTCAGTGAGAAAGGAATCGGGCAAAAGGCACTCCAAATCTGGCATATCTGTGTTTTTCAATGAAGGCTTAAGCATGGCTCAGTCCAATCTCAACATACTGCTGTGGCTCAAGAATATCTTCCCTTGACTCCTTTTTAAATGACTGAAAAAAGTGTCCCGAAATAAGCCACAGTTCAATATTCTTATCTTTACTCAACAGCTTCTGGGTCCTTCCTCCTCATCATAGACCTGGTCTGCACCTGCTGTGTTTCTTCCCTGATGCTTACTTCCAATGGGGGTAGGGCTGTAGGGGGTTCGCCAGCATAGATCTTCACGTCTCAGAGAAATATCCAAGTATGTCTGCCTTGTACATTGACTGCAGATGGTGTAACGTCCTCCACTATGAAGGGGCCGTTGAAATGCGGCTCGTGCCACCTTCTAGTGAAGTTACGGATTAGGACTGCATCTCCAGGGAAAAGTTTGGGAAGAAATAGCTTTTTAACTCTATTTGCAGTAACATCTCCTTCTGTGTTCTGAGTTGACCCACACCCCTTCTGCTTGAGCTGATCTGAAATGACAGAGATACTTGAAGTCAAGCCAGTAAGATAATCACGTAGCTCCTTTCCTAACAATTATGCTGTTGTCTGGGCATCACTTCTAGTTCTAGACACAGGTTTGAGAAGTCTCCTCATTTGCCTCCCTGTCCAGGGTTGGACTGGAACAAGAAATAGGCCTGGTCACCCAAAAAAAGAAGCCCACCCCTCACCTCAAAAAAGTGGGCCACCCCTTGCCTCACGACCCTTGACCTCTGATGACATCACCTGTAGTGATGTCGTTTGACCCCACCCAAAAGTGACATCCCGGGAAGTGATGAAACACAACCTTTCACTCCTTAACAAAACAGGAAGTGGCATCAAATAGCACTGTTCCTAAGTACACTGAATTACTGTTAATCCAAGCAGACGTCCAAGGCCAAATGATAATATGTTACTTACGCTTAAGCTCGTTTTTTATAGAACAAATATACATACAGTATCACCCAACCTGTGTTGATACTCATTTATCGACCTAAGAAGGAGGAAAGGCTTTTTGAAAAAAAGATGAGAGAAAAAAATTCTTTTTTTCATTTTTTTTTACTTCCAAACCCGCCCAGGCATGGCAGAAACTGGCCCCCACTCCCTAGGGACGATTTTGGCCCTACCACATGCCGAAAGTCTGAGGGGCCAATCCAATCATGTCCCTGTCACTATCTTGTGTGTGGTAAGATGGTGGTCTGAACCTGGGTGATTTCTCAACGCATACAATGCCAGTGGTAGACAACGCAACCATCCTTTCTTCAGGGTAAGCTTCAATGTGGCTATTCTCTCTTTGAGAAAGCCATTGAGTCCCGTTGAGTCTCCCATTCACTAGCGGGTGATACACAGATGAAACGTGTGCTTTATATTAAGCAACAAGCTCATTTGCTCAAAGGCTTCATTTACAAAATGAGAGCCATTAACTGATCTCAATATCTCACATATTCCCATCTAGGAAATATTTCTCATACTAAAAATGTAGCTGCAGAGGTGAAGTCTGCGTGTGTACATGGTCCAGCTTCAATCCACCTCAAAAAAGGACAAACTACTACAATCATATACCTGTATCCATTACATACTTGCTGCATGTTGACATGCTCGATATGCAAATGCAGAAAGGGTCCACTAGGTCTTGGAATAATTCCTCTAATTGTGTGCAATGTTTGCCCAGCAGTAAACTTTTGACATACAATACAATTTACTGCATAAAATGCAACATGTTATACTATATTTGGAACAAACCATTGCTCTGATATTGTTGCGGCAAGGCTCTCTCTAGTGACGTGCACAGGGTAGTGTAGCTGGTCCAAAGCCACCCTTAATAAGGCTACAGGTATAATCAGTTTACCAGTGCTGTCATGTCGAAACAAAGCTTCAGAAGGGTTTAAAGAACACCCTCGCCGCATCCATAAGTCTTTCTCATCTTGAGGTGCTTCCCCTTGGATCTCTGCTGACTGAGTTTTAGATAAATTATTACAACATTCAGACACACTCATCATCACCACCATGCTTTCATTCACATCAGGCGTATCAAATGACATAATAGTTTCTGAGCATTCAATTTGTTTAGCTTCCTCGTTTGCTTTTTGATTTCCACATGAGATAAAATCTGCTCTTTTAGTGTGTGCTTTAATGAGTCTGTCCAATAAGGCTGCGTGCTGCACTGGAGTGCCGTCCGCTCGGAGGTAGCCCCTACTTTTCCAACGTGCTAGCCCTGCATGCACCATTGACGTTGTATAGGCGGAGTCACTGTACACGGTTACTTCCTGGTCTGCGTGTCTCTCAAGTGCGATAATCAGCGCTACTAATTCTGCAGCTTGTGCCGAAAAGTGAGACGGTACTCGTACACTTATCAATACTTCAAACACTTCATTGGTCGTGTGCATCACTACAGTGGCACCTGATTCTAGAAGAACTGTCAATAAAGAGAATCTCCCCAGCTGCCAACACATTTTCCTTCATCCGCGGGATCTCATCATAGAATTCCTCATAGCTCGAGCAATCACGTGAATGCTCGTCCTCTGCCAGTGGTTCTGCTACAAACATGGCAGGATTCACTATTCTGCATTAGGCTATTTTAATCGCCGGATTCAATATGACTACCTCGTAGGCAGAAGCCCTTTGAGATGTCAACGTGCCTTTAGGTTTTTCCAAAATGGCAAATAATGCATGCTCAAGAAATAAAGTCATGGAACACCCCTTCACTATGCTAGCAGCCGCCTCAATGGCGAACGTGGTGGCAGCCAAAGACTGTTCACATGGAATATTACCTCTCATTACTGTAATATGCAAGTGGCTTCTACCACAAGTTGGTTTTCGGCATAAATATAGCTGTAATAACAGTGCCATTTGCATGCAAAAACCAAAAGAATTCCTCAACATAAATGGGAAACCCTAAAACTGGAGCTGTGCACATTGCCTTTTTCAACTCGTCAAACCGTTCTTCCATTTCCTCATTCCAGACAATGTTTTACTGATTTACCTGTGCTTTCTTCAGAGCTTGTAACACAGGCCTTATGTAAGAACTGTAATCAAATACCCATGCTCTTACATAGTTACACAGTCCCAAAATTCTCTCCATTTGCTCTATTGTGAGTTATTTTGCTGTTTTCAAAATAGCCTCAGCCCTCTCCGGAGTAACTTTCTTTGCTTCACATGAAGTTAACTGTCCTATATACAGCACTTTCTCTTGACAGTACTGAAATTTCTCCTTGTCTACTTTATATCCTTTTTCTGCAAGAATATTCATTAGCTGGATTGCGTCGTGTCTGCACTCTTCCTCTGAGGTGCTACTGTCATGATTCCTGCCCCTCATGTCCCCAGCCCTCCAAGATGTCAGGCTGGAGCCAGGCCACGATAACCTACATGGCCCTCAAGGGCCTCTCCATCCCTCCAAAGACCCACTTGGAGCCAGACTTGGCTCTTGTGGCACCATACTCACTCACTCCCATAGGATAACATTGGGGATTGGACTTGTAGTGCATTGATGCAGACAAGATGGATGCCCCCACATATTTCGGTTCCCAGAACTGCATGTGTGGTCTAGTCTTTTGGGTGTGGTTCAGCCCAGAGGTACCTGGGATACCCAGAGACTATTTAAGCCACACCCAGGATGAGAAACATGCTTTGCGTTTTCTGCACCTGCAGCGTGACACTCACCGTGTTCGGATCGGTCTCCAGTAGGCCTGAATCTTTCTTCTGCGCTCAGCTTCTGCTAGAACAAGAACACTGTTAGGAACAGCCTTACCTTGCGGTGCTTCTGCCCATCAGTCATCGCTCCTTCTGCTCTGCCGGCTCTTCAGCGGTGTCATTCCCATCCCGGCACGCCGCTTCCTAGGGAAAAGGGAAAAGAACAGAAAAAAGGCATTAGTAAGCATTCTGAAAATCTTAGCTTATTTTTAAATACTGTACGAGCTTCAAACGCTTACCTGAATCCTAGCCACTCTGGGGGAACTCTGTCTCCGGAACTTCTCATCCATCTGCAAGAGGGAAAAGACACTCCAGGTTAGCGTGGAAACATCTAGAGGCGCTGCATACCGCATTTACCCACTGCATTTGTTCTTCATAACCAGCATCCGTGCTGAAAACGTTGCGGCACCTAAAAGACACAGAAAAAGAACTCAGTTCAATGCAAATACGAAAGGGGGCATCGCGCATCGCGCTCTCACTCACCTTCAGCGCTACTCATCTCAGCAGCACGCCGCCATCCTCGGACGCCGGCCATCATCTAAGGAAGGAAAGGAACAAAGTTAGAGAACTGTTCAAAAGACTCATTATACTTACCTGTCAGACTCTTGCCAGTGAAGTAACTAGGCAGCAACGAGCCCACATCAATCAACGCGCCCCTGCGCTGAAGGCGGAATGGAGAGCACACTATCCAAGAAAGCAAGGTGAGCTGTGGATCAAAGGGAAGGGTTGGACCCCGGGGAAGAAGGGGTTCAAGCACACTGAGACAATAGGGAGTTAAACTCTACCAATCCTGTTTCAGGCCCAGTCTCCAGTCGAATAGCCTCCATGGAAGGGTTTGAGGTCGTAAGAGGTCAGAACAGGCTGAGTGACGTCCCCATGGATACCAGGTGAGCGTTACAGCTACAGGCCAATATGCCATCCACATACTGCAACACAACACTTTCTAAATCTTTATTACTTAAGTCCATCTGCAATACTCTATTGAAAATCGACATAGACTCACAATACACCTGGGATAAATGAGTGCTTTTCAGATGGGTTTGTCTGCACGTAAATGACATCAAATCTTGTAAATCTTTATGCAATGGGATTGAGAAAAATGCATTTTTCAGGTCAATGACAGTAAAATATCCTGCCTTAACAGGAATACTACATAAGATTGTCACCGAATCAGGAAATAGAGGAAATTTGGCTTCTACAATCTGGTTAATCAGGTGAAGGTATTGAATTGTACACCACAACCCCCATTTCCCTTTTTTAATTGGATAAATTGCGATATTACACAGTGACTCTGACGTCACTAAGATGCCTTGTTCCATCACAGCAGATATTATCTTAAAAATACCTTTATCTCCCTCTCAAGACATAGGATACTGTCTTGCTTGAGGTAAAATTGCTCCTGGTTTCAATTTAATCTTCACTTCTCCAACACCCTTCAATAGGCCTATGTCATTGGGGCATTTTGTCCACAATGAGACCGGCGCCTTTGCCATGTCATCACATATTCGGGATGCTTGCGTACTGATATCATTTTCTGAGGAACCTCACATTTAACCCTTTAACTGCCATGGGTATTTCCCCCCGTGCCAGGGCCTTTTTGGGTAATTTCGGTATGTGGCCATTCAATGGGTTGTAACTTTTTTGTTACATGAGCTATCTCGCACAAATTCAGCTCCTTTTTTCCCACATGTAGGTGGTCGTAACACCACCCAGGAATCCTAGATTGCTGTAGGGAAGTGAGAGAAAATAATCAAAAAGGCCGAAAATGTTGGGTGTTTTCAAAAAAATGCCAATAAAATGATGTACAAAGAAGCCTGTGGTTTTTTTCCTTGTAAGAGCTAGGAACAAATGGTTTGCTGTGCTGAGTTCCCCAATTTCCTGGCTTTCAAGAACAGGTTGAGTGGAAACAAAAAAAAAATATTTTGATGTGGTTGTCAACCGTTTTATGAGAGGTAGGCGATTTTGGCCATTTTTGCCAATTGGACATGCATGGACGGAATGGGAGAAAAGGGTAGGAAAGCCGAATTGGAGGAAAGAAAGGCATATATTTCTGAAAAGAAGACAAAATTCCAAGTTTCGGAAGGGGTGATTTGCGTAGGTCAGGCAACAACTAGGTAGGGGAAACTGCCATAGATTGGGGGAAAAGCGGGAAAATGACAGAAAAAGAAGGTATGTGTTGAACATGGTTGGCTTGGTACGGCAATGGCTTCTATGAATTTTGATAAAAGCAATGCTCCGCTACATTCCCCCGACTCTTGCAGTTAGGAGAGCACACATTTTTTGTAGTGTTTTACAAAACAACAATACCACAAGCCAAACACTGAGCCATGGTACACAGGAGTTTTACGTTTACGGCCTGAACAGACGCAATTAGCATGTGTAAATCGGGAAAACCAATGTGGTGAGGAATGGCAAGCATACATTTTTTGAAATAGCACAGGCAGACCTTTTCAAGGGTAGGTGACTTGTGCAGGTTACAAAAGTGTATGGTGGCTAAAGCAGCAAATAAATGTAGGTCACATTTGGGAAATGAAATGGTTGTGTGACAATTGGCACCAGCAAATGGGTCAAAACGTTACGAAAACCACACAAAAACAACAAATGTTATACCTTCCCGCATTCCCACAGGTGTCCCGATGAAAACGGTACCTCACATGTGTGGGTGCACCTACATGGGTGCCAAGGGGAAAGCCTAAAACACAAGTAACCCCAAGTCTGTTTTCACACCTGAATTTCAGACTCTCTGCTGACTGGCACACCATACAGATATGGGCCTCAGGTGTCCAAGCCACCAAGGAAAACAGAGAACCCCATGCATTTCTGAAAAGAGGACACCTGCGGGAATCCGCAGAGGTATGATTTGGGCAAATCGGCCCAGTATTTATTACCCAGACACCCCCGCAAAGTCCAAAATGTGGGGAAAAAAATGCTTTTTCCGCACATTTCGCTCGGCTCACCCATCGAAACACGCCCCTAACAAACACATGGCCTACCGTCCCACGTTCCCACAGTTGTCCCAATGAAAACGGTACCTCACATGTGTGGGTGCATCTACATGGGCGCCAAGGGGAAAGCCTAAAACACAAGTAACCCCAAGTCTGTTTTCAGACCGTAATTTCAGACTCTCTGCCGACCGGCACACCATACAGATATGCGCCTTGGGTGTCTAAGCCACCAAGGAAAACAGGGAACCCCATGCATTTCCGAAAAGAGGACACCCGTGGGAATCCGCAGAGGTACAATTTGGGCAAATCGCCCCAGAATGTATTACTCAGACACCCCCGCAAAGTCCAAAATGTGGGAATAAAACACATTTTCCCATTTTCCGCACATTTTGCTCGACTCACCCATCGAAACACGCCCCAAAGAACACATGGCCTACCGTCCTGCGTTCCCACGGGTGTACCGATGAAAAAAATACCTCACATGTGTGGGTGCACCTACCTGGGCGCCAAGGGGAAAGCCCAAAACACAAGTAACCCCAAGTCTGTTTTCAGACCGGAATTTCAGACTCTCTGCCGACCGGCACACCATACAGATATGGGCCTCGGGTGCCCAAGCCACCAAGGAAAACAGGAAACCTCATGCATTTCTGAAAAGAGGATACCCGTGGGAATCTGCACAGGTATGATTTGGGCAAATCGCCCCAGAATTTAGTACCCAGACACCCCCGCAAATTCCGAAATGTGGGGAAAAACATGCATTTTCTGCACATTTCGCTCGGCTCACCCATCGAAACACGCCCCCAACAACACATGGCCTACCGTCCCGCGTCCCCACAAGTGTCCTGATGAAAACGGTACCTCACATGTGTGGGTGCACCTACCTGGGCGCCAAGGGGAAAGCCTAAAACACAATTAACCCCAAGTCTGTTTTCAGACCGTAATTTCAGACGCTCTGCCGACCGGCACACCATACAGATATGGGCCTTGGGTGTCCAAGCCACCAAGAAAAACAGGGAACCCCATGCATTTCTGAAAAGAGGACACCCGTGGGAATCCACAGAGGTACGATTTGGGCACATCACCCCAAATTTAGTACCCAGACACCCCCGCAAAGTCCGAAATGTGGGGAAAAAAACGCATTTTCCGCACATTTCGCTTGGCTCACCCATCGAAACACGCCCCCAACAAAACATGACCTACTGTCCCGCGTTCCCACAGGTGTCGCGATGAAAATGGTACCTTACATGTGTGGGTGCACCTACCTGGGCGCCAAGGGGAAAGCCGAAAACACAAGTAACCCCAAGTCTGTTTTCAGACCGGAATTTCAGATTCTCTGCCGACCGGCACAACATACAGATATGGGCCTCGGGTGTCCAAGCCACCAAGGAAAACAGGTAACCCCATGCATTTCCGAAAAGAGGACATCTGTGGGAATCGGCAGAGCTACAATTTGGGCAAATCGCCTCAGAATTTATTACCCAGACACCCCTGCAAATCCGAAATGTGGGGAAAAAACGCATTTTCCGCACATTTCGCTTGGCTCACCCATCGAAACACGCCCCAACAACAAATGGCCTAGCGTCCCGCGTTCCCACAGGTGTCCCGAAAACAGTACCTCGCATGTGTGGGTGCACCTACCTGGGCGCCAAGGGGAAAGCCTAAAACACAAGTAACCCCAAGTCTGTTTTCAGACTGGAATTTCAGACTCTCTGTCGACCAGCACACCATACAGATATGGGCCTCGGGTGTCCAAGCCACCAAGGAAAACAGGGAACCCCATGTTTTTCTAAAAAGAGGACAACCGTGGGAATCCGCAGAGGTATGATTTGGGCTAATCGCCCCAGGATTTAGTACCCAGACACCCCCGCAAAGTCCGAAATGTGAGGAAAAAACGCATTTTCCGCACATTTCGCTCGGCTCACCCATCGAAACACACCCTCAACAACACATGGCCTACCGTCCCGTGTTCCCACAGGTGTCCCAATGAAAACGGTACCTCACATGTGTGGGTGCACCTACCTGGACGCCAAAGGGAAAGCCTAAAACACAGATAACCCCAAGTCTGTTTTGACAAGTGAAATTCACACTTTCTCCGCACACCATACAGATATGGGCCTCGGGTGTCCAAGCCACCATAGAAATCAGGGAACCCCATGCATTTCCGAAAAGAGGACACCCCTCGGAATCAGTAGAGGTATGATTTGCGTGAAGCGGCCCAGGATTTATTACCCAGAACCCCAGACAAAGTGAACATTGTGTTTTTTCCCCACCAAATATCACACTTTGTCAGGGATTGTGGCTTATAAAAACTGGGGCAATTTGCGCAAGGCAGACTTCTGTGGATTCTTAAAGGTGTCCTCTTTTGGGAAATGCATGGAGTTCTCTGTTTTCCTTGCTGGCTTTGACACCTTAGGCCCAAATCTGAAGGTTGTCCACATGAACAAATTGTGCTGTGGCGAAAGGCTTGGGGTTACCAGAGGGTTACCCTTTTCCTTTTGCGCCCCCGGTAGGTGCACCCACACATGTGAGGTACCTTTTTCATTGGGACACCTGTGGGAACTCGAGAAGGTATGACATCTGTTGTTGACGACGTGTTTCGGTGAGTAGACATAGGGAAATGTCTCGGATTGGCTTTAAATGAAGACAATTCTCAGACATTTCGCTCTGGCCACCCGCCGAAACACACCGCCAACAACACATGGCATACCTTCCTGCATTCCCACACATGTCCTGATGAAAACGATACCTCACATGTGTGGGTGCACATACCGGGGGCGCAAAAGGAAAAGGGTAACCCACTGGTAACCCCAAGCCTTTCGCCACTGCCCATTTTGTTCATGTGGGCAACCTACAGATTTGGGCCTAGGGTGTCGAAGCCAGCAAGGGAAACAGGGAACCCCATGCATTTCCCAAAAGAGGACACCCATGGTAATCCACAGAGGTCTGCCTTGCGCAAATTGCCCCAGTTTTTATTAGCCACAATCCCCGACAAAGTGTGATATTTGGTGGGGGAAAAACACAATGTTCACTTTGTCTGGGGTTCTGGGTAATAAATTCTTGACCGCTTCGCGCAAGTCAGACCTCTGTGCATTCCCACGGTGTCCTCTTTTGGAAAAGCATGGGGTTCCCAGTTTTCCTTGCTTGCTTCGACACCCTAGGCCAAATCTGTAGGTTGCCCACATGAACAAAATGTGCTGTGGTGAAAGGCTTGGGGTTACCAGCGGGTTACCCTTTTCCTTTTGCGCCCCCGGAAGGTGCACCCACACATGTGAGGTACCTTTTTCGTCAGTACACCTCTGGGAACGTGAGAAGGTATGACATCTGTTGTTGGCGACGTGTTTCGGTGAGTGGACACAGGGAAATGTCTCTGAAATTGGCTGGAAATTAAGACAATTCTCAGACATTTTGCTCTGGCCACTCACCGAAACACACCACCAACAACACATGGCCTACATTCCCACATCCCACACGTGTCCCGATGAAAACGTTACCTCACATGTGTGGGTACACCTACCGGGAGCGCAAAAGGAAAAGGGTAACCCACTGGTAACCCCAAGCCTTTCGCTACTGCCCATTTTGTTCATGTCGGCAATCTACAGATTTGGGCCTAGGGTGTCGAAGACAGCAAGGGAAACAGGGAACCCCATGCATTTCCCAAAAGAGGACACCAATGGGAATATACAGAGGTCTGCCTTGCACAAATTGCCCCAGTTTTTATTAGCCACAATCCCTGACAAAGTGTGAAATTTGGTGGGAAAAAAACACAATGTTCACTTGGTCTGGGGTTCTGGGTAATAGATTCTGGGCCGCTTCGCACATGTCAGACCTCTGCGCATTCCCACGGGTGTCCTCTTTTGGGAAATGCATGGGGTTGTCTGTTTTCCTTGCTGGCTTCGACACCCTAGGCCCAAAACTGTAGGTTGCCCACATGAACAAATGGTGCTGTGGCGAAAGGCTTGGGGTTACCAGCGGGTTACCCTTTTCCTTTTGCCCCCCGGTAGGTGCACCTACACATGTGAGGTAGCTTTTTTGTCGGGACACCTGTGGGAATGCGAGAAGGTATGACATCTGTTGTTGGCGACGTGTTTCAGTGAGTGGACATAGGGAAATGTCTCTTAAATTGGCTGGAAATGAAGACAATTCTCAGACATTTCACTCTGGCCACCCACCGAAACACATGGCCAACAACATATAGCCTACCTACCCCCATCCCCACACATGTTCCAATGAAAACGGTACCTCACATGTGTGGGTGCACATAACGGGGGCGCAAAAGGAAAAGGGTAACCCACTGGTAACCCCAAGTCTTTCGCCACTGCCCATTTTGTTCATGTCTGCAACCTACAGATTTGGGCCTAGTGTGTCGAAGCCAGCAAGGGAAACAGGGAACCCTATGCATTTCCCAAAAGAGGACATCCGTGGGAATACATAGAGGTCTGCCTTGCGCAAATTGCACCAGTTTTTATTAGCCACAATCCCCGACAAAGTGTGATATTTGGTGGGAAAAAAACACAATGTTCACTTTGTCTGGGGTTCTGGGTAATAAATTCTGGGCCGCTTTGCACAAGTCAGACCGATGCACATTCCCAAGTGTTTCCTCTTTTGGGAAATGCATGGGGTTGTCTGTTTTCCTTGCTGGCTTTGACACCCTAGGTTCAAATCTGTAGGTTGCCCACATGAACAAAATGGGATGTGGCGAAAGTCTTGGGGTTACCAGTTGGTTACCCTTTTCCTTTTGCCCCCCGGTAGGTGCACCCACACATGTGAGGTACCTTTTTCGTCGGGACACCTGTGGGAACGCGAGAAGGTAAGACATCTGTTGTTGGCGAAGTGTTTCGGTGAGTGGACACAGGGAAATGTCTCTGAAATTGGCAGGAAATGAAGACAATTCTCAGACATTTCACTTTGGCCCACGCACCGAAACACACCACCAACAACACATGGCCTACCGTCGCGCGTTCTCACAGGTGTTACGATGAAAACGGTACCTCACATGTGTGGGTGCACCTACCGGGGGCGCAAAAGGAAAAGGGTAACCCGCTGGTAACCCCAAGCCTTTCGCCACAGCACAATATGTTCATGTGGGCAACCTACAGATTTGGGCCTAGGGTGTCGAAAGCCAGCAAGGAAAAAGGGAACCCCATGCATTTCCCAAAAGAGGACACCCGTGGGAATCCACAGAGGTCTGCCTTGCGCACATTTCCCCAGTTTTTATTAGCCACAATCCCTGACTAAGTGTGATATTTGGTGGGAAAAAAACACAATGTTCACTTTGTCTGGGGTTCTGGGTAATAAATCCTGGGCCGCTTTGCGCAAGTCAGACCTCTGTGCATTCCCACGGGTGTCCTCTTTTGGGAAATGCATGGGGTTCCCTCTTTTCCTTGCTGGCTTCGACAGCCTAGGCCCAAATCTGTAGGCTGCCCAGATGAACAAAATTGTGCTGTGGCGAAAGGTTTGGAGTTACCAGTGGGTTACCCTTTTCCTTTTGTCCCCCCGGTAGGTGCACCCACACATGTGAGGTACCTTTTTCGTCAGTACACCTCTGGGAACGCGAGAAGGTATGACATCTGTTGTTGGCGACATGTTTCGGGGAGTGGACACAGGGAAATGTCTCTGAAATTGGCTGGAAATTAAGACAATTCTCAGACATTTCGCTCTGGCCACCCACCGAAACACACCGCCAACAACACATGGCCTACCTTCCCGTGTCCCCACACGTGTCCCGATGAAAACGGTACCTCACATGTGTGGGTGCACCTACCGGGGACGCAAAAGGAAAAGGGTAACCCACTGCTAACCCCAAGCCTTTCGCCACTGCCCATTTTGTTCATGTGGGCAACCTACAGATTTGGGCCTCGGGTGTCGAAGCCAGCAAGGGAAACGGGGATCCCCATGCATTTCCCAAAAGAGGACACCTGTGGGAATACACAGAGGTCTGCCTTGCACAAATTGCCCCAGTTTTTATTAGCCACAATCCCAGACAAAGTGTGAAATTTGATGGGAAAACAACACAATGTTCACTTTGTCTGGGGTTCCGGGTAATAAATTCTGGACCGCTTTGCGCAAGTCAGACCTCTGTGCATTCCCACGGGTGTCCTCTTTTGGGAAATGCATTGGGTTGTCTATTTTCCTTGCTGACTTCGACACACTAGGCCCAAATCTGTAGGTTGCCCACATGAACAAATTGTGCTTTGGAGAAAGGCTTGGGGTTACCAGCGGGTTACCCTTTTCCTTTTGGCCCCCGGTAGGTGCACCCACACATGTGAGGTACCTTTTTCGTTGGGACACTTGTGGGAACGCGAGAAGGTATGACATCTGTTGTTGGCGAAGTGTTTCGGTGAGTGGACACAGGGAAATGTCTCTGAAATTGGCTGGAAATGAAGACAATTCTCAGACATTTCACTCTGGCCACCCACCGAAACACACCGCCAACAACAAATGGCCTACCGTCCCGCGTTCCCACAGGCGCCCCGATGAAAACGGTACCTCACATGTGTGGGTGCACCTACTGGGGGCGCAAAAGGAAAAGGATAACCCGCTGGTAACCCCAAGCCTTTCGCCACAGCACAATTTGTTCATGTGGGCAACCTACAGATTTGGGCCTAGGGTGTCAAAGCCAGCAAGGAAAAAGGGAACCCCATGCATTTCCCAAAAGAGGACACCCGTGGCAATCCACAGAGGTCTGCCTTGCGCAAATTTCCCCAGTTTTTATTAGCCACAATCCCTGACAAATTGTGATATTTGGTGGGAAAAAAACACAATGTTCACTTTGTCTGGGGTTCTGGGTAATAAATCCTGGGCCGCTTCGCGCAAGTCAGACCTCTGTGCATTCCACGGGTGTCCTCCTTTGGGAAATGCATGGGGTTCCCTCTTTTCCTTGCTGGCTTCGACACTAATTTTGCCTCTACGCCTTTCCTAACATCGTCTTTTTTTCGATTCTTCTCTTGAAACAGCATGGTGAACTGTATTTCTGACCATGGCTTCGCTTCTATGCCTACCAATTTCTTGAGCAGATTCTGTACTGACCCTGGCAGCCCTTTGCACAAAATATGATAAAATACAGGTATATAATTTCCCCTAGATTCCGTTGTCTGTAAGGCCCACTGCTCTTGGAAATTTTGAATGTAAACAAGCAGATCCTCCCCTTCCTGCAACTTTTTCGCCATTATACATCCCATGTCTGACGTGTCTGGATACAGTACTCTAAGCGCTTTCCAGACCACTGCCCTACAGTTATTGAACGGTGCTCCATCGTGAGCAGTGTTTATTGTGGTAACACCAGAATACTATGCTCTTGAACAAACGTCATCAGCTCTCTCCCCAAGGAATTCAATCAGGAGACCTTTAATATCCCCTATAGCTAACGTGCTTCCTCCTGTCATTTTCTCTAACTCATGTATCCATTTCCCAGCTTTAGAAGTTAAACTCAGGAGTTTACACCTTAAATTATCCTTGTCCATCTGCGGCCAAGGTATATACTGTGGCCTTGCTCCTCCCTTTTCTAACAAAGGAAACTGTGAAACTCCAAACTCACATTCGTTACCCATCGTCTGTCTATCCAAAACAGGGACAATGGTTCCACTCTGCCTTCTACCTGGCAGCGACCTTAACCTGCTCACATACGGTGGCGAGTCCCCCCTCTCACCATGGGGTCTCCCTTTAAATCGATCTAGCCACATCAATGATTTTGACGCCCATAATTTGGGTTGATTTATTGAAAAACACCGTTCAGGGCCACATGCGTCACCTTCCTCTTCCCCACAGAAGGTTGTTCTGTCTTCCTCTGACATATTCTGTCCCCAACTTGTGTGACTTCTCTCCTCTTCGTCTCTATTCAAAGTCAGTCTATCTAAAGACAGCTCCTTTGGCTCAAAACTACATGAGGCTCCCTCTGTATCATACAACTGCGTACTCTCAAGTCGATCATTTTTGCCCTTCCCTTGCTGCACTTTCTTAGTCCTCATATCACAATAGACTTTATAAATAGCATCCCCAATGCTTCTCGAGTCAAACTCATCCTCTAGATTTGCTCTAGACGGACCTGCCATTGGCACATGGGCTGGGAAGAACTCTTATTTGTCTTCCCATGACACTACTGGATTAAGATCCATTACTTCCTTTTCCATACAATCAATATCATGTACTTGTTGCCTTCTCTTTCGTTCTATTGCATCGTCAAATTCCCTTCGCTTTCTTGCTTCCTCTCTTACCCATGACACCATTTATTTATTAGAAGTTGAGAGGGTCTGCATCTTTCCCAAAATGTTTCTTCAGACTGATAAATGGACCCATTTCAGATGATAGCAGAATAAAGTTAGCCTTGTGAAACAAAATCTAGTGTGATCTAGTATCTCTTTGTAAAACTCTCTGGGTGTTACCCTATAGATGAAAACACCCAAAATCAGTGGTCGAATTGGGCAGGTGCGGCTAGGAGCGGTGTTCCTCTACTTTTTTTTTTCAGCTATACTTTTATTTTTTATAAAGAATGGTTTAGTTTTAAAATAAGTGTAGGAAGATGTCGAAATGTGCACTTCAGTGCACTGCACTGAACATTCCCTTAAACAACAGGTGTGTTTGTTTGGGGGTTCGGATTGCACCTGGGAGGGGGTGTTTGATGGGGTTTGTGGGGACCATGAGGAGGGCAGCAGAGAAAATAGTTCCACTACTTCTTTTTGTTCACTTTAACCACTGCTCAAAATCACTTGCTTTCAGATTGATACAATGAAAGAAAATTCAACTCTAATCAGAAAAGGAGATTTTGCTACAGAATAAGTAACGTGCGTGCTAAATGGTGTGTTCAGGTTTCCTGAATGAAAAGATAATTAGACATCCACCAGTAATATTATATGGGACCTTGGGTCAGTTTTATACATATGGTTTGGATAATAAACAACATTATATTTGTGATAGAATCAGTGTGAATTTGATTATTTCCAATCAGCGTTGAAATGTAAATCCATCAAATCAATAACAAGTGATACCTTTAGCTGATGTCTGATGTTATGGTGAACATACACTTGGGCCCAGAACATTATAATCTTCATTACCATCTGGGAAATAAATACACATATATGATCAGATACACTTTTTTTTTATATATCAGTTAGTGCTATATATCATTTCCCTAGACAAAACCACAAGCACATACCACCTTACATAAAAGGGACTCATTGTTCCAGCAAGGTTGGGCCCTGAGATTAAATCACTTACACCGCTGCACAATTATATATGGCAACAGTGTGACAATGTATACATATCTAACAAAACCGTCCACATTCACAGCTGTGATTGTGCGCCCTGTTGTTCCACTATAACATTGCCCTTGTCCGATCATGAAATGTGTCTTATTGTGATTTTATTCTCTGTTTTTGTGCTGTAATCTGAACCCAACTGTACTTGTACTCCCTCGTGTCCCACTATACCCTAGCCCCTTGTGTCTTCCCTGGTGTCCCACTGTGGTTTGGCCCAAATGTGCCCAAAGAAATGACTGCTCTACAGGGATGTCATTTCACCAAAATGCCAAGGGTTGCGGAAGTGACATAACACGACCCCTGACCTCTGGTGACATCACAGGAAGTGATGTAAATTGGCCCCACCCCAAAGTGACATCACGGAAAGCGATGGAGCACGACCGTTTACCTCTTGACGAAACAGGATCACATAGCATTGTTTCTAGGTGCGCTATGAAAAATATGGTTACAATATCACGTGATATACATTTCATACACAAATGGATCACCATATGTATGGGCAGAAAAAAACATGCTATAACTGCAACTTGCAAAAAGCAAAATACATATGGATGCTTATTCTACACTAAATGATTTTTGGAGGATTTTGTCTGCATTGTAAATTTGAGGTGTTTAAGAACAGACTAAATCAGTGCCTCACCCCCTGGAGTGTGCCTGAAATAATCCTTTAATGAATCTAGCAATTATTGTATAGAATTCCAAAAAGACAAATTATTTGTTATTCCTAGTCTTTCTTATATAGGGTCACTGCTAGCGGGTAACATATGGGCAAAAGTATGTGATGAATGTAAATTAAAGTCCAGGAAACAAAAAAAGGGAGGGTAACAAGTGAATACGAAAACAATATATATAAAAAAACATATGAAAAAACATATATCATAGTGCTTAAATAGAAAGATAATAGTATATACGTGAAAAAAGAAGAAATAAAATAAAAAATAAACAATAAAAAATAAAAAAACAAGACATAAACATTAATTCACGCCATACTTCCTAGTTCAGAGGTAAAGATACATCAGGACATAACAGTTATACAAAGACCACTGGTCTGAGAGACAGCCAAATGTCTCATAAAAAGCAGCTTAGACCCAGCTCTTCATTCATCCCTTCCGGAGCGATGGATCCCATTCTTTCAATCCACTGCGCTTCTTTCTGAGCTCTCAGTTTCTTCATATTGCAGGTTTGTCCCTTGGTCGGTATAACCTCCAGTACAGCAAATTTAAGTTGTGCAACTGTGTGTCCATTGTCATGAAAATGCCTAGCCACTGCTGATGTTCTGTTCAATCTGATGCATGATTTGTGCTCTTTCATATGGACACGTACTTTGCGCGCGGTTTCCCCAACATAGTACTGTGCACAAGGACACTTATTGGCATAAATAACGTTCTCTGATAAACATGTAGCATGTTGTTTCAATTTAATTTGCTCTCCTGTTCTGGGGTACATGCCGGATGTTTATCTGGTGTTCTCTGTTTGCCAATTATTTTGTTTGTTTATTTTGTTTGTTTGTTTATTTATTTGTTTGGTAATGCACACCAAACCCTTTGGTAGATGGGCGCAACAAGAAATAAGAAATCTTAAAGCTTAGTTACAGTGCAAAGGAAGCAGTACATAGAGCAGGTGATTGCAATAGGAACAAAATACAAGATACAAGATACACCAAGTACATAGCAATGGTCTTGGTAAGTAAAGGAAGCATTAACATGAGTATCAGTATATGCGCACATACATATACACATATGTATATGCGTCCCTTACATGTCTACGTCATCGTATATTCAAGGTGCATACAAATATGACAAAGCAGACAACCATGCGTGCATGGTTAACCAAAGTACAGTGTGATTTGGCAGAAGCAGGGGTCGTATAGGGGCCGGAGAGATAGAAGTGTAAATCATCAGTTAGGTGTCATTGGTGTGTAGCCAATTGAGTATCTTATGTCTGAATTTAGTGTAGGGTTGTTCTAGTCTAAGGTCAGCTGGTAGTTTGTTCCAACATTGTGCCGCTTTAACAGGGAAGCTGGTTCCTCCCGCTGTCGAGCGTTTGAACCGGGGAATCTCCAACATAGATGAGTTGGCAGATCTCGTGGGACGGGTAGCTGTTCTCCTAGTAATTTTATCCATTAGGTATGGAGGTGCTAGGTTATTCAGGCATTTGGAGGTGAGGAATGCTGTTTCGAGGAGAATTCTGTCTGTTATTTTCAGCCAGTTAACCTCTTTCCTGAATTCGGTAATATGCTCTCTGTAAGGGATGTTCAATGCTGCCCTCAGGGCGTTATTCTGCAGTCTTTGAATTTTATCTGTAATATATTTGTTGGCTCCTAAGTACAGGGCATTACAGTAATCTAATCTTGACATGATAAGAGCATTGGCTATTGTGGTGCAGCTAGCTCTCGAGAGATATGGTCTGGAAGCTCTGATGAGTTTGCAAGTATAAATTGTGGATGAGGCGAGGGAGTTGACTTGCTTTTTGAGAGTGAGAAAGGAATCCAAGTAAAATCCTAAAGTTTTAACTACAGACATCACCTTGATAGGGTTGACTTGCTTTTTGAGAGTGAGAAAGGAATCCAAGTAAAATCCTAAAGTTTTAACTACAGACATCACCTTGATAGGGTTGTTATCAATGTTAAAGGATGTGTAGTTTGGGCTGAGTTTTTGGATATTGGCTACAGAACCTAGGATTAGTAACTCCGTTTATTTGTCATTCAGGCAGAGGCCAGGGGGTGCCATCTATTCCTGAATGAGGGTGTATATCTTGTTCACCAAGGCTGAGTCCGCCTCGAAGTTGCCTGAAAGGGGTATGAGGATCTGTGTGTCATCTGCATAGTTAGTGTAGGTGACACCCAGTCTGTCCAACTTGTCAAACACAGGCTTGGTGAAGATATTATACATAGTAGAGGAGACGCAGGAACTTTGTGGTACCCCGCAAGTTATTTTGATAGGGTCGGCAGAGGCTGAAGTAGAGAAGACTCTCATGGTCCGGTTAGCTATAGCATCTTTGGTGAAGTTGACAGCAGATTGGAGGTGGTTGCATAACACTGCATGATCCACCAGATCAAACGCTGCCGACAAGTCCAGTAGGAATAGCAAAGCAATTTTTCCATTATCCTTTAATTCTTCAATTTGTCTTTTAAGGTCTAGCAGCACTGTTTCAGTGCCATGGAGAGGCCGGAAGCCCGATTGTCGTGAGCCAAGTAGGTGGTTGGCTTCCAGATAGTCCTGGATTTGTATGTAAGCAGCTCTATCTAAAATTTTAAGTAGAAATGGCACGGTGGTGATGGGTCTGTAATTGGTGGGGATAGTGGGGCCCAAAGTTTGTTTTTTAAGTAACGGGAGGACCCATGATTCTTTAAGATTGGCCGGTACTGTATTAGCTTTAAATGAGGAGTTTATCAGCTTGGAGATAAAAGGGGCTAGGTCTCTAGCTGCATCCTTTATTATCTGTGCTGGTCACATGTCACCTTTACAATTAGAAGGTTTGAGGGAAAGTATTATTTTTTCTGTTTCAGTTATGGAGATAGTCTTGAATCTAAAGGGTGTGGTTGTCCTAATTACCAACGGTTGACAAGTTTGTTGGTCAGTGAATGGTAGTGAAGCCTTTTTTTTAGCAATTTTGCATTGTAGGGACGAGATTTTATTTTGATAGAGCATTTTGTATGTTAGTACACCATGCTTTATCCTTTGGGGCATTGTCTACCGGTTGGATTGGGGATTCTAGTTCACGGAGGATGGAGAATAATTCTTTAGTGTTAGATTTAGCTTTCTCAATCCTGTCATTGAAGGTGTTCTTTTTAGCTTTGGTTATTTCTTTTTTGTAAATGTTTGCAAATTCCGTTAGATTATTTTTGTTATTTTCAGAGGGGGAGTGACGCCACATAGACTGGAGTATCCTTTTTTGTGATCTTAGGGATTTGAGTTGGGGAGTGAACCAGGCATTCAGGTGCGCTACTTGCCTAGCTTTGCGCAGTTTGACTGGAGCAATCATGTCCAGTGCCTTAGTCATAGCATTATTGAAGGTATTTACCAATGCGTCTGGGTTGTTACTTTCCATTCCAGAGATTGCAGCGAGGAAAAGAGGGATACGTTTTTCAGCAGTAATATCCTTCTTACTTCTGATAGGGAGAGGCGGTGGCATGTTATTGGATTTAGGGCTGAGGAGGTCTAATGCGGCAGAGACATTTATTAAGTGATGATCTGCCCAAGATTGTGGGACAATATCGGTAATGTTGATGTTGCAGTTTAGTTCGGATACCCAGTCAAGGGTCCTTCCTTTGATGTGCGTTGGGGAGAGGACCTTTTGCGTAAGACTGTGGTCATTTAGTAAGGCTGCGATAGATTCAGCATGTTTGTTGTCGGTATCATTAAAGCCTAGATTTAAATCTCCCAACAGTAGTGTTTGAGAATGATCTTTAGTGTTGTCGGCTAGAAGACTGGTTAGGTTGTCTTCAAAGGTGCCTAGTGGCCCAGGGGGTCTATATATCATGGTTAGAGTGTGATTGTTGGAGGGGGCAAATTGGCGGTGAATATTTCACAGGATGTGAGGGGAGCTTAGGTGGCAAGTCTAATAGGGTGGGTTGTTTTGAAGATGATGGCTAGGCCACCACCTCTGGCATTAGGCCTGTCCACTCAAATGATTTGGTAGTTGTCAGGTACTGCTAGCATGAGGGTTTGTCCAGCCAGTAAATCGAGATTTTCATTGTTTAAGATGTATGCGATTTCAATAGCATGGGCTACCACTGATCTAGAGTTAATGAGGGACCCTGTTAGCATGAAGGTACTGTCAGGGTTGGCAGTTAGCAAGATTTTGTGCGAGAGGGTATTTTGGGAAGTGTGATTTTTGGAGGGAGTTTGGTCAATGGCATTGGTAGTTTGCGTTAGTGTGGAAGAGGGTTTCTTAGACCGGGTAATAGTTTGATTATTAGCGTTGTTAGGGAGGTTTCTATAAGGTTCTGAAGTGGGAGAATGGGAAAAGCCCCTCCCCCAATCTCATCCAGACCATGGCCTAGAGGATCACGGCCAGACACCCAACACGAGACGAGTTTGTCTATTTACCAGATGATAAAATACCCTGGTTCAGAAATGTACACATAAGAGGAGCATGCCCACCAGCACGCCAAGCTCAAGCCGACGCCTGCGACATGGATGAGCTCGACTAAGAACAACAGCCACAAGTATCCACATTGTTAGAGATGCCATACCGACATAGCCAACAGATGAGAACACATGTGCCACCATGTACACCATCCACCATGCACACTGGTCACTCACACACCAACCTACACGAAGAACATACTCAGTGCTATGACGTAGGTGACTGACACACTCACTGACGTTATTTATTATTTTTTACATTGGCCTTTTTACAGCACCACAGGAACACAAGATACCGAAGAGCTTGTGTACATGCCTGCTGACGCTTCTTCCGCCACCCATCCCTAAGACAACACCACCATGTATATCTAATGCTGCGTATGACACTCTGTCGCCCCGCGATCTCCATGCAGGAGCCTCGCAATGAAAATCCTATCAGAACAAGAGTAGATGTGCTGACCATGCAGGACGAGCCCCCAGCGAGAGCTCACAGCCAAGGCCACGATGCTGCAACTCGCATGCTGTGAGCCCAGCACCAAGGTTACACCTGTAAGTTGCAAGCCCTCAGAGACGAAATACAAATCTAATGCCCATAATTCTTCTCCTGCTACGGTCTCTCCACACGTGACCAAGCCGAACTGATAAGGTGCCAAGCTCATGAGACAGGAAGCCACCAGGGCCCCACGTCTGGGACACAGGTTGCAACAATGAAGCGGCAAGATGGACACCTACAGCGATGGGAAAAACCTGTCCACAAGCCCATGAGCAGACTTGTCCATTGTCTGCACAAACACATAGTTGCACATTGCTGCTAATGACAGGTACATCGCGGGCTGGGAACGGCAATGGTCCCAGGCCTGAGGACTCGCGGGAGAACCAATCAGAATACAGGGGGGCTTATTACTGACGCCATTACTCTTAACCAATCACCCACCAAGGGTCCCTCTGTAACAATTCTAAAGTAACACCTGCAAGGGACAACCCAAGCGTACCACCTGACCCATCCTCATCCACTAATATTTCTTTCCATATGTTATCTATACTAGCCCTACCACTCGGGGAATCAATCCAGAGTGGCAATAGGTTTTGTGCTAACTTTCCCAGTTGACGGGAGTAGCACATCATACTGCCGTAAAAAGGGCATGCGAGCCCCACTACGAGTGAGAGTCCCGTTGGATGCATACGAACCGAGACTCATCCCTGCCGTTATTATAATAAACTGCAGTACCGCCTTGCTTCTTGTGTGTGTCTCATACTCCTTTTGGGGAGACAGGAGGAGTTGGGGCCTCCCCAGCCCGTATGTCAGTGGACGGCTCTGCCGGCCCCGGGAGAAACACCCCGACAGTTCATAGATAGGAGACAATCTAGACCTAAGTCTCAGGTTTCTATCCTTAGGAGTGTTTGTTTTGATGGCAGTGGCCATAATGGTTATGATGGCACAGGTAAGAAGTGCAGTCTGGGATAGTTTAGTCAAACAGGCAGATGTCATTGACAGTCTATGCTGGGGTCATACTAACATCTAAGTTTTAATTCAGTATAGGTGAAGGAGAGGGACTTCTGTGCTATACATAGTAGATGCTAGTTGTAGTTAGATGCTATGTGCTAATAGCTAATTACAGTCATATTATGGGATGAAGCCAACGTTTTCAAGTACTAAGTCTGGGAAGTGCAAACATCTAGATTCGAAATTGGTACAATCTGTCAAAAATGCCTATGGCTAAAGTGTTCTCAGTACTAGTACTTGAGTGCAGTTTATAGAATAGGATACATTGTGAGGCACAAATCAAGCAGGTGGGAAGTGCAAGTCAACTTGTACAAATAATCAACAGGTAATAACATAGGCTCAAAGGCAGTACACACATGCTAATATCAAATATCAGGTAAGCCAACGTCTCAACTATACAGTAATGGTGGCCATGGATTAATGCCAATAAGTTGAGCGGTGCGAGGCTAGGGATGATGGAACAATTGATGCTGACAGCGGTACTAACAAGCACTTGCAGACTGAGTAGGAATTGATGAGCGAACTGAGTAGGCTGGATGCACATGTGCAACACAGGCAGGCATTCAGTCGGCAGGCAATGCCGGACAACAGTGGCCGGAGGAAAATATGCAGGTGTTAATGGGTGGGGCGATGGATAAACGAATGAGAGCCAAATGAAACAAGGCGTAACTTAACATACAAGTTCAAGAAAGTGTACAATAAGGTTCGTGAGAGGCTAGAAGTGGCCGTAAGAAACAAGCAATTTAGCGGCTAGCATACAACACTGTAGTAGAACAATTATCAACTCTGTAGATCACATGACATAAAAGAAGTGGTCCCGTTGGGCGAGGGCCTATGGGCACAATGTGCAAATAAGCAGAGAGATGCAGAACGAGCATAGAAGAGCATGATAGTCAGAATCGATTTAGATCCCCTTGTAAAACAAAGTATGCAGTCGTGTTATACAGATTAGAACGAGATTGCTCCTCAGATAATAATATGTAGTGACTTACGTGTGGCATATGATATAAGATGCCGATGCTGTGAGCATCTCTGTAAGCAGCGGGTGTGCCCGGAGTAAGTCCTAAGCGTTTGTCCCACGACTTTGCAATAGGGCTTAACCGGTGTCCATCATACCAATGCGAGGTCCGTACTTCGTATGTCAATGTTCAGGGTTGAGCACTCCCTCACGCTCCATGGAGCGAACAGGGAGCTAACAGGAGCCGTTGTATGGGCCTTTGTGTGGCCGGCGCTACCGCCTGCCGGCGGATGTAGTTAAAAAAAATAGCTGCTTGTAACCTAGCAACGAGTCCTCAGCCTCGGTCTGGGGCCGTGTTGCACCCGGCATTGTTAGGTCAGGCAGGGGAGGGTCAGGCAGTGCGGGAACGAAGAAGCCTGCCCGATGGCACCTGAAATTGCAGGATAGCTGGTGGAGGCAATTTGGATGATGCCATACCCCAAGGTAAATGGATCTTTAGGAGCTTTTGCTGCAGCACGGTCCGTAGGTGTAGATGGCTAAAGCACGTGGTGTGTCTCTGCTGCTTCCTGGATGCTGCTGTGCTTGAGGAGGGGCTCCTGTCCTCTCCTCAGGATATCTGCCTGCGAGGACTGACTGAGTTTCAACTAATAGATTCTGAGTGTCAACTAATAGATTCCGTAGATTATTGCTTTTTTGATATGCGAACACCGGAGGGTTCGTAAATAGTTCTTTTGTTCTGCTGTCATTCTGTAGTATGTCCCATCTTCTGAGGATACTGTCTTTGATTTGTCGACTCTGTATAGAATATTTGGTGACAAAGTCCAACTCAGGGCTTTCTTGTTTTTGTTGTTTGGTTAACAATTGTGTGCAGTCATGCATGTTTGTCTTGGCTCTGGCCGCTAGAAGATCTTCCTCTGGGTAGCCCCTCTCCTGTAGTTTCTTATGGAGTTTGTTCAATTCAATGTCACAATTCTTTTAATTCACAACATTTTGCCAAAGGGTAGATTACGCAGGATACTAGGTGGGTGGAAGCTCATTCTATGGAGCAAATTATTCCTGTTGGTGGGTTTTGTGTGTAATGTTAAAATTCTTGAGTCTTCAATATTTGTCTGTGCATTAAAATAATGGATGTTAGGAATGCCTATTTCCATAGTAAATTGTAAACGACTGTCAATGCTATTCAAGAAAGCCAGAAAGTTATTGATTTCTTCGTGATTAACTGTCCACACTCCAAAAACATCATCAATATAACGTATACATTTTTTGACGTGATCATTCCATTGTGGATTATTAATGAAGTGACTAGTTTCAAAATTGTACATGAAGCAATTAGCATATGATGGTGCCATGATGGCTCCCATGGCCTTACCTGAAAGTTGGTTGTAGTACATTCCATTGTATTCAAAGCATGAGTGGGTAGTGATAAACTTCAATAATAACATAAGGAATTCTTTGTTCACTCCTATAGGTCCTGCTGGTAGCAAGAGTTTCTCAACTGCTTTCTGCCCTAAATCGTGTGGTATACTAGTATATCGACTGGCCACGTCTGTAGTAAATATAGTACCATCAGATGTTAATTCGATATTATCCAAAATTTGAAGAAAATAGGTGGTATCCTTTACATAGATAGATGTTTGTTTTATCATCGGTTGAAGAAAGTAATCTATATACGTCCCTAGTGGTTGCAGAATGCTGCCTGTGGCTGCTACGATAGGTCTTCCTGGAGGGTTATTGAGCTGCTTGTGTATCTTAGGTAAAGTATAAAGATGTGGCATTTTAGGATAGGATGTCCATAAGTAAGCCTTGGTCTTATTGCTGAGCCAATCATTCTCGAATGCTGCTTCTAATGACTTTTCAAGATCAGCCTTAATATTCCTTCCTGGATCTTGAGTCAACAATCTGTATGTCGCATGATCTGATAATTGCCTCAGGCATTCTTGATTGTAGTGTTCAGTATCCTGTATTACTAATGTTCCACCTTTACCAGCTGGTCTAACAGTTATTGTATCCTCTGAAAACAGATTTTTGATAAGAGATAGTTCTCCTCTACTGAGGTTGTGTCTCTTTGGAAGATGAAATTGAATTTTCTTAATGTCGTTGAGTACCATATTATGAAAAATGTCAATTGAGGGTACATTCACTGGTGGACTAAATGTGCTTTTGGGTTTAAATTCCACGTACTCAGTTTCTGGCGGTGTTTCCATCCCGCTGTTACTTGTTTCTGCATAAAAAGTCTTCAATTTCAACTTGCAAACTAGTTTGTAAAGTACAACTTTGGTATTGAACATGTTACTACTGTAGGTCGGGACAAATTTTAGTCCTTTCTCCAATGTTTTCACTTCCTTTGTCAAAAGCACTCTTGAAGAGAGGTTAATGACTAGCTTTGATTCGTTTGAAGCCATGTCTTCATTCCTTGTTCTTTTCTTCTTTCCTCTCCTTGTCCCCATCCTCGTGACCCTAGAAAATCTCTCTTTTGCGTGTTCAGTGGTTGTTTGGGTCTTGTGTCGGCCCCTGACATGCTTGCTGTTATATTTTCCGTTACATGTTCATCTGTTGTTTCCGTGATGGCTGATTCTGAACTGCTTTTATGACTTGTCTGCTTATTCAGTCGTTGTCCTTGGTTAAGATATTTGTCTGCCCCTGTGTACACTTCGTTATTTAAATAATCATAAGTGTCTCTCTTAAACTTTCTTATTTTTCTCACTTCTAGATATTGTTTGTAACCTTCAAGCTTGATGTTAATATCGTCAATATCTCAGCAAAAGATTCTGCCTCAGTTATATCCGTTACATCTTTTGATAGGGTTTCTTTCTCTTTTTCTAGTTGCTCGATATTTCCTGAAAGTTCTTTGATAGTGAGCAATATTAAGTCCAATGAACATTTATTCAAAATCTGCTCATATTTTTCAACAAATTCTCTATTTTCTTTGCACAAGGTCGGACGCAAAGGTATCCTAAGTCCTCTCGGAATTCGCTGTGCCTTGTAGTACCTGCTGAGGGTGACCGCGTGTAGTTTCCGATTGATAATTTTTCTTATGGAATATTCAAGCTGCTTGATTTTGCCTTGTGGATCCTTTTTTGTTGTACTGTGTGCTGTTTCTTTGATAAGACGAAGGATGGCATCTGCCTCTTCGGCTGAAAAGCCGAGTGTAGTTGCTCAATTATCTGTGAGAAATTCAATATCCTCGTAAGACATAGCTGTGTGCACCAACTCAAAGTAATCACGGATGTGAAATAGAACAGTAAATGCTGGTGAGCTGTGCACTCCTTAGATGTTCAAACATGGTTTCATTCAATTAAGTCAATATGCCTTGTTAAATTTGGGGTGCAAACCAACAGTAATAATGTGCCTCCGTGATGTGGCACAATATGATCAACAGAGAAAAGGACCTTGGCCGTGAGGCCAGCAGTGCAGGCTGCACACCCTAACACCACAATAAAGTGGTGTAATTCAATGATTAAAGTTACTCAAAAATGTGTGTCTTTTTCAAAGATTTTAATTCAACGTGATTGTAAAATATATTTGTCATCAATCAACTTCAATAATTGCTTCTCATAGCAGATATATCACATAAATAGACTATTAATTTTGGGTAATAATACCCTTCTACAGGTCCTGTGATTATACATATTCATATGTCCATCAGTCACATTATCAACAATATAAATTAAAAAATGTATCAACCAAAACATAAATATCATCAACAAAATATCCAAAAATGGTACAGCAACCATACAGTGCAACCGCATTAGTAGCATTCACAATTCCAAAACATATCCATAATGCGTGTGGCACAAACGTAAAGGCACATGTATTAAAATTCACATAATGGTATACATTACCCAAATTCTAGTCATGTAACGTGTGTAACACAAATCACGAAGATGAAACAGAATGAAAGGGAAAGAAAGAAAACTGTACAAACATAATGATTGCAGTGCATAATCACTCTTTTAAGTTAATCAATTGTATGGGATTCATTTTATCTCCAAAAAACTACCTGTGCCTGCATCATGACCTGTGAATAGCGCTACTGCTGTGACAAACATAGAGATCCACTGACGAAAATGGCCGTGTGACTCCTGAGCAGTCGGCTTCAGTGTCTACAAAAAGTTAACCCGAGTTCATTATCCAAAACTATCTCATACCGATATACTTTCTTGAAGGATCGTATTCTACTGCACCATTCATGCTCATGTTAACTTACTTGCAATGAGAATCCTCGGACTCTGATGATGCCGAACGCATTCACGCAGGTGCACAACAGGGTCCCTGCTTTGATGTTAGATGGTTGCCTAGGCAACCGTTGCCAGTATCCAGCGTCCATATTGGACAGTGTTAGCTTTCAATAAAGCATCTTGCGAATGGGGCGGCCATGTTAATATGGAAAAAGATAAACGCAGTCAGTGATAACTGCAGATGGGAATGCCAAAGCGAACAAGTCAATCAAATTGATATGGCATACATGAATGAAGGCATTACATTTCAAAGATACACTGGTTGTGGCAATAGGTAGAAGCTTACACAAAATTCATGTAGCGAGTCACATACGGGCAAAAGTATGTGATGAATGTAAAGTAAAGTCCAGGAGCCAAAAATGGGGGGTAACAAGTGGATATGAAAAAAACAAATATAAAAAAAATATATTGTAGCGCTTCCATAGAAAGATTATAGTATATACGCGAAAAAGAGAAGAAATAAAATAAAAAATAAAAAATAAAAAAAACAAGACATAAACATTAATTCACGCCATACATCCTAGTCAGAGGTAAAGATACGTCAGGACATAACAGTTATACAAAGACCACTGGTCTGAGAGACAGCCAAATGTCTCATAAAAATCAGCTTAGATCCAGCTCTTCATTCATCTCTTCCGCAGCAATGGATCCCATTCTTTCAATCCATTGCGCTTCTTTCTGAGCTCTCGGTTTCTTCATATTGCAGGTTTGTCCCTTGGTTGGTATAGCCTCCAGTACAGAAAATTTAAGTTGTGCAACTGTGTGTCCATTGTCATGAAAATGCCTAGCCACTGCTGATGTTCTGTTGTTCAATTTGATGCATGATTTGTGCTCGTTCATACGGGCACGTACTTTGCGCACGGTTTCCCCAACATAGTACTGTGCACAATGTAGCATGTTGTTTCAATTTAATTTGCTCTCCTGTTCTGGCGTGAGATATGTGAGGTCCTTTAATTACATTGTTACAGTTCCCACAACCCATGCATGGGTACGTGCCCGGATGTTTATCTGGTGTTCTCTGTTTGCCAATTCTTTTGTTCTGAGTGTCAACTAATAGATTCCGTAAATTATTGCTTTTTTGATATGCGAACACCTGAGGTTTCGTAAATAGTTATTTTGTTCTGTTGTCATTCTGTAGTATGTCCCATCTTCTGAGGATACTATCTTTGATTTGTCAACTCTGAATAGAATATTTGGTGACAAAGACCAACTCAGGGCTTTCTCGTTTTTGTTGGGTACCAGTTTCTTATGCAGTTTGTTCAATTCAATGTCACATTCTGTTGGGTCACTCACAATTCTTTTAATTCGTAACATTTGGCCAAGGGGTAGGTTACGCAGGATACTAGGTAGGTGGAAGCTCATTCTATGAAGCAAATTATTCCTGTCGGTGGGTTTTGTGTATAATGTTGTTGACATTTTTTAGTCTTCAATATTTGTCTGTACATCAAGATAATGGACGTTAGGATTGCCTATTTCCATAGTAAATTGTAAACGACTGTCAATGCTATTCAAGAAAGCCAGAAAGTTATTGAGTTCTTCGTGATTACTTATCCAACCGCTCAGGAGTCACGCTGCGATTTTCGTCAGTGTTTGTCACAGCAGTAGCGCTATTCGCAGGTCAGTGATGCAGGCACAAGTAGGTGTTTGGAGATAAAATGAATCCCATATTATTGATTAACTTAAAAAAGTGATTATGCACTGCATTCATTATGTTTGTGCATTTTTTCTTTCTTTTCCCTTTCATTCTGTTTCATCTTCGTGATTTGTGTTACACACGTTACATGACTGGAATTTGGTAATGTATATCATTATGTGAATTTTAATACACATGCCTTTACGTTTGTGCCACACGCATTACGGATATGTTTTGGAATTGTGAATGCTACTAATGCGGCTGCACTGTATGGTTGCTTTATCATTTTTGGATATTTTGTTGATGATATTTATGTTTTGGTTGATCCATTTTTTAATTTATATTGTTGATAATGTGACTGATGGATATTTGAATATGTATAATCACAGGCCCCGAAGAAGGGTAATATTACCCGAAATGCATAGGCCATTTATGTGATATATCTGCTATGAGAAGAAATTATTGAAGTTGATTGAAGACAAACATATTTTACAATCACGTTGAATTAAAATCTTTGAAAAAGACACTCATTTTTGAGTAACTTTAATCATTGAATTACACTTGATTGTGGTTTTAGGGTGTGCAGCCCGCACCACTGACCTCACGGCCAAGGTCCTTTTCTCTATTGATCATATTGTGCCACATCATGGAGACATGTTATTAGAGAGGGTTTGCACCCCAAATTTAACAAGCCATATTGACTTTATTGTATAAAACCGTGTTTGAACATCTAAGGAGTGCAGAGCTCACCAGCATTTACTACACTTGTGGAACCCTCTGTTTTAAAAAGAAATCCTGAACACGAAAGTCAGCCGCTCTAGAAACAAAGCTTCACATGGCATTGGCCACAACCCAGGAGCTTCAATTTTTAGGGGTCGCAAGGGAGACCACAGGCGTAGCCAGGGTGACCCCTAAATGATGTCACTGCTGCTCTCCTGGAATGTTGCTCCCCGATGTCCAAGGTAGTTCACATACATATCTCCTTGATATTGCATTATTAACCTGTGGCTTGATGAGTAAAAGTCTCTGCCCTTTGTGGAATTGATGCTCTGCAACTTCCTCAGAACAATTCGAACCCACTGTCTACTTGGTATCCACAGCTGCATGCTCCCTCGGCCTTTGACTTTTCAAAGTGCTTCCACCTTCTCATCCAGGGCCAGTCATTGAAAATATCCACTGCCAGAGGGATGAACCTACAGCTGGGTTCTCAGAATATCTCCACACAAGAACCTTACCGAAAGGATACCAATAACGAGATGTCAGTAAAGAGCCTCCCCTACAAGACATCAAAATAGAAACACCTGATGAATGTTCTGTCAGTAGTCCACCGGGCCTGCATTAATCTCCCTGCACTAACATTTTAACTTACATGCTTAAAGAAACTGAAAGCATACCAATAACGCCACTCACACAGGGTCATGGTATCAAACAAGATAACATTACAGCTCTACAATCCACTTGCACGCTACAGACCTGGCCAATGCATCCTAGCACCACCAGCCCTTGACGACCCCACTGCCCACAAATGCCTTCATATTATCGACACAGAACACCTAGAAACAGACTCACACACAGAACCCAGGATATGTCTGGCCTTCATCCATCAACACAACATGCATTTTCCATCTCTCCCTCAGCAACCTAATACACACCACTCTCTTCCATGTACGCCACAGTGCCTCTAGGACCTTGCCAATGGAAGCACATGACATAAATCACAGTACCATAACCACTCTGTTTCGTTTCAGTGTGTTTGAAGATTAAAAGCTGTAGTCTATGTACCATTTATTTATGATGTGCATTCTCAAGCATAGCACTGGTACAGAATTGTAATCCGGGGTTCATTCAAAGAAGTGTATACAATGAAAATTGACGTTCAATTGGTCAAATGCAGTATGGGTTTGTAGAAATAGTTGATCCTCTTAGTTGGCCACTTGGTTGGTTGTCTACAGGAAAGTAGTGATTGCTCAAACACACATATATGCATTCAGTTGGAGGTTAGCATTTTCTTTGAATGTTGTCAATTATATTTGAAGGCAGCTTTGGCCAAAGGTTTTTTACAGTGTTCATCAGAAATTGTTTTGTCACAGTAAACAGAAATGGAACTAGACCCATTTTGCTCACATCAATAAATATGCTTGATAGTTTGAGGAATATGTTCGTGTTAGTGCAATTTAAAATGTGAATTTGGGTCTGTCACTTTAACGTATATTAACGATGATATACTTTTGGACAACACAGACGTTGTGATTGAGGCCTGAACATGTCATTTTTGTTCTTAGTGTTTCAGGAAATCTGTGAACTGGAGCCTGCAGAGCTCTGGGTCCTACATTTTTATAATCAAACGCTATGGGTCTCATTTACAAAATATTTAGAGCAGTACAATGTGACTTTGTGCTGTAAAAGTAAACTTTGCGACACGCTAAAAACTAATTCCAGATTCACAGATCAGACTTTCCGCTGGCCCTTGCCACTTAGCGCTCTCGGTGGAAGGCTATGGAAGGGCCAGCGCAAAGAATAGAAAGGAGTTAGAACATGCTACCTATTCATTGAATTAGGAAAATGATTAAGAATATGGTTGTGGGGAGGGAGGCACCTTGTAAACAACAAACACTTCCCATCTTGCACTAAGTAAACCCTATTCACGTAAGCTATAGCACAATCATATCCACTCCAAAGAAGAAATATCATCCCGCAATCTAACCCCCACCCGCTAGCCATTGCAAAGTACGAAGTTCATTGAAAGCTCATGCATAAAAGCAATGCGACCACAAGGAACACACCACATTATTTGGGATGCCAGATGAGGAAGAGCATGGAAGATACTGCTTCCCTCCTCTTGTCATCCTAGATCTGGCAGGGAGTGGGAGAATAACCTGGCGACACCTACTATGTGCTCACAGCCTGTGCCAGCTCTGGTCAATGAGCCATCAGCCTTACATTTCCTGGCCACACGATCATTCCAGAATACCACATCTATTGTGGTTTGTATATCACAGCTCACGCAATAAAGGTGCCTCCACCAGGTCTTGGGCTGCATCCTAGCACCTGTGCATAGGTACATTCACATGCCATGCACACTGCAGGCAAGGCAGAAAGCATGGCAGGAATTCTATGCAGTTGAACATGTTTCCCAGGTCCTGGGAGCCATCGACTGCACCCATGCAGCACTATGCCCCTCCCTCCCCCCGAAACACAGAGCACATTGATCGCAACAGTAAACATTGGCATTCCATCAATGTACAAGTGATCTGTGATGCCCAGGGACCCATCATGCATGTGAATGCCAATTTGCAGGATGCATACATAATGATGCATAGTGCAACATTAATGCTGTACCTGGAAGGTGCCTGGCTGAAGCGCCTCTTTCGTGCTTTTTTCCCAAGATAAGGATAGAGGACCCCAAAGAGCCCCAAGTGAGTAGCCCTGTTGTCATCACCATCTTCACATCGGAGCACTTGCTCCTCTACATAATGTTCACCCTCATCCAAGCCCAGTGCCTGCAAGAACCACCAGCACGTTTTCTTCTCAGTGATTGGGCACCTGGCCAGCCTATACCGGGGCTTTCAGCTCACCGGCAGGCTGAGCCGGCCCCATTCAAAGGCCTCTTTCTAAGGCCTGATGTGCCTGTCTAGGCATGGCTGGAGAAACAGGGGCCCCATCTATCTATCTAATTAGGCCTCTGAATCTACTTACTTTGCCAATAAACCTGTTGACCATCTCCCATATACTCGTCCTTCATGGCACGATGGTAAGCCTTATTTCTCTTCTCCCAAACTGTTAATTCACCCTCAGTAAACTTCACAACAATTTACCATTGCACATCATTGTAACCAATTAGCTTTGGATACAGCGCGCCTGATTATGCACTCTTGAACCAATCCATGTAACTTCTTATTTCATCATCTGTGCCTTTTATAACTTTCTGACACACACCCCATATCCCATGGATGGAGCGTTACCGGAGGTTGTATGTTCACATGAACCACTGTAATGCTCCTCCTTATTGCTGCCTACACACCTTTCATGTTGCCTTCTGATGCAGACCCCACCTCCATTGTACACGGCTGTATGGAGTGTGCTTCTATGTGCCTTTAATCCCTCTGTCATTCTTGCCACCACCGGCCTTTCAGAGCTCTGCCCTCCCAGCTCTCATTATTACCAGATGTGGCTGCCTCCGGAACCAGCTCAATTTGTCTGAAAGTTATTGATTTGTCCTTCCTGAGTTGACTGTCAGCCTTGTGCTGCTTATACCTGATGTGCCTGCCAGTCTATGCTGCATATACATCCAATCTTCTGCATGTTAACTGATTTGATCTAACTGAGTTGACTGTCAGCCTTGTGCTGCTTATTCCTAATGTTTATGTGTGCCTATATTGCACATGCAACCAATATTCTGCAAGTTACCTGATTTGTCCTACTTGATTTATCTGCCAGCCCTATGCTGCACATGCAACTTATCCTTGTGCAACCTACTTTATTTGTCTGTAAGCTGTTTGCTGTTTATGCAACTTAATCTAGCGGCCACCTACCTTAATTGACTGTCAGCCTTGCGCTCTATATCCAACTGATCTCTCATGCCTGTCTGCATGTCTGAAGTAGACTGCGCTCCATGAGGTGAGGCTTTGCCAGGCTGTGTACAAACACCTACTTTATCTCTCATGCCTGTCTGCATGCCCGAAGAAGCCCCCTGCACCATGAGGTGAGGCTTTGCCAGGCTGTGAACAAACACCTACTTTATCTCTCATGCCTGTCTGCACGCCTGAAGTAGTACCCTGCACCATGAGGTGATGCTTTGCCAGGCTGTATACACACACCTACTTTGTCTATAACCCACTTGCGCATGCTTGCACATTATGAACAACAACCTTTACTATGCACTTTCTGTAACTAGCGCCTAAATGCCTCAGGGTTTTGCACACTGAAATAAATGTAAAGTAAATAAATAAATAAAATAAAGATAGCTACATCTTGCAGCATTCCCCCACATACCAGGCCCTTGCATCGTGAACCTTTGGAAACAGCTGGCTCATGTGTACAAACTATCACACACACACAAGTAGTCACATGACACACAGAAATGACAAAACAAGCAATAGCCACCTACTCCTTTGCAGGGGACAGTGACTATCCACTGTCAGTCATTGCTGTTGACACCCATCAGGAATCCAGCCACCCCAGGTGAGGCTAACTACAACACAGCACACATAGCCACTAGGGGCATAGTGGAGTGTGCATTTGGAGTGCTCATGTCATGCTTCCGCTCCCCTGGCCACTCAAGTGGCGTACTGCGATATCTACCCCCTATAGTATGCAAACTCATTGTGGCATGTTGTGTCCTACATAATATTGCATAGTATTGCCACATGCCGTGGCACAGCTCTAGAGGTCCAGGAGGGCTTCCACCCTCATCCAGAGACACCACCTATTCCCTTAGCAGGCCAAAGGGCACAGGGAAAGGACACGCACAACCAAGTAGTACAAACCTACTTCACATGAATAATAACCCCAGTGGAACACAAACAGTAAAGTCAATACTGGCCTTCAATGATGCAATCAGGCTAATCCAGATTGCCCATAGCAACACCCTGAGAATGTGCCTCTTGGATTTCAAAACTGTGTGTGCCCCATAGCATTACACGTACACTGCCACCTCATTGATATCCTTGACAAGAAGCGAACAAACAAATTCCACACTCATGTCAAATTGGAATAAAAATGTCCATGTCAAACTCCCCAAATACCTGATACTGCAAAGTCATACCCTGGCATGATGGCTCCATCATATGTGTTCCCCTGCATCAAGTGGAGAAATATAACATTTCACCTGACTGCCATCTTCAAGCTTGGTGCTTCAGCACCATTGCAGCTGGACTTGCTCACCACCACTCAACATTGGCATGCACGTGCTCCTGCGATGGGGAAAATCAACAGCTGCCCACCCACCCCTCCTCATGTTTGTCTCTGATACCCTCAACATGTCCTTTGCCCCATCATGAAGATGTACACCAAACATCCCAGAACATTATCTATCCACTCATAGGGTACACAGACATAAGAAATGGATGCATGGTTACACACCCCTCACTATCAACAGTCCTTGATCATTTTAATGGCAATGCAGCAGCAACATTACACATGACACACGAGAAAGACATGTAGGCCCCTGACACCCACACCTCTCCAGAAATGCACTGCATACTTCACAAATCACCAACATGCATACTTGCCATCTGGATCATCCTCCTGTGTGGATTGTGATTGGCAGATGTTTTGCATGCCCATGCATCATGGACAGGGGTGGACTGGCAACGAAAAGAGGCTCTTTAAATAATTCTCAAAGTGGCCCCATATCACACTTCTACAACAAGCCCAGACATTTCCACAGGAGCACTTGTGGAAATACCACACAAAAGGGGTCCAGCATACAGAGGACTACTGGGAAATTACCAGGCTTCCCCATAAGCCAGTCCATCACAAATCAAGCAGTGGCTACTTGCCATGACACATATCAGGAGACAGCATGCAAGGCTGACATGCAAGAGTGCAAAAGTAATAGCACACAAAAAAAAAGTTGATGCATCAGCCCTACCCAAAGACATATGCACAGGTACATCCTGAGGAGACTGACTCCAAGCAGCAAGTTGTGGAGGTTGAACCAGTGACTCAAAGCACATGCATAGCTGCTCACGGAGACATAAGCACACACATTTATGTCGGAGAACTCACATTTCAAGTGAAAGTGACCATCATACAATCATCACCATATCACATTAATCATGCAAACCCTACATGTGCCTTACCATGTCACTATTGGGATGCACGTGTCACCAGCCTTGAAAAAGATTGACAATGCACAACCATACCTGGTGGTACAACTGTTGTGCTGTGAATCCCTCAACACCTCCTAACACTGGGCCTCTGCATTGGGGCTAGGTCAGTGTCAAATTGTGTGGAAAAGGGTGCTGGGAGACCTCTTGGGGAGTGTGGGCATTGTATGAGGCAAGATACCTGACATGTCAGTCATTGGACCTTTATTTGTACCCACTTTATTTGTCTGAGAACCTGCACATAGCCACATCAATGTTGAATGGAATGTACACCTGTATTTGGGAGGCTGTTACAGTCCACAAGACCACACCAGTTCATTCCACTGAGAATGGCCACATGTCCAGTCCCCCAGCTTGAAAATGTGCCTAGTACCCTGAACAGTTGACTGACTGCCGTTGAGAGCAGTAAAGGTGCAGGAGGGCACTGATATGAGGACAACATAATAATAATAATAGTAATAATAATAATAATAATAATAATAATAATAATACAGTCTAAGTCCACCTTGGATGGAGTACAAAAAAAATACCTCGGACAGGATAAAAAGATAAAAAGAAAAAAATCTGAAAGATTGGTCCATCCTGGGGGCATCCTGGGGGCAGAGGGGGTGGGATAGTGAATAAAGGATAAAAATCCATGCGTCCTCCACGGTCTCATGGACAAAAGGGTGCATGAAAATGAGGTTGTGGTGGCAAGAGGATAGGGGTGTGTGGGGACATGGCCAATGGCATCACCTGTGTGGTTCAGTTGGAGCCCCCATCCTGTGGTGGATCCTGGGACGGTGCACTCAGACCAAGCAAAACCAAAGTCTTGTCCTCATTGGCTATGGCCACTCATGAGAGGGATGTGTGCATGAGGACCCCAATTGCTACAAGGTCCTGATGATTGATGTCACGAGTGGCCAAGGAGTCATTATGCATGCTGACCCTTGACGTCTTTAACTGCAGTTTTGAGAGATTGTCTCAAGGAATGTATCTCTTGGAGGTGGATGACCCTCTGGCAAACATTTCATCATGGACAGCTTGCCTCAAGGAATCCGCGTGTTGACAGCGGGATTCTTGTAAATCCAACATCTCTGCATGCAGGGTTTCCCCTCAAGGTTTCTCCTGCAACTGGTAGTCACTTGAGGCCACCAACTCATCATGCAGGATTGCCTCGAGGCTGACTTATCGTTGCAAATCACCTGCCTTAGTTGTTGCATGTCCTCTTTCCTCTCCTGATGCAATAGGTGGAGTTCTGCAGTGTGTGAAACATTTGGGATTACATTTTCTCTCACACAGTGGATGTCCCTGGCCTTGCCCTGCAGGATCTCAACCCGTTGAGCACTTGCAACCAACAACTCCTCCTCACACTCCTCCTCCCGCATGCATGCAGGGCCTACCAAACCGAGATGCCGAAGCCCAGGCCCATAGCAGTGAGTGCACTGTCATTGGCTGGTGGTCTAAAACACTGATTGACAACAGCCTCCCCTGCTGCCTCCATGATGGTCAAAGGCGATCTTGCAGACACTGAAACCACCATTGACACAGGGCTTCCCACTGCCAGGCCCAGAATCTCCTGGCTCACCTCTTCCAACTCAGCAGTCTAAAGGAACTCAAGGAGCTCCATGGAATCCAGGCTACTCAGTGGTGTACCCTCAGCCCTGTCCCGCAGTATGCATCAGATTTGTCAGCATCATTGAAAGAATCGGCAGGCCTGCTGATGAAGGCCTGCAATGCAAGGGGATTGACTCCTCCCCTCCTCCTCGTTCTCCTCATCCACTAGGTCCTCACTGGCACCAAGTCAGACAACAATATTCAGAGGCCTACCTACCTGACTGAACATGCACACAGACACAGCAGGGCCAGTGACACATATATCACACATTGAAACTGGTCATTCAAAATTGTGAAAGACACAGGTGACTAATGCTCAATGTTCTATGCAATCATGTTAGTGCATATTAGGCTGTGCATCAAGCCACAGATTGAAGGAGTAGGTGAACATACATACAAACGTGCATGAGAGTGGAAGTTCTGACAATTGATGGGTGGAGGTCCGTGCATTGTTGCTGAGTCTGGTCTCTACTTCAACCATGCCTATTTGCAATATCAACCTGAAAGTATCAAGTTGTCTCCTGCTGACCAAAACTGTATGCAGGCATTTGTGTTGCCAAAATCCCCATCACCAACTTCACCACATTGGCCAAGGCTAGATTTGTGGTTCCCCACATTCACATGCATCTCAACTATGTGCGAGGAGAGTGCAACATGAATATGACCAGTGAGCACTTGCCTGGCCACTAAATAATTGACACTCCGAATGTGGAATGAACATCACTCAAACTTCTTTTGGCCAACAACTGCAACTTCTGTCTAGAATATACCCTCATGCAACTTCTCACTGACCTTGAGGCAGGGCCAGTGAATGGATGACTCTAACATCGTCTATTGCTTATTGTTATTTTAAGTCAGTCAAAATGTGTGTGAACAATGCATTACCCACAGGCAGGAAACTGTGAGTGTGGCCAGTGACATGTCTCTTGCAGGCCATTGCCACATATAGGTGCACTGGCATTCCTAAACAATTCTGTATACAGTAATGTGTGCTGTAAGATCAATGTCAACCTCAGAGTTCAAGAATCCAACTTCTAGGATGCATAGCATGCAATGGAAGTGACCATGGATGCATTACTGTAGTACTCATTTATGGGTGAGAAGGACCCCAAACAACTGTACCACAACATATGAATGAATATCATGTGTAGATCAAAGCCTATATAACATGCACACATGGCATGGGATAGGGATCTCGTATGGTAATGCTGTTAAGGCCTCAGTACTAGATACAAGGTCTCAATTCCTTGGTATCCTTCTTTGAAATGAAAAACAAGAAGCCACCGGCTGCTGATTTGGATTCCTGAATAAGTCAGTTCTGGAGGTTAATCTTCAGGTATTCTCTAAGCGCTTCCTTTTCCGGAAGGGAACGAGGAAACATTCTTCCAAACAGAACAATTGATTCAGGTATAAGGTCTATAGTGCAGTCTTCAGCTCTGTTAGGTGGAAGTTCTCTGGGAGTCTGTCCTCAAACACATCTTGAAATCCTTGGTAATGAGTTGGGATGCACATCACAACTGAAGCAGGTAAAGTTAACTCTCTTGCAGGTTCGGAGATTCCATGACCAGTTACCTCACAGTTTTTAGAGCAGTATGGAGATTCAAACTGCATGGCATTTTCCACCCAATTTGACGGGGAAATGTGCTGTTCAAATGAGATCGAAAGAGATTAGTTCTTCTCGATGAAAAATATGAATCCGAATGGGCTGGGTGCCGTGAGTGATGGGTGCCTTCGACCGGCACATGCTAGCTCTTCTTTATCCATGGAATGAGTCTGTCTTCTGCCCATGAGGTGTCCATGAAGTTACCAGCTGCCCTGCAGTCCAGTAGGGCTTGAACTTCTATGGGCAATCGAGGGGGAAGGCTCATTTGTACTCTGAATACTATCAATCGATTGTCATTCTGAATAGAATTCCTTTGATTACGCTAGCAGGGACTTCCATAAACACCCTGATGCAAGGTACCCATCAGGGCCAGGGTTATTCATTTCCCTGTCTGCAAGGGGGAATATCTGGGCAATTTCGTAGAAGGTGAGTATTGGCCTCGTATTACATGCAGAGGCCCTGATCCCTCCTTCTCTTTCGTTCAGCTATAGTAAACAGGCCTCCAGCAACCCCAATCTGCATAAGCTCTTCAGAGGACACCTTTTCAGTTTAAAGCAACATCACCGGGGGCAAGGTTGAATACCCTCTTGTCTTCTTTCGTTCAGACCTTCTTTCCACCATGCAGTATTCAAACCGTAGAGAGAGAGAGAGACAAGTTCCAGGAATTAAGTTGGCCGTGCTATCCTGGCTAACTCATCCTTTATGTCGTCATTTAATACTCTCTGAAATATGGTCTGTTGGGCAGATTCTGGCCATCCAGCTTCAGTGGCCATGCCCTCAAAAGCACTCAGATATGTTTGCACATCAGTTGGTCCTTGTTTTATGGGACATTATGGGCCTCATTTCGAGTATGGAGGTAGTCATGGCGCTATTTACGCCATGACTACCTCCCATACTGGGTCCGGGTCCAACCTGGTTCAATGGGGACTTACCGGTCCATGCCGACCCTGGAGGGACCGGTAAGTCCCCATTGAAAAATCCATTCCCCATTCCCATTTGAGCCCCCATAGGGCTCAATGGGAATGGGGAAGTAGCTAATAACGGTACCGCAATTTGCGGTACCGTTATTAGCTCTCTGGTCCCTTAGAGCCTCCCGCTAAGGAAACTCGGAATAGGGCACAAAGGGATTACTGGCACCAATGTCCTTAATGGTTCCGGTATTCCTTTGCCCCCAACTCGGAATGAGGCCCTATGTTTTCATTGTGAAAAGAGGACATACCAACATCTGGCAAAAAGGCACAGACAACCTTGTTAACATTGCGCCTTGCTTTCTCCATTTGTGGACCAAATAAAGAAGAACGCAGCCACATTTGTCTCTGGACAATACGGGAAACAATTACTCTCGAGTTCCGATACAAGTACATGACTTTCTCAAGTCCTTCTTTCATTGCAAATTGCAAATAGATTCCAGACACATGTCCTAAACTGTTCCCTCCACAATGAATAATAATAATGTCTGGATGACACCGTGTCACCAAAGTAGCACAGCGAGGTACCAAATCCAGACACTTCATTTCACGCACTCCATGCCAGTGCACTTCCACATGAGGTAATCCAAGATGCACAGCCACTCCGCAGCGATCTGCATGCACCTCTAACCAATTTATCCACGAACCTCCCAAAATTCAGACAATCTGCTTTCTGAAACACACAGCCATAGCTATCTCCTCTCTTCGCAGGAAAAATACTTTCTGCCAAACTCTCTGCTCACACACCACACCCAGTAGACCCTATAGACCAATCCCTTACTGTGCTACGTCAATACGCGTTGGCCGGGGACAACCGCGCTGTCTGCGGACACATCGAAAAATCTGAGGGTGGGGAATGAAAATTTAAATAGTGTGCCCCACTTCCCCTTTGACATTGGCTCTGAAAAGAGCCTTTTTTCAGATTATTTCAGGCTTCTTTTTAGGCTTTTTTCAGATTTTATCTGTTACATGACTTCACAACTTCCTGATTGAGGTCTGCGTATTACCAGGAAATATTGCAAGACCAAAATCTGTGAAAGTCATTCCATTAGAGGAAAAAATTGCACCATCTTCCAAAAGTTCTCATTTTGGAATGATGACATACCCACAGAATACATAAAACAAGATATTCCTTCATTAACAAGACATCTTGCTATGTCTTGTTTAGGATTACATACCTTACAAGGCATCCATGCAGTCCTAGGTGCTATTTGTGAAAAAAGTATCTCAGCAAATGGAAACAGGTGCATCAGTTCCTTTAGCAACTGCTTCAGTGCATCCAGCAAACTTGTTGCACTCAGATAGCCCAAATACATTGCTCCACAATTTACCACCAGAATATCAGGAGTGTTAAAATAAGCTATATTTCTACAAAGTGTATAAACACCTTGCAAATGTTTCCTGACACATCACACCAGGTAGCCTCCACTACGTGCATTCCAACATTGTCTGAAATGCTACACATGTTTGCATACCACGGCAGATTAGTAATATAGTGATCTCCCACTATCCACACTCTAACTCTGTACATCTCAGCAACCACAGCCATCTTCACAGCATAGAGCAATGACAAAAATGAATACCCTCTCTCCCTATGAATGACACCCTCAGCACCTGATTGGCTAATTTCCCTAGTCCTATTTCCATCCCAGATATGCAGAGAAGCCCCCAGATGTGGCATGCGCTGTCTGCGGAGTGCTTAACACTGGAGCATCCCTTCTACCCTTTCCACACAACCATCCACCAATCACATCCAAGAACTCTACATTTAACTCCATCATCACAGTCAGCACTTTACACGTACTGTTGATCACTCTGAGTACAATTGTGCTGTGATTACCTACAGCAACAGCTACCATAAAACTGTCCAATACCTCTGCTTGCAGATTCATACACATCCATATGCATGAACACAAACTACAGTTATGAATATTTTCTGCACAGTACATGTACAGCTCTTGTATAAATACATATAAACAGGGTAACTTCCACTTACCGTGTTTAACCTATGAAAAAGCTTAATGTCATTTCTCTCATCTGCTATGATCAAGTGTCACTTGCAAAACTGTCTGCTCTCCAATTTTTGGTTTACCCATATTACTAACTGTAATGTAGAAACTGTTATTATCTTCATTCATTCTGTCATTTTTGTAACCATTGCCACCTATGTATCCACATTTGAACCATAATAGCATTTAATGCATTATAGTGCATTGGATGTACATACAATTTCCTTTCTATACATTCTGGGTATTTTACATAGAATCTACAATTTGAACTTCCTTTAGGAATTATTATAATAGTAATCAGACACAACACACACAGCTATCTAACAAACTGTCATATCGTGTTAAAAGAAGGGAGAAATAACAGTATAATTATGGAAAAAGGCTTTCTAGTGTGTTATAAAATGACACACAGCCCAGATGAGTACATGCATCTTTATGTATGCACACAGATAGCCAATATCATTTGAAAGGCTCCAAGCTAAAACAACACCACTGCCTCTACAACTTCCAATCTACACAGCTCTCACATTCCAGCTGGTTGCCCATTCCGTTCTAGATTTCACAACAGCATTCAACTATGCACCAGGTGCAGTCATATCTATCACATCATTTACAACTATGTACAGTGTTGTAAAGCAAGACATACAACATCTCCCCCCTTTCCTTCAGTCTGCAACACAAGCACCAGATCCTTCACTGCAACCCTTACTTTATTTCAGACTCTCCCACCTCCAAGCACCGCAAAATCACCCAGTACTTAGTAATGACCTACTAAGTAATAAGCTGGTGAACCCATGAAATCCTTCGAATGTATTTCCCCTAAGCAGCCCACATACCACAATCAAAATGTTTGGTAGCATTGTAAAGGTATGCTGTGGTGGTTGTGACCAGGGCCTAGAGTCTTGGGTGCATGGCCTACTGCCTACGGCCTTCGGCCATGCACCCAAGACTCTAGGCCCTGGCCACAACCACCGCAGCATAACACACCCATAGAAACAAACACCTACCAAATGACCACAACCCAAAATCATAATACATCCACCTCAAAACTATGCATTTCAATCTTCAATTAACATTCTAAAAAATAATTTCCTAAACTAAAATAGCCAGTAGTGCGCCCAGTGTTTAGTATGTCTGCTAACAACCGCGGTGATCGCGGACACCGCATACACATCACAGCCTTCTCCCACCTAAAACAATACAGCATTTGACCCATCTCTTACTCCCCCACCCTCTCCAAGCAGCTGGTTGCCCATTCCGTTCTAGATTTCACAACAGCATTCAACTATGCACAGGTGCAGTCATATCTATCACATCATCTACAACTATGTACAGCGTTGTAAAGCAAGACATACAACATCTCCCCCCTTCCCTTCAGTCTGCAAGACAAGCACCAGGTCCTTCCTTGCAACCCTTTCCTTATTTTAGATTCTCCCATCTCCAAGCACCACAGAATCACCCAGTACTTAGTAATCACCTACTGAGTAAAAAGCTGGTGACCCCATCAATTCCTTCACATGTATTTCCCCTAAGCAGCCCACATTTCGCAATCAAAATGTTTGGTAGCATTGTAGAGTTATGCACCCAAGACTCTAGGCCCTGGCCACAACCACCGCAGCATAACACACCCGTAGAAACAGACACCTACCAAATGACCACAACCCAAAAACATAATACATCCACCTCAAAACTATGCACTTCAATTAACATTCTAAGTAGTGCGCCCAGTGTTTAGTATGTCCGCTGACGACCGCGGTGACCGAGGACACCGTGAACACATCATGCCCTTCTCCCACCTAAACAAATACACCATTTGACCCATCTCTTACTCCCCCACCCTCTCCAAGCACTCATACACACCAACACACTCCCCAACATTGGATTTATGCTCACTTCCAAAGCATGTCTGCGCATCCAATAAGGCGGACGCATTGAAACAATTTGACGCACCTCACGCTTCATCCCAGGCAATCAGAGAACACGTCGAGTGTCCGCGGACATGACACAAGCCGATCATCCAATCGGTGTCCTGTCCGCGGAGCGAACAGGGAAGTGTGTCCACGGAGCGGACATAGATATCACTAATTTTTTTACCTTACGTTTTGGTCGTTTAAATAAAAACTACTGGACGGATTTACATCAAATTGACAAAAGCACGCTTTCAGGACCAAGCCGCTGCTCCTGCCCCAAATTTGGTGAAAATCCGTCCAGCGGTTTGGGCTGTAGGTACGACAGAAATGTTTTCCCATTATGCCTGGGAAGAAAAGAAATTTTGGGACTCCCCTATAACTTTTCCCCCCCATTGACCAAACCTCACCAAACCTTGCAAAAAAGGTGAGAGTGGGCCATATACTTTTTTTGCAAAGTTTGGTGAGAATTCGTCAAGGGGGAGCAAAGTTACAAGCCGCCCAAAAAGTGCTGTTCCCTTGGGTTTAGCAACTTACCCATAACTATACAGCCGCTACCGCGGGCTGTGTAATTCACATTAGTGGCATCGTGGGCTTAGCATGTTTTTATATTGTGTTTCTTGTTGATAATTCATTGCATCGTTCCCCTAAAATGGCATTCTTTGTTATTCAGTGACGGACAAGGCACACGCAGTCCTCAGAGTCATTGCACAGTGCATTCAACATGGCAGCTTAACTGTTACACCACTACCTTTTACTGTCCAGTGCTACACACTTTACATTTGTATCTACAAACTATGGCATTAAAGTGTTGTAAAGAACGGCGCCCGCTAGTGTCCATATGCGGCACATACCAGCGTGTCCATCAGCAAACACCCAGTGCTAGACAGATTCTCCATCTAATAAGTGTATTTAAATTGTATTTTCACACAGGCACCTTACGCTTTTAATGATTTTTAACATATCGGCTATGTGTTGTTGTAACAGCCGTTTATAGAACCAACCAATATGGCGGTTTAATTGCTAAACGCTATCTTCAAAATGTAGAGCTTTATTTCTGGGCACTCTTTAATGTAGTATCTCATAATGGCGTCACTAGAATGCTGCGGGGAATGGCGTCCTGCTATCGTCTTGACAAGCCATATATTTGCGCGTCCATCTGTATGCACAAAGTGCTAGACAGCTGCTCCAAATAGCAAGCGATTCTCTGTATTTTGCCAATATGTCACATGTGGGCATTATACGCTTTCAACCTCCTCACACCCTTTTTTATGTGTTCTTTTTACAGCCATTATTACAACCAACATGTAATGTTCGAGTCTAAATGTGCGCCTTGTTAGGTGAGTGTCATCATAACTTTAGTGGTTATTTCTCATCTCATCATTTTGGTACATATTTTCTTTTTCTTTTTCTGTTTTTATCCAGGTGTTATCCCTACTGTGGACAGGGTGTCAGACAGAACCCTCAAGTCGTTCTCAGATGTTCGATCTAATTCAGTTTCATAACCGATTAACACAAAATCTATTTCTATGCCATGCAACCCAGTTCTTTTTGCAGTTCAACAAGGTTCCTACCTTTCTCCAAGTCAGTGTATTATTTATGTGAAACCCTTGCAGGATCTGTTGGACAAACTGGGTTTTCAATGCTACTCAGATAATTTGCAGCTCTATTTTTAACTTTCTCTTGAACACACCATAAACAAGCTGTATTTATCATTGGCTATGCCTACCAGCAAACAATAGATGTATTAAGTTTGGTTGCGTCTTAAACATGTTAAATCCTAAATTAACGAATACTGGTGCATGGCTAATTTGAAGAAATTGGATCTGCTTCAGACAAAGTTCACGGTTAATAATGTAGTTCTTCCAAAATTAAAACTATGGTAGTCTTTTTGGATGCATCAATTGACATGACTTTCTAGGTTAATGCAAAGGTTAGCCTCATTAGTTACTAAACATTTCCCCAATGAAGCTTATCTTGGCTATATTCCTTCAGCTATTATTGGAGAAACTTGATTATTGCAATTCCCTTCTTATAGGTTGCTCTAAAAATCGTATAGGTTTGTAACCAATGCTCTTCCTCTTGCACATGCAACTCCTCTTTTACTGGGCCATCTTGTAAAATAGACTCCAACATAAAATTGAGGGGCTAAGCCATACATTTCTAGCCATTTATACTAAACTTTATTTGAATTATCTAATCACAATATATGATCTAAAGGTGCTTTTACCTTACCAGTTTATTTGTACTTCTGCTACAAGTAGAACCTTTGCAGAACAAGTGCAGCCTATTGAAATGGACTTCTAATACATTTATGAAGGATGTCCTATGTTGCCTTGTTTGAAAAACATCGGAAGACTTGTTTCTTTTGTTGTTTCCTCGATGCAGTTTGTTCTAACAATTCCATTGCTCTATAGGTTAGAATGTGTGTTACCCCTCTAAATCCTAAGGGCCCTTTTCACTTGTGACAGTGTGTGAGGCTGGACCCTTTCAGGGTAGAACAGAGGTCGAGTGAAGTCACAGAAAATCCCTCACATGCCTTGAATGTTAATGTGGTTACCACCCTCTGTCACAAAATGCCTCCGAGTACTTGTTCTAGCCAGAGTTCTCTTTTGTCATTTTCAGGACGAAAAGTCTCAGAATGCACCAGGACGCAACCAAGAAAACTCTGAAAGGAACCGGGAGAATGAAATCAAGAACAGTTTTGTTTTTTTGTCAAACACAAATGACACTCCCAAAACCCCAGTTACCAACCCCAGGTGAACCCCAGGGAAATGGTAGGGTAGCAAAAATGAACTGAGAGTGAAAAGAGACTGCAAGGGAGCAGGATAGACAGAGAAATCCTCCACAAAGTGAAATGGAAGCACATCTCCCCAACACATTAAGAAAGACACAAGAAACATGAGCACCTGCCTGCTAAACTGAAAGTGAGGATTGAAGAGGGGGCAGTTCTAAGAGGGTTTTTTAAAGCTTTACACCTTACAGAATAGCCCATAGAGTCAGGTGAGCGCTGGAACCAATGGAAAGGAGGGAGGGTGGGGGGTCAGTGGAACCAGGAAGATAGTGAATTAGAGCAAGAGTATGGGTTGTAGGGATAAGGTCAAGAGCTGTGGAGGTGGACTGAAGACAAGGCAGATGACAGATGGTGGAACAGTGGGCTGTAGAGTTGGTTTCAGAGTTGGAGCATAGTTCAGGCTAGGTATCGGCTGTGAGAGCGTTACCAAATGTATCTAGAGTGAGAAACAAGGTGTGTGAAAGGTTAATGAAGATAGGGGTGAGGGTGATAGAGAAATTGTATGGTAGGAGGGTCTGGAGAGTGCAAGGTGGTAGTGGGAGTAGTGGTGAGAGTGACTGAAGCAGGAGGGGGTCAGTTGGAAGAGATAGGTTGAGAGAGTGTGGTAAGATTAAGCATAGAGGCGTAAACAGGGGATTCCATGTAAGACAGTGGTGAGGAGGCAGGTGTGGAGAGGAGCGGGTAAGGATATTAGAGGAGAGAAGAGGAGGGAGAGAAGAATAAAGCGGGAAGAGTAGAGTGGAGAGGAGAGAAAGGTGGGGGAGGAGATGAGAATGGAGTGGGAAAGGACTAATGTGAGGTATGTAATATAATTGCCATTTGTTTAGTGCATTTTCCCATTGGTATGGCCTCAAAGTGCTGTAGGTGAATGCACTCAGAGGGATGAAGTCCAAGGTATAGGAAATGTGTCGGAGGAGTTTAGAATTTGTGTGTGCATTTTAGCCAATACAAAGGTGGGTAGGGTGGGCTAAGTCCCTGCTAGATACCCATGTCGAGCTGGCATGTAGATGGGTGATGTAAGGTAGTCTGGAGAGTATGAGAGTGCAGGAGAGTGATTATATGTCCAGCTACTCCGATTATTTGTCATGGGGACAGCTGCATTCATGGCAGAGGTGTTGCGCACTGTGTTCTAAAGTAGTGTATGATTGCAGGTGCATGCGAGTGGGTGACCGTGCCTTTGGCTATCTTCCATAAGCATGGAGTGTGATACATACCTATGTGTCCTGGCTGGTTTGTTGGTTTCATAGATGCAGCTGAATTTAGAAGGTGGTGAATTCAAAGCATGGCTACATTCTACACAGTGGATATGTTCAAAATGCAGCTGAATTTAACTCAGACGCCATACTCAAAATGCAGCTCATTTTTAACTCAGTAGCTATTCTCAAAATGCAGCTAAATACAACACATTGGCTATACTCAAAATGCATCTAAACGAAACACGTTGGCTATACTTAAAAAGCAGCTAAATATAACATATTGGCTATACTCAAAATGCAGCTAAATTTAGCACAGTGGCTATACTCAAAAGGCTGTTGGATTTAAATAGGGGTCAGTTCTAAGTGAGGCTACGTTCTACACAGAGGCTATAGTCAAAAGGCAGCTAAACTTATCACAGTAGTGAGAAAAGAAGAGCAGAGCCAGAGAGTGGGCATCAGAGCGACAGGATAACGAGAGAGAGTGGAAAGATAACCAGAGGGAGTGATACAGGGTAGAGGGAGATGGAAGTAGAACAGCAGGAGTAATAAGATCAGGGAGTGAAGAGAAAGACAGTGACTGATGGAGAGGCTAAATTAGTGTGTTTGATATTGGCAAACTTGACCACCAATGACTATTGAGACACCTAGGGAAATGTTAGGTCAGGGCTCCCCTAGAACATCGCAGGAAGGAGCCAGATTGATAAGGCTTTTGCTGTTAGCCCTCAAAAACAGTTAGCATTATATAGTAGGGGTTGCTAATTGCTAGCTGGAAAACACAGGGTTTAGAGATGCCTAGGTCAGGGTGGAGGGATCTCATGGGAGGTTGAGAGCGGGAACCCCCATTAAGATACCCAAACGCATCATGACCAGTGAACAAAACATGTAATATTTGCAAATTGAAAAATAAAAACCCTTGAACCACCTTTTGGAGTCTATGAGTTATTGAAGCCATCCATGACACAATATAAAAGTGCAATTAACATTAGATAACAACAATATAAGATTCCATACAGTGGGAGTAGGTTCACATTACATTGGTTTACACGTTTTCACAATCAATTAAACATCTTTCCTCCATCTTGTCACATAAAATGACATTTGGTACTGAATATTTACATTCAGGTTTGCTACCTTGTAAAATAGGGGCACATTAATTTTCCCGTCAGAGCTTTGTCATACAAGTGACCAATTCAGTTTGTTCCTCACGTGATTGTCAACATAACGTGTAAACACATGAGAAAACTAGTAGTTAGGGGAAGATATCATATGAAATATGGCTGTCTGGATATTGCATATCCCTACTTCATGAAACAACGGAAGTAAATACATGTGCCTGAACAACTCACAGTATTATTATAAATTATAATTACAAGTACTAAAGAATAGACAATATGTTGCATTCTAACACTAACTTTTTCCAAATAGTTTAACCACAACATCTAAAAATGCAAAAGGATAGTATGATTGTATGATCTTGGGTGTAGCATGTCCCCCTTTTTAAGTATAGCCACATAGCTATTGTTTCCAGTTCCCAGGAGGCAAAAACCCTTTTGACTTCAATAAAAGCCCTATATACAATAAGCTTCTCAATGTGAGTTTTGGCAGTGTGGGGAAAACGTGGCAGTAAAGTGTCAGCAAAGGAGTTATTACCGCTTTATTGCCCCACACATTTATGGATTTGACAATGAAGTGGAGGAGATCCCTTCAGCCTCTGTCTGGAGGTCTTTCCTCTTACTGTCAAGAATGGAGGAAATATTACAGGTGGAATTATCACCTGCAATAATTCCTCCAAATCCCCAAAGGTAACCTATGGACTCCCATGAAGGGACCACCACTCATAATCTGCTTTTTTTAGCACCAGAACAATTCTGCAGCAAAACCCTGTCATAAAAAGGGGTGTCGATGAAATGACATAGAACCACAGGGGTAACTGTGAAATTGTTTAGTGTCTTGAAGCGATCCTCACATCTATGGGTTCAAATATTGCAATAAATAACAAGGGACTTTTGTAGGGGGGGAACCAGATGTAACGACTTTGCAAAAAAGTTATCTTGTTGCCCATTTGTTTATCTACATATACATAAAACATTTTTGTTTGTGGGTTTGTGGCTTGGCAAAGTATTGGCTTATGGCAGGCAAAGGCATATTAGGGGCAAAAGGTGATGGAATATGGGAGGCAAAGGTGAGGCGTATGCGAGGTGAAGGGACCTGAGAGGCTACAGTGAAGTTTCAAAATGAGTGCTGTATAAAGATGTGCGACAGGCACCTCTGTTACTCTCTTACAAATACTGCTAAAGTGTTATTTCATCAGTGGCTGTGTGAACGAGCCATCCTTGCTGTTAAAACGTATTCTGTCAATGATATAAATAATCAGATTCAGGATATGCTTCAAGACACAGTTACTGAGTACAACTTAATCGATACAGTGATGGATGCTGACGAAGCCGTAAACTATTCAACAGAAATCCTCACCTCACTCAACCCCCAAGGAATGCCACCACATTACCTTCAACTGAAAATTGGGTCACCCATGATGCTGCTTTGCAATCTTGACCCACCTAAGCTATTTGAGAGCACAAGGCTGTGCGTTAAAAAACTGCTGCCCAATGTAATTAAAGTTGTCAGTGTTGACCAGGAAGGGAAAATGGGAAAATGTTTTCATCCCTTGCATACCACCAATTCCGACAGACATGTTCAGTTTGAAGCGTCTACAGTCCATGGTCAGGCTGGCATTCTGTATCATGCTGAAGAAGGCAGAGGACCAGTCTATCAAGTGAACTGGTATCAACTTGAAATCTCCATGTTTCTCCCATGGGCAGTTACAGTTTACGTGTTCTAGTGTGGGTTTACTGAATCAGCGGAATATCTTTGCCCCATCTGGAAAAACAAGAAATGTTGTTTATAAACAAGCATTTTGGTTGTTAGTTAGGTATGGCACAGGGCCGTGGCCAAAAAATATTCAGTCAGCAAAAAGTATATGTAAAATATTCATTCAAGATGGTAATTGGACATAGTCAGCATTATAGTAATGTCAGTATCAACATTCTAACACAAGAATTTAGTGTTACTATTTGGTCCTAATATAATTATTTTGTGTTACTGTTTGAGCCAACATTAACCGTATGGCGGCACGTGCTGATGTTTCGCCCTGCTGCAGGCTTTGTCAAGGCTGTTTCGTTTTAGTCGTCAGGTTAAAAACCATAATTTATATGTCAGCCTGTTCAAGTTCAACTGCGTTTTTTCGCAGATATAGGGCCTCATTCCGAGTGTGGCGGTAAGGGGTTAACGGCACTGGTAAGGATGCCAGTGCCGTTAACCCCCTACCGCCGCATTCCGAGGTCCCTTAGCGGGTCCCACTAGGGCCGGCTGGTTTTACCAGCTGCTCTTAGCAGGACCCATTAAGGGACCAGGTAGCTAATAACGGGCCCGTTATTTGCGGGCCGTTATTACCTCCTTCCCCATTCCCATTGAGCCCTATGGGGGCTCGAATGGGAATGGGGAATGGTTTTCGGAATGGGGACTTACCGGGTCCGCAAAGGTCGGAATGTCCCGGTAAGTCCCCATTCCGACACCACGGACCCGGACACGGGTTTGGAGGCAGCCATGGTGCTATTAGCACCATGGCTGCCTCCAAACTCGCAATGACCCCCATAGTCGTGCATGAGATTGTGACCATTGGCCTATTTGTCATTAGTTGCTAACATTTGAAACATTAGGTATGTTAGGGAGAATTCTCCAGAATGGCTTATTTCCCTTACCTAATGAGTGCCTCAGCAGCTTTGCTGGATTTTTAGGATTTCTTTTTCACCTAGTAAGAGTGTGAGCCTTTTTTCCCACTCTTACATGTGTTTTGATGTGTGTGTTTAACATTTTTGTGTTCATAGACTGTGGAGCCTCACCTACTCCATATGTATCATCTTTTTACTGTGTGTTACACAGCACCTTCAGTGCAGTGACACAGGGTTGTCTTTTTCAGACTTCCCACTTTTAACTCCATGTTCTGGGAGTGACTACTGTCTCCCAGAACATTTAAAGTTGCCATTGACTTTATTAGTCTTTTTAAATCCACAGACCCAGTTCCAACTATCTTACATAGAGTTCTGGAAAGCGTTAATAGTTATCCCCTTTTGTCTGTTTCTCATGGAACATTATTTTGTTCCCTTTTCATTAAGATTTGGCCGGTGGCAGTGGTATCTACCCTATTTTTCCTACCGCGGTCTATTTAAATAGCCTTTAAATAGTACTGTTTTAGGCTATCTCAGTAGCCTCGAATTTAAACCCGCTGGACCACAATTACTTTTATTTGGTTCTGGCTGGGTTTATTCGCTATTTCTTTTTGTAAAAGTCTTTCTTGTGTTTGACTCTGCGCACCAAACTAGGTTTGGTTCCTTTGTTCCCCGCCTTTGGCGGGCTTCTGCACAGAAGCCCTCCTTAGGCGCCTGAATGTCTGAGGAGACCAGGGGTTTGAGAATCCCTGCACAGGGTCTCCTTGGAGACCCATGTCGCACCCTGTGTGATTGGCTGTGGTGACTGTCCCGCCAGGACAGCCACCCTGCTGTGTGATTGACAGCCAGGCTGTGTGAATGGGGGAACACTCCATAAAAAGCAGGTCTCTGGGACTGAAAAGGCCGAGTCGCCACTGGATCAAGAGAACCGAAGAGAAGCTGAAAGAAGAGGACCTCTACCATGACTGAACCTCCCGGTGAAGCCCTGCTGCCGGTCCGAATCTCCAAACTTCGATGACAGGGAAGATCTGCAAAGAATCTTCTTCCCTTGAGCTGGTGGGACCAACCAGTCCACCAAACTGCAAGCCAGGCCTCCCCCTCTGGTCGAATTTGCTGTGCACAGCTACAGTTAACCGGATAGCCAGGAGGATCGGACCCTGCTTGGGTTTTAAGGAGCACACCTTTAATTCATTGCTTTGCTCTGCTGCTAGTTTCTTCCCTGGGCAGTGCAGGACCCTCCAGTCTTCCTACTTCATGTCAGTCCAAAAGTCTCTTCAGGAACTGTGAGCCTGCAGAACCTGCCAGGAACGTCCACCTCAGCTACAGCCTTCTTCTCCATTTAGGTACTGTTCAAATCCGGTTGTTCGTTCCGTCTGACCGCAGTAAAAGTGCTTGAAATCTTTTGCCAATCCGATGGCTTTTCCTTCTCTATTCTTTAAAGTAACTTTTTGTCCGACCAACTTCGTTCTGAACTCTTGGCAAAGACTTAACCGCAAACTACTCTGAACTGTCTGATTCTCTGCAAAGACTCTGGTCCATTGACTTTGGCACAGGCCTCTTGATTTCATTTCCTCACCGTAGTAGCCTTTTCTAGATTGCTCTGCTTACTTACTTGTTGGTGCTGCTTAATTTTTGTCTAACTTTGTCTTTCCCTCCCTTTTAATTACTGGAGTGCCATTTTGCTCACACTTCATTTTGAGCTTAACCTGTCCAGAATCTATTGGGTGTGGTGAAGTTTATTACGATTGTGATTTTTCAACTGCTTGATAATAGTGAAATGTTTTATAACTGATGTGTAAATAAATGGATATTCTTTTACTCAGAAACCTTGAGTCAGTGTTTGTTTGAACCATAGTAATTGATACTGCTCACTTTACTCTTGAGATATGTCTGGCTGCTCAGCCATTGCTACCACTTTACTGTGTGTTACAGGCTTGTACCAAAGGTGAATTTGTACTGTCACTTGTAGTCTTAATTGTGCGTGGTGTTCCCAAAGGGTACTGCATATGATTCTGCCTAACAAGGTATACTTCAACCTGTGCAAATTCAAAGGGGATTTCGAGTCAATTGAGTCTTGTGTGTGGTACATCAGTTAATGCAACTGTATAGGCCCTGTTAATGTTGTCAGACCTAGTACAGTAGTCACATATCTGTTTCGATTCCCTTCCCATTTTTCCCCTCCCTTCCTTATCTATGTCTTAGCTCTTGCGCTATCTGAAATGTCATCAGGCCGAGTACGATAGTTAATTTCACATCCTAACTGTTCATGGCCTTTAAGAATGTCATTGTATTTTCCCTTGTTCCCTCCCTTGCCTTGAAGTGCTTTGAAACACATTGTGTATAGGCTCTATAAAAATAAACTATCATATCATATCATAGAGCATATATTGCAAGCATAAATATCCCAATAATCATTAGTAGTACAATATGCAGATTACATTGATCATTCCGGGTGTATACAAATACAATTGATCTAGTGCCTATTTGACTGTTACGGAGAAGAAAAAGCGTGGAGAAACGGAATGAAAAAGAATAGTTGAGAGTTTTTACTTTTTGGGCTCAAAATAGAATGTGAGTAAGGTATAGAACGAGCAAGCAATACATTTGTTTAGAGATGTGTGGCGTGCATTACATCACATATGTGATTGATCCTTGATAGTTAGTGGTCAGTGTCTGTTTGTGTTTTACCATTATATCCCAATTCCTAATTATGTTCTATTCCACCCATTCTGGTGGGGACATGTGGTGTCTGTAAGTGGACATTGATGGTTCTAGAAGATTCTACTTAGTGATTGTTTGGTATTTGATGGGAAAATAAAACTATTTCAAGTGTTGCGTGTTGTATTTCATTTTCAATGCTGTATGGTTACTCGTATGGTAGGTTTGTGTATAATTTACCTGATAAGCGGAGATCCTTTAGCTGATTATTTGGTTGGGCCTGGATCTAAAGTCCCTGTCCGAATAATTAAGAGTCTTCCTCTAGAAGAAGTGATAGATTGTTGATATATTATGGGTGTCAGTAATATATTAAGACCTTGTGTGCCAGTGCACCTGAATTGGTGGAGGACTGATGGACATGGGTTAACTTACCTTGTGCGTACTTGATAAGATCCTGATGATGGCTAGAGAGGTGTACATTAGCCTTTGGCCTTCTATTTCCGTGTGGACTGTTCTCCTCTAGGGGGAACAGCGATGTTAAAAGTGCAGGGTAGGAGAGTGAGATGTTATTGGTGCACGGGCCATCACTGTCGCTAATCTTACCTGATTAAGAGCAGTGAACTCAGCGTATTGAAACCTGGATGGTGGCGCTCCACTGTGTTGTGTGAGCGCCAGCATTTTGGACACAGCATTATATGCCGTGGCGTGATGACATCACATGTTTTTGCACTTGATGATGAACTTAATACAATTGTGACACTAATGTCCAGCTTCTATATAATGGCGGCTTCACCTGCAGTCTATTCAGTACGTATAGCTAGATTCTATGATCACTTAGTTTACTTGTGTTGTTGCCTCTGTACAATTATTAAATGGCTTGCATTTTCTACAGTGCTTTTCACACGTGCAATCTTCGTTGCGCACATGAAAGTGTACTTGATTCGTTACTTCGTCATCAGTTTCTATAAGGTCCATACATACATTGTCTTTGTCAGCCAGTCTTCTCGGTGCGTCACGCTCATTTCTTGTGACGTCACCAACTCCTCTTTGTCTTATTTTCATATTCCTTCAGGGATCTCCTCCAAGAGATTGTCATCTCTTCGGGTATACATGTGATAGGGTTTTCTCAGAGGATACCTTTTCTCGAAGACTTGATGCGAAATAGTCACAACTGCTGGTGTCAAACATGGCACTATTTCAGGCTTCCAGCAGACAGGTAGTAGGGGGGTGGGACATCCTGCATAGGCAGTTGGATGTTCCTCTACAATTGACTAGGGGAATGCCAGTTGGGTCACTGCAGCCGGCTAAAACAATCAGCCCAGATAACAAAGGGAGGCGCACAGACTTACCATTTTCCCCAAATCCCAGCATTTGTTTGTAAACAAGCCTTGCAATGAACATGTACTTTGGTAATATTAAACTTTAGGTCCATAGTTGTTGGCACCGTCGGCATCATGTCGCCACTCATGCTGCTCGGGAATCTCCGTGTTGTTCTCATGTACAGTTATATGTTTCAGAATTCGTTTTTTAAGAACAAAACATGGTGTTGTGTAGTCTTTATAAGAAAACATTTTAGCAATATTAAACAATCGACAAAGGTAGTGAATTTTTCTTTTCACCTTTCTTATGGAGCCTTTCCAAAAAGCATAAGGCTACTTTAAGACATTTCTAAAAAAATAGTACCTACGAGAAAATGAAATCCCGTGCAACGGTGGGTATATATTCTAGTTTACAATAAAAACAGATCTTTGTTGGCCAGTTTAATTCAATGGGTTATTAAAGGCGATAGGAATCCAACATAAATAACACTTTTAATCTTTTCCTATTCTGTCCTTCCAAATATTTTTAAATACAACTAATCGAACTGAAGTTTGTAAAAAATAAATGTGTCTAAGCTTTTTGGCATATGTTCATATTTATACCTCGTGCTTTCAGCTCTGGAAAAACAAGATCAGTCAACAAATATGCACCGCTTTCTTGAATGTGCATGCCTATTAAGCATACACTGTCAAACTGCAATTGGTAAAGCAAGGTTCAGAGAGAAAAAACGGATTGGAAGAGTTAAGCTATTATCGCATTTGGTTACAATTCAGTGGTCTGCATTTCTATTATCCGCACATATTGTAATCCCTCTTTTCCTATTCACTTTCCCATCTTTGCTCTAGTTATTCTAGCGTGTTTATTTATCACTTCTGAACACATAATCCCCTGCTTTGCTAACTTTCCTTTTTCATTAATTGATGTTTGTGATGTGCTATAATTTCAAAAGTCACATTGATGTTTCCAAAGGAAGGTGCAAGACAGTACAATTTATAGCCGCGTGGAGGAACAGTTTGTACGGTTCACAGTGACCAAAAGGTTGCTTAGCTTCTGCACAGAAAAATATTACTGACACTGAAATAAAGGCACATAGTGATTTAGAATATCTGAGCCAGCGTGATCCCCACTTAAAACTGGAGGTACAAGTACCTGTGTGGCAGAATTACAAATATGTGCAAAAATGAGAGCATCACATCTTCGTGTTTATTAATTGGACTGCTCTGCAGCATTTTGTAGCAAAGGCAACAGAGACAATTGCCAGAGTCATGACAACCCGAAAAAAGTCACGACATGATTTCTCTTGATTTCACTTTTAAGGGACATCTCCAGTCACTGCACTCGGAACCTGGTGACATGCCAAGATACATTTGGTAACCCTTAAGTGTTTGGCTCACTTTGGTCGCACTTAAGGGTTATCAGCTGAACAAGGGTAGCTTGGGCCACGCATTTTGGTTCTGGTGTATGTTTACCACAGTTTCCATCCTGTCACTGTAGGACTGAGCTTTGAACTCAAAGAGGTATACTTGCTCTACTCCCCCAGGAATCATACACCCCCTACAGTTAGGTAGGCATTGCTCTACCATCCTGGACAATGGTTGCACTCCAGGATCACCCGAGGAAAGACTCTGTGACCTCTGGGCAATCTCCCTTATACCACCACCATGAATCACATTACAAATCACATCATGAATCACATTACCTATTTGTTAAAAAATACAAATACAAGTAGCCAGCCTTCCCCAACAGGTGGACAAATAGGTGCCCTTATCATGCACCTTCTCTTCTGTCTGCCTCCCCTAAAATTCTCTGGTCAATATACTGATTATCTGCTCAAGTATTCTACATTAACCTTTAACTTGCCCTACTAATGTTCCATTTAGGAAACACATGGCTTGAGGCTCAAGAACAATTGAATAATTCCAGATGACTGCCCTTGTGTCGAGCCAGCCAGGTCAATGGGCCATGGATTGTAAGAAGGCAGAATATTATTCCTGTCAGAAACTACTTCAAGGCTTCATTAGCCCACTTAATAGCCAAACACTCAAGTTCTATGATGCCATACATTTTCTCAGGGGTGTACAATTTGCAGTTTATGCACAAGATGAGTTTTTCTAGACAATGGGCCTCATTACAACCCTGGCAGAATGGGTTTAACGGTGCCGGTAAAGGTGCTGGCGCAGTTAAACCCATTCTGACCTATTACGAGGTTCACCGCGCGGGATCCGCTCTGGATATCTGGTCAGATCAGACGTCCTTTGCGGGTCCCGCGAGGGGATCAGCATGCTAACAATGGGCTTGGCATTAACGGGCCCGTTGTTAGCATCATCCCCATTCCCATTGAGCCTTTTTTACCAGGTCCATGGAATGGGCAATTACCGGGTCTGCCAAGGTTGGCATGACCTGGTAATTGCCCATTCCATGGGCCCGGTAAAATTTAATTACCGGCGGCAGCCGTGCCCTTAATAAGGGCACGGCTACCGCCAGGGTCCTAATGAGGCCCAATGTCTTTCCTGGAGCAATGTGCACTTAACCCCGGTTTATAGGCTTCACTCTGCAGTATGAATAGTTTAGTTACATCAGACATGACGAAAAAGGAAGTTTGCACAAGGTGTTCTTCAAGCATTTGAAGTCTTCACCTCAGGTAAACCCAAGTTAATCACGAAGGTTGGTCTAATCTTAACTTGTCTGCAAGACCCGCCGCTGCAGTGGAAAACCTTACAATACATGTCCTATAGACGAGGTGGAATAGGAACCTAACAAGGCCATGGAAATAGCTTCCAAGGTGGCCCCACATTACACATTTTCAGCAATCCCAACCATTTTCCTATGGGAAAATTTGGAAATAAAGTTTATTAACACACAAAAGAGGCCCAGGGTGCAGAGGCTTACTGGGGAATTTCCAGAGTTCCCTGTAGGTTAGTCCACCCTTCTTATAGTAGTACACTTAGCCTAAAACGTCTTGCATCAGGTTTATGGTGGTTGGACAGGGTTAACTCTGGACAGTGGCTACTTTTTCAGCTTGGGATTTTAATAAACCATTTACCACACAAATTCCCAAGTATTTAACAATGGATTGTGTGAGATAACACGTTGTTGGATTGGCTCATAACTCAACTTAATGCCTGACTTACCAGATAGAGATAGCACATATGTTCTTCCAAGATGAGGCTATATATGGTGATGTATGCTCTTTAAGCACCTCTGAAACACTGAGTAGTTGCATACAGATCTTTTAGCCATTGGAATTTGTCCATGGTATCCGAAAAGATAAGAAAACATATTGCAATAATTCCTTGAGTGTACAAAATCCCATCTTCTTTTTATTGTCAGGAGCTTGGGAAACAGGCCAGAAACCCTAACTAAGATCAATGGCAGATATTAGTATAGATTATCTGCTATTTTAAATCAGTTTGTCCACCTATGGTATGAAATAAACACTTTACTGTGATAACATGTTGACTTTGAAAAATCGATGCAGAATTGTCATCATCCACAAGGCTTTCCTACCAAAACTATTGGGGTGAACGATTGACTATGGGAGCATGCTGCGACCACCGGGTCTAACATCTTTATAAGTTCCTCTTTTTGTAATTTGTCTGTCAACCGCTTGTAATCAGTATAATTGACTTCCCCTGGTGTCTGTGCACATGATGGGAAAACCTGTGAACCCTGGCAGGTAACCCTGAGAATTAATCTGAGTAATGTCTAAGGAAATATCTCAATATAGGTTGTTGGGTATCAGGCACGTTCTCAGTTATCAAGGTAGATGTGAAACCTGGGTTAAAAACACATATATATATATATAAATATGTATATATATATATAGATATATATATAAATATGTATATATATATATATATTTTGAAAAGGAAGGAAAAGTAAATACACTTTTCCACACAGGGACGGCACTCAAAGCGGTCAGGAAGCCAGCATAAATCTCCATAAAATAAACCAATCCATCATCTACCAATGTTCTTGTGCCATATCCAGCTTTATTGAAGGCATTGCAACCTACGACACGTTTCGCAACGCTCCCGTTGCTTGTTCACATATAAAACATGAGTACATTACACAATGCTTTTAAATACAGAAGGGCTTAATCTCTATGGTTCTGCCCGACACATTTTGTCCCTTTTCTCTTTCTCCTCTTCTAGGTCCTTATGGACACTCTTTGTCAAATACCTACGGCCATTTTGGAATATGTTTGGTTCCACTCTCGATGCATTTAAGCTACCACTTTGAGTATTTAAAGATGTCACATGCATCTTTTAAATCCATTCAGTGCACAATTTGTATGACAATTCAAGTATGTTAACACTCAAATGCTTAATGCACAGGATCAAACCTGCATTACTGTGCACTTGCGCGCTGTTCCCAATAAGAGCCTGAATTTACCAGTGAGTGCTGGCCGCATAAAATAATATTGCACTACCACCAATTAATGAGTAATGTTTTCCTAATTGCCAAATATATACATATGTGGGGAAACATGATTTTCTAATCCTTTGGTCATTTTCTGGTTCAAGATCATAAAGTGCATAGTGCTGTAAACATAACTCTCAAACAATTCACCTTCAAAAAAAGCACCTAAAGTGCATAGTGAAAAGTGCTTTGTTGATATCTTGAACATTGTTTCTCACATATTATCAATTAAATGTTATAAATAATTTCTTTATAATTTAATTATCCTCTGTGGCATGCGAAATGAAATATTATTAAAGTGCTTAGTGCTGTAAACATACATTAATACTGACAATCAGTATTCAATATACAGTATAAAACCAGGATTTGGGAAGTATAAACGAGAGTATATAAAGAGAGGAGGAGGATAAAATCAGGGCTAAAAGCTGTGGAGTACTCACTATTACATAAAAAGTCAACAAACATATATAATACAAATAGTTAAAACAAACTCAACTATCAAAATCAGCAAGATGTTTTCTTATGTTACTAACTTCAGGGAATTATCAAGACTAAGAGGGATGAGGAGATTTATGTCCCAAGGAATGAATACAATTCTTCATCCAAGATATGTCCTCCTGGTTTCTTGGTTTGGAAGTCTAGAATGTATTGTGTCTCCATCTGAAGTAATTCCAGCTCCCGGTTCCCTCCACGTGGATTGATGTGGTGCATTCCAAAAAATCTAAAGCTGTCTAATTTGCTCTGATGTTGGTCTCTGAAATGTACTGCCATGGGGTAGGAAGCATCTACGTTTTTTATGGCGCGCATATGTTGCAAAATTCTCAATTTCAACTTGCCAATGGTGCTTCCCACATACCAAAGATTGCATGAGCAAAGTAGTACATACACAACGAATTTGGTTTTCACCTCAACATTGTGACCTAATATTGGATGTGTGTAATTTGTTTTATTCAGAGCAAATTGACATGTTTTGCACTTAGTGCATTTGGAAAAGCCAACGTTCTTTTTTTCCAACCACGTAGGTGCAGCTTGAGTTTCTGTCTTCGGGGACATGAAGTTGTTAACTAATATATCTTTGATGGAGATGGACTTTCTATAAGTTATGTTCACTCATTCCCCCATGAATGGAAATAAAGCTTCATCAGTTTTTAAGACATGCCAGTGCTTATGTAGTATTTTCCTTATTGTTTTTGTGTCTGAGCCATACGTAAGTATCAATCTTACATCATCCGGTTCCAATATCTTTTCAGGTATTCGATTGGAAGAGAGTAGTGCTGTTCGATCTAGATTTCGTGCTTTAGTGTAAGCTCTTTCGATGATTGCCTTGGGGTATCTTTGTTTGACAAAGTTCCGAGCTGTGATCTTGCATTCTCTATCAAAACAATCTAATTTACTGCAATTGCGTCGAATCCTGACAAACTCTCCCTATGGTATACTCCATTTTAATGGAGTCGGATGATTGCTACTCGCAAATAACGGCATGTCTGAACTTGTTGGATTCAAATTGTTGACATTCAACATAGTTACAAAGTCAAGCCAATCCTTTTCTTTTCCATTCCATAGGTTGAATAGGTTGCCAATAAAACGTAGCCAGGGGACTACTTGATTAGTATACTTGGTATTAGCTTCAGTCCAGACAATTAATTTTTCCCACCATCCGATTGTCAAATTTGCATAAGCCAGTGCAAAACTTTTTCCCATCACTGTTCCACGCAATTGGCTATAGTAAATATTATCGAAGAGAAAGAAGTTATTGGTTAAGCATAAGTCTATCATCTCCATGATCATTTGTCCATGACTCAAATAGTTTAATGATCTGCTGTCAGGGAAATATTTGCATGCTTCTTTTTCCGTCATTATGTTGGATGGAGGAGTAGAGCGATAATACGTCCAATGTTGCAAACATAAACTCTCTTTCCCAGGTGATTCCTTCAATTTTACTGGGAAAGTCTTTCATATCATGTAAATAAGAAGGTAACATGAATACTAGAGGCAGTAATGTTTGATCAACATACTTCGACATATTTTCCAGGGATGCACCGTTTAAAGTAACAATAGATCTTCCAGGGGGACAGATAGGATTTTTGTGGATCTTCGGTAGAAAGTATATTGTGGGGATGATAGGTGTTTTGTTATATAGGTACTTTGAGTCATCCTTGTCAAGAATATTCCATTCCTGCCATTTGTACAGAAAACACTCAACCTTCTTTTTTATAGATTCCAATGGGTTTTCTTCAAGCTTTTCATAGCAGTAATTATCACTAAGTTGCCATTGCGCTTCTTTTACATAGGCTTCTCTATTAAGGATTACTATGTTAATGCCCTTGTCTGAGGCTTTTATGATCACATGATCAAGTTCTTGTAGCTCTTTTAGGATTTTTCTTTCCTTGAATGAAAAGTTTGGCTTTGTAGTGTTTCTGTATGATCTGGCTTTCTTTAGTTCCTGGATGACCAAATCCTGAAAGGCTTCGACTTTGCCTCCTGGCTGGAACATAGGACTAAATCTTGATTTGGCTTTTAATGTACTCTTTATGGGCCAATCAGTTTCTATGTTCAACATTTCAGGGGTAATGTCTAAGGCCATATTTGTTGGTTGATTTGTAGATTCTAATTCAGCCAAATCAATTAATGCTTCAAGATCCTCGATAGCTACTGCTGTTCGACCTGATGAACTTGATTTAGGTTTTTCTTTGGGTGGATTCAAGATAAAGAATTTCTATAATCGAATCTTCCTTATGTATTTGAAGAAATCTATTCTGGTTTCCGTGTAATCATAACTGCTGTAGGACAGAAGTTAAATCCATATTGGAGAACTTTAACTTGTTTCTGGTTAATTTGGCTGCATTTCAACCTTTCAACATGATGAAAATACAAATTACAAGATGTATCTTCACACCTTCATAAAAAGAAAATGTTTTTAGCTTCAGTATAATGATTTAAAAATACATACTTAATAATTACATAAACTATCCAGCTATTACCTGCATCCTACAAACCTTGATTGCTTGTGAAATTGCATCAGTTTGTTTGATTTAGGTGCAACATATCTCAATTGCTTCTAAAAATCTAATAGATACTAAGACCAATGGGACATGTTTCCCACTAAAATACCAGGCATTTTCCTCTGATACTTCTTTGAAATTCTCGAAGTAATTTTTCAAAAATAATTGCCATTGTGCATTCAATTACGAGCAAGATTTGATTAAATGTCTTAGTGTTTTCTTCTCCTTTACACAAAAGTGACATGTCTTTGATTCCTCTGTTCCTTTCAGTCTCGTTCCGATGATTTCACTTGTTAGCCATAGATTTAGCCAGAGTTTTAGAAAACCTCTTCTCATTTTGTCACATGGAAAGCACCTTGAGAACTTTGGGAGGGATTCAGTGCTCTGGTTTCATAGCAATAATTCTACAATGTTTTATATTTATGATATTATTGAGTTGTCATGCACCAGTCGTATCGCCAAAGTTTCTTTTTAACACTGTTCGGCCTCAAGATTAGAGTTGACAATTATATACCTGCAACATTCAAACAATTGAGGCATTTCGCCTTCGATCCTGACATCAACCATACTTGGTTTACCTTTAGTAACTGTCTTACCAACAGGAGAATTGAATCAGATTGACTATCACAATTTTTTCTAAATAAAGATGAACATTTCCATTTGACCATCACTGACAAGGAAAGCAGATCCAATGCGTAACGTATGATTTGGCGTGGGACCCTCCCCTGGTAAACCCACAGCCTTCTTCCAAAATGGCCCCTCTACTTTATTTCGGGCAAGGTTCTCCAAAAATAATTGTCCTTCCACTCAATACGTTATTGTTGGGACTACTTTCTGTTTATAAAAAGTCAGTAATGGTTCATAAGAGAATCTTCGAAACATTTTTTGTAAAAAGAGCCCCTGGGTGGCTGCTGTAGTTGTTATCAGTATTAAATCATCTCTAAATGGGCTTTCCGCCCCAGCATCATTTACCAAGATGCCTAGGTATCTATATTTGTAAGCCCTCATTAGAGTAGATTCATAAACCAACATAGTTAACATTTCTATCTTCTTTACGAATTTTGGTTTAAAGGCCATCATATTTGATTTTTTCGTATTAATTGTGAACCTGTTTTCAGTGTATCTCTAACCAAGCCTGCTGACTTTGCATGCCCACAGGGGTCTGGTCCAAAAGGACCACATTGTCTGCATAGAAGAGCCATTGAAACGAGCTCCCCCCTAATTTTGAGGGATGCTGGCGCCCTCCTCAAATGGATCCGATAATGTAAAGGTTCAACAAAGCAGGGGCTAATATACACCCCTGCTTTAATCCTTTGCTCATCGGGATTAGTATTGAAAGTTGACCCTGTTGGTTTAATCTCATTTTCATAGAGGTGTCAGAATAAAGGCCGTTTACTATTGCTAAGAGGTAGGTAAGGCATACCCATTTTTCCAGTTTAGACCATTATTTAGAGCTGTCGACTGAGTCAAACGCTAATTTAAAATTAATGAATGCCAGGAAGACTGGCTGGCCGGTGCGATTTACTTCCTTCTTTAATTCCAAGGCCACCAGATTTATCGTGATTCCCAAACCCGAACCAAACCCTGACTGGAAAATATCAAACATTTCTATTTCTTTTACCCAGGCCAATAGTTGTCTCAAGATCAGCCTTGCAAAGATCTGGGCCGATATATCGAGAAGAGTTATTGGCCTGTAATTAGCAGGGACACCTCTGCCCTCTTTCTTAAAAATCAGGATTTTCAAAGTATTTCTTCATGAGAGCGCCACCCTTCCGTCCTCCAAAACAAACTTAAACATATTTGCCAGTATTTTGGTCCATTCTTCTGGATGGGCTTTCAACATTGTGTCGGAGAGACAGTCAGGACCGGGTACTTTTGAATTGCAAGACTTTAAGATAATCAATTTGAGGTCCTCCTCATCATAAGGGAGATTCCAGGCAATATTACCCTGTTCATTATTTTGTTTTTCCCCTGCCCCTGCCGCAGCAGAAAAGAGTGCCTGAAAATGCGTGACCCATACTTCCTCTGCTATCACATATGCCTGTATCGCTTGCTGGTTAAGTGCTATTATTATAGTTTAACAACGCCCATATAGCCGCACTGAATTTAGATGCCAGCGCTCTCAACCTTCGCTCTGCATCTCTTTTCAACATTAAAATATTATGGTTCCAAAGGAAATGTTTTCGTTTTGTTTGAGGGATTTAATTTCCTTCAGTCCCCCCTATGCACAATGTGATCTTATCCTTCCAATTTCCCTTCTAATTTCTCTCTTTTTTAATTGGAATTCTGGGTCAAAAAGATGCTTATATGCAATGTCCTGGCTGTTTATAAACACACTTTTAATTGCAAATGAATTAAATATAGACGGGTAGTCTTGGATCTGATTGCCTTTTTGTCAAACTGTTTATTTAGGTTGGTCAAGGCTTTATTAGAGCAAATAAAGTGTTTTTCCCCAAATTCAGCTTCAAATATTCCCTATATATCTCTTAACCGAGGGGCTAGCGGAAGGGACCAAAATGAGGTGACCAAGTCATGATCTCTTTTATTATGCGGTATCACCACTTGGTCCTCAATCCACTCATATAGATTTCTAGAGATAAAGCAGTAATCCAATGTTGCTGTGTGTTGACCCCTAGACCAAGAACTGCACTGAGAAATATCCCCCTTCAATGGGCGTTGACCATAAAGAGACCTCCTGAAATCATTATGGGCAACCAGGCATTTGTTCTTATTTATTTAGGACCCGCTGAGTTAGACAAACAAGAGATATTCAAATCCCCCATTATCACCACACCCTTGAGTTGAAGGGTCCAAAACAGATGCATCCACCAAAAGGAGAAGGAGGACTCCTTCCATGATGACCTCTAAGGTAATCCCAAGTGGATTGAAGAACGTGTTAGTCAAACATAACAAATCCCCTGGGCTTCGTTTTTCTGCAGTCCCGGAAAGTTTTGACAATTGTGGGCAATGCTGCAGGGCTGCCCAAAGCGAGGCAGGGTAACTGCTGGTACCATCCGTCAAGCATGGGAGAGGGGTAGCTGCCTTCCCCCAAGCCTGCTCCCCTCTCCCCCACAACACAGAGACACACAGTCTCTCCTCACTACAAAGCGCAGGAAGGGTGAGGTGTGAACAACACCTCATCCTTCCACAAAGCAACAGGGTGCTAATCACCCAGCGAAAACCAACAGCAGGCAGGAATGAGTACAAAGACCTGCTCCCCCCCCACCCTTGGGGGGCAAGACAGTCAGCTAGTGCCGGACTGGGGGCTGGGCCAGCCCCCACAGCTACACATGAAAGACCCAGCGCCACACCTGGGTCTTATATAAGAGCTGCACAGCTCTCCGAAAAACACAACCTGTTTGTGGACCCTGAACAGGGACCCAAACAGTCAGGAAGTTTGCTGTTCACTCAGCATCCTCCACTCTCTTTCTTCTTTTCTTTCTTCTTTCTCATGTTTGCTGTGCGCTCAGCATTGTGTAGTTAACTAAATTTCATGTTTGCCATACACGCAGCGTCATTTTCATTCCCTGGAACATTGTCACTGTTCTTTTTTTAAACCCCCGGCAGCCGTGCTTCGTGCTCCAACGTGGAAGAACAACAAACTATCCCTTCGCAGTTTATGGAGGCCCCAGTGGGGCACGTAACGCGAGACATCTTGAAGACCAGGGAATCGTGAAACTGTAGCGAGCCTCGGAGTTGGAAAGCGGAAAAAAGGAGCCCGGCACCGCGGCAACATTGCTACATTATCTCAAGTAAGTCAGCCGTGGTGCCGGGCGGATACAACGCAGGCTGCTCCACATAGAAGAGCGGCCGAGCGAAATAGATTCAGTCTCCCCCTCTTAGACAAATCAACGCAAAACAACATGCCCACTACTTACACGGCCGGGTCCACCTTGGCAAGGAGGGGGGTTAAGAACACTGCAGAGTGAAACTGACAAAGGGCCTCATTACGAGTTTGGCGGGAGCCATGGAGCTATTAGCTCCAAGGCAGCCGCCAAACTGGGCTCCTTTACCGGGTTCTCAGAATGGGGAATTACCGGGCCATTCTGAGTTCTGAGAGCCCGGTAATTCCTCCCTCTGGGAACCCGACACTGGACCTTCCCCATTCCCATCTGTGCCCCCATAGTGCTCAATGGAAATGGGAGAGGGAGCAAACAACGGGCCGATTACAAGCAGCCCGTTGTTTGCTCCCTCTTCCCCTCGCGGGACCCGGTAACGACGCCTGGTTTTACCAAGCGTCCTTACCGGGTCCCGCAATGGGACCTCAAAATTTTGCGTAATGGGATTAACGGGTCCGCCTCCTTTAGCGGAACCCATTAACCCATTACTCAAAAGTCGTAATGAGGCCCAATGACTTTCGAAGCAAGTCAGCACCAAGCAACATGGTCCGCTACAACGCGACTGATTTTAAATGCCCAAACATCAGTTTCCAAAATTAATAAACAACAATGAATATGGGAAAGGCAGGCCAATATTTTTGTTGCAGGAGCACGGGGAGTCTGTTGCTACAATTGACAGGGCACCAATTAACCAATCTCGTGAATGAAGATTGACAGTATATCTGCCAGGCTATAATTTGAAGAGCACCGCAGTCTGTCAAATAGCACAACCATCAGAGCGCCCACCCTGGGAGCCGGCAGACGCAATTTCGAATCCCAGCAGGGCCAAATTCAACCTTGCATTCGTTGGTTGTTGTGATGATGCACATTAAAAGCGGAAAAGTGCTGCTCTTACTTCCCAGCAATCTCCAGTGCACATATGCATGCTCTACCTCGTCATATTACTTAGTATTTGGAAAGCGCTGCTCTTAATTCCCAGTAATCGCCTGATCAGGACACTTTTAAAAAAATCCCGAGGTTGATAAATGAACACCACACACTGTGGGCAATAAAACGCAGCGCTCAGACATTTTGGTAACGCAACATAAATGCTAAATTGTACAAAACCGATGATACATCGTTACAGGGAATTGCATTTTACTAAACCGTATAGCCAACAAAGAACATAGAATTGGAGGTATACAGGCATAACAGCAGCCAGTTACCAAAAAGCAAGCAACAGCATAAACAAATATTTGCATATGTAATTCTAATGGCACGGGCAATGGTAAAATATAAACAGCATGTCAGTAAGCCGGTCCAGTAGCACAGCGAGTAGAGCACTGAGCATGCAGACCCTGCTGATACAGGTTCGAATCCCAGCAGGGCATAACTCAGCCTTTCATCCTTCTGAGGTTGGTAAATGAGCACCACACACCATGGGTAATAATGAGCAGGGCTCAGATACCTGAGGGTTCGTAGCACCACATAAATGCTGAATAGTTATTAGCAGGGTGCGTGATCTTAAAATTTTGTTAGAGCTTGCCAACACAGACAAATACAGACAGGCCCAAACTCTGCTTTTTATCCCTTGAGGTCGATAAAACGGCATCCGGTGGGGAATAAGAAGCAGTGCTCAGATGTCCGAGGGTCGTAGCACTAGTTAAAATACAAATGATTACAGTGCTCAGATGCCCGAGGGGCATAGCACCAGTTACATGCACATTTTTACCAGAGCTGGGCTCCGACAAATAAAAGACGAGGGGACTGTTCTTGTGGTTAACATAATAACATTTGCACACACACCCCAGACCAGAGGAGGAGCATTAAAACCAAAAAATAGTAAATAATAGTTTGTTTCTAATAAGGAGGAGAAACAGGGGAATGTTCCCATATTTATCATAATGACATTGGCACACAAAGAACAAGCCATTAGTGGAGCAATAAAACCGCAATGGACCCCAGCATTGCACACACCTCAGCACGGTTGTTTAAACACCAGACACGGCAGGCACCCGTCGGGAAGCCAAGAAAGCGAAGGGAAGCAAGGAGCAGAGGAGCTGCCCCGACCCAACCCTGCTTGCACTGCAGGATGTGCCTCTCTGGGGAAAAGTTTAAAGAAAACTCAAGTGGAGCTGGTCCGATGGTACAGCGAGTAGAGCGCTCGTTTTGGCATTTGTGCAGATCCTGCTGACACAAGTTTGAATCCCAGCAGGGCCAAACTCAGCCTTTCATCCTTCCGAGGTCGATAAATGAGCACCACACATCGTGGGTAATAATAAGCAGTGCGCAGATACCCGAGGGTTCATAGTGCTAAATAAATGCTAAATTGAGATGATATGACACAAAACCAAGGGGCCAACGTCCGAATATAAATGAATAAAAAATGGTAGTTACACCATAAATATGCTTTTGTGGAAACACGGGCAAGTAAACACCAAAACGCAATGCAATCTCCCACTAGCAGAGCAAATTCTATTTTCAAAATGACTGCAGCATCCACCAGTACCCTGACACGGGGCGCGCACATCATTTAGCCTGACACTGTTGAAAAAGACAGTTTTTCAAACTGCTGGTCGGAGAGCACAGCGTTTTAGAACGCTAGTCTGTGGCATCCACACAGAGCCTGCCAACGCAGCTTCGAATCCCGGCAGGCGCCAAACTCAGCCTTTCATCAGGGCCAAACTCAGCCTTGCATCAGGGCAAAACTCAGCCTTTAATCCTTCCAAGGTTGATAAAATAAACATCACACATCTGTGGGCATAAAAAGCGCCTGAGGGCTCTTAATGCCATATAGATGCCAAAACAAACAAAATGAAACAATTGGTTATCATGCCCATGAGATAAGGGTTTGTTATCTACATACCAGTACCCTGATAAAGGTCACAGCAAGACATAGAACATGCCACCCAACAAAGAGGGTGGACCCGGGACAGCACACAACAAGCCTGTTAATTTGAACTTTCACAAGCTCTACAAATCAGTGTAACCAGCCATGAGACAAGTTTATATCTACAACACAGTACCCTGATAAGGGGCACAGCAAGGCGTGGAACATGCCACCCAACAACAGGGGTAGGCCATGGACTGCACACAACAAGCCAAATTACCAACAAACAAGGCAGTATCTCGAATGGCCAAAGTGTTGCAGCACAGGCAGTGCTAAGACACAAGCCTCCCGCATAACACAGGAAGTTTGCGGGTGGAGCAAGGGACAAGACAATAACTTGGACCTCTGGAACGAATTGTGAAACCACTCGTACAAAAGCCAGCATAAGCACTAAAAAAATGTGTACACCCGGACAGAGCATACTGGTTCAATTTTGAAATCTGGCAGAGACAACACACAAGCCAATGTGTATCAGCATCAGCCTGAAACAAAGGCCTGAAAAAAAGAGAACCTGTTGAAAGGGATCTCCAACTAAATACAGCTATCCAAAACGGAGCTGGCCAAATATTTTTGTATACGCAGAATAAACACAGAGCCCTGAAACGGGGTCCAAAACAACATGGAACTAAGGAAAACCTGTACTCAGGGGACCCAGTTGCAACAACACTACTGAAGTAGTGCAACAGATCCAGACCACAGGCACAAAAGGGGGCAGTGACAATACGACAAAAGGGCACAGAAGCATCCAGGACATCGGGGGCTAGCAGTAAGGTGCCAGGTGAAGAAAGGGTGATGACACCAAAGCCACCACGGCAAGGTAAGTAAGATAGCACCCACACAGGGCACCAGAAGACACAGATTCCGCACACTCACCAATGGTCACAACCAGCCAGGGTTCCCAAAGACACACACATGCAGGCAGGCGAACAGCGAGCCAGCCCCATAAACAGTTCAAAGAGCTGAAACAAATAGCTAGGACAGTACAGACAACCTAAAAGTCAGGTAACACAGCAAACAGAGCGTTTTGCAGCCACAACTCACACTAAAGGGTGTTTCCAGAGCCCAGTCCAGCCCATACCAAACACAGCTCCACCTCAGGGCAACAATGCAGGCAGACGAACGGCGAGCCAGCCCCATAAACAGTTCAAAGAGCTGAAACAAACAGCTAGGACAGGACAGACAACCTAACAGTCCGGTAACACAGCAAGCAGAGCGTTTTGCAGTCACAACTCGCACTAAAGGGTGGTTCCAGAGCCCAGTCCAGCCCATACCAAACACAGCTCCACCTCAGGGCAACAATGCAGGCAGACGAACGGCGAGCCAGCCCCATAAACAGTTCAGAGCTGAAACAAACAGCTAGGACAGGACAGACAACCTAACAGTCCGGTAACACAGCAAGCAGAGCGTTTTGCAGTCACAAATCGCACTAAAGGGTGGTTCCAGAGCCCAGTCCACCCCATACCAAACACAGCTCCACCTCAGGGGCAGTAATAAATATGCAGAACCAAAGTGAGAGCCGAACGATTACAACAAAACCAAGAAACTAAGGCACCAATAAGCGAGAAGTGTTCCAGACCATCAGTATCCCCCGCAACATGCAGGTAGTACCCAAGCGGATGACCAGTTTCCCCTGCGGCTTGAGGTGGCCGAGATTGGAACAGAACGGCATCAACACAGGTAACAGGACAAGCAAGCACAAACCAGGGGTCAGAATAAAAACCCAGGTTTGCCGCTAAGGGCAGCCAAGGTAACAGATAGAGGATATATTTCCAAAATATACTCACACCCTACAAAACGATACAGCGAGTCAGATAGCACAGCAAGGAGAGCATGCACCTTGACATCAGGGCAGAGCCTGCTGACGCAGAGTCGAACCCCGGAGAGCCAAACTCAGCCTTTCAGTAGCTCCAAGGTCGATAAATGAGCACCACACACCATGGGAAATTAGCAGTGCTAAGATGCCTGAGGGTCCGTAGCGCCATATAAGTAACAAAAACAAAACATGTGATGCATGTGTGTCCAGAATAGAATAGAGAAGGAAAACAAAAGAGGTAGCGGAACATACAAGAGAAATAAGTGTATTTTGTAAAGGAAAGACCATTAACACATGGGTAGCATCACACATCAGGCTGACAGTACACCAAGATGCCAGAGAATAAGGTAACACAGCCTACCAGGCAGCAAATATACGCAGAGGAAAATACAAGCAGAAACAGAAGAAGGCAAAAATCCAAACAACCGAAGGCTGGGGCTCGAAAACTGCAAGTAGCACTGAACCCAAAAACGGGTTCTACAAAAATAATAAGCAGTGAGGAATAAACACCACACAACACAACAGGCCGATGCCCGAGGGCCGAGGCCAGAGTGCTGCAAGTAGAACGGAACCTGAAAACAGGTTCAACAAAATTAGGATTCAGTGGGGAAGAAACACCATAGCACAACAGGCCAACGCCAGAAGGCCCGGTCCAGGGTGCCACAAGTAGCACCGAACCTGAAAACAGGTTCAAACATAATTAATAAGCAGTGCGGAATAAACACTGCGCAGCACAACTGGCCAACGCCCGAGGGCGGGGGCCAGAGTGCTAAAAGTAGCACGGAACCAGAAAACAGGTTCAACAAAATTAATAAGCAGTGGGGGAAAAGCACCACACAGCACAATACAACGGGCCAACAAATGCCCGAGGGCGAGGGCCAGTGAGCTACAATGTAGCTCAGAACCAAAAGGCAGGTACAACACTACATATGAACAAATGCTCCCAGGGCTCCACCCCCTGTCCACAAATCCACCTCAATAATGTTTCTAAGATAAATAATTTGGCCAACGCCACAAAGGGCCGGGCCACGCTTTTAGAAGCCTCAAACCATAAAGTTTTTAAAAAAATAGATAAACAGGCCAGCGCCACAAAGGCAGGGGCCAAAAGGCAGCTAAACTACAGATTAATGTAAACAGTTTTGTTTTATAAGCAAACACTGGAAAACAGGGGAACCAAGCGGGACTCCCCTGGAACATGCGCCAACACTAGCATAAGGTGGGAATCGAAGTATAAAAAAGAGACAGTGTATGGGCCATAAGGCTTCCCAAACTGGGCCATATTAAGCACGGCACCAGGCACGATCAAAGGAATAGACAAACTAAGGGGAACAGACAAGGCAGCTAGGACAAAGCAAGGAACAACTTTTGGGGGAAACCTGGACAGCCGGTAACCCATCCAGATTGTGGCGGCACGGGCCAGAGGGGCTAACCTCAGGACCCGGTGCCCAAAAGTATGATATTATTAGGATATGCGATTATTGTTATTGTTTCCATAACCATATCTGTAACAATAAAATCCTATGGCCTTTTATTGCCAAGACTTGACAAATGTGTGCTCTAACCTTTCTCTAGGGAGGGAAAGGGTCCCAGCAGCCCACAACCACTGTTACGAAAAGCATTAAGGTACGTTGCATGCATATGGGTCCAGCAGTTATGGGCAATGCTGCAGGGCCGTCCAAAGCGAGGCAGGGTAACTACTGGTACCATCCGGCAAGCATGGGTGATGGGCAGCTGTCTCCCCCCCCAAGCCTGCTCCCCTCTCCCCCACAACACAAAGACACCCAGTCTCTCTACAAAGCACAGGAAGGGTGAAGTGTGAACAACACCTCACCCTTCCACAAAGCAACAGGGTGCTAATCTCCCAGAGGAAACTAACAGCAGGCAGGAAGGAGTACAAAGACCTGCCCCCCCACCCCTCGGGGGGCCAGACAGTTAGCTACAGCCGGCCTGGGGGCTGGGCCAGCCCCCACAGCTACACATTAAAGACCCATGGCCACCCCTGGGTTTTATATAAGAGCTGCACAGCTCTCAGAAAAATACAAACTGTTTGTGGACCCTGAACGGGGACCCAAACAGTCAGGAGGTTTGCTGTTCACTCAGCATCCTCCACTTTCTTTCTTCTTTTCCACAAAGCCCTCCCACCCTAGAAAAGAAGGGAGAAGAACAAGGAAGAGAAATATAGGACACTGGACGGTGACCACAACAAGTCGTGGGACAAGAAGGCGGCACAGGCCAGACAGGGTAACCTCAGGACCCGGTGCCCAAAAGTATGATATTATTAGGATATGTGATTATTGTTATTGTTTCCATAACCATATCTGTAGCAATAAATCCTACGGCCTTTTATTGCCAACACTTGACAAACGTGTGGTCTTACCTTTCTCTGGGAGGGAAAGGGTCCCGGCAGCCCACAACCACCATTACGAAAAGCACTAAGGTAAATTGCATGCATATGGGTCCAGCAGTTATGAGAACCCATTAGGGGACAGCTAGGAGACCACCCTCAGCCCCTGGACATTTCGACATTCTATCAACAGGCCTGATGTAGGTCTACCAAGTGTACCTTTACTGGCTCCCACCTGAGTGAGGGAATAACCATCAATCACTAGGTCATACAAAAGCCATGTCTCTTGTAAACAAAAGACATCTAAATGGCCCAATGGATAATCCTCATTCTGTAAAAGATGTGTGTGGCCTCTTGTGTTCCAACTACCCATCTCTATATGTAGTATGTCTGCCCCACCTTTGCGGCAAAAACAAAAACAATAATTAACACCTCTGGGAGCCAAGACCATTCTTTGTCCTCCTGAATCTCTTCATGTGAATCACCATATTCAATTTGTAAGCCTCGCGAAAGGGAGCCATGAGTGCAAGTAACCCTCAGCTGCAAACATTGCGGTAGTGGGTTCCATTTCATTAATGACTGTTGCGGGAGGAACCTCACTTGTTATTTTTTCCATGCATTCGCTATACATATTACATAGCCCAGGAGATGAAAAAAGGCACCAACCTCCATGATTATTTCCCTTATCATCCTGGATGGAATGTATAGGAATACTCTGTATCAATGTTTTTTGTGAACAATCTCTACTTGATCTATATATATCTCTTGATTGGATGGATAAAAGTCACAGGATCATATAAATAATCCCAGGGCACTCAATCTATTCAGTACCCAGGGGTCAGGACAGTCAGGAAAACATTTCAAGGGAAGGCAGCAACTCCCATCCACCTTGTGTCCTTCTACTTGATTATCTGACGTTAAGGCCTCGCTTTGTTTTTCTCAATCATGGTGGCCAACAAAAATCTCTCCCTGATGCCTTTGACCTACAGCCCCTGTGCAATTTGGAAATTGACCATATGGGGAATATTTCGATATTCATTTTGCAAGTCACATAGGCCGGGGTGGGGTTAGACATAGGATAAGAGCTGGATGATCTAAGCCTCTCCTGCTCGAGGTTCAAAAGAGATGTAGATTGCGACCCTACCATCTGAGCCCCTTCTCCAAACATTGTTAACCTCACCGATTGACCTTTCTCTTAATATATTTAACTGGGTTAGCATTGAATCCCATGGGTTAATGACAGGATATGATGGTTTACTAGGTCATCACACAAAAAACAACACAGGTTTAATCATTTCTACAATTTTACATGCACCAAGATGTGTTTCCCTAGTCTTTCTTGCCCTTCAACCAAGCTCTGCTAGGCCCTTGTTTCTTCCTATTCCTAAGACGTGCTGGTTGTTCCGCCTGTCTAGAGTGAGGGGAAAGACAGAGAAAAACTTGCCCTATCACTAATCTATATACAGACCACTGTGTCTATCGAGAAGAGTTTGTGCTAAAAGGCACATGCCAACAGGGAATCAGGCATGTGTCCCCTGAGCAATGATATCGGATGGCATTATCCATGTAACCAAAATAATTAAACAAACTGCAACAGCAACAACGTCATATACGTCATCACGTGCCTCTGTCAAAAACCCTACATGACATGACCACATGCCCTATTAAGATCAGACTCGCAGAACACAGATCGTGCATCCGCACTAAGGGCCTCATTACGATCTTGGCGGTGGCCATGCCGCCAATAGCGGGTCCGGGTTCCCAGAATGGGGAATTACCGGGCCATTCCGAGTTTGGAGGGCCCGGGAATTCTTCCCTCCAGGAACCCGGGCCCGGACCTTCTCCATTCCCATTTCAGTCCCCATAGGGCTGAATGGGAATGGGGGAGGGAGTAAACAACGGGCCGATTACGATCGGCCCATTGTCTGCTCCCTCTTCCCCTCACGGGAGCCGGTAAGCACGCCTGGTTTGACCAAGCGTTACTTACAGGGTCCCACGAGGGGAGCTTGTAATGAGGCGGAACGGGTTTAACGGGTCCTCCTCCTTTAGCGGGTCCCGTTAACCCGTTCTGCCTCACTTGCAAAGAGGCCCAAAGAAGCTTACTGCACGGATGGTGGAACACTTTGTATCTAAAAAACACAAACCATCGGATTTCACATGGTCCATCATTGGAAAGATTGCAATACCCATGAGAGGTGGCAACATCCAGAACCTCCTGTACAGAAGAGAACAACTCTGGATCTTTCACCTGAGGACAGACGTGATAGGCCTGAATGAACCTACGAGTTGGCAAACTCACTAATCTCCTACATCAACCCACACGAGTCGTGAACCAGCGGTGCACATCACCACTGTGTATTGAACTTGTAACAACCAGAAGTGGAGAGAGAGAGATGGGCACATTTGCACTCCAACTTCTGAGAGGTGTGCATAATGCACAAATGTAAACATTTTAAAAAGTGTAAACGTTGTAATCATTGCAAATGTACATTGAAGAGCAAGAACATAAGTGTGCACTGTAACGGCTGGGATGGACAGCTGGTGGCCCCGCTGAAACATTTCAAATATGGGGTGGTCGGACCCCAAGGCTTTTGTGTTGCCTCCCAAATTCATGAAGGTTGGGCCAGACACCTCTGCCAAGTCAATAATGATCCCTACTTGAGTCTCCTCTGGGGAGGTATCCAATGAATCTCTTGGATGAGAGAACCGGGGATGGTACTCCCATCTTCTAAGGAGATGTCACCTAGCAGCAACACTATGTCCAATTGGGGAAGCTACAGAGCTAAAGGTAAATCTCTAGGCATAGAGAGGGATGTCATAATATCTTGCCTGTCTTTATTAAATACTTTCTCTCCAATACCCAAGAATTTTACTAGCAGTGTGAGCTAAGCTCTTTTCATTCAATGAATCATAAAGCTTCGGCTAGGTCAAGAATGTTGTTTTCATTGCTGACAATGTTAGTTCTGCAATAGAGTTCAATAGAGTTCACTGGGTTTGTCATCCCAAAAGATATTCCAGGGGTCGGATGAATGAATGAGACTGAGGTATTCGAGGCCGGGGGACATTCCTCTCACACCTGTATCCCCCATCGTCTGGTGTCATCACCCTGACCATACACTTAAATGGTTGCTGAGTTCCGTGAATATTTGATAAAGCCGCTTCCTGGATTAATTGTGGCGAGGTACCCCCCTTCTGGTTATCAATATTGATGTATTCTGAGTTAAACTCAGTTGATTTAATCAATCGTATTGCATTTGATTGAGGCTGCAATGTACGATTGTTCTTCTCGAAATGTACCTGTGCCATTGCAATAATGTGGGGGTTAACAGATTGGTGTGAAATCTTGGCGTAAGTGAGCACCTTTGGAGGGGTGAGGTGTTCTGGCAATAGGACAGCGTGCATAGAATTAACCAATGTAAAACACCCCCTGTCCCCCATTTCAGTTGCTTCAATGTGGTTGGCCCCCACCACCAAGGCAGTGTCCGAAATATCCGTGATGGATATTATTTGATCCACTGGGCAGACAATATCAGTAGGTGGGGAATGGGCGGTCGTTGGAGACTGTGCAAGCACTGCCACCTTTTCTTCCCCTACGGCCTCCTTGTTATGTAAGTATGATCGAATGTCTTGAATAAGCCATGGCGTGGGGCATGAATGGGCTCTTCACTTGTGACAACAAAGGTTGACTTTGAACCCTTCTTTCCGCATCGGCATTGCAGTTCTGAGGGTATAAGCATACAAGATGAGGGGCTGATTAAATAAACTCCCCCCACTGTGGCTTACTAGCGAAACGAGCTGGGTCCTTACAGTGCCTGCTCTATCAAGGCCCTAAACTCTCCACTCCACCAACCCGCCAAACAGGGCAATGGAGATAGCAGAGCCAGCGACTTAATGCAAATCTGAGCATGGTTTAATAGCCAATTGGAATAAATATTTAATAACATTTTAAAAGCACACAAGTCGCCAAACAAAATACCATGTTTTTGTTCAACACTATCACTGGCACTGGTAGAATAAACCGAGTTACAAGCGAGGAGAGTAGATTTCGGGCAGCCTCCAATTAGGGATTAGGGCGGTCAACAAACCAATGCAGTCCCAGTGCAGTCACACAAGTGCACTGCCTTTCACCACAGCAGTCACAACGACCTTAATTAACTCTTCACTCAAGGCAGCATTAAAGTTTTCTCTGCTGTGGTATGTTAATTCATGAAAGTCAAACACATTCCGCAGGCAGTGGTAGTTAAGCACTTGGGTACAATTTAGCAAGCAATTTTGCTCCTTCATGTGGGGACATATCTCTGTGTTTCTTTGTTGCATTAGATGTATCAAGTCAGCGTGTCTTAGTACAGACCCACAGTAAGCTGCACCAACTGCTTCCCAATTGAGTCAGTCACCAGTGTCTCCCGTTTAGAGCTGCGGGCAGCTGCTCTCACTTGGTCCTCAACAACTTCATCATTTAGCCATTGAATGTATTAAGTTGCTTGAAGCAAGGAATAATCAGCTAAACCAACTGCTGCCAAAACACCAAACACAACAGTATTTCAATATTAAGCTCCACATCGCCGCAGCTGGGTTCAATGGAGACTGAGGACAGGCACTGCTGGGCAATCAACGAATCTGTTGATTCGCTCACAAAACACATTGCTGCACACCACCAGGGTTGGAATATTAACTGGAGCACACGTTGTGGGAGTCATGAGAGTTGGGGTGCGATTTTCCTTCTATGACTTTCAGCCAATTGACATGGTAGATCTGATTATGTGTCCATCTACCTGGTTACTGAAATCTGTAATTGTGATCTCTCAAAACCTATGGTACTACATAAGGTATGTGTGACTGGCCTATTAATTTTTATCTGTAAGGCTTAAAAATGCCAGCCATAATCTGGTCTCATGCTTGAAAATGTTTGTAGCCTTTGGATCTGATAGGCCATGTTTGCTCGTGTAATGCCCATTTCAGGTATGTATGCAAAAGGCACAGAACTAGTGTCATTCTGTTCTTAGTACGTTGCACAAAGTGGGCTTTAGTAGCACCTGTGCCACTCCCCCACCTCTTTCCGCATAAACAGTAATTTCCTGGGTTTTCTACTGTACACCAACACAAACGTAGAACATCCTGTGGTATCCTGGGTGGTCATTCATATGGAAACAGGCCCAAGGGAGAAACTCATCTCATTTTTTTGTCATCTTCTGCTACTAACTTCCTCAACAAGTTCGTAATGCGCTGATTAAACCTCTCTACCAAATGATCTGATTGAAGTCGAAATATAGTGTAATGTTGTAATATGAGGTAGCTCCTTAATTCTTCCTATGAGATCGGTTATGAAGTTAATTCCTTCATTCCCTGGTCACTGATAATCTCCCTAGACATCCCCATCAGGGTAATCAAATGTATTAGGTGCTTCAGGATCTGCTGGGAGATTTTAAATCAGAAAGGGAAGGTCGCAGGATATCTGGTATCATAGTCCACCCCACTTAAGATATATTGACTCCCCAGTATTCAAGGATCAAATGGTTACATGATAACTATTCCAGTGCAGGAAAAGGAGCATCAATTGTGGATAAAGTCTGAAAAGGGCTCAAGGAACATCTGCTTCTGAGGTCTTTTGCAAAAGGTACACATGTTGCAGTAAACATTCAGACAAAAACAAATATGATAGCACAAGTACTTGGGTTTTTGCTACTCCTAAATGTCCAGCCAAAGGGTGTACGTGAGATATTTCCATGAGAGTGCAGTGGAAGGGCTGCAGTAAAAGAAAAGTTGGAATCTGCTCGCTCTATCCCCTTTTTAGTTATTCTCAGCACTGTACAATAATCGATTATGTGCAATAAAGTAGGTTCCATTTCTATCCTGCTCCTTGATCTCACGACCTCAGAAGCCTGTCTCAGAGATGTCAGAGCAGCAGCAACATCATGAGAGTCCTCCACCACCTCAGTGTAGATTTTTGGACTGCTACTTGGATGTGCAGACTAGAACCTGTCCCTGATAATGGTGGTAGTTCAGGCAGCTTTAAAACATCAGGGACCAAATTAAGTGCACCTGTCAGCTGTATGCTGGTGTCCCCTATTTCTACAAAGCACAGGCTAGGTCCATCACTGATAAGCAGGGCCATAACCTCTGCCCTATGGTGTTTATGTACCACCCCAGCTCCAACATCAATACAATGGTTGGCAGATAGACCTGACTCGGGTGCAATCTGCTCATAGATACCCTGGGGAACTAGGATTTTTTAGTGACTAAAGCATATCACCACATCTGCATGCCACTGTGCAGATCGAACCCCATATCCCTGAGGTAGCTGAATGAGAGGGTGTGTTGGCATGTGACCATTGCACCACCATAAGGTGTCCATTTCTGTGGATCCTACTGCCAACACCATTATTGACAGCTGGCTGCCACAGAACAAGCACATACAGATGTTTTCAAATATCTTTATTTGGTTCATAAAAGGGAGAGATTGGGGATTGTCTATATGATTGGTATGGAAGTTAAAAAAGGAGGCTTTAGAGTCCAAACCCCTTCTCATTGTGAATCACACAGGAGTGTGTTCTTAAAGTCAGTCACAGTCATTTTTAAGTACGCCAAGCATACTTCATTAACATAGTCTTTGCCTTTGACTGTGTCCTTAACTTGTGTCTTTGCCTTGTCCCTTTCCTTTGTATTAGCTCTTGTCTGTGCCTTGCTTTTTGTCTTTTCCTTGATCTTGTCATTGGCTCAAGATTATAGACTCACAGTTGATACTGGGACAAAGCATATTGGACCCCTCTTGTCCTATGACTTTCTTTCCTGGTCCAGGTAGTAATTCTATGCCATACTTGGGCACTTTCATGTAGGATTGTATCTTCCTAGTTTCTTTATGGTGTTGCAAGGCATCCTTATTTAGGCTCATGGTCTCACACTAGAACAAGGCTATGAGCTGCAGCTGCCAGCAGGCATCAATCGGAAGGCACTCTTCAAGGTGCGGCTCCGGTCAATCCTGGGCCCATGTTCCCAGTATGCCTCCGATTTCAGCCTGCCCTGCTGTCTTATATTTTCATAATACCTGGCTCAACTGGCCCAGCCACCTCTACTTCTTTCTCTCTAGTGTTACTTGGCATTCCTGGCTTGGCAAACACAGTTCTGCTGTTCACTCCCCCCTTCTTTGGCTCCACTCACTATAAAACCACTCTCCCTCTGAAACACTGTACTAACACCCACCAAGTCAGAAAGATTGTGCGTGTTCATATATAGATGCTATAAATGAGTAATATGATTGCCATGTCCTGGGGTCTGCTTCATGATAGGGATCTTCCTCATGGTTTAATATCTTCCACAATAGTGTGGCCAATGATTTCATTGGTCTGCAGGTGTTCGGCAATTTCACTGTTATGCATCTTCCCAGACTCTGGTTCTCACAGGCCAAAGATATAAGAATCGTGTCTGTCATGTTGGGACTATGTGGCACAAAAAAAGCCAGTAGTCCACAAGCTTCCCTGATATTCTGTGAGTTTAAGTTTGTGTAGCAGCAGTGAGCACCACATGGAGTGTGAGTGTTTACTACATCTGTTTCTGCTTAATCCCTTCCATTTGCTACTGTTTTCCGTTCATAAACACACTACTTTCTGACACTCTACATGGACCTACAGCTGGGTTCTGAGGAATGTTCAAAGTACCTACTTGCTTGTGACTGTCAAACAGTTGTTCTGGGGTTTCTTTTATGTGGGGTTGCAACCCTTTGGCTGTGAGCTAGAATAGTTATACACAGTCGGGTCCACCATGAAGCATATGCCCCTTTTGACTGATACATGGTAGTTATACCAACCATGGCAAATGCCACACTCTGGGATAACCAAAGGAAGAACTGGGGTGATCTGGGGGGCCTTCTATGTATTTCCTCTGGGGCTCATACCACAGAGCAGATGGACCCACCTGGCCCCTCAATTGCCCACCCTTCCTCTACAGGTGACAGAAAAGTGACTTGGTCATGCCATAGCAGGCCCTACTCTTCAAGCCTTTCTCTGCCCAGCATTTGACAACCCTCTGGCAGATGATTCTATTGAAATGTCATCAAAACTCATTATATTTCATGACTTAGTATTGGGTCATTAGGAATTCTTGGGTGCAACCTCATTCAGGCATACCATGCATTATAAAACTGCATATGGAACCCCATTTCATATCTACATCAGCCAGACAGGGGGACCTCAGGCCACTAGAGCACCCTGCTGCAGTATTTGCAAGTGTATAGGTGGTTGGGACTATGTCTGAGTGTTTGGGAATCTCCCTACTGACCATATGATGAATGCAGACCACCGTTGCGGGGTGCTCAGTGTCTGAATTGCAATTCCACCTACTGAGTTACAGGACATAGAACTCAACCATTCAACTGTGATGATTCATTCACACATCCCAATCAGGCATAGCATACATTGAGGACTGTCTGCACAGTGATTGGGGTTGTATAATATTGAACACAATGGCAAATCACGCAATGATACAGCTCTTGTATAACTTTGATGACTATGGGCCTCATTACACGGATGGCGGTGGACCAAGGTGCTATTAGCACCTTGGTCCATGCCAGTAAAATACCGGCACCGCCTTGGTGGAAAGGGGAATTACCGCCCTATTCCAAGGTTGGTGGGGCGGCAATTCCCCCTTCCCCCATTGCCCTTCCCCATTCCCATTTTTGCCCCATAGGGCTCTATGGGAATGGGGAAGGTGCTAATTACGGCACCGCAAATTGCGGTACCGTAATTAGCTCCCTGGTCCCTTTGTGGGTTGGTTTTTAATGCCTGCAAAAAGCAGGCGTTAAATTCCCCAACCCGCAAAGGGACCTCGTAGTAAGGCGGTAAGGATTTACTGGTACCGGTAAAATACCGGTACCGGTAAACCCTTACCGCCTACCATGTAATGAGGCCCTATATCTACAAGGATTATTGGATTCAGTTAATTTGGGATTATCATCATTCAGCTTTGGTGGCCATTCGACCTTGGCATCTCATCCACCTCACCTTGTCACTGGGAATTTACTTAAATCACTCTCTCCCAGGAGCTCTATTAGTGATCAGTGGGAGTCCTGACTAGCCCCTCCTTGACCCATTACTGCCCAGGCCAACTCTTGGAGTGGACCATTTATTTCTCACAAACGGGCATTGCTCTGGAACCTCACCTTCTACATGACCTTCATGACTATTGCTAAAGCAACCTGATTCACCGTGGATGCCATGTTTAGGGTTTACTATATTTATACATATAATCCCTTCTGGTATAGGACGAGGGCATGGGAGATATACAAAAAGGTCTCCTTTGTGAAGCCTGTGATGCAATGCAATGCCAAATGTAATGCAAGCACACGTGTGATGGTTATCATGGACCCAGTGGCTCGCAGGCACGGATCCTATGTGCTTACTTTCCAGTCAGAACTGCATGTACAGAAGCACATGTTTTTCTCTAAGTGGGCAGTGTGTACATCTCACACCTATCACTCTGTGCTCCCTATGCAGAACCGATAGTCTCTAGGACTTTGATGTCCTGGGTGTTAGTCTGACCCCCCTTGTTAATTTGCATATTTAAGTAACTTTGGGTCTCACCCTAAGTTACCAGGGGAATCCAGACGTGGACCCCTTGCTCACTATTCTTAGAGAGGCACAGATCCACCCTACTGATGAGGTCCAACCAGACCGAAACACGTGTCTGGGGTTTCTGTTGGTACTCTTGTTCAGAGGAGAATTGCCTAGCATTTCGGTGCTGGACTGCCCCAGGGAAGGACAAAGACTGATATGTGTGCGATATTTCTTCTCTGTGAAAGATAGTGAGCTAAAGACTCTGGGTAAGTCTCTCGTAACCAGGACTAATGTCTGGCAGAGGGACTCCCAGGACCCCCCTTGTTAATCTGGGTGTTAGTCTTAGCAGTGCACGGTGGTGGCACGAGTTATGGTTGCTTAGTTTACCATAACTGGCGAATTTCAGGGGTTTTTCGATTTTACTTCTAACCATAGCATCCTTTTAACGTTTTTTTTACTGAATTTCATAGGTTTTTGGTAGCGCAACATAATCATAACGTCCCTTTAACAAAGTTTTTTCATTGGATTTCATAGGTTTTTATGAGTGCAACTTAACCATAACGTCCCTTAACAAAGATTTTTCATTGAATTTCATGGGTTTTTACCAGTGCATGCTATTTTCCTACAACTTACTAATATCATACTTACCCAATATAGCAATATTTCCAATTTACAAAGTGTCACCTTAAAACTCTGCCATTTCCCACCCTCTAGAATCATTTTTAACACTTCTATACACTTTTTGTAACTATTTCAACTGGTTTTGCATCCGTGGACGTCTACGAACTTCTGACTTCATTGCGGACCTCTTGGACAGGGCAACATGACCATACGCTGGCACGTGGAATGATGACGTGTCCGAGACCCGTTGCCATCCCTCCTCCCCAAGAGCCACCACCACTGCTTTAATCAAGGAGCATGAGAAACACTGCCCCCTACCTTAGAAATAACACACGCTCAAAATGTTCCCCTGTCCACCTACACCTCCATATTAGTGTTTGGTGCCTCTTCCCTCATTCCCTCTCCACATTTCGTTCTTAGCTCTCCTGCCAAAAAAAAATACATTCAAAAACAACAAAAGAAATGTTCCTTTCGGAAACAACTTTCACAGTTAAAAAATAGAAATTAAAAAAAACGTATAGACTCCATCTACTTTATATTTCTCAGTAAAGTACATAGACTCAATAAGATTTCCAACATTTCCATTTGCATTTTGTGTTATGGTAATGGCAATATTGTGGCATTCATCCTCCAGTCCAGGGCTGGAATGGTGGATACCGGCCCGGCAGCCTATGTTATCAGCCCAAGCGAAGCAAGAGTGGATAATGAGGTCTCTCGAACCATTTTCACCCCATTACAGCCCCTGTATTGGGGGATGAAGGCCATTAGCACCCTAGGTTCCCACAGAGCGAACCCACAGTGCTGAAAAAAATGATTGTTCTTCCTACAGCGGGACGCCTGCAGCGTCCCGTTGTAGGAAGGAAAATCCTTTTCCAAGATGGCCACCATAGAAAGGGAAGGCGGGGTTCCATACAGGGCCCCTCTTTGCTTTTCATGGAAGCCTGTTTCCAGGATGGCCACCATAGAAAGGGAAGGCAGGGTTCCATACAGGGCCCATCTTCCCTTTCCATGGAAGCCTCTAGAAGGCGAAAAGAGAACCCTATGACCTTATTACCACGAGCACATTTTACTTAAGCCCGTCAAGTGGCACAGCGAGTAGAGCACTCGCTTTTACATCGGTGCAGAGTCTGCTAACGCAGGTTCGAATCCCTGTGGGGCCAAGCTCAGCCTTTCATCCTTCCGAGGTCGATAAATGAGCACCACACACCGTGGGTAATAATAAGCAGCACTCAGATACCTGAGGGTTCGTAGCGCTATATAAATGCCAAATTATTATTATTACTTCCCTTTTAAATCTATCCCAATTTTGAATAACTTCACCACAAAGCCAGTCCTGGGTGGACATGGCCACTTTAACCACATATGTTGTCTCTCGTGGTCATGGCCAGTAGCCAGATTGTCCAGATCATGACCTTTTTCCATGACCTGGACAATCTGGCCACTGTTTATGGCCACAGGCTACACCTCAGTCACCAAAGATAAACCACTATTTTTTGTACCTACATTATGACACTTGTCAAAAAATAAAACACGGGCACATTTTCAAAACCATGCTTTCAGGTGCTTGCCAATGCTCCTTACACAAGTTTGCTGGAAATTCACCCATGTTTTATTTTTTCTGAAGTGTCAAATGTATGCACATACAATCGTCATATAACCTAGCCCCCACTTGACAAAATCCATTCAGACTTTACGAAAACATTTACATCTAGATCTTTAATCTTTTTGCAAACCTTTGTATAGATTTGTCAAATGGCACCACATTTATAAGCCTTTACAATATTTTGGGACTCCCCTCTAATTCTGCTCCCTCTTGACAAAATCCTGCCAAACTTCGTAAAAGCATTTATATCCATATGTATTATAAGTTTGCCAAATTAAGTGTAGATTCGTCAAATGGCACGCTTTCGGGACCAAGCCGCTGCTCCTGCCGCAAAATTGGTGAAAATCCATCTAGCGGTTTGGCCTTTAGGCGTGAGCAAAGTTTTTTCCCCATTCAGTCTATGGGAGAAAAATAAATGTTGGGACCCCCCCACCCCCCTATAAATTTGCGCCCCCTGGACCAAACCTCACCAAACTTTGCAAAAAAATTCAGAATGGGCCATATACTTGCAAAGTTTGGTGTGGATTTGTCCAGGGGGAGAGAAGTTATAAGCCGCCCAAAAAGTGCTCTTCCTATGGGTTTAGCAACTTAACCATAAGTACACGGCCACTATATATATATAAACTACAATAATACATTGTTTAAACATAAATTGCATGGCAAGCTCTGCATTAAATACACACCCTAGGTTTGACATCTCAAAATTGCTATTACATTGAAAAAACGTGCATCTAAATTTTCAGATAAGAGAAAGGAATTATAATTTAATAGTACTTATCAGCATTTACAGGTAGAAGCAAAATACATGTTGGTAGAAATGTTGTAAGGTTTTATAAAACCTTGCAACACCTTTTCAACGGCCTAAAAATTGCAAAAGAAAATGTTATGAATGAGAGCTGGAAGAGGGAGTGGGAAAGGGAAGGGAAGAGGGACTTGAAGAGGGAGCTCCCTCCGGGATGTTTTTATTTGAATGCATATCCAGACATCTGTATAATGTGTGGGAGGACCCAGTTGAAGGGATCTTTATTTAAAATGTAAGATATGCTTTCACCAAAGTCAAATAGAAGTGTAGATAATCGGTTACAAAAATGAAGGTTTTTAAAAATGAACCAACCTGAATGAAACATTTAAATCATGAAGAGCAAACGTTTAATACATGTGATGTGCATTTAGACAAGCTATTTGAAATGTTGAAGATCTGTGGGCTGCAACGCCATGGCCAGGCTTCAACAATTTTTCAAAAATAAATCGGGTTATGGTCTGGAGGCCAATTATGCAGAATGTTCCCAAAGGAGCTCATATTTATAATAGAGAACATGTAGGAATGTTCATGTTATGGCAGATACTTCTTTTATGGCTCCTGTCCAAATGGGGGGCTGCAAATAGGGAGATACGAATTTGGTGAAAACTGCCACCAATTCCCCTCTAACAATCAGGCTGTGTTGCTTTTCTTGTCACATGTTTTGTCGGTTTTCTTTGGTGCTCGGAATATTCATTTTTCCCTGAAATGTAATTATTTTGTGCTGAAAGCACACAAAACACGAAATTTGGGGAAACAGGAATTCAAGTGACATTTTGAAAAAACACATCTTGAGCAGGAAAAAGGAAGCACCAGCCGATTTCGCTCTGTGGGGGAAATTGGTGGATCAAGTGAATTTTTCCTTGAATTCGACAATTTTCCCATGGAATGAAATTCAGCCATTTCAACCACCCCTACCAGCAAAGCAAGAAGAACAGTGTTAGGGGGACAGGTTGGAGTTCTTGTCTCCCAAAGAAAGAAATGTAAGTTTAAAGGAATCATTGGGGTCCATTAAGAGGGTGCAGTAGAAAATGTTGTTCACTCTGACAAGTTGCACCTAATGTTACATACACAATATGTAGAATCTCAAGAAAGTGACCAATTCAGGGGTTTAGGTTTTTAAAATGCCAGCCAGATAGAGGTTTTGAAAGTATGAGATGCTCACTTACTGTCCCAACACAGTGACAGCCCATGACCCTTAGATTGCATTTAGAATGTACAGGCACACATGAGGCAGAATTAATTATATGCCTACTTGATTTGTAAACCAATCTTTAATTTACCTTACATAATGTGTTTATTAGTTCAAATAAATATTTCACATATTACCATGCATAAATAAAACAGGTCATAAAAGAAATCATGCTAATTTCCACAAACAACATATCCCATAAAAATCAATGTAAGCTGTTACAATGTTTTCATTAATTTACATATTATTTCTTGGATCCCCACTAGCATTCAGCTTTGTACACGCAAACTGCCAGATATTGTATGTTGTGATGATCATTGAAGTATTAGAGGAGTTGATGCAATATTGCAAGAATTGGTCTTCATAAATACTTTGGCCCTCATTACGACCCTGGCGGAAATCGCGGTGCTAAAAGCACCGCGGAGCACGGCGGAAAGCTGCCGATAGCGCCATGGAGGTTGGCGGATTTTCCGCCCCATGCCGACCTTGGCGGGGCGGTAAATCCCCATCCCCCATTTTACCCTTCCCCATTCCCATTTTTGCCCCATAGGGTATAATGGGAGTGGGGAAGGCGTAAATTGCGCCACCGCAAAATACGGTGGCGTAATTAACATCAAGGTCCCGTAGCGCCATGGATTTCTCCGCCCGGAAAAACCAGGCGGAAAACGTTCCATGGCGCTACGGGAACTCGTAGTAGGGCGGACGGGTCCGCCGCGATTAACGCTGGCGTAAACCCACTCCGCCAGGGTCGTAATGAGGGCCTTTGTATTCTATGAACAAAACGAGATAACAGCTTTGAGTGTATCATTTCTAGTCCTTCACACTGAGTCAATAAATGGCGTGCCGTTTCCATGACATCAGTTTTCAAACATATATGGCAAGTATGTAACTTCTCGCTAATCCCCATGCGGGGTCCCAAAGTGGTTATGGTGGGGAGATGGTGCAATCCAAGAAGTAAATATAATCTACGTTCTTTTAATGTGTGGCATTTCATCAAATAATATTGTGCAGACAAATATCTGTAGGATTACCTACAATTATTGGGATATCATTTTGACTGTTCCAAATATGTAAAGTTTAATTTGAAAAAATCAGATGACCAGTCCTGGGTCCATTGTATCATTTCAAATATCTCCCAGGATTGTGTTGCCCAAATATTAACCCACTTTCTCTTTCTTTTCCCATTTCATACCCATGGGTTTTAATAGTGGGCATTGAGGATCTTTGAGTGCTTTTACCATTAATATACCTCGTTGATGCAGGGACATGGAAAACAAGGAGGGGCGTCCAAACTCCAGTCGTCTTAGTTAAATGGCTATACAGTTGGACAATGCCAACACTGACCTCCAAAATGTGCCATCCACCTTCTTTATCCAATCCAAATTGGCAAATGTTCTTATAAGAATTGTTTGGCTCAACACTTTCTTGAGCTTGGCATCTTTCATTTCCTTGCAATTTCCAGCGTCCATCTGAACTTCAAGGTATTTGTAAACAAATACCCTTTCAATTTTCCCATCTGCAAAAACAAGGGGCTGACTTTTACACCCCTTCTCGTAGCTCATATATTTTGCCTTTTCGACACTCAATACTAGTCCGTAACCCGGGCATATTCATGGAGTTCATTGGCTGCCCTCTGCAGACCCACATATACGTGGTCAAATATAACAATATTCTCTGAATGAGACAGCCAATTGACACAGACACCATCTAGGTGGATGATGATTCCCTCTGGCTAGGTGTTACAGTAGGTCGATCATGTATAGTTTAAAGAGTAGTGGCGCGATCACACAACCCGGCTTGACCCCACGGTCAATGCGCATAGGGCTGGAACCCGCACCACCGGCATCCATCTGGACCTGAACATATGTTTCTTTGTGGAGCAGTCTTATTGCTTCAACAATCCAAGGAGACACACCAAATATATGCAGTTTAGCCCATAGTTTGATTCTTGTCACTGTATAAAATGCAGCTTTGAGAACCACATATAGAACAGTTCTCTTGGTCAAGGTATCTACCATCAATACATTATGGATTGTTGACAAACCCCCACTAATGCCAGTCTGGAATATCCCAAGCATCTGCTGACTCACAAGCCCTTTTTGCAACTACTTGACGAGCAACAGCCCAAACAGCTTGCCTGTGACATCCGACATGGAAAGTAGGCAGTAATTACATGGTGTGTTGCGACAACCCTTCTTAAACACTGGTATCAATATCAAGTGCCTCCAAGTTTGGGGAACAATACCAGAAGCACATAACTTTCTAAATAGGATCCTAAGAAACCTGGCCCATTGGTTCAGACTATTTTTAAGACCATATTAGCGAGGCCATTAGGTCCAGGTGGACGAGAACGCTCAAGTTTTTGAATTAGGAAAATAATATAATCCTCGTTATATTTCAGGTCAAAGGGAACATCGTGGCAAACAGATATGACCTGGGAGTGAGCATTACATTCATAGAAGATTGTTTTTGTTTTATATATTTCTCTACCATTGGGTGGACCTGATTGCATTAAGAGTCCTCTTTTTCGGATGTCCTCTGAACAACCCCAAGGCTTCACAATTTAATACATTTCGTTTTACTACGAATATGATATGATATGATATGGCATTTATAACACGCCTATACACAAGTGTTTCAAGGCGCAGCAAGGGATGGGGAACAGAGGGAAGACCAAGAGAACAATCCTACTAGGCCAGGTGACATTGAGATTGCGCAAGTGCAGGGGAGTAGGGAAGGGGAAAAGTGCAGGGGGAAACGGGAGGGGGCAGTGCAGTACAAAGGATAATAGGAATAAATAAAGGTAATAAATAAAAGTGCAGCCAGCTGGTGAAGTGCAAGGGTAAGTGCAGACATCAAGTGTCATGTGCTAAACCCTTCAGCATATTCTGCAACCAGCAGTTCTTTCTGACTAAGTTGTGTCGTTTTATCCAATTGGTATATTTATTTTTACTTACTCTTCTCTTACATTCTTCCCTAGTTTTCCATTCAGAACAAATGGTCGTAATATTTAACCTCATTTTTCGTGTTTTTCTTGCTATCTCCTTATCATAGTGTCGGGTACTCTTAGCACCGTTTTCATAAAAAGCCATGGGAATGTTTACTTTTGCCACCTGGGAAGTTATTCGACCAACACAATTTCTCTGGGGTTTTGAGACTTAACTCAGCCACATTTAAATCCCCCATTGTTGCATGTATTCACTTGTTCTATTGATGTTACACTCCGATCAGCAGATGCAGTTATGCCCACTTTTAAACGTTACATCTGCTTGAAGTTGGACCTAAGTGTTTTTCTTCAGTAAGTTTTTAATCAATATTAACGGCAGATGGTCACTAATTTCATTTTGCACTATATTAAGATTCTGAACAGACGCTATTAAATCATGGGTAATTTATCTGACATCAATGGTTGCACTTTTGACACCACTAGACCAAGTTTTCCCTCACGTTACATCCCCCTTTGTTCGACCATTCAACACGACCATGTTGCAACTTTTCATATATGCTGAGCAACATCTGCCAGCCCTATTCGTCCTTTGTTGTAGTAATTCAGACGTCTCAATTACCCATTCGTTTACACATAACACACTATTATCCTTGCATAGGCATTTAAATACCGAACCAATATTATGCTGTCTGCTTACGACATGTTAGAATGGTCTTAGATAAAACTTTTGAAAATAGCCTCAGTACTTGCTCCCCCTTGGGGGTCATACACGTTCAATAATTAAAAGATCTCTATTCCAGACTGTATTGCAGTACACATTTCTACTGTTAGTACATTTTCCTCTTCAGCACATATTTTAATTTCTTTGGAATATATGCCATGCCTGATACCAGTTACTAACCTGCCCGAAGGACGACCTAGAAGACCCTTTGTTACCTTATTTTGAAAAATGGTAAACCCTTCCACAGTAGGACCATCCAACCAAGTTTCTTGGAGCATACAAATATTAGTAGATTCCAGGATTTCTAAAGAACCATATCTGGAAAATAGATGTCTAAAGCCACAAGTGTTCCATGAGAGTAATTTAATTCAATCCTAGTTAAATGCTGCTTTGAGCAAGACACTCATTAACCACTTCCAGCCCTGAAGGTCGTTGAACTAGGAACTACAGTGGGCATTCATGGTTTCATTGTGCCACCTTCTATGTGTTCTATATATTCCAGGTCAGTCGTACCCAATACTCGTAATGGCAAAATGTGCTGAAAACGATTGAGAATCACTGATCTGTTGATAGGTTGGTCAGATCTGCTGAAGAATATACTAGATATAGCCAATACCAATGAGTCTACCTGTGGTAAACACTTTCTGTGCTCCGTGCCTGCCACCTGTTTCTGAGGATTTTTCATACGTAGCTTGATATCAATCTACGCTTTAGGCTCTGGTATGGATCATCTCTCAATCACAGATTCATTGCTTGTCTCAGAATCGGGTAATGAGATATCCTCATGGTCAAAGCCTGTTTTGTTGTTTGCTAGAGCACTTTTAAGATTGGTCAGCAGACAATTACTCAATGGTCCCGCTTTAAGCTCAACCTGCCGTCTTTTTTGGCTCTTGGTTTCTTTGCTCATCTACCCTCACCAGGCAGTGGGGATGTATTTTTATCTACATTTCCACTAAGGGACATTTCCCTGTCTTTTGCATGTATTGTACCGTAAGCAAATATCTCTGCTTCCTATTAAAGATAATGTTCCTCCTTTCCAGAGCCTTGCTCCTCCTCCAGCAGTTGGTTGGTCATTTTATTATCTTCTGCCAATTCCGATTCAGTAGTACAGTGCTCACTAGTCACAAGATTATTAGTTTGGTCACTGCACCCTTGTTTGAAATCAGAGTTGGGTATTAGGCTAGATGTAGGATTTCTATTTTAAGCAGGGCCTCCCCATGGTGGATTAGTTCCTTGTTAATTCTGCCTCTCAGTTTTATTAATATTTTCAATGCTAACTGCATTGTAGAAATCCAGCATGGGGTCTGGCATAGATTCACATGCTCATGAATATTCCCCGCCGTCAGGCTGGGAATCCTCGGTAAAGAAAAAATCAGTTTCAGTTTCATTTCTGAACTGTCTTTCTCCTAACATCCAATCACTGAGCTCTGGGCCATACTGCCCCCAGCCAATGACTGCCCTCCACCTAAGCCCCACATCTGGCAGCCATCTTTAGGTTTGTACTGCACGTTCAAGTGTTGGGAGTCCTCGTGTTTAGCTCTCAAGCTTCTACTGCTTTTTTTGCTTTTTGAAAGAGTTTTACTCTATTTTTCGGTCAATCGAGCCTTGTGCTCCATCGATCAAACTTCTGAATAACAGGGACCCATTTTTCAGATTCTTCAGCGCCCCTCAAGGGCACATTTCAGCGATTTTCTTCATGGAGGCTTCCAGAAGATTCTTCAGGCCTATGCCGCATGGACCATGTTGGAGGAAAAGAAGGATTAAGCACCCCTATTTAGGATTTGCTCCGACTGCGGCTTGCGGAATGTCTTTTCCGACGACAAGCGTTCCCAGTGTCTTTACTGCCTGTGTGGAGGAAGACTTTGCGTTTTGCCAAGAGATGCCACCTCGCATGCTGAATGATCTGCATAGGCAGCTGAAGGAGTGACTGCAGTCCAAGGCCCCTGCTCTAGGTGGGTCCCAGCAGCATGTCTCTCCTGGTTCCAAGAAAGCTGAGCAGGCTTCTAAGACCTTTGAGGGCACTCCTCCCACAGGGGTCCAACAAAAGGCTAAGCACTGCGAGTCCACTTCCACCGGGAGCGCCGTTGCGATGGGCTCATCAGGGGCCAGGGTGCATTCGACGTCTCCAGCTTCAGTCAAGAGTCAACGCTCAGGATCTTCAGCCAAGAGGAAGTCGGACCATCCGGGCAAACTCAAGGAGAGGTCCAAGACTGAACTGCCGGAGAAGGCCAAGGAGGGATCGGTGTTCCGACCCTCCCCCTAAGGAGAAGGCCTCTGGGACGGCCAAGGCCAAGTAGGACAGGGGACTGGTCCTGACCGTGAAGGCCCAGGTACATCTGATGAAGGCCCACCATTCCATCGAGGGAGTGGTGGCGTCCCTCAGGAAGGCCACCATGGCAGATCCGCAGGGAACACCCCAGAAGACAAGAGTGTCCCTCCCAGCCAGGAAGGAGTCCTCTTTACAGCCCATAGAGAAGACCCCATAGAAGAAAATACCAGTCATCTCCCCAAAATCGATCCCCTCTGGTCGAGAAGAAGGGGGACACAGAGTTCCTCCAGGGCACGAATAGCTCCTCTGAAGAGAAGCTCACCAGATTTCAGACTATTCAGGAAAAGGAGAACATCGGGAGCAGGTCCTATGACGAGGGCTCAGACGAAGCCGACGATGAGGCGGCGATGAGGATACCGTTGATGAAAGTGTCGGGGGCCTGGGCAACCATCCTGCGCCTCAGGTGCCGATTCTACCTCCACCTCAGTTGCCACCTCTGCCTCAGCTGCTGCCTACAGACCTCTCAGTGGACATTCATCAGCACTGCATACCCTGGTCTCTGAGATACAGATGAGGATGTCTGTTGCACCGGCGGACCCTCCCACAGCACCAACGACAGCCGACCCCCTGGCAACGGGGGAGCCTCTGGCCAAGAAGAGGAGGGTACACCCCCCACCTCCTTGCTACCCTTTACCCACTTCTTTCCCCGAGAGTTGAGACGGATCCTGACACGGCGAAGACGGGCACGGACAACGACGGTGGGATGGGGGACCTCCCATCACCACCTCCCAGGTCTTCCCCGCCGAACGAGATAGGCTTGTTCCACGCAATGATCTCAAGAGCTTCAGAACTCTTGCATCTCACTCCAGAGGAGATCAGCATCGCAAGGCTAAGAGAAAGACCATCCTCTCAGTCCCACTCCTGGATGACATTTGGGACGAAGGCTTTTCTCTCATGACGAATCCTTCTACGGCCCCGGCGAAGAGGTATCGCCTTGAGAAGAAGTAAAGGGTGCCGGACTCTGCACCCAAGTGCTTGCAGGCCCAACTAACTCCGGACTCTGTGGTGTCTGCGGCAGCCAAGAAGAAGTCCTCAGGCGCTTCTTCCTCGGCAGCCTCCACTCCTCCGGACAGCAAGGGCAAGAGGTTAGATGCCATGAGATGACGGGTCATCTATTCTGCGGCGACAACCATCAAGGGCGCCAATGCCCTCGCTATGGTAGCACGCTACGACCGAGAGTTGTGGGTCAAGGTCGCTCCCATCCTGGACTTTCTCCCCGAAGACAAGAGGTCAGAAGCGCTGGAAATTCTGCAGGAAGCTGAAGTGGCATCAGACCATGCCATCACGGTGGACATGACATTGCCGACACAGGGTTCTGCCAAATGGACAACAGCATTTGCCTTCATCATCGTGGCTGGCTCAAGGCCACCAACTGTCATCAAGACATTCAGTTGAGGGTGTTGGACATGCCCTTCGACTGGGAAAATTTGTTTGGGAAAGCTGTGGATGAGCCTCTACAAGCCATCAAAGCGGACACGTAGACAATGGGCCTCATTACGACTCAGGCGGTAAGGGGTTTACGGCGGCGTAAACAGCGCCGACCCTTACCGCCTGATTCCGAGGTCCCTTAGCGCCATGGAGGTTTTAACACCTGCTTTTAGCAGGTGTTAAAATCCATTGCGCTAAGGGACCTTGATGTTAATTACGCCACCGTAATTTACGGTGGCGTAATTAACGCCTTCCCCACTCCCATTATGCCGTATGGGGCAAAAATGGGAATGGGGAAGGGTAAATGGGGATTGGGGACTTACCGCCCCGCCAACCTCGGAATGGGGCGGTAAGTCCGCCAACCACCATGGCGTAAACGTAGTTTCCGCCATGGTGGTAAAGGTACGACCCAGGCGGTAACTTACCGCCTGGGTCGTAATGAGGCCCAATGTGTTGCTTGGGCACTCTTCAATAACTGAGGCCGTCCTTTCGGGCCCTAGGCAGCAAGTCCCAAAGATCCGACAAGGGTTTCGGTGGGGGCTCTGCTTCTTACCACCAATCTCCTGATATTTGGCCCAGGAAACCAAAAGGGGCCTCTCCAAGGCCTTCGGAGGAGGATGTCGACATCGGCAGGGTCCCCAAGGTGGCCTTCCATGTCCAAGCAGGATTGAACTGACTGTGGCATCGGGCGCCCACCCGTGCACACCGGTGGGAGGCCGGCTGGCGAATTTCATCAGCGTGTGGAAGACCATCTATACCGACCATTGGGTGCTGGACGCTCTCGCCCACGGACACACCCTGGGATTTACACAGAAGTGTCCCCGAATACCACCAGAGGCCCGGCAGGAAAACCACATCCCTCAGCTGCTGCTGGAGGTGTGGGCCATGTTAAGAAAAAGTGCGATAGAGCTCGTCCCAAAGAGGCTCCGGGGCTCGGGAGTGTACTCAAGGTACTCCTTGTGAGAAAGAAGACCGGAGGATGGAGTCCCATCCTCGACCTACGTCGACTAAACAAATGCATCAAGTCCCAAAAGTTCCAGATGGTCACTCTTTAGCACTTGCTCGGGCAGCTCGAAGAGGGAGACTTTCCGTCATCGCTGGACTTGGAGGATGCATACTTCCACATCCCCATTAACAAGGGACACCGCAAGTTTCTGCACTTTGTGGTTCAAGGGAGGCACTTCCAATTCAAGACCCTTCCCTTAAGATTGA